>NC_135235.1:31509708-32870208 GCF_051348905.1 Ranitomeya variabilis
CGGCGTCCGTTCCGTATAGATGGTGTGTGCGCGCAGGACCTTCCATGACGTCGCGGTCACGTGAGCGGTCACATCACAAGACAGTGACGTCACGACCAATCACAAGACAGTGACGTCATCACAGGTCCTTCACGACACACCAGCTACAGGAACCGAAGCGGCAGCGTGCAGTGGAGAGGCGGGAAGACATCGAAGGTGAGTATAGGACTATTTTTTATTTTAATTCTTTTTTTTTGACCAATTATATGGTGCCCAGTCCGTGGAGGAGAGTCTCCTCTCCTCCACCCTGGGTACCAACCGCACATAATCTGCTTACTTCCTGCATGGTGGGCATAGCCCCCTGTGGGAAGTAGGCAGATCAATGGACTCCCAGGTGTGCGGAATCCCCTGCAATTCCGCATTTTAATGAACATGTTGCTTTTTTTCCGCGATGCGATTTTTTTGCGGAAAAAAAGGCTACATTTGCACAAAAAATGCGGAATACACTGAAAATAATGGGAGGCATATGTTCACGTTTTTTTCGCGTTTTTATCACGTTTTTATAGCGAAAAACCGCGAAAAAAACGCGAAAAATACTGAACGTGTGCACATGGCCTAAGATTCTCCTCGCAGTTAGTAAACAGAGGGTTAATAGAGATAAAGCAAACAGTATAACAATACACAGCAAGCTAACTGAAGCTATGAAACAGATAAGCGGAATAGAAATAGTTAACGAGTGTTCTTATAACTTATCAGTCCAGCGAGGTCCTGACTGGAGGGTCCTTATTCCAACGTGGCTACAGTCACCAGCAGCACTTGAAGATTCTGAAGTCTCTCCTCTGTCTCCTGGGAACTGGAGACTCTGGGGTTAAATCTTTGCAGTCTTTTTCTTAGAGTGAAACTGGAAGCAGGAAGTAGCACAGTCACACTGCTGCACGAGTCTCTGTATGTTAGGCTGGCAGTCTCTCTGCAGTAGTGATGCTTCACACACACTAGGCAGTTACTTATCACACTCAGGGGTCCTGGCTTGTCACTGCAGTCACCGGGGCTGCGCGCTCGGGTCACTGTCTCTGCGCTGTCAGGGGAAAAGTCTTCTCTGATTACGGAGGCTTCCGAGTCCACACCCTCACATCCAGCCTTCACTATGGTGGGTATCTCAGCCTCAGTGCCCTCACAGGAAGCACTCTCTCGTGGGGAGCGCGGCACTGCAGCCTGCTTACTCTCTCGCGCGCTGTCCCCTCTGTCTCGTGCGCTCTGCTCTCCCGCTCTTTTCCAACCACACTCCTCTCTCCTCTTCTCTGCCCCCAGCAGTCACATGGTCTCCTCTGTCCAGGGCAGAAAGTCCTCCCCCCAACAACCCAGCTGTCTGGCTAAGGTAAAGAGCAGGGAAAGCAACCTTCGTAGGTCTCGTCTTCCTCTTCACCCCCTTACATTCCCCCTCTCTTGAAGCTCGCCATTCCATGAGTGAGAACTCATCGTGCTTCTCTTTGTTCTTTTGAGGGGAGTCAGATACCCGCAATTCTCGTGTCTCCTTCTGCCTTTCTTCTTTCACATACTGCCAAACTAAATGGTCTAGGAGTTGTTCATCAGTCAGGTTGAGATATTCTTCCTCAACTTCGTCGGCAGCCATAGAAGACAATTCCTCAGACGAATCTTGTGTTTTCTTCTTCTTCTTGGTTTTGCGGCTAGCTTGTATACACGATTCTTCCTCTTCCTTGTCTTTATCGGAAACTTTAGGGACTTCCTGCCCGGGCTCCTCAGTCTAGGAGCAGAAAGTCCTCCCCCCAACAACCCAGCTGTTCGACCAAGTGGTTCCAGGTAAGGAGCAGGGAAAGCAACCTCCTTTGGGCTCATCTTCCTCTTCACCCCCTTACACCTGCTTCCATTTTTTTCCACAACATACAATAGCAATCTGCTCTGATTATTGTGATATTGATGCATTTTTACGTGTTTTTTAATGCAGCATTTTTATGGTTGTTTTTAGTGCATAAATACTCGGATTCTGCACTTAAAAACCCAGCAAAGATTTTACATCCATTTTTTCAGGATCCCCATAGAATTCTATAGGGAAACGTACAGTGCATATGGGTTTTTATGAAATCCCTTTCACTTTGCTTGAACCGTTAAAACGGATAAAAAAAACGGATCCAGCTAAAACACGGATCCGTTGCATCAGTTTTTCACAATTTGCAACGGATCCGTTTATCCAAGAATTTGCCGGATCCTGCCTGATGGAAAAAAACTGATGTGTGAAAGTAGCCTTAGCTCTTACTGCATACTGTTTATATATTCAAGCCATCTTTGGAACACATTGGAATAAGCAGTTAAGCTCCCCCTAGTGGTGACTGGAGGTAGTCTGAATTTATACATTTAACTCTATTATTTTGCAGGGGATTTGGAGCTTTGCGTCAGAAGCCATTGCTTTGACTATAATACATATAAATTGAGAAATCTGTTAGTACTAATGGTGTGCTGGTATTAAAAAGGTTATCCATTATTTTAACATTAATGACCTGATAGGTGGTTGTCCAGCACGTGCACCCCCACCAATCACCTGTTCTGTCGGTGGTGACCAGAACTGCTCAGTTATGGAGCTGCACAGCACCGCTCCTTACACTGCATAGTGTCCAAGGCCAGGTTCTGCACATCCGCCTCCTATCCAAACCTGTGGTAAAATATGTATGTATATAAATATATATATTTGTGTGCAGTGACTAGTGTTGAGCGATACTTTCCGATATCGGAAAGTATCGGTATCGGAAAGTATCGGCCGATACCGTCAAAATATCGGATCCAATCTGATACCGATACCCGATCCCAATGCAAGTCAATGGGACGAAAATATCGGAATTAAAATAAACCCTTTATAAACTTGTAGGTTCATTCTACATGAAGGAAAACAACTAAGAATAATGTAGGATGTATTGGGGGACGTGGCGGAGACATTAAAGGCACAGAGGTTTAGCCCAATGTAATAGAATAGCAGGATTTTGGAGTTTTTTTATGACGTTCGGCGGTAGAAAGATTTTGACTATGTTAATTTTTTTTTTTATTTTGTCAGATATTGATGTTTCACTACTTCCACGCCCTTCACCTTCTTTTTTACTTCTCCCACACTTTCTTCTTCATTATCCTCATCATCAGCTTCTTTGACATCAACTTCTTCACCTTATTCATCTTCTTCTTCATCTTCTACCTATTATTTTTTTGGTTACATTGTTCATATTCTTTTTATTTTACTATTATCTTCATCATATTCTACTTCTTCATCATATTCTTATTTGTGACAGGCATTCCCGTAGTTGTTATCTATAAAAGTTTGAAGATTACACCTTCCGTTCTGCCTGTCACAAAACAGTTACATTTGTCCGCGTTCAGTTTGGCCTGCAGCATCAGGCTTTATCCAGGGGCACCACGAGGAGGAACGGACTCACCCCCATACACTGCTTAGTCTTCTTCTGCTTATAATTTAGATAATATTTTTTGCTCTGATATTTAGTGTTATGCTTAATGTTCTTCTGCTCTTTGTTCTGCAGCCTCTTGTTCTTCTGCTTCTCGGTCTTCCAGGTCATCGTCGTCTCCAGGGTCGTCGTCTCCGGGGTCGTCGTCATCGGGGTGGTCTTCAGGGTCGTCGTCTCCGGGGTCGTCGTCATCGGGGTGGTCTTCGGGGTCATCGTCTCCAGGGTCGTCGTCATCACGGTGGTTGTCGTCTCTGGTGTCGTCGTCATCTTAGGGGTGGTCTTCCGGGTCATCGTGTTTAGTCTCTTGAACTTGGAAATGTAGCAGAAGGTACAAGAAGGCTGAGAAAATGCCGAGAACCAGCTGATGGAACTGGAACTCGGATGGCTACCCGAAGGTCCAAGAGCCAATGGAACTACCGAGGACCAGCTGACGTTACTGGAACCCAGTTACTAAGCAGGAGGTACCCGTGCCTGAAAGCACTACCAAGGACCACCTGACGTTGGTGGAACTCGGATACCCAGAGGGAGGCACCTAAGCCAAAGGCTCTGCCCGGAACCAGCTGACGGTACTGGAACCAGGATGGGGAGCAGAAGGTACAAGAGCAAAAGACACTGCCGAGAACCAGCTGACGGTGCTGGAACCCGGATGGGTAGCCGAAGGTCCAAGAGCCAATGGAACTACCGAGGACCAGCTGACGTTACTGGAACCCGGTTACTAAGCAGGAGGTACCCGTGCCTGAAAGCACTACCAAGGACCACCTGACGTTGGTGGAACTCGGATACCCAGAGGGAGGCACCTAAGCCAAAGGCTCTGCCCGGAACCAGCTGACGGTACTGGAACCAGGATGGGGAGCAGAAGGTACAAGAGCAAGTGTCTGCGTGGCTTTTGCAGGACACGATGCCGGCTGCACAGCAGGGGAACAGCTGGCGGTGCTGAACCCCACTGACACATTGGCTGGTGTTTTTCTCTGTGCAGCTAGCAGTACCGGGCCCCAACTGGCGGTGTTGGAGCCCGGGGTCAGCAGGAGGAGGAGATGGAGCAGAGTGTAGGCCGAAGCCTGCACTGGCGGCAGCTTTTGGGTCTGTTGTGCCTGCGTGGCAGTTGCAGGACACGTTGCCGGCTGCACAGCAGGGGAACAGCTGGCGGTGCTGAACCCCACTGACACATTGGCGAGGTGTTTTTCTCTGTGCAGCTAGCAGTACCGGGCCCCAACTGGCGGTGTTGGAGCCCGGGCTCTGCAGGGGGAGCAGAGTGTAGGCCGAAGCCTAATCGAACCAATTTCAAAGGTAACCTTTAACCCCCCCTCAGGGGTTACAAAGTAGAAGAGCCACAGCTTATGCAGCAGTAGTGGTGCACAAGTCAAAGGTTGCTCTTTTAATTTGGCTCCTTGCACACGCTGAATGGAACACGTATAACATTTAGCCCTTTATACAGTCAAACTGTGTTGGAGGCGCGAGTTCCCTTTGTAATGAGACGCAGCACAGATGTCAAGAATCCCACCTTGGTGCTGGGTGCAGCCTCCTGAGCATTGTTATTTGCTGTACAGGAGTCTGCGCTGTCGTGTTATCCCCTGGCCTAGCGCTGTTAGCGCTGCCCATGTTCTGGCATCATTTAATGTCGGCCGGTGCGGTTCGCGATGACCATGAATCCCAGCCCCGCAGTGTCTTAACATTGTTAAAACACTGCGGGGCTGGGATGCAGGGCCTGGCGCAGCACATATGTTCGCCTCTCACACTCGGGTCCTTACACCCGCTTCAGACTGTGCGGCGTCATCTGATCCCTTATCGCATGCCACGGCCATGAAGCCGCACAGTCCGCAGAAGGCGGAAGGAGATGAGGGACAGGCGAACTGATGCACTGATCATGCCCGTCAATCACACCCTCGCAGTCCCAAAAAATAAGACACCGAGGGGCGTTGTGTGGGTCAGGGCGGCCGCAGAGGCGCAGGCAGCCAAACAATGATGCCAGAAGACGGGCAGCGCTACCAAGGGGGTTGCAGCGTGTCATTACAAAGGAAAGTCACACCACCGGGACGGTTAAATGGTCACACAGAGGACACATTTTAGACGTGTTTTCCGTTCCACATGTGCGAGGAGAATACGTTTATGAGCCACCTTGCACACATGCAGCATTACCGCTGTACAAGGTGGCCTTTAAAACGTACAAACGCCTGGGGGAGGGGGGACAGGTTCCCTTCAATTTCAGTTCTTGTGTCTGCGTGGCTTTTGCAGGACACGATGCCGGCTGCACAGCAGGGGAACAGCTGGCGGTGCTGAACCCCACTGACACATTGGCTGGTGTTTTTCTCTGTGCAGCTAGCAGTACCGGGCCCCAACTGGCGGTGTTGGAGCCCGGGGTCAGCAGGAGGAGGAGATGGAGCAGAGTGTAGGCCGAAGCCTGCACTGGCGGCAGCTTTTGGGTCTGTTGTGCCTGCGTGGCAGTTGCAGGACACGTTGCCGGCTGCACAGCAGGGGAACAGCTGGCGGTGCTGAACCCCACTGACACATTGGCGAGGTGTTTTTCTCTGTGCAGCTAGCAGTACCGGGCCCCAACTGGCGGTGTTGGAGCCCGGGCTCTGCAGGGGGAGCAGAGTGTAGGCCGAAGCCTAATCGAACCAATTTCAAAGGTAACCTTTAACCCCCCCTCAGGGGTTACAAAGTAGAAGAGCCACAGCTTATGCAGCAGTAGTGGTGCACAAGTCAAAGGTTGCTCTTTTAATTTGGCTCCTTGCACACGCTGAATGGAACACGTATAACATTTAGCCCTTTATACAGTCAAACTGTGTTGGAGGCGCGAGTTCCCTTTGTAATGAGACGCAGCACAGATGTCAAGAATCCCACCTTGGTGCTGGGTGCAGCCTCCTGAGCGTTGTTATTTGCTGTACAGGAGTCTGCGCTGTCGTGTTATCCCCTGGCCTAGCGCTGTTAGCGCTGCCCATGTTCTGGCATCATTTAATGTCGGCCGGTGCGGTTTGCGATGACCATGAATCCCAGCCCCGCAGTGTCTTAACATTGTTAAAACACTGCGGGGCTGGGATGCAGGGCCTGGCGCAGCACATATGTTCGCCTCTCACACTCGGGTCCTTACACCCGCTTCAGACTGTGCGGCGTCATCTGATCCCTTATCGCATGCCACGGCCATGAAGCCGCACAGTCCGCAGAAGGCGGAAGGAGATGAGGGACAGGCGAACTGATGCACTGATCATGCCCGTCAATCACACCCTCGCAGTCCCAAAAAATAAGACACCGAGGGGCGTTGTGTGGGTCAGGGCGGCCGCAGAGGCGCAGGCAGCCAAACAATGATGCCAGAAGACGGGCAGCGCTACCAAGGGGGTTGCAGCGTGTCATTACAAAGGAAAGTCACACCACCGGGACGGTTAAATGGTCACACAGAGGACACATTTTAGACGTGTTTTCCGTTCCACATGTGCGAGGAGAATACGTTTATGAGCCACCTTGCACACATGCAGCATTACCGCTGTACAAGGTGGCCTTTAAAACGTACAAACGCCTGGGGGAGGGGGGACAGGTTCCCTTCAATTTCAGTTCTTGTGTCTGCGTGGCTTTTGCAGGACACGATGCCGGCTGCACAGCAGGGGAACAGCTGGCGGTGCTGAACCCCACTGACACATTGGCTGGTGTTTTTCTCTGTGCAGCTAGCAGTACCGGGCCCCAACTGGCGGTGTTGGAGCCCGGGGTCAGCAGGAGGAGGAGATGGAGCAGAGTGTAGGCCGAAGCCTGCACTGGCGGCAGCTTTTGGGTCTGTTGTGCCTGCGTGGCAGTTGCAGGACACGTTGCCGGCTGCACAGCAGGGGAACAGCTGGCGGTGCTGAACCCCACTGACACATTGGCGAGGTGTTTTTCTCTGTGCAGCTAGCACATCTGGGCCCCAACTGGCGGTGTTAGAGCCCAGGGTCAGCAGGAGGAGCAGGGGGAGCGGAGTGTAGGCCGAAGCCTGCACTGGAGCAAGTTGAAAGGAAACCTTTAACCCCCCCCCAGGCGTTTGTAGCTGGAAGAGCCATCGTGTACAGCACTAATGCTGGAAAAGGTAAACTTAGCTCTTTTAATTATGGTCCTTGCAGATGCTGAACCTAACACTTATGAAATGTGTCCCCTCACAGCGTTCAACCGTCCGGTAGGTGGAACTTTCCTTTGTCATGTGACGCAGCACAGCCGTCATTTTTACCCCCTTGTCGCCGTGCGCCGCCTCCTCAGCGTTGTTTGAATCTGTCCCGGAGCCTGCGCTGTTAGGTTACCCCTTGGCCATGCACACATTTTGCGCTGCCCGTCTTCTGACATCATTTGCTGTCAGGCTGGCTGCGCCTGTGCGGGTGCGCTGTCCGAGATTCAGCCTCGCGGTGTCGTCTAATGTAATCCCACCGCGGGCCTGGGATCCGTGTCCATGCGCAGTGCATATCCTCGCCTCTCACACCCCTCCCAACGGCTTCTTAAGACTGTGCGGTGTCACGGCCGTGGCATGCTATTAGGGATCAGCTGACACCGAACAGTCTTTAGAAGCCGTAGGGAGGGGAGTGAGAGGCGAGGATATGCACTGCGCATGGACACGGATCCCAGGCCCGCGGTGGGATTACATTAGACGACACCGCGAGGCTGAATCTCGGACAGCGCACCCGCACAGGCGCAGCCAGCCTGACAGCAAATGATGTCAGAAGACGGGCAGCGCAAAATGTGTGCATGGCCAAGGGGTAACCTAACAGCGCAGGCTCCGGGACAGATTCAAACAACGCTGAGGAGGCGGCGCACGGCGACAAGGGGGTAAAAATGACGGCTGTGCTGCGTCACATGACAAAGGAAAGTTCCACCTACCGGACGGTTGAACGCTGTGAGGGGACACATTTCATAAGTGTTAGGTTCAGCATCTGCAAGGAGCACCACGAAAAGAGGCACTTTTTCCCTTTGCATCATTACAGCTGCACAAGGTGGCTCCTTCAGTAACAAACGCCTGGGGGGGGGGGGACAGGTTCCCTTAAATTTAACTTGTTGTGCCTGCGTGGCGGTCGCAGTACACGTTGCCGTATACACAGCAGGGGAACAGCTGGCGGTGCTGAACCCCACTAACACATTGGCGAGGTGTTTGGCTCTGTGCGTACAGCACTTCTGGACGGCAACTGGCGGTGTTGGAGCCCAGGGACAGGTGGAGGAGGAGGAGGTTGGAGGAGGTAGGAGGGATTGCCACACACACAGCAGGGGAACAGCTGACGTTACTGAACCCCAATAACAGAGGAGGGACTGTTGACTGTGCGTACAGCACTTCTGGACGGCAACTGGCGGTGTTGGAGCCCAGGGGCAGGTGGAGGAGGAGGAGGTTGGAGGAGGTAGGAGGGATTGCCACACACACAGCAGGGGAACAGCTGACGTTACTGAACCCCAATAACAGAGGAGGGACTGTTGACTGTGCGTACAGCACTTCTGGACGGCAACTGGCGGTGTTGGAGCCCAGGGGCAGGTGGAGGAGGAGGAGGTTGGAGGAGGTAGGAGGGATTGCCACACACACAGCAGGGGAACAGCTGACGTTACTGAACCCCAATAACAGAGGAGGGACTGTTGACTGTGCGTACAGCACTTCTGGACGGCAACTGGCGGTGTTGGAGCCCAGGGGCAGGTGGAGGAGGAGGAGGTTGGAGGAGGTAGGAGGGATTGCCACACACACAGCAGGGGAACAGCTGACGTTACTGAACCCCAATAACAGAGGAGGGACTGTTGACTGTGCGTACAGCACTTCTGGACGGCAACTGGCGGTGTTGGAGCCCAGGGGCAGGTGGAGGAGGAGGAGGTTGGAGGAGGTAGGAGGGATTGCCACACACACAGCAGGGGAACAGCTGACGTTACTGAACCCCAATAACAGAGGAGGGACTGTTGACTGTGCGTACAGCACTTCTGGACGGCAACTGGCGGTGTTGGAGCCCAGGGGCAGGTGGAGGAGGAGGAGGTTGGAGGAGGTAGGAGGGATTGCCACACACACAGCAGGGGAACAGCTGACGTTACTGAACCCCAATAACAGAGGAGGGACTGTTGACTGTGCGTACAGCACTTCTGGACGGCAACTGGCGGTGTTGGAGCCCAGGGGCAGGTGGAGGAGGAGGAGGTTGGAGGAGGTAGGAGGGATTGCCACACACACAGCAGGGGAACAGCTGACGTTACTGAACCCCAATAACAGAGGAGGGACTGTTGACTGTGCGTACAGCACTTCTGGACGGCAACTGGCGGTGTTGGAGCCCAGGGGCAGGTGGAGGAGGAGGAGGTTGGAGGAGGTAGGAGGGATTGCCACACACACAGCAGGGGAACAGCTGACGTTACTGAACCCCAATAACAGAGGAGGGACTGTTGACTGTGCGTACAGCACTTCTGGACGGCAACTGGCGGTGTTGGAGCCCAGGGGCAGGTGGAGGAGGAGGAGGTTGGAGGAGGTAGGAGGGATTGCCACACACACAGCAGGGGAACAGCTGACGTTACTGAACCCCAATAACAGAGGAGGGACTGTTGACTGTGCGTACAGCACTTCTGGACGGCAACTGGCGGTGTTGGAGCCCAGGGGCAGGTGGAGGAGGAGGAGGTTGGAGGAGGTAGGAGGGATTGCCACACACACAGCAGGGGAACAGCTGACGTTACTGAACCCCAATAACAGAGGAGGGACTGTTGACTGTGCGTACAGCACTTCTGGACGGCAACTGGCGGTGTTGGAGCCCAGGGGCAGGTGGAGGAGGAGGAGGTTGGAGGAGGTAGGAGGGATTGCCACACACACAGCAGGGGAACAGCTGACGTTACTGAACCCCAATAACAGAGGAGGGACTGTTGACTGTGCGTACAGCACTTCTGGATGGCAACTGGCGGTGTTGGAGCCCAGGGGCAGGTGGAGGAGGAGGAGGTTGGAGGAGGTAGGAGGGATTGCCACACACACAGCAGGGGAACAGCTGACGTTACTGAACCCCAATAACAGAGGAGGGACTGTTGACTGTGCGTACAGCACTTCTGGACGGCAACTGGCGGTGTTGGAGCCCAGGGGCAGGTGGAGGAGGAGGAGGTTGGAGGAGGTAGGAGGGATTGCCACACACACAGCAGGGGAACAGCTGACGTTACTGAACCCCAATAACAGAGGAGGGACTGTTGACTGTGCGTACAGCACTTCTGGACGGCAACTGGCGGTGTTGGAGCCCAGGGGCAGGTGGAGGAGGAGGAGGTTGGAGGAGGTAGGAGGGATTGCCACACACACAGCAGGGGAACAGCTGACGTTACTGAACCCCAATAACAGAGGAGGGACTGTTGACTGTGCGTACAGCACTTCTGGACGGCAACTGGCGGTGTTGGAGCCCAGGGGCAGGTGGAGGAGGAGGAGGTTGGAGGAGGTAGGAGGGATTGCCACACACACAGCAGGGGAACAGCTGACGTTACTGAACCCCAATAACAGAGGAGGGACTGTTGACTGTGCGTACAGCACTTCTGGACGGCAACTGGCGGTGTTGGAGCCCAGGGGCAGGTGGAGGAGGAGGAGGTTGGAGGAGGTAGGAGGGATTGCCACACACACAGCAGGGGAACAGCTGACGTTACTGAACCCCAATAACAGAGGAGGGACTGTTGACTGTGCGTACAGCACTTCTGGACGGCAACTGGCGGTGTTGGAGCCCAGGGACAGGTGGAAAAGCAGAGGAACACAATGTAGGCCGAAGCCTGAGAAAGTCGAAAGGGAACCTTTAACCCCCCCCAAGGCGTTTGTAGCTGAAAGAGCCAGCTTGTGCAGCACAAAAGATGCAAAAGGAAAAGGTGGCTCTTTTCATCATGCTCCTTGCAAACACAGAACTAAACACTTATAAAATGTGTCCCCTGCAACCGTAAAACCGTCCCGGAGGTGGGACTTTCCTTCGTAATGTGACGCAGCACAGCCGTCATTCCTACCCCCCCGGCGCTGCGCACCGGCTCCTCAGCGTTGGTTTATTCCGTCCCGGAGCCTGCGCTGTTATGTTATCCCGTGGCCAGGCACACTTAGCGCTGCCCGTCTTCTGGCATCATTTGGTGTCAGGATGGCTGCGCCTGTGCGGCCGCGCTGGCCGAGAGCCCGCCTCGCAGTGTCTTCTGATTTAATCCCACTGGGGGCCTGGGATCCATGGACATGCGCAGTGCATATCCTCGCCTCTCACTCCCCTCCCTACGGCTTCTTAAGACTGTGCGGTGTCACGGCCGTGGCATGCTATTAGGGACCAGCTGACACCGAACAGTCTGAAGAAGCCATAGGGAAATGAGTGAGAGGTGGAGGTTCAGATATGCACTGCGCATGTCCATGGATCCCAGGCCCCCAGTGGGATTAAATCAGAAGACACTGCGAGGCGGGCTCTCTGCCAGCGCGGCCGCACAGGCGCAGCCATCCTGACACCAAATGATGCCAGAAGACGGGCAGCGCTAAGTGTGCCTGGCCACGGGATAACATAACAGCGCAGGCTCCGGGACGGAATAAAACAACGCTGAGGAGCCGGTGCGCGGCGCCGTGGGGGTAGGAATGACGGCTGTGCTGCGTCACATTACGAAGGAAAGTCCCACCTCCGGGACGGTTTTACGGTATCAGTGGACACATTTTATAAGTGTTAAGTTCTGCGTGTGCAAGGAGCTAAACAAAAATAGCTACCTTTTCCTTGTGCAGCATTACTGCTGCACAAGGTGGCTCTTTCAGTAACAAACGCCTTGGGGGGGGGGACAGATTCCCTTACATTTCAGTTGTTGTGTCAGCGTGGCGGTCGCATGACACATTGCCGGCTACACAGCTGGGGATCAGCTGACGTTACTGAAACCCAATAACACTGGGTCGTATGTTTTGACTGTGCAGACGGCACTTCTGAGCCTCAACTGGCGGTGTTGGAGCACAGGAATTTAAGTTCAGGTGGTAGAAAGATGAACACAACAGGAGACCTGGATAACGTATACAGTGACCTAATTATTTAATCAGGAGGAGGAGTGGCAAATTCCTGCGAGATCCAGGCCTTGTTCATTTTCAGGAAAGTAAGCCGGTCAACGTTATCGGAGGATAGTCGCATGCGACGGTCAGTTAGTACACCACCTGCAGCACTAAAGACACGTTCCGATAATACACTGGCCGCAGGGCAAGACAGCACCTCCAATGCATACTGGCTTAGCTCTGGCCATGTATCCAGCTTTGAGTCCCAAAACTTGAAAGGGGAAGAGCCGTCTGGGAGTACAGCAAGAGGGCAAGACATGTAGTCTGTCACCATCTGACGGAACCGTTGCCTCCTGCTGACTGGAGCCGTCTGTGATGGTGTAGACTTTTGTGGGGGGCACAGAAAACTGTGCCACAGTTCGGCCATACTGGTCTTGCCTTGGGCAGAGGCACTGCTTCTGCTCCCTCTTTGTGCAGAGCCTCCTCCACTGCCTGGACGCACTGAGCTGCTTTGTAATGCACTAGCAGCACTTCTCTCAGTTGGAATGGAGAAGATGATGGAATTGACCAGTGTGTCTTGGTACTCCCGCATTTTTCGCTCCCGGTTCAACGGTGTGATGAGGCTTTCTACGTTGTCCCGGTAGCGAGGATCGAGGAGGGTGAACACCCAATAATCAGACATGTTGAGAATGTGGGCGATGCGGCGGTCGTTTCTCAGGCACTGCAGCATGTAATCCACCATGTGCTGCAGACTGCCAACTGCCCAAGAAACGCTGTCCCCTGCTGGAGGCGTGATCTCTGCCCGCTCGTCATCACCCCACCCTCGCTGTACACACTGAGTACTGGACAATTCGGTAACTCCCTCCTCTGGACGGACGTCTTCCTCCTCCATTGACTCCTCCTCATCCTCCTCACAAACTGTCCCCTGCCTACGCGTTTGTGAGGAACCACGTGGCGCTGACTGTCCAGAAGATGATGGAAATGGTGAATCCTCATCCTCCACCTCTTCCACAACATCATCCCTTAGCGCTTGCAGTGATTTTTCAAGCAGGCAGATAAGGGGGACAGTCATGCTGACTAGTGCATCATCTGCACTCGCCATCCGCGTGGAATAATCAAAGGGACGCAAAACCTGGCAGACGTCATTCATAGTGGCCCACTCTGTGGTTGTGAAGTCTGTACGGCGCTGACTGCGACTTTTTTGCGCCTGAAGCAGCTGGTACTCCATTACAGCTTGCTGCTGCTCACACAACCGCTCCAACATATGTAACGTGGAATTCCACCTGGTAGGTAGGTCACATATGATGCGATGTTCCGGCAGGCGGTGTCGGCGCTGCAGAGCTGCAATGCGCGCTTTTGCCGTGCTGGAACGCCGCAAGTGAGCACACTCTAGGCGGACCTTGTGCAGCAGTGCATCAAGATCCGGATAGTCCCTCAAAAAGCTCTGCACGACCAAATTGAGCACATGTGCCAGACATGGGATGTGAGTGAGGTTGCCGAGGCCCAGAGCTGCCACCAGATTTCGGCCATTATCACACACTACCATGCCTGGCTGGAGATTCGCTGGCACAAACCACACATCGCTCTCCTGCTTGATGGCATTCCAGAGCTCCTGCGCTGTGTGGCTACGATTCCCCCCAAAAATTAATTTCAACACGGCCTGTTGACGTTTGGCCACGGCTGTGCTCATGTCGGTCGTAACAGGTACACGTTCATCACGGGTCCATGTGGAGGTGGACTGTGACGGCTCCTGCAGCGATGATTCTGAGGAACTGGTGTAAGAGGAGGAGTCAATGCGTACAGAATGGATTCCTGCAATCCTTGGAGTGGGCAGGACACGTCCTGCGCCACTCGCACGGTCTGTACCTGGCTCAACGACATTAACCCAATGGGCAGTGAGGGAAAGGTATCGCCCCTGTCCATGTTGACTGGTCCACGCATCGGTGGTGAGGTGGACCTTGCTACTGACGGCGTTCAGAAGCGCGTGTTTTATGTGTCCCTCCACATGCTTGTGCAGGGCAGGGACGGCTTGCCTGCTGAAGTAAAAGCGGCTGGGCACATTGTACTGTGGGACTGCCAATGACATCAAGTCACGGAAGCTGTCAGTCTCCACCAGCCTGAATGACAGCATTTCCAGTGACAGCAGTTTGGCAATGCCTGCAGTCAGAGCCTGTGCTCGTGGGTGGTTTGACGAGAAAGGCCGCCTTTTCTCCCATGCCTGTACTACCGATGGCTGTAGACTGGGCTGGGAGTGTGTGGATGACTGGGAAAGTGGTGCTGCGGGTGGAATTACAGCGGGTCTCTGGACAACAGGGCCAGAGGTTCTTCCACGGCGATCCTGGGAGGAAGCCGAACCAGCTGCGTGTGAGCTAGAGGAAGAGGCAACACGAGCTGAAGAGGTGGTAGCTGCCGCTGTTGGTTGGCCTACCTCTTCAGTGTGTTTTTCTAACTCCGCCGGGTGCCTGTTGCGCACATGTTTCCACATGTTGGAGGTATTGAGGTTGCTGACATTTCGACCTCTTTTGACTTTTTGATGACACACGTTGCATCTGACATAGCAAATGTCATCTGCAATTGTGTCAAAAAAGGACCAGGCACTGCAAGTCTTGGGAGCGCCCTTTTTGGCTTTTGGAAGAGACATGCTCCTAACGGGTGCCAAAGCAGAGGCTGCAGGATCCGCGGTCTTCCCCCTCCCTCTCCCTCTTTGGGCCGTACGGGGAATCTCTTCCTCAGAGCTGCTCCCACCACCTTCCTGTCCCTCACGCCAAGATGGGTCGAGGACCTCATCATCTACACTACCCTCTGCCCCCAACTGCTCCTCCTGGGTAGTCTCAGCAGCAGAGCACGCACCAGTAAGTGGCACCTGAGTGTCATCATCAGCTGATGCGGCCTGCGATGTGGTGACCGGAGCCACTGGCCCACCCGCCTCTTCAGAGGAAGACAGAAAAAGCTGTTGGGCATCACTGCACCCTGCCTCTTCTTCCATTTCTCCAATGCTGCTTGGCTGGCCCCCTGTTTCCAAGCCAAGAGATTCAGAGAACAGAAGTAGAGACGGCTCCTGTCCTGGGCTCTCTGTCTGCCTGGGCAATTTGGCAGGTGGTGAAGAGACAGATGGCTGCTCTCCAGTGCTCTGTGTCTGAGAGGATGTGGCACTAATGGAAGTTGATGCATTAGCTGCCATCCATCCGACAACAGCTTCAATTTGGTCTTGACGCAGCAGCGGTGTACGACGCTCTGACACAAAGCTGCGCATGAACGACTGTTGCCTGGTGAAAGTGGGTGCTGATGAGTCACCGGTGCCCGCAGCAGGCACAGAATCCCCACGTCCCCTCCCTGCTCCACGCCCACGCCCACGTGCCTTACTCACTGCCTTCTTCATCTTGGTTGACTGATAAAGATAAGCAGAAAAGTACTAACGGATTTGTGTGCTTATTCCTGAGCAACTCCTCCTAACAGGTATAAGAAACACTAATTTTCTAAAGTGTGGACTAGACTTTAATATGAGCTAATGTGGCCTACAGAAATGTAAAGTGGTGTAACTGGTGTGTTTGGTGAACTTTATTATTTATTTCTTTTTTGGGGGCTGAACTGACAACAGATAGAGCTGCAGTCACACGGAGACCGTGCAGACAGCCGTAAACGGCGCTGCAAGGCCCAAAAACCCTCCTCTACTTTATCCTATGTAGTGTTTTTCCACAAATTAGCTGGAGACGGGTGGAAAGACACTAATAGGATTTTTTTGAATAAATTAGCAGCAGACTACACTACTTGAAAAAAAAAAAAAAAAAAAGAACAGTATGAGGCAATGAACCACCCTCCCTGAACTGAATACAACCAGCTATGGATGGCCTATGTGGCTGCACTCAGACTAGAGAGTGGGCTGCACTCACACACACACACACACACACACACAGACCTTGCAGATCGCTGTGAAAACAGCGCTACAAGGCAAAAGCAAGGTGAATAGTAGGTGAACACAGCGGTTGCTAAATTAGCCTTTGGAAAGCACAAAGAAGCAAATCGCTATCTCTAAACTGTCCCTCAGTCAGCAAACAGCGTCCTGTCACTAACTGAATTCACAGCAGAGTGATCGCAAAATGGCGCCAGCGACTTTTAAACTGCATCATGACATCATTTCAGCAGCCAATCAGAGCCTTGCCAGTAGTTTCATGCCCTCCATGCTAAACAGGATGTGCCCACACTTGGAATCATTCTCATTGGCTGAATTTCGGAATTTTGAATCTGGGAACTTCCGATTCCGGTATCCGATACGCGGCAAGTATCGGAATCCCGGTATCGGAATTCCGATACCGCAAGTATCGGCCGATACCCGATACTTGCGGTATCGGAATGCTCAACACTAGCAGTGACCTATGTATAGGTATTGTGTGACTAGTACCATCTGTGCTGAAGGCTGCAAGTCTCATCCAGGTGTTAATATGTATTTTCCTGAGACAAGCATACTTCTGTCTCCAAATCTCACCAGAAGGTCTAGCTAGGACCAAGAAGAAAGGGAACATTTGACACCTCCTAGCTCTTGGAAGAGAGATGTCATTTACGGCCTGATAGTATCTCTGTGAGAACTTTTAGACAAAGGATCTCAAGCGAAAATAATATATTCATTGGTAGCGTGGCCATGGTCCAATCAAAAACAAGCAATTATGATATTAACCTGAGGGGCTGGTCTAGAAATATGACCTCCAGACCAAAGCTATAAATTAGACCTGTATACCTAGAATCGTGTTCCCATGTGAGGCCAGCCTGAGAAGCTGATGTGTTCCACCAAATCCATATTCATCACCCCCCCAGGGAGCAGAAAGCAGACTACCAAGTTAGATGATTTCTGTAGGTTTTCTCCTGTTTATTTTTATACTGTTTTGCATAAGTTGTATGTCTTTTTATTATCATATTTTTATACCTTTTTCTTACTGTAAGCACTGAACCTTTTTGTATTAAAGTATAAAACTTTAACAAGTTGAACCTTGAATGTGATAACGAATCCATAGCCAAAGGTGTGTGAGCCTTATGAGTGGTAGACAATATTATTATTAATATTTCCAGGCAGCGTGTATGAGCGGGTGTATGGCCTGGGTCAGTGTGTGATTTATGCTCCCATTACAGCATAGGAAAGAGGTTGAATGCTGGACTGAGAATGGGGAGATAGATTAACCCTTGCAGGCACAACCTCAAGTCACGTGCTGAGAGCGGATATGTGACGAACTAGTGGCAGCACAGAGAGGGATCCGTGACAAAATCAATAGGGTGTGGATGTGCAGTACCCGGCAGTGGCCACTATAGAGTAGATGGCGCTGTGCAGCTTCGCAATTGAGGAGTTCCAGCAGCCCCTGACATCAAGAACAGCTGATCGGCAGGGGTGCAGGATGTCAGACCACCAGCGATCAGACATTGAATACCTATCCTATGTTAAAGTAGTGGACAACCTCTTTAAACTCTCAACTACAACTTTAAGACTGGATGCAAACTATAATTTCAGTGTGCCCAAAGAGCTTGCAAATATTTGGTAATTCATGCATTAAAAGGAGTTCTCTCATCCTCCTACATAGGTAAAATTGTACCTTAGCAGGCTACCTCTTATTAAAAATCCTCTCCGATCTCGAGAATGGTGCAATTGTCTGCCCTGCAGTCTCTCGAAGACAGCCAGTCTAATAGGCAATGAGCTCAGCACTTACAAGCTTTTTTCTATTGAGCTTGCAAGTGCTGCTCCGAAGCTGGCTGAATCGCTGGATCAGCCAATTTTAGGGCTACAAAGGAGAGCACAATTCCCCGAGACCTGTGCAGGAGGCTGGGAGGCAGGGGAGCGCTGCGCTTCTGAAGAAGATGCAACAACCCCTTTGTTTTATATTTATTTTTACAGCTTTAGTATAGTTTGTGTCCTTAGTGTTTTAATGAACCAATTAGCTTTAGAAAAACCAGAAAGTGGGAGGTAAAATGTAATAAAAAATAATAATGACAAAATAGAGATTGCTTATTAATTGAGTCCTTTGCTGGTGAGAAAGCAGCAGAATACCAATACTGAACGATAGATACAAAACGGAAGACAAATTGAGACATTGTTTTTTTCCCCCCAAAACAGAAACAAGAGAAAGCAGCTCGTTGGGCTCGTAGCCGGAGGAATAACATCTAGTTTTGCAATCTGCAATCAAGAAGCCTGATTATCATGTGGATGCAGCAATAATGCCATACAAAACAATTACCCACTCAGGAAGAGGTGCTTAAAGTGTATTATTCATTGCTCTATCCCCGGAGATCGGTCTCCGAGAGTCATCCTAAACCAAATGTGATCTCAGGCAGGTCCCCGGTTAATTGGTTAGGAGGAGCGCGCCGCTTCCTTTTTATTTGTCAACATGAACTAAAAAGAAACTATTAGAGGTTCCTCTGGTATTCCATCAAAGTGCCCGCTCGCTTGTGAAGTATAACTGCGAGCCATGTAGAGGAACGTCTGATAACACGGTGTTATGAATTCACCACAGGGCCCTCGGAAATAGAACCAGAAGGATACACAAAGCATGGGAGCCCGAGACATAAGTAGAGGAATGCACAAAGAATGGGAATGAGGAGTAGGAAGGGTGGTGGTATTTTTTTTTTTTTCTAGAAAGGTACTTTACTACATCTCCAGGAGATGGAAATAACATCTCCCCGCTGACTCGAAAGCACATGCACGATGCAAGAGAATATAAAATATGTCTAAACATATTGATTAGAGTTTTATGCTGTGGATTTGTGCAGCGGTTTTAGACAGCAGATACAGCCGGAGGGAGGGAGGAAAGGGGGCAAAGAATTCCTAAAGCAGTGCTGTTTTGTCAAGGAAAGGTTATTTATGTATCGCTTTTTAGAGAACATTCATGCGGCACATTAGGAGCATCAAATGTAGAAAACAGAGATACTAAAAGCTAAAATATCTTATATATATATATATATATATATATAATCACATAAAAAGCCAAAATGTAGGACAAGCATCTATTGTATGCAGAAGGTGTATTGGCGAATGGAAGAAGAATTGGACATTTTATTTAACATTTGTTCTTAATTTTCAAATTAAAAGGTTATGTTTTTTAATGTGAGCGGAAATTGCAGCAGTGCATACTTATCAAGGATGAGCAAGTAATAATGTAATGTGTGCATGTAATATTGGATATGGATGTATAACACCAGCAGTGACACGTCTGTGAATAATGGAGGTCATCCCTTTCTACAGACGCAGTCTGTAGAAAGACTGCATCTTTCCTGTTTATTATATTCCCGCACTCTTTAAAGGGAATTTGTCACCCCAAAATTCGCCTATAAGCTTCGCCCACCGCCATCAGAGGCTTATCTATAGCATTCTGTAATGCATTCTGAAATGCTGTAGATAAGCCCCCCGATGTATCCTGAAAGATAAGAAAAACAAGTTAGATTATACTCACCCAGGGGCGGTCCGGTCCGATGGGCGTTGCGGTCCGGGTCCAGTGCCTCTTCTTTTCTTCTTGCCGCGGCTCCGGCGCAGGCAAAGTACTGCAGTGCGCAGGCGCTGAGCCTCTCTGATCTTCCCCAGAGTCTGCGCACTGCAGTACTTTGCTCTACACTCAACAGGGCAGACAAAGTACGCCTGTGCCGGAGCAGGAAGAAAAGAAGAGGACGTCATCGTAAGAAGATGGGAGGCCCCGGACTGAACCGCGACGCCCATCGGATCGGACCGCCCCTGGGTGAGTATAATCTAACTTGTTTTTCTCATCTTTCAGGTTACATCGGGGGCTTATCTACAGCATTGCAGAATGGTGTAGATAAGCCCCTGATGCCGGTGGCCGCAGCTTATATGCGAAATTTGGGGTGACAGATTCCGTTTAAAATGAGGTTCTTCAGAAGCTGTGATATGTATCATATAGCACTAAGTCGTAGCTGCTGCAGAACTTCATAAAGCACAACTTAGCTGTTGCAAAACATCCTAATATACTCCGCATGTGCTGCAGAACCTCATAAAACACAATTTAGCTGCTGCAGAACATTTACAGTTCTCACCTCAGCTGCTGCAGAACCTCATAAAACACAACTTAGCTTCTGCAGAACATTTACAATTCACATCTCAGCTGCTGCAGAACCTCATACTAGAAAATTCAGCTGTTGCAAAGGCTCATAACATACATCTCAGCTGCTGCAGAGCATCCCAATACGCACATCAGCTGCTGCAGAACCTCATAATACACCTCAGTTGCTGCAGAACATCATAAGGCCTGTTTCACACGTCAGTGGCTCCGGTACGTGTGGTGACAGTTTTCTCACGTACCAGAGACACTGACTCACGTAGACACATTAAAATCAATGTGTCTCTGCACATGTCAGCGTGTTTTCACGGACCGTGTGTCGGTTTGAAAAACACGGAGACATGTCAGTGTTCGTGGGAGCACACGGATCACATGGACCCATTAAAGTCAATGGTGCCACTCATTACAGTGATGAATATGCGGCTCTACCTCCCATAGGGGTGGAGCCGCATAATCATCACTGTAATGAGCGGTACCACGTGACCGCTCAAATAGGAAGAAGCTGCGGCGCTGAGAGGACGCATCGAGGGAGCTGGGTGAGTATTTTATTTCCAGCGGGTGGGCGCACAGGGGGTGGGAGGGGGGTGGTGACAAGGATCTTTATTTTAAACACAAAAAAAATTAAAAAACAATGATTTTTCATTCCTTCTCTCCAGCAAATGCTGCTGGGAAGAAGGAATGAATTCTGGCTTCAGCACCAGATGCAGGGGACAGTGCTTATCTCTAGCGCTGTCTCCTGCACGGTCCGTGTGGTCCTCAGTGGGCACACGGGCAGCACACGGCTGCCGCACATGTGCCACACTGATGTGCCACGTGAGCACACGGATAACTCCGGTACCGATTTTTCCGGTACCGGAATTATCTGGACGTGTGGGACTGGCCTTATACACACTTCGCAAACAATAGATCAACCGTTGCAGAATCTCATACGACACATCTCAGCTGCTGCAGAACATCCTAATACACACTTCAGCTGCTGCAGAACCTCATAATACACACCTCTGCTGCAGAACCTCATAATACACACACCTCAACTACTGCAGAACCTCATATAATACACACCTCTGCTGCTGCAGAACCTCATAATACATCTCAGATTCTGCCTGCTGCAGAACCTAATAATACACACCTCAGCTTCTGCAGAACCTCACAATATATACCTCAGCTGCTGCAGAACCTCATAATACATCTCAGCTTCTGCAGAACCTCATAATACACACCTCAGCTGCTGCAGAACCTCATAAAACACAACTTAGCTGCTGCAGAATATTTACAATTCTCACCTCAGCTGCTGCAGAATATCATACTATAAACCTCAGCTGCTGCAGAACCTCATAAAACACACCTTATCTGCTGCAGAACATGTATAATTCACACCTCAGCTGCTGCAGCACCTCATTCTATAAACCTCAGCTGTTGCAGAATCTCATAAGATACATCTCAGCTGCTGCAGAACATCCCAATACACACCTCAGCTGAGAACCTCATAATACACACCTCAGCTGCAGCAGAACATCATAATAAACACTTTGCAAACAATAGATCAACTACTGCAGAACCTCATACTATAAACCCTAGCTGTTGCAGAACATCCTAATACACACTTCAGCTGCTGTAGAACATCCTAATACACACCTCTGCTGCGGAACCTAATAATACACCTCAGCTTCTGCAGAACCTCATAATACATCTCAGCTTCTGCAGAACCTCATAATACACCTCAGTTGCTTCAGAAACTCACAATATAGACCTCAGCTGCTGCTGAACCTCATAATACACATCTCAGCTGCTGCTGAACCTCATAATATGCACATCAACCTCAAGAAATCACAATACACACCAAACTGACTAAATGTGTCAATTCATTAATGACAGATAGAAATGTCCTCCTTTACTCCCTTAGTTTCTGTATTAGAAGAAAGTGCATTATTTATGGCGGTCACAAAACTTCTTGGTTACAGCAAAGCCTCCATTTTCCCATATATAAGACCTTGTGGTCATCACTTGTCTTCAGAACATCATCCTATTACAGGGCAGAGAAACCCCCGCAACTGGTGATATAGAGGCGCTGCCGGCAGTCAGCCTGGGACTACACCCAGAGATTTGCGGCATGAAAGGTTTAATAGAAACATTCACCAGAACTTGTTTCACAGCATGGGCACAGCAACTGAGGAATCCCATAGGATTGCATGGGAATGCGTTAAGCGTTTTTATGCATTTCCGCTGTGACAAAAAATGCGGCAGAAACGCATAAAAAACGCAACATGGGCGCACAGCCTTAATGTAGATAAATGTAAAGTAATGCACCTAGGACGGAGTAACCCTATGGCTGCATATACATTATATGTGAGTGTACTCAGGACTACAGAACAGGAGAAGGACGGGGGATTCTGGTTACAAGTAAGCTGAGCAGAAGCACTCAGTGTCAAGCAGCAGCCGCAAAAGCAAACAAGACTTTAGGATGTATTACCCCGTTATAAATCAATGATGAGGCCAGATCTAAAATATGGGATCCAGTTTTGGGCTCCACATTTTAAAAAGGATATTCAGAAGTTAGAGTCAGTTCACAGGCGGGAAACTAGATTAATACAAGGGATGGAGGACTCTAACATTATGAAAGGTTGGAAAAGTTGGGCTCGTTTAGCTTATAAAAATGACGTCTCAGAGGAGATCTCATTTACATGTATAAATATATGTGTGGCCAGTACAAGGGACAGAACAAGACTTATTCCTTCCAAAGACTATACTGAGGTCCAGGGGGGCATTCATTATGGGTAGAAGAAAGACGATTCCGGCAGCTAAACAGCAAAGGGTTCTTTACAGTTAGAGCAGTCAGACTGTGGAATGCCGACCACAGGAGGTAGTAATGGCAGACACTATAACAGCTTTTAAAAAAAGGGCTGGATGATTTCCTTGATACACATAACATTGTGGGTTACAGTTATATTAGTGATGAAATGTACAATTGGTGGAGAAGGTTGAACTTGATGGACCAAGGTCTCTTTTCAACCTACGTAACTATGTAATTAATAAAGAAACCCCCTGTGATTAGAAAGTTATCTTGCAAGTGCAGCGCCCCAGAGTCCTGGTCGTTGCAGTACTGTGGCTCCGCCACTAAGGGGAGCCATGGTGCGTTCGATGGCACTGAAGGAGTTCCTCCAATCAGGTATCACAGACACCAATATGTTTCACAGCTGGGCCTCCGGGGGGAGCTAAGGGTGCTATTCATTAGGCCACTCCCCACCATAGTGGGTAAACTGGGGGTCAGGCAGGAAGTTAGTAGAGAAAGCTGACTGGATCGAACGAAGCAACACCTAGTGAGAGGGGGTGTTGTGGAGGAAGAGACAGTAGGGTCTCTGCCAGGGGTGGGATCCTGGCAGAGGCTTGGCATTGAAAGAACGTAACGGGACCGTGCCTGCTCAGAATAGCGGCGGTGCCCTAAGAAAGGATTAGAAGCGAGATAGATTGTGCTGAGTGAGAAACGAGATCAAGCAGAAGGAGAACACCAGCAGGGGTTTTGTTGAAAGAGGCAGCACCTTGCTGAGGCGCATTACCGGTGGCCGGAACGCCGAGGGAGTGGAATAATATACAGCTTTAAGCCATACTCCAAACAGCGGCAGGACAGTCAGTCTCAGGCGGGCTGTCTACCACATATCACCTATGAAGTCTTGGGGGGCAATTGCGGGAGAGGGGCGTCTCTAGGGTCCCGGAAGAACTCCAGGCCTACCTGACAAACGGGTGCCGTTCTTACTGTAACATCAGGAAGGGACGGAAGATTAGCAGAAGATCAGTTAATCGAGTTGTGAGGGAACTTAAGAAACAGACACAACAGTTGTGGGGTACTTTCCGTAAGCACAGCAGGGAAGGACTACAACACAAAGCGCTAAGAAGGAAGGCACTGATTTCCACCTGTGAGGAGAACTCTGGAAGTGCCATTGGACCGGCCGGACTTGCGCAGCCTGGTGGACCGGATTCTGGACTGAGGACCGAGAGATCTCCAGTAAAGAGGTAAAGAGACTGCAACCTGGTGTCCTCGTTATTTACCGCGACCTGCACCCCACAACTGCACCGCTATACCACCGTTAACAGTACCTATTTGCAACGGACGTCCCCCACTGACACACAGGGCCACGGACCGGGTCTAGCCACCGTGACAACCCCAGGACTGAGATCCCAGAGGCCCAGCTCCGGGTACCCCTCGGCCCTGCGGCGGTGTGGGGGCGCTCCAAATTTTGGCGTCACGAACAGGATCTACTTAAGCCTGAAGAATCAGGTCATGTGTGCCTAGAGACTGTGATTTACTGTACTTGAACCGTACTTTATTGAAAAGACTGTGTGTTGTGCCATTTGCCGCCAAAATCCGCCGCCATTGCAGCGCTGAGGAGAGCGCAGGAAGAGAAGAGGGGCGTGGAATGGGCGTAGACAAGTTGGAGAGCGCGAACAGCAATGGCCGCCCAGTCTAAATATTTCTGTGTGTTGAGGACGTGCCCGTCAACAGCTGAGGTCCGCCTCCTGATCCTGGCCGGAGGGTGGAGACCATGGGGACGGGGCCGCCCACGGAAGAGACCGCGGGAAGAAGACGCGGGAAAAGAACAAGAAATGGCGGCACCAGGAGCACAGCGCGTAGCTGACCCGGCCCAGTCCGAGGCCGCACAAGCTGGGACAGGCTCCGAAACGCCAACGCTGCGGGGTCTGACCCTCACCGAGCCACTGTTGGGCCGACCCCCTGTGCCACTGTCCGAAGAATGTGTGGCTGCAGCCGAGGCCCGACAGCTGGCCCGCCGCCTGAAGGCTGATGCCCGTGCCCTCACCCGGGTGGGCCAGCCCACCGAGATCAAGTTGTCTCCTGTTGCTGCTTACCCGGCCGCAGCGGAAGGTACGCTACCCGCACCGGGCCTGAAAATCATGCCGGATGCTGAGCACTTACGGCGTCTTATGGCAGAGTGGCGGAGCCGGCCCCAGGCGGAGCAAGTTAATTTGATTAGTGTTCCGGAGATTCCGTCCTCACACTGGGGTGTGGTGGTGGCCTTTAACCCCCGGTATGGAAGAGGGGTGATCCAGGAAATTGGAGAGCCGCTGCAGATCCGCGTGGACCGGGAGGAGGTGGAGCCTTGCAGCGGAAGGTTCGATCGTGACCTGGAGCCGGGAGACGCCGTCACCTACACGAGGTGGAGAAGGGGCACTGGAGAGACGGACTGGTTCGCCCGAGGTGTCCAACGATGCGTCGCCCTCCAGGCTGCGGCGGGAGCACCGGAAGGAGATAATCCCGTAGGGAAGGCAGCGGGATCCGGCCCCGAGGAATCGCGCGAAGCTCGGCCTCGCCGTGCCCCGGAGGGACGGGTGCACCTGCCGACAAGGAGGACCTCCCGGCGAGGGATTTTATCGTTACTGGGACCGGAACGGCGTCCTGGCTCACCGGTGCGATCTGTTGGCCTGGTGAGGCCGGATAAGAGGTCGCCTTCCGCAGAACCCCAGTAAGATTTATTGCTTCTAAAATGTAAATAGTTACTGTTTGTTCTTTAAGTTGCTGCTAAACCCGTCCAGGGTAAACTTTAAAAAGGTGACCCCTTTGTTGACCCGGGGTCACTATTGTTGTTTTCTTGAAGTTTTGCACAAAGTTACACAAACTGCGAAATCATGGACTGTGCATGATTTGAACTTTCTTGTAAATAGTTTGCACCTTCTTAAAGGTGCTTCCTACTGGTTTTGTTTAAAGACATTTTGCGAAGATACCATTCCGGAGCCTTTGCATGGACTGGTAGGCTGAGAAGAAGAGCTACCTCAGAAAGACTTGATCTCCTCTTAAAGGGGAGGTTAGAATTGAACTTGAAAGTGATACTGTTTTAGAACAGTAATGTCAAGATAATGCTTTGAAGGAAATGTAACTGTTTTTCATGGAAAAGTTATGTGTGTTTAATTTGTTTAAAATGTGAAACCTAGATAATGTTCTTTGAAGAGAAAGATGCAGAAAGCCCGTAGGGGTAGATGTAGAGTTCCGTTTAACTGAAAGTAAAGAAGTAATAACGAAGGTGAGGATAGAAGGTAAACCCTGCGTCCCCATAGAAAGTTAGTTCGTTACTAAGGACAGAAAGTAGACCCGTAGGGGTTAGTGAGTGAGTCCTTATAGGAGCCAAGCAGAGTGTGCTCCATGCTCTCAAATTGAAAGGAATGTTATGACTATACTATGTATAGTAGAGAAAGGCAGTAGGCCCTGGCTGAACGGGGCGGTCCTGTAAAAGAAAGGAGAGGCAGTAGGTCTGGTGCCATAGGGACAGGCGGTCCTGCAGGTTCAAAGTAGGAGAATGTGAAGTTACCTTGCCCTGTAATGTGATTATAGGAAGGCCTTTGATAAACTAAGAGTGTATGTTTCTTAAAGGCAATGTTAATTTATTGTTCCAGCATTTGCACTTAGTAGAATACCCGGTTGGGTAATGAGAGTTAATTGTAGCCTGTTGCTATGATATTTGATTATGTTTTGTAACGTTAAAGTGTCCTCACTGTCATGATTCTCAATGGCGAGAGAACATAGCCCAGCATATATGAGAACTAGCTCTTGGAAGATGGAAACTATACTGACCATGAACTAAACCTGCCGCACAACTAGAAGTGGCCGGGTAGCATGCCTACGTTTTTTAACCCTAGATGCCCAGCGCCAGCCAGAGAACTACCTAATCCTAGCAGAGGAAAAGACAGTCCTGGCTCACCTCTAGAGAAATTTTCCCAAAAGGCAGACAGAGGCCCCCACATATATTGGCGGTGATTTTAGATGAAATGACAAACGTAGTATGAAAATAGGTTTAGCAAAATCGAGGTCCGCTTTCTAGATAGCAGGAAGACAGAAAGGACACTTTCATGGTCAGCAGAAAACCCTAACAAAACACCATCCAGAAATTCCTTTAAGACTCTAGCATTAACTCATAACACCAGAGTGGCAATTTCTGATCACAAGAGCTTTCCAGACACAGTAACGAAACAGCAGCTGTGAACAGGAACAAAATGCAAAAACACACAAGGACAAAAGTCCAACTTAGCTGGGAGTTGTCTAGTAGCAGGAACAAGCACAGAAGGCTTCTGATTACATTGTTGACCGGCAAGAAACTGACAGAGGAGCAAGGTTATATAGCGACTCCCACATCCTGATAGGAGCAGGTGAACAGAGGGGATGATGCACACAAGTTCAATTCCACAAGTGGCCACCGGGGGAGCCCAGAATCCAATTTCACAACAGTACCCCCCCCCTCAAGGAGGGGGCACCGAACCCTCACCAGAACCACCAGGGCGATCAGGATGAGCCCTATGAAAGGCACGGACAAGATCGGAGGCATGAACATCAGAGGCAGTGACCCAAGAATTATCCTCCTGACCGTATCCCTTCCATTTGACCAGATACTGGAGTCTCCGTCTGGAAACACGAGAGTCTAAGATCTTTTCCACAACGTACTCCAACTCACCCTCAACCAACACCGGAGCAGGAGGCTCAACGGAAGGCACAACCGGTACCTCATACCTGCGCAACAATGACCGATGAAAAACATTATGAATCGAAAAGGATGCAGGGAGGTCCAAACGGAAGGACACAGGGTTAAGAATCTCCAATATCTTGTACGGGCCGATGAACCGAGGCTTAAACTTAGGAGAAGAAACCCTCATAGGGACAAAACGAGAAGACAACCACACCAAGTCCCCAACACAAAGCCGAGGACCAACACGACGACGGCGGTTGGCAAAAAGCTGAGTCTTCTCCTGGGACAACTTCAAATTGTCCACCACCTGCCCCCAAATCTGATGCAACCTCTCCACCACAGCATCCACTCCAGGACAATCCGAAGATTCCACTTGACCGGAGGAAAATCGAGGATGAAACCCCAAATTACAGAAAAACGGGGACACCAAGGTGGCAGAGCTGGCCCGATTATTGAGGGCGAACTCCGCCAAAGGCAAAAAAGCAACCCAACCATCCTGATCCGCAGACACAAAACACCTCAAATATGTCTCCAAGGTCTGATTAGTCCGCTCGGTCTGGCCATTAGTCTGAGGATGGAAAGCAGACGAAAAAGACAAATCTATGCCCATCCTAGCACAGAATGCCCGCCAAAATCTAGACACGAATTGGGTCCCTCTGTCAGAAACGATATTCTCAGGAATACCATGCAAACGAACAACATTTTGAAAAAACAGAGGAACCAACTCGGAAGAAGAAGGCAACTTAGGCAAGGGAACCAGATGGACCATCTTAGAGAAACGGTCACACACCACCCAGATGACAGACATCTTCTGAGAAACAGGCAGATCCGAAATAAAATCCATCGAGATGTGCGTCCAAGGCCTCTTCGGGATAGGCAAGGGCAACAACAATCCACTAGCCCGAGAACAACAAGGCTTGGCCCGAGCACAAACGTCACAAGACTGCACAAAGCCTCGCACATCTCGTGACAGGGAAGGCCACCAGAAGGACCTTGCCACCAAATCCCTGGTACCAAAGATTCCAGGATGACCTGCCAACGCAGAAGAATGAACCTCAGAGATGACTCTACTGGTCCAATCATCAGGAACAAACAGTCTACCAGGTGGGCAACGATCAGGTCTATCCGCCTGAAACTCCTGCAAGGCCCGCCGCAGGTCTGGAGAAACGGCAGACAATATCACTCCATCTTTAAGGATACCTGTGGGCTCAGAATTACCAGGGGAGTCAGGCTCAAAACTCCTAGAAAGGGCATCCGCCTTAACATTCTTAGAACCCGGTAGGTACGACACCACAAAATTAAACCGAGAGAAAAACAACGACCAGCGCGCCTGTCTAGGATTCAGGCGCCTGGCAGACTCAAGGTAAATTAAATTTTTGTGGTCAGTCAATACCACCACCTGATGTCTGGCCCCCTCAAGCCAGTGACGCCACTCCTCAAAAGCCCACTTCATGGCCAAAAGCTCCCGATTCCCAATATCATAATTCCGCTCGGCGGGCGAAAATTTACGGGAAAAAAAAGCACAAGGTCTCATCACGGAGCAGTCGGAACTTCTCTGCGACAACACCGCCCCAGCTCCGATTTCAGAAGCGTCGACCTCAACCTGAAAAGGAAGAGCAACATCAGGCTGACGCAACACTGGGGCGGAAGAAAAGCGGCGCTTGAGCTCCCGAAAGGCCTCCACAGCATCAGGGGACCAATCATCAACATCAGCACCCTTCTTAGTCAAATCAGTCAATGGTTTTACAACATCAGAAAAACCAGCAATAAATCGACGATAAAAGTTAGCAAAGCCCAAAAATTTCTGAAGACTCTTAAGAGAAGAGGGTTGCGTCCAATCACCAATAGCCTGAACCTTGACAGGATCCATCTCGATGGAAGAGGGGGAAAAAATGTATCCCAAGAAAGAAATCTTTTGAACCCCAAAAACACACTTAGAACCCTTCACACACAAGGAATTAGACCGCAAAACCTGAAAAACCCTCCTGACCTGCTGGACATGAGAGTCCCAGTCATCCGAAAAAATCAGAATATCATCCAGATACACAATCATAAATTTATCCAAATAATCGCGGAAAATGTCATGCATAAAGGACTGGAAGACTGAAGGGGCATTTGAAAGACCAAAAGGCATCACCAAATACTCAAAATGGCCCTCGGGCGTATTAAATGCGGTTTTCCACTCATCCCCCTGCTTGATTCGCACCAAATTATACGCACCACGGAGATCAATCTTAGAGAACCACTTGGCCCCCTTTATACGAGCAAACAAATCAGTAAGCAGTGGTAACGGATATTGATATTTAACCGTGATTTTATTCAAAAGTCGATAATCAATACACGGCCTCAAAGAGCCGTCTTTCTTAGACACAAAGAAAAAACCGGCTCCTAAGGGAGATGACGAAGGACGAATATGTCCCTTTTCCAAGGACTCCTTTATATATTCTCGCATAGCAGCGTGTTCAGGCACAGACAGATTAAATAAACGACCCTTAGGGTATTTACTACCCGGAATCAAGTCTATGGCACAATCGCACTCCCGGTGCGGAGGTAGTGAACCAACCTTGGGTTCTTCAAAAACGTCACGAAAGTCAGACAAGAATTCAGGAATCTCAGAGGGAATAGATGATGAAATGGAAACCAAAGGTACGTCCCCATGAGTTCCTTTACATCCCCAGCTTAACACAGACATAGCTCTCCAGTCGAGGACTGGGTTATGAGATTGCAGCCATGGCAATCCCAGCACCAAAACATCATGTAGATTATACAGCACCAGAAAGTGAATAACCTCCTGGTGATCCGGATTAACACGCATAGTCACTTGTGTCCAGTATTGTGGTTTATTACTAGCCAATGGGGTGGAGTCAATCCCTTTCAGAGGTATCGGAGCCTCCAGTGGCTCCAAATCATACCCACAGCGTTTGGCAAAGGAACAATCCATAAGACTCAAAGCAGCGCCAGAGTCGACATAGGCGTCCGCGGTAATAGATGACAAAGAACAAATCAGGGTCACAGATAGAATAAACTTAGACTGTAAAGTGCTAATTGAAACAGACTTGTCAGGCTTCTTAGTATGCTTAAAGCATGCTGATATAACATGAGTTGAATCACCACAATAGAAGCACAACCCATTTTTTCGTCTAAAATTCTGCCGCTCGCTTCTGGACAGAATTCTATCACATTGCATATTTTCTGGCGTTTTCTCAGTAGACACCGCCAAATGGTGCACAGGTTTGCGCTCCCGCAGACGCCTATCGATCTGAATAGCCATCGTCATGGACTCATTCAGACTCGCAGGCACAGGGAACCCCACCATAACATCCTTAATGGCATCAGAGAGACCTTCTCTGAAAATCGCCGCCAGGGCGCACTCATTCCACTGAGTAAGCACAGACCATTTGCGGAATTTTTGGCAGTATATTTCAGCTTCATCTTGCCCCTGAGACAAGGACATCAAGGCCTTTTCCGCCTGAAGCTCTAAATGAGGTTCCTCATAAAGCAACCCCAAGGCCAGAAAAAACGCATCCACATTGAGCAACGCAGGATCCCCTGGTGCCAATGCAAAAGCCCAGTCTTGAGGGTCGCCCCGGAGCAAGGAAATTACAATCCTGACCTGCTGTGCAGGGTCTCCGGCAGAGCGAGACTTCAGGGACAAAAACAATTTGCAATTATTTTTAAAATTTTGAAAGTGAGATCTATTCCCCGAGAAGAATTCAGGCAAAGGAATTCTAGGCTCAGACATAGGTGCATGAACAACAAAATCTTGCAAATTTTGTACCTTTGTGGCGAGATTATTCAAACCTGTAGCTACACTCTGAAGATCCATTTGAAACAGGTGAACACAGAGCCATTCAAGGATTAGAAGGAGAGAAAGAGAGGAAGGCTGCAGTATAGGCAGACTAGCAAGTGATTCAATTAAGAGCACACTCAGAACTAGAGGAAAAAAAAAAAAAAAATTGTAGCAGACTTCTTTTTTCTCTCCTTTCTCAGCCAGTAATTTAACCCTTTTTTTTTAGGCCGGTCAAACTGTCATGATTCTCAATGGCGAGAGAACATAGCCCAGCATATATGAGAACTAGCTCTTGGAAGATGGAAACTATACTGACCATGAACTAAACCTGCCGCACAACTAGAAGTGGCCGGGTAGCATGCCTACGTTTTTTAACCCTAGATGCCCAGCGCCAGCCGGAGAACTACCTAATCCTAGCAGAGGAAAAGACAGTCCTGGCTCACCTCTAGAGAAATTTTCCCAAAAGGCAGACAGAGGCCCCCACATATATTGGCGGTGATTTTAGATGAAATGACAAACGTAGTATGAAAATAGGTTTAGCAAAATCGAGGTCCGCTTTCTAGATAGCAGGAAGACAGAAAGGACACTTTCATGGTCAGCAGAAAACCCTAACAAAACACCATCCAGAAATTCCTTTAAGACTCTAGCATTAACTCATAACACCAGAGTGGCAATTTCCGATCACAAGAGCTTTCCAGACACAGTAACGAAACAGCAGCTGTGAACAGGAACAAAATGCAAAAACACACAAGGACAAAAGTCCAACTTAGCTGGGAGTTGTCTAGTAGCAGGAACAAGCACAGAAGGCTTCTGATTACATTGTTGACCGGCAAGAAACTGACAGAGGAGCAAGGTTATATAGCGACTCCCACATCCTGATAGGAGCAGGTGAACAGAGGGGATGATGCACACAAGTTCAATTCCACAAGTGGCCACCGGGGGAGCCCAGAATCCAATTTCACAACACCTCACCTCCCATAAAGGGAAGCCTGTTCAAGTATGCTTATTGTTTTGCACTCAACAAATTTGTATGTCTTTTTGCTAACCTGTATTGTTGTTTTCTTCCCAGTCCCGGAGTACTGTGTTTAACCAGGGGGGAGTGCAGCGCCCCAGAGTCCTGGTCGTTGCAGTACTGTGGCTCCGCCACTAAGGGGAGCCATGGTGCGTTCGATGGCACTGAAGGAGTTCCTCCAATCAGGTATCACAGACACCAATATGTTTCACAGCTGGGCCTCCGGGGGGAGCTAAGGGTGCTATTCATTAGGCCACTCCCCACCATAGTGGGTAAACTGGGGGTCAGGCAGGAAGTTAGTAGAGAAAGCTGACTGGATTGAACGAAGCAACACCTAGTGAGAGAGGGTGTTGTGGAGGAAGAGACAGTAGGGTCTCTGCCAGGGGTGGGATCCTGGCAGAGGCTTGGCATTGAAAGAACGTAACGGGACCGTGCCTGCTCAGAATAGCGGCGGTGCCCTAAGAAAGGATTAGAAGCAAGATAGATTGTGCTGAGTGAGAAACGAGATCAAGCAGAAGGAGAACACCAGCAGGGGTTTTGTTGAAAGAGGCAGCACCTTGCTGAGGCGCATTACCGGTGGCCGGAACGCCGAGGGAGTGGAATAATATACAGCTTTAAGCCATACTCCAAACAGCGGCAGGACAGTCAGTCTCAGGCGGGCTGTCTACCACATATCACCTATGAAGTCTTGGGGGGCAATTGCGGGAGAGGGGCGTCTCTAGGGTCCCGGAAGAACTCCAGGCCTACCTGACAAACGGGTGCCGTTCTTACTGTAACATCAGGAAGGGACGGAAGATTAGCAGAAGATCAGTTAATCGAGTTGTGAGGGAACTTAAGAAACAGACACAACAGTTGTGGGGTACTTTCCGTAAGCACAGCAGGGAAGGACTACAACACAAAGCGCTAAGAAGGAAGGCACTGATTTCCACCTGTGAGGAGAACTCTGGAAGTGCCATTGGACCGGCCGGACTTGCGCAGCCTGGTGAACCGTATTCTGGACTGAGGACCGAGAGATCTCCAGTAAAGAGGTAAAGAGACTGCAACCTGGTGTCCTCGTTATTTACCGCGACCTGCACCCCACAACTGCACCGCTATACCACCGTTAACAGTACCTATTTGCAACGGACGTCCCCCACTGACACACAGGGCCACGGACCGGGTCTAGCCACCGTGACAACCCCAGGACTGAGATCCCAGAGGCCCGGCTCCGGGTACCCCTCGGCCCTGCGGCGGTGTAGGGGCGCTCCACAAACCCTTTAAAGAGAACCCGTCAACATGATTTTTTTTTAAATGTAAAGACATTGCTGTAATACTGATTATATTGATACTTTTGGTGAAGAAATCCGCTTTGTGGTTGTTTTGTAATCAGCATTTTAAGTTTTCTGTTATTTAGATTTTGGTGCACAAGGTCTACCCACTATCTGTAATTCCCCAATGCCTCTGCTGCTTCCTGAGGTCTGTGATTCCCCGGCCCCTCTGCTACCTCCGCTCTATAATTCCCCAGCCCCTATTCTGCCTCCGGTATGTGATTCCCCAACTCATCTGCTTCCTGTGATCTGTGATTCCCTGGTCCCTCTGCTTTCTGTGGTCTGTGATTCCCTGACCCCTCTGCTACCTCCGGTCTGTGATTCCCCAGCCCCTCTGCTTCCTGTGGTCTGTGATTCCCCGGCCCCTCTGCTTCCTGTCGTCTGTGATTCCCCAGCTCCTCTGCTGCATGTTGTCTGACTCCCTGGACCCTCTGCTGCCTCTGGCCTCTGATGCCTTGCTATTCTGCTGCCTCCAGTCTGTGATTCCCCAGTTTCTCTGCTGCGTCTGGGCTGTGATTCCCCGGCCCCTGTGCTGCCTCCGGTCTGTGATTCCTCTGCTCCTCTGCTGCCTGCGGTCTGTAATTTTCCGGCCCCTCTGCCTCCCTCTGGTTGTTGATTCCCCAACCCCTTTTCTGCCTCTGGTTGTTGATTCCCCAACCCCTTTTCTGCCTCTAGTCTGTGATTCCCCGGCCCCTCTGCTGCCTCCTATTTGTGACTCCTTGTGCCCTCTGCTGCCTCTGGTCTGTGATTCCTCGGCCCCTCTGCTGCCTCTAGTCTGTGATTCCCAGCCCATGTCACCTTCTGTAATGAAAGTGTGGAAGAATGGAGACAGGTGAGAGACCTGGGCAGCGCTAGATTCTGGCTCCTTCTAGCCACTACTAGAGTGAGTATTACTATGTAATAATGCTACAAGAAGTTAAAGGGGTTGTCCAGGCTTAGGGCTCAAGTCTGCAGTCACTCACAGCACATAGTGCAATTATTTGCATACTTCCGGTCACATTCCGACTAAACCTGTCAATTCACTTGCATTGTGCATGTGCACATCTAGTTGACATGTGACTAATTGTATACAATATCATACTTGTGGTCATGCGCCCGCCCACTCCCACTATCCTCCTGCTAGTGCGCTGTGTTACTGCGCTGGTGCGACTGGCAGCATTTTGAGAGAGAATTTTTTTTTCTGAATATATGTATATCACCAAACAAAATAATTACATGGACATTATATGTGCGATCATGTTACAGCGCTGAATGAGAATTTTATTTTTCAAAGCATTATAGTCAGTATGTAAAATAGGGGTCAGGTCAGTGAGGGATCAGTAAAATGTCATAAGCCATCAGTATGAAAATCAAAGCAGAGCACCACATAAAGCCCCATCCACCGCCCCGCCCACAACAACATTATTTCTGATATAAAGCTCAGAGAAAAAAAAAAAAAGAATAATATATTATTCGAGTAACATTCACTTTTACAGTAAGTTATATATATGTGGCAGTAGGGAGTGGTCGCCCCCAGGCTTTCCCTGCTCTGCCACTCGGCCTCTATAGGGCCACCTGAGCAGGGAGGGGGGATCTGGTGCCAGCAGTGCCCCCCCCGCCCGTCATCGCATGTTCAACTGTATCGGCTAGATGCCGATACGGCTGACCGCATTGATGAGAGAGGGAGCGCTACACTCCTCCCATCATCCCCCTGTCAGCATCTGACGTCACTGCCACAGACACTGACAGGGGTCACGATGTTATCACTACTCGGCGCTCACTGTCTGGAAATGTGCGGGTGCTCGGGGCTGCGGTGGAATGAGGTGAGTATTGAATTTATTTTTCTATAGGAGTGTATTATACTATAGAGTCTGCCTATGGAGGGTGCATTATACTATAGAGTCTGCTATGGGGGGCATTATACAATATAGAGTCTGCCTATGAGTGGTCCATTATACTATATAGAGTCTGCCTATGGGGAGGTAAATTATACTATAGAGTCTGTCTATGGGGGTGCATTATACTATAGAGTATGCTATGGGGGATTATACAATATAGTGTCTGCCTATGAAGAGTCCATTATACTATATAGAGTCTGCCAATGGGGGTGCATTATACTATATAGAGTCTGCATTATACTATAGAGTCTGCCTATGGGGAATGCATTATACTATATAGAGTCTGCTTATGGGCGGTGCATTATACAATATAGAGTCTGCATTATACTATAGAGTCTGCCTATGGGGAGTGCATTATACTATAGAGTCTGCCTGTGGGGGGTGCATTATACTATATAGAGTCTGTCTATGGGGAGTGCATTGTACTATAGGGTCTGCCTACGGTGTCATGATCTCTGCAAGCAGAGACCACAGCAAGCCTATAGAGGGACAAGCTCTCGGAAGATGGAACTATACTGACCATGAACTAAGCCTGCCGCGCAACTAGAAATAGCCAGGTAGCATTTCCTATTTATCGCTAGATGCCCAGCTCTGGCCTAAGACCTAAATAGCTAGCAGAGGGAAATATAAGACCTGGCTCACCTCTAGAGAAATATTCCAAAGAAGACAGTAGCCCCCCACATATAATGACGGTGAGTTCAGATGAAACAACAAACGCAGCAGGAAAATAGTCTTAGCAAATTTGAGGTCCGCTTACTAGATAGCAGAAGACAGATAGTATACTTTCATGGTCAGCAGAAAAACACTAACAAAACACCATCCAGAGATTACCTTAAACTCTGGCATTAACTCATAACGCCAGAGTAGCAATCCCTGATCAACGAGAGCTTTCCAGACACAGTAACAAAACTTCAGCTGTGAACTGGAACAAATAGGCAAAACGAAACATGGACAAAGTCCAACTTATCAGTAGTTGTCTAGAAGCAGGAACAAGCACTGAGAGGCATCAGATAACATTGTTGACCGGCAAGAAACCACCAGAGAAATGAGCTTAAATAGCGACACCCACTACTGATGGAACCAGGTGAAACAGGAAAGAGGATGACAAGTCCAATTCCACAAGCGGCCACCGGGGGAGCCCAGAATCCAAATTCACAACAGTACCCCCCCCTCAAGGAGGGGGCACCGAACCCTCACCAGATCCACCAGGGCGACCAGGATGAGCCCTATGGAAGGCACGAACAAGATCAGAAGCATGAACATCAGATGCATTGACCCAAGAATTATCCTCCTGGCCGTAACCCTTCCAGTTGACCAGATACTGGAGTCTCCGTCTGGAAACACGAGAGTCCAAAATTTTCTCCACAACGTACTCCAACTCACCCTCAACCAACACCGGAGCAGGAGGCTCAACTGAAGGTACAACAGGTACCTCATACCTGCGCAACAACGACCGATGAAAAACGTTATGAATGGAAAAGGACGCAGGGAGGTCCAAACGGAAAGAAACAGGATTAAGAATCTCCAATATTCTATAAGGGCCGATGAACCGAGGTTTAAACTTAGGAGAAGAGACCCTCATAGGGACAAAACGAGAAGACAACCACACCAAATCTCCAACACAAAGCCGAGAACCAACACGACGATGACGGTTGGCAAAACGCTGAGTCTTCTCCTGGGACAACTTCAAATTGTCCATAACCTGCCCCCAGATGTGATGCAATCTCTCCACCACCGCATCCACTCCAGGACAATCCGAGGATTCCACCTGACCGGAGGAAAATCGAGGGTGAAACCCCGAATTACAGAAAAACGGGGACACCAAGGTGGAAGAGCTGGCCCGATTATTGAGGGCGAACTCTGCCAATGGCAAAAAAGCAACCCAATCATCCTGGTCAGCAGAGACAAAACACCTCAGATATGTCTCCAGGGTCTGATTAGTCCGCTCGGTCTGGCCATTAGTCTGAGGGTGAAAAGCAGATGAAAAAGACAAATCTATGCCCATCCTGGCACAGAATGCCCGCCAAAATCTAGACACAAATTGGGTACCTCTGTCAGAAACAATATTCTCAGGAATACCGTGCAATCGGACAACATTCTGAAAAAACAGAGGAACCAACTCAGAAGAAGAAGGCAACTTGGGCAGAGGAACCAAATGGACCATTTTAGAGAAACGGTCACAGACCACCCAGATGACAGACATCTTCTGGGAAACAGGCAGATCTGAAATAAAATCCATCGAGATGTGTGTCCAAGGCCTCTTAGGAATAGGCAAGGGCAACAGCAGTCCGCTAGCCCGAGAACTACAAGACTTGGCCCGAGCACAAATGTCACATGACTGCACAAAGACTCGCACATCTCGTGACAGGGAAGGCCACCAGAAGGATCTTGCCACCAAATCCCTGGTACCAAAAATTCCGGGATGACCTGCCAATGCAGAAGAATGTACCTCAGAGATGACTCTACTGGTCCAATCATCCGGAACAAACAGTCTATCAGGCGGACAACGATCCGGTCTATCCGCCTGAAACTCTTGCAAGGACCGCCGCAGATCAGGAGAAACGGCCGACAAAATTACTCCCTCCCTAAGGATACCTGTGGGTTCAGAATTACCAGGAGAGTCCGGGTCAAAACTCCTAGAAAGGGCATCTGCCTTAACATTCTTAGAACCCGGTAGGTATGACACCACAAAATTAAAGCGAGAAAAAAATAAAGACCAGCGCGCCTGTCTAGGATTCAGGCGCCTGGCAGTCTCAAGATAAATCAAATTTTTGTGGTCAGTCAATACCACCACCTGATGCTTAGCCCCCTCTAGCCAATGGCGCCACTCCTCAAACGCCCACTTCATGGCCAAAAGCTCCCGATTCCCAACATCATAATTCCGCTCTGCGGGCGAAAATTTGCGAGAAAAGAAGGCACAAGGCCTAATGACGGAGCAGTCGGAACCTTTCTGCGACAACACTGCCCCAGCTCCGATCTCCGAAGCGTCAACCTCAACCTGAAAAGGCAGATTCACATCAGGCTGACGCAACACAGGGGCAGAGGCAAAACGGTGCTTAAGCTCCTGAAAGGCCTCCACAGCATGAGGGGACCAATTAACAACATCAGCGCCTTGTCTGGTCAAATCAGTCAGTGGTTTAACGACATCCGAAAAACCAGCAATAAATCGGCGGTAAAAGTTGGCAAAGCCCAAAAATCTCTGAAGACCCTTAAGAGAGGAGGGCTGAGTCCAGTCACAAATAGCTTGCACCTTGACGGGATCCATCTCAATGGAAGAGGGAGAAAAAATATACCCCAAAAAGGAAATTTTCTGGACCCCAAAAACGCACTTAGACCCCTTCACACATAAAGAATTAGACCGCAGAACCTGAAAAACTCTCCTGACCTGCTGGACATGAGAGTCCCAGTCATCAGAAAAAATCAGAATATCATCCAGATATATTATCATAAATTTATCCAGAAAATCGCGGAAAATATCATGCATAAAAGACTGGAAAACTGAAGGGGCATTAGAAAGACCAAAAGGCATGACCAAATACTCAAAGTGGCCCTCGGGCGTATTAAATGCGGTCTTCCATTCATCCCCCTGCCTGATCCGCACCAAATTATACGCCCCACGAAGATCAATTTTAGAGAACCACTTAGCACCCTCTATACGAGCAAACAAATCAGTAAGCAATGGCAATGGGTATTGATACTTAACAGTGATCTTATTCAGAAGCCGATAATCAATACATGGTCTCAAAGAGCCGTCCTTTTTTGAGACAAAGAAAAACCCAGCTCCCAAGGGAGAAGAAGATGGACGAATATGTCCCTTTTCCAAAGACTCCTTTATATATTCCCGCATAGCAGCATGTTCCGGCACAGACAGATTAAACAACCGACCCTTTGGATATTTGCAACCCGGTATCAAATCTATGGCACAATCGCACTCACGGTGCGGAGGTAATGACCCAAGCTTGGGTTCGTCAAAGACGTCTTGATAATCAGAGAGGAACTCAGGGACTTCAGAGGGAATGGACGACGAAATAGAAACCAAAGGTAAGTCCCCATGAATACCCTTACATCCCCAGCTCAACACAGACATTGCTCTCCAGTCCAAGACTGGATTGTGAGACTGCAACCATGGCAATCCCAGTACCAAATCGTCATGTAAATTATACAGCACCAGGAAACGAATAATCTCCTGGTGATCCGGATTGATACGCATGGTTACTTGTGTCCAGTATTGTGGTTTATTATTAGCCAATGGGGTGGAGTCAATCCCCTTCAGAGGAATAAGAGTCTCCAAAGGCTCTAAATCAAAACCACAACGATTGGCAAAGGACCAATCCATAAGACTCAGAGCGGCGCCAGAGTCAACATAGGCGTCCGTGGCAATGGATGACAAAGAGCAAATCAGGGTTACAGACAAAATAAACTTAGACTGAATGGTGCCAATGGAAACAGACTTATCAAGCTTCTTTGTACGCCTAGAGCATGCTGATATAACATGAGTAGAATCCCCACAATAGAAGCACAATCCATTCTTCCGTCTAAAATTCTGTCGCTCGCTCCTGGACAGAATTCTATCACACTGCATACTTTCTGGCGTCTTTTCCATAGACACCGCCAGATGGTGCACCGGTTTGCGCTCCCGCAAACGCCTATCAATCTGAATAGCCATTGTCATGGACTCATTCAGACCTGCAGGCACAGGGAACCCCACCATAACATCCTTAACGGCATCAGAGAGACCTTCTCTGAAAGTTGCCGCCAAGGCGCACTCATTCCACTGAGTAAGCACAGACCATTTACGGAATTTTTGGCAGTAAACTTCAGCTTCGCCTTGCCCCTGAGATAGTGCCATCAAAGTTTTTTCTGCCTGAAGTTCCAAATGAGGTTCCTCATAAAGCAAGCCCAAGGCCAGAAAAAACGCATCCACATCGCGCAACGCAGGATCCCCTGCTGGCAATGAGAAGGCCCAATCTTGAGGGTCACCCCTGAGCAAGGAAATCACAATCCTAACCTGCTGAGCAGGGTCTCCAGCTGAACGAGACTTCAGGGACAAATAAAGCTTACAATTATTTCGGAAATTCTGGAAGCTAGCTCTATTCCCTGTGAAGAACTCCGGCAAAGGAATTCTCGGCTCAGATACCGGAGCATGTACCACAAAATCTTGTAAATTTTGTACTTTCGTGATGAGATTATTCAAACCCGCAGTTACACTCTGAAGATCCATTATTGTCAGGTGCACACAGAGCCATACAGAGATTAGGAGGAGAGAGAGAAAAAAGACTGCAGCAAGGCAAACTGGAGGAAAACAAAAAAAAAAAAAAAAAAAAAATTCCAGCAGACTTCTTATAACTCTCCTTCTCAACCTGGGTCTTTAACACTTTACTGGCCGGTCAAACTGTCATGATCTCTGCAAGCAGAGACCACAGCAAGCCTATAGAGGGACAAGCTCTCGGAAGATGGAACTATACTGACCATGAACTAAGCCTGCCGCGCAACTAGAAATAGCCAGGTAGCATTTCCTATTTATCGCTAGATGCCCAGCTCTGGCCTAAGACCTAAATAGCTAGCAGAGGGAAATATAAGACCTGGCTCACCTCTAGAGAAATATTCCAAAGAAGACAGTAGCCCCCCACATATAATGACGGTGAGTTCAGATGAAACAACAAACGCAGCAGGAAAATAGTCTTAGCAAATTTGAGGTCCGCTTACTAGATAGCAGAAGACAGATAGTATACTTTCATGGTCAGCAGAAAAACACTAACAAAACACCATCCAGAGATTACCTTAAACTCTGGCATTAACTCATAACGCCAGAGTAGCAATCCCTGATCAACGAGAGCTTTCCAGACACAGTAACAAAACTTCAGCTGTGAACTGGAACAAATAGGCAAAACGAAACATGGACAAAGTCCAACTTATCAGTAGTTGTCTAGAAGCAGGAACAAGCACTGAGAGGCATCAGATAACATTGTTGACCGGCAAGAAACCACCAGAGAAATGAGCTTAAATAGCGACACCCACTACTGATGGAACCAGGTGAAACAGGAAAGAGGATGACAAGTCCAATTCCACAAGCGGCCACCGGGGGAGCCCAGAATCCAAATTCACAACACTACGGGGGCTGCATTATACTATAGAGTCTGCCTATGGGGGGTGCATTATATCATATAGAGTCTGCCTATGGGGGTACATTACACAATATAGAGTCTGTCTATTTGGGGCGCATTATACAATATAGAGTCTGCTTATGGGGGTGCATTATACAATATGGATCCTGCCTATGGGGAGTGCATTATACTATATGGAGCCTATAAAGAGTGCATTATACTATATTGAGTGTCACGGTGCCTCTACGCGTCGCCGCATCTGCCGCTGCTCCTGCTGCAGCGCCTGCCACTCACCTTTCTGTTCTCCGACATACTTACCCAACCCGGTGTGCTCCTGCGGTGTGCGCGTGCCTTCCGGTCTCTACTCCTCCAGTCTCGCCTCCGGTTTCTGGCTCCCGTCGGGTGCACGTGCGCACTCCTCTCTCCAACTCCTTCTGCGCATGCCCACTTCCTTCCTCTGCTCTGCAGACGCTCCGTTACTCCTCTCTATGACTCTGGAGGATCTCAACCTGGAAGTTCTGCAGCACTCGGTCTATTTAAGGTATCTCCTTCCTCTGCTCCTTGCCTAATTGTCATTTGTCCTCACTTGACCCAGGTCCCTCTGTGCTTTGTTCTCTCCAGTGTGATACTCTGTCCGTCTTGTGTCTACACGTTATTCTGTCAGTCCTGGTCATCCGCCATATCCTGCTTGTTCAGTGTCTCCGCCATATCCAGTCTGTCCGCCATACCCTGTCCGTCCTGTGTCTTCGCCATATCTTGTATGTCCTGGGCGTTCGCCATATCCTGCTTGTCCAGTGTATCCGCCATATCCTGCTTGTCTTGTGTTTCCGCCATATCCAGTCTGTCCGCCATATCCTGCCCATCCTGTGTCTCCTCCATAACCTGTCTGTCCTGGCGTCAGCCATATCCAGTCCACTCTGTGTTTCAGTCACTGTCACTCTGTCCTGTGTCTCTGCCTTAGCCACTTCCGCGTCTTTCCTCTCCTACTTCCTGTTCCCGGTATCAGCTTCTGCGGCAATAGTCTCCCTTGGGCCTGCCCCGAACGCTCCCTATATTGGGGGTGGTCCACCAGGCCAGGTCACCCTTGGGAGGTTCGTTGTCGTGGTTCTGCGGGTTCACTTTTAGGAGATCCTAAAGATCTGACATTGAGGACTATGGGGAGTGCATTATACTATATTGAGGACTATCTGGTGCATTATACTATATGGAGGTTATATAGGGGGCCATCATACAGTGTGGAGATTACCGTGAGGGTTCTACTATGGGGTCATTATTCTGTTTGTGGGGTACTATACAGTGCGGGGGCAGTATACTCTGTATAAGAGAGCATCATACTGTGTATAGAGGGGCTGTACGGGGGGAGACTCAAGACATTATTATTATTATTCAGTATTGGGGTATCAGGTGCAGTAATAGGGACACATACGGCAGCAGCGGCTCAGTATTGGGGTATCAGGTGCAGTAATAGGGACACATATGGCAGCAGCGGCTCAGTATTGGGGTATCAGCAGGATGAGGTGTTTGTGCAGGTTGGGAATAGATGGTGATGGGGCTGGAATATGAGAAGTGTCTTTGTTGTTTTCTCTGCAGACGAGTCGTGGCTGGAAGAAGTTGCATTGTCGGTCTGGGCCAGATGGAAAAGACGGGAAAAGTGAACGATTCCATCAGAGAACGTCAGCGGTAAGTCATTATCTGTAACTGTGCTGTGATCTCTTATATGTTCTGTAGGGCTGGTATCTACCACTGACCATATGGCGGTAATATCCATGTTGGGCTTTGCATAGAGATTATTTTCAGTAACAGCGCGGTCATCTGCTGAGGTTCTCCTACATGAACTATTAGGGCGCGTCACCGGGTTGTAAGCAAGGTTAGCTGATTAGGGGCCACCCAGAAGATTCACCTTCCCCCGAACCAAAACCTCTAGCTACGCCTCTGATATGTGGGGATGTTTCACACTCTTCATCAGACTTATCCAATAACAGTTTATAAATATGGCGCCTGAAACAAATGTCATTCGTTTCATCTAATTATATCAGAAAAGTCACTTCCTACCTATCAACACACCACTTCATCCCCATACTAATTCTCTGCTGCTAATTTATCTTCTCGTTGCCAACATCTGGACCGAGTTAATGAGTTAATTAATGAATTAATTCAATCCTTTTATTTATTTCTTTTTTTGTACAGATTTCCACATTTCAGCCACAGGTGCCGCCGGCATTGAGAAGACACACGTAAAGAGCTCACATCAATTTAGGAAAGGTCATATTTAGATTGCATTGCATTGTTTGGAAGGTGGCTGTGTAATTTCTAGATTAATATCGGATTAAAATTTCCTTTAAAAAAAAAAAAAAAAAAAAATGGCTGCAAAAATCACAGCTTGGAGAAACAAATGGAATGTGTTCAGCCAGGATTGTCTGAATATAATTGCAATGGGAAGCATTAGTGTGATATCTGGGAAGCCGGCTGCACTTAAAAAATCTGGAGGAAGAGAGATTGGTAGCATGAACTGAATGCCCATCCCCCAGCCTCAAGTGACATTATCATAAGCTAAAAGCAGCTGGCCAAACGGCATAAAATATATCTTTTATCTATCTAAACACACACATATATGTGTACAGTATATAAACGACGTGATACATAATGTGCGCGAGCATAAAGAACAGCAGCTTCCGGAATCCTGAACCATCGCCGCATTCTTTGTAAACATCCCCTATGTATTCCCATACATTGTAACACCGTCAAAGCTTCTAAAATTTGATTTTGGAAGCATGGATCTGGTGTTTCTGCATTAATGCCTGCATTAACTCCCTGCTGCTGTTGATTTCATGCTCTATAAATTGCTGGTTTTAAGGTCCCTGATTTTTATTCCTCTGCATCCCAGGATTTTTAATGGTTTCATTTGGTGATAAAGTCGTTTTAGATTTTTTTTATAGATATTGATTTGGATTCTGGGTTGTGAAGCGAAGGGCAGTCACCGACACAAGGGCAGTATTTTTTTTTTTTCTATTTTTTTTTTCCGCCTGCTCTTTCCAGCTATATAACACGAGCACCTATTTTATGCTATGTAATCATTCTCAGGTGTTAATGGGACAATAATTGGTGGACGGTTTGGGGGGGGGGGGATGGGGACCAATTTATAGAATTGAAATCTTTTCATTCTCTTCTTCAGTTTCCAGTCTCTAAAGACATGCCGGTGGTGATTGGCTGTCACTATGGAGATTTAGGCTGCTACATTTCCTATCGTTTCAAGAGATGTGCCTTAGCAGTCATGTGCGTTCCGTCTCTTTCATATACATTAAAAAGCACCAAAAATAAGCCGCCTCTTTACACTGTAAGGCTCGGAAGTAACTAAGGCTGGTATGACTTTATTAGCTTCTATGGTGCTGGATTAGCCTTGTTCTGCACCAACAACTGCCCATTATTTAAAGGGTAAGTCGATACTGAAATTAAGAAATTTATTAGATAATACATAATGCATACTAGGAGAATACAACATAACACAGCACAATATATAATAGATCATAGGGCTGAATTGACGTACTGCTGAAAAAAAAAAAGGAACACAATTTGCATTGTGTATAACAGTGCCTTAAAATGGTCTTAAAGGAATAAAACATCAGAAAATGAGATGTAAATAAAATATAAACTGAGGTTTACAGCTGGGGATGAGTAATTCAATAACAGTTTTTTTCTCCTCTTTTGAGTGCGTTTTTGTCATGATAATCATCGCTATTATCATCCTTACTGCTCAGTATCATTATATACCTACAATACACAAACTGTAATAACAATGCAATATCAAAATTTAAGATGTTTTTTTAAATTTAGGAAAGTAGGAAAGTTGAAAATAATCACTATATATGTTAGTTCTACAACTTGCAAATGTATTTTGGTATTTTGGACCCCGGCCATTTTTTTTTTTTTTTCTTTAAATCTTGCAGTATTTCATTGATTTCTTTTGCACCAATTTCTTAAAAAAATGGTTTCATGAATTTTGAGCAAAGTTGCACGTTCTGATAAAATGTTGCAACATTTGCAAAGATAAGCAAAAAGGAAAGATCCGGCGTGAAGTATACTGTCCCAGATTAATTTACAAATAAAATTAACATTCAATAATTCTTTTTAAAAAATTGCAGAAGCAATAATCGGCAAGTAAAAACGCAGGTGTCAGGTCAGACCTACGAGTTTCAGCTGGTAGCCTCACCTTGCACTTTTACTTGCTATTTTTCCGATCATTGCTTCTGGAGTTGTTTTTTCTTTAAAAAAAAAAACAACAATCATTAAATGTAAAAGTTTTATTTATATACTCATCTGGGACGGTGTACTTCATGCTGGGTCTTTCCTGCTGGCTTATATTTGCAAAGGTTGCAATATTTTATCAGAATGTGTAACTTTTAGTTCTAAAAAGGAGCAAAAGCGGTAAAAGACAAAAATAAAGAGCATTTTTTATTTTGCACAAAATTAATGAAACCATTTTTTGAAGTTGCTGTTGCTCTAACACGATTCATGCGACACTTTCCAATACTCCAAAGCTTGAGCACCCAGTTTGGAGACTTGACAAATTCTATATATCCATTTGCAAAGATTTCCCAGACTTGCAGGTGCTTCTTATAAAGCTAGATTATCATCAAAAAGTTAATTTATTTCAGTTCTTCAAAACAAAAAGTGAAACTCATATATTAGATAGAGTCATTACACACAGAGTGATCTATTTGAAGTGTTTATTTCTGTTAATGTTGATGATCATGGCTTACAGCCAATGAAAACCCAAAAGTCATTATCTCAGTAAATTAGAATACTTTATAACACCAGCTTGAAAAATTATCTAAAATGTTGTCCTACTGAAATGTATGTTCAGTAAATGCGCTCAATACTTGGTCGGGGCTACTTTTGCATCAATTACTGCATCAATGTGACGTGGCATGGAGGCGATCAGCCTGTGGCACTGCTGAGGGGTTATGGAAGCCCAGGTTGCTTTGATAGCAGCCTTCAGCTCGTCTGCATTGTTGGGTCTGGTGTCTCATCTTCCTCTTGACAATACACCATAGATTCTCTATAGGGTTAAGGTCAGGCGAGTTTGCTGCCAGTCAAGCCCAGTGATACTGTTGTTTGTAAACCAGGTATTGGTACTTTTGGCAGTGTGGACAGGGGCCAAGTCCTGCTGGAGAATGACATTTCCATCTCCAAAAAGGTTTTTGGCAGAAGGAAGCATGTTGAGCTCTAAAACTTCCTGGTAGTCGGCTGCGCTGACTTTGGTCTTGATAAAACACAGTGGACCTACACCAGCAGATGGCATGGCTCCCCAATAATCAATCGGGCCTTTGGGGTTTTGGTTTCTCACTCTTTTCAAACCATGGTCATATTCACACTATCAGAATTTGGTCAGTATTTTAAATCAGTATTTGAAAGCCAAAACCAGGAGTAGAACAAACACAGGAATAGTATAATAGAAACACGTCACCACTTCAGCATTTTTCACCCACTGCTGGTCTTGACTTACAAATACTGATGTAAAATACTGACCAAATACTGAAGGTGTGAACGCGGCGTTAAGTGTTTGCAGTCAATGGAATGAGAACAATCTTGTTTTGTCCAGTGACTGGAAACCTGTACGTAGCTAGCCCTGGTCCCAGCTGGGAATTTGATACAACTGTATCTAGTTTAGTGAAACTTTGAGTTAAATACATCATCAGCAGATGCACAAATCTTTCTGGTAGTTTGCTACAATGTATCAGTCTGGAATTCAGAGCATTGTATAGACTGGATACAATTGTATCCACTTCTCATCTGAGACCAGGATGGAATCGAGTGTTCTCATTCACTGACAAACAAAAACAAATAATACGGTAAATAACTAAACACAAAGTCAATTAGACATTTGAAGAGGTTTTTAATAATACAGAGATTAGGCTTTCAACATAAATCTGGAAAATCTCTTTAAGGGCTCATTCGAATGTCTGCTTTTTGAGGACGAGTGCTGTCCGTGACTTTCACAGAGAGCACTCGTATCTAGGATAGTCTAAGGAGCCATTCACATGTCTGATTTTTTACTGGGACCGGGTTGTCCATGGAAAATATTGGAGACGTCTCAGACATGTCCGATTTTGATTCTAGGGTCGGATAAATTTGGCAATGTAGGTCAAGGGGTCCATGAAAAAAAAATCGGACCGCACTTGCATTGCCAGACCAAGTGTGGTCTGGTTTTCACGGGCTGTCAGAATGGAGCGGGTGGAGAAATTTTAATACTTCCATGTACGAGAAAATCAGATGACACTCCTACTACACTCTGATCAAACTCTGATGAAATTCTGGTGAGAATAATCGGTCCAATTTTCTCGTATGGGAAAAAATCAGAAGTCTGAATGAGCTCTAAATAGACGAAAAAAGTCCGGGATCAAGTATATTATGTATTTATGTATATAATCTGCAACTTCATAACTCAAAAGTGATCCTACAACTAAATTTTCATTATATAACAAGTGCCATATATGCTATCCAAAAAATGACTGACGTTATGAAACAACATTTATTAAAAATGCTTTGTAGATGGTAGACACCCTGTACAGGAAAAATCCAATATTTTTTAGATTTTCTAGGTGTACACACAGATATTTAGTAGTGCCTGTGACGTAAACATGACAATGTCCTTGTGTGATTGCACATATTTATTTGCCAATGGCCAAAGTCTTTCCTCCTGAAAGTTGTATGCACTAACAGCACAATGAATTCCTAATTGGCTTGGTTCACATGATCAAGTATTCTATCATCCAAGAGAATTGGGTGGATTATGCAAATCACATGGTGGTGAAATTCTGATCAGGGTATGATCACAGTCTGATCTGATTCTCTCGGATAAGGAGAAGATGGAGAAAAAAATGTCTCCATTCTGTGAGGAAGCGGAAATCCGACTGCACTCCAAAGTCATCCGAGTGCAGTCTGATGTTTTCCACGGACTCATTGATTTGCATGTTAGAGTGCAATCCAAATATCAGATTACATTCATGCATGCTGTTTTTTTTCCCCCCAGAGCGGCTCTGTCCGATGAAAAAATCAGATATATGCAACGACCCATAGACTAACATTGGTCCGAGTGCGATCCGATGTTTTGATGGATCACACTAGGACTGAAAATAGAGCCCTAAGTTTGAGTTATAAAAGGTGTTGTTTTCCCTGCTATTTGTTTTCTTCTCTTGGCTGCTTTTTTTATTCTGTTATGGAACGACTATGATCATTGACTTACATTGAGAATCTAAAATCTGTCCCTTACTGCCCCCTTCACATTGCAGCTAGACTTGTTCTGGTTGTTTGCTGAATATAACCACAAGATTATTTATAAAGGATCAAAAGAATACCAATAAATAAATAAATAAATAAAAAGAAATGAGATCTTGGGTATCTCCTTCTGCTACTTACACTAGCACTACGGAGGCAATCAAGAGGAGTCGGTGACTTCATGTGATCAAGAGTAACTGAGACATATAAACAAAAATGATAAATATGGAGACCTCAAAAGCTCCGGGAGCAATGGTCAGAACCACCTACTGTGTGATTCTGGGTTGGATAATTGGGCATATGGCTGTGCCAGAAAGATCAGGAGATTCAGCATAAGGTGTTGTGATGCCGCAGACACATGAATTGCAAAAATATATCTTGGAGCTAACACTGCTCTATGTATCTGAGGAAAGAATAAGTTTGATATAATGCGGTTTTCTAAATATTCCACTCATTCCTATCTCCCGTCTGTGAGTGTGAAACAAATGGATTGTTTGACAGTGAGATTCTTTATTATATGAGGATTCAATCTCCCTAATTAATGTTTGAAATGTAACACTTAAAATTTCCATCATGAACGAGATTTTGCTTCTATGTGACACTGCAGTAATGTGTTTAGCTCCACCTGATACTATTAGATAACTTAGATTATCCCTGTGGTTCAATCCTGCATTCGGTTCCCCATATTCCGCATCGCCCCTTTGTTTTCCTCTCGTTCCTCTTTCTTTTATGTATCTCTATTTCTCTACAAAATGGAATGTATCATCAGAATGAGCTACCGTGGAATGAGAACCTAACAAATCGTCTGACTGCACCCAACCCCACTTTAGGGAAACACAGAATGGGTAAAGGCTATTTCACATATCCGGATACTTGCGTCATGATTTAGCCACTTTCACATCATGCTTATACTGAACTCACTGCACTTTATTGGCTGCGCTCCAAACTAATTGTAGTTTTTGCACAGTCTCTTGTGTTAGTTTCCTTGCTTGGTTTTTGAATCTAGAACATTTGTTCTCCTTTCCTTTCTCTATTCATATGTTTTAAACTTTATCTTTAAGACTATCGGAATAGAAGAGTTTTAATCTAAAGACTTCTGTCGCTATTTGGTCACCATTCACGCTGTAACGTTTCAGGGACATACAGACATGGATGTGCTTAGGTCTTGACATGAATAAGTATCATTGGAGTTTTATTACCATATTGTAGAACAGATTTTTTTTTTTCAGTTTTTCCATAATACTATACAAAATTCAAAAAAATAAAAAAACGTGCCATCTTCGCACTGATCACTAGGCCTTATACGAGACTCACACGTCCTGTTCTGTACAGGTGACTTTTCAGCAGTTTCATAATGTCAAAAAAGATTGCAATTGTTATTTAGTTTTAAAGCACAATTACCTTCATGGTGCCTTACATGCAAAGAGAATTTACATACACACATACAGTGCCTTGTGAAAGTATTCGGCCCCCTGGAACTTTACAACCTTTTCCCACATATCCTGCTTCAAACATAAAGATACTAAATGTAAATTTTTGGTTAAGAATCAACAACAAGTGGAACACAATTGTGAAGTTGAACAAAATTTATTGGTTATTTTAAATTTTTGTGGAAAATCAAAAACTGAAAAGTGGGGCGTGCAATATTATTCGGCCCCTTTAACTTAATACTTTGTTGCGCCACCTTTTGCTGCGATTACAAGTTGCTTGGGGTTTGTCTCTATCAGTTTTGTACATGGAGAGACTGAAATTCTTGCCCATTCTTCCTTGGCAAACAGCTCGAGCTCAGTGAGGTTTGATGGAGATCGTTTGTGAACAGCAGTTTTCAGCTCTTTCCACAGATTCTCGATTGGATTGAGGTCTGGACTGTGACTTAGCCATTCTAACACCGGGATACGTTTATTTGTGAACCATTCCATTGTAGATTTTGCTCTATGTTTGGGATCATTGTCTTGTTGGAAGACAAATCTCCATCCCTGTCCCAGGTCTTTTGCAGACTCCAACAGGTTTTCTTCAAGAATGGTCCTGTATTTGGCTCCATCCATCTTCCCATCAATTTTAACCATCTTCCCTGTCTCTGCTGAAGAAAAGCAGGCCCAAACCATGATGCTGCCACCACCATGTTTGACAGTGGGGATGGTGTGTTCAGGGTGATGAGCTGTGTTGCCTTTATGCCAAACATATCAATTGGCATAACATAACACAGGATGCAACATTACAATAGGTGACATTACAGCTCCCCTCCTCCTCCTGTAAACTGACTGATAACATCTGTACATACAGTAGATAACACAGGATCCATTCACAATGGGTGATGTCACAGCTCACCTCCTCCTCCTGTACAATGACTGATAACACCTCTATATACAGTAGATAACACAGGATCCACCATTCACAATAGGTGATTTTGCAGCTCATCTCCTCCTCCTGTACAATGACTGATAACACCTCTATATACAGTAGATAACACAGGATCCACCATTCACAATAGGTGATGTCACAGCTCACCTCCTCCTGTACAATGACTGATAACACCTCTATATACAGTAGATAACACAGGATCCACCATTCACAATAGGTGATGTCACAGCTCACCTCCTCCTGTACAATGACTGATAACACCTCTATATACAGTAGATAACACAGGATCCAACATTAACAGTAGGTGATGTCACAGCTCACCTCCTCCCCCTGTGCAATGACTGATAACACCTCTATATACAGTAGATAACACAGGATCCACCATTCACAATAGATGATCTCACAGCTCACCTCCTCCTCCTGTACAATGACTGATAACACCTCTATATACAGTAGATAACACAGGATCCACCATTCACAATAGATGGTCTCACAGCTCATCTCCTCCACTTCCCTTTACAATAATTGTTGCCCATATTAAAGTATAGGCATAACATTCTTCAATACAGTCCAGTAGGGAATGAGTCAGTCCATTGCTGCTAATGTCCGTATGTCCAAAGGGAAGTGGGAGTTTATTTTTTTTAGTATAATGAAAAAAAGAAAACCAAATACAAAACATTTAAAGGTGTTTAGCAGGACTCCATATAATAAGTTACTAATGTGAGATTTATATCACTGAAGTACAAAGCAGTGCATGGTGCAATTAGAAAATACACTGCCTTATAATAATGAGATAACCCTGCTGTTCTTAACCCGAGTATATATATATTTATATAGTAAGAGTATATGAAAAAAATATTCAATACACACTTATACAGTAGCATGTAAAAAGTTTGGGAACCCTTGGTCAAAATTACTGTTATTGCGAACTTTCCTTTGTATTTTAGGGGAAAAAAAAAATAAATAAAAAAATAAAAAAAAAAAATAAATATATATATATATATATATATATATATATATATATATATATATATATATATATATATATATATATATATATATATATATATATATATATATATATATATATATATATATATATATACACTCACCGGCCACTTTATTAGGTACACCATGCTAGTAACGGGTTGGACCCCCTTTTGCCTTCAGAACTGCCTCAATTCTTCGTGGCATAGATTCAACAAGGTGCTGGAAGCATTCCTCAGAGATTTTGGTCCATATTGACATGATGGCATCACACAGTTGCCGCAGATTTGTCGGCTGCACATCCCAAAGATGCTCCATACAAGGCAGGATGGATCCATGCTTTCATGTTGTTTACGCCAAATTCTGACCCTACCATCCGAATGTCGCAGCAGAAATCGAGACTCATCAGACCAAGCAACGTTTTTCCAATCTTCTACTGTCCAATTTCGATGAGCTTGTACAAATTGTAGCCTCAGTTTCCTGTTCTTAGCTGAAAGGAGTGGTACCCGGTGTGGTCTTCTGCTGCTGTAGCCTATCTGCCTCAAAGTTCGACGCACTGTGCGTTCAGAGATGCTCTTAGGCCTACCTTGGTTGTAACGGGTGGCGATTTGAGTCACTGTTGCCTTTCTATCAGCTCGAACCAGTCTGCCCATTCTCCTCTGACCTCTGGCATCAACAAGGCATTTCCGCCCACAGAACTGCCGCTCACTGGATTTTTTTTCTTTTTCGGACCATTCTCTGTAAACCCTAGAGATGGTTGTGCGTGAAAATCCCAGTAGATCAGCAGTTTCTGAAATACTCAGACCAGCCCTTCTGGCACCAACAACCATGCCACGTTCAAAGGCACTCAAATCACCTTTCTTCCCCATACTGATGCTCGGTTTGAACTGCAGGAGATTGTCTTGACCATGTCTACATGCCTAAATGCACTGAGTTGCCGCCATGTGATTGGCTGATTAGAAATTAAGTGTTAACAAGAAGTTGGACAGGTGTACCTAATAAAGTGGCCGGTGAGTGTATATATATATATAAAATCATCTTTTCAATTTTAAATTTACAAAAAGGAAAATGGGCCAATGCAAATGTTTGGGAACCCTGCATGGTGAGTACCTAGTTGCACCCCCTTTTGAAAGTATCAGTATCACAGCTTGTAAATGCTTTTGCAGCCAAGAGTCTTTCAATTCTTGTTTGAGGGATTTTCATCCATTCTTCATCAGGAAATTCTTCCAGTTCTGTGAGATTCCTGGAGCGCCTTGCATCCTCTGCTATTTTGAGGTCTAGCCACAGATTTTCAATGATGTTCAGACCAGGGGACTGTGAGGGCCATTGTAAAACCTTCATCTTGCACCTTTTGAGGTCATCTATTGTGGATTTTGACGTGTGTTTACTATCATTATCCATTTGTAGAAGACATTCTCTTTCCACCTTCAGCTTTTTTACAGATGGTGTTATGTTTGCATCAAGAATTTGTGGAAATGTCATTGAATCCATTCTTCCCTCTACCTGTAAAATGTTCCCTGTGCCATTGGCTGCAACACAACCCCAAAGCATGATTGATCCACCCCCATGCTTACTGGCTGGTGACATGTTCTTTTCCTGAAATTCTGTGCCCTTTTTTCCTTCACACATACCTTTTATCATTGTGGCCAAAGAGTTCTATTTTAACATCATCGGTCCACAAGACTTGTATCTAAAATGAATCAGACTTGTTTAGATGTTGTATTGCATACTTCTGATGATGAATTTTATGGTGAGGACACAGGAGAGGTTTTCTTCTGATGACTCTTCCATGAAGGCCATATTTGTGTAGATGTCTCTAAACAGTAGAACAATGTGCCACAACTCCAGAGTCAAGCAGTCAAGCGGGGGTTCTGATTTGCCTCTAGCGATCCTACGAGCAGCTCTCACTGAAATCTTGCTTGGTCTTTCAGACCTTATTTTCATTTTCAGAGTGCTAGGCAGCTGCTTAGAAGAACCCATGGCTGCTGTTTTCTGGCACAAGGTTAAAGGAGACTAGGTTTTTATACATCTGGGAAATCTGCATCACCTGGCCTTTCCTAAATATGACAGTGAACAAGCCATAACCCTAACAGGCTAAATAAGGTCTGAAACTGAGGTCAAAGTTGTCTGAGCACACAAATCTCCAAGAGTGCCCAAATTTTTGCATTGGCCCATTTCCCTGTAAAAAATTACAGTATATATTTTACAATACAGTATAAATGTGCCATCTTTAACTTTAGATCTTTTAGAGATCATTTCATCTTCAACTTAACTGTTCACCACAACTGTCATTTTTTACCAGGGATGAAAACTGTTTAAAGATAAATACCGATTTTAATGAATTTTTGAACTGTTGCAATTTGGGAACAACAGTTTCATTCACTTTCATAACTAAATAACATTGTAAATAGTTTTATATTTATATTTTAGATAGACTATAGAAGCAATAATCACGCACAAGTTTATTTGAGACCATATTCCAATTCTCATTTTATAGTGGAGTAAATTATGGCAAAATCCAATGCATCCTGTATCATGTAGGCATATTCTTCCAGGAACATTGCTGCTCGGGAAGAGCATGGGGCCTCATGGACAGACTATGACATTGTGCCTGTGGTTACATAATTCACAATTGTAGGGACTCCATACGGGGCACATGCACATGGCAGAGGCTGTTAGAGGATATTCACATGCGGCAGATTTGTCTCTTTCCGCTGAATGTAACTTCTATAAATTCACACACTTGCTGCAGAAATAACCATATTCAGATGGATGACACTGATTGACAGATACAAAGTTTTTCTGCAGAAAATCAGATCTATATGACTGGACCAGTGATTTCAGCTCCTCTCCCATGAATTCCATTGTTGCTCAGGTATTTTAATTATGGTGGCGTTATGAGCATTAACATTTACATTTGGCTAGATGAAGTCCCAATTCCTTAATATTTCCTTAATAATGTCATCCACCCCTTCTTAGAATAAAGCTACCTTGTCAATCATTTGTCAGGTTCTCTAACCCCTGGCAATCGCCTCCACTTCATGGTAAATGTATTACATGGCAGCAGGTTGTGTTGAGCCCACCAGAGCAGTACTTGCTCATTACATCGACTCTACAATCTGGCCGATGAGCAAATCCTTAGTAAATTACTGTATATCTATAAAATGAGTCATGGAACCTGGTTATCCTTATGGTTGAAACTGGATTGGAGGGTTTGCTTCATTTTCTTATTTTAGGAGCCATCTGATTTACTGATTACTGAGAGGCAGGAACTGTTGCTTGATTGACAGTTAGGACCAGCGGCATTGTTGCTTCGGTAACCCAATCTGTGCGCTCATCACATCTGAAGTGACTCTGAGGGGCCTATATGATAGAAAATACCCAAAAAATCACAACATTCTAAAAACTGCACCCCTCAAGGTGTTTAAAACCAGCTTAAACATAAAATAAAAATTTATTAACCCTTCAGGTGCTTCACAGGAATGTAATGTGGAAGGAAAAAAATGAACAGTCAACTTTTTTCACAAAAATTATACTTTAGACCAAATTTTTTTTTAATTTCGCAAGGGTAACATAAGAAGATGAATCCCCAAATTTGTTGTCCAATTTCTCCTGAGTACGCAAATACTTCATATGTGGGGGAAAACTACTGTTTCGGCACACGGCAGAGCTCGGAAGGGAAGGAGCTCCATTTGACTTTTTGAATGGAAAATTTGCTGAAATAATTAGCGGATGCCATGTAGCGTTTGGAGAGCCCCTGTTGGGTCTAAACAGTGGAAATCACTTACAAGTTACAACATTTTGGAAAGTAGACCCCTCCCCTCAGGGAACTTATTTAGATGTGTGGTGAGAACCTTGAACCCCCAGCTATTTCACAGAACTTTATAACATTGAGCCATGAAAATTAAAAAAAATCACATTTTTCACACGAAAATGTTTTTTAGCACCCTCAATGAATTTAGCTAAATTAGTGGCGAGCATCTTAAACCCCCAGGTGATTCACATGAGATAATAACGTTGAGCCATGAAAATAAAAAAAACACTTTTTTCCCCTACAAAAATGTTCTTTTAACCCCTATTTTGTATTTTCCCAAGGTTAACAGGGGAAAATGGACCCCAAAATGTGTTTTGCAATTTTTCCTGAGTACACCAATATCCCATGTGTGGCAGAAAACTACTTTTGAAGCACAATGCAACGCTCAGGAGGGAAGACTTTTGGACTTTAGATTTTGCTGGACTGGTTTGAGTTTGCCATGTCACATTGCTAGAGCCGCTAAGGTGCCAGAATGGCAGAACCCCCCCCATTAGTGACTGCATTTTGCAAACTACACCTCTCATTGATTTAAACTATGAGTGCAGTGATTATATTGACACCACAGGTGTGTCACAGAATTTTAGACCTTTGGACAGTGAAGAAAAAATATTAAACGTTTTAGCCCCAGATTTTACAATTTTACACTTGGAAATGGGTAAAAATGGCACCAAAATTTGTACCACAATTTCTGATGAATATGGAAATACCCCATATGTGGCTGTACAGTATTGCTAAGGCTACTTTCACACTAGCGTCGGACGACGCACGACGAATTGCGTCGTTGCGACGTACCGACGCTAGCAGTGAATGCGCCGCACAACGGGGGCAGCGGATGCTGTTTTTCAACGCATCCGCTGCCCCATTGTGAGGTGCGGGGAAAAGATGGGCACGACGCACCAAAAAACGTTACAAGCAACGTTTTTTGGTGGCGACGGTCCGACGCAACATGATGCAACCGTCGCACTACGGTTGCGACGTGTGGTAATGCGTTGCACTGCGTCGCTAATGCAAGTCAATGGAGAAAAACGCATCCTGCAAGCACTTTTGCAGGATGCGTTTTTTCTACAAAACGACGCATAGCGACGTGCAGTGCACGACGCTAGTGTGAAAGTAGCCTTAGTCATACGGCGGGTCTCAGGAGGAACAGAGCACTATTTTCCTCCTGCAGTGCAGATTTTGCTAGAACGGTTTGCAGACTCCATATACAGTGCTAGAAGAGCAGAATCCCCCCCCTTCAAGTGACCCTATTTTGGAAATTATAACCCTTTGAGAATTTATTTACTGTATAATGACGATTGTGACTCCATTTGTTGTTTTCCAGAAACAAGCAGCAGTGGATGTTGCTCAGTAAAAATTGCAAACTGCCATTGTGATGCCCAGTACGTTGTAATCCCCAGTATGTTGTAGTCCCCAGTACGTGGTAGTCACCAGTAAGTGGCAGTGGCCAGCTTATGCTTCTGGAGACATGCACCTGTAAATTAGGCCGGCTGTCATCGCTAAAGACATGCCAAACATGTGGACCCCAAATGTGGTTTAGGAACACTGTAGTGCTCAGAATGGAGGGGCATTTGGATTTGAGAGTGCAAAATGTGCTGAATTTCTTTTCGGGGTCAGGAGCTGTAGCGCTTTTCTAGAGCCTTTGTACTACCAGTAACCAGCTCCCTATATTTCCGTTAACAGATGACGGAGCTGAGCGAGGATTTTCATTTCTTGTGTATTGATTTGAAGCTTTTTATATAAAATTTGTGATCACATTTATCCTGAGCTCTAAGCTGAGCACTTACATCGGGACTTACATCTAAATCTCTGAGTGACGTGATTCAGATGAGACCCCCGAGGGATCCATTCACTATAATGCAGCAGCAGAGTTACTCTGGACTACGTCTGGCCTCTGTTCAGCGATGTCCTTTTCAGAGGTCCACAAAATTTTATGCATGCCTAAAAAGACAGAAACCACCGCATCGTAGGCAACCACATGGCAATCTCAGTGTCACGGGAGTACTGGGTAGACTAAGGCTGGTTACCCGGGCCCCTGTGATATCCCTCAGGCTAGGGAAACCCTGTCTGTCCCTCTTCCAGAAGTTACACTAAAGGTGTGCATGTCTGGGCCGCCAGGCCTGACCCTGTCTCCTGTTTCAGCCCTAAGCTGAAACCACCACCCGCCACCCAGTGAAGAGACCACACACCAATCCCCACAGAAAGCACAGACAGGGAAAACTGAAAAACGCACCATGCCGCAGTCACACAGGAAAACACTATAATGTGCACAGGGCAAAACAAATACAAATATAGGAAGGAGAAATATGAAAAAGGATAATACACCACCAGATACGATATTCCTTCTCCTAGACCACCACTCCAGACCAAGATCACCAGGCACAAGACACAAGCTATAATCGGCGATGCCCCAAAGTCCAGCACAACTATTTAAAGGCCGTGGGCGTGACCCACCAAACAACAGATCCAGAATTGAGTGGCACTAGGTAATGTGGATAATCTTCACAGGCTGTGACTATAGAGGACAGATTTTTCCAAAGACTTGTAACACGTCTGTGGGCGTGACCCAGCCTCCAACCAAATTACCAGCTAGATTAACCCCGAGCAAGCTGGATAAAGTCTAGCCAAAGCCACTGAGCGTGTAGTCGACGTAAGTGGAATTACCGCTGTCTGTCGGACGCCTTAGTGTGAACAGCGTCCGACATGACAGTACCCAGCCTTCTACGAGGGACCCCAGGGCCCTCACGACTTATAGGACCCGGCTTGTCCGGATGGCGGCGGTGAAACATACTGACCAGCCGGTCTGCATGTATGTCCAAGGCTGGTACCCAGGACCTCTCTTCCAGCCCATAACCACGCCAGTGTACCAGGTACTGTAATGTGCGGCGCACTACTCGAGAATCGACCATCTTGGAGACTTCAAACTCCAAATTGCCATCCACCAAGACTGGAGGTGGCATAGGCGCCGTGTCCACAGAACCCACCACCTTTTTAATAAAGATCTGTGGAACACGTTGTGAATTTTATATACCGTAGGGAGCGCCAAACGGTAGGCTACCAGGTTAATGATGGCGACAACCCTAAATGGACCAATAAACCTTGGACCCAATTTCAAGGATGGAATCTTGAGTTTTATGTTTTTTGTGGACAACCACACCCAGTCACCCACACTCAGGTCCGGAGCTGTCACACGTTTACTGTCAGCCACTCGTTTGTACCTTGCACCTATGCTAAGCAAGCGCTGTTTCACTCTCCTCCACACGGATGCCAGTTGTGCTCCTAACTGGTCCTCCTCCGGGACGCCAGTAGAACCCCCTTGACCCCTTGACGCAGAGTACAAAACTGAGGATGGAGCCCGTAAACACAAAAGAACGGGGACTCCTCAGACGATTCCTGACGGTGTTTATTTATAGTAAACTCAGCCAAAAGGAAGGAACGTCGACCACTCCTCCTGATTGTCAGAAACAAAACAGAGTAAGTACTGCTCCAAATTCTGGTTCATACTCTCGGTCTGACCATTTGACTGAGGATGAAACGCAGAAGAATGCGACAACTTGATCCCCAGCCGTGACCAAAAAGCTTTCCAAAATTTTGCCACAAACTGAGTACCCCTATCAGACACGATGTCAGACGGGACCCCGTGAAGTCTGACCACCTCCTGCACAAATACCTGAGCCAGAGTCTTAGCGTTAGGCAACGAAGGCAAAGACACAAAGTGCGACATCTTTGAGAACCGATCAACAACCACCAGAATGACCATGTTCCCAGCAGAGGAGGGCAAATCTGTGATAAAATCCAGGCAAATCTCCGTCCATGGCCTACTGGGTACCCCGAGAGGATGTAGTGTGCCAGCAGGACGAGAGCGGGACGTCTTAGCCCTAGCACACGTGGTACATGCTGATACGTATGAGACCACGTCCTGTCGGGTTTTGGGCCACCAAAACCGACGTGATACCAACTCCAAGGTACCCCTAACCCCTGGATGGCCAGCCAGGACAGCATCATGATGCTCACCCAACACCTTTAGGCGAAGATGGAGCGGTACAAACGATTTATTAATGGGAAGCTCTGGTGGTACCTCCTCCTGAGCCTCGGCAATCTCAGCCTCAACTTCGGTTGTGAGAGCCAAGACCACTACACCCTTTTGGAGGATGGGTACCGGATCTTCCCGAGGTTCTCCCCTCGGAAAACACCTGGACAAAGCATCCGCTTTAGTGTTCTTAGACCCAGGTCGGTACGTAACAAAAAAGCTGAACCGCGTGAAAAACAATGCCCAGCGAGCCTGCCTGGGGGACAGACGCTTGGCTGACTCCAAACACAGTAGATTTTTATGGTCGGTGATAACTGTAACCTGATGGACCGACTCCTCCAAAAAGTGTCGCCATTCCTCAAAAGCCAACTTGATAGCCAACAACTCCCTGTTGCCGATATCGTAATTACGTTCGGCAGACGACAGCTTCTTGGAAAAGAAGGCGCAAGGACGCAACTCGCCCAAGGATGAGCCTTGTGACAGCACCGCCCCCACTCCAACCTCAGACGCATCAACTTCCACGGTAAATGGTTTGGATACGTCCGGTTGCACCAGAATGGGGGCCGAAGCAAAACTGTTCTTCAGAAATTCAAATGAGCGCACAGCAGCCTGAAGCCAGGCGGAGAAATTGGTACCCTTTTTCATCATGTCAGTAAGCGGTTTAGCAATGGTAGAAAAATCCTTGATAAACTTTCTATAATAGTTGGAAAACCCAAGGAATAGCTGGAGTGCTTTTAGGTTATCAGGCCGTTCCCAATGCAGCACCGCTTGCACCTTAGCGGCGTCCATTTTAAACCCTGAAGCAGACACAATATAACCCAAGAAAGGAAACTCCTGAACCGAAAATACACATTTCTCAAGTTTAGCATAGAGCTTATTTTCCCTGAGAAGCTGTAACACCTGCCTCACATGCTCTAAATGAGTATCACGGTCGCATGAATAAATGAGAATGTCATCTAGGTACACAATAGCAAATTTCTCCAGAACATGCGAGAATACATCATTTATGAAATGTTGAAAAACTGCAGGCGCGTTTGTCAACCCAAATGGCATCACCAAATTTTCAAAATGACCCTCAAGAGTATTAAAAGCCGTCTTCCACTCATCACCTTGACGGACTCTTATGAGGTTGTACTCCCCCCTGAGGTCAAGCTTGGAAAACCACTTAGCACCAGCCACCTGGTTGAACAAATCAGGTATCAGAGGCATAGGGTATGGATCACGAACCGTAATCTGGTTTTTAACTCTCTGAAATCCAGACACGGGCGTAGTCCGCCATCTTTCTTTTTAATGAAGAAGAACCCTGCTGCCACCGGCGGGACGAAGGCCTGATGTGCCCTTTGCTCAGACTCTCAGCAATGTAGTCTTTTAACGCTTGCCTCTCAGGACCAAAGATGTTGAACATCCTAGCTTTCGGCAATTTGGCCCCTGGTTTAAACCTACTAGTACAGTCATAGGGGCGATATGGTGGCAATTCTGAGCAACCCTTCTCTGAGAACACATCCGCAAAATCCAGCAGTGACTCAGGAATGCTTGGAGTCACAGCGGACACACATGTGGCCAGGCAATTCTCCTGGCAAAATCCGCTCCACTGAATTATGTCCTGAGTTTTCCAGTCAATCACCGGGATGTGCATAGACAACCATGGAAAACCCAGAACCATTTGTGCAGGAAGATTACTGAGCACCCTGCATGTAACCTGCTCAGAATGTAGGACCCCAATGTGGAGTTTAACCTCAGCCACAAACTCCGTAGTCTCCCCCTGTGGGAGAGGGGTGGCATTGATGGTGACCACCCGGATAGGATGAGGCAATTTTTTGACCGTGAACCCGGCCGTGCGCGCAAACTCCTCATCAATGATATTAGTGGCCGAACCACTATCCACAAAAACAGTGATTGGCAGCTCTCTGCCAGCGACCATAACTCTGGCAGGAAGCATACATTGAGAGACCACCATGGAGGATATGCATAAGCTCAGATTGGCCTCCTCCACACCCTCTGAGCTTAGTAGTTTTCTGCCGTTGCGCTTTTTCTTTGAAAACAGAGGACAAGCATTTACATAATGCCCCTTTTTACCACAGCAAAAACAGAATCCCTGCTTCCTAAGCGAGGGGGCTTGATGATGCAACACCCCTGCGATTTGCATAGGCTCCGTGGGCTCACCTGCAGCAACCTCACGTGCACCTATGACCTCCCCCAAAGGCGGTGTCTCTAGCGCCCCCTGATGCAAACGGCGATCAATGCGAACAACAAGACTCATAGCAGACTCTAGAGAAGCAGGAGTCTCATACATCAGAAGCGCTTGTTTAACCCTTCTCGAAACCCCACATACAAACTGACTCCGCAGCGCCGGGTCATTCCATTGTGTGTCCACCACCCAGCGGCGAAATTCAGAACAGTAATCCTCCACCATTCGCTCCCCCTGGTGGAGAGCGCGTATTTTAGATTCTGCTAGAGCCAATCTGTCAGGATCATCATAAATGAGTCCAAGAGCAGAAAAAAAACCTCTCTACTGAGTTAAATGCAGCTGAATCAGAAGGTAATGAAAACGCCCATGCTTGGGGGTCTCCGTTCAGTAATGACAAAACCAAGCCCACACGCTGAGCCTCATTACCTGAGGAAAGCGGGCGCATACAAAAATACAATTTGCAAGCTTCACGGAAAACAACAAATTTACTGCGTTCCACAGCAAACCTCTCAGGTAAAGGGATTTTTGGCTCTGCAACTCTCCCTGCAGTTTCCACTTGCGCATTAGATACCACAAGACCCTGTTGCTGAACTGCCCCCTTCAATTCAGAGACCTGTAAGAACAGCGCCTTCAACTGGCGGGTTATGGAAGTCATGGGATCCATGACATAAGAAAAAAAATACTTTTTTTTTTTTTGGGGGCCGATTATGTCACGGGAGTACTGGGTAGACTAAGGCTGGTTACCCGGGCCCCTGTGATATCCCTCAGGCTTGGGAAACCCTGTCTGTCCCTCTCCCAGAAGTTACACTAAAGGTGTGCATGTCTTGGCCGCCAGGCCTGACCCTGTCTCCTGTTTCAGCCCTAAGGCTAGGTTCACATTGCGTTAGGGCAATCCGTTTAGCGCTAGCGCTAGCGGATTGCGCTAACGCAATGTTTATTTAGGGGCCGCGTTCAGGGGTCGCCTTAACGTCCCCGCTCTCGCAGATCCCCGATCTGCGAGAGCGGGGAACGGACCTCGGGCGCGCCGCGGACGCTGCAAGCAGCGTCCGAGGCGCGTCACAGAAGAACGGCACATCACTAGCGCGAGCCGAAAAAGGCACGCGCTAGTGATGCGCTGCAGGCGAAATTTACATTGCTGTCAATGGGTCCGCTAACGGACCCATTGCACGGCGTTAATTGCGACATTTTTGCCGTGCAACGCTGTCCGTTAGCGATCACCCACTAACGCAATGTGAACCTAGCCTAAGCTGAAACCACCACCCGCCACTCAGTGAAGAGACCACACACCAATCCCCACAGAAAGCAAAGACAGGGAAAACTGAAAAACGCACCACGCCGCAGTCACACAGGAATACACTATAATGTGCACAGGGCAAAACAAATACAAATATAGGAAGGAGAAATATGAAAAAGGGTAATACACCACCAGATACGTAATTCCTTCTCCCAGACCACCACTCCAGACCGAGATCATCAGGCACAAGACACAAGCTATAATCGGCGACGCCCCAAAGTCCAGCACAACTATTTAAAGGCCGTGGGCGTGACCCAGCCTCCAACCAGATTACCAGCTAGATTAACCCCGAGCAAGCTGGATAAAGTCTAGCCAACGCCACTGAGCGTGTAGTGGACGTAAGTGGAATTACCGCTGTCTGTCGGACGCCCTAGTGTGAACAGTGTCTGACATGACACTCAGTACCTTTATCTGCCTCATTATAGGGAATTTTCTCTAGGAATTCCATCTGAATCACGTATTTCATGGATTTACATAGAAACGCTGGTGTAAGTGCTCAGCGTAGAGTGCAGAATAAATCTGAGCCAAGCCTTACTGCGATGTTTGTGAGACAGAGCAAAAAAAAACAACAGCGGGTGAAGAATTAGTTTTATTTATTTTTATGCCATTCCTGGTGTGGCATAAGTGATTAGATGACTTTATTCTTTGGGTCAGTGCGATTACAGCGATACCAGATGTATAGCTTTTTTTATGTTTGGCTGCTGTCCTACACTAATAAATATATTTTATTGCAAAAACTAGTGCATTGCCATATTTTCATAGCTATTATTTTTCCATATTTTAGCTGACATAGTCATGTGAGGGCTTGTTTTTTGTGGAACGAGTTGACATTTTTATTGCTACCATTTTTGGGCACATAACATTTTTTTAACGCTTTCTATAACGATTTTTGGGAGGCAGAATGAACAAAAATCAGCAATTGAGGAACTGTTTTTTTAATGCTGTTCCGCACGTGGAAAAATGAATAAGGCAGATTTATTCTTCGGGTCAGTACGATTACAGTGATACCTCATTTATATCTTTTTTATGTTTTGGTTCTTTTTTACAATAAAAACTATAAAAATGATTTTTTTACTTTGAGAGCTATAACTTTTTTACTTCTCTGCTGATGGAGCTGTATGGCAGCTTGTTTTTTTGTGGGACAACATGTTTTTTTTAGAGATACCATCTTTATTTAGATTGGTGTGTTTGATTGCGTTTTATTCTACTTTTTGTTCAGCAGTATGATGATAAAGCATAGCTTTTCGCCTTTTTTATTCATTGTTTTAATTGATGAAGTTAACTAGTGGGCTAATTTTATAGATCGAGGTTGTTCCGAACTCGGCAAAACCAAATATGTGCTTTAATTTTTTACATAAATAAATATATTTATTGAATTCATACTATAACTATTTTTTGTTCTTTATTTTATATTTTCTTGATATATTTTTATCATTTGTATTAACTTTTTGTTAACTTTTTTACATTATCTCAGGATGGGACATCAACTTCAAACTGACAGATCGCTGATCTAATACTCCGCAATGCTTCAGCGTCTGACATGCAGAGAGGCGGCGTGTCAGCTCATGCTCTCAGCATGAGCTAACAGACCACTGTCCCTGCGCGACTCCGCAGCCATTTTTGGGCCAGGGTTCACCTTGGAGACCATTGACCCAACAAGATCGCATCGCGTTGTGCCGATGGGGGCACAGAGGGAGCTCCCTCCCTCTGCAGTGCCCCGCGATGTTGCTGTAACTATTGACAGCAACATCACAAGGGTTAAGCGCCCGCAATCGGTGCGAGCTCCGATCATGGGCGTTGCTGCAGGGTATCAGCGTTCACATAGAGCTGACACCCGCACTCAATCGCAGCGGCGCTCAGTGTAAACCTGTGTGATCATGGCGCCCTATGCATACAGTGATTTACGGGAATGCAGATCCCGTTACGCCGTATATATGCGCCGCATGTCGACAAGGGGTTAAAAATCGGAATAACTCTTTAACGTATCCAATCAAATGAATGCGTATTGGTGTCTCTTGATGACCCTCCTCTGGAGGATCAGCCATTTAGAATTGACAGTGCCTTGAAAAAGTATTCATACCCTGTGAACTTTTCCACATTTACTCACTTTAAACCCACAAAGTAATGTATAATATTGGGATTTTATTTCATATATCAACACATAGTAACAAGTATTTTTGAAGTGTAAAGGAAATGATACAAGGTTTTCTAATTAATTTAAAAATATTTCTTCCACATTCTAGCTGTGTCCCCCTACATGGCACGTGGAAGAAAGTGTTCTGGTTAGATGATAACATTTCACTGGTATGATTACTTTTTCCAAGGCACTGTAAAGCTGAGAGTCGGCACTTTAAGCCCATATTGATTATCTTGAATATGTTTTGGTAAAAAGCTAAAATGCCAAAACTTGTGTTACTGTCCAAACATTTCTAGATCTAACAGTAGGTAATTCCACCAATAGCTACCTGACGTGTATAGACGCTTTAAGAAATCAGTTACTCACGTGAATGGTTTCGGCTGTTGGAGAACACAAAATAAATGCAATAGTAATTGAAAAAAATGTGGCTCATATTTGCTCAGGTTTTCTTTGTCGAGTATTGAATTTTGTTTCAACATCAGAAACCAATTACCATGACAAATACACAATGCCATGGGAAGGGCCACATACTTTTTTTTCACACCCTGACAGCCCAACAACTACGAGCTATATCAAAATCTGAAAAAAAACCCAAAAACCCTACATTTTCCTTGACGACGAAACCAGAATTTAGTTTTCCCTTTAAATGTGACAGTAATGTATGATTTATTTTGCTGTTACTAACCATGCATTAGAGCTTTGTTAAATGGCTTAATTATTTACCCGTCCTCGGGACTTGACCGTGCAAAGTAAGACTGAGACATTGAGCGCTCGGACTTGTTCGGAAGGCTTGGCTCTGTTGCCTTGGTGTTTACATTAATTTAATATTCTTTCCTTGCTTAGTGTTTCAATGTTCTTTTATTTCGCCGTACATATTTAAGCTGTTTCTGTGATTTGGCGTGACCGTTCAACTCTGCACACTCCAATCACTTGTTCGCCCTCTGACTGCATTGCAGTTCCTATGGAAACAAGCCATGACACCGCGAGAGGTCATTTAGGTCCTCCTGACCACCATACTTTTACAGGCTGTTAAAGGCAATTGGCTCCTGCTTTACTTTGTTTCTATGGGTACAACAATTTAAAGAACTGCATTAAACGCAGGCGAATAATTGGAGGTAGAGTTGAAATGTTGATTTTCTTTCTATATGTTCAAATATTCGTTTGGTTTGCAAACTTGATCTACAAAACGGCACAGTTACATTGTCACATGCATAGAACAAAGGAAGGAAAAAGGGACTTTTTTAATTCCAAAAGTTGCTATTTTACGTTGCGTTACAAGATGTGGGTCATGAGAATGAGTGTTTCAGAATTTTTATCATTATTGTTTAATGTACTGTTTGCTTAAAGTTGGTCCTTGAGCCAAGATCTCATGGGTTGTGCTATACAAGGGTGTGTGCACATATTTTGTTTGCACATGTATGTCCATATGCTATATGCTTTGTAGTCTAAGTACAATGTGCAGCCATAGATACAAGGTAGTCAGGTGTATTGTTTGCAAATAAGTGCGTAAAATGTTGTATAGAAAGTTCAGTGAGATCTTTTGGAGACCACATTGAGAAAATCACTTTTGCAAATGGCTGGCACTGTAATGTAATAGATGCTTTCTCTTTAAAATATGATGTTATATTTGGTTAGGAGGCACATAAGTTGGAAGAAAGATTTTGTGCACACCTATTGCTGTGTGTCTGTGGGAGGTTATCTACTATGACAAACTACATACCCAACCTAGGAGTTGCCTGTGGGTCTGCAACAGCCACTTTTCTTTGATGGCCCAGTACCTCTTGGCTCTTGCGACTTATAACCCTTTATGGACTCTACTTTCTGACCACTCTTGGTTACAAATCACTTCCTCAATGTGATCACTCTTGGCTCCATATGTACAAACATGTAAACCACCCAACAATTTGTGCTACCAGACTTTAATCTTGTGGAGACATGGAGGTCAGCGAGTATTCTAGTCTGCTAGCCAAAACCCAAGATGGTGCACATTACAGAGTCTCACCCTTCCACTGAGTCGCTGTTATAAGAGCAGCTGTGACTTCAGGGCTTGCAGGGCCAACTACCCCCACCTTTGGCACACACAGAGAGGAGGTAGCAAACAGCTTAGGAAGCTGACAGTTCACTGAGTTACAAGGCCAGGTGACCAGAGGGTCAGAACCTGGCTTCTCTGAACATCTCCATGGAGCCAGGTGACCGGTGGGTCCCAATCCTGGCTTTTCAAAACATATCCATGGGGCTCAGGTGACCAGTGGGTCCAAATCATGACTACCGCAAACGTATCCATGAGTTCAGTATTGGTCAATGGAGAAGATCTGTATTCTTTCACCTGGAGCCATCATCCCCTAAGCTGGCATCCTCTAAAATGTCAAATCTGTTGTCAGGACTCTTAACATTTTTTATTACCTTTTGTGCATTACTGCCCTTTTCCAAGATGGCATCTTTGTCCTCCTGTGCACTGTGTCTTCCTGTTATAAAACTCCACCCCAGCCTTCAGTCTGTGCTAGAGTATTCTGCCTTGCATCCAGCTCCTGACCCTGGTGACTCCCTGGCTATATACCTGCTCCTGTTAACCTGTGTGGTGATCCTGCTACTCTGCTCTGAGTTCCTGCTGCATACACCAGTTTCCAGTAATCCTTCATCTGCTGCTCGTGTTTACTTCCATCTGTATTTGCTGGACATGTAAGCTGTTGCTGCTCTACAAAAACCTGAGACTATTACCCAGGCCTCTCTGGTTGAGCTAAGATATTATTTGAACTGCCTTATAAGCATAGCTATCTGTGTTTGGACTAAAACAAGGACTTATTCGTGTCAAGTATCCTCAAGAATAATTGTGCTTCATAGACTTTCTGCATGATTGCATTTTCCTCTGAAGTTTCCTATAGACTGCTAAGCTGCGTTTAATATTTACACCAAGTGTTGTGGACTTGAGTTTCTCTCTGCACCTGTTTGAATCACCGTGTGATAATATAGACTTTACCACTTATAAAACTGTGTCCTGTAGTTGTCTTGTTCCACGCAAAAAGTCTCCTGAGTTATCCCCTATAATTATTACATCTGTGTCCCTCGTCATGGAGACATGATTTGGCAGCTATCCTTAAGAGTGTTCCTGGCTGTGGTTTTGTAAAGAGTCTCTGGTTCTCTGGATGTCTAGATGTATATTGTTACAGAGGCAAATCCCCTTTTTATAGTTCACAACAGTTCTTTAAGCCATTATTCACAGGTCAAGGGGAAGGAGTGATGAGTAACTCATATGGTTTGATTATTTACAGTAGTTTATCCTACAATGTTTGCAAGTCAACAGACTACATGGCCTGGTAAAATGCGTAATCAACATATCAGCAAACATCATTGTTCAATGACCCTGCATCCCTGATTTACAAAGATAACAGTACAATAAACTGACTGTAGGAGCTGATATAAGAGGTAAATAACAACCATTCACCAATTTACAAATATCAAGTTAGCCTACAACAAGAGTCAACATTTCAGACTCTTGCCCAACTGAAGAAAGAAACACATAAATTCAAAAGTCAACATATAGATAACAGTTTATGCCTCCTTGCTTACTGAAAATAGACATCTGGATAATTAAGATAAAATGCTGTGTCTTCTCAACTCGACAATCACCAAGGAATACAGTTTCAGTCGAAGGGGCAAAATCATCAAAAAGTGGCATTTTGTAAGCCAGTCTTGATCCAGTGTTTGGTGCCAAAATAATTAAGAGGTGTACACATCTTAAAGAATTTTGCTAATGTTTTGGCGTCTTGTGCACCAATGAAATGTTATGGGATCACCAACTAAGGTGGATTTTCTAAGCTATAAGTTAGGGTGAGCATCATGGACCAAAGACGATGGCACACCAAGCAGGACTTCCTGGATAGAAGTTTTTGACGGCATCATAAGAGATGATCTGCAGAGGTACATTGCAGACAATAATGTAATAGTTGACAACCAACATGGAATCATGAAGGATACGTCGTGTCTAACCAACATGTTGGGTTTCTACAAGGAGGTAGTGCAAGTCTGGATGTTGGTAATGCGGCTGATGTGATTTATTTGGACTTTGCAAAAGCATTTGATCCTGTATGACATAACAGCCTTATACTGAAGCTACAGAAGCAAAGACTGGGAGAAACTATATGCAGATGGATAAGGAATTGGCTAAATGACCGGAAACAAAGAGTCGTCATAAATGGTATGTTCTCTAAAAAGGATATAGTCAGCAGTGGAGACCACAGGGATCTGTACTGGGAGCACTAGGAAGGATCAGCACTGGGAGCAGTGGGGTACCATAAGGATCTGCACTGGGAGCAGTGGGGACCGCAGGGATCTGTGCTAGAACCGATTCTATTTAACCTCTTTATTAATGACCTTGTAGATGGGATTGACAATAAAGTGTCAGTCTTTGCTGAAGAAGATGTCAAATTATACAGGATATTAAAATCTGACCTTGACATTACAATATTGTAAAATGATCTGAATAAGATGACTGATTGGGCAAACACTTGGCAAATGAGGTTTACTGTAGATAAATGACGAGTAATTCTTCGAGGACGGAGTAATCCTATTGCTGAATATACATTAAATGGGAATATACTCAGAACTACAGAACAGGAGAAGGATGGGGGATTCTGGTTACAAGTAAGCTGAGCAGCAGCACTCAATGTCAAGCTGCAGTCGCAAAAGCGAACAAGATTTTAGGATGTATAAAAAAAGAGATAAAATCATGTGATTCTAATGTATTGTTGCCCCTTGATAAATCACTGGTGAGGCCACATCTAGAATACGTGATCCAGTTTTGGGCTCCACATTTTAAAAAGGATATTCAGAAGTTAGATTCAGTTTAAAGGCTGCAATTAGATTATTACAAGGGATGGAGACCTCCCATATGATGAGAGATTGGAAAAGTTGGGCTTGTTTAGTTTAGAAAAAAAGACGCCTTACATGTATAAATATATGTGTGGTCAGTACAAAGGACGGAACAGGACTTATTCCTTCCAAGGACTATACTTAGGACCAGGGGTCACTCATTATGGGTGGAAGAAAGGTGATTACGGCAGCTAAACAGGAAAGGGTTCTTTACTGTTAGAGCAGTCAGACTATGGAATGCCGACCACAAAAGGCAGTAATGGCCGACACTATAACAGCTTTTAAAAAAAGGGCTGGATGATTTCCTTGATAACATTGCAGGTTACAGTTATATTAGTGACAAATGTACAATTGGTGGAGAAAGATTGAACTTAATGGACTGAGGTCTTGTCTCAACCTATGTAACTGTGGATCAGGGCAGTGGTATATGCAGGATTGCAGGCAGATAAGCAGAGTAGAATACATAAGAAGAAATAGAGCCAGCCAGGAGTGTGAGCACACACAGGAACAGAAGAAGTGTAGTCAGTCCAGGACTTGCAGCAAACAAATGGTTAATGGCAGAGTTGCATGCTATCACTAATCGCTAATTTATATGTTTGTGTCATAAATTATAGTGAATCTGCTAGTCTGCACAAGACTACACCTCCTTGTGCTAAGCTTTGTTCTTGGTGCAGTTGGCATAAAGTCACTAAAAGTAAAAACACTCATATTGTGCAACACATGTAAAATGCTTAATGAATTGGCCCCCAGCTTTAGTTATTGAAACTCTGCCTATTAAGAATATTGCTCCACAATATTATCCACATGTACGCTATGGAACACAAATAGTAATTGCACTTTGCATACTTTGCTTTGAACACAACAGGGTTTGTTTAAGGCGTAGAAGTAGAATATTCTGCAATGACTGAGTCAATCACCAGAACTCAACCCTATCGAGCATACATTTCCCATGATTAAAACAGAACTTAAAGAATCTCCCATCAAAGTTTGTATCCTCTTAATATATTGCAGTCATCATATTATACAGCACTGTGTACTTACAATTGCTCATTTTGCTTTTCTACCCGGCCAATTCTTATCTTTTCTCTGTTCTATGTAGAAACAGGAAGTCTCTTGTCCCTGCATTTATCATTCCCCTCTTCAACTCCAGACCCAGCTGCTCGGCTTTTTCCCTTGTCAGGAACTTTTGCAGTGACTCATGACTCATAAAGAGAAATCTGACCTCTTGTCTCTACATAGAGCTTAGAAGGATTCAGTTAATCAGTTATTAATCATGTGATGTCATAGACTTAATGGAAAAGAGAATAATTAACTGGGTAGAAAGGCAAAACGAGCAATTGTAAGTGCACAGTGCTATATAATATGATCACTGCAATATATTAAGAGGATAAGAACTTTGATGGGAGTGCTTAACGCAGAAAGACCCACAAACAAGCAACAACTGTAGTCAGCTGCAGTAAAGGTCTGGCAAATCATCACAAGGGATTCGGAAACACAGCGCTTGGTGATGTCCATAACTTCCAGATTTCAGGCATCCATTGCCTGCAAAGGATTCTCTACAAAGTATTAAAAATGAATATTTTATATATGATAAAGTTAATTTGCCCAATTAGCTTAATTAATTTAATTTTGAGCCCCTGAAATGAGGCTTTATAGAAAAATGGCTGTAATTCCTAAACATTTCTCAGGATATTTTTGTTCAACTCCTTTAATTAAACCACATCAATTGGTTTTAATCCAAACTAGTGGCCTGCAGAGCTGAAATCACGAAGATTCGGCCACTGACCAAATATATATATACCGTATAAATATATATTTCTAGACCTAACTGTAGTATATAGTTGCAGCCTGTCCTATGCCTTATATTTGCTATATTAGCTGTCAAGCATTATGCCATAATCCAGAACAATCTATAGAACTTTAGATTTTTGCAGTTGTGATCTGAATTAGTAGACACCAGATCTACAAACTGCAGACAGTAATTTTTGCAAACAAGATGGTGACCAGGTTTATTTTTATCTAAAAAGCGGTGGGTGACATGGGAGAAAAAAGAAGGAAATTGTTATAATGAGGTCAACCATGCAGGAACAGATGACATCACATGGGCATAATGTATGAAGAGCCCAGCTAATTAGTTCCTGTAGAATTGATACATTTTATTCTTATGAACATTGGCTTTGGAAATATACATAGTGTTAAAATAGAACATGGAAAGATTGTAAAAATCGCTCTGCCAAATATGCAGCGATGTTATGTTTCATCGATGAATCCTGAATTTTCTGCTGATATTGATTTTTCAGCCATAAAACCTTTCACAGCTACGGTTAACACAAAGCTTTGCAGTGCTATGAACCCCCCATGGATCAGAAGAGAGATAAAGGTCTATATTTATTAGAGGGAGATCAGCTTTATAACATTATTGGTGATGCAAAAATAGTGTTACCAAATGAGTGTTACCATATTATATACTCCCGAACCGCAACTGGCCCATTAACTTGCACTAGCATCATTAATAGGGGGTCAACAGTGTAAGGTCCTAAGACCTCATTATGAGTATTCTTGTTAGATGAGTCATGGACTCTGGCTCTTGAGGACCCGAGATTGTTGTCTGTATTGTCAGATAACTTGATTTCATTTAATAAGTAATGCGATAGACAATTTGCAAATCACAATAATTAAAATGTGTTTTGTCTTACACTTTGAAGTATCTCCTTCTGTGTGACTTGCACTGCCTGTTGTCAAGTATAATCTGTCTCTAGCAGCTGAGATGCCAAGAGAGATTTCAAGAAGTGGGTCAGGGGCTTTGTCTCGCTATAGGAAGTGGAGGAGCGTCTTTGTCTCTCTACAAGAAAAAGACATTGAAAAACTGGAGCAAGTTCAGAGAAGAGCTACGAGGATGGTGAGCAGACTGCAAAGTATGTCCTACAAGGAACGGTTAAAGGATCTGGGAATGTTTCGATTGCAAAAAAGAAGGCTAAGAGGAGACTTAATAGCGGTCTACAAATATCTGAAGAGCTGTCACAGTGTAGAGGGCTCATCATTATTCTCATTTGCACATGGAAACAGGAGAAGTAATGGAATGAAACTGAAAGGGAGAAGATACAGATTAGATATTAGAAAATCTTTTTGACAGTGAGGATGATCAATGAGTGGAACAGGCTGCCACGAGAGGTGGTGAGTTCTCCTTCAATGGAAGTCTTCAAACAGAGGCTGGACAGACATCTGTCTGAGATGGTTTAGTGGATCATGCTTTGAGCAGGAGGTTGGACACGATGACCCTGGAGGTCCCTTCCACCTCTAACATTCTATGATTCTATGAAGTGGGTGCACATCTTTGTCTCCTTATAGGAAGTGTTGGAGGGTCTTTGTCTCTCTATAACAAGTGAGCGTTTTCTTGGTCTCTACAAGATGTGTGTGCAGGTCTCCCTCTATAAGTAACGATGGTCTTTGTCTCTCTCTTCACGAAATGGGGGCAGATCTTTGCCTCCTTATAGAAAGTGGAGGAGGATCATTCACTATAAGATGTAAGGTTAGTTTTTGTCTTTCTACAGTAAGTGAAGGTGGTCTTTGTCTCTGAACAAGAAGTGGGTGCAGATCTGCGTCTCTCTACAGGAAGTGGGAAAGGGTATTTGTATCTCTAAGAGAAGTGAAGGTGGTCTTTGTCTTTCCATAGTAAGTGATGGTGTTCTAGGTCTCTCTATAGTGGAGGGTCTATGTATCTCTATAAAAAGTAAAGGTGGTCTTTATCTTTCCACATTGAGGGGTGATCTTTGTCTCTTTGCTCCTGCTCTCCTGTCTGTCAAAATGCACACAGATATAAAAGAGTGGTGAACTTTCAGATAAGTCATACTACAATAGGAGCAATGCATGCTAGAAAGTGAGGGAAATGCTAAGAAAATTTTGACGCCCACTGAAAAAGAGTGAATTGCAATTTAAAGAGCAGGAGAATCAGGACAGTACCTTGACATATTAGACAGAAATGTGCACCAGGAGCAGTTTTAACTAGTTGTGGGAGATAAGGTACACTTTAAGGACAGAGCTGCTTATGCTATTATCTATTTTGGCAGTTTCATCCTTATTGGCAAAGGTGCAGACACAGCTGAATCCAGGATGTGCCATTACTTGAGACAAAGACAGATTCAGAAGGACACATTTATGTTTGTGATGCAATAAGACTGCTGATTTGATCTAATTTCTTGGAAACATTTCCTTCTATCTGTGTACAGAGGGCAGAAAAAAAGGGTGTAATATGGAATCTGTCAGGTGTGTCTCTCAACATTTATGGCTGGTTTAAATGAGACTCAGTGAGGTCTGGTTCACAATTTGCAGATCTGGTGCATACATTTTTGGACTTTTTTGTTTAGGTAGAAAACAGGAAAAGATTCCGATGACAGATGAAGAAGAATTGACCATTTCATGATAAACTGATGATCATAAACTGTTGTGGGTGACTTTTTAAGTTTCACAACATGCTGGGACTGCAAGACTTTTCTTCATATATGACCCTATAGTTCTTGCGATAGTTAGCGTTAGGCAGATAAGAGTAATTGAAAAATGATCAGTTTTAAGTATTAAGCTATACAGTTGATATAAAAAGTCTATACACCCTGTGAAAATGGCAGGATTTTGACACGTGAAAAAAATTGTATCAAGAAGAATCATTTCAGAACTTTTACCACCTTTAATGCTGAATATAATCTGTTCAAATTAATTGAAAAATAAAGTTAAATGTTTTTAGGTGGAAAAATAAAAAACTAAACTAATGTGGTTGCCTAAAAATGCACACCCTTAATCTAATACTTTGTTGAATTTATGACAGAATTCAGTCTTTTTGGGTCAAAGTCTATTATATAGTACATCTAGAATTGGCAAGATTTGCCCACTCTTCGTACTAGCTCTAAATTTGTCAAATTGCAAGGGCATCTTCTGTGTATAGCGCCCTCTTCAGGTCACCCACAGATTTTCAAATGGATTGAGGAACAGGCTCTGGCTGGGCCGTTCTCAAACTTTGACCTTCTTCTGGTGAAGCCATTCTTTTGTTGATTAGGTGGTCACTTAGGGTCATTGTTGTACTGAAAGGTGAAATTCCTTTTCATGTTCAGCTTTTTATCAGAGGCCTGAAGGTTTTGCTGCAAAACTGACTGATATTTGGAACTGGTTATAATTTCCTCCATCTTGGCTAAAAACAAACTTACAGCTGCCAGAAAACATCCCCAAACCATAATGCTGCCTCCAGCATACTTCACTGTGGGTATGGTGTACCTTTGGTGAAGCGCAGTGTCATAAATTAAAATCTATACAAACATCTCCAGAGATGGGACGTCCCACCCTTACATTGAGCATATGGTAGTAATTATAGCTGGGGAAGAGAGAAACTAATTATAACTGAGGAAGTGAGAGAGCAGAAACTTCAGCCTCCATTGAAGTAGGAACTTCCTGCGGTGATCGTGTAATTACCACAGGAGATTTGCTCTTAGAGCCAGACAATAAGACTAGGATCCATTTGTGCAGAGGCGGGGAACTACACTTTCCAAGGAAAGCCTGGGATCAAACAGCAGACAGATGAGTGGTTGGTGCTCTCTGATCAAAGTACTATCCTGAGATGTTTGGGAGTCAGTGATCAGTGATGAATACTGGGGTTGGCATCGATGAACATAACACATTCACTCACATCACCGTAAGGCCATTCTAACCCCTCCAATTTAATAACGAACCGATGGATGATGCTACCCAGGCTATGCTTAATCTCTATGCAATCATAATAGGAAACATGAAAACAATATCTACTGCCTGGAATTTCCAGGGGTACAGATATCCTGTGAGTTGGGGATCTCATAAAGTCTAAAAGACCTAGCACATCCCACAGCCAGCACCCAAATGAGCTCACCAAGGGGAGGGCGTAACCTTGATCTGATGAAAAGCAGTATTTGGGTTTGTATATTTTATCAGTCCTGGAAGGTACAGCTTGCTGTGGTTCTGTCCATTTTCCTAAGGAGTACCTCCCTCCGCTAAGCTCTGAGCCATTTCCATGACATCGGTCAGTATAAGGCGGTCGTATAGGAGCGCTGAGGAGGCAGCCCAAGGGATAGGGGAGGTATCGAGTACCGCCACAGCTCCAGCCGAAAACCTCCAAAAGGAGGATGGAAGCAGGATAGGTAATGAAAATCGGTCACAGGAGCGCTGAAAGGAGACTCTGACACAGGATAGAGTTTATATTGTCCAATGTAGACCAATGAGGCAAATACCACCACCATACAACAAAGAAAAAATACAGGATGACCCAATTGAAAGACAGATTAACTTTTGCAACGTTTTGGCACGAATATGCCTTTCTCAAGCTAAATCTGCTGTAGAAGGGGGTCAAAGGTAATGGGACCTAGTCTCCATTCATGCCTGGACGGTGTGGGGGCTCCGAGCATGACTGCCAGAGGCACTCCTGTGACCGATTTTCATTACCTATCCTATTTCCCTGACATCAGGTTTAGTACTTTACTTTTGATATTCTGTTTATGTTATGTAATTGTATATACATTATTGTTTTGCTTCCGTTTTGTAACATCTTTGTACATTTTTTTATAAACACTGCCTACCTTTTCAGATTAAATATATTAAATTTAATAGCTCTGTTCCTCTTGCTCTGTAAACCGCACCCCTGAAGCCATGCGCTACCTGTAACAGGTGTCAAATTGGCCTGTGTAAGAGATTGGTGGTGGCAGCTAGTAGCTCCCTTTGTTATTGTGGACTTTGCAGTGACCATACCGGGGTATACATATATAGACTTGCGCATTATTTTTGTTTTGTTAGTTTTATTCCCCCCCCCCAAAAAAAAAAAAAGGATTTGTTTCTTTCTCAGTTGATTTGTACAGATTATGGACAATATTAAAGCTGGAAAAAGGATTTTTTTACATGTAAAATAAAACCTTGGTTTTTCAACAGGGGTTTGTTGAATTTTCTATATCCACTGTAGTGTGCAACAGTCACAGGTGGAAGGAAAATCTTAAATATCAGAAAGACATGACCTTACTGGTTATCCTTGCTCACGGTATTCTCCAAACAGATCTAGAGATGTTAGCGTAGGCACTCGAGGAGAGCTCTCACTTGTCAGTAGAGATTTCAACTTTGCAGCATTAAAGATTGATGCTTTCAATCAAAACACTGTCTTTATTAAGCTATTTAAAGAGGCCAAGTCGATAGGTGGGTGCAGTCATCAATAATGGCTGCGGGGTTCAGCATCACTGAGGAATGGAACCTAGTAAATATTGACCTCTCTTTAGTGTCTTTAGGATAAGAGACGGGGAACTTCTTTCAACCAGATGTAGAAATGGTCCATGTATTTTTTATCTCTCCAATATCCAGTCCAGTCTCTTGGGTACTAGTAAGCTAAAGAGAAGTATGTCTTTGTTCTGCGTTCACCACGCCTGTTTTGGAATTTTGCTTGCAGTCATAACTTTTACCTTCGTATCCTGATAAAGTTATTTTGGTTAACCTTTCAGATAGGCTTTAGTTTATCATTATGTTTTTCTCCTCTGCGTGTTGAATATTTTTGAACTATAATCAGAGCAGTTTCTTATCTTTATCTCACCTTGCGTGATTTCTTGTAAACATCAGCGGTTTTAAAGACCAAGAAACCTGCATACCAAACTGTTCTCAGAGAATACAAAACACACATGGGAGCAGATTGGGTATTTGTTCACATGGATGCCTCCCGTGTTTGCCAAATCAGTCAGAACTGAAATAAGCTAAAGTAATACTTGAATTTATAGTCGCAGAAAGCCAGAAATACTGGTTCTACGTGTGCAAATTTGGTCAACAAACTTACTTAGTACAAATGCTAAATCCAAGCTATTAATGCCTGTCTAGGAAATGATTCAGAAGAGGGAGGTTTGTGAGAATAATAACGATACAAAATTATACATTTATAACTTTTGTACCTCTTCATGTTGTTTTATAGTTTATACTGAATGGCCACCTTATTCGAGACACCCATCTAGTTCAGCGTTGAACCTTCAGAACCAAAGTAATTCATTGTGGCATAAAGTGCTCAGCAAAAATGGTACACCCCCTTTGAAAAGTAAGACTTTAATAAATATCTGAACACAAGAAGAATTGACAAAATTTTGGCAAGACTAATTATCATAGAACCTTTTAAAACCCATAATATAGTAAGGTTAATAGTATAACTTTCATTACAAAATGTTCAGTTTTAATCTATTTCGTTGATGCAAAAATTAGTACACTTGGCATAATGAATGACCTGCATGATTTTTAAGAACAGCACCAAGTCTTCTAGACCTGGAATGAACAAGTTGGTGATATGTTAAAATATCTTCTCTCATTCTTGAAGAACGAGCTCTTTTAGAGCCTGGATGATGGATGGAGAGTGATGACAACTTGTTTCTTCATAATTCTTCATAGATGTTCTGTTGGGTTCAGATCAGGAGACACTTGGCCAATGAATCACTTTTACTCTGTTCTTCTTCAGAAAGGCAGCATTAGCCTTAAATGCGTGTTTTATATCATTGACATGTTGGAAAAATCCACGTGTATCAAGGCCACAGAGTTATGGTGGCATCTTCTCTTTCAATATAAAAAAGTATTTTTGTGAATTCATGGTAGCATCAATGACATGTAGCCCCTATCCACAGCAGCACTCATGCAGCCCCTCATAAGGACATAGCCACCACCAGGTCTCACTGTAGACACCATGCAGTTTTCTTAGAACTCCTCACCCCTGCGACACATACAGTTTTAAAGCCATCAGTTGGCAAAACATTTATCCTGGTCTCATCACTCCAGAGTAAAGAGTCCGAGAAGCCACATATTTTTCAGCATGGACCCCGGCAAATTGCAGGTGATATTTTTTTTGTGCATGGGCTTTAGGATAGGCTTCCTTCATGGATACCCCCCATGCATGCTGTTCCTCTGCAGTGTACACTGTACAGTGTCATGGAAAACACTCATCCCAATTTGGATTTCTACTCCTTTAGCTAACTGCAGTGAACTTGCATGTCCATTTTCTTCAACCCTTGTTATCAGAAGATGCTCCTGTTTCGGTGGAAGCTTCCATGCTTGGCCTGGATATCTCTGTGAGATGATTGCAGTTTTAATTTTGTTACATTTTTGTATCACTTTGGTGCTAGTATCTGACTGATTAGTAAAGCTTTGCTGATCTTCTTTTAGCCTTCACCTTTCTTGCGTAAAGAAAGTATTTTCTTGATCAAGTATTGTGACATTTCTCTTCCATGTGGTGCCATTGCTGACAGCATGAAATGGGAAGGGGTTTCTTTTGTTAACACCCTTTTATAGTGAACTGTTCGTGAATTGTTGCCAATTACAATTTTATAGTCTAAACTTTAACTTTGCTACTAAAACGTTTAATTAGGTTTACTCATTTTTGCAACATGATTTTGACTGAATTTGTTAGAAAAATTACATTTGTGGGTGTGCAAAATAACAAATATTCTTTGCAATCAATGGCCACAGTTGTAGGAGTATTTTGTAAATGTTCCTTTAGAGTTAAACGGTACATCCACTCATAAAAACAAAATTCTCTATGGCTAAGGGCTCAGTTAGTGCCGGAAAAATGTCAGATAAGGACTAATGGGCTAGCAGAACATGCTTTAATGGATAATAAATAAAGAATTTGTTTTTTTATAAGTGCATGTACCATTTATCTCTAAAGGAATATATATTATATTGCAAGTCAGCAGTTGAAACGGATCCCACACACAGTGCAAAGTCTTGAGTATATAAAAGTGGCAAGTTAAAAAACAACAACTTTTTTTGCAATTTACGGAGTACTTTGTAGTATGGTATCCCATAGAAAATGTTGATTGTAAAAGGAAACTAAAAGTTTTATGACAAATCTGTTGGGGTGTACTCATTTATGCTGAGCACTATAGGTTCCACTAGGAGATGATATTTTTACATGAATATTAGATGTTCTACACCATCCAAGAGATTCTCTATGGGATTTCAACCTTGGGACTATGAAGACAATGGAAGGAAAAGTCACTACAATGTTCCTAGATCCTATACGACTTTTGTGGAATGGTGCATTGTCCTCCTACCATGGGATAAACCGTTGCTATGAACTGAAGAATTTAATCGGCCACAATACTTAGGTAAGCTTACCTGTCCAAATGTGCATCCACTGATTCAGGTATTGCCATCATCATATTATATACTATTGTGTACTTACAATTGCTTATTTTGCTCTTCTACCCAGTTAAGTTTTCTCTTTTCCATTAGGTCTATGACCTCACGTGAGCTTACTAAAAAAATACACCTCCTCTAGTCTCTTAATTGCTGATATAATATCAATCCAGCTAATAACCACCTCTGATTACAAAAAATATGGATACAGAGGTAAGCCCATTATACCACCTCACAGAGAAAAACAGCAATAGCACTAGCATCAATGGCTTATTGTAAAACGTGATATAATTGTGCTTATAAATAACAACAGTCTCACTCAGCCGATGCGTAGAAATGAGTGACCTGTCCCTGGATACCACTCTACCTGGATGCCCACCTAGATGCGGAGGTTGGCACCCTAAGAAACACGAGAATGGCGCCCACGCTCGTAAGTCGGCTGTCCCTTGTCTCCTACTTCACCCTATAAGACTTAAGTCAGAAACAGAGGGCCAGATGGCCTGTATCAACTGTATGATGAAATGCTGGAATAATATGTGCATAGATATTAAATATATATATAACCAGCAAAGGGTCAGGATATGTAAATGTGGAGAAAAGGGACCGTCCAATCAATCTAAGCCACTCATAGCCAATATATATGTAATAATCGGTCACAGAAGTTATTGGTATCCAGAGTCTATAGCAGCACAATTATTTTTTCATCCCTACACCATATATTGACCAGGGATTATACAGTGATAATAAAACTAACTCTCACAGTCATACGTAGATGTTTCAACAGATGTATACGGTGCTAACACATAAGCTTTCACTTTAACCCCTTCATGACCTAGGGATTTTCCGTTTTTCTGTGTTCGTTTTTCGCTCCCCTCCTTCCCAGACCCATAACTTTTTTATTTTTCCATCAATATGGCCATGTGAGGGCTTATTTTTTGTGGGACAAGTTGTACTTTTGAACGGCATCATTGGTTTTACCATGTCATGTACTACAAAAAAGGGAAAAAAATTCCAAGTGCAGTGAAATTGCAAAAAAAGTGCAATCCCACACTGGTTTTTTGTTTGGCTTTTTTGCTAGTTTCACTAAATGCTAAAACTGACCTGATATTATGATTCTCCAGGTCATTATGGGTTCATAGACACCTAACATGTGTAGGTTCTCATTTATCTAAGTGGTGAAAAAAATTCCAAACTTTGCTAAAAAAAAAAAAAAAAAATTGTGCCATTTTCCGATACCCGTAGCGTCTCCATTTTTTGTGATCTGGGGTCGGTTGAGAGCTTATTTTTTGCTATCCAAGCTGACGTTTTTATTGATACCAATTTTATGCAGATACGTTCTTTTGATCGCCTGTTATTGCATTTTAATGCAATGTCGCTGCGACAAAAAAAACGTAATTCTGGCGTTTCAAATTTTTTTATCGCTACGCTGTTTATTTTGAATGGGGCAAAAGGGGGGTGATTTAAACTTTTATATTTTTTTTATTTTTTTCACATTTTCTTTTCCTTTTTTTTTTACTTTTGCTATGCTTCAATAGCCTCCATGGGAGACTAGAAGCTGGCACCACTCGATCGGCTCTGCTACATAACAGCGATCATCAGATCACTGCTATGTAGCTGAAATGCAGGTGTGCTGTGAACGCCGACCACAGGGTGGTGCTCACAGCTACCGGGGATCAGTAACCATAGAGGTCTCAAGGACCTCTATGGTTACTCTGCAGAAGCATCGCTGACCCCTGATCATGTGATAGGGGTCGGCGATGCGCTCATTTCCGGCCCGATGGCCGGAAGCGCCGGTTAAATGCTGTCAGCGTTTGACAGCGGCATTTAACTAGTTAATAGTGGCGGGTGAATCGCAATTTCACCCGCTGCTATTGTGGGAACATGTCAGCTGTTCAAAACAGCTGACATGTCCCGGCTTTGATGCGGGCTCACCGCCAGAGCCCGCATCAAAGTGGGGGTTCTGACCTCGGACGTCCGAGGTCAGAAAGGGGTTAACAGATAAATATTTCAGCAGATGTAATTGCACACCAAGGCCCCACATATAGATCTTCCCAAAGATTGTCAGATAGCCAGTAAGGGCACAAAAGTCCCCAAGATACATCTGTACTTATCTGCTATAATGTAGTGCTACATATAGGCAGCTGAGGATCATGATAGTGTAGCTCCTCAGAAGAAAGCAGACTCTCGATGCATTTCCCCCAGACGGGTTCATCAGGAGAGATTTAAGATGACATGGCTGTGGAGAGTTATCCTAAGGCCGGGGTCACACTAGACCGTAATACAGACGAGTGCAATGCGAGAAAAAAATCGCATAGCGCTCGACCCAATGTTAATCTATGGGGCAGCTCCCATCATCCGATATTTTCTCGGCCGTATTCAGGATCCGCGTGAAATCGCAGCATGCTGCGATTGTCAGCATATCTCGGCCGAGAATCGCCAATGCAAGTCTATGGGTGCGCAAAAAAATCGGATTACACACGGACCCTGCGTGTGCATTGCGAGAAATACGGAAGTCTTTCCCAGGTGACAGGAAATTGAATCATCCATTATCAGGAAGCTTTGGCATGCTAATTTCTGGGCCACGCTGGATTGAAAAGCAGGAAGCACGCCTCCACGGAGTGTACTGTGTAGCAGGATGGTCAGGCATATAAATGTGGAGATGCTGATTGCTCTGGTCCATGATAGACCAGAATTATGGGACCAACGCGACGCACATTATGCGGACCGTGCACGTAAAGACGCAGCATGGAGGGCAATCTGTCGCCACATGTTCCCCGATTTTGATGAGCGACCTCATGATGTTCAGCAAGAAATTTGTAAATACCATCCTTTAACAAAATTGTGTTTCAAATTGGGTTCGTGTGAAAAATGTGGTGTGTTTATGAGTGATGTAAATGTTCAAAGCTCTTGTTTGCGGCTGCCAAATCATCAACATGACACACAAATATGCTTGAAAAGTACTAGCTATAGTCCTTTAATATAGGACAAAGGGAGTTTTATGTCCCCCTAGGCTCCAGGGCCCGTGTGTGATTGCAAACCCTGTACCTGTTGGAGTTATGTGCTTGATATTAAACAAAAATCTTGTGTTTCTTTGCAGTGAATGATGTCAATAGACGCTGGCGGAGTTGCCGGGACCAATACCGGCGTGAACGTCAACTTTCTGGGCGGAGTGGTGATGCAGCAACCAAGAAAAGAAAATATATTTATTCTGATCGGCTTAATTTTCTTGCACCAGTGATGGAGCTCAGACCATAAGTGCATGCATGTCACAAAATTTAAAACACATCTTATAACGTGAATATGTTTTAATTATTTTTTAAAACATACATTTTTAAATACAGAACAGAGTCTAATCTGACAGTAAGGGAGACTGCATCTGACTCTGAGGTGGTGATTGACCCCGTTGGTGAAGGTGCCGAAATGGCTGGACCATCTGGCCAACCAACAAGCAGCAATCAACCACCACCACCAGCAGCAGCGTCTTCTGCTACACAGGAGGCCAATCCAGAGGTGGAGGAAGAAGCCCAGAGCAGCAGTCCAACCTTGGCTCTGGATACATCACCACAGCCTAATACAAGACCAAACCGTGGTCGGCGCAGAAGGGTGGCTTCTACCACTGGCACAAGGAGGCAAGTGGATACAGGGGTGTTGGACTATTTGTCCAGGGCTGCCCATGACGATGGGGAGGAAGCGTACTTTCGCAGTCTTGCACGCTATTTACGGCCCATTCCGCGCTCGCTCAGGCTGCGGACCAGAGGTTGTATCCAAATTGTGATAGATGCGACAACACCCCTGTTGTGAATTAGACTTTTTGGCTCCCTCTTGTGGTCACTAGTGGTATGACTCTGGGATTGTCTTTTTTCTGTTTGGCACTCACCTGGGTCGTTAGTCCAGGGGTGTCGCTATATTAACTTCCTGGATCCTTAGTCCAGTGCCTGGCATCGTTGTAATCAGATCCTTCTGTTGCTCCTGTCTGCTGGTCCTGGCTCTTGCAAAATTAAGCTAAGTCTTGCTTCTTTGTTTTTTGAGTTACTTGCTTTGCTACTATTTTTGTCCAGCTTGTACTAAATGTGATTTCTGACCTTGCTGGAAGCTCTAGGGGGCTGGTGTTCTCCCCCCGGCCGTTAGACGGTTCGGGGGTTCTTGAATATCCAGCGTAGATATTTTAATAGGGTTTTTGCTGACCATATAAGTCATCTTACTATATTCTGCTATTAGCTAGTGGGCCTCTCTTTGCTAAATACCTAGCTCATTCTTATGTTTGTCTTTTCCTCTTACCTCACCGTTATTATTTGTTGGGGGCTTGTATCCAACTTTAGGGGTCTTTTCTCTGGAGGCAAGAAAGGTCTTTCTTTTCCCTTCTAGGGTTAGTTAGTTCTCCGGCTGGCGCGAGACGTCTAGAACCAACGTAGGCACGTTCCCCGGCTACTTCTATTTGTGGTGCTAGGATTAGATATATGGTCAGCCCAGTTACCACTGCCCTATGAGCTGGTTTTTTGTGTTTGCAGACTTGGTATTGATTCCTGAGACCCTCTGCCATTGGGGTCATAACAGTATGCCAGGCCAACATTGAATGTTTAATGCATTGCAGAAGTGGGATATAAGAAAGGAAATTCTGAATTTTTTTTTTTCCTCTCTTCCTCCCCTTTACCTCGGAGTGGCTTGAGCTTGCTGCTCGTGTGCAAAGCATACAAGATTTTGTTACCAGTAGTCCTATGTCTGAACCTAAAATACCTATTCCTGAACTGTTTTCTGGAGACCGATTTAAGTTTAGGAATTTCAGGGATAATTGTAAATTGTTTCTATCTCTGAGACCCCGTTCATCTGGAGACTCAGTTCAGCAAGTTAAAATTGTTATCTCTTTTTTACGGGGCGACCCTCAGGATTGGGCTTTCTCGCTAGCGCCAGGAGATCCGGCATTGGCAAATATTGATGCGTTTTTTCTGGCGCTCGGATTGCTTTACGAGGAACCCAATCTTGAGGTTCAGGCAGAAAAAGCCTTGCTGGCTATTTCTCAGGGCCAGGATGAAGCTGAAGTGTATTGCCAAAAATTTCGGAAATGGTCCGTGCTTACTCAGTGGAATGAGTGTGCTCTGGCCGCAAACTTCAGAAATGGCCTTTCTGAAGCCATTAAGAATGTGATGGTGGGTTTCTCCATTCCTACAAGTCTGAATGATTCCATGGCGCTGGCTATTCAAATTGACCGGCGTTTGCGAGAGCGCAAAACCGCTAATCCTCTGGTGGTGTTGTCTAAACAAACACCTGATTTGATGCAATGTGATAGAATTCAGACCAGAAATGAGTGGAAAAATCATAGACGTCAGAATGGGTTGTGTTTTTACTGTGGTGATTCTACACATGTTATATCAGCATGCTCTAAACGCCTAACAAGGGTTGTTAGTCCTGTCGCCATTGGTAATTTGCAACCTAAATTTATTTTGTCTGTGACTTTAATTTGCTCATTGTCCTCTTACCCTGTTATGGCGTTTGTGGATTCAGGTGCTGCCCTGAGTCTTATGGATCTGTCATTTGCCAAGCGCTGTGGTTTTGTTCTTGAGCCGTTGGTTAATCCTATCCCTCTGAGGGGTATTGATGCTACGCCATTGGTGGAAAATAAACCGCAGTTTTGGACACAGGTAACCATGTGCATGACTCCTGAACATCGGGAGGTGATTCGTTTTCTTGTTCTGCATAAAATGCATGATTTGGTCGTTTTGGGTTTGCCATGGTTACAGACTCATAATCCAGTCTTGGATTGGAAGGCAATGTCTGTGTCAAGTTGGGGCTGTCAGGGTATTCATGGTGATTCCCCGCCGGTGTCTATTGCTTCCTCTACTCCTTCGGAAGTTCCTGAGTATTTGTCTGATTATCAGGATGTGTTCAGCGAGTCCAGGTCCAGTGTTCTGCCTCCTCATAGGGACTGTGACTGTGCCATAGATTTGATTCCAGGTAGCAAATTTCCTAAGGGAAGACTATTTAATCTGTCTGTACCTGAGCATACCGCAATGCGTTCGTATATCAAGGAATCTCTGGAGAAGGGGCATATCCGTCCTTCCTCTTCCCCTCTTGGTGCGGGATTCTTTTTTGTGGCCAAGAAGGACGGATCTTTGAGACCTTGTATTGACTATCGGCTTTTGAATAAAATCACTGTTAAATTTCAGTATCCTTTGCCTCTGTTGTCAGACTTGTTTGCCCGAATTAAAGGTGCCAAGTGGTTCACCAAGATAGATCTTCGTGGTGCGTACAACCTTGTGCGCATTAAGCGAGGAGATGAATGGAAAACCGCGTTTAATACGCCCGAAGGTCATTTTGAGTACTTGGTGATGCCTTTTGGGCTCTCTAATGCTCCTTCAGTGTTTCAGTCCTTTATGCATGATATTTTCCGGAAGTATCTGGATAAATTTATGATCGTTTATCTGGATGATATTCTGGTTTTTTCTGATGACTGGGACTCGCATGTAGAGCAGGTCAGGATGGTGTTTCAGGTTTTGCGTGAGAATGCTTTATTTGTTAAGGGCTCAAAGTGTCTCTTTGGAGTACAGAAGGTTCCCTTTTTGGGGTTTATTTTTTCCCCTTCTGCGGTGGAGATGGACCCAGTCAAGGTCCGTGCTATTCATGATTGGACTCAACCCACGTCAGTTAAGAGTCTTCAGAAGTTCTTGGGTTTTGCTAACTTCTACCGTCGTTTTATTGCTAATTTTTCTAGCATTGCTAAACCTTTGACGGATATGACCAAGAAAGGTTCTGATGTTGCTAACTGGGCTCCTGCAGCCGTGGAGGCTTTCCAGGAGTTGAAGCGCCGGTTTACTTCGGCGCCTGTTTTGTGCCAGCCTGATGTCTCACTTCCCTTTCAGGTTGAAGTGGATGCTTCTGAGATTGGGGCAGGGGCCGTTTTGTCGCAGAGAGGCCCTGGTTGCTCTGTGATGAGACCTTGTGCCTTTTTCTCGAGGAAGTTTTCGCCTGCTGAGCGGAATTATGATGTTGGCAATCGGGAGTTGTTGGCCATGAAGTGGGCATTTGAGAAGTGGCGTCATTGGCTCGAGGGTGCTAAGCATCGTGTGGTGGTCTTGACTGATCACAAAAATTTGATGTATCTCGAGTCTGCTAAATGCCTGAATCCTAGACAGGCCCGCTGGTCATTGTTTTTCTCCCGTTTTGACTTTGTGGTCTCGTATTTACCAGGTTCAAAGAATGTGAAGGCTGATGCTCTTTCAAGGAGCTTTGTGCCTGACTCTCCGGGAGTCGCAGAACCAGTTGGTATTCTTAAAGAGGGAGTTATCTTGTCAGCCATTTCTCCGGATTTGCGACGTGTGTTGCAGAGATTTCAGGCTGGTAGACCTGACTCTTGTCCACCTGACAGACTGTTTGTTCCTGATAAGTGGACCAGCAGAGTCATTTCCGAGGTTCATTCCTCTGTGTTGGCAGGGCATCCGGGAATTTTTGGCACCAGAGATCTGGTGGCTAGGTCCTTTTGGTGGCCTTCCTTGTCACGGGATGTGCGGTCATTTGTGCAGTCCTGTGGGACTTGTGCTCGAGCTAAGCCTTGCTGTTCGCGTGCCAGCGGGTTGCTCTTGCCCTTGCCTGTCCCGAAGAGGCCTTGGACACACATTTCCATGGATTTCATTTCAGATCTCCCGGTGTCTCAGGGCATGTCTGTCATCCGGGTGGTATGTGATCGCTTTTCTAAGATGGTCCATTTGGTACCTTTGCCTAAGCTGCCTTCCTCTTCCGATCTGGTTCCTGTGTTCTTTCAGAATGTGGTTCGTTTACACGGCATTCCTGAGAATATTGTGTCTGACAGAGGATCCCAGTTTGTTTCCAGGTTCTGGCGATCCTTTTGTGCTAGGATGGGCATTGAGTTGTCGTTTTCGTCTGCCTTTCATCCTCAGACTAATGGACAAACGGAGCGAACTAATCAGACTCTGGAGGCTTATTTGAGGTGTTTTGTTTCTGCGGATCAGGATGATTGGGTGACCTTCTTGCCGTTGGCTGAGTTTGCCCTTAATAATCGGGCTAGTTCCGCTACATTGGTTTCGCCATTTTTCTGCAACTCTGGTTTCCATCCTCGTTTTTCCTCGGGACATGTGGAGCCTTCTGACTGTCCTGGGGTAGATTCTGTGGTGGATAGGTTGCAGCAGATCTGGAATCATGTGGTGGACAACTTAAAGTTGTCACAAGAGAAGGCTCAGCGTTTTGCCAACCGCCGCCGCGGTGTGGGTCCCCGACTTCGTGTTGGGGATTTGGTATGGCTGTCTTCTCGATTTGTTCCTATGAAGGTCTCCTCTCCTAAATTTAAGCCTCGCTTCATCGGTCCTTACAAGATATTGGAAATCCTTAATCCTGTGTCCTTTCGCTTGGATCTTCCTGTGTCGTTTGCCATTCACAACGTGTTCCATAGGTCTTTGTTGCGGCGGTACGTTGTACCTGTGGTTTCTTCTGTTGAGCCTCCTGCTCCGGTGTTGGTTGAGGGCGAGTTGGAGTACGTGGTGGAGAAGATCTTGGATTCTCGTCTCTCCAGGCGGAGGCTTCAGTATCTGGTCAAGTGGAAGGGCTATGGTCAGGAGGATAATTCCTGGGTGGTTGCCTCTGATGTGCATGCGGCCGATTTAGTTCGTGCCTTTCACGCTGCTCATCCTGATCGCCCTGGTGGTCTTGGTGAGGGTTCGGTGACCCCTCCTTAAGGGGGGGGTACTGTTGTGAATTAGACTTTTTGGCTCCCTCTTGTGGTCACTAGTGGTATGACTCTGGGATTGTCTTTTTTCTGTTTGGCACTCACCTGGGTCGTTAGTCCAGGGGTGTCGCTATATTAACTTCCTGGATCCTTAGTCCAGTGCCTGGCATCGTTGTAATCAGATCCTTCTGTTGCTCCTGTCTGCTGGTCCTGGCTCTTGCAAAATTAAGCTAAGTCTTGCTTCTTTGTTTTTTGAGCTACTTGCTTTGCTACTATTTTTGTCCAGCTTGTACTAAATGTGATTTCTGACCTTGCTGGAAGCTCTAGGGGGCTGGTGTTCTCCCCCCGGGCCGTTAGACGGTTCGGGGGTTCTTGAATATCCAGCGTGGATATTTTAATAGGGTTTTTGCTGACCATATAAGTCATCTTACTATATTCTGCTATTAGCTAGTGGGCCTCTCTTTGCTAAATACCTAGCTCATTCTTATGTTTGTCTTTTCCTCTTACCTCACCGTTATTATTTGTTGGGGGCTTGTATCCAACTTTTGGGGTCTTTTCTCTGGAGGCAAGAAAGGTCTTTCTTTTCCCTTCTAGGGTTAGTTAGTTCTCCGGCTGGCGCGAGACGTCTAGAACCAACGTAGGCACGTTCCCCGGCTACTTCTATTTGTGGTGCTAGGATTAGATATATGGTCAGCCCAGTTACCACTGCCCTATGAGCTGGTTTTTTGTGTTTGCAGACTTGGTATTGATTCCTGAGACCCTCTGCCATTGGGGTCATAACACACCCCCAAACAACCCAACTCATCTGTTTAACTACGTCGAACGGTGGCAAATGTCATCTACAAACCTTCTGGCGGTGCAAGACCCTTCACCGGAACAAACCCAAACAGTCGCAGCACCACCCCCGCCACATATATCTCCACAACAACAGCCTGGCCAAAGCAACCAACAACCACAACTTAGGCCAATTTATGATTATCCAGCAACTGCCCAATCTGACCACTTAAACAGACACACGTTTGGAGGCTGGTCCCAACATGTGTCTGCTCGACATGGCCATATTGGGGGGTATGACCAAATGGGACAAGCCAGTACACAGGAGTTAATGCACCTCTACCCTCAACATCAAGTTTTACCACAGACACAGGATAGATCCTTGCAACAACATCCTCCATATATATCTGGCATACCACAGGTTGCCAGTCTGGTTGGTCATGCACCTAGGCCAAGTTCCGCACATGCTGGACACCCGCCATCACCATCACCACCCCCAACCTACCAGAACCTGTAATTTCTCCAAACCAGTTTTTGGCCTGTCATTTATGCTGTTTTATGTGTTAAGTTATTTGCGACCTTGGCATGTCATGCTTTGTTTTTTGCTCAGGTTTATATGCCAACAATTACATATGATGTGAATATGTTTTGGCATACAAGATATATGCTTTGAGCAGTAAAAATGTTTGCAAAAATATGAGTGTTATATATTGTTCTGACTACATACATGATGTGACAACTTAAAATAAGAATTTTTAAAGGACAAACATACTACACAATTCAAACAGGAACATTATGCTATTTATGAAGTTACAATATAACTAAAGATTAATCCAAAACAGCATTGTCTTGCCAGACAGTCGATCCCTCTGGTGACACAAAATAATTAGTTAACACATCACGAACTTTTAGGCCTGAGAGCTGACGATGTGAAGGAAGAACACCTTGTATTAGACAAGACAGTATTTGCATAATCAACTTCATCATCAGCAGATGATGGGCAATCATGGCTTCTTGTAAAGTTGTGAAGAACAACACATGCTTTGATCACGCCATTGACATTGCCTTCACTCAGTTGTATTGAGGACTGAAGTACCCGCCATTTTGCAGTGAGAATGCCGAATGAACACTCTACCAGACGGCGGGCACGGGAAAGACGCAAATTAAAAATTTGCCGCCGGTAGTCCAGAACTCTCCGTGGATATGGCCTCATGACGTTCCTTGATAATTGAAACGCCTCATCTGCTACCATCATGTAAGGCACCGCATCCAAATTAGCCCCTGGTATGTGACTTGGGGGTGGGAGATCCAAATCATTGCTGCGCAGCCGCCGACCCATAATGGAAGAACTGAAGACTCTAGAGTCTCCAGTTCTCCCATAGGACCCAATATCTACAATTATAAACCTGTAGTTGCTGTCAACCAGGGCCAACAGCACTACAGAGAAAAACTGCTTATAATTATAGAGTTGGGTCCCTGAGCCCGGCGGCTTACGCACACGGATGTGCTTTCTGTCCAGAGCCCCAATATAGTGCGGAAACTGGCAGGTGTCCTGAAATCCTTGTGCAATACGTAAACAGTCTGCCATTTTAGGCTCAGGCATCACCTCTTGATGGAGTCTGCTCCAGATTTCCGTGCATGTATCCCGCACAATTCCAGAAATTGTTGATTTGCCCAGTAAAAACTCTAAATGCAGTGCCGCATATGAAAGGCCAGTGGCAAGGAAGCTAAAAGAAAAGAGAGTATGTTTAAAATACAAAAATAAAAAACAAAACATTACAGTGTTTTATTGACAAAAACTAAGATTAGATAACTAAGATGCCATGTTTAATCAAACATTAAGGACATGCAATGTCTTTGATGTTCTATAAACTCAAATATTATAAAAGATGCTCAAATGATGTTGAATTTAACCGAACAATTTAATGATATAATTCTAAAAAGGGGTAAGACCATGAAAGTCAAAACATTATTTGACAAAAGATGATTCATACATACCGTAACGTAAGGATAAGGCGCTCCTCTGCAGAAATAGATTTGCGCATCCTGGTGTCCTTCTTGGTAATCCCTGGTCGCAAAATCTCCAACAAAATATCAAACGTTTGGATCCTCATCCGACAATAGTTGAAGAACTTGTCTGGATTTGTCCTCAGAGCAGCATACAGACGGTTGAAATGGCCTTTATTGATCCGTTGCTTCAAAAGTGGATGTACCCACATCTGTCTCCGCCTCCTCGGAGCTACAATAACTGGGCATGGCTCCCCAAAACGTTGGGAAAGTACCCAGTTGTAAAGCACACGCTCTGTGGTGTTAAAAGTCAGTAGATCAGACATGTTGCTCAGCAAGTCCAAATGCACCAACACAAGCAGGGACTCTACTGCATAGATTGGTGGCTGCCACCTGTATTCTGGCCATTAAATAGTGTGATTGTTGCGGATTTAAATTTTTTTCAGGTGAAAAAAACTTTATATGTCCATTTTGCAAGTCTGCAAGAAAATCTCACCATACGGTTGCCATACAAATGTCACACGGATAATTTGATGCGAGGAAATCGCATCCTCGCACTGCACACGGATCACTGTTTTGGAAACATTTGTGCGATTCTCGTCCGTGAAAAACGGACCTTTTTTTATACATTGTGTGTGTCCCCGGCCTAAAGATGAGGCTGCAGTGCTATGTAGAAACATGAGGTCAATTTTTTCTGCACAAGTTATGAGTCACTGCAAAAGCCCCTGGCAGGAGGGACCAGGAGCAGCTGTGTTAGGAGGTGAAGTGGGGAATGATAAATGCAGGTACAAGAGACTTCTTGTTTCTACATAGAGCAGAGAAAAGAGAAGATTTAGGCAGGTAGAAAAGCAAAATGAGCAATTGTAAATTCACAGTGCTCTATAATATGATGATTACAATATATTAAGAGGATAAACATTTTGATGGGAGAGATTCTTTAAGAAAACAATGAATTGTGCATTTGAACATATTAGTTGGGCACCAGTATTGGAGATTGCTATTTAAATTTACAATCTTTATAGGCAACATGTGAAGGCATCATGCCTTGGATTCAATATCAAAACAGTCAATTCTCAGTTTGAATGAATGAAAATCTTACAGCACACACTGACAATTTGAGGAATGTTGTTGTGGCAATAGTTTGAGTAAGGCAGATTTCTGTTTAAGCATAGCAGTAAAACGAAAGCAAAGTCTATAAAAAGAGCTTTAGTTATTTTAGGAGAACGTGATTGGCATGTATAAGCTCTTCTGCACCCCAATACATTAGAAGGCTGTCAGTCAAATGACTGTTCAGCCAACAGCTATCTCTCCAGACTCCCCCCGTACATTTGAGCACTCGGCTCAGCCCCCATGCACAATAGACCCTCATCCGATCGCGCCAATATCAGCAAGCTGTCCAACATTAGTCTAATAATTATGGGGATAGTTAACCAATTAGCTTGGATGAACCCCCAAGCAAGTGATGTGGATAGACCCTTAAAGGGTTGTCCCCTTTCAAAAAACTTTTTCCTATGGGCTTAGTTATCTAAAAAAAAAAAACGAATGGTTGTCCTTGCAGCTGCTCAGGTCTTTGTTGTTTGGCTGCAGCAGTGATGTCACGCTGACAGCGCTGCAGCCAGTCAATGAGCTCAGCAGCTTGTGACCTCCTTACTCGTTTTTCCAAATCGATAACTTTTTTCATTTTTCCTTCGGTAGAGCCATATGAGGGCATTATTATTATTTTTTGCATGAGTTGTAGTTTGGCATCACACTATACATTCTACCAAATAATGTAGTGAAAAACAGGAAAAAATCCAAGAAAAGGGAAATTGCAAAACCCGCTAGTATGACACTGTGTTTTGGGCTTCGTTTTTACAGCGATCTACGTGCGGTAAAAATTACGTACCTGTCAAAATGATTCTCCAGATCTTCACAATTACTGTGATACCAAATTGTATAGATTTATTTATTTTAGTTGCTGAAAAAATTCTGAAACTTGTAAACATAAATTTAATTTTGCAAGTTTTTTTATTTTTTTTATTTCTGTCTGTGGAGCTGTGTGAGGACTTGTTTTTGGTATGGCATGCTGAGCTGTAGGATTTGACCACTTCCAGACCACCCATAGATAATAAACATCTAGGAGTTTTATGTTCAGCCCTGAAGTGACATTCTTAAATGTCACTGCTAGGGATGAGCGGACCTGTGGATCTTCGGGTTCAAGCAAACTGTAGTCCAAAGTTCGGTTCGGGCATCAAAACTCGACTCCGAAGCAAATAGAAGTGAAGACCCAAACCATTGTGCTGAAAAATGGTCGTAGTAAGGATAGGGGGCTGAGAAAGGAAGTAAAATGGGGGTAAGAGCAGGACAATTGCCCCGCAAAAAAATGTTAATAGGAAAATGACTTAAAATAACATGGAATAAAAAAAGCTAAAATATAATAATCTTGAACCAGGATGCGGAGCTCCAAGTGGAAGAGGTGGACTTGGCTGTGGGTGGAAGAGGCAGGGGAGGAGGTAGCTAACATTCTTTTTGTGTTTTTTTTTTTATGGAAAGGACTTAAAAGCACATAGAATAATAAAAATAGTAAATATAGATGTTTATTACTGGTGCGTTCGCAGCCTGGAGTCCACCGTGCAGGAGGAACCCGCTGCTAGTGAATGGTAGCACTATTTGGCGGTATAAGCTAGCTCTGTTACTTCACAGAGTCACCGTGAAAGGAAAGCACTGTGCCCTGTTAGACTCACAGGAGCACAAGCTAACTGCCGAGCTGATAGCAGTCAGTGGTCATGCAAACACACAATCTCCTCACCGGAGGTGCCGGTATTCTAGGGGCTTATTTCAGCCGGGTCCCTGAATACATACACAACACACAATCTCCTCACCGGAGGTGCCGGTATTCTAGGGGCTTATTTCAGTTGGGTCCCTGAATACATACACACATAACCACACTAGCGCAAAGCACATAACTTAGATTGATACTAGCGCATGGCCGTGCGGTCATGTGAACCTTTTATAGCTGCAGCTACTACAGGACCTTCCCAGAAGGACCAATGGGAGGCTGCCACAGAACTTGAGCAACTTCAGGACCTTCCTAAAGGACCAATGGGAATTGCTGCAGTACCTGAGCATGTGACCCTTGATCTCCAATGAGAGATCTTATCCTGGGCATGCTCAGAAGGGGAAAAGCAGGACTTAGTCCCAAAGACATCTGCTCGCCGCTGACCAGTACTGGCTACAATGGCAGAAGCTGGAAAGTCAGCAGTAACCCTTTGCACAGTGTCAGACTGAGCAAGACGCTGGGACCGATGCCTCCGCTGAGCAGGCTCCACTGTGGCAGGAGAAGAATGGGAGACCGCAGTGGAGATGGCTTGAGATTCCCCCTGTGCAGAGGTGGGAACTCGACCCCTAACATTACCCCCCTATGGCCCCCCTCCTTAGACCTCGCTACGCTCGAAGGCAGCAATGAGCTGCGGAGCCTGAATATTCTCAGCAGGCTCCCAGGACCTGTCCTCAGGACCATAACCCTTCCAGTCCACCAAATAAAATATTTTGCCACGTACCACCTTGCACCCCAAAATAGCGTTCACCTCATAATCGTCCGTAGACGAACCCGATGTCCCGGCAGATGACTCGGAAAATCGGGACATGTATACGGGCTTCAAGAGGGACACATGAAAGGTGTCGGTGATACCCAGGCATGGCGGAAGGGCCAGACGGTAGACCACAGGGATAACCTGTTAGAGGACCTTGAAGGGGCCCAAGTAGCAAGGTGCAAACTTAGTGGACTCAACTTGCAGCCTGATGTTACGGGCGGAGAGCCACACTAAGTCACCAGGGGCAAAGGTCGGAGCGGGGCACTGATGTGCATCAGCGGAGGACCTAATTCTCTCCTTTGAGGCCTGAATGGCATCCTGAGTGCGGTCCCAAATGTCCCGTGCCTCAATAGCCCAGTCTGCCACCCTGGAGTCAGCGGAAGACACGGGCATAGGCACAGGAACCCGTGGATGCTGACCATAGTTAAGGAGGAATGGGGTTTGTCCAATGGAGTCAGCTACGGCGTTGTTCAGCGCAAACTCCGCCTACGATAGCAAGGATGCCCAGTCATCCTGCCTGGCTGAGACAAAGTGTCGCAGATATGTGACCAAGGTCTGGTTGGCCCTCTCTACCAACCCATTTGTCTCGGGATGATAAGCAGAAGAGAGATTCAATTCAATGCTGAGATGACAAAGCTCTCTCCAGAACCGAGACGCAAACTGGGGACCCCGGTCACTGACAATTCTGTCCGGCATATCGCGGAAGATGTGTTTTATAAACAACGCTGCCAAGGCCCGTGCAGAAGATAGACGTGGAAGCGGCACCAAGTGCACCATTTTTGAAAAATGATCGGTGATAACCCAAATAATGGTGCAGCCACGAGACTTGGGTAAGCCCACCACAAAGTCCATCCCGACCATCTCCCAGGGCCTGTCTGCCACCGGCAAGGGATAAAGTAATCCAGCTGGCCATTGTCAAGACTTATTTTTGGCGCAGGAGATAATGTCTGACGTCATGGACCACATGCGGCCACCAGTACGTCCTCGCCAGCTTCTCAGATGTCCTCTTTGTCCCAAAATGTCCACCCACCCTGGACGAATGAGCCCAAGAGAGAACTTCCGGTCGCAAATTAGTAGGTACAAAAGTCTTGCCCAGAGGCACTGACTCTAGCGAAACCGGAGCTGCGGTTCTCAGGCTCTCAGAAGGGACAATAAGCAGAGGCTCCCCTTCCTCCTCCTCAGAAGACACAATGGAGCGAGAGAGAGCGTCAGCACGAATGTTCTTCTCCCCAGAGAGAAAATGGAGGGTGAAGTGGAACCGGGAGAAGAACAAGGACCATCTGGCCTGACGAGAATTTAGCCGCTGGGCTGTTTGTAAGTATACCAAATTTTTGTGGTCAGTGAAGACTTGGAAGGGAAAGCGAGCCCCCTCCAAAAGATGTCTCCACTCTGAGAAGGCCAACTTTATTGCTAGCAACTCCCTGTCCCCGATGGAATAATTCCTGTCTGCTGGTGTGAAGGTCTTGGAGAAGAAGAAGCAAGGGTGCTTCCGACCTTGAGCATCCTTTTGGAAGAGGACTGCTCCAGCACCAACGGATGAGGCATCCACCTCCAATATAAACGGCTTATCAACATCGGGACGATGTAGGATGGGAGCTGTAGCAAAATTAGACTTAATAGAAGTGAAAGCCTTGGAAATCTCTTCAGACCACAATTTGGGATTTGCTCCCTTCTTGGTGAGGGCTACCAAGGGAGCTACCAAAGTTGAGAAGTGGGGAATGAACTGGCAATAGTAATTAATGAACCCCATAAAGCGCTGCGCCGCTGGGGTTCTTGCCAGTCCATCACAGCCTGTAGTTTGGCAGTATCCATAGCCAATCCCTGAGCGGAGATGATATAGCCCAGGAAAGGTAAAGACTCCTGCTCAAACATACACTTCTCCAACTTTGCATAGAGGGAATTTGCCCGTAAGAGGCTGAAGACTCTGCAAACATCTCTCCGGTGGGAGACAATATCAGGAGAGAAGATGAGAATATCATCCAGATAGACTACGACCGAAGTGGAGACCATATCCTGGAAGATGTCTTGGAAAACGGCTGGGGCATTACAGAGCCCGAAGGGCATAACCAGATATTCATAGTGCCCATCCCTGGTCTTAAAGCCGTCTTCCATTCGTCCCCCTCACGGATGCGAATCAGGTTATAAGCACCCCGCAGATCTAATTTGGTAAATACCCTTGCTCCCTGTAGCCTATCAAAGAGCTCAGAAATCAGGGGCAATGGGTACTTATTCTTAACGGTGATGGCGTTAAGACCCCTGTAATCTATTCATGGGCATAATTCTCCATTCTTCTTCTGCACAAAGAAGAACCCCGCCCCTGCAGGTGACACTGACTTCCTAATGAACCCTCTTGCCAAATTCTCCTGGATGTATTGGGACATAGCCTCCGTTTCTGGGAGAGAGAGGGGATAGACCCGTCCCCGAGGAGGTTCTGCTCCAGGCATGAGATCAATAGGACAGTCATAGGGGCGGTGAGGCGGAAGGGTCTCCGCAGCCTTTTTGGAGAACACGTCTGCATAGGACCAATGGCACTTGGGAAGGGAAGTAAGATCTGCGGGTATCTCTGTAGTGGTAACCTGAATGCACTCCCTCACACATCTGCCCTTACATGATTCACTCCAACCCAATATCCTCCCAGAGGTCCACTCAATATGTGGAGAGTGGAAACGGAGCCAGGGTATTCCCAGCAGAATCTCGTCCATACCCTCGGGAAGGACAAGAAGGGAAATATCCTGATGGGAAGTGGACATGGATAATGTGAAAGGGATAGTCTGATGTGTGATTTGTAAGGGCAGTGTCGACCCATTCACTACTCCAACAGTCACCGGTTTGGCGAGCATCACCAGAGGTATTGCGTGGCGGTGAGCAAACGCAGAGGACATGAAATTCCCCTCTGCTCCTGAGTCCACACAAAGCTCGACTGTTAGAGTGGATGAGCCTAAAGTGATTGTCCCTTTAAAGGACAGCTTGGAGTAAAATGCCGCTGTGTCTAGAGAACCACCTCCAATGGTTACTAGACGCGATCATTTTCCCGACCGCTGTGGACATTTATTAGCATAATGTCCTGACTGTTGGCAAATATTACAAACCACGGGTATTCGAGCGGCCCGGGACTTAGGTCCCGCTCGAGAAACCTCCATGGTCTCATGGGAGTCGGATGCCTGAACGGAAGATTCTAGAGGTCTGGCGAAGGTGGGAGCCAGCCAGAACCTCTGCCCACACTGGGTCCGCTCTAACCTCCGCTTGATAAAACGGAGGTCGATGCGGGTAGATATTGTAATGAGCTCCTCCAGTGTGGCGGGAATCTCCCTGGTGGCCAATGCGTTCTTCGCATGGTCTGCCAGTCCTTTCCAGAACACTGGAATAAGGACTTTATCTGGCCACTCCAGCTCTGAGACCAGAGTCTGGAATTGGACGGTGAACTGGCTGACCATAGACGAACCCTGTGTTATTGCCAACAGTTGGAGCACCGTATCGTGGGTGACACGAGGTCCTAAAAAGACCTGTTTCAGAGAGTCCAGGAAGAGAGGAACACTCTGCACCACACGATCATCACGCTCCCACAGCGGCGTTGCCGTGCAGCCAGGAGCTCTAGATGTATGGAGCATTGACTCACGAATCCCCGACATTGCTTACTGTCACCAGCAAACTTGTCTGGAAGCGGGAGACAGGATAAAGTCGGAGCAGGAGTGGCAGAGGACAAACTGGCTGCAGCTACACTAGCAGCCTGAACATCGACTGCAGTAAATATTAAATATAGTTGTTTATTATTGGTGCATTCGCAGCCCGGGGTCCACCGTGCAGGAGGAACCCGCTGCTAGTGAATGGTAGCACTATTTGGCGGTATAAGCTAGCTGTTACTTCACAGTCGCTGTGAAAGGAAAGCACTGTGCCCTGTTAGACTCACAGTAGCACAAGCTAACTGCCGAGCTGATAGCAGTCAGTGGTCATGCAAACACACAATCTCCTCACCGGAGGTGCCGGTATTCTAGGGGCTTATTTCAGCCGGGTCCCTGAATACATACACACATAACCACACTGGCGCAAAGCACATAACTTAGATTGATACTAGCGCATGGCCGTGCGAACCTTTTATAGCTGCAGCAACTACAGGACCTTCCCAGAAGGACCAATGGGAGGCTGCCACAGAACTTGAGCAACTTCAGGACCTTCTTAGAGGACCAATGGGAATTGCTGCAGTACCTGAGCATGTGACCCTTGATCTCCAATGAGAGATCTTACCCTGGGCATACTCAGAAGGGGAAAAGCAGGACTTAGTCCCAAAGACGTCTGCTTGCCACTGACCAGTACTGGCTACCATGGCAGAAGCTGGAAAGGCAGCAGTAACCCTTTGGACAGTGTCAGACTGAGCAAGATGCTGGGATTGACGCCTCCGCTGAGCAGGCTCCACTGTGGCAGGAGAAGAATGGGAGACCACTGCGGAGATGGCCTGAGATTCCCCCTGTGCAGAGGTGGGAACTCAACCCCTAACAGTGAAGGTCCAAGTGGAGGTATCAGTGTAGGTGGAAAGGGCAGGGCAGGAGGTAGCAAACACTATTTTTGCATTTTTAAAAGAATGAACAATCTGCGTGGTGTATAACGATGGCTGGGTACGGCTGGTATACTTCTCTAGTCAGCCAAAGGTACAGACAAGTCCTGTGAGATAGATCCACGCTTTGTTCATTTTTATAAATGTGCCCTTGCCCAAGTTGTCTGTGGACAGACGGATGGGCCTGTCTGTGATCACACCCCCGACCATGCTATCCACACATTCCGACAGTACATTTGTCGCAGGGCAGGACAGCACCTCCAAGGCATAAAGGGCAAGCTCAGGCCATGAGTCCAAATTGGAGACCAAGAAGTTAAATGGGGCAGACCCATCACTCAGTATGTGGAGACGCGTGAACACGTACTCTTCCACCATGTTGTTGAAACGCTGCCTTCTGCTAATACGGACCGTATCAGATGGTGGTGCCGGATGTTGTGGCGTGCTGAGGAAGGTTTTCCACATTTTGGCCATGCTCACCCTCCCATCCGAGGTGGTGCTGGTGCCCCAGCTGCCTTAGGGACTTCCTCCTTCACCTGTTTTCTACTTCCACTGAGCCACTGCTGTCAGTGGTGCGTTTACCAGTAGACGCTTGTATTCCAGCATTTTCTGATCCCACTCTAGTGACGGAAGTATGGATGGTATTTTGTTCTTGTAGTGGGGACCAGGCAGTGAGGCCACCTAGTAATCAGCAGTGGTAATAATCCAGGGCAACTCAGCGGTTGCTGTGCAGGCACGTTAGCATGTATTGACTCATGTGTGCCAGGCTGTGCAGAGGAAGCGGGAGGTGTATTGTCTGCGTTCTCTGTATCCTCCCAGCCAGGCTCCAGGGATGCCCATAAGCTTCTTTGAGGCCACTCTGCTGTGAACATGGGTCCCCCTCTACGTGTACATGTGCAAAGTACACACAGGCTTTTTGGCAGATTACTCACACAGAGACGTGTGTAGAGTACATAAGTATGCTTTTTGGCACAGTACTCTGACAGAGACAGGTGCAGAGTATGCACAGGCTTTTTGGCAGAGTACTCCCACAGAGACAGGTACAGAGTACACACAGAGGCTTTTTGGCAGAATACACTCACAGAGACGGTACAGAGTACAAACTGAGGCTCTTTGGAAGAGTACTCATACAGAAATGCGTGCAGAGTACACAAAGAGGCTTTTCGGCAGAGCACTCACACAGAGACACGTGCAAAGTACACACAGGCTTTTTGGCAGAGTACTCATACAGAGACTCATGCAGAGTACACACAGGCTTTTTGGCAGAGTACTTAGAGAAGGGTGCAGAGTATACACACAGGCTTTTTGGCAAGGTATACCCACAGAGACTGGTGCAGGGTACACACAGGCTTTTTGGCAGAGGACTCCCACAGAGACGGGTGCAGCATAAACACAGGCTTTTTGGCAGAGTACTCACACAGAGACGCATGCAGAGTACACACACAATACTTAGCATGGCTGTGATGGTTCTGAGAGTACCCACAGCCTAAAAGCTTGTTGATTGCATTCGGTACCGAGTAAAGTTTGTTGAAAGATTTGCGACGAAGCCAAACAGGAAAATGGTATTCTGGATAAACGTCCATGTTTGGAGTTCGGTACCGGTCACCAGTTTGGGATCGCTCATCCCTGCTCATTGCATAGTAGAGCAGATGCACGCAATCGTGCAGCTGTGGGAGAGGAGAGCCAGCTGCCAGCACCCCATAAAAAAGGCAGAAACAATTTATTACAGTCTCTGCCTGCCCTATCACTGTATACACTGCATATATGAAGCACTAACGGCACTTTCTCCTCCAGACCCCCAGTCATGTGTTTGATGGGTGTTGGGATAGTGCTGCTGGGTCCTAGGAGACCAAGTCCACTATGCTATGAAGCCATGGGGCTGAACTTAGACAATAACTGAGGCTATTTTACCAGCCCCAGTTATAAGGCAAATCAGGTTAAAATTAAATGTTGAAATGCCCTTTAAAAGTCTTTTATGACTTTTTGAGGGACACAAAATATAAAATAAATAAAAAATACATGAATATATAAAAAGCAAGAAAAAAAAGTAAATATATAAAAGCTGCTGGCAATCCACATATCTGTTACAAACCCTTCACCCATTGAAAAACAAATCAGTCTAATATATAAAAATAAATGGTTCGGAAAGGGGAACACATAATTAAATGTATTTCAGTGATCTTTTTTGGTTATATTTTTTTAAAATGTGAAAAACAGATATACATTTCCTTTCCTTTGTTTTCCCACTGACATTGCCTGATATTGGCATAAAAAAAATAACATGAAAACAACACGATAATTATACCCCATGTATGTTCAGAAAAAGATGCAAACATTGATTGCATATTCGAAAGAAAACACATTTTACATCTCTTTAAACCACATGTTTGAAAAAAAAAATAGCTGGTCAGAACTGGGGTAAATGGCCTGGCTTTGAACTGGTTAATGGTACCATCTTGAGGCATGTTTTGATGGCTTTGTATTGCATTTTTGGAAAATGAGTAGACCAAAACATAGCACTTTTAGAGTTCTTTTTCTAAACATTGTTAACCTTATGGGTTAAATAATGTTACATTTTAATAGATCTGACTTTTACTGTCACAATGATAAAGAATATGCTTTTTTTAATTTCTTTATTTTTAACTGTAGGGGCTGTACAACTTTTTTTGTAATATTTAAACAATTTTTTTTTTTCGTCTTTTCACTTTATTTGCGTTTGGACTTGAACCTGCAGTCATTTGATCCCTTATACTCTGCAATATGTCAGCTTGTGGCTCAGTTTCACAGGAACACCAAGATGGCACCAACTTCATCAAGTCCTCGGCTGTCACAGCAACCCATTGTCACCCCACAGTTGGATCGCAGGGGGACGCCTCATTAGGATCGATCCACTTATAGGCAAGCAAGTGTTAGAGATTGACAGCGGCATTCAGGTGTGACAGTTGCTATTGTCGGGGTCGTTACGACAATAAATCCTTCCTTCACCAGTCATTCCAAATTAAACTATAAGCATGTGGTACCGGGTAAGAATGAGTCAGACAGGTAGCTGGTTCAATCTCAGTGCATGCTCGTGTGACTATGTGTCAGCCACGGTCACAGCAACTGGCTTTATTCTAAAATACACAATACTAAAAGGGAATGCAATAGGCGGGGTTTAAGCTAGCATCCAGTCTTCCTGATTTGTCCTGACGTCTTCTGGTGGATTCCTCCTTTTCTTCTCATTCCTTAAGTTTCGATTTCAGAAGAAATGAAAGTTAACTCTTTAGACACTGAACTAAAATAAAAATGAACACTGGCAGCCATCTTTAAATACAGTTACATTCGCAAGCAGATAGGAAAAACTTATTGTTTTACAGTATAATATATAAAAGTACAAAAAGTATATAAGGAAATATATTTTCACCTTGACAATCCCCCCTAAACACTACGTTTTTCCCTTAAAGAAAGATCCTTCGAGACTGTCCATGTGATGGGGAAAGGGGAGGTGGATTTCTTCATCCAGACACCTCAGAAACTCTCCCCTAGCGAGAGGCCTCCAGGCAGCTGAACCCTTCACTAACCTCACATGGAGTTCTCCCACTGTCCCTAAACTAAATCTCTTAGCATCATCTGAGAATGGGGGGTTTTGTCTACTCTCTTGAGGGGGACATACTTAGGGATCTCCCCTGGATCAGTACCATCGTACTCTGGTGGGTCTACTTCTTGATTGAGGAAGGTGCCAGTCGGAGTTGCTTTGGCAATAACCTTTTTATACAAGGGAATAACACAACAGAGAATTATCGATCCAATTATAAGGAGGGCAATCAGTACTAAACAAGCTTGTTGAAGGAATCCCTTGATCCCACCCAACCAACCGGAAAAGAAAGATGTGTCTACTCCAGCATACATGACACGTCGTCTTATTGTCCTAATTTGGCTCAACTTCTTTAGAAACCTTCATGTCTCTTGGATCTACATTTTTTTCCATTCAGATTTGGCTGTCTATATTTCGTCTCGTAAGTCTTTGGTCATACCGTCAATGAATGTATTTACCAATACTCTAACATCAAGTGGGTTTATGGGACTGTACTCCATGTCTTCCCATTTCAGCTGTAACCGTCCAAAGTATAGCTCTACACTCTCTCCTTTTGTCACATCTGTAAAAAGTCTTAATTTACGTCCTAGCACGTCACCTGTTTTTGTGCTCACTAACTACCTAGGCCTGCCCAGGTGCACTTATACGTCCATCATATTGTCATTATTGTCTGTAAAATGAGAAAGGTTGGTTCTCAGGGTCAGCCAATTGTTTTTGCGTGGCTAGCTAGTCAGAGGGCCTCCAGGGATAATACTCCTGTATCTGTCTTACCCTACCTGATGTGGTTGGTTCTCTGGTGGTGGGGAGTGACATGACATGCTGGTCTACAGCTCCTTCCCAAAAGGATTACTGTCAGCCTACTTCCAAAAGTTAATGTCCCCACTATCCACCAACCACAATCCTGTGTCAGCTTCTTATATCACTACATGTGATCTTGTCTGGACAGGATTCAGTGTAATTCTCTTAGGTCGGGTTGCAGCACGGGTCATACAAATGTTAGGGCCCAAATCCTCAACTATACCCTGAAAGGCATCACAGCTATAATTGACAAACCTTTGTTCACTGTAATATATGTAATTGATCCATTCAACATTTTTATTAATCTGCACCTGTGGGATTGTAGAAGCAATGCCAGCATAAATCTGGTTCTGGGCTTTAAACTGGTCAGGCACCCCCCTTGGCACTCCAATGGTATCAATATATACTAGTGGATCTTCTTCATAACTCATGTGGAGCTGATCGAGACTTCTCCTCTTTCTGGTAGGTTCATCAGGTATCTTTGGATTCCAGGGTAGAATCTTGAACTGCATAGCTAGTTTAACAAGGGTGCATTGGCCTGTCCAGGCATTAGGCAACTTGGGACGGAGCTTACCATCTCCACATAACCAATAAATGTCGTACATATATTGTGTATGCTTAATTTGCAAGTCAGTATCTAGAGAACTGTTCTCTTTGCAGAAACCTGTCTCGAAGATCCCTACTGGTGTACCCGTGGTGTCGTGGGAATTATAGCAGGTGTAATTGTCAGCTAATACGGTTACTTCTCCTGGGACCTTTAGTCTAGGTTCCTCATGAATTAGTGGGACATAATCTGGGCAATCAGTGGACTTCAAACCTTTCAACAAATTCATGACACAGGCAGTGGTGTTGTCATCAGGAAAAAGCAGTGCATGTGTGTATAGGTGTGTATCCGCAGCAGCACAAGCAATACATCCTACAGAGATATTCTGGACTCTTACATTGTATCTCACCCATTCTAACCACAGGTTTTTCCTTGGGGCTGTTTGTGTTTCTATGGAGAAAACCTCTTGCCAACTGAGACCTGGAATGGGGATCACTTCATTAACTACATTTTGCAAACGCTCACCTGGGCTTGTTTTAGGTGTACTGGTAACAGGGGCTTTGGTTGGTCTGAAGCTAATATCCTGGAGCTGTATATGGCCTAAATTCCCATGGTATCCACTACTAAATACATAATTAAAATGCCTTCCCAGTACAAACGTCTGCAGATCAGCAGATTGGGGGCTTTCGAGATTTAGGAGGAGGGGGTGACAACTTTTACCCCATTTACAGCCCCTAAGTGGTTGCAGAAGGGCTGTTAGATGCATTCTCCCACGAAGACTCCTACCCGTCCCATCCTTGGGAACATGGCTTCACTAGGTTTATATCCCCAATCATCTCCCGTATTCCAGGCAGCATCTGTCCAATAATAACGGTTATTGTTGTCATTTCTGGTAACACACATATAAAACTGGATGACCCCCCTCTACCACCCGTTCAGTCTCGAGGCACTTGACTACATCACAGAAATCAAATCGCCAGATATTTGCCGGGGCTGTCAGGTTTACCCAGAGAATAGCGGGACCAGAATTCTTATTTTTGCAATAGGGGCCGAAAAGGTAGGGGCGAGGATAGCCCCCAGTTCCAGGACCAAAAACAATAGCAACATTTCCCTTCAATCACTACTGTGACTAAACACTGGTTCGGTCTCTTTTACAGTGTGAGGCGTGGATCTGGCTAGGTTTTCCTTCAAGTTTTACTGCAGTGGGGGTAACCAGGATCACCGTGTGGGGTCCTTCAAATCTTGGCTGGAGACAATCTCTGCGCACAAACTTTTTCACATACACCAGGTCTCCTGGCACATAGGGATGGTGTCCAGGAACCTTGTCTGGGTCTATAAGAGAACTGAAGACAGTTAAATGCACTTTGGCAAGGTGTCCATGTAAGGCCTGCACATAGCTAGTCAAGTCCCAGTACTTGAGCTGCAACTGTTGTGGAAAGAAACATTCAAGATTGGGGCTCCTGCCAAACAGAATCTCATACGGTGACAGTCCTGTCTTCCTGTTTGGGGTATATCTTACTGAAAACAAAGCTAGAGGAAGGCATTCTGTCCATGGTTTACCAGTCTCTGTCATTGCCTTCTGGATTTTAAGCTTAAGAGTTCCGTTTAGTCTCTCCACTTTTCCACTGCTCTACGGATGGAGTATGCAATGCTTGACTTACCCCCAGTGCTGCCATTACCTCTGACATGATCTCTCCAGTAAAAATGGGAACCCTGATCGCTTTCAATGACTTCAGGAACTCCATACCTGCATATGATCTCAGCCATCAGTCTCTTCGCCGCTGTCTTAGCCGTAGCTTTGGCAACTGGGTAGGCTTCTGGCCAACCTGAAAATAAATCAATGCAGACCAACACATACTCATACGTCCCTACCCTAGGCAACTGAATATAATCAATCTGCAGTCTCTGGAATGGGTAAAGGGGCCGGGGAGTGTGTTTGGATGGAGTTTTCACTGTCCTACTCTGATTATGTGTGGCACATATCATGCAGCTCTGTACCTGCCTTTCTGCGCAGGTGGAAAACCCCGGGGGCTATCCATTGTTTCTGTAGGGTGTCACACATGGCCGTCTTCGAGTGGTGCAGATTCTCGTGCAGAACCTGTGCCATCATTGGGTACAGTACCTGTGGTAGGCAGACCTTTTCACCCCTCCCCCATAGTCCAGTGACGGTATCAGAGCAAGCCCCTATCCTTTGCCACCTATCTTTCTCCTCCTTACTTGCCTGTTCTTGTAACCGGGCTAAGATGTCTTTCAACACAAGTGGAGATGGTGGGGTGTTTAGGTGATGTACTCGAGAGGCCACAGGAGTGCTTGCTGCTTTCTTGGCAGCCTGGTCTGCCAGTGCGTTACCCTTTGTCCGTCCATCAGTGCCTTTGGTATGTGCCTTTACCTTTATGATGCCTGCTTGGGTGGGAAGCTGTAGTGCATTCATAAGTTGCTGGACTGCCTCAGCATGTTTAAAGGGGTGGCCATTTGCTGTCAGGAAAGCCCTGGCTCTCCAGATAGGCCCATAACTGTGTGCAATGCCAAAAGCATACCTGGAATCAGTGTAGATATTTACAGTCTTACCTTCTGCTAGTTTGCTCTGCTTCTTGTGCAGACATATGAGCTGGCATTGACTCTGCCTTGATTACCTCATGTTCTGAGACCACAGCATATCTGGTACAGTAGCGTCCTTGGTCATCTTGGTGACGGGATCCATCTACAAAAAGCTCAAAATCAGCATTAGAATAGGCACACTAGAGACCAGCCGTTTCCTAAGACATTAATTCTAGACAATCATGTGGTTTGGAAACCTGATCTTGTTCCTCTGGATCCATTATAGAAAGAAAAAGAGTGTCCTTGCTCATGTCACCTACTCCTCCCCCCTTTGGATCCAGGGGAACTAGGACAAGAGTAGTGGGTTTAGGACAGTGCACCTTTTCAAAGTCACATTAGTAGGCATGAGAATAGCACACTGAAAACGCAGCTGTCCAGCCATGGACATGTGGCTAGGTTGTACTTGGTTAAGGATACTATGTACATCGTGTGGGGTGTGGACCATCAGTGGGTGATCCAAAACAATCTCTGAAGACTTGTGTAGCAACAGCTGGACAGACAACACGGCCCGAACACAGAAGGGGCCTCCTCTTGCCACCGTATCCAGGCGGCCGCTGTAATGAACAACAGGTCTCTGTTTGTCTCCATGTAGCTGAGTCAGCACACCTGTAGCATGTCCTGCATAGGTGAGCTCTGTCTGCAAGGCAGTCTGCAATACTGTACGGCAGTGCTCGGGTGTCTTGTAATCATATATAGGGCCTGCAGTGTGTAACACTATATCACAGGGCAAATTCCCTCTTTGGGTGGACATAGCGTCTCCTGGATACAAGGGGCCATAAGCGGCAAGGCAGGCCTGACACTCTTGGGCTATGACTGGGCCTCCCTTTTCTAGCTATCTGTTGGGCCAAACCACCTCTATGTGACAGGGTAGAATTAGCTGGGTTCACTATAGCTCCTACCTGGTGGGTAACTATGTCCCCATACCCCTACTGAGAAAAGAACCTGGGAGCCCTGAGGTGTGATGTAATAGCGTGAATGACAGGGGAACCAGATTTCAGATTCCTGGAAAGTCTGGCCTTGTAGGTGTGAAGGTTTCACGGGAAGAGGAGATCTAGGGGCCTTTCCGGGCTGGGGGGTCTGCCATTTACACCGATTAAAGCAAGCGCTTGGTCTGAAAATTGACATGACGAAGCTGGGAGGGAGTTAGATTCCTATACAGGGTTAAAGGCGTATTGGAGTGTGAAGCTGGACTTGCATGTACGATAGGAGGGGGCAGAAACTGGAGTCTGTTACATGGAGATAAGAAACACTGATCTCGCAGCTGCAGCGATGGGGGCCAGTGAGCGAGCAAGAATTACTACGGCTAGTGATTTAACCCTTGCCTTTCTTGCTGGGCTAAATTCTTTTGGAAACTTTTTACTATTTTCAATGCATCATCCGGAGTGGAAATCTCAATCTCGGGTCTACTACAAAAGGTTTGAATGGGCTTTTTGTTACAGTGAAAATCCCAGATCTTTAAACACTACCATAAGACGCCCATAGAACTTCTCGGCAATCCAGTATATATTGCTGCCTTGACTGTAAGCGGCACAGGGTTTACAGTCGGGAGTAGAGGCTTAATTTCCTGGGGAGGGACCATATTATCTAACAGGGAGCCCACCTGTCGATCTTCAATTTGCTATATATCAATCACTCAACTTGATACAGGTAATTACCAATCTTTCAATTACTTACAAGTTTTCCTCTAAGACCAGGCACAGGGTTTATTTCACTTCCAATTTCATACAGTACTTATTGCTTTAAACACAAATCTCTCAGCGTGTACTAAACCAAGGACAGAGAAAACTTTGGAATGCAATACATGGCCCCCCTTTCTGTAGCCCACAGCACCGAAGGGAGAAATTTCAAGCAGATCGCGCAGGGATTCACTCACCCCCTCCCATCTAGTAACACGGAGATAAGAAAAATCACTGCATTCCTCAGCGCAAGAGGGAGAAGCAAAGCCCAGCTCCTTGCCCCCCTCTTTCTCCGGCACGTAGCGCAGATAAGGAGAAAAGAGGAGAACTGACAAAGAAATCTCGCAGCGGTCCGCTACCCCCCTCCCATCTCCTACAAAATAACAAATTACAGCAGTTTTCAGACTTAATTTCTACAAAACTTTCCTATGATCCTCCGTGGTCTGGGCGGAGCCCCAAGGACGGTCCGTACGCACACACACGGCAGGTTTCCACCCAGGTTGGATTCTGCACAACACAAACAGGACACACCCACGCTTCTGGAGAGCTCATCCCGTCGCCATTACAGGACAATGGCTGGGACTGCATTTTCATCATCAGTGGCACGGCGGCCATTTTACAATCTGTAAGATCACAGTTCAAAGGCATTTTATAACCAAACACGGGCTCTGCATTCTCTGACCCTCCCTCTCCATCAACCTATTTTCATCCTTTGTTCTTTAAGCCTCGCGCAACTCGCAGATAAGCTTCTTGACTGCCTCTTGCCCTCCCGTGACCATTGTCTTGACTTCCACAGCATCCTCATCTAACTTGTGGGGCACAGACTTCTGCTTTAAGATACGCAGCTTGGCTCACAGAATACTATGGTTTTTCTGCAGTAAACCACTGGTAGCGATATCACTGGTGTTCCACAGTACGGAGCCTCACGTTCGACGTACTAGGAAAAGAGCCTCGCGCTCAATATTTCCTGTCCCTAAACTAGAACAACAGTGATTAACAAACTATCCTACCACGATATTCCAAACAGTCGGGAGGCGGTCTCCTAGTGAGAGCCCTCCACAGAAATATAGGTGGTCCCCTCACGGAACGTCTTAAGTTACCTATCTGGACAGGTGGTCCCCTCTCGGAACGTCTTAAGTTACCTATCTGGACAGGTGGTCCCCTCACGGAACACCTTAGTTACCTGTCAGCACAGGTGGTCCCCTCACGGAACGCCTTAGTTACCTGTCAGCACAATATCACAGAGGCTGCGTCTCCTATCCCTTTCTCTAAGCTGCCCCACAATCTACAACTAGCTCAATTTATCACTCCACTTCACTACTAGACAATAGTCACGGGTAGGATGGTTGAATGGAGTACAATGACCGGTGGAGGTGTGGTGTACAGAGGATGCACAGGATGCGACGTCTCTCAGTTGCTGGTTCAGAACGTGGCACAGGATCGCGTTCGATCTCACCACTCGACCGGTCACTCCCCAGACCCAAGGAGACCACAGACAAACCAATAGCGGCTGAGACACTAGCAAGTGTGACACATACAGTGTATATGATCGCCACTTACCGTGTACGGAGGGTGATCAGTCCTTGAGGTCAGCCACTACGGGTATCATCCACAGACATCCAGGCATGGGTCCAGAGGGTCTCGGATCGCTGGCCACGCCCCACGTTGGGCGCCAAATTGTCGGGGTCGTTACGACAATAAATCCTTCCTTCACCAGTCATTCCAAATTAAACTATAAGCATGTGGTACCGGGTAAGAATGAGTCAGACAGGTAGCTGGTTCAATCTCAGTGCATGCTCGTGTGACTATGTGTCAGCCACGGTCACAGCAACTGGCTTTATTCTAAAATACACAATACTAAAAGGGAATGCAATAGGCGGGGTTTAAGCTAGCATCCAGTCTTCCTGATTTGTCCTGACGTCGTCTGGTGGATTCCTCCTTTTCTTCTCATTCCTTAAGTTTCGATTTCAGAAGAAATGAAAGTTAACTCTTTAGACACTGAACTAAAATAAAAATGAACACTGGCAGCCATCTTTAAATACAGTTACATTCGCAAGCAGATAGGAAAAACTTATTGTTTTACAGTATAATATATAAAAGTACAAAAAGTATATAAGGAAATATATTTTCACCTTGACACTATTAGATCATTGCTACCCTAATAGTGGGGGGTAAAGTATTAAGAACTCACAATCCCCATTACACTTCCTGATTACCATATTTTCCGGCGTATAAGACGGCTGGGCGTATAAGATGACCCCCCAACTTTCCAGTTAAAATATAAAATCTTAAAAGTCGGGGGTTTTCTTATACGCCGTATGTCGTCTTATAGGGCCGGTGACTAATGTGCCTTTTGGGTGGGAGTGGTCCCGATGACGACAAGGGGGCGTCTCACAGGAAAGAGTGAGTGGACTATCCCCCATTACCTAATTGTAGCGCTGAAGTGTGGGGTCTCTGCTGGGAGCGGCGGCGGCTCCTCTTTGTGCCGCGTGGGTGCTGTGGGGCGGCAGCTCCTCTTCTGCAGTGTGGGGCCTCTGTGCTGTGGGGCAGAGGCGGCGGCGGCAGCGTATCTTCATGCAGTCAGTCGGGGCTCCTCTGGCATCTTCTTAAAGCCCGGAGGCCCCGTTGGCAGCTGCATTGCTGCGATGCGGTGGCCTCCGGGAAAATGGCCGCTGGGGGCGGCACATGCTCAGATTCAGATCTCGTCCCAAGATCTCGGGAGACGAGATCTGAATCTGAGCAGCGGCCATTTTCCCGGAGGCAGCTCCATTGCTGCGATGCGGTGGCCTCCGGGAAAATGGCCGCTGGGGGCGGCGCATGCTCAGATTCAGATCTCGTCCTGAGATCTCGGGAGACGAGATCTGAATCTGAGCAGCGGCCATTTTCCCGGAGGCCACCGCATCGCAGCAATGCAGCTGCCGGGGGGCTTCCGGGCTTTAAGGAGATGCCGGAGGAGCCCCCGACTGACTGCATGAAGATACGCCGCCGCCGCCCCACAGCACAGAGGCCCCACACTGCAGAAGAGGAGCCGCCGCCCCACAGCACAGCACCCACGCGGCACAAAGAGGAGCAGCAGCCACCGCTCCCAGAACAGAGACCCCACGCTGCAGCGCTACGATGAGGTAATGGGGGATACTCCACGCACTTTCCTGTGAGACGCCCCCTCGTCATCAGGACCACTCCACCCCCACCCACCATATACACCCGGCGTACAAGACGATACCCGGCGTATAAGACGACCCCCGACTTTTAAGAAGATTTTCAGGGGTTAAAAAGTCGTCTTATACGCCGGAAAATAAGGTAGGCTCAAGCCAAATCAATTGGAGATTTCTTAGGTCGGTGTCTCCACTCGGCCATCGTTACAAAGTAGGTGAAAGAAACCATTGCTAACATTAGTTGATTCACTAAAGCATGTCTCATATGCAATCTTTAAGATGCCGATGGACCCACTGAAGTCTTCCTAGGTGAAGCTGCTTCAGTAAAAAGCGGACTGTCGTTTTCCTCAAGTGACTTTGCTGGTGGTTTTTCATCTTTTCTTTTATAATTGAAACAATAACTAGCAAGATTGAACATGTTACTTCTTTTAACCCCTTAACCAAGGGGCGATTTTCTGGGTTTTTTTCCACCCTGTCTTCCAAGAGCTATATGGTTTTTATTTTTCCGTTCCCATAGCTGTATGAGGGCTTGTTTATTGCAGGATGAGTTGTGCTTTTGAATGGCACCATTCAATTGATCATGTGATGCACTGGAAAGAAGGGAAAAAAATTCAAGTGTGTTGAAATTGCAAAAAAAGTGCAATCTCACAATTCTTTTTCACAATTCTTTTTCTACCACCTATTGGAAGTAGCAATCCTAAAAGTCAATATCGACCCTTTAATGAGACTCGTCACATGACTTAGGATAAAAGCCAAACCAGAATCTCAACTGTGTTTCGGGGTACTGCCCCTCATCAGTGCATTCAGTGTCTGCAAATTCAGATTCTGGTTTGGCTTTTATCCTAAGTCATGTGGCAAGGCTCGTTAAAGGGTCGATATTGACTTTTAGGATTGCAACTTCGAATAGGTGCCACTAGAGTTCTAGTCCTCTTCCTCTCTGAAGAGACTATTTGCATATTTAATTTCCCAGAGAAGTATTGCATGGCTTAAAAGTCTCCTCACCTTCGCATGTCAGGCTTGACATGTCACTCTATGCAAGGAGAAACGTTACCTCTTGAATCTCATACTTTGCACTGACGAGGGGCAGGACCCCAAAACACAGTGTCTGCAAACTGAGATTCTGGTTTGGCTTTTATTCTAAGTCATGTGACAAGTCTCGTTAAAGGGTCGATATTGACTTTTAGGATCGCTACTCTTGAATAGGTGCCACTAGAATTCTAGTCCTCTTCCTCTCTGAAGACACAATTTGCATACAAAAAAAAAAATGATGCTTGGCTCTTCATTTTCTGAGACCCGTAACGTTTTCATTTTTTGGCATCTGAAGCTGTGTAAGGGCGTATTTTTTGTGCCCTGAATGGACATTTTCACTGATACACTTTTGGCATAGGTACGATGTTTTGATCGCCTCTTATTGCATTTTATTGCAATGTTGCAGCGGCCAAAAAATCTGGCATTTAGATTTTTTTTCCTCCTTACGCTGTTTACCGCTCAAATTAATTTATTTTAGATTTGGATTGATCGGACTTTTACGAACGCAGTGATACCAAATATGTGAATTTTTTTTTTAAATTGTTTTATTTTTAATGGGGTAAAAGGAGGGTGATTTAAACTTGTGTTTTTTTAACACTTTTTTATTACTTTTTACTGTATCTAATAGTCCCCATAGGGGACTTGAAGCTGTGATCATCTGATCGCTTGTGCTTCACATAGAAGGGAATCAGCCCTGCTATGTATAGAGAAAATCACAATCTCCTATGAAAGCCGGGCAGGGGCTGACTTTCACCGCAGGATCATAATGACACACACGGGGGTCTTCAACAGACCTCCGGCTGTCAAGGCAACGCATTGGCACCCCATGATCACAACACTGATGCGCCGAGGGGGGCATGGAATGACGCGCCACCCTGCCGCACGTGTTAAATGTGGCTGTCAGAGATTGACAGCAGCATTTAAGTAGGTTAACAGCAGCGGGTGGAGCGTCGCTCCAACCGTGGCTGTTAGAGGCACTTGATGGCTGATTAAATTGTTGTGAAGGGGTTAACTGCTTTTGAGTTTCCAAACCGTGAAGCAGTTAAAAGAAGTAATAAAAGACTGAACATGTGCACAGTAATGTCATTTTTACATTGCACATTATATTAATTTTCTGCAGTGGTTTTGCTGTGTTTTTTTTAGCAGATTTCTACTCAAATCTGTCTGAAAAAGATGCCAGGTGCACACAAACTATTATGGACAACCTTATGGAATGACTGGCCTACTTCCATCATAGTAAAAAGATGTTGTCTTCTCAGTCATATAAAATAAACCTGATAAAATGGTTCTTATCAAAAAAAAGTTGCAAAAAAAAATGTGATCCATAATCTGCAACTTTTCTACACTTTGATAAATTCCCCGCCCCCAATTGTCTACTGCAGTCTGATCAAATATGAAGTTTGCCTGAACTTGATAAAATGATTTATAAACCTTGGGAGCCTTACAGCTAATACTCCCACAGACAGTTTATAAGTTTTCCTTTTTTTTATTACCTTACAGTATGTCATACAATACCATTTAATTTAGACATAAATGAAAACGGTAAATGAAGCTTGGTGTTGAGTGGAGAATAATCTTTTTTTTTTGTAAGTACTGATAAATCCTTTTGACCTTCAATTTATATGCATCTTGCAGAAACTACATAAGGAAGGGCAAAACAAAACAAAAGTGAATGGTATTTCTTTTTGCAGGTATTCAGAGCACATTAATTTACATTGCAACACAAAGACTCGCATAAGTGGCTTCCATTTTCTGGGGAGCTGTATTAATTATCTAGCATCTAAACATTCTATAATAAGACATACATTTTTTTTTTCTTTTTTCAGCATTGACACCCAACAATGTAAGTGCACTTGCTTGAGATCTAGAAAGTACATCTGCAGTTATGTATTTCAATGTCTACGTAAATAATTTGCTGAAGGGGAACCAGAGAGCAACTTCGAATTATGCTTATCATTCTGCACGATTCCTTTGTGACTATAATATGCGGATAATTAGCACTCTAGTATGTTTAAAGTCATCTATTAAAAAGTTTGACAGCTCTCACGGCATTTCTTACACATACACACACACATATTATATATATATATACATATATACAGTGAGGGAAAAAAAGTATTTAGGTAGCCACCAATTGTGCAAGTTCTCTCACTTAAAAAGATGAGAGGCCTGTAATTGACATCATAGGTAGACCACAAATTTGAGAGTCAAAATGAGAACACAAATCCAGAAAATCACCTTGTCTGATTTGGCAAAATTTATTTTGCAAATAAGGGTGGAAAATTAGTATTCGGCCATTAACAAAAGTTAATCTCAATAATTTGTTGTACATCATTTTTTGGCAATGACAGAGGTCAAACGTTTTCTGGAAGTCTTCACAAGGTTGGAACACACTGTTGGTGGTGGTGTCACGGGGAGACTTGGTGAGCGAGAGCTAATAACCCGGGCCCCTGCAATTTCCCTCAGACTAGGGAAATCCTGACTGACCCTCTACCTGGAGTTTACACTGATGGTGTGCATGTCCAGGCCTCGAACCTCACCCTGTCTCCTGTTTCAACTCTAGGCTGAAACCTCCGCCCACCACCCAGTGAAGATGTAATACACCAATACCCACAGTTAGCACAGACAAGGATAAAGGAAAATATACACCACGCCACAGTCACTCAGGAATACACTATAAATGTGCAGGGCAAAATAAATACAAATATAGGAAGGAGTAAATAAGACAAAGGAAAATACACCACCAGCAACGAATCTCCAACAACCAACTCTCCACTCCAGACCGAGATAACAACGCACAAGACAGAAGCTATAATCGGCGACGCCCAATGATCAGGAGAACTATTTAAAGGCAATGGGCATGGCCCAGCCTCCAATCCGAGGATCAGGTAAATTAACCCCGGAACAGCTAGATAAAATCTAGCCGATGCCAATGAGCACATAGTGGTCAAAAGCGGAATTACCGCTGTCTGTCGAACGACCTGGTCTGAACAGCGTCCGACATGACAGGTGGTATGTTGGCCCATTCCTCCATGCAGATCTCCTCTAGAGTAGTGATGTTTTGGGCCTGTGGCTGGGCAACATGGACTTTTAACTCCTTCCAAAGGTTTTCTATGGGGTTGAGATCTGGAGACTGGCTAGGCCACTCCAGGACCTTCATATGCTTCTTATGAAGCCACTCTTTCGTTTCCCTGGTGGTATGCTTGGGATCATTATCATGCTGAAACACCCATCCACGTTTCATCTTCAATGTCCTTGCTGATGGAAGGAGGTTTGCACTCAAAATCTCACGATACATGGCCCCATTCATTCTTTCATGTACACAGATCAGTCGTCCTGGTCCCTTTGCAGAGAAACAGCCCCAAAGCATGATGTTGCCACCCCCATGCTTCACAGTAGGTATGGTGTACTTTGGATGCAACTCAGCATTCTATCTCCTCCAAACACGACGAGTTTTGTTTCTACTTTGGTTTCATCAGACCATATGACATTCTCCCAATACTCTTCTGGATAATCCAAATGCTCTCTAGCAAACTTCAGAAGGGCCCGGGCATGTACTGGCTGGCAGGGGGACACGTCTGGCACTGCAGAATCCGAGTCCCTGGCGGCGTAGTGTGTTACTGATGGTAGCCTTTGTTAAGATGGTCCCAGCACTATGCAGGTCATTCACTAGGTCCCACCGTGTGGTTATAGGATTTTTGCGCACCGTTCTTGTGATCATTTTGACCCCACGAGGTGAGATCTTGCGTGCAGCCCTAGATCAAGGGAGATTATCAGTGATCTTGTAGGTCTTCCATTTTCTTATTATTGATCTCACAGTTTATTTCATCACATCAAGCTGCTTGCCTATTGCAGATTCAGTCTTCCTAGCCTGGTGCAGGGCTACAATTTTGTTTCTGGTGTCCTTCGACAGCTCTTTGGTCTTTACCATAGTGGAGTTTAGAGTGTGACTGTTTGTGGTTATGGACAGGTGTCTTTTATACTGATAAGTTAAAACAGGTACCATTACTACAGATAATGAGTGGAGGACAGAGGAGCCTCTTAAAGAAGTTACAGGTCTGTGAGAGCCAGAAATCTTGCATATTTTAGATGACCAAATACTTATTTTCCACCATAATTTGCAAAATAAATCTTGCCAAATTAGACAAGGTGATTTTCTGGATTTTTTTTCTCATTTTGACTCTCATAGTTGTGGTCTACCTATGATGTCAATTGCAGGCCTCTCTCATCTTTTTAAGTGGGAGAACTTGCACAATTGGTGGTGTTAGGGTTTGCGGAACGCACCGAATATATTTATTGATGTGATTTGTGCGTTCGCAACCCGGGATCCACCGTGCAGGAAATATCCTGCCGCTAAGTGAATGGCGGCACAATATGGCGGTATTAACCAGCTCTGTTAGCTTCACAGAGCGGCCGAGAAAGCAAAGCTCTGTGCCCTGTTAACTCTCACAGAGAAACAGGCTAACTACCCAGAAGAGAGCAGTCAGTGGTCATGCATGCACACAACACTCCTCGCCGGAGGTGCCAGCATTCTAGGGGCTTATTTCAGCCGGGTCCCTGAATACTCTCATACACAATCTCCTCGCCGGAGGTGCCAGCATTCTAGGGGCTTATTTCAGCCGGGTCCCTGAACACATTCACGCAAATGACCACAGTGGCGCAAAGCATGTAACTTTAGAAGATACTAGCGCATTGCCGTGCGGCCATGCGAGCCTTAAATAGCTGCAGCACGTACAGGACCTTCCAAAAGAGGACCAATGGGAGACTGCTACAGAGCCTGCGTACCTACAGGACCTTCCTAGAAAGACCAATAGATTTGGCTGCAGTACCTGAACATGTGACCCTTGATCTCCACTGAGAGATCTTACCCTGGGCATTCTCAATGTGTGCAAAGCAGGACTTAGTCCCAGAAAAGCCTGTTCGCCGTAGATCAGTGCAGGGTACAATAGCAGAGCCTGGAGAGGCAGCAAAAACCCTTTGCACTGAACCTGACTCAGTGAGACGCTGGGACCGACGTCTCCACTGAGCAGGCTCCACTGCAGCCGATGGAGAATGGGAGACCGCTGCAGACACGGATCGAGATTCCCCCTGTGCAGCAGAGGAAACTCGACTCCTAACAGGTGGCTGACTAAATACTTTTTTCCCCACTGTATCTGCTGTTTTGAAAAAAAAAAACTAAGAGAAATTGTACAGTATATATAGGGCTTCAGCATTAAAAGTGCAACACCAACAAGGAAAATTCAGTTATGGAGATCACTGGATAGATAGACCTGTTAATGATCTGCAAATGTTGAAAAAAAAAAAAGAAACAACATTTTCAGAATCACTCGACTTATTCAGTCTGGAGTATGTGCACTACACCAAAAAAACCCTGCACTTATAGCCTTGGCTGTTGTCAATGAGGTTAGTAAAGGATCTGTCACACTGAAGGCACTTGGACACACAAATAATCAAGATCTGCTGCTGGCAGCTCCCTTTGTAATTGCTAACTAATGATGTCCCAGATGTGCTTCATGGGGGACAAGGCCAGAGACTCTTCAGGCCATGGTAGCATGATTAGGATATGCTGGTCGCCAACTCGCAGTGTGCTAGCATCTCTGAAGTAGAGGCGATGTCCTCACACAGTTCCAACAATTGTAACAATGATCTGCCCCCAGGAACCTCCCCATCTTTTGGACATGTTGTCTTTGAGACCAGACTAAAGACAAGCCCAAAACAGGTATCATCAGTCTCTAATAGATCTGTTGAAGGGAATGTCAAGGTGGTGTCATCTTCCACGTTTCTTTAATCCACAAACCAGGTGGAGGAATTCCAGTTGGTCCATGATACCTCGAGGGTGGTAGCTGATCTCAACAAATGGAAAGAGACCTCCCAATGCCCAGTTTCTGGTACTACGCCCGCTTTGTCCTGTGCTATGGATGGCTTGATGGAGAAAAGCATTCTAATCGTGAAGATGGTGAGACGTCCTGTAGCACAATTGCCGGCGCCCCTGCGTGGTGTCCCCTTCTGCCACCATGCAGGGATGCCAGCTTAATCACCACCCCGGTCCCACAGTGTGATTCCCCGACTTACACCTGCTTCCTGCTGTGGTGCGCGCATTCTCCCCTGCTCTTTAAGGGGAAGTGCACACATATTTCTTAATGTCGTCAGCTTGTTGCTGATAGGCATTTATAATGATGTGTACACCTGCTGGATGGCTCTCAGCCAATTGGTGGAAGTCATCCTGTATAAAAGACTCCCTCTCCTTTAGGGAGTCACCAAGCAATGAGTTTAGTTGTTAGGTAGTGTGGTCTTCTACCACCAGTGCAGTTGAGAGGTCCCTCGGTTCTGCTGTGTGGCCAGTGTCCTCAGTGTTGTCCCCTGGTCTTGGTGCAGTCAGTCCTGTTCCCCAAGTTCCCTGGTCCCAATGCGGTTATTGGCTGAACGTTGTCACATGGTCCAGTTACTTTAGTTCCAAATGTCCCCTGTTCCCGGTGCTTGAACATTGTCCCCTTGTCCTGTTGCAACCAGCCCTGAATCAGAAGTCCCCTGGTTCTGCTGTGGTCAGTGTTCTGTTTCTGAAGTCCTGCTCCTGAAGTCAGCCAGTGCCTAAACATTGTCCCTCTGTCTGTGTGGCCAGTCTCTGACAGTACCCTAGACAGGTGTGTCTGAACATAGGTTCACTGACACGGATTAGAACACCCTGGGCAATCCTGGGATCTGCCCAGGAGTGGTACCTGGCAGCTACCTGCAGCTCAGTAGCTCCAGTGAACACCAGGTAGCCACTTGGCTATGCTCCTTCCTAGGCAGATCCGGTCCTGTGTCACAGTGGGTCCACAAATCCATTTGCGTCACCGTTGGGTTTAACATACACAAACCATCACAAGGCATTTGCTTGTCTTTGGACTACGAGTCACAGGTGTCCACTGATTTCACACCACCACTCTCAAAGGTCATCATGGTGAACAGAATGATAGTGTAATCATTATAAGGGGTAACTCAGGAGACTCTTTGCATGGAACAAGACAACTACAGGACACAGTTTTATAAGTGGTAAAGTCTATATTATCACACGGTGATTCAAACAGGTGCAGAGAGAAAATCAAGTCCACAACACTTGGTGTAAATATTAAACGCAGCTTAACGGTCTATAGGGAACTTCAGGGGAAAATGCAATCACGCAGAAAGTCTATGAAGCACAATTATTCTTGAGGATACTTGACATGAATAAGTCCTTGGTAGTCCAAACACAGATAGATATGCTTATAAGGCAGTTCAAATAATATCTTAGCACAACCAGGGAGGCCTGGGTAATAGTTTCAGGTTTAAGCAGAGCAGCAACAGCTTACATGTCCAGCAAATGCAGATGGAAACAAACATAAGCAGCCAGATGGAGGATTACTGGAAACCGATGTATGCAGCAGAAACTCAGAGCTGAGTACAGGATCTCCACACAGGTTCACAGGAGCAGGTGCAGGTACAAAGCCAGGGAGTCGTCAGGAGCTGGATGCAAGGCAGAATACTCTAGCACAGACTGAAGGCTGGGGTGGTTTTATAGCAGGAAGACACAGTGCACATGAGACCAAAGACGCCATCTTGGAAAAGGGCAGTAATGCACAAAATGTAATCAAAATGTTCAGAGTCCTGGCATTACTCCCTCCTTAGAAGCGGCCTCAGGACGATCCTGGACCTGGTTTCTCAGGGAATCTTTGATGAAAACGAGAGATCTTCTGTTGGGCATTGATGTTTTCCACAGGTTCCCAAGAGTCTTCCTCAGGGGGATATCCCTGCCATCTGCCATCTTATCAGATATTGGAGCCGATTCCTGCGAATCCTGGAATCAATAATTCCCTCCACCACAAATTGCTCTTGCCCATCAATCACCACAGGCTGCAGAGGTGGCACAACACGTCCCTGGTATTAGGAGATACAGGCTTTAGTAAAGATACATGAAAAACTGGGTGTACCTTCATAGTCCTAGGCAGCTTCAGACGGCAGGCCACAGAGCTCACAATACCGTTGATCTTGAAAGGGCCAATGAATTTCTGTCCAAGTTTTTGTGAAGGAACGTTTAACTTCAGATTCTTAGTTGATAACCACACGGAATCTCCTACCTTGAACATGGGTGCAGGTTTACGGAATCTATCAGCCGATCTCTTATAACGTTCTTGAGCTGTGGTCAGGGATTCCTTCAGAACCTCCAGATTTTGCTTCATCTCAGTCAGCCTTTCCTCAACTGCTGGAACCGGAGAATTGATCGGAGACCTAGGTAAGATACATGGATGATAACCCAGATTGGCAAAGAAAGGAGTGAACTTAGTGGAGGCGCTCTGAGAATTGTTGTATGAAAATTCAGCTAACGGCAGTAATTCCAACCAATCATCTTGGAGATGGCTAACATAGCATCTTAGATATTGTTCCAACGTCTGGTTGGTACGCTCAGTCTGACCATTTGTCTGGGGATGGTAAGCGGAAGAGACAGACATTAATATTGAGTGCAGAGCAAAACCCCTTCCAGAATCTTGAAGTGAACTGTACGCCACGGTCAGAGATGATCTCATCCAGGACCCCATGCAGCCGGAAGACATTCTGAATAACCAAGTTCACTGTATCCTTAGCTGAGGGGAGGCCGGTGCATGGAACAAAATGAGCGGCTTTAGCCAGGCGATCAACTACTACCATGATCGTATTCATGCCCCCCGATGTAGGCAGCTCCACAATAGTCCATTGATATAGACCCCCAGGGTCGGGATGGAACAGGTAATGGTTGCAGGAGACCCGTAGGTGCCACACGAGGAGTCTTGTAATGAGCACATACCTCGCAAGAGAGAACATAGTCCTTAGTATCCTTCAGGCAAGTTGGCCACCAGAAAAATTGGCTTAGGAACTCTTGTGTCTTCTGTACCCCGTGACCAGCCAACTTGGAGTCATGTACCAACTTGAGGATCTGCAGACGGACGGCCTCAGGGACGTAGATACGTCGATCTCTGAACCACATGCCACCCTTAAAGACAAGATTAATATCAACAGGTGGGTTGGCCAGAAATACATCACCGTCATAAGCCTCCCTGCACTTCTTACACAAGTCCTGATCGTGGATAACTCCGATGAAATTGGCATCAGATAGAATGGTCTTGGACGGGGCTCCAGGTACGGAATCTGCAGCCTGGATGGTACGAGATAACAAAATTAAATTGATTTAAAAATAAATTCCAAGGAGCCTGACGAGGAGAAAGACATCTAGCGGATCTGAGGAACTCTAAATTGTGATGGTCAGTAAGCACTACGATCTGTTGTGCAGCTCCTTGCAGATGATGCCTCCATTCCTTGAAAGCCGCAATAATAGCCAGCAATTCCTTGTCTCCCACATCGTAATTCTTCTCTGCTGAGGTTAGTCTACGGGAAAAGAAAGCACAAGGATGTAGCAGACCCTTCTCTCCAGTTCTTTGGGAGAGAATAGCCCCCAAGGCATTATCAGAAGCGTCCACCTACACAATGAAAGAAAGTGTTGGATCTGGGTGTATCAACAGCGGTGCTGAGGTGAAACAGATCTTAAGCCGATCAAAAGCTTCTTGAGCCTGTGATGACGACTTAAAGAGCTTTTCCTTCTTTGTCAAGGAAGTAATGGGACGGACAATATCAGAAAAATTTCAAATAAAACGTCTGTAGAAATTTGCAAAACCAATAAAACGTTGCACCTCCTTATCGTTCTTGGGTACCGGCCAGTCAAGGATAGCCTGTATCTTACCAGATTCCATGTTCAGCCCCTGGGGAGAGATGATATAACCTAAGAACTGTATCTCAGAATGATGGAACTCGCATTTCTCCGGCTTGATATACAGATGGTTCTCTTTCAGACGTCTTAAAACAGCTTTGACATGTTCTTCATGTTCCTGTAGAGAGTCAGAAAAGATTAGAATATCATCCAAATAGATCACCACAAACTGGTCCAACAAATCTCTGAAAATGTCATTAGCAAGGAGTTGAAACATTGCAGGGGCATTACAAAGCCCGAAGGGCATCACAAGATATTCAAAATGTCCATACCGGCATCGGAATGCTGTCTTCCACTCATCCCCTGGACGAATATGCACCAAATTATAAGCCCCACGAAGATCCAGTTTAGAGAACACCTTAGCATGGCAGACTCTTTCCAGTAATTCGGGAATCAGAGGCAAAGGGTAACGATTCTGTACGGTAACCTTATTGAGCTCTCGATAGTCCACACAGGGTCTCAGGGACCCATCCTTCTTCTTTACAAAAAATATAGGTGCCCCTGCTGGTGAAGAAGGACGTATGAAGCGTTTGGCCAGATTTTCATCAATATACTCCTTTAGGGCTTGAAGCTCAAGTGCCGCCAAAGGATATAAGTTACCAAAAGGAATAGCTGCCCCAGGAAGCAACTCAATGGGACAGTCATAATGCCTGTGTGGAGGAAGCTGATCTGCATTCTTCTTGTCACAGATGTCCGAGAACTCTTTATATGCTGAAGGTAAAGTAAATACCTGTACATGTGGTTCTGTAGCTGTGGACTCGGGGACAGCTTCAGTTAATGCCGAGTTGCTCCTTGTTGGAAAGATAATCTCCTTGGTCTTCCAGTTGATAGTTGGATTCTGAGAACGCAGCCAAGGGATGCCTAAAATCACAGGAACATGAGAAGAAATTAACAAGAAAGAGAGTTGCACTTGATTAGGCTCCAACAAAATCTCAAGGGGTGCGGTCTCCTGATCCACAGGCCCGGAGATTAAAGGTGACCCATCCACTGTTTCCATGGTAATTGGAGAGGCTCTTTGCTGAATTTCAATATAATGTTCATTGGCAAATGCGATATCCATAAAATTGCCACCTGCACCAGAGTCAATCATAGCTGCACTGGAAATCCACTGTCCTGTACACAGGATCTTAATTGGGAGAGAACAGTGAGAGTTCTTTTCATTTAGCTCCTTGGCTGGTGAAGTCATAGAAAGTGAATGGAATACAGCATTTAAAGGCAGGCTACATTCAGAGATGTCAGATTCATCATCATAGTTGTCATACTCCCCTACTGCTGCTAGCACCTTGTTAGGCCACTTGGGCCAGTTGATTAGAAAGTGGTCAGACTGGCCGCAGTAGAAGCATAGACTTTCTCGAAGGCGATGCTCCCGGCGCTCATTACTCTCGCGCCTCTGAGCAGAATCAATTTGCATGGGCACCTCCTCTACCTCTCGAGATGTTTTACCTGCAGGCTCTTTGGAAGGAAGGGAAAAGTTAGAAATACGGTTATATGCAGCAAACTTCTCCTGCCTACGCTCAGTAAGGCGAATGTCAATGCGCACACAATGCTGTATAAATGTTTCTAGCTCTTGTGGTGATTCAGAGCGAGCCAATTCATCCTTTACAATGCTAGACAGACCCCTTTTAAAAATAGGTAATTGTGCATAACTGTCCCAATTAGTATCTACCGCTAATCTCCTGAATTCAGTAGCATACTCAATAACAGAACGTTTAGCCTGGCGTAAAGACAATAAAGCAGATTCAGCGGTTGCACGGCGATTAGGGTCATCAAACATTAATGCCATAGCGGCCAAAAAATCATCCAAATTATTTAACCGCGGGTCACGAGACTCAATCATCGGATTCGCCTAGGCGAGCGCTCATGCGGTCAGCAGCATTATTACACACAATACTTTGGATCTATCGTTAGGAAAACGGTCAGCATGCACATCAAAATATAGCATACATTGATTCACAAAGCCACGAAATTTGTCGCGATCACCATTAAATCTGAATGGGGGCAACTTAGGTGGGCTAGCTGGTGGCGGTTGCCCAGATGGTAAAGTCGCTTGTGCAGCCATTTGCGTGCTTATGTCCTGAAAAGCCCATCCATACTGGGACTCCATGCCAGCAAGTTTGTTTTCCTGGGCTGCCATGCGGGTGCTTAAGTCCTGCAAAGTTTGTCCAAACACTTGTTGATTGTGTTCAAAGCTTCCAAACTTCATTTGCAGACCTTCCACATCTTTCTGCAGTGATCTAATTATGGAGAACCCCAGTTCAGAGTCCTGACAGACAGCAATAGCGGTTGGAATTGGGGTCTTTCCTCTTTGGTGATGAGTCAGACTTTTGTCTTGAGAGCAAAGATAGCCAGCGATTAGCTGGAGACCACATAAGCTACGCCATGAAGTGGATTTCAAGATGGAGTGTCACACCTGAATACTCTGGATTACAGTGTGGTGTGGCATAATGTACGGTAGCTAGACACCTCTAGTCTTCATTGCAGGTAAACTAATAGCTCAGCATTACATTGATTTTTTCATAGAACTAGCGGTACAACGATGTCTCCAAAGTGTCCCAAAAACTATTTTTCAACACAAAAACATCAAGCCGCATCCGCTCTCTGATCAAAGACCCCGTATACTTTTGAAGAACTATCAAACAAATAAATATTCAGCCGGTCATTTAGCAGGCAACTATTTTGCCCGATTCTCCACTACACTCCACAGGAGTGTTTGCTCTGCCGAAAGCCACTGCTAGGCATCTCGGGCAGCAGCTTATCTATTGAAGAAGAAAGGATCAGAAGTCCAAAATCTGACAAGATGGATCTTTATTTCCCCAAACATTATCTATTGGGGAAGAGTGGAAGCCCCCATACACATTTGACTGTCAGCTGAACTCGTTATTATCGGCGGGTTCAGCCGTAGATGGTCTGTTTATTAGAGCCTTTAGTGCTGTATCCTCATCACTGCTTTCTCCTACACATCAGAAACTTCAAAAAAGCCCTATTTAAATGTGGGAATGAATGTTTGGCCCTCATGATGTCTTTTTTCCTTTCCAAAACACAGAATACTCTAAATGTGATAATATAAGGGAACACTGCAGCACAAACTATACCTGTGACTTGTGCTGAAGTTATCCTTTGGTGGTTTTTTTTTCAACAATTTGTGAAGGTGGCCTAGTATAATATCACATTTATGACAAAACCAAAGAAATGAGCAGAAACTTAAGCTGGAATACGTGCAATGCGTAAGAGAACCTTCACACTGTGGCCATTTCACAGACCAAACCCAAGAAAAAGAAAATTGACCATATACCTTATAGTAAGTAAATAAGTAAGCATTAATAGTACATGTGAATAACATAGGGCACTTAATTATCACTGTCAATAAAAAAAAACATAAAAGCCATCCCACCGTAACAAGGTGTACCTAAATCGAGATGGTCCTAGCCTGTCTCAAGTATTAAAACCTTACCTTGTATCAGCCGACCTCAATGTGAATAAGGGCAGAGCAAGACAGGGGTCCTGACTGTAAGAATGGCCCTATTCAAATGCAGGAATGCATTTTTTGGCCATCATGATGTATTTTCTTTTTTTTTTCATAACACAGAATACTTTAAATGTGATAATATCAGCGAAAATACACCAAAAACTATACCTGTGACTTTTGCTGCAGTTATTCTTTGGCGTTTTATTTCAATGACTTGCGAAGGTGGTCTATATACTATCGCATTTATGATGTTCCTGGTATCTCAGGCAGCTCCGTCCCTATAAAATCAATCATGTCTTCTCTTGTTGTGTAAATTCACATTAATGGTTGATAAATATGAGTTGAATTGTATTAAGAGAAGGTCTGACCGCTAAATTAAAAAAAAAAAATAGTACATGAAGTGTATCATTTGCATTTCTCAAAACCGCGCATTAAATAATTAAAAAAAGAAATTGACAACACATTCAAAATCGAGGACAATACATTTCCTTTATCAGTACTTAAGTGATTTTTAAAAAAGCCCATTCAATTAGCAGCGTTAAATGTTGCATTATCTTGATACAAGACTAATAATTTCAATGAAAAAAGAATGTTCCAAGGTGAAACAGTAAAAGCTTTTAAAACACAAAACTCAACCAAGGTGATAACCGTCTGCTTATCTTATCTTCTATACAATGTTGTCGAGTGAAAGCATTTCTAAATACAAGACAGATAAATTATGATATGTGCAAATGTACATCTAATGTCAATGCAAGGTAAAAGCATTATCGAGACTAAACACCACAAATGGATACGCTAATGTATTAATTTATATATAAGAATAAAACGTTGCAGAATGAAAGAAAACACACCGATTGGAAGGCAAAGGTGATGTGGTGTAGGGGGGGTCTCACCCCTTCATTTACAAAGAACTACAATGGCTGCATTGTGACATTCATCATTGACTAACATAGCGTCAGGGTCACATATTTGGACAATGATTCAAGTTATTAAATTTATCATCCTTTCTGTGTTGGACATCCTTGCAAACTATAATCACATTTGCAGGTTTTGAAGCATGTTATCCATTTTCTAGTATTAATAAATCAATGTAACTTAAATGTTTGCTACTTTCTAAGTAGATCTGGTTCTGCAAAATCCAGCCCTGTCCTCACTTACTTAAGCCCAATAGATAGCTGTCAGCAAATTATAGTTCAGCTCTCTCCTCCATCTCCGGCATAGACAGGAATGCTCTTCTGGTGATTTCTTTTTCGGGGATAAGCGAAGGATTGGCAATCGGAAATGCCGTATTCTTCTCTCCGCCGACATCATCTGTAAGGGAAGAGTTGGGAGACCCATCTCATACACATTAGACTGTTGGCTAATACCGCCAATATCATCGTGGGTCAGCTGATATATTAGGGGTCTTTAGTTAAAAAAGAGGACCAGTATTGATTGAAAAAAATTGCTCAGATTTCACTACATGTACAGTAAATGCACCATAAATACAGACCCTGGCCATTTGATATTGATGGCTTAGGCATTGGCTAGGTCATCAAAATCGAATCAATGGAGGTCCAAAACCTGGCACTCCCACCAAACAACTGTTTATGGCAGAATTTGGGTCTAAATAATGAGTGGATCCTGTAACAAAAGCAGCTGATAAAGTCCTGGATGAGAGGTATGTGTCACCGAGGTGGCTAGCCTCGGTGATGTAAGTCCCGAATACGAAGGTCCCAGCAATAAAAGGTTGCTGTGGTGTTCTTTTAATGGGACTGAGTTTTTAAGTTCAGGTTGTAGAAGTGAAAAGAAGATCTTGGGTGGGACTGCCGCTTTCATATTTCCAGTCTTTGATGGGGACTATTTAAGGCAGCTGAGCAGCCTCAGTGCTGTCTGTAGTCTGGAGAGGGAAAGATCATCAATGGTCTGTGTCTGAGTAATGCCTCTACTACTCAGTGAGTGGAAACTTTCTGCATGTGCTGAGGTACTACGCTTGCCCTACAGGAAAAATTACATTTTTGTTTTTGCTTTACATTTTGGCTCAAGAAAAGCTGTTTTGTTTGTTTTGCAAATTTATGAGCGAAATAAACTTTACTCTCGTTTTGGCACCACAAATCGGTGCCTGTGTGGACTTCAGCTGCTACCAAAGAGTGTGCACCCCTGCAAGCTGCACAGAACATCTCTGCTGAATGTGTAGCAGCTGCTGTCAGGATCCAATAACTATCAGGGAAGATACAGGAGACCCCCATACACAGTAAATGGTTTGCAGGTGCTGTCAAAGTTGGTGGATTTTGAAGACTTTAACATATATGGGGGCTTAGAGACTGAAGACAAAATTAGTGATATTGAAACTAAATAAAAACTGCCACAAAATTTTAATTGTAGCACAAAGATGTAGAAATCTTTCTTTTTTATTTGCAAAGTGGTTTCACCAAGAAATACATTTAATAAAATGAAGTGCACGTCACTGAACATGAACTCTACTCTCAATTGTCTGATCTCGATCCTTGTTTCTTTTCATCTCCCTTCTCCCCGATGAAAACACATAAACCCTCGGCAGAAGGGTCGACAGCTCTCAGATGCGTATGTCCAGCTTTAGTTTTTGCAGTATAGTAATGTAATGATTACATTACATATATCCTCTGTTTACATGCTGCCTGTAATAAGAAGTGTTCTGAGTTGAACTGCATGACAAATTGTAAGAGTCTTGTGAAAAAGTGTTTGCCCCCTTCTTGATTTCCTATTATTTTTAATGCTTGTAACACTTACGGTAAATGTTTCAGATCACAAAATAAATTAAAGTATTAGACAAAGGTTACTTATGATATCACAAAATTCAATTCTTAATTGATGGTATTTATTACTAAGGGGAAAAGATTGTTTTAACCTACAGGGCCCGGTGTGAAAAAGTGATTGCCCCACCTCACCTTAAAACATAAATTAACTGTGGTTTCTCACATCTTTGGGAAGCCGAGTTAAAAATCCCACAACCAGGCCTGACTATTGCCACACCTGTTCTCAATCAAGAAATCACCTAAATAGGACCTGCATGATAATGTGAATTAGACCAAAAGAGCCTCAAAAGCCAGACACCAAAGAAATTCTGGAACAAATGAGAAACAAAATAATTGAGATCTACCAGTCTGGCAAAGGTATAAAGACATTTATCAGGCTCTGGGAACCCAGCAAACCACTTTGAGAGCCATTATCCACAAATGGCGACAACATGCAACAGGAACAGTGGTGAACCTTCCCAGGTGTGGCAGGCTGACCACAATTTCCTCAAAAGCACAGCGACGACTTATCCAAGAGGTCACAAAATACCCCACAACAGCATCCAAAGAACTGCAGACCTCACTTGCCTTAGTTAAGGTCAGTGTTCATGGTAAATGGAACCACGAATTCTACTGTCTACCAAAAATTCCTACAGGAGAATGTCTGGCCATCTGTTCATGACCTCACTTGGGTTATGCAGCAGGACAAAGATACAAAACACACCAAGTCCACCTATGAATGGCTTAAGAAAAACAATATTAAGACTTTGGAGTGCACTAATTAAAGTCCTGACCTTAATCCGATTGAGATGCTGTAACCTGACCTTAAAAACGCGGTTCATGCTCGGAGTTGGCCAAAATTCCTCCAGACTCATTGCCAGTTATCATAAATGTTGATAGCAGTTGTCGCTGCTAAGGGTGGCCCAACCAATTATCAGGTTTAGGGGGCAATCACTTTTTCACACAGGGCCCTGTAGGTTTGGATTTCTTTATCCCTTAATAATAAAGAACTTCATTTAAACTGCATTTTGTGCTATCTCTGTCTAATACTAACATTTGTTTGATGATCTGAAACACTTAAGTGTGACAAACATGCAAAAGGATAGGAAATCAGGAAGGGGAAAACACATTTTCACACAACTATGAACACAAAGTAACCTCTTTCTGATATGTTAAAATATTCCACTGATTACAATAAAGTATTTGCAAAATACATAAAGACGGGAGCTAAAGGCTGACAACAATTTGCCTCAGCCTTCACTGGAATACAGAAAGGTAAGTTTTACCATCATGAAAATAAGCTCTTCACCTAGGACCTTATAAATACATTACAGGTAAAATAAAATACATTAAAATCAATTAAATCGTCTCATCTGTGCAGGTAAAGACATGGCCTATATACAGTACAGATATATATATATATACAGTATATTTGGAGATAATCTGCAAAATGTAAGCGATTGGCTGGAAGGTGAATGTGAGTGTCCAGCCCTTTGTAGAGCTCTTTATAGCCCACCAGGTCCCTCACAACTCTTCGATAAACTTAGACGAGTGCGTCTGACCGATCATACATGTGTGTTCAAAAAAGGAGAGGTAGATATGCCACTGAGACACCAAAGGCAAATACCCTCCTTGAGTATGAAGGATCACCATGTTGAAACATGAGTTGCCTTATCATTCTTTTCTCTTATCCCAGTGGTTTATGGACTTTTTTTCTACTCTTATACACGTTAGGTTATTATTGCCTTTAGGTGACTATTAAGTTGAACCCATAGTGATAAGATCATAGGTGGAATCCACCAGGTTCAGTCAACTTTGATAGAAAGTGTATGGTGAAAATTAGAGTAAAACCAGTTACTGCAATGACTTACTTGGTAAACAGTGCTGCACCTCTGTATATCTCCTCCCTCTTGTCTGTTTACCACCCTACCCTTGGCTCTATGTTTTGTCAAGTTTCTAGAACTATCCTACTTCATTATCCAAACCCTTTCCACTGTCATTTCCAAGACGTCTCCCATGCTGCACCAATTCTGTAGAATGCACTACCCCAGTGCTGTGCTTGACTAGTTCTGGCAGTCTCATAGACAATGAATAGAGCAGAGGCTGAGCATACATGCCATTCAGGACGGGATTCCAGCATCCCAATCATGGAATCGTTGGGGTCTCAGCTGTTAAACCTTCAATGATCAGTAAGTTATTCCCCATCCTGTGAATAAGGGATGACTTGATTTTTAGGGAATAATTCTTTAGAGGGAAACTGACAGCTGATACATGCTGCCCATGGATCGGCAGCATGTAACAGATACTGGCTATACAATTTCGGCTTGGTATGTTTAACCCTTTTCCGACACTACGTATGCCCATGCCGAACTCCCCGTTTGGTGTGGGCTCCAGTGCTGAGCCCGAACCTTTTCAGGCACATGACTGCTGATCTATTCAGCTGACATGTGCCCACAACAGCTGCGGGTGGAATAGCAATCCACCCACAGCTGTTAACTAGTTAAATGTCGGTGTCAATCTTCCTTACTGAAGGCGCATTGCTAATCCTGCCCATCATTGACCTGTCACATGTTCGGGGGTCACCGATGGGTCGGCATGACAACCAGAGGTCTGCAGCAGACCTCTTTGGTTGTCATTGCCAGATTGCTATGAGTGCCGCCCTGTTGCTGATCATCGCCTGTGTGTAGTAGAAGCGATCAAAGTACAGCAGCTTCTAGTCTCCCATGGAGACTATTGAAGCATGCAAAAAGTAGAAAAAAATATTTTTTAAAATATTAAAAAATACAAAAAATATAAAAGTTCAAATCACCCCACTTTCGCCCTATTCAAAATAATACAATAAAAAAATCAGATATACACATATTTGATATCGCTGCATTCAGAATCGCCCAATCAATATAAAAAAAGAATTAACCTGATCGCTAAATGGCGTAAATGAGAAAAAAAATTAAAAAACGCTACATTGCAATAAAATGCAATAATGGACGATCAAAAGATCGTATCTACACCAAAACAGTATCAATAAAAATGTCAGCTCTGCGTACCAAACACAAGCCTTCACCCAGCCTCATGAAAAATGGAGACACTACAGGTCCTGGAAAATGGCGCCTTTTTTAATTTTTTTTAAACAAATTTTGGATTTTTTTCACCACTTAAATAAAAAAAGAACCTAGACATTTTTGATGTCTAGGAACTCGTAATGACCTGTAGAATCATAATGGAAGGTCAGTTTTAGCGTTTAGTGAACATGGTAAAAAGCAAAAAAAAACAACTGTGGAATTGCACTTTTTTTTTGCAATTTCACAGCACTTGGAATTTTTTTCCGTTTTCCATTACACGACATGCTAAAACCAATGATGTCGTTCAAATGTACAAATTGTCCCGCAAAAAAACAAGCCCTCACATATTGACAGAAAAGTAAAAAAGTTATGACTCTGGGAAGAAAGGGAGCAAAAACAAAAATTCAAAAACTGAAATACCCCTGGTTGTTAAGGGGTTAAAAGCCGCTAGGACCAAGCTGCACATGTGACTAGTCAGAAAGGTGGGGTCCTACCAACGACTCATTAGTCTCTGCCTATATATGAATACAGGGAGAGACCTGTCACTCAAGGGGAGCGGGCAGGGAGATGCTGCAGGGGACCTGCCCGTCTGACTAATCACCTATGCCACTTGGTACCGGACGTCTTTTAATCTATGGGTGAAAACATACATCCAGTGCTTGATCCATACTGATTGTACAGACCACCGCTTTAAACATACAAGTGCTATCCATGGTTTTGACCCATGTTATTCTATGGGGTTGCATATGTCCATTTATTCCTCGGACCGACTAAAAGAATAAATAACAGCATGCACTAATTACCTCCAAAAATCAAATAACACTCGCCCATTCATGTTAATGGGTCCAAGGAAAAATAATCAAACCGCACACGGATGACATCCGATTTTCACGGACTGAGATAATGGAGGAGGCGGGGAAATTTTTCTTTTTTCTCCACCTCCAAGAAAATTGGATCTCTCTCTGATCAAACTTTGACTAAACGGAGATCAGAGTGGGATTAGCATAAATCATACCGATTTTCTCGGATGAAGAAAAAACGTTCGTTTGTACCTGCCCTAAGGGCTCATGCAGATGAGCGTATAACTCAGACGAGTGCCATCCGTCGTTTTGACAGTGCAGCATGCATAATTTGCCTCCGATATTGGATGGCACTGGTCTATTCATGTCTATGGGTCCGTGGAAACCATCAGACTGCACTCAGATGACTATGAACAGACTGAATGGAAAAAGAAGAGGCATTTTTTTCCTTTTTTTAAATTCTCTACATCAGAAAAATTTAGATCACACTCTGTTCAATCTCTGATCAGATTGTGATTAGCATAATCAACCCGATTTTCTCGTATGAGGAGAAAATGGCCGTTTCGCACATGCCGCAACACTGAGAGTACAATGAGACGTCAGGAGCAAGAGCAGTGCATTCACCTAGATGAACGAGTAACAGACACTGCAGCAGCAAAATGATAGAATTTGTTTTTATGAAGTCTTTTTAGAAAGTTGTTTAACTTTTTATTTAAGAAGCAAATGAACAATAAATAAAAATGTCTGAGGGTGTAAGTGCAAAAATACACTTTCCTATTTACTGCCACAGGACAAACACTAGTAAGGTATTATGTTACACCTGATCTGTTTTTATACTCGTTTTTGTGAGAGAGCGACACACCTTCGCAATGTTTGTTTTACAGATGGTTCTCTTGAGATTTTAGCTTTATTGGAAACATGCAGTTACTCCAATGACCTCATTATGATAAACTTTGATTCTTTCAGAGACACCAGGAACTAATATGCAGAACTGTAATGAATAACAAAAGAAAAATCCATTCAATTTCCAAAATATGTGTTTCTCATTTATAAGGGAAGTTCCTCTGTTTTAGAGGCAGCTAATGAAAAGATTTCAGGAAGCCTAAATCATTGGCACTGCTAAAAAGGAAATGATTTAACTTTTTTAGCCTTTGAAGATTTGTAGGGCAGATAAGACTGGATAATACTGCAGAAGTAAAGTAAATTCCCCAGATTAGTCATGGACTTTCTTTTCCTTATTATGAATTTTTACAAGAAAATGCACAGAAAATATTTTGCCTACCGGGGGAAAGAATGGTTTTACACACATTACTGTAAAATACGTTTTCTGAGAAAACCAAGAAACAAATCGAGACAAATTTCTCCAAATAGCAAAATATTTACAGAGGAATCTCATTATAAAAAAATAAAAAAAAATAATTGTGATCTCTTTTTTATGTATCTAACTTATATAGGGATTAATAAAGTTCAGACAACACACAGAAATTACATAATTGTGCAACGGACGGATTCCTTCTCACCATTACTAATTGCCAATACAAGATGCCCTTCGATCACCTTCAAGCAAATGTCGATGTAGTGAGCACATGTATGTCAAAAAAAGTCTAGCACTCAACTTAAGCATCCATTAGTGCGTTTATTTGTAGCACTTGAAACGTTTCAGTTCGTGTGGACTTTCATCAGTCACGTGCTATTCATAGCATATGTGGCAGAGTTTTTCACGATAAGTAGTACACGAATCGTGCAGAGAGGGGAGGGGGAAGAGGGAGCCGCCATAACTTATAGCCAATGCTGTCGGTGTGGGGCGGTGACCACATATAACCATCAAGCATGTAGAGGCTGCTGGAGCCTGTATGTAGAGCGTGGGACCTAGCCTTCAGACGCGGTATCCACCGTATGTCTGATACCGCGTCTGAAGGCTAGGTCCCTCGCTCTACGTACAAGCTCCAGCAATGTCAGGGCTAATGGTGACAGCATAAAAGGAGCTTATAAGTTTAGACGGCAAGGACCTGAGTTTGCGCAGGAGTGAAGCTGTCAATCACTTGGGTTAGACCCTGTAACATATATTGTGGAATGGCGATGATATGCCATTGGTGGGGATATCAGATTTAATGCGCACCATAAATTTCTACCACCAATAAATACATACAGTTCTATGGTATGAACATAAAAAGGGTGACTGTTGCTCAAACTACTTAAAGAAATATGAAGATTGGAATGTCAAAATTGCATATAGGCAAACTTAAAGCAATATGCACAGACAAAGAAATAATACAACACTGTGCACGTGACTGCCCGTGAAGCTTATTGTATGGGATTCTTAGCTTATCGTAAATTTGTAGAAAATGTCTTCACAACATGGCAGATCTTCACTAAGCGAATGCCCTAAGCAGATCATATGTCTAAAGGTGTCTTGTATCCAAAAACAAATGGCAAGCTGTCAGAGTGTACTGTATGCCTGTAACAAAAGGAAAAATTGTGAAACATCTGTTGATTACATTTTGCGGAACAAGCTTAAAATATGTGAAGATATATTGGAGCTTTTGGTTTGCGGCTGAACCCAGGCACATTTTGCTTATCTATTTTCATCCTTTGTGGATAAGAATGGTTGTAAAAGTTATATCCTGTACTACCCTGGAGAGAGAGAAAAATGGGAATCTTTACAATTCATCTGACCTTTAAAACATATAAAGCTCTCATTAACTCAAGAACATGGCAGATGAATTTTAATGCTGATAAATGTAAAGTAATGCAGTAAACGTATTTCTTCATATACACTGAATGGAAGAAATATGGGGATAACAGAAGTGGAGAAGGACTTAGGTATTTCAGTTGTAAGTAAAGATGCTTTTACACTGGCTGATTATTGTGTATATTTCCTGAATACAGCCCGGTTGATCACTTGACAAACGAGAAACAAGCAAAATGTTTATTCGAGTGAAATGGTTTATAAGTTTGCTTAAAAATACTTTCTCGGCAGCACATTGTCCTCTCTAAACGGGAGAGAACAATGACAATCTGTCCACCCAGAACAGTCTATTACTGATCGTTCAGTGAGCATTGTAAATGTCATCTTCCTGTCTAAACAGGCTACTAAACTACCGCAATTGGCAAACATGCAGCTGATCAGCGTTGTTTTTGGTCACAGGTCAATGTAAACAAGCCCTAAGCTAAGAAGTAGTAGTCAATGTCAAGCAGCAGTGTCAACAAAAGCCAAAAATATTTTAGGGTGCGTAAAATGAAAAATAAAAACCAGTGATCCTGATGGTTTTATAATCACTAAAAGATTCAGGGATCCACATTGCGAAAAGAATGTAGGAAAGTTAGGGATGGTCTAAAGACAGACAACTACCGTAGATAATTTCATAGGACGGGAGGTCTCTCCTGTATCGAAAGGCTAGAAAAATCAGGTTTGTTCAGCTTTGAAAAAAAAATAAAAATGCCTTGAAGGTGATTTAATTATTATTATTACTATTTAATATCATAGCGCCATTTATTCCATGGCGCTTTACATGTGAATTTACATGTACAAATACTGTACATATGCGCAATACCAAGGATCGGAAAATGGTTTACTATTTCCAAGCAATTAATACCACGGGCCATTCTGAAATGTACTTGCAACATTGCAATCCAGTGCGCGTGAATAACATATGGGGTGGCCCAGTCCACCTTTGCACATGACCAATTAGCCAGTCTGAACACCCAACTGATCATTTAAAGGGAACCTGTCACCACGTTTTTGGAAGATGGGATAAAAATAGCGTTAAATAGGGGCAGAGGTGGGCATTACATTAGTGTGTTTGTTATGCGTTTATTACCCACCTAAGTTGCCGAAATACCTTTGCAAAGTCTCCGTTTTCGCCTGTCAATCAGGCTGGTCTGGTCAAAAGGGCGTTGTCTTCCCCCAGATTTTGCGTAGTTTTCCGTTGGTGGCGTAGTGGTGTGCGCATGCCCAAGGTCCCGAATCCTCTGCCAGGGGATTTAAAAGAGCGCGCTGTTCGTTTTCATTGGTGATCGGTGGGCGCGGCCATCTTCGTTTGGCCGCGCGTGCGCAGAAGCGGCGCTCTGCTGGCCGCGGCTTCAGGAAAATGGCCGCCGCGATATCCATCTGCGCACGCGCGGCATCCCGCGGCCATTTTCCTGAAGCCGCGGCCAGCAGAGCGCCGCTTCTGCGCACGCGCGGCCAAACGAAGATGGCCACGCCCACCGATCACCAATGAAAACGAACAGCGCGCTCTTTTAAATCCCCTGGCAGAGGATTCAGGACTTTGGGCATGCGCACACCACTACGCCACCAACGGAAAACTACGCAAAATCTGGGGGAAGACAACGCCCTTTTGACCAGACCAGCCTGATTGACAGGCGAAAACGGAGACTTTGCAAAGGTATTTCGGCAACTTAGGTGGGTAATAAACGCATAACAAACACACTAATGTAATGCCCACCTCTGCCCCTATTTAACGCTATTTTTATCCCATCTTCCAAAAACGTGGTGACAGGTTCCCTTTAAGGGGACACATAATTGGCACAACTGTAGTGCTAATATAAATGCACTATATAAATCTCTCAGATGCATGTATTGGTACTTGGTGCTTTTCTGGGACAGTGTGTTGTTTCTTGGATCCAGACCACATTTCTCAGCAATTATGACTGTATATTCCGTGTTGACTTCAGGATTGGGACTTGTACTACCGCTGGAAATTGATTGTGACTTGCTTTCTATCTCAAGCCCTTCTTTGTCATGCCTTACTTCTGTGTCTTACCAGCCTCCATCTTTAACCATGACCTGCCCATCAGTTGTAAACTGCTATTCCGCGACTACTCCAGGATTTGTAACCATAGGACTCTTTGCAGCTAAGTCCAGATTCACGTATGGGGTTAGAGGGCAAAAACCATGGATTTCAAACATGGATTTCTTGGATCTACTTTAACCACGTTCAAGCTGACTGAAGTTTTCCTTGTCTTGCTGGTAAGTGTAACTCTAACATATTGATTAGATATGGAGAATAAGTTATTTAGACATTAATATATAAAAGGAATTTTCACAGTTAGATTAGTAAAACTAGTGAACACACTACCAGAGTAATTACGGATAATTAGATGCGAGTTGAACTCAATTCAGGCAGATTTGCTCATCTCAGGATGGAAATTTGATTTGCACTTAATAAATATAATGAAAATTAAAAAAAAGCCAAAGGGGTTAATAAAAATGTTACACTCACTGCTCCTTGGCTGTCCCCTATACCTGTCCTACCACCATTGGTTCTGTTTGGTTCTTATACTTCTTTCTTCTATCATCCTTTTGGTTGGGTCCTCCATTAAATAAGAACTGTGTCATGAAATGGTCATGGTGCATGTCATTGAAGTGCATTCCACTGCATACATCAAGAGGGTTGCAACTTACATCGTGACAGCATGGGGATAAGTGAATGGAAGACCTGGACAGAAGTTAGATAGAAGACAGAAGATATAAGAGCTGATCGAAGAACTGGTGGCAGTGGGACTGGTACTTGGGAGAACCGAGTCGTGGTATCTGCCATCTTCCTGAATCTGTTGGAGGCAAATTGCAAAAAAAAAAAAAAGTTGGATTCTGTAGAACCTAATTTTTTTTTGCAAATTTCGAGGATCATTTCCCATCATTTAAAAAGGGCTAAATGTGTATTAGATAAGTAATGGCACTGAGAGCAATAATTAATCTAATAATCTATGGTGACTGAGAAAAGCTGAACTTGACGAACTGGTGTTCTTTTTTTTTTTTCAATCTCTGTATTGAACTTAACATTGATTGTTTCATAAACAGACTGATGGCTGAAAAAAAGGTGATATGAGATAAAAGGGAATGTGAGCACTGGAATACGAGGTACACATAGGGTGGTTTCCATTTCCGGTACAGACAATACACTATGTAAATTTGGATTAAAAACAGTGAAGTCAGTACAATAGATATTTGTCCAAGATACTGCAGATCAACTCATTACGCTCAGTGAGTTGTGACTAGTGAGTTGCTGTAGTGACTGAGCTACCAGTCGCATGAGAGGTCCCCAGAGGTGAGGAGGCCCTTATCAATTCCCCAAAGGTGACAGAGCAATCACAATGGTTGCATCATGGCTTCAGCAGTCTCACAAAGTGCAAACGCCACAGGTTTATTTTGGACTAGATAAGACATCTAAATGCTGGATCTTTGGATAAGAATATTTTGGTGTCAGCATTCTTTTTTTTTTTCCTTTTACATTTTTGACACTTTCACTCTATAACCTACAAAAACCAAACAAACATTCCATTGCAGCCTAACGAAATGTAACTTTACATAAAAGACTGCATTAATAAAAAAAAAACCTTGTAAAGTTTTTTCAAGTTTGGGCCTCATTTACACAGACAACACATATGTCAGCTCTTTTATTGCCTTGTGTGTGCTACTTGTACTAAGAACAAGATTGTATCCCAGCAGCAGAAAATACTTTTCCTTTGGGAAAAAAATATACAAGGTATATGGAATAAACTTTAGCATTTCCCTATAAGATTTCCAAATGTTTAATTTTCTCACTGGCTCTTTTTCAACATTTAAGTGTTATATGATCTCTGGTAAATTCATTTAAGTCTGAATACACCATTGCTCTATGACTCACCTTAGCTTAACGCTACACCTGTACAAGGGTCTACTACGGAAGCCATTGTTTGCAGCTTTAGAAACACTTTGTTAGGATTTTAGATGACTATAGGATAATTGTATAGAGAATAGGTATTATATTACATTTTGAGCAGCTGGGACAAAAATACCATTCAGAGATTGATGCAAAAGTGTCCAGAGTATTAAGCAGATCTGAGTGCACAAAGTCTATGCGAGGAGTCTCTATGTCTTCGTTCTGTAGGCACATTATGATAACATTATCCCCTTAAAGGGAACCTATCACCCCGTTTTTTAAAGATTAGATAAAAATAGTGTGAAATAGGGGCAGAGCTGGGCTTTACATTAGTGCCTTTTTGGTGCCTTTACACCCCCGTTAGGCTGCCGAAATACCTTTGTGAAGTGGCCATTTTGTCCTGTCACTCAAGTTGGTCAGGTCGGATGGGCGTGGTCACAGCGCTGTTTCTCCCCCAGAATCCTGCTCATCATTACGTTGGTGGCGTAGTGGTGTGCGCATGTCCAAACAGAAGATCCACTGCCCAGGAGATTCAAAACAGCGCGGTCTTCGCTATTCGCCGTTTACCGGTGGGCGCGGCCATCTTTCTTGTGGCCGCGCGTGCGCAGATGGAGCGCTCTGCTGCCCGGGGCTTCAGGAAAATGGCAGCCGCGATCTCCATCTGCGCACGCGCGGAATCCCGCGGCCATTTTCCTGAAGCCCCGGGCAGCAGAGCGCTTCATCTGCGCACGCGCGGCCACAGGAAAGATGGCCGCGCCCACCGGTAAATGGCGAATAGCGAAGACCGCGCTGTTTTGAATCTCCTGGGCAGTGGATCTTCTCTTTGGACATGCGCACACCACTACGCCACCAACGTAATGATGAGCAGGATTCTGGGGGAGAAACAGCGCTGTGACCACGCCCATCCGACCTGACCAACTTGAGTGACAGGACAAAACGGCCACTTCACAAAGGTATTTCGGCAGCCTAACGGGGGTGTAAAGGCACCAAAAAGGCACTAATGTAAAGCCCAGCTCTGCCCCTATTTCACACTATTTTTATCTAATCTTTAAAAAACGGGGTGATAGGTTCCCTTTAAGGGGATTGGCCAGTGAGAACCAGTGAAAGGGATTGACCAGTGATAGCAAGTGTTCACCTATCCACAGGATCCACTGAGATACACACAGATCAGCAGAACGGGGTACTTTTATCGTTTGAAGGGAATGGGAGTGCACGTTTGACTGTTGCTCCATTCATTCCGAATAGCACTGCCAATAGTGGTCCTTGGCTTTTTCCAACAGCCCCAAAGAGAATGAATGGAGTGAAGTTCCGATCTACTGTTCCATTGTATAATGGAGGTAAAAGTTCCCTGTCAGGAATAAAAATTCCATGTCCTGCCAATTGATGTAGGTACCAGTTGAGGAAAACCCACCGATCAGCAAGTTTTCACTCATGCTTTGTATAGATAAGTTGTTTTCACTGGACAACCCCTTTAAACAGGACCAGTCATGCGACGTGTTTTTGTATTCTTGTTGCTATAAAAGGGAAAGGAGCCCAGACATATTTTTTGCCTGTGACCCAAGCTGTCAGTGTCGTCCCCTGGATGGTCCAGTAAAGCGGGCTTTCTCGATGAATGTGCATTGAAGGCTGGAGGTGTGGAAGGGTCATCAAACTGCAAGAGAGCTTGGCTGGAAGGACTGAGAAGCTAGCACTAGGGCATTCTAGATATTGTAGTTTTAGCAAGGTGGAAACTGGTGTAGCCAGAATTCCCTCTTGAAAACATAACGGCAGATGGTACAGAAGGGTTAGGAGGGACACTGGAGTGTTTTTTTTTTTTTTCTCTCAATAAAAAAAAAAATGCCGCTGGTCCTGGAAAATGCTTTCAATAAAATCATTTTGATTTTTGTACTAAGATTTCTGAAAGATAAGTATCTATACTTCTTGGCTGAAGAAAAAAATGCTTTTAATAATATGTAGCATGCTTTACAATATACCGTAATACGCACAAGGAAATAGTTCCATGTTCTGCATCTTAAGCAAATTCCTTAGGTCTTATAATAATAATTCAAGTATATCGGGAGAAGCTAACTGTAGCATTCTTCATTAAGGATGGAATTAAGGAAGTCAAAATAAATATCTGCTGAGAACCCTTTGAAATAGAACATACTGTATGTGTAATTGTTATGACCAACACTAACTAATTTTCATAGCATTAGCTTTTTACTTTAGGTATTTTTTTAACTGCATTTGGCTTGATCTTGAGCCATGGTGACTGGATGAATGATCAGTAGGAAGATCGATCTTGTGCAAGCCTAGATAGGTCCACCAGGGACTTTTGCTTCATCTTGTTCCTTACTGTAGCGCTATGGCCTGTGCCCCTGCATGGTGTCCCTCCTTGCAGGGACGCCGGCTTACTCACTGCCCTGGCCCTCGGAGTGCTCTTGCTTCCTGCTGTTGTGCGTGCACCACAGCTCCTGGCAGCGTGCCTAGTGTGTGCGCACACTCCCCTGCTCTTAAAGGGGCAACAGGTGCATATAGTAAATGCCCTCAGCTTGTAGGTGAGAGGCATTTAGTATAATGTGTTCACCTGAAAGATGGCTCCTAGCCATTTCCTGGGAGCCATCCTGTAAAAAAACCAAATCCTTAAGGGATTTGCCAAACGAGTTTAGTTATCTACACTTATGGCTATCAATGCTGTACTGTGCATATTTAAGATTGTTGATGATTCGTCCATTTTAGTTCCTTCTATTTTGCAACTCCAGCTTTCCTGAAAATTGTTTCTTCTCATAAATTGAAGAATAATTGTGACAGAATGCAGCCTTCTCTGACGCCAAACTTTACATTGAACACACAGTGTTGCAGTGTTCCGTTCAGACTGTTGGTTCTTGGTCAATGTAAAGGTTCCTAATGAGGCTGGTTAAAAACAGCTGACAAGTCCCGGCTTTGAGGTGGGCTCACCGCTGGAGCCCACCTCACAATGGGGGATACTGCCAGCTGACGTACTATTCCGTCAGCTGGCATCAAGGGGTTAATCCATGAAGGTGTAGTGTGTTGTTTGAGACTGTGGTACCAGCTCTCTTCAGGTCATTGATCAGGTACTGCTGCGCAGTTCTGGCATGATTCCTAACCTCTCTCAGAATCATCCTTACTAGTGTTGAGCGATACCGTCCGATACTTGAAAGTATCGGTATCGGAAAGTATCGGCCGATACCGGCAAAGTATCGGATCTAATCCGATACCGATACCAATACAAGTCAATGGGACACCAAGTATCGGACGGTATCCTGTATGGTTCCCAGGGTCTGAAGGAGAGGAAACTCTCCTTCAGGCCCTGGGATCCATATCAATGTGTAAAAGAAAGAATTAAAATAAAAAATAGGGATATACTCACCTCTCCGACGCAGCCTGGACTTTACCGCCGTAACCGGGAGCCGTTGTACCTAAGAATGCGCGCTTGAAGGGCCTTAGATGACGTCACGGCGCTCTGATTGGTCCGTAGCGGTCGCGTGACCGCTACGTGACCAATCACAAAGCAGTGACGTCACCTAAGGTCTTTCAAGCGCGCATTCTTAGGTACAACGGCTCCCGGTTACGGCGGTAAAGTCCAGGCTGCGTCGGAGAGGTGAGTATATCCCTATTTTTTATTTTAATTCTTTCTTTTACACATTGATATTAATCCCGATACCGATTCCCGATACCACAAAAGTATCGGATCTCGGTATCGGAATTCCGATACCCGCAAGTATCGGCCGATACCCAATACTTGCGGTATCGGAATGCTCAACACTAATCCTTACCCCACGAAGCAAGATCTTGCATGGAGCACCAGACCAAGGAAGATTGACAGTCATCTTGTGTTTCTTCCATTTTCTAATAATTGTGCCAACAGTGGTTGCCTTCTCACCAAGCTGCTTACCTATTGTTCTGTAGCCCATCCCAGCCTTGTGCAGGTCTACAATTTTGTATCTGGTGTCCTTAGACAGGGCTTTGGTCTTGGCTATGGTGGAGAAGTTGGAGTGTGATTGTGTGGACAGGTGTCTTTTATACAGGCAACAAGTTCAAACAAGTGCAATTAATATTAATGAGTGCAGAGTTGAAGGGCTTCTTAAAGAAAAACTAACAGGTCTGTGAGAGCCAGAATTTTTGCTGGTTGGTAGGTGATCAAATACTTATTTCATGAAATAAAATGTAATTTAATTATGTATTTACAATGTGATTTTCTGTTTTTTATTTTTAGATTCTGTCTCTCACAGTTGAAGTGTACCTACGATAAAAATTACAGACCTCTCCATTCTTTGTAGGTGGCAAAACTTGCAAAATTGTCAGTGTATCAAATACTTATGGTATTTACCTCACTGTACATATCAACTCTTCAACCTCCATAGTGTCCTTTCTGCATAAGTTAATGCTGCATTTACCCTGCCCTACTGCAATCATTAAAAGGTGATACCTAGTGGAGTAGTCATGTATCCTCAAGATGGGTGATAATTTAAACATTGTTTTGACTGCGGGGATCCACAGCCAGTGGCAGAACAAGTAGAGAATAAATGTAGTGTTAATCGGACATGCTCAAAACTGCTCCATTCTAGCAGGGATAAAAGTGCCCTAATTCTGATGATTCGTGTGGGTCTTAGCAGTTTGATCCCAACTGATCTACAACTTGTCACCTATCTTGTGGATAAGGGATAACTTATCTTCTCTTGAGAATCCCTTTAAACAACAGCAAGCCAATCCATGTTCATCTACAGTAATAGTCTCTTTAGACAGGCCAACCAATTTTCATGCACACAGAACTATTGTTAAAGACCAAAAAAGGTTGACCCGTAGAAGCACAAGCACAGCGCGAAACAGCCGTCGTTTGCTCCAGCTCGCAAGAGCTCCTTTTCTCACTCCCCCGGCCATGAAGCTTTTTTTATGAAGATTGAATAAAGATTGCCAATTTTTAGACCAGTGAGTGCCTTCCTTTTTCTTGCATATACCAGCAGAACTATTGTTAATTTGATAGTTCTGTGAGCATGCAATATCTTGATCTCAGCAGCACACATTATTATGCGCAGAGAAACCCAGTAAGATTGGCACCAAACTAGCAAAGGTGTAGCCACAGATGCATTTGGCACAAGCTGCCTCAGCTAAGCAAACCTTAAAGGGCCAAGATACTTTTCAACCAGCTCCCAGTAAAAGGGAGGGGGACTTTAGCACAGCCCTTTCCAGGCCTGCAGTCACCGGGCAGCTGGCATCTGGTGATGTGGCCGGAGCCTAGTCGAGAACAGGTAGATAACTCTGTGAGAAACCCTAGGAGTGTAGCACGAAGACCAAGGGAAATGAACCCTAAGGCTAACCCTGAAAGAGAGCAACCAATATTGCAAGCACCACTTGCCACCATAACATATAGAAACTGCAGTAAACAGCAAAGACCTGAGCTGGGAGCAGGGTTAAATAGCTGCCTGATGCTGAAGGAAATTTTCAGGTGATGAATACCTCCCAATCACCCCCATACAACCACTCCCTGCTAACTTGCAAAGCAGAATGGGCACAATCCCACCACTGCCTAGTACCAGACACAGCGTCCTGCGTTGTCTGGTAACCGGGGAAGACAGCATCCCATGTTCCCCAGGCAAAAATCCTACTATTCCAGGAGGCAACGCTCCGTATGATTGGGATGTTATCCCTGCGCATGTGGTAGCTCCGCCTCCAAGGTCAAGACATTGGCGGCAATTGCAACCGTAGTGTAGCACTGGACTCGATCCATTCCAAGGTGGGAGCACAGAAGCAAATTCCTAATATATTCCCTATTTACACAAGACAATGCGGCCGAGAACAATGATTAAGGCTGGTTTCACATTTGCGGTTGTGTCCGCAGCATCTTGTCCGCAACCGCATGCAAAAACGCATGCAAACGCAGCATTTTTTACCCACATCAACTTACACTTGATGGAAAATAAACGCTGTGTTTCATGAGTTTTTGCATGTGTTTGCACTTTTTGAGCATGCATTCGATATTTCCAGGAGGGCATGTCTCAATGGGTGTGTCTAAATCAGTTCCTGGACATGTGTAGTCCGAAGTACGCAAGCGCATCGAATGAATGCGTACGCAAAGACATGCGTACGCATGCGTTCTCATAGACAGTAATGCGTTTTTTTAACGCACTCATCCGCATGCCTGTGCATATTTGACAGAAATTTGCTGCCTCAAAATTTGCAACATGGTGCATTAGCCGCGCCCAGCCGCACATCGTGAAAAGACGCATGCGTAAGCAAACGCAGGCGAAAGCATGCACCTGGGTCTACAATGTTAAAGGTATGAAATCAAGACGCATGCGGATATATGGTCAGAAACGCTGCGGACACAACCGCAAATGTGAAACCGGCCTTAGTAAGCTTATAAATCATTTTTCCAGCTGATCAAACATTTGGCTCATTCATCAGTCTTTTTAGATGAAATGATAATTGGAACACTATATATTTGCACCAGCTATATTGAAAAGTGCAGATGATAAAACTATATGCAACATAGTTCAGCATATACACTTTTTTATTGGTGTTAATTGCAGGCATATTCAAGAGAAAGTAAATAAACGTAATAACCAAGATTATGTGAATCAACCATGAGAACCTTGAGTACTTTGAGCTCATTCAGACAACAGTGATTATTCATGTAGACAAATAACGGACCCAATTTAATTACGGTTTAGGACCAGATTTTCTCCAATGTTCGGTCACTGTCAGCTTTTTTGCACACGAAAAGTTCTCAAGCTTCTTCTATCAAACATGAAAATTGAACTGCACAAAGATGGCATCTGAATGTGGTTTGTTATTTGTCATGGATAGAAAGACTTGAAGAAACTTGAATCACAATCGAACCACTTAGGGTACACTCACACTAGCGATTAACAAAACTGAGTGCTATGCGGTTTTATTGGATAGCATTTGGCCGAATCGCAGCATGCTCGGATCACGCGCACCCATGCAAGTCAATGAGTGCGTGTGAAACCGTGAATAACCTCGGATGTCATTAGTGTGCAGTCAGACATCCGTAGACTCATAGAATGGAGTAGACATTAAGTTCTCCATTTACTCCACACCTGTGCTCTGAATCTGTTATGCGAGAGTCAGATCACACTCAGATGACACTCGGCTCAAACTCTGAAAGCATGCTCTTTCATCTGAGGGTATAAAAAGTTGTCAGACCTCAAGTCTAGTGAAACAAAGGTTAAATAAAATCTTTTAGATCCTTATTTTACCCTGTGGAAGATATTACAGGAATTTTAGGATGAGCCCGATATTCTCTAACAATTATCTAAAGATCATGGCCAGCACATACCTGAGTATAAACCTATTCTTTTTTTTTTGTCAGACCATAGTTTAGTATAGTTTAGGACAAGAAAAAAAATTGTAGCCAAATCTCAAGCATCTAGAGAATTTCCCCCTCCCTCTAGATTAGATAAACAGAACTTTTCTATAGAGATTCTGCTCCCTTCAGCTTTTCTAACCAAAGGCAACAAAGGTTTTCACAGTAGACTGACATCTCAATGTCGCAGTAGCATTTAGAAATGGCTCTACATGCTGACATAGATGATTGAGAACCAAAAATGCAAGTTATTCAATATGAAAGCGCTGCCAAAAAACATGTTAAATATTTAGTATCACTTTAAGAAATACTTTTACAGCATATTCAAGCACACTTCAAATAGTGTTATATGAAAAAGTTTGGGCACCCCTATTAATCTTAACGTTTTATAAAAATTGTTTTTTTTTGCAACAGCTATTTCAGTTTCATATATCTAATAACTGTTGGACACAGTAATGTTTCTGCCTTGAAATGAGGTTTATTGTACTAACAGAGAATGTGCAATCTGCATTCAAACAAAATTTGACAGGTGCATAAGTATGGGCACCCTTATCATTTTCTTGTTTTAAATACTCTTACCTACTTTTTAAAGTGGCCACTTGCAAGTTGTTCTCCTGTTTGAATCTCCTCTGAAGAGTGGCATCATGGGCTCCTCAAAACAACTGTCAAATGATCTGAAAACAAAGATTATTCAACATAGTTGTTCAGGGGAAGGATACAAAAAGCTGTCTCAGAGATTTAACCTGTCAATTTCCACTGTGAGGAACATAGTAAGGAAATGGAAGAACACAGGTACAGTTCTTGTTAAAGTCAGAAGTGGCAGGCCAAGAAAAACATCAGAAAGGCAGAGAAGAAGAATGGTGAGATCAGTCAAGGACAATCCTCAGACCACCTCCAGAGAGCTGCAGCATCAACTTGCTGCAGATGGTGTCACTGTGCATCGGTCAACTATACAACGCACTTTGCACAAGGAGAAGCTGTATGGGAGAGTGATGCGAAAGAAGCCGTTTCTGCAAGTACGCCACAAACAGAGTCGGCTGAGGTATGCAAAAGCACATTTGGAGAAGCCAATTTCTTTTTGGAAGAAGGTCCTGTGGACTGATGAAACCAAGACTGAGTTGTTTGGTCATACAAAAAGGCGTTATGCATGGCGGCAAAAAAACACAGAATTCCAAGAAAAACACTTTCCACCCACAGTAAAATTTGGTGGAGGTTCCATCATGCTTTGGGGCTGTGTGGCCAATGCCAGCACCGGGAATCTTGTTAAAGTTGAGGGACGCATGGATTCCTCTCAGTGTCAGCAGATTCTTGACAATAATGTTCATGAATCAGTGACAACGTTGAAGTTACGCAGGGGATGGATCTTTCAGCAAGACAATGATCCAAAACACCGCTCCAAATCTACTCAGGCATTCATGCAGAGGAACAATTACACTGTTCTGGAATGACCATCCCAGTCCCCAGACCTGAATATCATTGAACATCTGTGGGATCATTTGAAGAGGGCTGTCCATGCTCGGCGACCATCAAACTTAGCTGAACTGGAATTGTTTTGTAAAGAGGAATGGTCAAAAATACCTTCATCCAGGATCCAGGAACTCATTAAAAGCTACAGGAAGCGACTAGAGGCTGTTATTTTTGCAAAAGGAGGATCTACTAAATATTAATGTCACTTTTCTGGTGAGGTGCCCATACTTATGAACCTGTCAAATTTTGTTTGAATACAGATTGCACATTTTCTGTTAGTACAATAAACCTCATTTCAAGGCAGAAACATTACTGTGTCCAACAGTTATTAGATATATGAAACTGAAATAGCTGTTGCAAAAAACAATTTTTACAAAACATTAAGCTTAAGATTAATAGGGGTGCCCAAACTTTTTCATATAACTGTAAGGACCAAATACAACACGTAATGTGTTTATGGTTTAATTATTGGAAATGACGAGACGAACAGGTACATTATTAATAATGTTTCTATGTCACAAATACAAATATAGATAAAATGTAGACATACTATTACAAGAAAAATTAAGTTAACCCTTTGCAGTTACCCTTATTTCTCCTTTAATTACAAAAAAAGTGGCTGAAATTTTATGGAAATCACAAATATTGATAATATTTGTTTCTGGGACAACCCCTATAACTTTGAAAAGTTTCATCTTATTTGATAAGGAAAACTTCCTCAGTTGTAGACATCTTTTAGTCAATATCAAGGTTGGCCAGTGACTTTGTTCAAGCGTTTAATTTTGGCCCGGTGTGTATCAGTTTGACATCCCAGTCCTAGACAACTTCCCTAATAAAGTGATTTTTTAAGTTTCATAACTGAGACAACATGGAAAAAAATTAAAGTTTGGATACTAAGGAAAGATTTCTCCTATTAATTTTTATTGTGAAACTACTTTGCTGTTCATATGTTTATTGCTTTGAGAGTTTTTTTCTGCTTTAAGTTTCTTATGCCTGGTAGTAAAAAGAAAGTATATATCACTTCTTTGAAGCGACTCATGATGGAATTCGTTATAAACTAGACACTGTCCGATTGTCAGGCTGCAAAAAAAAAAACGATTCAGGAAAAACCCTTCCAAAAGTCTTCAAAATTGCTGCAGGAATGAAAAATTCCTCAAAGACGGAGCATTTCCTGACCATCTTAAAACACTCCATCTGAACAGCCTTAGGCTGGGTTCACACTGCGTTATAGGCGTCCGTTAGACGGACTACGTTTCACTGCGGCATAACGCAGTCCGTTAACACCGCCATTGAGTCCTATGTTGGATGCATCGCTAGCGCATGCCCACAATAGGCGTGCGCTAGCGATGTGCTGTCATTGAGTGACGGACCCTGGGACGCGGGCTGCAGCGTTTCCGGGTCCGTCACTGCTAGTGCAGATAGAGCATCTGCTAGCTCTATCTGCGCTAGCGCGACGACATATCGGCACTTGTGTTAACAGCAGCCCATTAGCGTATGTGATGCAATGCAAGAATTAAGGACCTGAGAGCAATATTTTAAATGATCATTGAGGGACTCAGGATCTGCACAATGTTAAGAGGGAATAACATTAAAAAAAAGTAAGATCACAGTTACTATTTAATAACCTGTAGATTCCAATTTAATAGCAATCTCCCTATCAAATATTTCCTATAGTTGCAAATAAAATCTGCATAATATTTGTTTGGATACATGTTGCTACTGACCACGGGGTCAAGATGAACACACTCGCAGTTGGCCGATGGGTGTGCATCATGTAACTGGTTTTGATCAATTGCATTCAGCCACCACTTGTGTTCTCAAATTGAACATTAATTTTTTGTCCAATCCTTGCAGTATTTCAGATCGTAATTTTTTTTCGTTTGAAGCCTTGAGTGCCAGCCCTTTTCAAGTTCTGTTAGAATATTAAAAGTTTTGAATAGTCTGAAACACAAATCTTATTTTCAACCATTCATAAGTTGATTTACTTGTGCATTTTGGGTGACTGTCTTGTTGCATCACATATTTCTTCTTGAAATCATGGATTGCTGCCCTAACATTTTTCAGATACCGTACTTTGTTATACCAAGGCTGATGAAGAGACCCAAGTAGACTTGAGAGCTTCCTTTGTAACATAATTTATTTTTGTTAGCTATTAAAAAGGTATCATAGCTACAAGATTATTATTTTGTTTCTCAATCAATCTTTTCTCAACTGGCTAACACTGTACCAAAACGTTTTGTTTTTTTATTTTTACTTTTTTTTTTTTTACAACATGTTTTGATACACCTTTGTTTCCTCAATGACCACAAGATGTCAAGGCCCTGAAGCAACTAAACAGCCCTAAACAATTATTCTCCTTTTACCATGCTTCACAGATGGAATAACAATTTGGTGTGCGGTGTTCTTTTTCTTTTGAACATAGCCTTGCGTATGTGATAAAAAGTTCCACTTTGGTCTCATCGGCCTATAGAACATTTTCCCAGAAGCATTGTGAACATCCAAGTTTTCTTCAGCGTTTGACGTACCATGGTGCTTTTTGGACAGCAGAAGCTTCCTTCCAGGTGTCCTTTCATGAAAATCAATCTTGATAAGTATTTTTTTCTTTTTAACAGCGGACACAGAAAAAGAAATTATCATTTTTTTTTTGCCTTGAGTTCTTTCTCACCTCTTTCATTCTGCTCTTGGATTCATGTTAAACAAGTCGGTCACAAGACAAGAATTGTCTCTATTTCTAGACAATACCGTATGTCTTACCGAGCAATGCTTTTGTATCTTCCAATTCATATTCATAATTCACAATACCCAATCTTTCTTGAGAAGACTTTTCTCAGTATCTAAACTTTGTGTCATTTTAAAGGAGTTTCCCCCAATTTTAACCCCTTCACCCCCGGAGCTTTTTCCGTTTTTCGCTCCCCTCCTTCCCAGAGCCATAACTTTTTTATTTTTCCATCAATTTGGCCATGTGAGGGCTTATTTTTTGCGGGACGAGTTGTACTTTTGAACGACATCATTGGTTTTACCATGTCGTGTACTAGAAAACGGGAAAAAAATTCCAAGTGCAGTGAAATTGCAAAAAAAGTGCAATCCCACACTTGTTTTTTGCTTGCCTATTTTGCTAGGTTCACTAAATGCTAAAACTGACCTGCCATTATGATTCTCCAGGTCAGTACGAGTTCATTGACACCTAACATGACTAGGTTATTTTTCACCTAAGTGGTGAAAAAAAATTCCAAACTTTGCAAAAAAAACAAAACAAAATTGCGCCATTTTCCGATACTCGTAGCGTCTCCATTTTTCGTGATCTGGGGTCAGATGAGGGCTTATTTTTTGCGTGCCGAGCTGGCATTTTTAATGATAGCATTTTGGTGCAGATACGTTCTTTTGATCGCCCGTTATTGCATTTTAATGCAATGTCGTGGCGACCAAAAAAACGTAAATCTGGCGTTTCGATTTTTTTTCTCATTACGCCGTTTAGCGATCAGGCTAATGCTTTTTTTTTATTGATAGATCGGGCGATTCTGAACGCGGCGATACCAAATATGTGTAGGTTGGGGTTTTTTTTTAATTGATTTATTTTGATTGGGGCGAAAGGGGGGTGATTTAAACTTTTATATTTTTTTCACATTTTTTTTTACTTTTGCCATGCTTCTATAGCCTCCATGGGAGGCTAGAAGCAGGCACAACGCGATCGGCTCTGCTATGCAGCAGCGATCATAAGATCGCTGCTACACAGCAGAAATGCCGGTGTGCTGTGAGCGCCGACCACAGGGTGGCGCTCACAGCCACCGGCGATCAGTAACCATAGAGGTCTCCAGGACCTCTATGGTTACAATGGAGAAGCATCGCCGACCTCCGATCATGTGACGGGGGTCGGCGATGCGCTCATATCCGGCCGCACGGCCGGATGCGGTAGTTAAATGCCGCTGTCTGCGTTTGACAGCGGCATTTAACTAGTTAATAGCGGCGGGTGATCGCGATTTCACCCGCCGCTATTGCGCGCACATGTCAGCTGTAAAAAACAGCTGACATGTCGCGACTTTGATGTGCGCTCACCGCCGGAGCGCACATCAAAGCAGGGGACCCGACATCTGACGTACTATAACGTCAGATGTCGGGAAGGGGTTAAAGTGTTATGATCAATGGGTTGAGAGGGTGGTGTAATACTTATAAAAATTCTGTACTCTCCTCCCAGGCCGGTGTTGCTCCTCCACTCTTGCTGCTGTGTCCTTTGCCAGACTTGGACATCAACATACGGAGGAGGCGTCACGTGGCTGCTGAAGCCCTTTCATTTCTATCCGAGCAGAAGAAGCCAACTCAGAGTGCGGAGGCTGCAGCCAATCACCAATCTGTTTCTTCTTCTTCTGAGGAACACTCATCCCCTTACCCCCCCGTCGTTGATACCAGTAGACTTTCAGAATACGTAGTGCTTACTACAAACAAGTGAGGCCAGTCATGGAGTCAATCAATTTTTTTATTTCTCTCTTATCCCTACATTCAATAATAGTGGACAACTCCTTAATATCAGATTATCCTGCATGACTTTGCCATACACATTAATGTTTGGTTCTGTGTTGTCAATGGGAAGAAAGCCATTGCCAGGCACTGCGTTTGAAATAAATCGTTATCTTCCCCAACATTATTTGTCACAGAAGTGTTGGGAGGCACCTATACATGTTAGATGGTTGACCAGTTCCAGAAAAATTGGCGTGTTCAATCAATTTTGAGCTAAAGTCCGATATATATATACTGTATATACTCGAGTATAAGCCGACCCGAGTATAAGCCGACCCCCCTAATTTTGCCACAAAAAACTGGGAAAAGTTATTGACTCGAGTATAAGCCTAGGGTGGAAAATGCAGCAGCTACCGGTGAATTTCAAAAATAAAAATAGATGCTCCATACCGTTCATTATGGCCCCATAGATGCTCCATATAAAGCTGTGCCACATATAATGCTCTGCACCGTTCATTATGGCCCCATAGATGCTCCACATAAAGCTGTGCCACATATAATGCTCTGCACCGTTCATTATGGCCCCATAGATGCTCCACATAAAGCTGTGCCGTATATAATGCTCTGCACCGTTCATTATGGCCCCATAGATGCTCCACATAAAGCTGTGCCATATATAATGCTCTGCACCGTTCATTATGGCCCCATAGATGCTCCACATAAAGCTGTGCCACATATAATGCTCTGCACCGTTCATTATGGCCCCATAGATGCTCCATATAAAGCTGTGCCACATATAATGCTCTGCACCATTCATTATGGCCCCATAGATGCTCCACATAAAGCTGTGCCACATATAATGCTCTGCACCGTTCATTATGGTCCCATAGATGCTCCACATAAAGCTGTGCCATATATAATGCTCTGCACCGTTCATTATGGCCCCATAGATGCTCCACATAAAGCTGTGCCATATATAATGCTCTGCACCGTTCATTATGGTCCCATAGATGCTCCACATAAAGCTGTGCCATATATAATGCTCTGCACCGTTCATTATGGCCCCATAGATGCTCCACATAAAGCTGTGCCACATATAATGCTCTGCACTGTTCATTATGGCCCCATAGATGCTCCACATAAAGCTGTGCAATATATAATGCTCTGCACTGTTCATTATGGCCACATAGATGCTCCACATAAAGCTGTGCCATATATAATGCTCTGCACCGTTCATTATTGCCCCATAGATGCTCCATAGAAAGCTGTGCCCCATATACAATGCTCTGCACTGTTCATTATGGCCACATAGATGCTCCACATAAAGCTGTGCCATATAGAATGCTCTGCACCGTTCATTAATGCCCCATAGATGCTCCATAGAAATCTGTGCAATATATAATGCTGCTGCTGCTGCAATTAAAAAAAAAAAATGACATACTTACCTCTCTTGCTGCCCGCAGCTCCTCAGCGTCCCGTCTCGGCGTCTCTCCGCACTGACTGTTCAGGCAGAGGGCGGCGCGCACACTAGTACGTCATCGCTCCCTCTGACCTGAACAGTCAGAGCAAAAGGACGGGAAGACGGAGCAGCGCCCGGCTGGTGGAACGTGGACAGGTAACTATGACATACTTACCTGCTCCCGGCGTCCCTGGCTCCTTATCCCGGACAGCTGGTCTCCGGGTGCCGCAGCCTCTTCCTCTGTCAGCGGTCACCGTTACCGCTGATTAGAGAAATGAATATGCGGCTCCGCCCCTATGGGAGTGGAGTCCATATTCATAACTGTAATGAGCGGTCCCAAGTGACCGCTGAACAGGTGACAAGCTGCGGCACCGAAGACCAAGGGACGGGCAGGGGGAGCGCCAGGAGCGCCGGGACTAGGTGAGTATGCGACAGTCCTCTCTCCCCCTCACCCGCCGACCCCACCGCCGATCATGACTCGAGTATAAGCCGAGAGGGGCACTTTCAGCCCAAAAATTTGGGCTGAAAATCTCGGCTTATACTCGAGTATATACGATATATATATATATATATATATATGTATATATAAGAGATGGCTGTCGGACAAATGATGCCTGAGCAGGTTCGACCGACACTAGTTTAATTTGTATGGTGGCCTTAACAAGCAGTTGTACAGGCCAACCTGATATGCTGGCTACAGAGTAGGGACTTATCACTGTAATATAGGTGCTAGTGATGTGTCGTTCGTGAACGAGCCGACACAAAGAGCCGGCTCCCTGCTGTGAACGATGGGAGCCGGCACACCAGTGAGAGCCACTAAAATTCCTGAATGGCTCTCACTGGGCGTAAAATCCCGGGCTTTGGCATGTGTAACTCCGCCCACCTGAGCAAAACCCCGCCCACGCTTCAATTTAATTGGCTCTAAAGAAGTGGGCGGAGTTTCTGCAGTAGGTGGGCGGAGTTTCGGACCCTGAATAGATATTCAATAGGGATCCATTTAGGATCCAAAACGAGCCGGTTCGTGAGCCGAAAGAGCCGGCTCTTTTTGGTGTGCGGAGCCATGAGAGCCGGATCACCAAAAAGAGCCGGACTGCCCATCACTAATAGGTGCAGAAACATGCCAATATGATTGTGTGAAAGGCTTGAGTTAAACCAAATTTGAAGTAATTTCACCATATTAAGAAAACAAACAAACCAAAAAAAGAAACCAAAAAAACAGTTAACCAGGTTGGATTTTTGACGAACAGTACAAGGTAGCATCTAGCTTTTATTTATATAAGAATACAGGTAATTGCTCTGCAGCTACATGTGGAAGTCAATGTAGGTCAATCTAGGCCTGAAAATATGTTGCCTTTCCTATAATACTTTTTTTTAAAAAAGAAGCTTCTCTGATCAACAGCGATAAGCTGTCATCATCTGGGTAAATCATGTCTGGCCATTCCGAGAGCTCTCCTTAGTCTCCTATATTCTATTTATACTATATGGCAATTACAATGTAGGGGCATCGGCTACAGCTGGAGGAAGGAAGGTTTCTACACCAAAGGAATTCTTTCCCTCTGATATGGAAAGTGGTCCAAGTAAATTCACAAAGAGTACTAAAGGGGCTTGGATTCCTTTATAAAGTGTAACAATATCGCAATCTATAGATATTAGATTTTTGGGAGAGAGGTCGCTGATCTAGGGATTTATTCTGATTACCGTATTTGGAGTCAAATTTTTTTCTCTAAGATAATGTTTATTTGCTTCATGGAGGTTCATTCCTTTCTCGGAATCAATGCCATAGGATAAAAAACTGAATCGGATGGACTTACGTCATTTTTTGTATTATAAGCTATCCTACTATATACAGGTGCTTCTCAGAAAATTAGAATATCATCAAAAAGTTAATTTATTTCAGCTCTTTAATACAGAAAGTGAAACTCATATTATATAGTCATTACAAACAGAGTGATCTATTTCAAGTGTTTATTTTTGTTAATGTTGATGCTTAAGGCTTACAGCCAATGAAAGCCCAAAAGTCGTTATCTCTGTAAATTAGAATAATTAACAAAAAATACCTGCAAAGTCTTCCTAAGCATTTAAAAGGTTCCTTAGTCTGTTTCAGTAGCTCCACAATCATGGGGAAGACTGCTGACTTGACAGATGTCCAGAAGGCAGTCATTGATACACTCCACAAGGAGGGTAAATATTGCATTTTATTTAGAATTCAATGTCCCAGAGTCTGGAGGAAGAGTGGAGAGGCCACAATCCAAGCTGCTTGAGGTCTACTGTGAATTTTCCACAATAAATGATGGTTTCGGGAGCCATGTCATCTGCCGGTGTTTAATCAAGACCAAAGTCAGTGCAGCAGTCTACCAGGAAATTTTAGACCACTTCATGCTTCCCTCTGACAAAAAGCAATTTGGAGATGGGAATGTCATTCTCCAGCAGGACTTGGCCCCTGTCCACACTGCTAAAAGTACCAATACCTGGTTTACAAACAACAGTATCACTGTGCTTGATTTGAAGCAAACTCGTTTGACCTTAACCCCATAGACAAGAAGATGAGAGACATCAGACCCAACAATGCAGACGAGCTGAAGACTGCTATCAAAGCAACCTGGGATTCCATAACCCCTCAGCAGTGCCACAAGCTGATCGCCTCCATGCCACACCGCATTGCTGCAGTAATTGATGCAAAAGGAGCCATGACCAAGTATTGAGTTCATTTACTGAACATACATTTCAGTAGGCCAACATTTCAGATTTTAAAATCATTTTTCAAGCTGGTGTTATAAAGTATTCTAATTTACAGAGATAATGACTTTTGGGTTTTCATTGGCTGTAAGCCATAATCATCAACATTAACAGAAATAAACATTGAAATAGATCACTCTGTGTGTAATGACTCTATATAATATACGAGCCTCACTTTTTGTATTGAAGAACTTAAATAAACTTTTTGATGATATTCTAATTTCGCAAGAAGGACCTGTATATAAATTTACAAACATGTATTTTTTTTTAATTTACTTGCTTATTTAGCACCATTAATTACATGGAGATTTACAGACATCATCACTGTCCCCATCCGGCTCACAATCTAAATACACTATGTCTTTGGAGTGTAATAAAGGAAAGAGCCGAATCAAGAAAACCATTCTCTCCGCTGGCTAAAAGTCAATAACATCCCTATGCCATAAAACACATAGACTGCTGGTAGACAACACTTTTAAGGGTGTATTTAAAGTATTTCTGCCGTCTACACTGGAAGTATTTGTCATGAGGATTTTCCTACTTTTTTTTGGATACAAGGAGCATTTCTTACCCTTGGATGAACTGGAATACAAGTCGGTGTGCATGCAGCGTGTAGTGCATGTTCACACTGGCCACTAAACAGACAAAATCTAAGATAAAAACAAAATAAGCAAGTACTCTGCAGTAAATAAATAAACAGCAATAGTGCATGAAAATAATAAAGGGTACTTAGCATAATTTTGATTAAAAAAACGCAAAAGATATTCCACCATGTCAACGTGACCTTATTCGGGAGGGTCCTAACCTCTAGTATTAAAACCTTTACTCTTGACAACAGTATATGACCATATTCACATTGCATTTCTGCATTGTATTTGTGGGTTCCATCTAAATCTCTTGCAAATATGATTGAGATGAAAACCCTGACAGAACCGTAGTGTGCTGTTACACAACATAAAATTAACTGTTTGTGTTTTTTTCTCTCAAAGTCTCTTTTTTTAAATAGGCACAAAAGCATAGATGACTGTTTTCGTGCCCATCTGAAAATGCGAACATAGTGCATACACCCTATCTGAGCATAGTTTAATTAAGGTCAAGTTCACACATGACACATTTTATGCATAAAAAATCCACAGTGGAATACTGTAACAAATCCATACGTTGTGGAGAGTTTGAAATGGAAATGAACCTGCAATGCAGATTTAGAAACCTGCAGAGCGGAAATCAAAAACACGTTGTTGAGGACATGAAATTGATAAAGCAGAAACCCACAATCATGTACTAAAGCCCAATTCATTATTGCATTTTGTGTATTTTTACTACTTTTTTGCCATTTTTCAATTACTCCTTATTTCTTTTTTAATGTGTAAATTTTTAAAGTTTATTGTGGGCAGGATTTTAAGATGTTATTGGCTGATTCATTGCGACTTTTTAAAAAGTCACAACATTTGGGGGTAATTGTTCTTGTCTCCCAAGAGGGATTTTAGGCAACCCTATTTTTATTTTTTTTAGCAAATTTTTGCAATAAAAGGTCACAAAAATAAAGAGCATTTTTTTTTTTACTTTGCACAAAATTCATGAACCCACATTTGACGCAAGTAAATTCAATGAATAGCACAAGGTAAAAAAAAGGAAAGGAGACTTTAAAAAAGGGCATATGATGAATTGAGGGCCCAATCTTGATAATTTTGCAGCATTGCAAAATCTCAAGTGCAGATGTTGGTGTAAAATTTAAAAAAGAAACAAAATTTGCAGTTAATCCACGTGAAGTCAGCAGATCAGAACAAAATCTCACGGACCTAGCTGCAGAAATCCCTGCAGAATATCAGCGTTTTGGGAAAAAAGGAGATACCTCAGCAGGTGATTCTTTGGTCCCATTGCATACCGGCCACCTGTATAAGGGTTCTGTCCCATGTGACTTCTGCAGTCGCCGACTGGTTCTAGCCATCATATGGGACGAAACAACTGCACAAGCGGTTGGGCTGAGCAAGGACAGGCATACAAGTTCAGAAGGGACAAGACAAATCACCAGTGGAGGGAAGTGTGAAGATCTGAGGTTGTGGGTTCTAATAATCACCTAGGCAGGTTAAAAATGCAACTACTTTTTGTTCCTTACATCCATGGTCATACAGCTATTCCAGGTAGATGGTCACAATGCAATGTCCCCAGTCCACAAGATCCTATCCTGGGGCCGATAGTTCCACTGCCCCCATACCATGCGATACGCACTGTCTCACAACTTTTGGGTTGACCCACAGCTTTTGTATCTCACACCAGTATAGTTATGGTCATAGTACATGCTCCATACCATGACCATAGCACGTCTCCCGCTCCAGCTGGCAACAACAGTCCTTCAGATAGTTCCTCACGTGCAGACGAAGTCCCAGTTTAGGTCCGTCATCTGTTATTTGAAATATAGGGGCTTCCACTTTATATTTAATACAAAGGTTCTGGAAAAGTGAAATGGCTCCTCGTCCCCCCAAAACAAATTCTGTGCTTTGTGTGCTTAAACCGTATGTTTGGCATTTCTGGAGCGATGAGAGCCCACCTAATTTACAGGTGCCTGTCTCCAGAAGCACGAGTTGGGCACTACAACGTGCTGGGCACCGCAACAGCAGTTTGCAATTTTTACTCAGCAACATCCACTTCTTCTTGTTTCTGGAAAAAACCCATAAAGCCAAAATCATCACTACATCTGTAGCTAAATTCCCACAGAAGTATAATTTCCAAAATGGGGTCACTTGATGGGGGATTCGGCTCTTCTAGCATTTAGGGGCTTTATATATGGAGTCCTAATACTATTCTAGAAAAATTTGCGCTCCTGGAGGAAAATAGCGTTCCGTCTCTCCCAAGTCTCAATGTATGGCTAAGCCATACTGTACAGCCACATATGGGGTATTTCTAAATTCAGCAGAAACTGTGGGACAAATTTTGGTGCCATTTTTGTCGATATCCCAGTGTGAAAATGTAAAATCTGGGGCTAAAACAAAATTTGATGGTAAGAATGTAATTATTTTTTTATTCACTGCCCAATGGTATAAAACTTTATGACCCAGCTGTGGTGTCAATATGATCACTGCACCCCTAGATGAATTCATGTAGAGGTGTAGTTTGTAAAATGGGGTCTCTTGTGGGGGGGGGGGGGTTTTGCTGTTCTGTCACCTCAGGGGTTCTGCCAATGTGACATAGCACCGTCAAACTAGTGCAGTAAAATCTAAACTCCAATATGGTACATCTTCCCTTCTGAGCTTTGCACTGAGTCTCAAAAGTAGTATTCCCCCACATATGGGGTATCGGCATATTAGAAATTGCACAATGTTGGGGTCCATTTTCTCCTGTCATTGTGAAAATGAAAAAAATGTTAAGCTAAAAAATATTTTTTCCACAAAAATTATTTTTTTCATTTCCACAGATTAACATTGTAAAATTCTGGGAAGCACCTGTGGGTTCAAGGTGCTCACCACACATCTAGATAAATTCCTTGAAGGCTTCTAGTTTTCCAAATGGAGTCACTTGTGGGCGTTTTCCACTGTTTAGGCACATCAGGGGCTCTCCAAATGCGACATGACACCCACAGACCAATCCATTAAAGTCTGCATTCCAAAACATCACTACTTCCTTTCTGAATCCTGCCATGCGCCCACACAAGTTTTCCCCACATATGGGGTATCTGCATACTCGGGGGGAAAATGGCACAACACATTTTGAGGTCCATTTTCTTTTGTTACTGTTGTGAAAAGAAAAAAATTGGGGATAAAAACATTTTTGTGGGGAAAATGTATTATTTTCACGGCTCTGTTATAAACACCTGGGGGTTCGGGGTGCTCACCACACATCTTGATAAGTTGCCTAAAGGGTCCAGTTACCAAAATGCTGGCGCTTGTAGACGGTTTCTATTATTTAGGCACATCAGGGGCTCTTCAAATGTGACATTGCATCCTCTAATTATTCCAGTAAATTTTACATTCAAAAAGTGAAATCGTGCTCTTTTCCTTTCAAGCCCTGCTGTCTGCTCAAACAGTAGTTTTTGTCCACATATTGGAGATCAGCGTACTCAGGAGAAATTGCACAAATTGTTTGGTACAATTTCTCCTGTTCTTGTGTCCGCTATCGATTCCAGTGAATTTTACATTTAAAAAGTGAAATGGCACTCATTCCCTTCCTAGCCCAGTTGTGCACCCAAATAGTGATTTTCCCCCAAATATGGGGCATCGGCGTGCTCAGGAGAAATTGTACTACAAATTTTGGGGTCCATTTTCTCCTGTTACCCTTGTAAAAATAAAAAAATGTGGGTCTAAAGTAAAATGATTGTGAAAAAAAGTTAAATGTTCATTGTTTCCTTTCACATTCCATTAATTCCTGTGAATCACCTGAAGGGTCAATAAACTTTTTGAAAGTGATTTTAAACATCTTGAAGGGTGTGGTTTTTAGTATGGCGTCACTTTTGGGTATTTTCTTTCATATAGGCCCCCTAAACTCACTTCAAATGTAATGTGGTCAATAAAGAAAATAGTTTTGAAAATTTTGTTGGAAAAATGAGAAATCGCTTGTTATCTTTTAACCCTTATAACTCCCTAACAAAAAATATTATCTTTCAAAAATGGTGCTGATGTAAAGTAGACATGTGGGAAATGTTATTTATTAACTATGTTGTGTGACATAACTCTCTGATTTAAGGGCGTAAAAATTAAGTTTGAAAATTGCTAAATTTTTGCCAAATTTGTTTTTATCCACAAACAAGTCATATCGAACAAATTTTACCACTATCATGTAGTACAATATGCCATGAAAAAACAAACTCAGAATCAGTGGGATCCGTGGAAGCGTTTCAGAGTTATTACCGCATAAAGTGGTACTGGTTAGAATTGTAATATTTGGCCTGGTCATGAAGGTGAAAAGGTTAAAGCATTACTGGAGTTTTTTGTTTTTTTATTGCACCGTTTTAGTGGTTCCTTAAATGTAATTCCCCAGCCCCCTGGTACTTGAATTTGTCCTGAATAACTTTGCTAATCCAAATGTTTTTATACAGAATAATGACATGAGATTTTGCCAAAATTGTTGTAACTTTTGGTGCACCTCATTACCAGTCTCAGCTTGGAGTCGGGGACATTTTTAAACATTGTGACACAAAAAAAGTCACAAATCCAGTTCAAGACAAAAGTAAAACAGATTTGTTCTGTTTTTGCTACGATATCATGAACAGTGTGGGCCGTTTTATTGAATTTTGGTATAAACAAAACGTCATCATATTCTTCAAGACAAAAAAGAGAAAAAAAAGAGAAATGACTTAATAAAAAATTGGAAAAAAAATAAAATGGCTCATAGTATGGAAGAGATAAGAATAAGCTCAACCACTTTTCTAACATTTTATTCCTTTGCGCATTTTACTCCTAAAAATCCAGACGAGAAACTCAGCAAAACAAACTCTTATGTCTGAGCATTCCCTTTTCTGACTTTACCAATCCTCTGCCAGGCCTGTGGCGATGTGTGTCTGTGTCTCTAACCGGTCAGCTGAAAGAGGCAAAAGACTGGTATATAACAGATAGATAGAAAATATAGGATAAACTTAAATAGAGGACGATTAATAAATAGGTCAATGTAGATAGAAGATATGAAAGATAAACAGTAGATAAATAGAAGAAACAAGAGAAAGCTTGAGAAAGACTCACAGTTTGAAGAGCGGAAACATAGCACATCCGTGGGTGACTGAAGACCACAGTTTTTTCACAATCTTATGTCTGGAGTGTTACCATTTTTTGTAGATCGATAGTCATGTCCAAAAGTGTTGCCCCCCTTGAAATTGTTCTAGAAAATGAAGTATTTCCCTCAAAAAATTATTACAATCACGCATGTTTTGTTATACACAGGTTTATTTCCATTGTGTGTAATGTAACAAAACAATAAAACATAGAAGAAAAAAAGGCAAATTGGACATAATAATTTCACACAAACCCCCCCAAAAATTGTTGGCATCTTTCAAAAATTCTGGGTAAACAACTTTGGTTCAAGCATGTCATGCTCGTTCAAACTCACCTGTGGCAAGTAACAGGTGTGGGTAATATGAAAGCCACATCTGAAACCAGATAAAAAGGGGAGAAGTTGCCTCAGTCTTTGGATTGTGTGCCGCACTAAGCATGGAAAACAGAAAAAAGAGAAGTTGTCTGAGGACTTCGAACCAAAATTGTTGTGGAAAATATTAACAATCTCGAGGTTAAATTAGGCACCCTCGACTTAATATTTGGTTGCACAGCCTTTGGAATAAATACCTGCAATCAATAACTTCCTATAACCATCAACAAGCTTCTTACACCTCTCAACTAAAATTTTGGACCAATCTTCTTTTGCAAACTGCTCCAGGTCTCTCATATTTCAAGGCGCCTTCTCCCAACAGCAATTTTAAGATCTCTCCACAAGTGTTCAATGGGATTTAGATCCGGACTCATTGCTGCCACTTCAGAACTTGCCAGCGCTGTGTTGACATCCATTTCTGGGGGTTTCTTGAAGTATGTTTGGGGTCACTGTCCAGCTGGAAGACGCAAACTGAGCTGACAATGGTCACTATATTGCAACCCAAAATCCTTTGGTGATCTTCAGATTTAAAATGCTTTGCAGACAGTCAAGGCACCCAGTGCCAGAGGCAACAAAACATCTGTGACCCTCCTCCATATTTGACTGTAGGTACTGTGTTCTTCTCTTTGTAGGCCTCATTCCATTTTCGGTATACAGTAGAATGATGTACTTAACCGAACAGCTCTATCTAGGCCTCATCTGCCCAAAAGACACTTTCACAGAAGGATTTTGGAGTACTCGTACATTTTGCCAAACTGCAGTGCTTTTTTATGTCTCTGTGTCAGCAATGGCGTCCTCTTGGGTTTCCTGCCATAGCGTTTCTGTTATGCTAGCGTAGTTACTCACTTGGGATAACAGGTAAATCTAAATACTGTAACTGACTCTGCCGATTCCTTTATAGACTGGAGATCCTGACCCCACAGTCCCTAGTGGTTGCTGTCTGAGAAGAGATTGCCTAACCACAGACTAGAAGAGGGCCACTCTGACCTATGCTGCCTAAAAGGCCGTCGAGGGCATCACGTTCCTTCTAAAAACCGGAGGGCAGAGCAGAGTGCAAGTTACCTACAGAAGGGAAAGTGTGATGAAAAAAGGAAAAGATCCCATAGTGAGTAAAATAAACCACGAAATACAAAATAAAGTGTAAAGTATGAACTGCTAGAAGATATGTTGCCTACTTCCTAAATAGAAACAGAAGGCAGGTGCAGAATAACACATGCAGGGATTGTCTAACAAACAGGCAATTTCTGCATGTATTGTGGCTGTCGAACAACGGCAAGACATGTAGTCAGGGATACGCTAACATATTTTTTTGTCCTAATCGAAATTATAACATCTTATCCACGCATGTTCGCTCATCAGTAATCCCCATACAGTTCAATGGGGGTGAGGGTTCATATAACCAAACCGAACTTTAGACTAAGTTTGGGTCGGGTACCAGAAACTGAACTTTCACGGGTCCGCTCATCCCTATTCTTGTATAAAAATTCACAAAAATGGGGGAACACATTAAAAAGTCAGATGCCCTTAAAGTTTGTGATATTTTGAAACATCAGTAGGGGGATGATTAAAAATCCATTTCTTCACTGACTTTGGGGTGCTGCCCCCATTTTTATATTGACATCCGTTTCTTCACTGACTTTGGGGTGCTGCCCCACATTTTTATATTAAAATCCGTTTCTTCACTGACTTTGGGGTGCTGCCCCCCATTTTTATATTGACATCCGTTTCTTCACTGACTTTGGGGTGCTGCCCCCCATTTTTATATTGACATCCGTTTCTTCACTGACTTTGGGGTGCTGCCCCCCATTTTTATATTGACATCCATTTCTTCACTGACTTTGGGGTGCTGCCCCCCATTTTTATATTGACATCCGTTTCTTCACTGACTTTGGGGTGCTGCCCCCCATTTTTATATTATGTGTACATTATATATATATATACACATTTTATTATTATTTTTATTTATTTCGGCATATCCACCCACAAAATCTGCACCGTTCAGAGTGAATTTACTGCTGCAGATTTAGTCCTTATTCTGCTCCCCCCAAAAAAAAAACAATAAAGCAAAATAAAAAACCCCAAACCCCAGAATGCAGCACAATACTGTTCTGCTTTGTCGTTATTCACACTGCTGCATTTTGTTGTCTTTTTTCTTAACACTTCCTCCATGGACAGTTTTATGCAAACAAACATTAACCCCATGAACACCTAACAGAGAGTACTTTCTTTTTTGTTAGGTTGGAGGTACTTTCTTATGTATCATGCAGGCTGTGTAGCTAAAGTCAGGAGGTGCTGGCACCTGTAGTTCCACAGGCTCGGATACACCACCCTCCTGCACTCCAGGAGACGCTTGGTCCGTACTGGGACTTGTAGTCCCCACGCTGAGGTGACAGGAGGGGGGCGCTGCTGCTGCCGCCCTGGGGGTCTCTCTCCGCCGCTTTCTTGTCAGTATAGCATCGCCATGGAGACCGGCCGCCCTGGGCGGGGCCTTCACCTCACACTCAGAGAACTCTACGTGCTGACGTCACCGAGGACGACGTAAGCGAGAGAGAGGGGAGAGCGAGCGAGGAGGAGGCGGGAGGAAGACCATGGGAGGGAGGACGGAGAGAAGGGGGAGGCTCCGTGCGGGGCCAGCAGAAAATGGCGAGTCTGTGTAAGAGCCAGCAATGCTCTATCGAGAGGCGCGGTTTTCGACAGGAACTTGACTCTTGGCGGCACAAGCTCATTCACTGTGTAGGTAAGCTCTAATTCTTTACACACACCCCACCTTCCAAAAATCACAGCCGACGGGTCACCTCACAACTTACCGCCCGGTATAACACAGAAGGGGGAGGAGGGAAGAGACGACGGCTAAACCCGGAACCGGTGCTGTTTGCAGTCCCCGCGTATACCGGCGGAGAGCGGCTGCGGTGACTCCGCTCTGAGGTAAAACAAAACGGCGGGAAAGGGGCGTGCGCGAGGGGAGAGAGGTGCGCGGGCAACGGCTCTGACGGTCATGTGACTGCGCCCCTCAACAAAAAAACGCCCGCCCGTCCCCTCTGCTGCTCCGGGCGGGGAGTTCTAATGGCTCCGGGGTGGGGGTTCTTTCCTTATTTCCGTTGAGGGAGAGGCCAATCACACGGCCCCGGTTCTCCGGCTGTTACTGGGAGTTTGGTCAGAGGAGGAGGGCGAGAGAGAGAGAGGGGAACTCGCGCCGCTCTGGCCGCCGTTTCGAATGCCGGGCGCGTGCACGACGCACGCGCGTCCCCGAAGCCACCCTCCTGTGCGCGCCCCCGGCACCACTAATTACCCCAAATTCTGTGTTTTTTTTTTTTGTTTGTTTGTTTTTTTTTCACACCCCCATGTAAAAAGTGTAGCAGGGGCCTTGTCTTATGTCCATGTTCACATTTTGCAGTTCCTCCCTTTAAAACATCAGCTTTCTAGGTAATTTATTATTCCTTATTTATAACTGCCCCGATTAGACTTTTTGTTTTTTTTTAATGGGCGTGTTTTTTTTTTTTATTTCTTTTATTATAAATCTGTTTGCTTAATTAAAGAAACTCGATGCTTTGCGCTTTCTCCCTCCTCCCTTCTTTCTGCAAACACTTTTTTTTGTGTGTGTGTTCCTTGAATGGTGGGCAGGGATGGGGGTGAGGCTCAGGAGGAGAGGGGGGTGTGAGAGGGGCCTGAGGCCTAGCTCGCTCGCTGCTGCCGAGTGCTGCTGCCCTTTCCCCGGAGGATCCCGTCCTCACCCCATGATTAAGGATCACCCCACTCCCCAAGGGATCCCCCTCTTCTCCATATGAGGAACATGAGAGGCGATCTGATTTCGGTGGCTGCAGAACGCTGGGGGATGGGCAAGGGATGAATGAAAACTCCCCTATTACAGTAGGTCGCTTTTTTTTTTTTCTCTCTTCAATTTAAGGTCCTGTCGACGGGAATAAAAGCCTTAAATTACAGGCGGTAATCGGTCGCCAATTAATCTCTCGCCCCCACCATAAAAAGTTGGAAGGCTTTTGTGTTTTCTAATTGAAGATTTTCATCTCCTCCTCACTTTGTTTTCATGGGATTGTTTAGTTCAATTTCACCCTCAATTGCCTTTTTTTTTTTTTTTTTTTGGGTGTGGGGGGGGGGAGTATTTGGCATGTAAGATCCCAGCCAAGGGGGTGGGTGCTGCTGTTGTTGTTCCTGGTGGAAAGTTGATTTCATTTATCTTTAAGCGCTTTGCTTTGAAATAAAATTTTTTTGCAAAGCCCATTATGCAAATTGTGCTTTGGTTGAGATGTAATTTCATGCTGCGATAGCGTTTCTTTGTCCCTTTCCTGAAACAGTAACTGAGCACGTATTACATGAGGAGGAGGAGGAGGGCGAGGGCTAAAAAAAATTCTGTAGGTTTACAGTTTGCACATGATTGATAGGAGTTGACGAAACGCTTTTAACCCTGATACATTTTCGGAGGCTCCGTGCAATTTTGTGATAGGATGGCAGAAGCACGGTGAACAGTCTTCTAGGAATAATGGCTTATGCGTTCCCAAAAAGGATATTCCCAGGGGATGGTTTTTGTGTTTCTTAGCATTAATGTAAATTTTAAGATTTGTTAACCCTAGGCTTGCCATGTTTTCAGTTCATGATGAACAATACGTTCCATACATGATTACTGCTGTGCAAAATTTAATGCTAAGAAGAAGTAATTATTAGGCTCTGAAACTGCACACAAGCAGTTAATTGACCCTAAAACTGTGTTTACATATAACATTTTTTACTGAGACTTTCATTTAGGCCGCAAAAGAGGTTTTCAATGAAGTCTATGGTTTCCTGTCAGTGGTCAGAATTCCTTGGCAGTATGTGTCAGCGGCATGCTTGGAGATGTAGTTTTGCAACACCTGGATGAGCCACAGGTTTGGGTAGACTGTTTTATCCCTAGAACAAAAGGTGAACTGTGGGCCTGTGCGTACATTGCAGATTTGTCGCTTTTTGTTTCTGCTCAGACTTGTTGCAAAACCTAAAGGTTTTCATGATGGCGAGCAAAGTGAACAAAAATCCTGACGTCTCATGCACACACTGCTTATTTTTGATTTGCAGGATGTCAATTCTTTCAGCGTTCTTTGATGCAGATTTCGCTCATACTAATGAGTGTGTAAAAATATGCAACAAAAACTTATGTAAAAAATGCGACATACACGCCTATTTTGCAAAGCGGTTTTCCTGCCTAGAGATACAGAAATTTCTGCACCAAATACTTAAATTCTGCATTTACCCTAATAGTTTCTATTTATTAGGTGTGGGCTAGACAATATACATTTGTGCAATCTTATAAGTTACTTTAACCCCTCAGTGAATTAATGGGGCTATTTAGAGAGAATTTGAATATTTAGAGCTCATTGTTCCAACCCTAAGGTCAAGTAACTTTTATGACTTTGTTTCGCAGGCAAGTCAAAGTACTATTTTTCTTTTTTTTTTTTTAACAAAGAGTCCAAAGTTTAGAATCGCCAACTATTTTATCTTTACAACAATGACACAAACCTGAAATTGATTGCTTTTATGGTATGGCAGTGCGTGTTGAACTTGGGTTTGTCTAGCTTATATGTATTTAGGGAAGTTTTTTATTTTTTTATTTTTTTTTTGTTTCTGTTAAATTTTAACGTTTTATGACTTGGATAACCTTTTTTCTTCCTATGAAACTGCTATGCTTTTTTTTTTTTTTTAATGGCGATCACTTTTATTCTAAAATACTTAGTATTGAGCTGGAAACATTGTTATAGATTTAGTTGGGTCCTCAGATGCTTGCAAGAGTAGGTACATGATCAGTAGGTATTGCACACCTGTTATGCCTTTTAGGGCTCTTTTCCATTTGCGAGAAACACGTCCATGTCTCGCATGTGAAAACCAAGCTCTGGCGCCGGCACTTTGGAGCGGAGCGTGCAGCTCCATGTGGTGCTATGCGGCCGCACGCTCCGCTCTGGAGTGCCGGCGCCAGAGCTTGGTTTTCACATGCGAGACACGGACGTGTTTCTCGCAAATGGAAAAGAGCCCTTAGAATAGGACCCAGTAGGTTGTGTGCTTGTGGTGCCGGACAAACTTTAAGGAATTCATTTAAAATTTCTTAGCCAGGCAGTAAAAATTGTCATGTACTTGTTAAGGGCCTCTTTGTAACTTGTTTGAGGCATGTATCGAAAAACTTCCAAGGTATCATAAAGCATATTCCAAGAGTGTGTTTTTTGAGCCCAGTACTCCTGCTTGTATGCCCTCTGTAGTTTGGCTTGTTCAGACGTCCATGCAGTACGGACTGTGCTCAGGTCTCCCGACTGAAGAGTAACGGCTTCATAGAAATATGAGACTGTCACAGTTGGGTTGGGAGACCCTCAGCCAAGTTCGTTCATTGTGGTCCATGCTCGGACCATGTTGCACGGACGACTGAGCACTTAGGCCGAGCTCACATCACATTTTATCCACTCGTAAGCCCCAATGGAGTCACATCTGAAGCCCCAAAACAAAAACTGGATTTGGGCGTTTGCGCTGATGGGGCCATTTACTTTAACAATGAAGATGGAGTGATATTGTTCTGTCGGATATAATTTCAGTATCCACTTCTTTGACGTGAGCACCATATTGCAGTCGACCATGTGTTGGTGCTAGTGTCAAATATGTGACTACTGCCTTATATTATGTTCGAAAGAGCACACAGTGACTTCATCTGCATCATTAACCCCTTCTTGACCGGAAGTATTTTTGGTTTTTTTTCTACCTTTCTTCCCAGAGCCATAACTTTTTTATTTTTAGGTTAAAATGGCCACTTGAGGGCTTGTTTTTTTGCGGGACAAGTTGTACTTTTGAACAACACCATTGGGTTGAACATGTCGTGAACTGGAAAACGGGAAAGATTACAAGTGTGGTGAAATTGCAAAACAAAGTGCATTTCCACAGTTATTTATTTGTTTGTTTGTTTGTGTTTTTTTTACAATGTTCACTAAATGTTAAAACTGACCTGCCATTATGATTCTCCAGGTCATTACGAGTTCGTAGACATCAAACATGTATAGGTTCTTTTTTTATTTAAAGGGAACCTGTCACCCCCAAAATGGAAGTTGAGCTAAGCCCACCGCCATCAGGGGCTTATCTACAGCATTCTGTAATGCTGTAGATAAGCCCCCGATGTAACCTGAAAGATGAGAAAAAGAGGTTAGATTATACTCACCTGGGCGGTCCGATCCGATGGGTGTCGCGGTCCGGTCCGGGGCCTCCCATCTTCTTACAATGACGTCCTCTTCTTGTCTTCACGCTCCGGCGCAGGCGTACTTCTCTGCCCTGTTGAGGGCAGAGAAAAGTACTGCAGTGCGCAGACGTCGGGAAAGGTCAGAGAGGCCTGGTGCCTGCGCACTGCAGTATTTAGCTCTGCCCTGTTGAGTACACCTGCACTGGAGCCGCAGCGTGAAGACAAGAAGAGGACGTCATCCTATGAAGATGGGAGGCCCCGGACCGCGACACCCATCGGACCGGACCGCAGCGGGAATGCCACTGGGTGAGTTTAATATAACCTCTTTTTCTCATCTTTCAGGATACATCGGGGGCTTATCTACAGCATTCCTGAATGCTGTAGATAAGCCCATGATGCCTGTGGGCTTAGCTCAACTTCTATTTTGGGGGTGACAAGTTCCCTTTAAGTGGTGGAAAAAAAAAAAAGGTCCAAGCTTTGGGAAAAAAAAAAAAAGCCACTATTTTCCAAGACCTGTAGCATCTGCAATTTTTGTGATCTTGGTCTGGGTGAGGGCTTATTTTTTGTGTGCTGTACTGACATTTTTATTGAAACCGTTTTGGTGTAGATACGATCCTTTGATTGTCTGTTATTGCAATGTAGTGGCGACCAAAAAACGTAATTCTAACGTTTTCAATTTATTTATTTTTTTGAATGTGGTGATTTTAACTTTTTTTTTGCTACTTTTTGCATGCCTAATAGTCTCCATGGGAGATTAGAACCTGTATTTGACTGATCGGCTTTGCTACACATGGGCGATGATCAAATCGCCTGTATGTAGCAGACATGCTCACTTGCTGATCACTGGGCTGGAGACCTCTGGTTGTCATGCCAACCTATCGACGATTCGCAATCACGATATGGGGTCACAGATGGGCGGGATTTCCGGCGTGCTTACCCGAACAGCGAGTTAAATGCCGCTGTCAAAGATTGACAGCGGCATTTAACAGGTTAACAGCCGCAGGTGGATCACTATTCCAACCATGGCTGTTTAAAGGCACATGTCGGCTATTTTGAACAGCTGACATGTGCCAGGAAAGATGTGGGGTCAGTGCTGGAGCCCACATTAAAGGGAGGGATTCCAACGTGGGCGTACTATTATTCCCAACGTCGGAAAGGGGTTAAAGTAAATAAGCCCCATTAGTACAAACGTCCAAATCACGTTTTTCAGGGCTTCAAATTTAAGCCCCGATAGCCACTGACAAGTTGATAATGTAATCCGAGCATACCTTTAGGGTATGTGCACACGTTGCGGATTTTGCTGCGGATCCGCAGCGGTTTGGACGCTGTGGATTCGCAGCTGTTTTCTATGAGTTTTCAGTACCATGTAAATCTATGGAAAACAAAATCCGCAGTGCACATGCTGCAGAAAAAAAAACGCGCGGAAACGTAGCGGCGTTTATTCCGCAGCATGTCAATTCTTAGTGCGGATTCTGCAGCTGTTTACACCTGCTCCATAATAGGAGTCCGCAGGTGTAAATCAGCATGTGAAATCCTCAAAAATAATGTGGTAATTCCACAGGTAATCCGCAGTGCAGTTTACCTGCGGATTTACCAAAATCAGTCTGGAAAAATCTGCAGGACTTTCCGCAAAGTGTGTAAGTAGCCTTAAAGTTCAGGAGACTCTCCTTAACCCCTTCACCCCCAAGGGTGGTTTGCACGTTAATGACCGGGCCAATTTTTACAATTCTGACCACTGTCCCTTTATGAGGCTATAACTCTGGAACGCTTTGACGGATCTTGGCGATTCTGACATTGTTTTCTCGTGACATATTGTACTTCATGTTAGTGGTAAAATTTATTCGATATAACTTGCATTTATTTGTGAAAAAAACGAATATTTGGCGAAAATTTTGAAAATTTCGCAATTTTCCAACTTTGAATTTTTATGCCCTTAAATCACAGACATATGTCACGCAAAATACTTAATAAGTAACATTTCCCACATGTCTACTTTACATCAGTACAATTTTGGAACCAAAATTTTTTTTTGTGACGGAGTTATAAGGGTTAAAAGTTGACCAGCAATTTCTCATTTTTACAACACCATTTTTTTTTAGGGACCACATCTCATTTGAAGTCATTTTGAGGGGTCTATATGATAGAAAATACTCAAGTGTGACACCATTCTAAAAACTGCACCCCTCAAGGTGCTCAAAACCACATTCAAGAAGTTTATTAACCCTTCAGGTGTTTCACAGGAATTTTTTGAATGTTTAAATAAAAATGAGCATTTAACTTTTTTTCACACACAATTTATTTCAGCTCCAATTTGTTTTATTTTACCAAGGGTAACAGGAGAAAATGGACCCCCAAAGTTGTTGTACAATTTGTCCTGAGTACGCTGATACCCCATATGTGAGGGTAAACCACTGTTTGGGCGTATGGCAGAGCTCGGAAGGAAAGGAGCGCCATTTGACTTTTCAATGCAAAATTGACTGGAATTGAGATGGGACGCCATGTTGCGTTTGGAGAGCCCCTGATGTGCCTCAACACTGAAACCCCCTACAAGTGACACCATTTTGGAAAGTAGACCCCCTAAGGAACTTATCTTGATGTGTGGTGAGCACTTTGACCCACCAAGTGCTTCACAGAAGTTTATAATGCAGAGCCGTAAAAATAAAAAATCATATTTTTTCACAAAAATGATCTTTTTGCCCCCAATTTTTTATTTTCCCAAGGGTAAGAGAAGAAATTGGACCCCAAAAAATGTTGTGCAATTTGTCCTGAGTACGCTGATACCCCATATGTGGGTGTAAACCATTGTTTGGGCGCATGGCAGAGCTTGGAAGGGAAGGAGCGCCATTTGACTTTTCAATGCAAAATTGACTGGAATTGAGATGGGACGCCATGTTGCGTTTGGAGAGCCCCTGATGTGCCTAAACATTGAAACTCCCTACAAGTGACACCATTTTGGAAAGTAGACCCCCTAAGGAACTTATCTAGATGTGTTTTGAGAGCTTTGAACCCCCAAGTGTTTCACTACAGATTATAACGCAGAGCCGTGAAAATAATTTTTATTTTTTTTCTCAAAAATGATTTTTTAGCACCCAGCTTTGTATTTTTACAAGGGTAACAGAATAAATTGGACCCCAAAATTTGTTTTCCAATTTGTCCTGAGTACGCTGATACCCCATATGTGGGGGGGAACCACTGTTTGGGCGCATGACAGAGCTCGGAAGGGAAGGAGCGCCATTTGGAATGCAGACTTAAATGGATTGGTCAGCAGCCGTCACGTTGCATTTGCAGAGCCCCTGATGTACCCAAACAGTACAAACCCCCCACAAGTGACCCCATATTGGAAACTAGACCTCCCAAAGAACTTATCTAGATGTGTTTTGAGAACTTTGAACCCCCAAGTGTTTCACTAAAGTTTATAGCGCAAAGCCGTGAAAATAAAAATTCTTTTTTTTTTTCACAAAAATGATTTTTTAGCCCCCAGTTTTGTATTTTCACAAGGGTAACAGGATAAATTAGACCCCAAAAGTTGTTGTCCAATTTGTCCTGAGTACGCTGATACCCCATATGTGGGGGGGAACCACTGTTTGGGTGCATGACAGAGCTCGGAAGGGAAGGAGCGCCATTTGGAATGCAGCCTTAAATGGATTGGTCTGCAGGCGTCACGTTGCATTTGCAGAGCCCCTGATGTACCCAAACAGTACAAACCCCCCACAAGTGACCCCATATTGGAAACTAGACCTCCCAAGGAACTTATCTAGATGTGTTGTGAGAACTTTGAACCCCCAAGTGTTTCACTACAGTTTATAACGCAGAGCCGTGAAAATAAAACATCTTTTTTTTCCCACAAAAATGATTTTTAGCCCCCCAAATTTTTATTTTCCTAAGGATAACAAGAGAACTTGGACCCCAGAAGTTGTTGTTCAATTTGTCCCGAGTACGCTGATAACACATATGTTGGGGTAAACCCCTTTTTGGGCGCACGGGAGAGCTCGGAAGGGAAGGAGCACTGTTTTACTTTTTCAACGCAGAATTGGCTGGAATTGAGATTGGACGCCATGTCGCGCTTGTAGAGCCCCTGATGTGCCTGGACAGTGGAAACTCCCCAATTCTACCTGAAACCCTAACCCAAACACACCCCTAACCCTAATCCCAACGGTAACCCTAACCACACCCCTAGCCCTGACACACCCATAATTCTAATCCCAACCCTAATCCAAACGTAAATGTAATCCAAACCCTAACCCTAACTTTAGCCCCAACCCTAACTTTAGCCCCAACCCTAACTTTACCTCCAACCCTAACCCTAACCCTACCCCTAACCCTAACCCTAAACGTGACTGAAATACGTGGCACTGAAATACGTGGCACTGAAATACGTGGCACTGAAATACGTGATACGTGGCACTTAAATACGTGGCACTGAAACACGTGGCACTGAAATACGTGATACGTGGCACTGAAATACGTGGCACTGAAATACGTGGCACTGAAATACGTGGCACTGAAATATGTGATACGTGGCACTGAAATACGTGGCACTGAAATACGTGGCACTGAAATACGTGGCACTGAAATACGTGGCACTGAAATACGTGATACGTGGCACTGAAATACGTGGCACTGAAATACGTGGCACTGAAATACGTGATACGTGGCACTGAAATACGTGGCACTGAAATACGTGGCACTGAAATACGTGGCACTGAAATACGTGGCACTGAAATACGTGGCACTGAAATACGTGGCACTGAAATACGTGGCACTGAAATACGTGGCACTGAAATACGTGGCACTGAAATACGTGGCACTGAAATACGTGATACGTGGCACTGAAATACGTGGCACTGAAATACGTGGCACTGAAATACGTGGCACTGAAATACGTGGCACTGAAATACGTGGCACTGAAATACGTGGCACTGAAATACGTGGCACTGAAATACGTGGCACTAAAATATGTGGCACTGAAATACGTGATACGTGGCACTGAAATATGTGATACGTGGCACTGAAATACGTGGCACTGAAATACGTGGCACTGAAACACGTGGCACTGAAATACGTGGCACTGAAATACGTGGCACTATGACTGTCAGAAAATGTTCATTAAACGGTTAGGGGTGAGGTTAGGGGTAGAGTTAGGGTTAGGGTTTGGATCCCTTTATCACCTTGATGGTGGTGGGTGGCTTTTCAGTGTGTTTAAATGCATGCGTTTTTAACGCAAACAAACGCATGTGCTTAAAAACGCAAGAAAATACTGCAGGTTGTATTTCTGAAAATGAACGCATGCAGAAAAAAAACGCATGCGTTTGAAAACGCGACCAAACGCGTACAAAAAAACCGCATGCGTTTTCAATGTTAAATATAGGGAAAAAAACGCATGCGTTTTTTTGTGCAAAAAACGCTGCAGACAAAAACGCAAGTGTGAAACCAGCGACGCTTTTTATAGCAAAAAAGTTTTTGCGTCTCCACATTTTGAGACCTATAATTTTTCCACATTTTGCTCCACAGAGTCATGTGAGGTCTTGTTTTTTGCGGGACGAGTTGACGTTTTTATTGGTAACATTTTCGGACACGTGACCGTTTTTGATCGCTTTTTATTCCGATTTTTGTGAGGCAGAATGACCAAAAACCAGCTATTCATGAATTTCTTTTGGGGGAGGCGTTTATACCGTTCCGCGTTTGGTAAAATTGATAAAGCAGTTTTATTCTTCGGGTCAGTACGATTACAGCGATATCTCATTTATATCATTTTTTTATGTTTTGGCGCTTTTATACGATAAAAACTAAAATATAGAAAAAATAATTATTTTCGTATCGCTTTATTCTCAGGACTATAACTTTTTTATTTTTTTGCTGATAATGTTGTATGGCGGCTTGTTTTTTGCGGGACAAGATGACGTTTTCAGCGGTACCATGGATATTTATATCAGTCTTTTTGATCGCGTGTTATTCCACTTTTTGTTCGGCGGTATGGTAATAAAGCGTTGTTTTTTGCCTCGTTTTTTTTTTTTTTTTCTTACGGTGTTTACTGAAGGGGTTAACTAGTGGGGCAGTTTTATAGGTTGGGTCGTTACGGACGCGGCGATACTAAATATGTGTACTTTTATTGTTTTGTTTTTTTTATTTAGATAAAGAAATGTATTTATGGGAATAATATATTTTTTTTTTTATTATTTATTTAGGATTTTTTTTTTTTTTTTTTTTTACACATGTGGAAAAATTTTTTTTTAACTTTTTTACTTTGTCCCAGGGGGGGACATCACAGATCATTGATCTGGCAGTGTGCACAGCACTCTGCCAGATCGACGATCTGCTGTGCAGGGCTGCAGGCTTACCAAGTGTCTGCTCTGAGCAGACACTCGGTAAGCCACCTCCTTCCCTGCAGGACCCGGATGCCGCGGCCATCTTGGATCCGGGACCTGCAGCCAGGAAGGAGGTAGGAGACCCTCGCAGCAACGCGATCACATCGCGTTGCTCCGGGGGTCTCAGGGAAGCCCGCAGGGAGCCCCCTCCCTGCGCGATGCTTCCCTATACCGCCGGTACACTGCGATCATGTTTGATCGCGGTGTGCCGGGGGTTAATGTGCCGGGGGCGGTCCGTGACCGCTCCTGGCACATAGTGCCGGATGTCAGCTGCGATATGCAGCTGACACCCGGCCGCGATCGGCCGCGCTCCCCCCGTGAGCGCCGCTGATCGGTGATGACGTACTATCCCGTCGGCGGTCATACGGGCCCACCCCACCTCGACGGGATAGTACGTCAAATGTCGGGAAGGGGTTAAGGTACCGTCACACTCAGCGACGCTGCAGCGATATAGAAAACGAGCCGATCGCTGGAGCGTCGCTGGAGCATCGCTGTAGAGACGTCAAACACAGCAGCTCCAGAACGATGCAGGAGCGATCCAGTGACGTAACGGCGACTCACTTATCGTTCTTGCTGGTTGTTAGCTCCATGTAAAACATTGCTGACATCGTTGCTTTTGATGTCAAACATGACGATACACGCCGATCTGACGACGAAATAAAGTTCTGGACCTCTAGCTCCGACCAGCGATATCACAGCGGGATCCAGATCGCTGCTGCGTGTCAAACACAACGAGATCGCTATCCAGGACGCTGCAACGTCACGCATCGTTGTCGTTCTCGTTGCAAAGTTGCAGAGTGTGACGGTACCTTTACTTAAACCACAGATCAAAGGATCTTCCTGTGATATGAACAGGGCTAAAGACAAAAACTACTGAATACGTTGGGCATAAGAAGCATATCTGATGCATTGGCAATAGTTTTACCTGGAACCTGGCAGCCATCTAATGGCATGTTTGTATGTGTCCGTTTTTTTTTTACAGTATTGACTGACTTTCACACCTCTATGACACACTGTTCTCTGTTTGCAATACCCGGCCCATCTGCCGCATCTCATGTCCTGACTTATTTTCTTCATAGACCTGTATGACGCAGTTGGCGCAGGTCAGGAGACGAGGTAGCTGGGCCGGGTATTGCGATCCAAGCCCGATCAGTGTGTTGGCTGCCAAACAATCCTATTCAGGTGAACTATTTTGCAGTTGCAGAAATTTTCAACAAATTTGCCATTTGTGAATACGGTATTCCCTGATAGGTTTTGTGCAAATAATTTTATATGTGCATGTTTGTTTATCCAAACCACTGGTCAGTAAATAGCTCTAAATTAGGCCTTGTAGTGTTTTTCAAATATTTTGTTTCTCATCCAGCAGTCGGGCTGTTCATTTCTTCTCTTAATACGCTTGCTTTTGCATGATTTGGTATCAAGTTAATTAGTCATGGAGTTTGAATCACTTTTTTTTTTTTATTATTATTTGGATTCCTTGATAGAGGGCACATGCAAATACATTTTGATAAATTGCAAGCGCAGTAATGAAGATTACTTTTATTGTAATGCTGCCAGGCTGGCCATATTCGGATGCACAGCAGCTAGTGATGCTAAAACATTCAATCACTTATAACTTTAGGGAGAACTGCGCTGGTGTGATTCCCTAAGTGTTCCTGAATGAATATCATGAATTATATATTCTTACCCTACCAAGTTTTGTATAGCTATTAAAAGCTCCACCATGTATTTGGAGTTGACAAGCATGAAGCATAGTGTATAAATGCTTGTGGCTGAGTGCTTCCTCAACCTGCTTTCGTGTAATTTCAAAAATATTTGATCTATTTGTCACATTTTTTTTCTTTCTTGTGGTAATTAATTTGTTGTACTAAAATTCCTTTTTAAGAGCACAAGCAGACATCTTTTTTCATGGCTAGAGCGCATACCCTATATTAACCCCTTAGTGACGGGACAAATGTTTGAAATATGACCAGTGTTACTTTGTGGTAATAACTCTGGAACTCTTCAATGTAACCCAGTGATTTTGAGATTGTGGTTTTTTTTTGTTTGATTTTTGTTTTTTTTGTTTTTTCGTGGCACACTATAATGTATGATAATGATAAATTTAGGTCGATATGTTTTGTTTATTTATACAAAAAAAAAAATCCAAAATTTGATAAATGAAAAAAAAAAAAATTTGCAATTTTCAAACATACACCAACCCCGCCTTAGGGCACGAGAATCTCATTAACACAAAACTGAGTAAAGATTAAGAAACAACCACAAGACGGATTTCATCAACCAAGGTATCATTTTTATCCAGTATAACGGCGCAGACCTGACTTTGTGTAGATTACTGTTCACAATCCTGCTGACAGGTTCCCTTTAAGTGATGACATGCGTGCAAAACGTTTGGCTGAATGAGGCCTCGGGCTGGATTCAAATGGTGCGTTTCATTCAGCGTGTTTTTGTTGATTACTTTGACTTTTTATGTGAAAAAGTAGTCAGATGTTATGCCATGTGCACACTTTGCGGGGTTCTCCCACAGCGGATTTGATAAATCTGCAGGGCAAAACCGCTGCGGTTATCCCTGCAGATTTATCGCGGTTTGTTTTGCGGTTTCCGCTGCGGGTTTACTCCTATACTATTGATGCTGCATATGCAGCAATATGCAGCATCAATAGTAATGTTAAAAATAATAAAAATTGGTTATATACTCACCCTCTGATGTTCCGATCTCCTCGGCGCTGCACGCGGCGCTCCGGTTCCACAGATGCTGTGACCGCGACGTCATCTCAGTCCCTGATCGCACAGCAACTGAGACCGGACGGCCGCGTGCAGCGCTGAGAGGTGAGTACCGTATATACTCGAGTATAAGCCGACCCCCCCCCCTAATTTTGCCACAAAAAACTGGGAAAACTTATTGACTCGAGTATAAGCCTAGGGTGGAAAATGCAGCAGCTACCGGTGAATTTCAAAAATAAAAATAGATGCTCCATACCGTTCATTATGGCCCCATAGCTGTGCCATATAGTGCTCTGCACCGTTCATTATTGCCCCATAGCTGTACCATATAGTGCTCTGCACCATTCATTATTGCCCCATAGCTGTGCCATATAGTGCTCTGCACCGTTCATTATTGCCCCATAGCTGTGCCATATAGTGCTCTGCACCGTTCATTATTGCCCCATAGCTGTGCCATATAGTGCTCCGCACCGTTCATTATTGCCCCATAGCTGTGCCATATAGTGCTCTGCACCGTTCATTATTGCCCCATAGCTGTGCCATATAGTGCTCTGCACCGTTCATTATTGCCCCATAGATGTACCATAGAAAGCTGTGCCATTGCTGCTGCAATAAAAAAAAATGACATACTCACCTCTCTTGCTTGCAGCTCCTCAGCGTCCCGTCCCGGCGTCTCTCCGCACTGACTGATCAGGCAGAGGGCGGCGCGCACACTATATGCGTCATCGCGCCCTCTGACCTGCACAGTCAGTGCGGAGAGACGCCGGGAAGATGGAGCGGCGCCCGGCGTGTGGAACGCGGACAGGTGAATATGTAATACTTACCTGCTCCCGGCGTCCCGCTCCTTCCCCCGGACAGCTGGTCTCCGGGTGCCGCAGCCTCTTCCTCTATCAGCGGTCACCGTTACCGCTCATTAGAGAAATGAATATGCGGCTCCACCCCTATGGGAGTGGAGTCCATATTCATTTCTCTAATGAGCGGTCCCACGTGACCGCTGAACAGGGGAAGAGCTGCGGCACCCGGAGACCGTTGGACTGCAGGGACAGCTCCAGGAGCCCCGGAAGCAGGTGAGTATGCCTCAGCGCCCTCTCCCCCTCACCCGCCGACCCTGCCGCCGACCGTGACTCGAGTATAAGCCGAGAGGGGCACTTTCAGCCCAAAAATTTGGGCTGAAAATCTCTGCTTATACTCGAGTATATACGGTATATCATTTTTTTATTTTAATTCTTTTTTTTTTTTTTTACACTATTTATGGTTCCCAGGGCCTGGAGGAGAGTCTCCTCTCCTCCACCCTGGGTACCAACCGCACATTATCCGCTTACTTCCCGCATCGTGGGCACAGCCCCATGCGGGAAGTAAGCGGATCAATGCATTTCTATGTGTGCAGAATCGCTGCGATTCTGCACAAAGAAGTGACATGCTGCGGGTTGTAAACCGCTGCGTTTCTGCGCGGTTTTTCCCGCAGCATGTGCACAGCGGTTTGCGGTTTCCATAGGGTTTACATGTAAATGTAATGGAAACTGCTGCGGACCCGCAGCTGCAGAAACGCTGCGGAACCGTGGTAAAACACGCAAAGTGTGAACATGGCCTTACAAGTCAAGTAGTTAATGGAAGCATGCTTTTAAGATGTTTTGGGAGATTTTGCTTTAGTAAAAACCCAGTGTGCCAGACGTGTTTTTTTTTTTGTTTTTTTTTTTGTTTTTCACATGGGCTTGTCTAGATGACATAAAATGAAAGGGGAAAAAATGTTGCAAAAAATGCTTGTAACGAATGCATTGAAAACCACTTTTCTTTGCGATTTTTTTATTTTTTTATTTATTTATTTTTTTTCTTTTTTCCCAAGTACCGGATTTAAATTAAAAAAAAAAAAAAAAAAAAATGCTGAATAACCAACTGGTGTTTGGGTTTAGAAATAAGTTTTATCTATTGGAATATTAATGCGCTCTTATAATGTATGTGATTCCCCTCCTCCCTCTCTGTGTTTTGCTGACAACAAGAAATCGTGTTTCTAAGTGGGAGAACCTTACTAACAAATTCTGTGAATTTCAGGCTGCAGGGATGAGGGAGTGATCTTACTGCTGATCTCTTCCCTTACTCTGCAATTTTCCAAATATTACAGCCATGGTAGAAATACAATGTGTGGATTCGCCCTAATGGTAAGTTCAGACAAGTTCTGAACTCTGTGTACAGATGACATCTGCAAATTGTGGACATGACTGGATCCGCATGCTTGTCCGCGTAGCAGATGGTTGCAGGAGATGCATAGCAGTGATGAACGAACATGATTGGATAAGGTGTTATCGGAGTACGCTCGCATGCCAACCGAGTGTCTTCGGCGTGCTCGAATAATATGTTGAAATCCCTGCTATTTCACGTCTCGTAGTCAGCTGCAACACATGCAGGGATTGCATAACTAACAGGCAATGAATGCATCTGTTGCGACTGTCGAACAGCCGCTGGAACGCTAGCTTATTTTTCGAGCACGCGGAAGATACTCGGTTAGTACCCGGGCATGCTCGCTCCTCACTACTATGCATAGTAAAGAAACATTCAGTATTTGGTCACTATTTTTACATCAGTATTTGTTAGTCAAAATCACGAGTAGGTAAATCCAGAGGAAAAGTATAATAGAAACACGTCACCACTTCTACATTAATCACCCACTCCTGGTTTTGGCTTACAAATGCTGATGTAAAATACTGAACTTGTGAACATGGCCTTACATGCATCTTTTTGGCCAGTAAATTTGGACAACAGTAGCTCATGCTGCAATTTTTATTTTCTTAAAGGGAACCTGTCACCACGTTTTTGGAAGATGGGATAAAAATAGCGTTAAATAGGGGCAGAGGTGGGCGTTACATTAGTGTGTGTGTTATGCGTTTATTACCCACCTAAGTTGCCAAAATAACTTTGCAAAGTCTCCGTTTTCGCCTGTCAATCAGGCTGGTCAGGTCACATGGGCGTGGTGTCTTCACCCAGATTTGGCGTAGTTTTCCGTTGGTGGCGTAGTGGTGTGCGCATGCCCAAAGTCCGGAATCCTCTTCCAGGGGATTTAAAATAGCGCGGTGTTCGTTATTGCATTGGTGATCGGTGGGCGCGGCCATCTTCCTTTGGCCGCGCGTGCGCAGAAGCGGCGCTCTGCTGGCCGCGGCTTCAGGAAAATGGCCGCGGGATGCCGCGCGTGCGCAGATGGATATCGCGGCGGCCATTTTCCTGAAGCCGCGGCCAGCAGAGCGCCGCTTCTGCGCACGCGCGGCCAAAGGAAGATGGCCGCGCCCACCGATCACCAATGCAATAACGAACACCGCGCTATTTTAAATCCCCTGGAAGAGGATTCCGGACTTTGGGCATGCGCACACCACTACGCCACCAACGGAAAACTACGCCAAATCTGGGGGAAGACAACGCCCATGCGACCTGACCAGCCTGATTGACAGGCGAAAACGGAGACTTTGCAAAGTTATTTCGGCAACTTAGGTGGGTAATAAACGCATAACACACACACTAATGTAACGCCCACCTCTGCCCCTATTTAACGCTATTTTTATCCCATCTTCCAAAAACGTGGTGACAGGTTCCCTTTAAGTATGGCCATGTGTACTGCCACATAGACTAACATTAGTAGATGCAGGACTGTGGAGTCAGTAAGCCAAACCTCCGACTCCTCAATTTTCATGACTCCAACTCCACAGCTCTGAGTACATGTGCGGTCCATTGTGCTCTCACGCCGCACACATACTGAATACGCTTGTGTCAACTTGACCTTAGGCACTATTTTCACAATATACTTTTCTGTGACTGGCATTTGATGTGTGCGGAGTTTTCTCAAAGATAGTTGCATGTCCCCAAATGGTTAGGCTATGCTCATGTGTCTAGTAGTGATAAATTAGAATGGATCCTGCAGCAATCTGTTGGCAAAAAAGTTGTGCAGACACAACTTTTTACTCCGTTTTCAAATAACTGATTGCTGCTGGATCCTTTTTTTTTTTTTAAACATTGAATCCATTACAAATGAAAGAAATATGGACGACTTATTAATGGATCCATTTTTCCATAGACTTCAATGTTAAAACGGATCCAGCAGAGACCAGTTATTTAAAAACTGACTAAAGTTCTGCCTGTGCAACTTTTTTGCAAATAGATTTCTGTTGGATCCGTTGTAACTGATCACTACTGGATGATAAACAAAACATAGCCTTAGACTACTTTCACACTAGCGTCGCTTGCAATACGTCGCAATGCGTCGTTCAGGAGAAAAAAACGTATCCTGCAAAGTTGTCTGCAGGATGCGTTTTTCCCCATAGACTAACATTACCGACGCATTGCGATGTATTGCCACACGTCGCAACCGTCGTGCGACGGTTGCGTCATGTTTTGGCGGACCGTCGGCACAAAAAAAAGTTACATGTAACGTTTTTTGCACGTCGTGTCCGCCACTTTCGACCGCGCATGCGCGGCCGAAACTCCGCCCCCTCCTCCCCCGAACCTCACAATGGGGCAGCGGAAGTGTCATAAGACTGCTTCCGCTGCCCACGTCGGGCATTTCTTTCACAGCATGCGTCAGTACGTCGGCCCGACGCACTGCGACGGGCCCGTACCGACGCTAGCGTGAAAGCAGCCTTAGGCCGGTTTCACACGTCAGTGGCTCAGGTACGTGTGGTGACAGTTTTCTCACGTACCGGAGACACTGACTCACGTAGACACATTAAAATCAATGTGTCTCTGCACATGTCAGCGTGTTTTCACGGACCGTGTGTCCGTTTGAAAAACACGGAGACATGTCAGTGTTCGTGGGAGCGCACGGATCACACGGACCCATTAAAGTCAATGGGTCTGTGTAAAACACGTACCGCACACGGATGCTGTCCGTGTGCCGTGCAGGAGACAGCGCTACAGTAATAGCTGTCCCCCCAGCTTGTGGTGCTGAAGCCGCCATTCATTTCTTCTCTCCAGCAGCGTTCGCTGGAGAGAAGAAATGAAAAATCAATGTGTTTTTTTTTGTTTGTTTTTTTTGCGGTTGAAATAAAGATCTTTGTCACCACCTCCTGTGCGCCCGCCCGCTTGAAATAAAGTACTCACCCAGCTCCCTCGATGCGTCCTCTCAGCGCCGCAGCTTCTCCTGTGTGAGCGGTCACATGGTGCTGCTCATTAGTGATGAATATGCGGCTCCACCTCCCATAGGGGTGGAGCCGCATATTCATCACTAATGAGCGGCACCACGTGACCGCTCATACAGGAGAAGCTGCGGTGCTGAGAGGACGCATCGAGGGAGCTGGGTGAGTATTTTATTTCCAGCGGGCGGGTGCACAGGGGGTGGGAGGGGGGTGGTGACAAAGATCTATATTTCAACCGCAAAAAAAAAAACTATGATTTTTCATTTCCTCTCTCCAGCGAACGCTGCTGGAGAGAAGAAATGAATGGCGGCTTCAGCACCCAAAGCAGGGGACAGCGCTTACTGTAGCGCTGTCTCCTGCACGGTCCATGTGGTACCCAGTCGGCACACGGCTGCCGCACGTGTGCCACACTGATGTGCCACGTGAGCACACGGACAACTCTGGTACCGATTTTTCGGTACCGGAATTATCTGGACGTGTGGGACAGGCCTAACTGGAGTCTTCTTGTTTGGGGCATTAGTGAATGGCTTTTCTTGCCTAATTGACATAAGGAGTTTTCTCATCTTCTAGTATAGCTTTTTTTGTTCATTGCTTGGGGTGCTCCCATCTTCTGTCCACTTTAATTACACTTTGAAAGAGTAGTACTGCAATAGTATCCCTAACGCATTGTGCAGATGCCCTTCAATCTGTGTTAATTTGTATGTGTACTGAATAACAACACTTGCCTGGCTGCTATTTATTGGATGCCTTGTCATGTACTTTGGGGATTGACTTATGATGTCTTTGTTCCCTGTTTTTTAGCAAGTAGGATCAAATAACCTCAGAGGGCAGAAGGGTGGGGGTGTTTTTTCATTGATTTTTGAGAGCTTTTCATGCAGATCAAAGATGGAACTCACAATGTCTTATATCTGAAAATCTGTCAAAATATTTTTTTTCTTCCAAAAAATAAGCTATTAAGTCCTTACAATGGGGAACTGTATGAATATAATTTTTCTAAAATACACGTAGGCATATGACTTAGAGTACACAAGCTTCCATAAACAGGTCTTTTATTCTACTGACAGCGCTCCATGTGGAGTTGGAGTTTCTATAATAAAGCGCAGGTTTTTTTTTTATCTTGCATATTCTTGAGTGATTATACATAGGTATGGGTGAGTAAAGTAGCATTATCTAATAATAATGTATTGGCTTTATAACTTTTGCTTCTTCAGCTGTTTTACACTTGTAGACTAAGGCCGGCGTCATACTAGCGAGTTTTACGGACGTATGAGAGGCGCAGAAAATACGCATTGCACACGGTACAATGATTCTCTATGGCCCAGCTCCTATCTGGCGTATTTTACGCGTCCGTATTTTACGGTCTTGTACGGCAGTAGAAAATCGCAGCATGGTGCGTTTGTCAGCGTATTGTGCAAAAAATCCGCCAATGAGTCAATGGGGGCGAGAAAAATACGGATTACACACGGACCAACAGTGTGACTTGCGAGAAATACGCAGCGGTGTTCTATAGAAAAGCCGGCAATTCAGTGCCGTGTACAGTAAAATCACACTGACAGGTTAGAACAGAATAGCTAAAATAAATGTCTACACATAGTACCGGTATGTGTGTGTGTATGTGTATATATATATATATATATCAGTGAGACACATTTATATTTCATACAGCGCTAGATAGCCGAAAAGCCGGTAATTCAATTCAAACCTCAGATGAACTCGAGCGTGAGAAAATAATCAGAAAAATTCCCATGCTCGAGTTCATCTGAGGTTATACCAGCAGGGGGCGCAGCACCGCAAGTCTAGGAAGCTACGTTCCCCCTGCTTTCCACTCATTCCCGATTTTACAGTCAGGAGCACAGCTGCATTAGCAGAGCTCCTGCTTGTAAAATTATTTAACCCCTTCAGATGGATTTACAGCGTGGGACAAGACTGAACTACGGAAGGTATGGGATATTGTTGATTTTTTATTTTAACTTTGTTTCAGATGACAAGGGTCTTCAATTGGATTGAGAGTATAATAAACTATTACAACACCCTGTGTCTTTATTTCAATAAAATACTTTTTTTCCTAATGTGTGTGTGCTTTATTAACCATTTACTACTATTGGATTAATAATGGATAGTTGACTTATTGACACCTCTCCATTATTAACCTGGCTTAATTTCACCTTACAATAGCAAGGTGACATTAACCCTTTATTACCCCATATCCCACCGCTACACGGGAGTGGGAAGAGAGAGGCTAAAGGCCCCGTCTCACTAAGCGATTTACCAACGATCACGACCAGCGATATGACCTGGCCGTGATCGTTGGTAAGTCGCTGTGTGGTCGCTGGGGAGCTGTCACACAGACAGCTCTCTCCAGCGACCAACGATCAGGGGAACGACTTCGGCATCGTTGAAACTGTCTTCAACGATGCCGAAGTCCCTCTGCAGCACCCGGGTAACCAGGGTAAACATCGGGTTACTAAGCGCAGGGCCGCGCTTAGTAACCCGATGTTTACCCTGGTTACCAAAAAAAAACAAACAGTACATACTCGCCTTTCGGTGTCCAGGTCCCTTGCCGTCCGCTTCCTGCTCTGACTGAGATCCGGCCGTACAGTGAGAGCAGAGCGCAGCGGTGACGTCACCGCTGTGCTCTCACTTCTCACTGTACGGCGGCACTCAGTGAGAGCAGGAAGCAGACGGCAAGGGACCTGACGGACATCAGATGGTGAGTATGTACTGTTTTTTTTTTTTTACATTTACGCTGGTAACCAGGGTAAACATCGGGTTACTAAGCGCGGCCCTGCGCTTAGTAACCCGATGTTTACCCTGGTTACCAGTGAAGACATCGCTGGATCGGTGTCACACACACCGATTCAGCGATGTCAGCGGGGCCTCAACGACCAAAAAAAGGTCCAGGCCATTCCGACACGACCAGCGATCTCGCAGCAGGGGCCTGATCGCTGGTACGTGTCACACATAGCGAGATCGCTATGGAGGTCGCTGTTGCGTCACAAAACTTGTGACTCAGCAGCGATCTCGCTAGCGATCTCGCTATGTGAGACGGGGCCTTAAGTGCCAGAATAGGCGCATCTTACAGATGTGCCTTTTCTGGGGTGGCTGGGGGCAGATGTTTTTAGCCAGGGGGGGTCCTATAACCATGATCCCTCCCTAGGCTATTAATATCTGCCCTCAGTCACTGGCTTTCCCTCTCTGGCGGAGAAAATTGCGCGGGAGCCCACGCCAATTTTTTCTGTGATTTAACCCTTTAACAGCTAGAGCCCCCAAATTTTGCACACAGACACTTGGAACATTACCAATGAGGAATATGTAAAAAAAGAAGGGATATGAAATGGTTTACTGTATGTAAACCATGTCTCATATCCTGTCGGGTTTTGGAAGGAGATGGCAAAAGCCGGCAATTGAATTACCGGCTTTTAAGCTATCCAGTGCTGTAATATAGAATATATATATATACATATATATATATATATATATATATATATATATATATATATATATATATATATATATATATATATATATATATATATATACATACATACATACATACATACATACATACATACATACATACATACATACATACATACATACATACATACATACATACATACATACATACATACATACATACATACAACTGTATAATATATGTTTTCATGAATATTTCAGCCCATGGATCCATTGTATGTCCGTTTTTTCAAGCCGGCGAGAAAATCTCGCTGTACGGATGCCATACGGATTACATACGGAGGTTTACATGCGCAAAATACGCTGCCACACCCTGTCTACGGATGACATACGGACCACTATTATAAGAACATTTCTGCATATTACGCATGTAAAATACGGACCTTATTTCCATACGCTGAGTGTGACGCTGGCCTTAGGCTATGTGTGCACGTTGTGGATTTACTTGTGGAAATTTCTGTGCGGTTTCTGCATCTCTTGGTAGAAAACGCAATGGAAATACCACGCAGATTTGATTGTATTTTTATCACATGATACTTTTTATACATGTTGTCCTACTCCAAGCTGTTCAGGCTTGAGAGCCAACTACCAATTAAGTAAATCAGGTGATGTGCATCTCTGTAATGAGGAGCGGTGTTGTCTAATGACATCAAAACCCTATATAAGGTGTGCTTAATTATTAGGCAGCTTCCTTTCCTTTGGCAAAATGGGTCAGAAGAGAGATTTGACGGGCTCTGAAATGTACAAAACTATGAAATGTCTTGCTGAGGGATGCAGCAGACTAGAAATTGCCAAACTTTTGAAGCGTGATCACCGAATAATCAAGCGTTTCCTGGCAAATAGCCCACAGGGTCGCAAGAAGCGTGTTGGGTTAAAACAAAATGGGTGCAAAATAACTGCCCATGAATTGAGGAAAATCAAGCGTGAAGCTGCCAAGATGCCATTTGCCACAAGTTTTGCCATATTTCAGAGCTGCAACATTACTGGAGTAACAAGGTGTGCGATACTCAGGGACATGGCCAAGGAAGGGAAGGCTGAAAAACGACGACCTTTGAACAAGAAACATAAGATAAAACGACTGGGCCAAGAAATATCTTAAGACTGACTTTTCAAAGGTTTTATGGACTGATGAAATGAGAGTGACTCTTGATGGGCCAGAGGCTGGATCGGTAAAGGGCATAGAGCTCCACTCTGACTCCGACGCCAGCAAGGTGGAGATGGGGTACTTGTATAGGCTGGTATCATCAAAGTTGAACTTGTGGGACCTTTTCGGGTTGAGGATGGAGTGAAGCTCAACTCCCAGACCTACTGCCAGTTTCTGGAAGACTACTTCTTCAAGCAGTGGTACAGGAAGAAGTCGGTATCGTTCAAGAAAAACATGATTTTCATGCAGGACAATGCTCCATCACATGCCTCCAACTACTCCACAGCGTGGCTGGACAGTAAAGGTCTCAAAGAAGAAAAAATAATGACATGGCCCCCTTGTTCACCTGATCTGAACCCCATAGAGAACCTGTGGTCCCTCATAAAATGTGAGATCTACAGGGAGGGAAAACAGTCCACCTCTCGGAACAGTGTCTGGGAGGCTGTGGTGGCTGCTGCACGCAATGTTGATTGTAAACAGATCAAGCAACTGACAGAATCTATGGATGGAAGGCTGTTGAGTGTCATCATTAAGAAAGGTGGCTATATTGGTCACTAATTTTGGGGGGTTTGTTTTGGCATGTCAGAAATTTTTATTTCTAAATTTTGTGCAGTGATATTGGTTTACCTGGTGAAAATAAACAAGTGAGATGGGAATATATTTGGTTTTTATTAAGTTGCCTAATAATTCTGCACAGTAATAGTTACGTACCTGCACAAACAGATATCCTCCTAAGATAGCCAAATTTAAAAAGCTTTGATATTTCTGAGTCTTTTGGGTTGATTGAGAACATAGTTGTTGATCAATAATAAAAATAATCCTCTAAAATACAACTTGCCTAATAATTCTGCACACAGTGTAAATAAAGATATATTATTAAAGGGAACCTGTCACCCCCAAAATCGAAGGTGAGCTAAGCCCACCAGCATCAGGGGCTTATCTACAGCATTCTATAATGCTGTAGATAAGCCCCCGATGTATCCTGAAAGATGAGAAAAAGAGGTTAGCTTATACTCACCCAGGGGCGGTCCCGGTCCGGTTCTGGTCCGATGGGTGTCGCAGTCCGGTCCGGGGCCTCCCATCTTCTTACGATGACGTCCTCTTCTTGTATTCACGCTCCGGCGCAGGCGTGCTTTGTCTTCCCTGTTGAGGGCAGAGCAAAGTACTGCAGTGCGCAGGCGCTGGGCCTCTCACCTTTCCTGGTGCCTGTGCACTGCAGTACTTTGCTCTGCCCTCAACCGGGCAGACAAAAGTATGCCGGAGCCGCAGCGTGAATACAAGAAGAGGACGTCATCGTAAGAAGATGGGAGGCCCCGGCCCGGACTGCGACACCTATCGGACCAGAACCGGACCAGGACCTCCCCTTGGTCAGTATAATCTAACCTCTTTTTCTCATCTTTCAGGATACATCGGGGGCTTATCTACAGCATTCTGTCATTGGGGGCTTATCTACAGCATTACAGAATGCTGTAGATAAGCCCCCTAATGCTGGTGGGCTTAGCTCACCTTCGATTTTGAGGGTGACGGGTTCCCCTTAAGAAAAAAAAAAAGTCATGTAATTTCCTTGTTCAACCTCTTCAGCCAGATACCCTCAATTATATTAAATACACACACACGCACCTGCACCTGTGTGGGAGCATTGACATTACCTACATATGCTGTAGCAAAACAACAACTGTGGTTACATTCGCAAGGTCCGTAATCGGCAGCGCTTTGGATGCATCACATGTCCGCTGTGTCCAAAGCGCTGCTGGCTTCTGATTCATTGAACTGTGCGGAATCGCCATGCCCTATACATTGGATGGGTGATATTTTATCTTGCGGAGACTGAGCGCAGGATAAATTGACATGCTGCAGTCTGGAAAGACGTGCTGCATGTCCGTCTCCGCAGGGAAGCCGCGGGCGCCGGTGCACGCATAGTGGACATGGGATTTCTTGAAATCCCATCCACTATGCTGTAACAACTGGATGCTGCGGGTTGGATGCTGTGGGATATACGCAGTGTCCAACCCACAGCTTTTACTGACTGTGGGAACATACCCTCAGAAACCAGCTTGAAATGCAATCTGTTTATTTAATAAAATAAATAAATTTTAAGATTGCTTGGGCTCCCACCTAATTTTAACCCCTTTACCCCCAAGGGTGGTTTGCACGTTAATGACCGGGCCAATTTTTACAATTCTGACCACTGTCCCTTTTATGAGGTTATAACTCTGGAACGCTTCAACGGATCCCGGTGATTCTGACATTGTTGTCTCGTGATATATTGGGCTTCATGATAGTGGTAAAATTTCTTTGTGATTAAAGGGCATAAAAATTCAAAAATGGAAAATTGCAAAATTTTCAAAATTTTCTTTTTTTCACAAATAAACGCAGGTAATATCAGAGATATGTCACACAAAATACTTAAGTAACATTTCCCACATGTCTACTTTACATCAGCACAATTTTGGAACCAACATTTTTTTTTTTGTTAGGGAGTTATAAGGGTTAAAAGTTGACCAGCAATTTCTCATTTTTACAACACCATTTTTTTTTTTAGGGACCACATCACATTTGAGGTCTATATGATAAAAAAATAACCAAGTGTGACACCATTCTAAAAACTGCACCCCTCAAGGTGCTCAAAACTGCATTCAAGAAGTTTATTAACCCTTCAGGTGTTTCACAGGAATTTTTGTAATGTGTAAAAAAAATAAAATAAAAAAAAAAAAAATGAACATTTAACTTTTTTTTCACAAAAAATTTACTTCAGCTCCAATTAGTTTTATTTTACCAGGGTAATAGGAGAAAATGGACACCAAAAGTTGTTGTACAATTTGTGATGAGTACGCCGATACCCGATATGTGGGGGTAAACCACTGTTTGGGCCATGGCAGAGCTCGGAAGGGAAGGAGCGCCATTTGACTTTTCAATGCAAAATTGGCTGGAATTGAGATGGGACGCCATGTTGCGTTTATAGAGCCCTTGATGTGCTTAAACATTGAACCTCCCCCCCACAAGTGACACGATTTTGGAAAGTAGACCCCCTAAGGAACTTATCTAGATGTGTGGTGAGCACTTTGACCAACCAAGTGCTTCACAGCAGTTTATAATGCAGAGCCATAAAAATAAAAAAATCATATTTTTTCACAAAAATGATCTTTTCGCCCCCAATTTTTTATTTTCCCAAGGGTAAGAGAAGAAATTGGACCCCCAAAAGTTGTTGTACAATTTGTCCTGAGTACACTGATACCCCATATGTGGGGGTAAACCACTGTGGGGGCACAAGGGAGAGCTCAGAATGGAAGGAGCGCCGTTTGATTTTTCAATGCAAAATTGACAGGAATTGAGATGGGACGCCATGTTGCGTTTGGAGAGCCACTGAAGTGCCTAAACATTGAAACCCCCCACAAGTGACACCATTTTGGAAAGTAGACCCCCCTAAGGAACTTATCTAGATGTGTGGTGAGCACTTTGACCCACCAAGTGCTTCACAGAAGTTTATAATGTAGAGCCGTAAAAATAAAAAATAAAAATTTCCACAAAAATTAGTTTTTTAGCCCCCAGTTTTGTATTTTTCCAAGGGTAACAGTTGAAATTGAACCTCAAAAGTTGTTGTCCAATTTGTCCTGAGTATGCTGATACCCAATATGTGGGGGGGGAATCACCGTTTGGGTGCATGGCAGAGCTCGGAAGGGAAGGAGCGCCATTTGGAATGCAGACTTAGATGGTTTAGTCTGCAGGCGTCACATTGCATTTGCAGAGCCCCTGATGTAACTAAACAGTAGAAACCCCCCACAAGTGACCCCATATTGGAAACTAGACCCCCCCACAAGGAACTTATCTAGATGTGTTGTGAGAACTTTGAACCCCCAGGTGTTTCACTACGGTTTATAACGCAGAGCCGTGAAAATAAAAATTCTTTTTTTTTTCCACAAATTATTTTTTAGCCCCCAGTTTTGTATTTTCCCAAGGGTAACAGGAGAAATTGGACCCCAAAAGTTGTAAAAATTTGTCCTGAGTATGCGGATACCCCATATGTTGGGGTAAACCCCTGTTTGGGCACACGGGAGAGCTCGGAAGGGAAGGAACACTGTTTTACTTTTTCAACGCAGAATTGGCTGGAATTGAGATCGGACGCCATGTCGCGTTTGGAGAGCCCCTGATGTGCCTAAACAGTGGAAACCCCCCAATTATAACTGAAACTCTAATCCAAACACATCCCTAACCCTAATCTCTGCAGTAACCCTAACCACGCCCCTATCCCTGACACACCCCTAACCCTATTCCCAACCGTAAATGTAATCCTAACCCTAACTTTAGCCCCAACCCTAAAGGTACCGTCACACTAAGCGACGCTGCACCGATACAGACAACGATGCTGATCGCTGCAGCGTCGCTGTTTGGTCGCTGGAGAGCTGTCACACAGACAGCTCTCCAGCGACCAACTATGCCGAAGTCCCTGGGTAACCAGGGTAAACATCGGGTTGCTACGCGCAGGGCAGCGCTTAGTAACCCGATGTTTACCCTGGTTACCAGTGTAAAATGTAAAAAAACAAACACTACATACTCACCTTCGCGTCCCCCGGCGTCCGCTTCCTGCACTGACTGAGCGCCGGCCCTAACAGCAGAGCGGTGACGTCACCGCTGTGCTGTACTTTCATTTTACGGCCGGCGCTCAGTGCAGGAAGCGGACGCCGGGGGACGCGAATGTGAGTATGTAGTGTGTGTTTTTTTTACATTTTACACTGGTAACCAGGGTAAACATCGGGTTACTAAGCGCGGCCCTGCGCTTAGTAACCCGATATTTACCCTGGTTACCATTGTAAAACATCGCTGGTATCGTTGCTTTTGCTGTCAAACACAACGATACACGGCGATCTGACGACCAAATAAAGTCTGAACTTTAATCAACGACCAGCGATATCACAGCAGGATCCTGATCGCTGCTGCGTGTCAAACACAACGATATCGGTAGCCAGGACGCTGCAACGTCACGGATCGCTAGCGATATCGTTTAGTGTGACGGTACCTTAACTGTAGCCCTAACCCTAATGGGAAAATGGATATAAATACATTTTCTTTAATTTTTTAATTTTTCCCTAACTAAGGGGGTGATGAAAGGGGGTTTCATTTACTTTTATACAGGGTTTTTCAGCGGATTTTTGATTGGCAGCCGTCACACACTAAAAGACGCTTTTTATTGCAAAAAAAAATATTTTTTGCGTTACCACATTTTGAGAGCTATAATTTTTCCATATTTTGGTCCAGAGAGTCATGTGAGGTCTTGTTTTTTGCGGGACGAGTTGACGTTTTTATTGGTAACATTTTCGGGCACGTGACATTTTTTGATCGCTTTTTATTCCGATTTTTGTGTGGCAGAATGACCAAAAACCAGCTATTTATGAATTTATTTTTTGGGGGGGTGTTTATACTGTTCCGCGTTTGGTAAAATGGATAAAGCAGTTTTATTCTTCGGTTCAGTACGACTACAGCGATATCTCATTTATATCATTTTTTTTATGTTTTGGCGCTTTTATATGATAAAAACTATTTTATAGAAAAAAAAAATATTTTTGCATCGCTTTATTGTGAGGACTATAACTTTTTTATTTTTTCGCTGATGATGCTGTATGGCAGCTCATTTTTTGCGGGACAAGATGACTTTTTCAGCGGTGCCATGGTTATTTATATCCGTCTTTTTGATCGCCTGTTATTCCACTTTTTGTTCGGCGGTATGATAAAGCGTTGTTTTTTGCCTTGTGTTTTTTTTTTTTTTTTTTTTAACGGTGTTAACTGAAGGGATTAACTAGTGGGACCGTTTTATAGGTCGGGTCGTTACGGACACGGCGATACTAAATGTGTACTTTTATTTTGTTTTTTCTATTTAGATAAAGGAATGTATTTATTGGAACAATATTTTTTTTTATTATTATTTATTTAGGATTTTTTTTCCCACACATGTAATTTTTTTTTTTTTTACTTTGCCCCAAGGGGGGACATCACAGTAAAGTGACAGATCGCTGATCTGACACTTTGCTGTGCACGGTGTCAGATCAGTGATCTGACATGCACAGCAGTGAGGCTTCCCGGCGCCTGCTCTGAGCAGGCGTTGTGAAGCCACCTCCCTGCAGGACCCGGATGCAGCCCTGCGGCCATTTTGGATTCGGGGACTGGAGGGAGGAGACGCTCGGTACAAGGTGAGCACATCGCCTTGTACCGATCGTCTCGGGGAAGCACACAGGGAGCCCCCTCCCTGCGCGATGCTTCCCTATACCACTGGCACATTGCGATCATGTTTGATCACAGTGTGCCGGGGTTAATGTGCCGGGGGCAGTCCGTGACCGCTCCTGGCACATAGTGCCGGATGTCAGCTGCGATAGTCAGCTGACACCCGGCCACGATCTGCTGTGCTCCCCCCGTGAGCGCGGCCTATCGCTCTGGACGTACTATTCCGTCCTTGGGAAGTAGGGCCCACCCCACATGGATGGAATAGTACGTCCAGTGGCAGAAAGGGGTTAATAACCAGCAGAGGGAAAGCCAACGGCTGAGGGCTGATGTTAATTTTCTGGGAAGGAGCAAATAGCCATAAAGGTTCCCAGGTTATTAATATCCGCTCACAGCACCCCCAGCCTAAAAACATCAGAAAAAGGTGCGCCAATTCTTGCACTTAGCCCCGCTCTTCCCACTTGCCCTGTAGCAGTGGCAAGTGGGGTTAATGTCACCTTTGTTTTGTTAGGTGACATCAAGCCCACAGCTTAGTAATGGAGAAGCGTCTATAAGTCTACATTCACATTAGCGTTCGGCGCCGCAGCGTCGCTGCATGCGTCATGTGCCCCTATATTTAACATGGGGGCGCATGGACATGCGTTGCACTTGCGTTTTGCGACGCATGCGTCACTGCGGCGCACGCGTCCGGGCGCAGAGGACGCAGCAAGTTGCATTTTTGCTGCGTCCAAAATCAACCAAAAAAAGGACGCATGCAGCGTTTTGCTGCGTTTTTGTGTGCGTTGCGTCGCCGACGCTGCGGCGCACGACGCAAATGTGAACGTAGCCTTAGACACCTATCCATTACTAATCCTATAGTTATATGGTAAATAAAGACACAGCCAGAATAAAGTCCTTTATTTGAAATAATCACACAGACTCCTCTATTGAATATTAATTTACCATACTTACTGAACGCCTAATCCCCGACATCCTCGTTCTTCTGCAGCAAAAATAAAATAATAAACCAACATATAATACTCCCTGTCCGCCGTAGGCCATTTAATAACGAATGTCCCACGACGATCTCACGTGTAGAACAGTCACATCGGGAGATGTAACCGCTCTACCTGGCAAAAGGTAATCCCTCCCGCAGTGTATCACTGCACTGCCGTGAGAGTTCAGCAGAGTTCATCGGCTCCAATGTTCTCACTTAGTGCCGTAAGTGACAGTACCGGAGCTGAGCACAGTACCGGAGCTGATCAGCTGATACACTGACAGGAGGTAATATCTCCCGCAGTGTATCGCCGGGTCAAGCGGTCACATCTCCCCATGTGACTGTTCTACATGTGAGATCGCTGTGGAACACTCGGTTTACCTAAACTACGGTGGACAGGGAGTGTATGTTGGTTTACTATTTACATTATTTCTAGGAGACGAGTGCATTGGGGATTTGGTGTGAGGCGAGTATAATGGGTTTTTATTTTATGTAAATATGTATGTACCGTAATTTTACTTTTTTTGTTTGTGTTTTACTGTGAGCACAGTCATCGGCAGATGACACTACTCTACGACAGCAGACATAGCCGGATGGGAGCAGTAGTCTCATCGGCCCATGCCTGCGTTTTTACCACAGGTCACTGCTGCGGGTCACAGTCAGGTGCGGAATCACGCTGACATCTGCCAGCATGATCCCGCAGCGCTGTGACCGACAGTACCGGCGGCAGCGTTAGCGCACGCACACACACACACTCCGCCTACACACCCTTCTTCCTTCTGACATAATTTCCTTTTCTGCAGCGTTTTTGCCAGCAAATCCACAAACCTTTTTGCACCTGCAGATTTGACTGACTCAATGGGTGCAGAAACGCTGCAGATCCGCAAAAGAATTGAAATGTTGCGGAAAATAAAACGCTGAGAATAAGGACAGAAATTTCCGCAGCATGTGCACAACAATTGAAGAACGCTCTTGATTAACATTGCTTTAATAATCCAGTGCGGTATTATAGCATTTCCGAGTGGAAAAATCGCTGCGGAAACGCAACAAATCCACATCGTGTGCACATAGCCTAACACATGACAAAATCTCTGCGTGTGTGTGTGTGTATATACTGTGTGTAATATGTTTTTTTCCCCTTGTTTTGGCAATTAACATAATAAATTAACACCAGGGCTGTTGAGTCGGTAAGCCAAACTTCCGACTCCATAGCACTGGTCACTACTGAGCATGTACATAAAGTGCAGCACAGAATTATCTCTGCTAAAATCCAAGATCCTTAGATCAGGAATAGAACAGACCTTTATTGGACATTTCATAACTTTCCTAAATTCTTCTGAAAAAATTTACAACACATACTGGAATGAACTACTGTATCCAGTTTATTATATATTTCAAGAGTCTGTCCATTTTATTCCAATTTCACTAAAATATTCACTGACTCCGACTCTACAGCCCTGGTTAACTTATTTGCTCTATATGGTAAAGTGTCAGTTAAATTTGCTGTTTATTATATTACCAAAGCTATCCCATGCATACTTGTAAGCAAGGCTGTGGAGTTGGTATAAAGAGGACCGACTTCTAAAATGTATAAATTGGGTTCAGTGCGGGATGTGCTGTAAATGTTTTCATAATTTGGGAAAGTTATAAAATGTCCTATAAATATCTGTTCTATTCCTGATCTAAGGATCTAGGACATTATTTTAGAGGAATCTGTGCTGCACTTTATGTACATGCTAAGTATTGAAGTAGTGCTGTGAAGTCTTGAGTTCGGAAGTCAGGGAAATTGAGGAGTCTGAGTCAGTGGTTTGGCTTGCTGACTCCACAGCCCTGCTTGGAAGTGGTGAAAACATACAAAGTTAGACATTTTAACGCAGTAATGTTTTTTTTTTTTTTTTTCTTTTCTTTATCTTTGGCTCTATTTCGGTAAGAGAATGGAAATGATACAATATTCTGCTGTTTGTTGCAAAGGGGGTACCACAGTACTGAAATTTTCATCAGAGATAATCTTTCCTTATGAAGTCCCCACTGCCAAAATTGAAACATAATATCCATCCAGTGGTCCACATCGATCCTGAGAACAAGACTCCTAATGCAGCACCTCCACTTTATTAATTTTCTCTTGGACTTCCAGAGACCAGGTACAGCCCTCTGCTCTTTCTGACAGTCCAATAGACAATGAATGTGCTCAATCTTCGCTCCATTCAGAACTAACCCTAGGACCATACAGATTAGATGACTGCCGGTCCAACGATACTTCCGCCGATCATTTTAGCCGAAGGCAAGCTCAGTTCACTCTTCCATACACAGGTTTGGCAAAGGTCACCTGTGTTCTTCATGGGAAAACCACTGGCAAAGACATTGTTCGGTGGCTTATCTCTAAGGCTACGTTCACATTTGCGGTCGGCACCGCAGCGTCGCCGCATGCGTCATGCGCCCCTATATTTAACATGGGGGCGCATGGACATGCGTCGCACTTGCGTTTTGCGCCGCATGCGTCCCTGCGGCGCCAGCGTCCGGGCGCAGAGGACGCAGCAAGTTGCATTTTTGCTGCGTCCAAAATCAGTGAAAAAAAGGACGCATGCGGCGCAAAACGCAGCGTTGTGCATGCGTTTTGCTGCGTTTTTGTTTGCGTTGTGCGTTGCGGCGCCAACGCTGCGGCGCACAACGCAAATGTGAACGTAGCCTAAGAGAACAAAGCGGTTGACAATCTGAAATTGGACATGCGTGATCGACAATATGCTCAATCATCAGTCGGGTGGCACCGCCATAGAGTATAGGACTGACCTCTTGATATTTGCTGGTGCTGCTGACATTAGTCTGTGTTTGGGGTCCTTAAAGGGAACCTGTCCACCCCCAAAATCAAAGGTGAGCTAAGCCCACCAGCATCAGGGGCTTATCTACAGCATTCTGGACAAGAGGACGTCATCATAAGAAGATGTGAGGACCCTTATCTAGAGCATTCCAGAATGCTGTAGATAAGCCCCTGATGCTGGTGGGCTTAGCTCACCTTCGATTTTGGGGGGTGACAGGTTCCCTTTAAATGGTTGGCACCACCATGATGTTCAGTACTTAGTTTGAACAGTCACTCTGTGTTAACAGTCCCTTTTAATTCTTAGAAAAATCAGTTTTACATCCTGCAGGATGTTATTGTACACCCCAAGAGTATGGAGCAGGCTCAAGGGCTGAGAATACACCATGTCCAGCAGATGCTTTCTGTGTTATACAGCCTGCAACTGCAGCAGCGACTGGAGCTAACTGATTATCTGCCATCTTGTAATCAGGGCTTTGGAATTAGTAAGCCAAACCACCGACTCCTCAATTTCTCAGGCTTCCAACTCCACAGCACAGCCTCACTACTACTGAGCATGTACATAAAATGCAGCACAGATTCATCTCTACTAAAAGCAGAGATCTTTAGTAGTGATGAGCGAGTATACTCGTTGCTCGGGTTTTCTAGAGTACGCTCGGGTGATCTCCCGAGTATTTGTTAGTGCTCGGAGATTGTTTTCCTTGCCTTAGCTGCATGATTTATGGCTGCTGGACAGCGTGAATACATGTGGGAATTCCCTAGCAAACAGACATTCCTCACATGTATTCAGCCTGTCTAGCAGCTGTAAATCATGCAGCTGAGGGCCGAAAAAAAGGCTCCGAGCACTAACAAATACTCGGAAACCACCCGGAAACCCTAGCAACGAGTATACTCGCTCATTCCTAATCCTTAGATCAGGAATAGAACAGACATTTATAGGACACTTTAGAACTTTCACAAATTATGAAAACCTTTAGAGCACATCCTGCATTGTACTACAGAACCCAGTTTATTAAATATTTTAGGAGTCAGTCCATTTTATACCGACTCCACCAAAATGGACTCAGACTCCACAGTCCTGCTCGTAATGACATTTTCTCCAAACTGTAATGTTGCAGTATAGAGAGCAAGGGATAAAAGTGTTTACCTTCTTTTTTTTTTTTTTTTTTTTTTTTATAAAGTCCTCTTAAGGGGATTCAAATAGCTAAAAATGGAAAATATTTATATAAAGTCGTACCAATAAAAAAAAAACAATATCTCTTGCCATGCAAAAGGCAAGCCATCCTATAGTTCCATTGACAGAAAAATAGTTACTGGTCTCAGAAAATGGTGACACTAACCAAATTATAATTTAAAATTAAAATGTTTAAGTTTAGTGTTGCCATAATTGTATTGACTTGGAAAATTGTGTTGCCAGGTTATTTTATTCACACAGTTAACACCCTAAAAAACAGAGCTCAAACAATAAGGCTGTGTGCACACATTCTGGATTTTTTCGCGTTTTTTTTCTCGCTATAAAACCGCGGAAAAAAAAACCGCTCACATTAAACATCCTATTAAAAGAATGCAATCCGCATTTAGTATGCACATGCTGCGTTTTTTTTCCTGAGCGGAAACGCATTCCGGAAAAAAACGCAGCATGTTCTTTAATTTGCGGAATCGCTGGGATTCTGCACACATAGGAATGCATTGATCCGCTTACTTCCCGCATGGGGCTATGCCCACCATGCGGGAAGTAAGCGGATCATGTGCGGATGGTACCCAGGGTGGAGGAGAGGAGACTCTACTACACGGACTGGGAACCATATAATTGTAAAAAAAAAAAAAAAAGAATTAAAATAAAAAATATTGATATACTTACCTTCCGATGGCCCCCCGGAGTCCTCCCGCTTCTCAGCAGTGCACATGGCGGCTTCCGTTCCCAGGGATGCTGTGTGCGAAGGACCTGGGATAAAAGGGGGAAAGCTAGGGAGCACTACCAATGGGCAAGGAGCCAATCACAACCTGTAGGGTAAGTATAGTGAGGGGTGCAACTCAATGCATAGCAGCAGCATATATCAGACAAACAAGAAGAGACACTATGCATATAGGGCGCACTCCCAAAATACAATTAAATACCAAAAATACAAAATTTTTATTAGGAAGACAGAAAACACAAGTAAAAACATATATTAAAATACAACCAACACACCACTGGTCCTATAATAAGTCAATATATAGAGACAGACAGCTTAAGGTACAATAGTATATCGTAAATCACGCCACCAACACACTATTGGTACTATCATGAAATATATAGAAGGACAACTTAGGGTACAATGATGTATCACAAATAGCACCACACATATGCACGAACAATGGCTTGTGTACACAATAGCTTATGTACACAGAGCAAGGCAGCAGGTAAGCTCTGGGTGTCCCCAGAGTACCATATAGTGCGGGAGTGCCCCTATATAAGGGTACCTTTACACAGTGCAATTTTGATCGCTACGACGGCACGATTCGTGACGTTGCAGCGTCGTATGATTATCGCTCCAGCGTCGTAGACTGCGGTCACACGTTGCAATACACAGCGCTGGAGCGATAATTTCATGACGTATTTGCGATGTAGAAGCCGTTGGTTACTGTGCGCACATCGTATACAACCTGTGTCACACGATGCAATCATGCCGCCACAGCGGGACACTAGACGACGAAAGAAAGTTTCAAACGATCTGCTACGACGTACGATTCTCAGCGGGGATCCGGATCGCAGTAGCGTGTCAGACACAGCGATATCGTAAATGCATCGCTGGAACGTCACGAATCGTGCCGTTGTAGCGATCAAAATTGCACTGTGTAAAGGTACCCTAAGTAAAGGGGCTAATGCTAGCTAGGGGGCCCCGATAAGCCTACTAAATTGCAGCAAGGGAATAAGCATAAATCACTCAAAAAGAAAAAAAAAAAAAGGGGAGTTTTATACCAGAAACCGCTCCTATGGAAAGGCAAAGCTACCACTGCGGCAGAGAGATAAGCCTGTTGGAGTAGTGTAGGGAGTGTTTAGGGTCCACCTGCCGACATATGCCATCAAAATGGAAGGAAAAAGGGCAGACCTATATCAGGAAAGTGGGCCAAAAGGCTAAATGTGAAAAAAGAACATCACCATATCAGGCAGTCCAGTGCGTGGCGTCAGCCATCATAGAGTCAGAAAGGGAATGGTCCCAGGACCCAAATAGTGTGGGGAGAGCCCCACGCGTATCGCTGCAGGATGCAGCTTCGTCAGGGGAAGTGACAGGGGAGGGAGTCAAGAAGTCTTAAATAGCAGTCAGATTGGTCAAGATTGACAGGTGAATGATGTGAGAAAACGGCAATAGCCTGATTACATACCACAGTAATCCGGAACTGGAGGACGCCAATAGGCGCATGCTATAATAACAGGGAGATATGGAGGAGGCAAAGGCCCCGAATATATGTACTTATCAGAATGGAACAGATAAATATGCACCCCAAGCTAAAAAAAAAAAAAAAAAAAAAAAAGGAACCATGTAGAATACTACTCAATGGTTTACTTAACATATTGCAAACATATAATAAGAGGATATTCATAAATGGACAGTCTCAGCAGGTGTGAGTACATATGTGGGGAAGTTCAGCCATGGCCCACACTTAGACACACAGAGGTGTCAGTACAATAGAAAGACAGGCCACGAGTACATACTCAAATACATAGAACGAAAATCGTCCATTAAGGCGAAAAACAAAACTGTAAATATCCAGAAGGACTTGTGTTCCATCTTCTTCTTTCTTTTCCCCTCTACATTATTATTTCTTCCTCATTTTTCCTTTTTTTCCATCCAATGGAGTCATCCTAGGAAACTTGTGAATAAGAGTTCTTCATTAAGCCCGGTAGGTGAAAGACTCCGCAGATTGAAGATCCACCGAGATTCGATTTGAAGCAACCGCTTCCTGTGGTTTCCACCTCTAGCATGAAGTTGAATTTTCTGTAGGCCAAAAAAGGAAATGTGAGCAGAGGAGCCACATCTGTCAAAAAAGAGATCAGTCAAAAAATGTAAGGCAATTGGGGACACCGTCTTGCCCTTTTTAATGTCAGAAGCTGCCAGATGTATCGTGGACAGATGTTTCTGTGCCCTCATTCTAAGCTCCTGAGAAGTCTGGCCCACATACACCTTATTGCAGGGGCAGATGATGGCATAGATCACATTAACAGTCTTGCAGTTGATGTAGGATGTCAACCGATATGATTTTGAATCCAGAGGATTGGTGAAGAAATCTCTAGTAGCTGGGATATATTGACAAACACTACATTCCCCACAAGGGAATGACCCCCTTAATCGTATCCCACGATTCAGACTGGTGGAGGGACGTGAAAAGTGGCTCCTGGTCAGAATGTCACCCAGGTTGGGAGCCCTCTTGGCCGTTAGGGCAGGACGGGGTGTGACTAAGGGAGAGGTTTGTGTGTCCGTTGTAAGGATATCCCAATGGGATGCTAGAATGTTCTTTACCCGGTTCCATTGGTCATTGTAGTCTGTGATAAATCGGACGCTTCTGTCCTGATGGCGATCACTGGGGGAAATTAACAGATCCTGGTTCAGTCCCTTGGCCCTTTGAAAAGCATGGGAAATTGTTTTCTTCGGGTAACCCCGCTGCCTGAATCTTGTAGTAAGGGCCCTAGATTGTGATAAGAAGTCCTCATCCAGAGTACAATTACGACGAGCCCTTAAAAATTGGCCGGTTGGGATACCCCTTCTGGTGTGGAGTGGATGAAAACTATCATACCTGAGTAGGCTATTAGTCGCGGTGGACTTGCGGTAAAGATCCGTAACCAGGCCTTTGTCCCGGACAGAAACCTTCAAATCCAGGAATGTCACTGAATCAGGGAAAAAAGAGTGTGTGAGGATGATGTTCAAGTTGTTATGGTTCAGCTCGTCAAGAAAATCAAGGCACTCCTGTTCCGTACCTGTCCATAAGAAGAAAACCTCATCAATAAAGCGATGCCAATGCCGGACATACTTTTTGAACGAATCAGAACCGTACACGATAGTTTCCTCCCACCAGCCTAAATAGATATTAGCATAGGCCGGTGCACATCGCGCCCCCATAGCCACGCCAGATACCTGCCGAAAAAAGTTCGATCATACAAGACGTAATTGTGATGTAAAATGAAATTAAGTAGGTCAATCAGAAAAGAATTGTGGAAACGGTCGGGATTGTTTTGTTTGTTGAGAAAGCCCACTGCCTGTAAGCTATCTGGGTGACTAATATTTGAATACAGCGATTCGACATCGCAAGTCACCAAAAGTGTTTGTTCTGGACAAGTTATATCGCGGCACGTACAGATGAAATGAGCCGAGTCCCTAATATAAGATGGTAAAGAGGTGGCCAGCGGTTGCAGAAAAAAATCTACATACACATTGGCCTTTTCAGAGGCTTCCTATGCTGGACACTAAAGGGCGTCCAGGGGGTGTGGTTAAAGGGAGGGTGCCGTGATTTTAGTTTTTGTATTAATAATTATTGATTATACAATCAATTATTTTTAATACAAAAGTAAATGTACCTCTTTCATACTTTTTTATTTATTCACTTTTACATTCACCACTGGAGGCCGCCATTTTCATTAGTGTGGGTGTAAGTGTCTGGGCACGACACTTGCACACCTCACTTACGGCAGCCATGTACATAGGAGCCAACGGTCGGGCTCCGACTCCATCTCCTGCCTCTCAGCTGTGACTTGGCCACGCCCACTGAGCTGCTACGTCACAGCTGTGAGAGGAGATCGCGGCCATTTTGTTTATTTCCCTCTGCCATCGCACACACAGCTCAGTGCGTGCGATGGCAGAAGCTGCTGCTGGGAGAAGCTGCTGCCGAGGATCCAGGGTAAGTATCTGCAGCGAGGAGCTGTGATTGCAGCCTGTACTTAGTATTACAGTACAGGCTGCAATCACTGCCGACCTGTTCAGAGCAGAGCAGGGAGATCGTCACACTGCTCTGCCCTGAACATGACTCAGCACATCCTGGTAGAGGAAAGAAGGTAAGTACAGCGTTTTTATTTTCTTATGCATCTACCACTGCTACCAGCCCCTATATACCACCTAGCACTGCCTGCCTGCCTCTGTATACCACTGCCTGCCTCTGTATACCACTGCCTGCCTCTGTATACCACTGCCTGCCTCTGTATACCACTGCTACCTGCCTGCCTGCCTGCCTCTGTATACCACTGCCTGCCTCTGTATACCACTGCCTGCCTCTGTATACCACTGTCTGCCTGCCTCTGTATACCCCTGCCTGCCTCTGTATACCACTGCCTGCCTGCCTCTGTATACCACTGCCTGCCTCTGTATACCACTGCCTGCCTCTGTATACCACTGCCTGCCTGCCTCTGTATACCACTACCTGCCTGCCTCTGTATACCACTACCTGCCTCTGTATACCCCTGCCTGCCTCTGTATACCCCTGCCTGCCTCTGTATACCACTGCCTGCCTGCCTCTGTATACCACTGCCTGCCTCTGTATACCACTGCCTGCCTGCCTCTGTATACCACTGCCTGCCTGCCTCTGTATACCACTGCCTGCCTCTGTATACCACTGCCTGCCTGCCTCTGTATACCACTGCCTGCCTGCCTCTGTATACCACTGCCTGCCTCTGTATACCACTGCCTGCCTGCCTCTGTATACCACTGCCTGCCTGCCTCTGTATACCACTGCCTGCCTCTGTATACCACTGCCTGCCTGCCTCTGTATACCACTGCCTGCCTCTGTATACCACTGTCTGCCTGCCTCTGTATACCACTGTCTGCCTGCCTCTGTATACCACTGCCTGCCTGCCTCTGTATACCACTGCTGCCTGCCTCTGTATACCACTGCTGCCTGCCTCTGTATACCACTATCTGCCTCTATATACCACTGCTACCTGCCTCTATATACACCTACCACTGCTACCTCTGTCCTGTGTAGCTAATCTTGTCCTGGGTAGCTAATCCTGTCCCGTGTACTGTGTCCTCAGCAGTCAGTATCACACAGGACAGGATTAGATACACGGCTCAGCAGTCGGTATCACACAGGATAGGATTAGATACACGGCTCAGCAGTCAGTATCACACAGGATAGGATTAGATACACGGCTCAGCAGTCAGTATCACACAGGATAGGATTAGATACACAGCTCAGCAGTCAGTATCACACAGGACAGGATTAGATACACGGCTCAGCAGTCAGTATCACACAGGATAGGATTAGATACACGGCTCAGCAGTCAGTATCACACAGGATAGGATTAGATACACGGCTCAGCAGTCAGTATCACACAGGATAGGATTAGATACACAGCTCAGCAGTCAGTATCACACAGGACAGGATTAGATACACAGCTCAGCAGTCAGTATCACACAGGACAGGATTAGATACACGGCTCAGCAGTCGGTATCACACAGGACAGGATTAGATACACGGCTCAGCAGTCGGTATCACACAGGACAGGATTAGATACACGGCTCAGCAGTCGGTATCACACAGGACAGGATTAGATACAAGGCTCAGCAGTCAGTATCTAATCCTCTCCTATGCACTCCTCTCCCCCCTGCGTGTCTTTCCCCATTGTGGTTTATTATTTTTGCTGTGGGAGATGAGGGAGTCGAGGATTACGCATTCGGTATGGTTTAAAAAAGATTAATAAAGGACTTTATTCTGGCCGAGTCTTTATTTACAATACAACTATAGGATTAGTAATGGATGGGTGCCTTATAGACGCCTCTCCATTACTAAGCCGTGGGCTTGATGTCACCGGACAATATGAATGTGACATTAACCCCACAAATATGAACCCCACTTGCTACCGCTACAGGGCAAGTGGAAATTGCCAGGCAAAGCGCCAGAAAAGTCGCATGTAAAAGGCGGCTGAGAGCTGATGTTTTTAGCCTGGGGGGGACAGTATCCATGGCCCCTTCCTAGGCTATTAATGTAAGCCCGCAGCTGTCTGCATAATATTTGATGGTTATTAATTATAGGGGGCCCCACGTCTTTTTTAGGGGGGGTGTCCCCCATTTTAATAGCCAGTAAAGGCTATAAGTATACAGTTGGGAGCGTGTGAGTGTGAGCACACCCTCCCACCCATAGACCAGTACACTGCTGTCCTGAAATACTGTGCTCCTGTCACCCTGCTCCTTCCACCATACGTCTCTCACCTCCCTAGAGCAGCACAATACCATATGGATCACGTATAATGCCGCTATATATATATTTATCACATATTACTCCCATAAAGACCACACATTATGCCGGGATATTATAATATATATAATATCACACATTATGCCGCCAAGTATTGTGTGATCTATGTGACGGTATTATATGTGATCTATATGGCAATATTATGTTTGATCAGTGTTGTGGAATGATGTAAAAACTAAATGACGGTGGTATATGAGAACTATATTGTGGGATTATGTGTGATCTATGTGGCAGTATTAGGTGAGAATTATATGGCGGTATTATGTGTGATCTATATGGTGGTATGTGAGAACTGTATGACAGTATTGTGTGATCTATTTGATAGTATTGTGTGTGTGATCTATATGGCGGTATTATGTGAGATCTATATGGCGGTATTATGTGAGAACACTATGGCAGTATTATCTTCAGAAAGCGGACCCATTCTATGGTGGTTGTGGCTGAGCACCTGCACGTGGGTCTGGGGTAATAGAGGGGGCAGCATGACCTCCAGTTAGGTGCAGTCAGGGGAGAGCTGGTGAGGCAGCTGAAGAGAGGGGTCTCATTTTTATCGTTACTATATGGCTACATTTCCTTCCCAGCGTCACCCCGGACTGCGTCTGTTGTCTCACTTTCACACATCGCCAGGACAGGATGGAGAAGACAGGATGTGAGGAGGGGAATGGGGTCTTTGCATGCAGAGTCTGGATCAGAACAGGCCATCAATCCGCAGAAATGTTTCCTGGATTTCTGTGGAGCAGACGGTCCATCCATGTGTATAAAAGACAGCGCTCTATGTACAATTCCTGGCTGTTCCGCGCACTAAACAGGGTGCCCCCCATAGACCAGCACACTGCTCTCCTGAAATACTCTGTGCTGCTGTCACCCTGCTCCCTCCACCACATATCTCCCAGAATCCTTGCTGCCTGCCATCCTCGGTGACTGTCTACTTGTCAGTATAAGGCTGCGGTCACACTAGCAGTATTTGGTCAGTATTTTACCTCAGTATTTGTAAGCCAAAACCAGGAGTGGGTGATAAATGCAGAAGTGGTGCATATGTTTCTATTATACTTTTCCTCTATTTGTTCCCCTCCTGGTTTTGGCTTACACATACTGAGGTAAAATACTGACCAAATCCTGCTAGTGTGATGGCAGCCTTACTCTGCAGTCACCAACAAAATGGCTGCTCACTGGGTTCCTGAATCCTCTCATCCCTTAGCAAACACATAGAAGGGGAGGAGAGGAGACATCACACACGTCGGCAGACTCCGCCCATAATTACTGCAGTGCAGTAATGTGAGCTAGTTGTACACTAGGTTTTTCTGAAATTTCAGCAGCTGCTCCCCCTAGTGTTTAAAAGTGGAAATTCCAAAACTTTTCAAATTATTTTTCATATTTTACTAAATTATAAACAAATGAAAATATTTTTTAAGAAAATTTAAACATTAATTCTTTACATTTTTACAATTGCTGTAAAATTTTTTTTTTTGATGGCACCTTCCCTTTAAGCACTTGTGCACCTTGGGGGGCAAATAAAAAGTGGGAATGACTGGAAATTCAACCTGGAGATACTGTTTTGTGCTTTTGTTGATGATACCATATTCAAAAGCTTTACAAACCAAGGACTGATAATTGGTGGAGAAAATTTCAGTGGGGTCACACGCCATTCAGGCATTAAAGTCCATTTTTTTCAACTCTTTTGTGCTGCTTTCCCTCTTTTTTTTTTTTTTTTTTTTTTTAATCTACCATTGGTGACCATTGGATTACTGGTCGGGAGAGCTTTGCGTGTTTTGTAAGGCTAGTCTCACACGTCCAGATAATTCCGGTGCCGGAGTTATCCGTGTCCGTGTGCTCACGTGGCACATCAGTGTGGCACACGTGCGGCAGCCGTGTGCCGCCCGTGTGCCCACTGAGGACCACACGGACCGTGCACGTGCAGCGAACGCTGCTGGGAAGAAGGAATGAATTCCGGCTTCTGCACCAGATGCAGGGGACAGCGCTTACCGTAGCGCTGTCTCCTGCACGGCACACGGACAGCATCCGTGTGCGGTACGTGTTTTACACGGATCCATTGTCTTTAATGGGTCCGTGTGATACGTGCGCTCCCACGAACACTGACATGTCTCCGTGTTTTTCAAACGGACACACGGTCCGTGAAAACACGCTGACATGTGCAGAGACACATTGATTTTAATGTGTCCAGGTGAGTCAGTGTCTCCGGTACGTGAGAAAACTGTCACCACACGTACCGGAGCGACTGAAGTGTGAAACAGGCCTAAGGGTACTGTCACACAGTGCAATTTTGATCGCTACGACGGTACGATTCGTGACGTTCTAGCGATATCGTTACGATATCGCAGTGTCTGACACACAGCAGCGATCAGGGACCCTGCTGAGAATCGTACGTCGTAGCAGATCGTTTGGAACTTTCTTTCGTCGCTTGATCACCCGCTGACATCGCTGGATCGTTGTGTGTGACACCGATCCAGCGATGTGTTCGCTTGTAACCAGGGTAAACATCGGGTAACTAAGCGCATGGCCGCGCTTAGTAACCCGATGTTTACCCTGGTTACCAGCGTAAACGTAAAAAAAACAAACAGTACATACTCACATTCCAGTGTCTGTCCTCCGGCGTCTCAGCTTCTCTGCACTGTGAGCGCCTGCCGGCCGGAAAGCGAGCACAGCGGTGACGTCACCGCTCTGCTTTCCGGCTATGGTGCTTACACAGTGGAGAGAAGCAGAACGCCGGGGGACAGACACCGGAATGTAAGTATGTACTGTTTTTTTTTTTTTTTACGTTTACGCTGGTAACCAGTGTAAACATCGGGTTACTAAGCGCGGCCCTGCGCTTAGTAACCCGATGTTTACCCTGGTTACCCGGGGACTTCGGCATCGCTCCAGCGCCGTGATTGCAACGTGTGACCGCAGTCTACGACGCTGGAGCGATAATCATACGACGCTGCGACGTCACGGATCGTGCCGTCGTAGCGATCAAAATTGCACTGTGTGACAGTACCCTAAGGTAGTGTTTGATGCTGTACCAATTTTTTTTTTTTTTTTTTGCTCAAAATCTTATTACTCTTATGGTAGCAACATCCTATTCCAAACTGCAAATGTTGTTTTATTTTGAAGAAATGCTACTTAAATTGTGATACAAAAGTTTTAAATTACTGTGTATAAAGTTTGTCCTACTCTCAGGACGTAGATTATACAATTTGCTGAAGTAACATAAGCACCGTCATTATGACCACTGTTAAAGCTACACTGCGGGAATAATAGATCTCTGCATTTACAGACAGCATTTTACACTGTATGGAAGTTCTTGGCTGCGGGAATCAAAACTTGTTTTTTTGCAATCCCTCGTAGTGTAGAATACATGATAGTTGGAGATTTCTTGGAACCAATTCATTATTGCATCTACGGTGGGTTTTTTTGGGTTTTTTTTTTCTGTCTTTCTACTGTTTTTTCATTTGCGCCTTGTTTTCTCTCTTAATTTGGACCCTTTTTAATGTCTACTTTTTGTTTGCTTTTATTAAAATAGGAGCCCTCCCACTATGACTAAAATAAAGTGTGTATGTATGTGTGTATGTGTATGTATGTATGTGTATATGTGTATATATATATATATATATATATATATATATATATATATATATATATATATATATATATATATATATATATATATATATATATATATATTATAATAATTTTTTTTTTTTTTTCCTGTATAGTGGACGTGATTTGGTGTTTCAAAATATTTTAAGTTGTCGTAAAAATTTCTCCCACGTGTACTCCAGTCCCCCTTGGAATTATTTTACGTAGGCATAGAATAGTCAAATTTTGCTACTTTTTAAGTAGAACATGCTACTGTATGTGCTAAAAAAGTGTGTATTAAAAAAAAACAACAAAAAACGCATTTTGGACTACGCTAAATAAACTCACCACTTGTGAAAAATTTGATACAAAAATTCAACGGCTACCACAAGATTAAAAAAAGTGATTTAACCCGTTGACGACATGTGCCATATAGTACGGCGCAAGTCCGAAGTGGGTGTATGGAGCAGGCTAACACAGCAAGCCTGCCCCGTACCTGGAGTATTACAGCCAGGACAAGCCGCTAACAATCGCAGGTGTAGTAGAGCTCCACCGGCGAATGCTAACTTGTTAAACGCTGTCAATCTTACCTTTACTGGGACTTCTCCTAATACAGTTGTCCGTCTATATTTAGTTTTTCTTGGAAAAATTTTCTTTTGGGGGAGGATTTTTAATTGCTTAACGATAAAGGTTATGTGTTTTATTAGGTTATTTTTCTGGTACTTGCGTTCTGTATCCTGTCAATTAGTTACCTGTTGGCACGCACAATCTACATTCCCTATCACTGTTTTGGAGTGTATCAGGAAATCCACACAGACAGGGAGAGCATACAAACTCCTTGTAGATCTTGTCTTTGGGATTTGAACCAAGGACCCCGATGCTGCAAAGAGACAGTGCTAACCACTGAGCCACCGTGCTATTTTAGAGCAGATTCTCTCAGCTACTTCAAAGAAAGGAAATAAAAATGCGCAAAAGGCAGAACGTATAAACAGCAAAGTGGTGTTACAGTGGAAATAAATAGGAAGTGTCTTTTTCAAGTGTGTGAATTTAGATAGAAGTATGGACAGATTGTCAGCCCCTAGATGTTAAAATTTCTATTTACAGTATTTGCAGATGAGAAAAGACTTTAAAGTGGTGAACTGAAACACAGAATATTGGGAATGTGTTTTTTTTTTTTTACTACTGTGAGCACAAGTGTCGGCAGATGAGACTACGTCTCCCATCAGGGGCACCTGCTGTTACTGTTATCAGTGACGGCAGACATAGACCGATGTGCGCAGTAGTCTCATCAAGTCCGCGCCTGCTAACCTGCGGTAGGCTTTTTAAAGCAGGTCACCGCTGCGGGGTCTCACGGACATCTGATAGCATGATCCCGCAGCGCTCTGACCAACTGTTTTGCCAGTGGTAGCGTTACTGCCAATAAGAAGCTCCCCGCCGGTGTTTCCAACACTGTCACAGAGATGACGGCGTGGGAAACACCATAGGAAGCCGGTAAAATGCAAAACAAAAACTCAGCAAATCCTCAAACATTTTTATACCTGTGTTTTTTGCTGTGGATTTGACTGATTCACTTGAAGGCAATGGGTGAAAAACGCTGCAGTAACGCACAGAGAATTGACATGCTGCAGAAAAAAACGCACTACAAATACTTAAAGAAATTTGCTGATCAAGTGCACAACACTTCAGGATTACAAAAAAAGGTTGCACTTTATCGTGCTAAAGGATGTCAATATGAACTAGATGGGTATTTCCTGAAGGAACTACAGATAGTGCTTTGGAATGGTGCCCGGGCTGCCCCTGCAAGACTTTCACACTTGGGTGCCCCTCAGGCGCTGGTTTGGTAGTTGTAGCCCCTCAGGGTTGAGGCCACTCTGGGTCCGATTTGGCGGGCGGCGCCACTCTGGGTCCCATATGGCGGGCGGCGCCACTCTGGGTCCGATTTGGCGGGCCGGGTCACTCTGGGTCCGACTTGGCGGGCCGGGTCACTCTGGGTCCGATTTGGCGGGCCGGGTCACTCTGGGTCCGATTTGGCGGGCCGGGTCACTCTGGGTCCGATTTGGCGGGCCGGGTCACTCTGGGTCCGATTTGGCGGGCCGGGTCACTCTGGGTCCGATTTGGCGGGCCGGGTCACTCTGGGTCCGATTTGGCGGGCCGGGTCACTCTGGGTCCGATTTGGTGAGCGGGGCAATAATGATAAGACTTTTTTTAAGCTTTGTAATTGTGCTGTACTGTCACTTTAAGAGCTGATATTATCTGACAAAACTTGTGACCTGGTGGGCTGATGTAGAGTTTATAGGCGTTGGCATAGTAACTGGGTCTCACTGCGCATATCAATGAGGTAATCAGCCAGGTGGCAGTTATTTTTAGAAATTGCCTCAGAAATCAGGCCCATTATAAACGTATTGGAAAATTTCCCTATTGAAATGCATTGAGACACTTTTTTCAAACGCAAATTGCGCCAAAACTACAAATCCGATCGACACGAAAAATATTTAGCACACCTCTCAGGAACTCTGGCTTCGAAATGACACCTCACTGGAGTCTGTGAGTTTAGCGGTTCGGGCCGCATTACGTGCGGACTGAATAATAATAATAAGAATAAGAAGTTTACCACGGTGGAATAACAGTATAGTGCTTTGTTCCAAAGCACTATAAATATGAATAGCAGTATGGCTTTTGAATATTGGGTACAAAATTTAGATGCTTTTCATAAAATTTGGCCAAATTGTCTGTCCATCAACCAACATCAAGGTGGTCTCAAAGACTGATGGGTCCCTACGTGTGTGAATACCTCTCTTAGGCCAGTGCCACACTTGCGAGTGCAGTGAGAGAAACTCGCGCATCAATTCCCAGTACTGCCGCCGGTACTCGGGACCGGAGTGTGCTGCTGCATGTATTTCTATGCAGCTGAAAGCTCCGCTCCAAACCGCCGGTGGCTGTGCCGGAAATTGATGCGAGTTTCTCGCATTGCACTCGTAAGTGTGACATCGGCCTTAGGCTGATGTCTGAATTCCTGGGTGAATGGGGACACCTCTCAGCAATACCTGCATTTATGGGTAGGTAGGAACCTGCTGTAATTAAAATCACCGCATGTTGAAGGGCGGAGTGCTCGGTCAGTAAGCAAACATACAAATGACAAAAAACTGACTAGCACATCCAAACTAGTGTGAAAATAGGTGCATACCAGGAGGAGCTACCTCCATATACAATAAAAAAGAAAAAAGGGTGCACTCTATCGTGCTAAAGCATGTCAACGTGAAATATATGAAATATGAATATCAATACGGCTATTGAATATTAGGAAAAAAAAATTGAGACGCTTTGCATAAAATTTGGCCAAATTGTATCTGCCCATCAACCAATGTCAAGGTGGTCTCAAAGACCGATGGGTCCCTACGTGTGTGAATACTTCTTAGGCTGCAGTCACACTATCAGTATTTGGTCAGCATTTCTCATCAGTATTTGTAAGCCAAAACCAGGAGTGGGTGATAAATCCAGAACTGGTGATGTGTTTCTATGATACCTTTCCTCTGATTGTTCCTCACCTGGTTTTGGTTTCCAAATACTGATGTAAAATACTGACCAAATACTAATAGTGTGACTGCAGCCGTAGGCTGATGTATGAAATCCTGGGTGACTGTGGACACCTCTAAGCAATGCCTGCATTTATGGGTAGTTAGGAACCTGCTGTAATTAAAATCGCCACCCGAGGGATGCCGTTTCACTGCTTGCTTCTTCCAGGGGTGTGGAAGAAGCAAGCAGCGAAACGGTGCCCGTCGGGTGGTAGGGAAGCACAGCCTGCTACAGAGACCAAGAGCACCCATCCCTTAGGCCAGTCTCACACGTCCAAATAATTCCGGTACTGGAGTTATCCGTGTCCATGTGCTCACGTGGCACATCAGTGTGGCACACGTGCGGCAGCCGTGTGCCGACTGAGTACCACACGGACCGTGCAGGAGACAGCGCTACAGTTAAGCGCTGTCCCCTGCTTTGGGTGCTGAAGCCGGAATTCATTCCTTCTTCCCAGCAGCGTTCGCTGGAGAGAAGGAATGAAAAATCATTGTTTTTTCATTATTTTTGTGTTTATAATAAAGATCCTTGTCACCTGTCGCCTCCCACCCCCTGAGCGCCCGCCCGCTGGAAATAAAATACTCACCCAGCTCCCTCGATGCTTCCTCTCAGCGCCGCAGCTTGTCCTGTATGAGCGGTCACGTGGTGCCGCTCATTACAGGGATGAATATGCGGCTCCACCCCTATGGGAGGTGGAGCCGCATATTCATCACTGTAATGAGCGGCACCACGTGACCGCTCATACAGGACAAGCTGCGGCGCTGAGAGGAAGCATCGAGGTAGCCGGGTGAGTATTTTAATGCCAGCGGGCGGGCGCACAGGGGGTGGGAGGCTGGATATAACCAGGAACTTTATTTTAAAGGGCCACTGTCACCCCCTCCAGCCGTTATAAACTAAAAGAGCCACCTTGTGCAGCAGTAATGCTGCAGTCTAACAAGGTGGCTCATTTAGTTTTTGATTCAGTTATTCCCTCAATAAAGCGTTTTAAAATTTGCCCTAAATACCTGTCTTTAGACCTGGAGGCAGGTCCGAAGCCTCCTCTGTGAAGCGCCCAACTGCCGTCACTCTTCTCTTCTGGGGATGTGGTCACCGCCCCCTTCGCGCTGTTTCTTCTTAAATCCGGCGCCTGCTCTTCACAGAGGAGGCTTCGGACCTGCCTTATTGAGGGAATAACTGAATCAAAAACTAAAAGAGCCACCTTGTTAGACTGCAGCATTACTGCTGCACAAGGTGGCTCTTTTAGTTTATAATGGCTGGAGGGGGTGATAGTGGCCCTTTAACCACACAAAAAAAAATTGACTTTTTTTTCATTCCTTCTCTTCAGCGAACGCTGCTGGAGTGAAGGAATGAATTCCGGCTTCAGCACCACACGCAGGGAGGACAGCACTTAACTCTAGCGCTGTCTCCTGCAACGTCCGTGTGGTACTCAGTCGGCACACGAACAGCATCCGTGTGCGGTACGTGTTTACACGGACCCATTGACTTTAATGGGTCCGTGTGATCCTTGCGCTCCCACGAACACTGACATGTCTCCTTGTTTTTCAAACGGACACACGGTCCGTGAAAACACGCTGACATGTGCAGAGACACATTTATTTTAATGTGTCTACGTGAGTCAGTGTCTCCGGTACGTGAGAAAACTGTCACCACACGTACCGGAGCCACTGACGTGTGAAACAGGCCTTACTCGGCATAGTTTAGCTGCACGGATTACAACAAAACTATTTACCCAGGTAATGGAATCATGTTTATGAACCTAATATTAAGAAACTCTGGGACATAATTGTAAGGGTATGGTCTGTATTCATTATACCCATGCAGTGGGATTTACATGTTGCGGGCTTACTATTGTTACACATGTTTGAAGAATATATACCTATATAACTTAGCCCCTACATCTTTTATACCCACTGATACGGAGCTCTCCTAAGTTTAGCGCTATTGAATTATTTCAAACATTCTTTTCTACTATTTCTACTTCATCCACAGCACCCTATATCAGTACATCACACTTTCCTATGCTTTGATATGGTATTTTTGTGCATTTAGGTAGAAGTTTTAGTGGTTTTCCAAGTAACTTAAGTACTTTTTCGTTTTGGTCTTTTAAGGCTAGTTTCACACTAGCTTTTGTAGGAGCTGCGGAGGGCTGCGGACTTCCGTGAAGCCCCGCACCTCCGCCGCTAGCTCCGCCTACTTCTGCATGCGGCCTGCGTACCTATCTTTAACATTAGGTACGCAGGTCGTGCGGCTGTATGCGGATGTTTCCGCATGCATCGTTTTGACTATGCGGAAAAAAAGAAATTGCTACAAGCTGCGTTCTACGATGGTCGCCGCATTGTCAAAACGATGCATGCGGAAGCATCCGCATGCAGCGGCACGACCTGCGTACCTAATGTTAAAGATAGGTACGCAGGCCGCATGCAGAAGTAGGTGGAGGTGCGGCCAAGGGCGGGGCTTCAAGGAGGAAGTCCGCAGCTCCTACAAACGCTAGTGTAAAACCGGCCTTAGGCTGCCGTCACACTAGCAGTATTTGGTCAGTATTTTACATCAGTATTTGTAAGCGAAAACCAGGAGTGTAACAAATAGAGGAAAAGTATAATAGAACCATATGCACCACTTCTGCATTTATCACCCACTCCTGGTTTTGGCTTACAAATAGTGATGTAAAATACTGACCAAATACTGATAGTGTGACGGCAGCCCTATACTTTCCAGTCAATCATACTGTGCATCTCCCCTTTTATTGGAGGTTTTTTCTTTTTGCCCTGTCTTTTTAACTATCTTATTATCGTTTTTTATTAGAAATAAATACCGTATTTTCCGGCATATAAGACGACTGGGCGTATAAGACGACCCCCCAACTTTTCCAGTTAAAATATAAAATCTTCTTAAAAGTCGGTGGTCTTCTTATACGCCGTATGTCGTCTTATAGGGCGGGTGACTAATGTGCCTTTTGGGGGGGGGGGGTGGTCCTGATGACGAAGAGGGGGCATCTCACAGGAAAGTGTGAGTGGAGTATCTCCCATTACCTCATTGTAGCTGCAGTGTGGGGTGCTGGGGAGCGGCGGCGGCTACCGCCCCACAGCACAGCACCCATGCGGCACAAAGAGGAGCAGCAGCTGCCGCCTCTCCCCAGCACAGAGACCCCATGCTGCAGCTACAATGAGGTAATGGGGGATACTCCACTCACACTTTCCTGTGAGACGCCCCCTCTTCGTCATCGGGACCACTCCCCCCCCACCCACCATATACACATTGGTGTCTGCACTTGGTGTACAAGACGGCACCCGGCGTATAAGACGACCTCCGACTTTTAAGAAGATTTTCAGGGGTTAAAAAGTAGTCTTATATGCCAGAAAATACAGTATTTCGTTTTAAATATAATCTCTAATTGGACTCACTTCTTGTCTAATGGCTATTAACCGGAATAGACCAGGTTGAGGTACCTATTCACACTAGTGTGGATGTGCCAGTCAGTTTTTTGTCATCAGCACTATAGGATTGTCATTTAATTAGCTTGCATAAGGATTCCATAGCATTTTTGGTCCATTTCCGCATGGAAAAACCCCACGAAAACGCATCATAAATGCACTGTGGGCACATAGCCTCAGAGTAGATTCGGTTCACTTTGTGTTTTGTTGGAATTTCTGTGCACAGGTCACCAAACACACCACATGCGCTGCTTTTTAGGGTAAGTCTCCACGTTCAGGATTGCATCAGGATTTGTTCAGGATTTTCCATCAGTTTTTGTAAGCCAAAACCAGGAGTGGAACAATCAGAGGAAAAGTATAATAGAAACATATGCACCACTTCTGTATTCATCACCCACTCCTGGTTTTGGCTTACAAAAACTGATGGAAAATCCTGACCAAATCCTGATGCAATCCTGAACGTGGAGACTTACCCTTATACTCCCATATAATGTTAGTGGTGGTTGTTAATCAGCAAGTAAAATGCCTGTTCATTCATACTGACAAAGCAGAAGATGAAATACTAGTTTACAGCTATTGTTTGTATTGCAAATTGTGGTAACTAAAAAAGTGAAGAAAATTTAACACTGTGCAGTGACTTATTTTTTATAGGGTTATTCAGGACTACGATATTTTAGGTACTTTGCCACAGCTCCCATTCTTTTTAGAAGCTGAGCCCGCAGCGCTGGAGTGGCCTCCATAGTGTTTAGCACTGTGGGGTTCCAGTTCTGTACATGGTACTGTATAAGGATCGTATAGGTCAGCAGTGTTGTACTTCTTGACAACTCTTATAAACACTAAGTTGTAGGACTTTCTGATGTTTTACTGGTTTAAAGAAACTTTAAGGGTAAGTTCACACTAGTATTTTTTCAGTGTTTTTTTTTCTGCAGCAAAACCTGACCTCTTGGCAGGAAAAGCTGCAGAAAAAACATGTTTTTCATGTGTGTTTTTTTTTTGCTGCGGTTTTGGCATGCTAAATTTGTCTATTGCACATTCTGATAAAGTTTAAAAAAAGTCCTATTGCTGTAAAATGCAGCTGAAAATTAGCATGCAAAAACCGCCAAGTGTGAACTTAGCCTTACTCATTTGTTTTGTGAAAACATGAACTCTTCCAGTGTGTTTTGTTTCAATTCATTACCATTTGAATATTTTTTTTTTTTTTTTTTAAAAAGGACATTTTTGTATGGGCAAATTTTACATCTGCTTTGGAGGCTTGATCGCTTATTTCGACACTGTTGGGCTGAATGTGACAAGATTTTAATTTCTTTGCTCGGTGAAATGACACGCAATTTCTTAAACCAGAAAAACCCAATTAGTCAGTAGGGTTTGTCTGCCAGGAATTAGTGTCTATCATTTGTTTGGATTTTCTCCATCCAGAGATACAAAGCTGCACAAACATAACTTTATCTTTTTACAGTTTTCTACAATAATATTAATTCTTGATAAACCTCTGTAAGCTGTCATGCCTGAAGTCCAGCCTAATGCAGCCAGTGATTAGCCGATCTCATCATATTTCACCAGTCATGATTAAAAGGATTTCCTATGTGAAAAACTTTACATAGAGCAAGCCTACATAAAGATAGTAAAAGTAAGGCCCATTTTATTATCTTGCGTTACATCACTGCCTCTTCGCTGCCCCCGATATTTGATAACATGGATTTAGTGATGACTTTACGACTTGAGCTCTTGATTACTGCTACCTAACGCTGGGCTCTGCGGTAACGCCTATGTAGACAGCACGAGCTGCCGAGTTGAGTAATTGACTGCAGCGATGTTGATGTGACATCAACACTGCAGACAAGAAAAGGCACCAGGACAGCGATGGTGACTCCACGATGGACCTAAGGAGCATGTCATAAAAATACTGAGCTTTACTAAAACTGTGCTTGAGGACCCAACTTTCCTGAAAATAGAGAATACCTTTAATTTCTTTTGAGAAGTTAGTGTGGGTGAAGTCTGCATACTGGGATATCTGAACAGTTTAGGCAGTTTTGCTATTGGTGCTAGAGTGAAAGGGAATCTGACAGCAGGATTTCACCCTATCCCCCAAAACTATTTATATATGTAGCTTTTTCAATGAGAAGTCCAGCAATAGTATTACATGGCTAGTCTTTTATGCCATTACTGAGAAATCAGCATTTGAATTGATATGCAAATGAGTCTGTAGACTTGAAGCCTCTGTCACTCCAGCTCTATTCGTGGCCACCACCTTCAACTTGACTGACAGCCTCTGTCAGGATTTGTGAATAATAAAAAAAAAAAAAATCTTGTTTCATGCATTGGTTGTAACCAGGGCTGTGGAGTCGGTAAGCCAAACCTCCGACTCCTCAATTCCCATGACACCGACTCCACGACTCAGACTCCCTCATACATGGCTCGTGTTTAAGATTAAGTGATAAATTTACTGTAGTAAAATTGTAACATCAGGCTTTTAATCGGTATTATGATACAATAATCAAGCCATTTAGATAGAAGATAAAATATATTTATTGGAAAACAACTTTAGAACAAAAAAAACTTTTGCATATTTACAATTTATTATACACTATGCAGTAAGTGGAAAAAAGTCTTCAACAAAAACATACTTAATAGCATTTGTGCAGTCTATGAATTTGTTCTGAGAAATAGTATTGCCTCTATCAGATCCTCCTTCATAGATGACCTCACATCTGACTTAATTATTTTAAGACTAGAGAGCAACCTCTCTACGCTAACCTGAGTTGGTGGCAAAGCAGTAACCACATGGACAACATCTCTTAACAATTTCAGGGTATAAAGGAATTTCCTCGTGCACAGTCCGTTTTGATGAACGATTGAACTCTTCTACTTCTTTGAGAGTGGAATCTTTTTCCCTGCAGCAACGCTTTGCCTGCTCCATGTGGTCCAAATACTTACCGAAATCAAACTCCTCATCTGATGAGGATGAAGGAACGGCATCAACAGCACTAGCAGGACCTGAGTCCTCTTGCTCTTGGCCGTACTGTAGCCCATTCATCCTAACTGCTACCTCATTCAAAGCTTCTTTTCCTTTAGTAAGCTGTTGATCATCCTGCAATATATGATGACTCTGGTCCACATAAACAGCTGCCAGAATAATTTTATTTTCTAATAGCAGTGTCTCTGTTTCTTTGAAGCAGCAATGCCATCTGCGATTAAACCTCCTCTTTTGGACAGGCAAAACAACAAGTTCTTCCACTCCTTTATAAAAAATGCCAGGAGTTAAATCCTCAGCTTGTAACTTTGCGCATGTGATGAATAGGAAAGAGGTGTGAAGCAGCTTCAACCAGATCATCTAATTGTAAAGGTTCATTTTGCTTTTCTTCTGTAGTAATATCTGTTTGTTCCTCCGTTATGGGAACAGGACTGTGGCCTTCCATCTCCAACATACTGAATGTAAAATGTTCGTCTAGCTGCTGTTCACTTTCATTATTCTCATTCATCAGTTTATTTGTACTTCTATTTAAAGCTTTATCAGTTACAATAGCAAGAACCTGTTCTTTTTGGAGTTCATAATCTTGCAGACCTTTTTCCACTAAGGTCTGGAGAAACTGGCTGCTGTGATGAGCTTTAGTATCTTTTACTGCCAGTGTCTTGGTAACAATTTTTTTGTTGTCACAAACATATCGAACGTTGATAGCAAAATAGTAAACTCTGTGACGTGCGCAGGCATCCATTTTAAGAAATACAAAGCGTCTCTTGAGTCTTTTTAAGATCTTCCTTTTGGTTAAGGGCTTCTTCAATCACTAATTTTCTAATACTTTCTCTTTCCAGAGAGACACCAGGTTTGCGAGCCACTTCTCCATTAAGAGCTGTAAAAGCTGGTCGTGCAAATAATGATAATGGTACACAGTCCTTCACAACAAGCTCCATGAGCTTACAAACTCTCTTGTAACTGACATTAGAGACACTCTTTCCTCCTCCTTAGCCTGGTGGGAAGTGCTGGTTTCTGGTTTCTTGGTGCTGCTGTGATCTTTTTCAGTCACAGCTTTGTAAACTTCTGGGTGGCAGCGTTGTAAATGTCTTTTTAGATTGGAAGTTCTTGAAGGAGCATTTTTACCACTGCCTGAGTATGCACTAATTTTGGCATCACAGCATTTGTTTTCATCTGGGTCACTTATACACTGACACACAAAATGTTTATCTTAAGTCACTGTGAAATGCTCAAATACAGCTGACTTCATAAGATGCTTCTTAGACTTTTTGCAATTATGTAAATTCGCTCTCAAAATAATTGTCTTGTAAAAAAAAAAGAAAAGTATTGTAATTCTTGCAAGAATAGGGATTCATGCACTGTATAATTTGGGATAGAAATAAAACAATCTTTGCATAAATCAATAGGACAGATAAGTATAAAGTTTGTAAAATGTGGTGTTAAATAGCTTTACTCTGAACTTTCAATGTCAAGACTGGTCTCAGCAGGGTACAGCTCACTAAATGCTTCACATCATATTACTTCACAGTAAGGGTATGTGCACACGTCCGGAATGCATGCAGAATTTTCCTAAGATAAACCTGAGGTTTTCCACAGGAATTCTGCATGCGTTTTTTTTTTTTTTTTTGGCGCGGATTTGACGCTGGTTTGTTGTTTTTTTTTGGCGAATTTTTTGCGTTTTTTCCCTGACACTCCAAAACAATGGGAAATCCACAAAAATAATGAACATGATGCTTCTTTTCCCGCAAAGCATTTTTTTTTTTCGGAAAAAAACCCATCTTGTGCACAAAAAATGCGGAATGCATTCTAAATGATGGGATGCATATCTAAGCGTTTTTTATGCGTTTTTATCGCAAAGAATCACGCAAAAAAACGTGAACATTCCTGAACGTGTACACATACCCTAAATGAAGAGGGGAGGAGGGAGCATGTTTGCTGAATCACATTCCAGAACACACACACACACACACACACTCACTCACTCACACACACACACACACACACACACACACACACACTCACTCACTCACTCACTCACTCACTCATTGATCCTGTTGCTGTATTTCCAAATTTGAGATGTTAGAAAACATTTTTTTTTCCCCTTATATTCTATGTATAGTGTCTGTAAGAGCAGCTGATTTCTCCAAACATGAGCTAAGAGGATTAACAAACTAAAACATCAAGCATACAGAGACAACCCATACGGGTCATTCCATATCAAGTGATCCAAATATGAAAAAAAAATTTACCTGACGTCTTTAGATTTTTTTTATTTTTTGTTTTTATGAAGTACAACTTTAGTTAATTACAAATTAAAAGTTTAGAATTTTTTTCTTCATCAGTTAATTTTTTACAGATTTTTAGAGTTTTGAAAAAGCACGGATTTTGGCCTGGTATAGCTTTACATTTTTTATCATATCTCGGGGTAGAATTAAGATAAAGAGGTGGGAGAGGCATCATTTTTCTCAGAACGGTACCAGCTTTCATTTGATATGTCACAAGACTGTTTTTTTTACATTTTGTTTTGGAGAAATCAAATTAAACATTTTGATGCGCAATTCTGAAAAAAACGTATGTTTTAAAATTGTGAAAACATGCATGTGTGTTACTTGTGTCCTTGTTTATATTTGTACAGGGATTCAACTTGGGACCTATCAAATTTGTATTTTTTTTTAGCTTTGAATCATCTGATTTTATGTTTTTGTGAGTTTCTTCCCTTTTTCTTTTCAAATTACAACTTATTGCATTCAACATTTATATGTAACAATAACGAAACGCAAAAAACAAATACCAAAGTGCCAGAATACATACATCTTAGGCTACGTTCACATTAGCGTTAAGCTAATGTGCGTCGGGTTTGCGTCGGCGACGCAGCGGCGACGCATGCGTCATGCGCCCCCTATACTTAACATGGGGGACGCATGCGTTTTTTTTTGTTGCGTTGTGCCACACATGCGTCTTTTTTGCCGCAAGCGTCGGACCAAGAAAACGCAACAAGTTGCATTTTTCTTGCGTCCGATTTTCGGCAAAAAACGACGCATGCGTCGCAAAACGCAGCGTTTTTGCGTGCGTTTTGCCGCGTTTTTGCGTGCGTTGTGCGTTGCGTCGCCGACGCAGCGGCGCACAACGCTAGTGTGAACTTAGCCATAATCATCATAACACAACTTGCGCAGCATTTTCAACCTGAATTCACTGAACAAGCCAAAAGAAAAAATGTGATCATATCCTCAAGTGTGATTTTCTAAATACAGTCTGATCCTAATTATATGTTAAAAACAAGATTAAAAGACTGAATATTTTTACCACCTATTTATACATGGAACAATTTTTTTTCTACTATATCACTAAACATGTCATTTATGAAGTGTTTAAGAAGAATAGTCCAGTAGTTAAATCCTCGTACTATAAAATATGAACTAATCAAACAATTAATAGTAGGTTGTTACACTGGCCTTCTATCATCAATGTGTCCCTTCTAGAGGATGAAATGTCATCTTGCCCATAAGAGCTAACTAGCAATGGCCGTTTCCCTCTGTGTCAGAGTATGGATGGCCTGTCATGGTGTTCGGCTCCACCTGAGTTATATCTGGTTTTTGTTCACTTTTACAATGTCTGATTTTCTTGGATACACAAAGGACGGCGCTGGACCAGAAGGTGCAGAAAAGTCACTTCTTCATTTTCACAATCTTTGGAGAGTCCAGTAGCCGCCACAAGCGCCAATCATATTCACAGGTCACATAGCCAGTTGTCATCCATTGCCGATCTTGTGCCGCCTTCTATCACTTCATGGACGTCACTGTCTTTATTTCCACTACATGGGATGACAGTCCGGTATTGCGGAGTCCCTGTGATGGGTTCTGCTTCCTGTAACCGATGTTATAACAAACTCTCCTCCTCTTCATAGTCCTGGTTTGTACAATACATGAACTGGATGTTAAGAGTATTTTTCTCCCTCCATTTGAGGAGTTGCCTGGGTGTTAAGATTTGGTGTGAATACGGTCTGTGGAGGCCCGAGCTGCCGGCCTGTCATCTACTCTGCAGTCACCGTCTACCCCTGGTCATTCTCAGGTTGGGCCCTAACAAAGCTTTCTCCTCTGTCCTCTCCTGCTTCTAAGTGGTAACATAATAAAATAATACAGGAATATCTAACAATCATGGATTATTTGGTAAATACAGACCCCACACTTCTACACCACAGGCTGAACAGATCTGAAATCAAGATTTTTGAAATGACACTGTAATATTTTTATTTTTTAAAATATGATCCCTTCACGATCCCAGCTTGTATTTTGGTACAGAAGTGGCTAGGAGCATAACAGGCACATGTGCAGGTTTTGAAATTTTTAAATTAAACGTTTTTTTCGGAAATGCGTTTTAAAGTTTTGCGCTTGCGTTCGCATAGGTAAAATATTATTAAAGGTACTCTTGTGACATATCTGGTGAAAGCCTGTACAGTTCTGAGTAGAATGGTGTTTATTTTGTTTCTCTATCTCTTTTCTAGCCTGAGTTATGGGGAGAAATGTAAAGGCAAGCAACACCGAAATTCGCACTTTTTCCGAACTTTGAAAATCAATAAAAAATAAAAAAAATTATCTAGAATTTTTTTTTCTTCACATTTTGCATTCTCTAACACACTATTACCAAATAACAAAATCTCAAAAGAATTAAAAATATAGTGGTAAAAATCATTGGTTCACTTGACATGGAATGACCCATACTGGACTATTGATTTATGCACAGTTTATTGAAGGTTTAGATATGCTTTAGGAAATACTTACCTTCTTTAATCCTGCTTTCCTGTTCACTCCAGAAATTCTGAGATGAATGTAGGCTTTCCTTCCCTGTGTGTTTATTTTTCCCCCTTATCTTTAGAGGGGGAGCTTCACTACTTATGAACAAAAACTGCATCACAGATTGATCTCGGCTAAAAGTCTACACCTTAGATCAGGAATAGGACAGATTTATAGGACATTTCATAACTTTCCCAAATTCTTATGAAAAAAAAAATATTCCCCCCAAAACTGTTGAACTACTGTACCCAATTTATTTATTTTAGGAGTCTTGAGTCGGTCCATTTCATTTCGGCTCCACCAAAATGGACTCCGACTCCATGGCTCCGACTCAACAACACAGGTTGTAACTGTAGAAACTAATATGCTTGTTGCTTTTTGGGGAACACCACGTGGCCACGATATTGGTGGGGTACAGTATGGCCCCCCTGATTCTGTCAGGGAAGTAGAGAAGGATAGCCAATGCCTGATCCTTTTTATATAGTGACTACCTAAGTTGCTTCCAAAGGAGTCAGTGGCTTTTAGAGGATACAGCAACATGTCGCGTTCCTGTGCGGTCGGCAGGCACGTAAAAACGACGCATGCGGGCGCATCCGCATAAAGCGCATGTCCCTGCGTACCCAATGTTAAAGATAGGTACGCAGGACGCATGCGGAAGTAGGCGGAGCTTAAGGAAAGTCGTGTGCAAGGAGGCGGGGCTTACGGGAGGAAGTACGCAGCTCTGCGCACTCTACCCAACCGGCCTTAATAAACTATTGAACCACTGCCGATTGCCAAACATGTTGCTGATCAGTGGTCATTGAATGACGCCAGTCATCTGGTGGAAACCCAGTTTAGGGCTGAATGCTGCCTTTTGTACAGATGTTTATGAATTTACAGTAGCCTTGATAAATTGTACAATAAGCTGTATGACATTAGAAAAAAACTGATTTTCTACACTCGGTGCCATTAGTCTGTGTGTAAACTGCAGTATTCAATAGAGGTGACCTGATAATACCAGATCCAGTCCTTTGACGGCAAACCTAGAACAGTATGGTTCCTAGAGGAAACACAACTTTTCTAATTTTATCCAACCATTTTTAACAATGGTATTGTTAGTTAATATGAAAGTGGAATGATTGCCCAGAAATCCTCCATCCATAGTCCATGTAATCAATGGTACATATTTTTTTGCATCTCATTTTACAAGATAAATGGCAACTGGTGACTAGTATATAAAATAGTATGCATGTTAAACTTTTGTTTATCGTAGGATTAGCTTTCATGTCATGTTAATTGGTCAACTGAACAGACATGTTGGTTAATAACAAACAAGCACAATAATGTGTTTTGTTTCCTTTCCAGTCGCTTTTATGTAAGAATGTATAATTCTGTAAGACTAAGACTGAGCACTCCTTTTCTTTTTAGGTTTTGAGACTATTTTAGAAGGGCTGTTTGGACCTGCATTGCTTGATGATCTCAGCTTATTTAAAGGTATTTTAATGTATTATTACTTTAAACATCCCTGTGAGTTCCTTGCATACCCTACGGTTCACACAAAGTATATAAAATATGCTATGGAAATACCATAAAAAATTGTGTGTTTACTGCTTTGGCAAAAATCTGCAACAGATTTAAAGGGAATCTTTCTTCTGATTGCTGACTAAAACCATGGCCAACATGAATTGTCCTAGCCATATGATTTAAACCGGGTTATGGTCTTCTGTGAAACACTGGATTATTTACTTTAAATATTCATAGCCGGAGACCAGACTAAATTGACTCTGCCCCCGGTAGGCTCTTCCCAGTGCTGCTCTAGGTGATCGCTAGGTGTCCTATTTATGTGCGCATGGGTAGAGATTGATCAATCACAGCAGCACTTAGTAAACACTGGTCGGAAGCAGCGCCAAACTACGATCTGTGGACGGATCTTTAAATTATAGTTTCTTTGAAATGCTTTGGCGTTTCTGGTAATATGACTGCAGTCGAGTAGCTAGGATCTCATTCATGGTGTCCATGGTTTTACATGTACTTTATTGTGGAATTTATCTGCAACCAAACCCAAATGTGCTGTATAATAACCCAGCCAAACATTGGATTGTAGCTAGACGCCTTTTCTTCATCATGCTACTCTCAGATGGAGTAGCAAAAACCTTGTGACAGTTTCCCTATAAAGGGATTGTTAGGTTGTTTTTGTCATTTGTTGCAACCAAAAACTGTAAGTAAGTTTTAATATAATAAAACAACCATAAGTCCACTATTCAATACCCCATTGCTAAAGCACCACAAGTGCCAGTGGTCTTCCAGCAACTATTCACAGTCAAGTGTTTCAAGTGACCGCTACAGGCAGTCCCTGGACTTAGTGGTGATTTTTGTATGTTTGGCACATGACGACTGACAGCAGCATCCATGTATATGAGACTTGATGTAATTGCTGTGTGAGAATCTGAGTTTAGTTGGCGGGATTGAATAGATTTTTTTTTTATGTTAATACATTTGCAGCGCTTAGCTATTTAAAAATCCTGGAAAAAACACTCTAAAAACTAAATGCAAACTTTCTTGCAGTATTTTTTACCAAACTATTGATGTTGCCGTCCTTTGTTCTGTGCAGTGTGTGGTCTTTCCTACAATTTTGTGTATTTGTCAAGCATTTTGTAACAACAAATACAAATAGGTCATGCATACTATTAGATTTTTTTTTTCTTACATGCTGTTTATTTACAATTCATTGGTGTTTTAATATGTTGCAGAAAGTATGGTGGTTTCATTTAGAAAGGACTTATAATTTTTTTTTTTTTTTTTTTTATGTGAAATGCGAAACTCTGGAGCTCCTAATTATGAGAAAAGTATGGGCATGTGTTCAGGATATTATCACTGCTTAGTGTATCATGTAGTGCAGGTGTGGGCAATTAATTTTCCCGAGAGGCCACATAAGGCTGTGTGCCCACGTTGCGTTTTTTATGCGTTTCTGCCGCTTTTTTTGCCGCAGTGGAAATGCTTAAAAACTCTTAAGCGCGTTTCCATGCAATCCTATGGGATTCTGCAGTTGCTGTGCCCATGCTGCAGATTTTCCCCGTGAGGAATCGCAGCATGTTCATTATTTTCGCAGAATCGCGGGGATTCCGCAGCCATAGGAGTGCATTGAAACGCTCACTTTACGCATGTAGCTATGCCCACCAAACGTAAAGTGAGCGCTTCATGTGCGGATGGTGCCTAGGGTTTGGAGGAGAGGAGACTCTCCTTCAGGCCCTGGGATCCATATTCATTTAAAAAAAATAAAATAAAAAAATAGGGCTATACTTACCTTCTGATGGCCCCCGGAGTCCTCCCGCCTCTCAGCGGTGCACGCGGCGGCTTCCGTTCCCAGGGATGCATTGCGCGAATCACATGAGATGACATCGCGGTCACGCGACCTTGCCGTCACAAAGGTCCTTTGCGCAAAGCATCCCTGGGAACGGAACGTAGCGGGAGCGCCACTGAGGAGATCGGGCGCCGTCGGAAGATGAGAATAACCATTTTTTATTTTTTTTAACATTCTATCTTTTACTATTAATGCTGCATAGGCAGCATCAATAGTAAAAAGTTGCTCACACTTGTCAAGCACTATGCTTGACAAGTGTGACCAACCTGTCAATCACTTTTCCAAGCGATGCTTCAAATTGCTTGGAGAACGCAAGCATTCTGCAACCTAAAAACGCTTGTGTTTTGTGGTTAAACGCTTGCGAACTCAGGGAGTTGCGGAAATGCTGCAGACATTTCTGCAGCATTTCTGCAACGTTGTCACATAGCCTTAGACTGTGACTGTTGTGGAGGGCCAAACAATTGGGCAAAAATTAATTTTGCTCAATATTAATATCAATAATATAATCGATAATTTTATTAATATTAATTCAATCACTTAATATTGAGCAGAATTAAGTATACTGACATACCCCTATGTATCGTTTGAACCAGAGTGCAGCCCCTTCTGTATATCATATGAGCCCCACACCGCCTCCCCCATATACGGCATGAGACCCACACTGCCTCCCCCCATATACGGCATGAGCCCCACACTGCCTCCCCCCATATACGGCATGAGCCCCACACTGCCTCCCCCCATATACAGCATGAGCCCCACACCGCCTCCCCCATTTGCGGCATGAGCCCCACACAGCAGGGCTGTGGAGTCGGAGTTAGTTTTGGTCGGAGTCGGTAGAAATGTACCGACTCCAACTCCACCTTTAAAAAAAAAAATGTATTAATATTTCATAATTGAACTTTCATATGAATTTTATAAATGTTACTCAAATATATATGTTCTATCAAACTATGAACAACAGTGATAAGCAGTTCTGCTGGAGATAGAGACATTTCTTCTTGTGTGTCACTGTTCTCCACTGCCCTTATCTAATCTTATACTTGGTTAACCTCATGGTGCCCCAACCCCCCTACTTACAATGTATGAAACTGAAAGTGAAAATGTGTTGCAAATTCTTAGTAGTAAAGCTCCTCCTCTAGACTAGATGTTTACTAGGTGTGCGTCTTCCAAGCATCTCACAGCTGCTACTCAGAAGAGGAAGACTGTAAGAAGTATTATCCTTTCAACAAACTTTGCATCAGTTAACTGTGAGTACATGAGGAATAACCGTATTACTGACCACTATATCAGTTGTACGACCTGGCAATAATTTTGTACGGTTGTTTTTAGGAAAAACAATTGTCATTTGGATTGTGAATGCATAATTAAAAACCTGAGAATGTCAAAGAAGCGTCACATTAAATCAGCTGTATTTGAACATTTCACCATCACTCAAGATAGAAAACATTATGTCTGTCAGTGTATGACAAATGATCCAGACGAAAACAAATGCTGTGAAGCCAAGATCAGTGCATATTCAGGCAAAGATAAAAATGCTCCTACCAGAGCTTCTTATCTAAAGAGATATTTACTGCGCTTTCATCCAGAAGTACTGAAATCAGTGGATGAGAAAGTGCATCCAAACCAATGAACCAGTGCCCAGCTCTTCCAGCCAAACAATGGAGCAGAGAACTTTGCAGCCATCAGATGCAAGATATTTTGTCAGTGACAAAGTTACTGTGACAATGACAGTAGATACATTTAAAAAAACAGATCATAAAGCTTGTTGTAAAGGATAGTGTGCCTATTTTATTATTTTCACCACCAGCTTTTGTGTGTCTGAATGGGGAAATGGCCCGCAAGCTTGGTGTTTCTCTGGAGAGAGAGAGAGTATTAGAAAATTAGTAATCGAAGAAGCTTTTAAACAAAAGGAAGAACTTAGAAAGCGTCCCTTGAGAGTTTTTTTGTTTCTTAAAATGGATGCCTGCACACGTCACAGAGCGAACTATTTTGCCATCAATGTCCGATTTGTTTGTGACAAAAATGAAATAGTTACCAAGACATTGGCAGTAAAAGACACCAAAGCTCATCACACCAGTGAGTTTCTCCAGGTCTTGGTGGAAAAGGTTCTGCAAGACTATGAACTTAAAAAAGAGCAAGTTCTTTCTGTCGTAACTGACAATGCTTCAAATATGATAAGTACTATTAAGCTAATGAATGAGAGTAATGATGGTGACCAGCAGCTAGAAGAACATTCTGGGTCCACAGACACAGAAATGTTTGAAATAGAGGAACACAGTATTGTAACTGAGGAGCAAACTGAAGTTGCCCCAGATGAACAGCAACATGATAGTTTAGGTGATCTTGTTGAAACTGTGTCAATACGTTCTTTCATTCATCACATGCGCTGTGTTGTGCATACGCTAGAGCTGGTCTGCAAGAAGGACATGCTGCTGCACTGATTGTCAAGGTTAGAAAATTGGCTACTGTTGCCAGAACCCCTAAAGTTAACTCAATTTTGAAAGGACGTGCTGGAAAAGAGGCAATTATTGATCAAGCCACACGATGGGGCAGTACTTACTTAATGATTCAGCGCTTGGTTGAGCTGAAAACCTTTCTGGTAGACATGGCTATCCCTCAACTGACGCTAAATGAAAGTCAGTGGAATCAGGTGACTGAGCTGGAAAAATTGCTAGAGCACCCATTTACAGTGACTAAAAAATTACAAGCAGAGGACTTAACTCCAGGTATTTTCTTAAAGGAGTGGAGGAACCTGATGTTTTGCCTGTCCCAAAGAGGAGGGTTAATTGCAAGTGGCATTGCTACATCAATGAAACTGAGAGAGGAGCTACTATTACAAAATAACATTCTTTTGGCAGCTGTTCATGTAGACCCAATACATCGGATTCGTCTAGATGATCAACAGCTAACTAAAGGAAAAGAAGCTCTGTTTGAAATAGCAGTAAGGATGAAAGGGTTGCAGAACAGTCAGGAGGAACAAGAATTTGGTCGTCCTGCCACATCTTCACCCTCATCAACTGATGAAGAATTTAATTTAGAAAAATATTTGGATCACAAGGACCGTGCAAAGCGTTTCCGCATAGAAGAAGAGTCATCCCCATCAAAGAACACAGCCAGTACATTTCAGCAGAATTTTTCATGTGCACTAAAAGAAATTGAGAAATTTGACCGTTCATCAGAAATAACAGTGCAACAAGCGATTCCTCTGTATCCTGACATTGTCAGAGATGTTGCCCGAGTGGTTACTGCTTTGCCACCAACCCAAGTTAGTGTAGAGAGGTTGTTCTCTGCTCTCAAAATAATTAGATCATATTTGAGGGCATCCATGAAGGAGGATCTGACAGAGGCAATACTTTTTCTGAGGACAAATTTATAGATTTCTTCTGATTAACTGCATAACAGTGTTTATTGCATATTTGCTTACAAGAGTTTAGAAAAGTTTATAAAAGTTATTTGCTATATTCTAATTGTATTCTGATAAATATAGTTCTTGCTCTAAGTGGTCTGATTACTTATATCATGGTGAGAAACTGAATAAGCACGATGTTAATATTTTACAACAGTAAATTTATTGTTACGAATTGGCCATTTATGAAGGAGCCGGAGTCGTAACCTGATAAAATCTAGGAGTCTGAGTCGCAACTGTGGCTTACCGACTCCACAGCCCTGCCACACAGCCTCCCTATATACACCGCATGAGCCCCACACAGCCATCCCATACACACTGCATGAGCCCCACACAGCCATCCCATACATACACACACACACACACACACACACACACACACACACACACACACACCACCAGATACTCATCTCAGTCCCATTCCCCGGCGCTCTGCTTCTCTGTGCCTCCGGTCCGCGGACTCTCTGGAGTGCACAGCTGATGCAATGAAAATAGTTTTGCACGCTCATTGGTGCAGGAAATGGCCAGAGGTCCCCCCCCCCCCCCCCCCCCAAAGGAGTCAGCGGCGCAGCGCAGATGGAGACAGCGAGCGGGCACTATTCGGCCCTCTCGTTTCCAGCCCCATGGCTGTCTCCGTCCACGGGCTGCATTTGCCCAGGTCTGTTGTAGTGGAATTACATTTTTGGCTTTTCTACAAAATGTTTTGATTTAGAAAGGGAGACAGTTTACTTCAAGACTGTGTGCACACGTTGCAGATTTTTCGTGTTTTTTTCCGCTATAAAAAGGCGGAAAAAACGCATACATTATGCATCCCATTATTTAGAATGCATTCCGCAATTTTTGTGCACATGATGCGTTTTTTCCCCCGCAAAAAAACGCTTTGCGGTAAAAAGCGCAGCATGTTCATTAATTGTGTGGATTTCCCACTATTATTGCATTGGGAACCTCCGGAAAAATCCGCTAAAAAAAGCGAGAAAAACACATGCAGATTTCTTGCAGAAAATGTCCGGTTTTGCTCAGGAAATTTCTGCAAGAAATCCTGAACGTGTGCACATAGCCTTAGAGTTAAAATTATTTGTTGCATAAAAGCTGTACAATATGTAGTAAAGTTTCCATGCACCCAACTTTTTTTCAAAATGTTGATTCACAAGTACGTTTGTGACTGTTCGTCTAATGTTGCTTTCCAGTCAGTTATATGGCAATCCGAAGGGCTACCTCAGATGCCCTTGTAAATCGATCCAAGCATGGACTCGCCAAGGCTCTCCTGACCCGAGCCTCATAGCTTCGTAGACTTATATGACACTGTAACACTTGCATTCAGGAGACCTGTGATCCAAACTGAATGGCTTGGGGAGGGCACTATACTATAAAATTATATATTCCATTACTACAATAATCAAACATACACTCCAATCTTAAAACTCCAGTTCAGTTGTAGTTATGTTTTAGTGACTGTAAATGTCAGATGACTATTTAAAAATGTTGTCTCAAATTGGGTTATTGGGCTTGCCTGCGGGTAAGGGATGCTCATATTAACTATTTGGACCATCAGTAAGGTCGCTCCTCTGGTCCAAACTGTAGCCTTTCCCATGCTGCAAGCAGACGCTGCTTTACTTTTGCTCCATTAAATGTACATTCGCTCTGAATCTAGCCATATCCCGCTATCCGTCCATCTGCTGAGTTTTCAAGCTCTAGAAAGAAGAGCTTCTAAGCATTCTACGCCTTGCCTGTGAGACCACCCACCACTGATAGTCTACCGGTCCCTACTGCAGCCTAAGCATAAATAGTCGCACTCAAAGTTCCTTCAAAATTACCTTATACCACTGCGGTCGTCTGTTTATTTTGGTGTTTTGAAAATAAAAAACCACTTGCTTGGCAAAATTTTGAAGGAACTTTGAGTGTGACTGTTTTATGCTTGGGACTACATTTTGGTGGATTATTTCCACGTCCAGTCAGCACCACCACCATAGAGCAAGAGTGCACGTCTTTCCTCTTCCTTACTACTGCAGCCTACACAATTAAAAATGCTGTTTGCTTTTCTTTTTGCTTTCTCCTCTCTTCAGAACAGCACTTTAACCCCTTAAAGGGAAGGTGCCATCAAAAAAATTTTTTTTACAGCAATTGTAAAAATGTAAAGAATTAATGTTTACATTTTCTTAAAAAATATTATAATTTGTTTATAATTTAGTAAAATATGAAAAATAATTTGAAAAGTTTTGGAATTTCCACTTTTAAACACTAGGGGGAGCAGCTGCTGAAATTTCAGAAAAACCTAGTGTACAACTAGCTCACATTACAGCACTGCAGTAATTATGGGCGGAGTCTGCCGATGTGTGTGTGATGTCACTCCTCTCCTTCCCTTCTGGGTGTCTGCTAAGGGATGAGAGGATGATATTCAGGAACCCAGTGAGCAGCCATTTTGTTGGTGACTGCAGAGTAAGGCTGCCGTCACACTATCAGTATTTGGTCAGTATTTTACCTCAGTATTTGTAAGCCAAAACCAGGAGTGGAACACTTAGAGAAGTATAATAGAAACATATGCTCCACTTCTGCATTTATCACCCACTCCTGGTTTTGGCTTACAAATACTGAGGTAAAATACTGACCAAATACTGATAGTGTGACCGCAGCCTTAGGCTACTTTCACACTAGCGTTGTTTGCAATACGTCGTAATGCGTCGTTTAGGAGAAAAAACGCATCCTGCAAAGTTGTCTGCAGGATGCGTTTTTTCCCCATAGACTAACATTACCGACGCATTGCGATGTATTGCCACACGTCGCAACCGTCGTGCGACCGCCGCCACAAAAAAAGTTACATGTGACTTTTTTTGTTTGTTGAGTCCCACCATTTTCGACCGCGCATGCACGGCCGAAACTCCGCCCCCTCCTACCCAGACCTTACAATGGGGCAGCGGAAGCGTTGTAAGACTGCTTCCGCTGCCCACGTCGGGCATTTCTTTCACAGCATGCGTCGGTACGTCGGGCTCCTCAGATCCTGTCTTGGCGATGTGTGAAAGTGAGACGACAGGCGCAGTCTGGGGTGACGCTGGGGGGAAATGTAGCCATATAGTAACGATAAAAATGAGACCCCTCTCTTCAGCTGCCTCACCAGCCCTGACTGCACCTAACTGGAGGTCATGCTGCCCCCTCTATTACCCCAGACCCGCGTGCAGGTGCTCAGCCAGAACCACCATAGAATGGGTCCGCTTTCTGAAGATAATACTGCCATAGTGTTCTCACATAATACCGCCATATAGATCACACACAATACTATCAAATAGATCACACAATACTGTCATACAGTTCACATAATACCACCATATAGATCACACATACCGCCAGTGTTCTCGCATACCGCCATATAGATCACACATACCGCCAGTGTTCTCGCATACCGCCATATAGATCACACAATACTGCCACATACTTCTCACAATGCCGCCATATAGATCTCACATAATACCGCCATATAGATCACACACAATATCACCATATAATTCTCACAATTCTGATCAAGCATAATACCACCATACAGATCACATAATACCGTCATATAGATCTCACATAATGCCATAATACAGCATGACCCCTGCAGCTCCTGTTATCGCACGCATAGAGTTGTGTGTGCAATGGGGAAAGACATGCAGGGGGGAAAGGAATGCATAGGAGAGGATTAGATACACTGTTCACCAGACAGTATCACACAGGATAGGATTAGATATACGGCTCAGCAGCCAGTATCATACAGGATAGGATTAGATACACGGCTCTCTAATAGTATCACACAGGATAGGATAAGATACACGGCTCAGCAGAGAGTATCACACAGGAGAGGATTAGATACACAGCTCAGCAGTCAGTATCACAGAGGAGAGGATTATTAAATACACGGCTCAGCAGTCAGTATTCCACAGGAGGATTAGATACACAGGTCAGCACAGTATAGGATTAGATACACAGGTCAGCATACAGTATCACACAGTATAGGATTAGATACACGGCTCAGCACAGTATCACACAGGAGAGGATTAGATACACAGCTCAGCAGTCAGTATCACACAGGACAGGATTAGATACACGGCTCAGCAAACAGTATAATACAGGATAGGATTAGATACACGGCTCAACATAGTATCACACAGGATAGGATTAGATACACGGCTCAGCAGACAGTATGACACAGGAGAGGATCAGATACACGGCTCAACATAGTATCACACAGGATAGGATTAGATACACGGCTCAGCATAGTATCACAGAGTATAGGATTAGATGCATGGCTCAACACAGTATCACACAGGATTGGATACACGGTGCAGCAGACAGTATCACACAGGATAGGATTAGATACACGGCTCAGCAGACAGTATCAAACAGTATAGGATTAGATATACAGCTCAACATAGTATCACACAGGATAGGATTAGATACACAGGTCAGCATACAGTATCACACAGTATAGGATTAGATGCATGGCTCAACACACAGTATCACACAGGATAGGATTAGGTACACAGCTCAGCAAAGTATCACACAGTATAGGATTAGATGCATGGCTCAGCATAGTATCACACAGTATAGGATTAGATGCATGGCTCAGCACACAGTAGAGGATTAGGTACACAGCTCAGTTAGTATCACACAGGAGATGATTAGATGCATGGCTAAGCAGACAGTATCACACAGGAGAGGAGTAGATACACAGCTCAGTAACATACATGGGAGGAGATAACTGCTCAGAGTCAGCACCACAAAGGAGAGGATTAGATTCCCCCTCCCCACTGATACTCACGGCTGCCTGCTGAGTCCTTCTCCCTCCCGTCCATGGTCTCCTCCTCCTCCTATGACTGCAGGGCTCCTGCGATCATCCTGGAAAGCTGGCCTGGAGCCCACAGCTGCAGTGTGAGCTCCAGGAAGATGGCGCTGGTCTCCTGCCTCTGCCGTGCTGTGGACGGCTCAGGGGGCGTGGCCAGACACAGCAGAAAGCAGCTTATAATGGTAGGTATAGAGTCGCCTCCCGACCGCAGATCTCTATGCCCTGGGCTGCCGTAAATGCAGAGTGAAAGTGCCGTGCAGCTACACTTACACTCCTGCAAAGCAAAATGGCGGCGCCCAGTGGCTGAAAAAAAAATTAATAATAAAAAAAATGTTAAAGTTAAAAAATGTAAATTTGTATTAAAAATAATTGTTTATATAAACAATCATTTTTAATACAAAAAATAAAATGCGGCACCTTTCCTTTAAGCCCCGAGGGTGGTTTGCACGTTAATGACCGAGCCAATTTTTACAATTCTGACCACTGTGCCTTTATGAGGTTATAACTCTGGAACGCTTCAACGGATCCCGGTGATTCTGACATTTTCTCGTGATATATTGGGCTTCATGATAGTGGTAAAATTTATTTGATATTACCTGCGTTTATTTGTGAAAAAAACGGAAATTTGGCGAAAAGTTTGAAAATTTCACGTTTTTCTAACTTTGAATTTTTATGCCCTTAAAAATCGCAGAGATATGTCACAAAATACTTAATAAGTAACATTTCCCACATTTCTACATCAGCACAATTTTGGAAACATTTTTTTTGTTTGTTAAGGAGTTAAGGGTTAAAAGTTGACCAGCAATTTCTCATTTTTAAAACACCATTTTTTTTAGGGACCACATCACATTTGAAGTCATTTTGAGGGGTTATATGACAGAAAATAACCAAGTGTGACACCATTCAAGGTGCTCAAAACCACATTCAAGAAGTTTATTAACCCTTCAGGTGTTTCACAGGAGTTTTTGGAATGTTAAAAATTAAATGTTCATTTTTTTTTTTATTCACTAAAATTTTACTTCAGCTCCAATTTGTTTTATTTTACCAAGGGTAACAGGAGAAAATTGTCCCTAAAAGTGGTTGTACAATTTGTTCTGAGTACACCCCATATGTGGGGGTAAACCACTGTTTGGGCGCATGGCAGAGCTCGGAAGGGAAGGAGTGCTATTTGACTCTTCAATGCAAAATTGGCTGGATTTGAGATGGGACGCCATGTTGTGTTTGGAGAGCCACTAATGTGCCTAAACACTAAACCCCCCCCCCCCACAAGTGACACCATTTTGGAAAGTAGACCCCCTAAGGAACTTATCTAGATGTGTGGTGAGCACTTTGACCCACCAAGTGCTTCACAGAAGTTTATAATGTAGAGCCATAAAAATAAAAAAAATGTTTTCACAAAAATGAACTTTTCGCCCCCAATTTTTTATTTTCCCAAGGTTACCAGAAGAAATTGTACCCCAAACGTTGTTGTGTATTTTGTCCTGAGTACGCTGATACACCATTTTGGAAAGTAGACTCCCCCCCCTAAGGATCTTATCTAGATGTGTTGTGAGAGCTTTGAACCCCCAAGTGTTTCACTACAGTTTATAACGCAGAGCCGTGAAAATAAAATTCTTTTTTTTTTTTCCACACAAATTATTTTTTAGCCCCCAGTTTTGTATTTTTCCCAAGGGTAACTAGAGAAATTGGTCCCCAAAAGTTGTTGTCCAATTTGTCCTGAGTACGCTGATACCCCATATGTTGGTGTAAACCCCTGGCGCACGGGAGAGCTCGGAAGGGAAGGAGCACTGTTTTACTTTTTCAACGCAGAATTGGCTGGAACTGAGATCGGACGCCATGTCGCGTTTGGAGAGCCCTGTTGTGCCTGGACAGTGGAAACTCCCCAATTCTAACTGAAACTCTAACCCAGCCACACCCCTAACTCCAACACACCACTAACCCTCAGGCTATGTGCACACGTCAGGATTTTGTCAGGTTTTTTCCTCAGGTTTTGTAGCCAAAACCATGAGTGGGTGATAAATGCAGAAGTGGTGCATATGTTTCTATTATACTTTTCCTCTAATTGTTCTACTCCTGGTTTTGGCTACAAAACCTGAGGAAAAAGCCTGACAAAATCCTGACAAAATCCTGACGTGTGCACATAGCCTAATCCCAACCATAACCCTAACCACACCCCTAACCCTAATCCCAACCGTAAATGTAATCCTAGCCCTAACCCTAGCCCCAACCCTAACCCTAATGGGAAAATGGAAATAAATACATTGTGTACATTTTTTTTTTATTTTTCCCTAACTAAGGAGGTGATGAAGGGGGGGTTTGATTTACTTTTATAGCGGGTTTTTTAGCGGCTTTTTGATTGGCAGCTGTCACACTAAAAGACGCGGGACGAGTTGACGTTTTTATTGGTAACATTTTCGGGCACGTGACGTTTTTTGATAGCTTTTTATTCCGATTTTTGTGAGGCAGTATGACCAAAAACCAGCTATTCATGAATTTCTTTTGGGGGGTGGGCTTTTATACCGTTACGAGTTTGGTAAAATGGATAAAGCAGTTTTATTCTTCGGGTCAGTACGATTACAGCGATACCTCATTTATAAAAAATTTTTATGTTTTGGCGCTTTTATACGATAAAAACTATATTAAATAATTAGTTTTTTCGCTTTATTCTGAGGACTTTTTTTTATTTTTTCGCTGATGACGCTGTATGGCGGCTTGTTTTTTGCGGGATTAGATGACGTTTTCAGCGGTACCATGGTTATTTATATCTGTTTTTGATCGCGTGCTATTCCACTTTTTGTTCGGCGGTGTGATAATGCCTTTTTTTTTTTTACTGTGTTCACTGAAGGGGTTAACTAGTGGGACAGTTTGAGGCTATGTGCACATTTTGCGGTTTTTACTGCGGATTCGCAGCATTTTTGATGCTGCGTATCCGCAGCAGTTTTCCATGCGGTGTACAGTACCATGTTAACCTATGGAAAATAAAACCCGCTGTGCACATGCTGTGGGAAAAAACGCGCGGGAACGCAGCGGTTTATTTTCTGCAGCATGTCAATTCTTTGTGCGGAATCCGCAGCGGTTTGACACCTGCTCCATATTAAAAAAAACTGCAGGTGTAAAACCGCAGCAGAATCCGCAGTAAAACCGTGATAAATCCGCAGGAAAAACGCAGTGTTTGCCTTGGGGATTTATCAAAATCGGTGCGGAAAAATCGGCATACCAGTCCGCAGCGTGTGCACATACCCTTATAGGTCGGGTTGTTACGGACGTGGCGACACTAAATGTTTTTTTTTTGTTTGTTTTATTATTATTATTTAGATAAAGGAATGTATTTATGGGAACAATATTTTTTTTCTTAATTTAGGGATTTATTATTATTTTTTTTACTTTATAAAATTGCCCCCTGGGGGGGGGGGGGGAATCATGTTATAAGGTCAGATCGCTGTTCTGACACTTTGCAGAGCACTGTGTCAGATCTGTGATCTGACGTGCACTGCTCCTGGCTTACCAGCTCCTGGCTTAAGCCACCGCCCTGCAGGACCCGAATGCAGCCCTGCGGCCATTTTGGATCCGGGGCCTGCAGGGAGGAGACGCTCGCTACAAGGTGAGCAAATTGCCTTGTATCGAGGGTCTCAGGGAAGCAGCAGGGAGCCCCCTCCCTGCGCGATGCTTCCCTATGCCCCAGTAACGCTGGGATCATGTTTGATCGCACTGTGCCGGGGGTTAATGTGCCGGGGGCGGTCCGTGACCGCTCCTGTTGTGCCCGGATGTTAGCTGCGATAGTCAGCTGACACCCGGCCACGATCGGCCGCGCTCCCCCTGTGAGCGCGGCCGATCGCTATGACGTACTATCCCGTCCCTGGGAATTAAGTCCCGGTCACCTTGATGGGATAGTACGTCATATGGGATTAAGGGGTTAAGGGTATGTGCACACGTTGCGGATTTGGCTGCGGATCTGCAGCTGTTTTACAGTAGCATGTAAAGCTATGGAAAACCAAATCCGCTGTGCACATGCCTCAGACAGTTCCGCGCAGATTTGCTGCGGTTTACTTTCTGCAGCATGTCAATTTTTTTTGTGCGGGTTCCGCAGCGTTTTACACCTATTCCTTAATAGGAATCCGCAGGTGTAAAAACGCAGGTGAAATCTGCACAAAAACCACGGTAAATCCGCAGTTAAAACGCAGGGCGTTTTACCTGCGGATTTTTCTGAATCTGCGCGGAAGAAGCCACACACGAATCCGCAACGTCTGCACATAGCCTAATACCTAAAACTACTTTGGACAATGCCATGACTATAAACAGGAATGTAAGAATCCCTTATTGATCATCTGTAACCTGCTGCTGTGACCGGTCATATCTAGTCTGTTTCCCTGCAGTACCACCAGACTTGATAGATTCTTCTTGTAGCCACCATGGACAAAAGATAAGGAATCTGAACCTGGCACAAATCTCTACGAACTCAGAATTCTCCAATAGGATATAAAATAAAGAATTAAACAACATCTTTTATTCATATTGTGCTTTTATACCAAGCACATTATTCTTATCACACAAAAATATATCACTCTAACTATCAGACATAAAGGATGAAAGGGATTACGATGGAATTATTTAAAACAAAATGTATTTCACATACAATATTGTTGGCATATAGCATTTTATACAAGACACTGGTACAGTTACATGGTACACACCTATAGAAAATGGTTAAATGGGGGGCGGGGAGAAGGTTAGCAATCATCTCTTGGTTGATTGAATTTAGTTGATGGAAGCATTATCCTTCCATCTACTCCATGAAGACCACAGTAACATTAAACTTTCCTTATGTCGGTGTAACATGCCTAGGGGTTTCAGTAGCCAAATATGAGCCATTATTGTTCTTTTAGCATGTGCTTTGCCTGGTATGTTCAGCCATAATTCTGCTCTCCGTTTTGGAGATATGTGAGCAATCAAATATTTGGCACCCAAGTTAAATTTAGTTAAGCGCAAGTGGGTGTTACATAGTTTTCCCTGGGGGTGTGTATGTCTTCCTCCTGTAGGGCGCAAACCAGTCATTAGCACAGAGAAACAAGTGCAAAAGAACCTGTGATGGTCATCAGGGTCACATGACTAGAGTCCACAGGTCCTGCCCACTGGAGTGTGCAGCCTACATCAGAAGTGAAGATATATTTCACAGCTCAGAAGTGTGGAAATTTTATCTAAGGTTATGTGCTGTTCTAATAACACCCACTTGGACTTAACTAAAGTTAATATTTGATAGCTAATATCTCTGCATTAGAGAGGTGAAATGAGAAAAGAAAACATGTTTACTCTGGGGGAGTGACAGCTGTCAATCATACTCACCTGCTCCCGGCGCATCTCTGCATGTCCCTGCTTCTCCGGTGCCCCTTTGCATGTCCCTGTTTATCCGGTGCCTGCAGCTCTTCCTGTACTCGGCGGTCACGTGGTACCGCTCATTAAAGTAATGAATATGGATGCGACTCCACTCCCATAGGGGTGGAGCCGCATATGCATTACTTTAATGAGCGGTACGATGTGACCGCTGAACACCAGAACAAGCTGCCGGAGACCATCTGTCAGTGAGAAGCTGCCATGGACCGCGCCGGGAGGGTGAGCAATCTGATATAAACCTTTTCCCGTTTCACCACTGCACGCCGCTCTGTCGTCCGTGTCCTCTGGCTGAGACTGTTCAGGTCAGAAGGAGCGATGACGTGTTTAGTGTGCGTGCCGCCCTCTGCCTGAACAGTCACTGCAGAGAATGCAGAAGACAGAGCTTCGGGCAGTGGTGGAACGGGAACAGGTGAATATCGCAAGTGCTGGTGTCTCCGCCTGCTCAGGACAAGAGGTGAGTGTCTTTTTTTTTTTTTACTTTTTTTTTTTTTTTTAATCGCAGCATATGGGGCAAATGTTTCTATGGAGCATATGGGGCCATAATCAACCTTTGTCTTTGTGCAGCATTATATAGGGCATATTTTTGTATGAAGCATCTTATGGGGCCATAATCAACCTTTGTGCAGCATTATATGGGGCACATTTTCTATGGAGCATCTTATGGGGCCCATCATGAACTTTATGGCGCATTATATGGGGTTTCCTGATTTCAATATGGATATTCAAAAACACTTAACCTACTGATGTCTCAATTAATTTTATTGGTTCTCTATTTTTATTTTTGAAATTTACCAATAACTGCTGCATTTCCCACCCTAGGCTTTTACTCGAGTCATTACGTTATCCCAGGGTTTTTTGTGGCAAAATTAGGGGTCTCTGCTTGTATATACAGTACGTGTGTGTGTGTGTGTGTGTATATATATATATATATATATATATATATATATATATATATATATATATAATTTACAGTACAGCCCAAAAGTTTGGCCACACCTTCTGTATTTTCATGACTATGAAAATTGTACATTCACACTGAAGGCATCAAAACTATGAATTAACACATGTGGAATTAGATATTTAACAAAAAAATGTGAAACAACTTGTTGGCCCTTTTGCCTTCACTCTGTGGTCCAGCTCACCCCAAACCAGAGGTGTCAAACTGCATTCCTCGAGGGCCGCCAACAGGTCATGTTTTCAGGATTTCCTTGTATTGCACAGGTGATAATTTAATCACCTGCACAGAATGATTCCAGCACCTTGTGGAATGCGAAGGAAATCCTGAAAACATGACCTGTTGGCGGCCCTCGAGGAATGCAGTTTGACACCTCTGCCCCAAACCATCTCGATTGGGTTCAGGTCTGGTAACTGTGGAGGCCAGGTCATCTGGCGTAGCACCCCATCACTCTCCTTCTTGGTCAAATAGCCCTTACACAGCCTGGAGGTGTGTTTGGGGTCATTGTCCTGTTGAAAAATAAATGATGGTCCAACTAAACGCAAACCGGATGGAATAGCATGCCGCTGCATTTTTTTCTTGAAAAAAAACCCATAAGAGGACAAAAAAAATCAAGACCGAAAAACCATTACACAGGCAGAGATGCTTACCTGTCTGAGGCCTCCAACCAATTACACTAACCAAAGTGCAGCGGACCCAAGTTAAGATGGTGGATGACAGATGCACAGGTGCAATAATACCAATACTGCAAGCCAGCCTACAATCAGGATTTGGCCGCCTGGCACACCTGTGCAAAAATGATCTGTATGTGGCATGTTCACACAGAAATACAAAGCATATGGCTCAGGCCTATTAGTAACGCCAGATGGTTTTTCTGTCTTGATTTTTTTTGTCCTCTTATGGTTTTTTTTCCTTGTTGTTAGCGTTAGGACCGGCAATATGTGAGGACCCTTGACGTGGGTTGCCGGCTTAAGTATTGTGGCCATAATACCAACTAATACCTTACATACATTGTTATGTTTTTGGACACGTCATTTTTTCAGGGTGCAGCTGGGCCCTAGATGGCTCTGTATACTGTGGCCTCTGTTCACACAGGATGCATGATAGCAATGGCTGGCCCACTATATGGCGTTACTAATAGGCCTGAGCCATATGTTTTGTATTTCTGTGTGAACATGCCACATACAGATCATTTTTGCACAGGTGTGCCAGGCGGCCAAATCCTGATTGTAGGCTGGCTTGCAGTATTGGTATTATTGCACCTGTGCATCTGTCATCCACCATCTTAACTTGGGTCCGCTGCACTTTGGTTAGTGTAATTGGTTGGAGGCCTCAGACAGGTAAGCATCTCTGCCTGTGTAATGGTTTTTCTGCATTTTTTTCTTGCCATAATACAAATTCTAAGTAAAGAAAAACGAGTGGCCATCATTACTTTAAGAAATGAAGGCCCAGTCAGTGTGAAAAATTGGGCAAACTTTGAAAATGTTCCCAAGTGCAGTGGCAAAAACCATCAAGCGCTACAAAGAAACTAGCTCACATGAGGACCGCCCCAGGAAAGGAAGACTAAGAGTCACCTCTGCTTCTGAGGATAAGTTTATCCAAGTCACTAGCCTCAGAAATCGCAGGTTAACAGCAGCTCAGACCAGAGACCAGGTCAATGCCACAGAGTTCTAGCAGCAGACACATCTCTACAACAACTGTTAAGAGGAGACTTTGTGCAGCAGGCCTTCATGGTGAAAAAGCTGCTAGGAAACCACTGCTAAAGACAGGCAACAAGCAGAAGAGACTTGTTTGGGCTGAAGAACACAAGGAATGGACATTAGACCAGTGGAAATCTGTGCTTTGGTCTGATGAGTCCAAATTTGAGATCTTTGCTTCCAACCACCGTGTCTTTGTGCGACGCGGTACTCTGTACTTTGTACTGTGTGTGTGTGTGTGTGTGTGTGTGTATGTATGTATTTGTATGTACAGTCATGGCCAAAAGTATTCACACCCCAGCAATTCTGTCAGATAATACTCAGTCACTACCTGAAAATGATTGCAAACACATTCTTCGGTATTATTATCTTCATTTAATTTGTCTTAAATGAAAAAACACAAAAGAGAATGAAGCAAAAAGCAAAACATTGATCATTTCACACAAAACTCCAAAAATGGGCTAGACAAAAGTATTGGCACCCTCAGCCTAATACTTGGTTGCACAACCTTTAGCCAAAATAACTGCGACCAACCGCTTCCGGTAACCATCGATGAGTTTCTTACAATACTTTGCTGGAATTTTAGACCATTCTTCTTTGGCAAACTGCTCCAGGTCCCTGATATTTGAAGGGTGCCTTCTCCAAACTGCCATTTTTAGATCTCTCCACAGGTGTTCTATGTATTCAGGTCTGGACTCATTGCTAGCCACCTTAAAAGTCTCCAGTGCTTTCTCTCAAACCATTTTCTAGTGCTTTTTGAAGTGTGTTTTGGGTCATTGTCCTGCTGGAAGACCCATGACCTCTGAGGGAGACCCAGCTTTCTCACACTGGGCCCTACATTATGCTGCAAAATTTGTTGGTAGTTTTCAGACTTCATAATGCCATGCACACGGTCAAGCAGTCCAGTGCCAGAGGCAGCAAAGCAACCCCAAAACATCAGGGAACCTCACCCATGTTTGACTGTAGGGACCGGGTTCTTTTCTTTGAATGCCTCTTTTTTTCTCCTGTAAACTCTATGTTGATGCCTTTGCCCAAAAAGCTCTACTTTTGTCTCATCTGACCAGAGAACATTCTTCCAAAACGTTTTAGGCTTTTTCAGGTAAGTTTTGGCAAACTCCAGCCTGGCTTTTTTTATGTCTCGGGGTAAGAAGTGGGGTCTTCCTGGGTCTACCATACAGTCCCTTTTCATTCAGACGCCGACGGATAGTAAGGGTTGACACTGTCGTACCCTCGGACTGCAGGGCAGCTTGAACTTGTTTGGATGTTAGTCAAGGTTCTTTATCCAACATCCGCACAATCTTGCGTTGAAATCTCTTGTCAATTTTTCTTTTCCGTCCACATCTAGGGAGGTTAGCCACAGTGCCATGGGCTTTAAACTTCTTGATGACACTGCGCACGGTAGACACAGGAACATTCAGGTCTTTGGAGATGGACTTGTAGCCTCGAGAATGCTCATGCTTTCTCACAATTTGGTTTCTCAAGTCCTCAGACAGTTCTTTGGTCTTCTTTCTTTTCTCCATGCTCAATGTGGTACACACAAGGACACAGGACAGAGGTTGAGTCAACTTTAATCCATGTCAACTGGCTGCAAGTGAGATTTAGTTATTGCCAACACCTGTTAGGTGCCACAGGTAAGTTACAGGTGCTGTTAATTACACAAATTAGAGAAGCATCACATGATTTTTCAAACAGTGCCAATACTTTTGTCCACCCCCTTTTTTATGTTTGGTGTGGAATTATATCCAATTTGGCTTTAGAACAATTCTTTTTGTTTTTTTTTCATTTAAGACAAATGAAATGAAGATAATAATATCAAAGAATTTGTGTTTGCAATCATTTTCAGGAAGAAACTGAGTATTATATGACAGAATTGCAGGGGTGTGAATACTTTTGGCCATGACTGTATATATATGTGTATAATAATATATTATATACACTGTGTTCCAAATTATGCACAAAGAGTTTCGGAGTGATAAGGTTAGAATTTTTTTGTTTGTCATTTAAACTCATTGATGGTGATGTGTGTCAGGGCTCTTTATATCACTGAAAGCAATTGCAGATACCTGTGCACATTTGGCCGGTGTGTCCAAATAAAGTCAAGACTACTTAAGAAGGCTGTTCCACATTATTAAGCAGCCTACATTTTTTTGCCAAAATGGGAAAGAAAAAGGATGTGTCGGCTGCTGAGAAGCAACAAATTGTGGAGTATTTAGGTCAAGGCATGACTACAATCAACATTGCCAAGACACTTCATCGTGATCATCGCACAATCAAGAAGTATGTAGCTGATAAGGAAAAATTGAGGACTCTTTCCAACAGGCAATTGCGTAAGGTTAAAAGAGCAGCTGCAAAAATGCCTTGTCATTAGCAGCAGACAAGTTTTTGAAGCTGCTGGTGCCTCCAACGTCCCCAGAACAACAAGATGCAGGGTCCTTCAGAGGTTTGCAGCTGTGCGTAATCCATCCTGTTGACCACCTCTATCCACTGTACACAAGCAGAAACTGCTCCAGTGGGCCAAACGATACATGAATACTGACTTCCAAACTGTTTTGTTCACCGATGAGTGCCGTGCAACGCTCGATGGTCCAGATGGATGGAGTGGAGGATGGCTGGTTGATGGACACCCCATGAAAACACGGCTAAGGCGCCAACAAGGAGGAGGTGGAGTAATGTTTTGGGCTGGAATCATGGGGAGAGAGATTGTCGGCCCCTTTATGATCCCTGAAGGGGTAAAGATGAACTCCATAATCTATGTGGCGTTTCTAAAACAACACTTCCTCTTGAACCATGGCAGGAAGAACCGTGCTTTCCGCAGCAAGATCATTTTCATGCTGCAAAAAACACATCTGCATCTCTGGCTGCTATGGGCATAAAAGAGGACAAACTTATGGTGTGGCCAACATCTTCCCCTGACCTCAACCCCATTGAGAACCTCTGGAGCATCATCAAAAGGAGTGTCTATGATGGCGGGAGGCAGTTCACATCTAAGCAACAGCTCTGGGAGGGTATTCTGTCCACATGCAAAACAATTGAAGCAGAAACCATCCAAAAACTGACAAATTCAATGGACGAGAGTTCTGAGGCTTCTTTCGAACAAGTGGTCCTATGTGCAAATGTAACATCACCTAGAATAAAGTTTTCACTTAAACTGTTTGATTTCATTTTGTAATAAGCTGATAATGCTTATAACTTCACAATTGACCATTTTTTTGTTCAAAATAAAAAAAAAAAAGGTTGAAAACTCTGCTGTGCATAATAATTTGGAACATGCATTTTGAGTGTTTCTTTTTTTTTTTTTAAAAGACACTGTTTTCATAGGCAGTTTGTTCCAAAATATTGCAATTATACTAGAATAGTAGATGACCGGAAAATGACAATGACTGCAATTCAGATAGGTAATTTAGAGAAAATATGAGGAAATATTATTTGCATAATAATTTGGAACACTGTATGTGTGTGTGTATGTATGTATGTATGTATGTATATATATGTATGTATGTATATATATATATATATATATATATATATATATATATATATATATATATATATATATATATATATATATATATATATATATACATACACACACACTCACCGGCCACTTTATTAGGTACACCATGCTAGTAACGGGTTGGACCCCCTTTTGCCTTCAGAACTGCCTCAATTCTTCGTGGCATAGATTCAACAAGGTGCTGGAAGCATTCCTCAGAGATTTTGGTCCATATTGACATGATGGCATCACACAGTTGCCGCAGATTTGTCGGCTGCACATCCCAAAGATGCTCCATACAAGGCAGGATGGATCCATGCTTTCATGTTGTTTACGCCAAATTCTGACCCTACCATCCGAATGTCGCAGCAGAAATCGAGACTCATCAGACCAAGCAACGTTTTTCCAATCTTCTACTGTCCAATTTCGATGAGCTTGGACAAATTGTAGCCTCAGTTTCCTGTTCTTAGCTGAAAGGAGTGGTACCCGGTGTGGTCTTCTGCTGCTGTAGCCCATCTGCCTCAAAGTTCGACGCACTGTGCGTTCAGAGATGCTCTTAGGCCTACCTTGGTTGTAACGGGTGGCGATTTGAGTCACTGTTGCCTTTCTATCAGCTCGAACCAGTCTGCCCATTCTCCTCTGACCTCTGGCATCAACAAGGCATTTCCGCCCACAGAACTGCCGCTCACTGGATTTTTTTTCTTTTTCGGACCATTCTCTGTAAACCCTAGAGATGGTTGTGCGTGAAAATCCCAGTAGATCAGCAGTTTCTGAAATACTCAGACCAGCCCTTCTGGCACCAACAACCATGCCACGTTCAAAGGCACTCAAATCACCTTTCTTCCCCATACTGATGCTCGGTTTGAACTGCAGGAGATTGTCTTGACCATGTCTACATGCCTAAATGCACTGAGTTGCCGCCATGTGATTGGCTGATTAGAAATTAAGTGTTAACAAGAAGTTGGACAGGTGTACCTAATAAAGTGGCCGGTGAGTGTATATATATATATATATATATATATATATATATATATATATGTATGTATGTATGTATGTGTGTGTGTGTGTGTGTGTGTGTGTGTGTGTGTGTGTGTGTGTGTGTGTGTGTGTGTGTGTGTGTGTGTATACAGTACAGACCAAAAGTTTGGACACACCTTCTCATTTAAAGATTTTTCTGTATTTTCAGGACTATGAAAATTGTACATTCACACTGAAGGCATCAAAACTATGAATTAACACATGTGAAATTCTATACTTAACAAAAAGTGTGAAACAACTGAAATTATGTCTTATATTCTAGGTTCTCCAAAGTAGCCACCTTTTGCTTTGATGACTGCTTTGCACACTCTTGGCATTCTCTTGATGAGCTTCAAGAGGTAGTCACCGGGAATGGTTTTCAATTCACAGGTGGGCCCTATCAGGTTTAATAAGTGGGATTTCTTGCCTTATAAATGGGGTTGGGACCATCGGTTGAGTTGTGCAGAAGTCTGGTGGATACACAGCTGATAGTCCTACTGAATAGACTGTTAGAATTTGTATTATGGCAAGAAAAAAACAGCTAAGTAAAGAAAAACTAGTGGCCATAATTACTTTAAGAAATGAAGGTCAGTCAGTCTGAAAAACTGGGCAAACTTTAAAAGTGTCCCCAAATGCAGTGGCAAAAACCATCAAGCGCTACAAAGAAACTGGCTCACATTAGGACCGCCCCAGGAAAGGAAGACTAAGAGTCACCTCTGCTTCTGAGGATAAGTTTATCCGAGTCACCAGCCTCAGAAATCGCAGGTTTACAGCAGCTCAGATTAGAGACCGGGTCAATGCCACACAGAGTTCTAGCAGCAGACACATCTCTACAACAACTGTTAAGAGGAGACTTTGTGCAGCAGGCCTTCATGGTAAAAAAGCTGCTAGGAAACCACTGCTAAAGACAGGCAACAAGCAGAAGAGACTTGTTTGGGCTGAAGAACACAAGGAATGGACATTAGACCAGTGGAAATCTGTGCTTTGGTCTGATGAGTCCAAATTTGAGATCTTTGCTTCCAACCACCGTGTCTTTGTGCGACGCAGAAAAGGTGAACGGATGGACTCTACATGCCTGGTTCCCACCGTGAAGCATGGAGGAGGCGGTGTGATGGTGTGGGTGTGCTTTGCTGGTGACACTGTTGGGGATTTATTCAAAATTGAAGGCATACTGAACCAGCATGGCTACCACAGCATCTTGCAGCAGCATGCTATTCCATCCGGTTTGCGATTAGTAGGACCATCATTTATTTTTCAACAGGACAATGACCCCAAACACACCTCTAGGCTGTGTAAGGGCTATTTGACCAAGAAGGAGAGTGATGGGGTGCTATTCCAGATGACCTGGCCTTCACAGTCACCCGACGAGATGGTTTGGGGTGAGCTGGACCGCAGAGTGAAGGCAAAGGGGCCAACAAGTGCTAAGCATCTCTGGGAACTCCTTCAAGATTGTTGGAAGACCATTTCCGCTGACTACCTCTTGAAGCTCATCCAGAGAATGCCAAGAGAGTGCAAAGCAGTCAACAAAGCAAAAGGTGGCTACTTTTAAGAACCTAGAATATAAGACATAATTTCAGTTGTTTCACACTTTTTTGTTAACTATATAATTCCACTTGTGTTAATTCATAGTTTTGATGCCTTCAGTGTGAATGTACAATTTTCATAGTCATAAAAATACAGAAAAATCTTTAAATGAGAGGGTGTGTCCAAACTTTTGGTCTGTACTGTATGTATATGTATAAACCCGATGCGAAGCGGCATAACGAGAAAAAAAATTGAAAACGTTAGAATTACGTTTTGTTGGTTGCCACTACATTGCAATAACGGACAATCAAAAGATCATATCTACACCAAAATGGTATCAATAAAAATGTCAGCACAGAAAGTGAGCCCTCACGCAGCCCAAGATCACAAAAATTGCAGACGCTACAGGTCTTGCAAAATAGTGCCTTTTTTTTTTTTTTTTTTTCCTTCACTTAAAGGAAACCTGTCACCCCCAAAATGGAAGTTGAGTTAAACCCACCGGTATCAGGGGCTAATCTACAGCATTCTGGAATGCTGTAGATAAGCCCCCGATGTATCCTGAAAGATGAGGAAAAAGAGGTTAGATTATACTGACCCAGGGGCGTTCCCGTCCAATGGGCGTCGCGGTCCGGTCTGGGGCCTCCCATCTTCTTACGATGACGTCCTCTTGTCTTCACTCTGCGGCTCCAGCGCAGGCGTACTTTATCTGCCCTGTTGAGGGCAGAGCAAAGTACTGCAGTGCGCAGGTGCTGGCCTCTCTGACCTTTCCCGACACCTCTACAAGCGGATTTGTGCAGGTAATCCCTACATCCCACTGTTGGTACATTGCACTGCTTTTGTAGTGCAGAGCATTATCAAGCCCTGTCACTGTTACAGACATGTAGCCTAATTAAGACAGTGACTAGAGTTTGATATATGGCCCAGAGGCCATTGCTAGTACTTTGATCAATATAACAGCCATGGTTGCTGCAGGGAACTGATGGAGTGACAGAGGAAGCAATCTCACTTTTGTCACACTCCTTTCATACAGAGGTTACCATTGACTAAGGGATGTAAGGAGTTTATGGAGCCACTGCAAAGAGTGACCACATTCAATTCCTTTTGCTATATTTCTGCTAGCATCTGGAGTTGAATGCTGGTAGGTAGCAGTAGACCCAGGATCATGATTAAGGGATGATGATTCGCTGACTTTTCATGTTGTAGTTAAAAGCGGCACATTTATTAGGATGTGAAGTCAATGAGTTGATGGCATGTATATAAATCATATTTGCTGCTCTATCCCACTCATCATAAATGAAATTTAAATGATTACAAATTTTAAAACCTCATATAATAAACTTTAGAATGATGCCAAGACAAGGAAATTTAATTTAATTTTACCACAACTTCCTTCTTCAATAACTTTACAACTAGTAACATGTTGCTTGGTTTAGGTTTGTGTGAGGAGTCAATGTTTAACATTTGGCTTTTTCTTTCCACCCCTTCCTTCTTAATCTAGACTGTGAACCTTCAGGAGTATGTGATTGGTCCTTCGATGAGAATTGCCTTTTCTGCTGCTTAAGAAGAGAAAAAGTTAAGGTACCGAGTCCTATCTTCACATTTTTACTTGCTTTTTATTTTTTTTTATTCCATATAATTATTATATTAGTTACATAGTTAATACGGTTGAGAAGGTCACGTTCAATTGAGATGTGAAATGCAGGGCTGTGGAGTCAGAGTTGGTATCCATTTTGGTGGAGTCGGTATAAAATGGTCTGACTCCTAAAATATATATATGTATAATATATTAAATTGCATAGGCAGCATCAATAGTAAAAAGTTGGTCCGGGATGGGGAGACACACTGGCGCTGACTGAAGGGGAGTAGGGAGGGGGCACTGACTGGAGGAGAGTAGTAGGGAGGGACCAATTTGCGGTCAGACTAAGCCTGTCGCTTAGTCCCGCAGCCGGACTAATCAGCGACGCGGGGTTTCCGTTACAGACGGAAGTACCCCTTAGACAAAAAAAATGTGTGTGTATATGTGTATATATATATATATATGTGTGTGTGTATATGTGTATATATATATATATATATATATATATATATATACATATATATATATATATATATATATATATATATATATATATATATACATATATATATATATATATATATATATATATATATAATGTGTGTGTGTATATGTGTGTATATATATATATATATATATATATATATATATATATATATATATATATATATATATATATATATATTAGTATTTTGCGGATTATAAGATGCACGGGGGTGGTGGCTGTGGTGAAGCAGGGTCGCTGCTGGAGGAGGCAGGAGTGGGGTGATGCTGCAGGCCACAGGCTGGGATGAGGGGGTTTTCCTATGTGCAGCGTGCTGCTGCGTGGTTGTCTGGCGGTGCTGCTGCAGGTGTCTCCGGTGCTGTGGTTGCCCAGCGGTGCTGCTGCCGGTGTCTCCGGTCAGGCGCTGCTGCGGAGGGCTCTGCCAGCATTTTGCGAAAGGCCAGAGCCCCCGCAGTGCCATGGTTTCCCTTGCGGTTGACTCCAGGAAAATTGCCGCTGGGGGGTGGCCATTTTCCCGGAGTTCACCGCACAGGAAACCATGGCACTGCGGGGGCTCTGGCCTTTCATAAAATGTCGGCAGAGCCCCCCGTAGTAGCACTGCCGGGCACCACCAGACACCCCCCTTATCCCAGCCTGCGGCATGCAGCAACGGTACCGGTAAGGTACAGTTAGGTCCATATATATTGACAGAAACAAAATTTTTCTAATTTTGGTTATAGACATTACCACAATCAATTTTAAACAAAACAATTCAGATGCAGTTGAAGTTCAGACTTTCAGCTTTCATTTGAGGGTATCCACATTAAAATTGGATGAAGGGTTTAGGAGTTTCAGCTCCTTAACATGTGCCACCCTGTTTTTAAAGGGACCAAAAGTAGTTGGACAGATTAAATAATTTTAAATAAAATGTTCATTTCTAGTACTTGGTTGAAAACCCTTTGTTGGCAATGACTGCCTGAAGTCTTGAACTCATGGACATCACCAGACGCTGTGTTTCCTCCTTTTTGATGCTCTGCGAGGCCTTCAATGCGGTGGTTTTCAGTTGCTGTTTGTTTGTGGGCCTTTCAGTCTGAAGTTTAGTCTTTAACAAGTGAAATGCATGCTCAATTGGGTTGAGATCAGGTGACTGACTTGGCCATTCAAGAATATTCCACTTCTTTGCATTAATAAACTCTTGTGTTGCTTTGGCTTTATATTTTGGGTCATTGTCCATCTGTAGTATGAAATGACGACCAATCAGTATGTCTGCATTTGGCTGTATCTCAGCACACAGTATGTCTCTGAATACCTCAGAATTAATTCGGCTGCTTCTGTCCTGTGTCACGTCATCAATAAACACCAGTGACCCAGTGCCACTGGCAGCCATGCATGCCCAAGCCATCACACTGCCTCCGCCGTGTTTTACAGATGATGTGGTATGCTTTGGATCATGAGCTGTACCACGCCTTCGCCATACTTTTCTCTTTCCATCATTCTGGTAGAGGTTGATCTTGGTTTCATCTGTCCAAAGAATGTTCTTCCAGAACTGTGCTGGCTTTTTTAGATGTTTTTTAGCAAAGTCCAGTCTAGACTTTTTCTTCTTGATGCTTATGAGTGGCTTGCACTGTGCAGTGAACCCTCTGTATTTACTTTCATGCAGTCTTCTCTTTATGGTAGATTTGGATATTGATATGCCTACCTCCTGGAGAGTGTTGTTCACTTGGTTGGCTGTTGTGAAGGGGTTTCTCTGCACCATGGAGATTATTCTGCAATCATCCACCACTGTTGACTTCCGTGGGCGCCCAGGTCTTTTTGCATTGATGAGTTCACCAGTGCTTTCTTTCTTTCTCAGGATGTACCAAACTGTAGATTTTGCCACTCCTAATATTGTAGCAATTTCTCGGATGGGTTTTTTCTGTTTTTGCAACTTAAAGGGAACCTGTCACCTGAATTTGGCGGGACCAGTTTTGGGTCATATGGGCGGGGTTTTGAGGTGTTTGATTCACCCTTTCCTTACCCGCTGGCTGCATTCTGGCCACAATATTGGATTGAAGTTCATTCTCTGTCCTCCGGAGTACACGCCAGTGCAAGGCAATATTGCCTTACGCAGGCGTGTTCTCCGGAGGACAGAGAATGAACTTCAATCCAATATTGCAGCCAGCATGCAAGGAAAGGGTGAATCAAACACCCGAAAACCCCACCCATATGACCCAAAACTGGTCCCGCCAAATTCAGGTGACAGGTTCCCTTTAAGGATGGCTTGTTTCACCTGCATGGAGAGCTTCTCTAACCGCATGTTTACTTCACAGTAAAACCTTCCAAATGCAAGCACCACGCCTCAAATCAACTCCAGGCCTTTTATCTGCTTAATTGAGAATGACATAACGAAGGGATTACCCACACCTGTCCATGAAATAGCCTTGGAGTCAATTGTCCAATTACTTTTGGTCCCTTTAAGGGGTGACACATGTTAAAGAGCTGAAACTCCTAAACCCTTCATCCAATTTTAATGTGAATACCCTCAAATGAAAACTGAAAGTCTGAACTTCAACTGCATCTGAATTGTTTTGTTTAAAATTCATTGTGGTAATGTCTATAACCAAAATTAGAAAAATTTTGTCTCTGTTCAAATATATATGGACCTAACTGTATATACGCATTATAAGAGACGCCCCCATTTTCTCCCCAAATTTTGGGGGGAAAAGTGCATATTCTAATCCGAAAAATATGGTATATGTTACAAACGTTTTTTATTTGTCTTTATCTGTACTATTGATTCATGCAAAGCTTGTTTTATTTCTATCCAAAATTATACATGATTCCCTGCTCTTGCAGGAATTACAATATACCTTATTTTTTTATAGAGCAAAAATGTTTTGAGACCGAATTTATGATTGCAAAATGCCTAAGAAGCTTCCTCTGAAGTCATTTGTATTTGAGCATTTGACATTAACTCAAAATAAAAAATAAAAATATTTTGTCAGTGTATCACAGATGAAAACAAATGCTGTGAGCTTAAAATCAGTAGATACTCGGGCAGTGATAGAAATGCTCCTACAAGAGCTTCCAATCTAAAAAAACATTTCCAATGCTTATACCCAGAAGTTTTCAAAGCTGTTACTGAGAAAGATGACAGCGACAGCAAGAAACACGTGACCAGCACTTACCGCCATGTAAAGGAGGAAAGAGCGTCTCAAACATCACTTACATGATATTTTGTAAGTGACAGTTACTATAACAATGACAGCAGATATGGTTAAAAGACAGCTTTTAGAGCTTGTTGTGAAAGATGGTGTCCCATTATTATCTGCATGACCAGCTTTTACAGCTCTTAATGGAGAAATGGCCCGCAAACTTGGTGTTTCTCTGGAAAGAAAAAGTATTAGAAAATTAGTGATTGAAGAAGCCCTTAACCAAAAGGAATATCTTAAAAAGACTCAAGACTATTTATATTTCTTAAAATGGATGCCTGTACACGTCTGTGAACTATTTATTATCAACATTTGATTTGTGACAAGAAAATTGTTACCAAGACACTTGCGGTATAAAAGATACCGTATTTTTCGGACTATAAGACGCACCGGACTATAAGGCGCACCCAGGTTTTAGAGGTGGAAAATAGGGAAAAAAATATTTGAAGCAAAAAAAATGTGGTAAAATATTTAATAACATAAATAACATACTATTATATGTGGTGTTATTATATATAATAGTATGTTATTATGTTGGAAGCTGCGGGACCAGTGTGGTGTCTGTGAAGTACGATATGAAGACGCTGGAGGGTGAGTATAAGGGCTCATTTCCACATGCGAGGCACACGTCCGTATCTCGCATGTGGAAACCAAGCTCTGGCGCCGGCACTTTGGAGCGGAGCTGTGCAGCTCCATGTGTTCCTATGCGGCCGCACGCTCCGCTCTGGAGTGCCGGCTCCACAGCTTGGTTTCCACATGCGAGATACGGACGTGTGCCTCGCGTGTGGAAATGAGCCCTAAGAATGGGTGCACAGGGCTTATAGTGAAAGCACCACTCCAGCACTGCAAAATAACACTGGAGTGCTGCTTTAAAATCCCATGGGAGAACTATAACTCCCAGCATGTCCTGCAGATCCTATGACATGCTGGGAGTTATAGTTCACCAAAGGAGTGGCAGAGTGCTTTATTGTGTTTTGTAAAGACTGACCTCTTAATTGTGGCAGCCAGCCACACTGTTGTGAGGTAAAAGCTGGAGCATCCCATGGCTGCACACACACAGAGCCCTCCCTGTTGTTGTTGCCTTTCCACAGCGCAGGACATAAGAGGAAGCTGCAGATTCTAGGTGGGAGTCTGAAGGACCTGTGATGATGTCAGAAGAGGGAGGGCTCTGAGCTGCCATGTGATGCTCCAGCCCGCCCACTCCTGACATCACACAGGTCCTGTTTGTGCACCAGACAGCTCAGCGTCCAGCACAGGCAGGTATGCAGCGATCTCCTGGCCCCTGCTGCTGCCTCCTCCTCCCCCGGACACACAGATTCTCCCCGGAATCAGTGCTGGGGAAACTGTGTGTCCCTGCTTAAGTGCAGCATTCATTTGCTGCTCCCGGCTCACCACTCAGCTGATCGGTGGGCGGGGAGCAGCTAATAAATATTCACTGCACTTAATCAGCGGGGCCATATGCTTTCCCCAGCAGCTGATTCCGGGCAGCGGGGACATCCTGAAGTGGGATAACAGTGCGATCCCACTCGCTGCTGCCCCCCTCCCCACATGCTATATCCGTACTATAAGACGCACCCACACTTTCCTCCCAAATTTGGAGGGAAAAAAGTGCGTCTTATAGTCCGAAAAATACGGTACTAAAGTTTATAGTTTATCACACCAGCCAGTTTCTCCAGGCCTTAATGGGAAAAAGTTCTGCAGGTTTATGAACTAAAAAAAGAACAGGTTCTTGCTATTGTAAGTGACAATGCTTCAAACATAAGTAAACATAAACTGGTAAATGAGACTAATGAAGGTGAACAACAGCTAGAAAGAAACTTCAAATTCAGTATGTTTCTGATGGAAGGCCACAGTCTTGTAACTGGGGAACAACAGATATTACTACAGAAGAACAGCAAAATACTACTTTACACTTAGATGATCTTGTTGAAGCTGCTTCAAAGCTTTCTCATACTCCTCACATGCGCTGTGTTGTGCAAACGTTGCAGCTGGCAATAAGGTAGTTTGCAAGAGAGTTATACTCGAACTCTGGCAAAGTGAGGAAATTGGTTATTGCTGCCAGAAACCCTAAAATTGATTCCATCTTGAATAGACATGTTGGAAAAAGGGCAATTGTGGATCAAGCCACTCTGCAGGACAGCACCTATTTAATGATTTGAGTGATTGCTTGAGCTGAAATCCTCTCTTGTAGATATATCCAACCCTCTGGTAACACTAAACGAAGGTCAATGGACACAGATGGCTGAGTTGTAGGAATTGACTATGTCTAAAATATTATAAGCTGAGGTTTCAACTCCTGGCATTTTCATAAAGGAGTGGAAGTACTTGCTGTTTTGCTTGTCCCAAAGAGGAGATGGCATTTCTGCTTCAAAGAAATGGAGAGAGACACTGCTATTTGAAAATTTAAAATTCTTCTAGCAGCTCTTTGTGGACCCAAGTCATCATATATTGCTGGATGATTAACAGCTTACTAAATAAAGGAAAAGCAGCTCGAACTGAAGTAGCTGTTGGGATGAGTGGGCTACAGGACTGCCAACAGCAAGGGGACTTAGATCTTGCCAGTGCTTCTACCACATCTTCAGCCTCATCAGTTGAGGAATTTAATTTTGAAAAGTATTTGGACGACATGGAGCAAGCAAAGCGTTGCTGCCGTGAAAAAGATTCCTCTCCCATAGCAAACAGATTTACCATAATTCAGCAAAATTTCACTTGCTCTCAATGAAGTAAAAAAGTTTAACTGCTCATCAAAATAAATCTGTGCACGAGGCAATTCCTTTTATATCCTGAAATTGTTAATGATGTTGCCCATGTGGTTACCGCTTTACCACCAACCCAAGTTAGTGTAGAGAGGTTGTTCTCTAGCCCTAAAATAATTAGATCAGATTTCAGGTCCTCTATGATGGAGGATGTGATGGGGGCGATATTATTTCTCAGAGCAAATTCATAGAGTGCACAAATGTTGTTCAGTTAGTTTTTGTTAAACTATTTTTTCCGCACTTGCTGCATAATGTAATGTACATTTACAATTGATTAGTTCTTTTGTTCTAAAGTTTTATTCCAATAAATATATTTTACGTTCTATCTGAATAGCTTGATTTTTGTGTCATAATGATTAAAACCTGATGTTACCATTTTACTACAGTAAATGTGTCACTTAAACATGAGCCATGTATGAGGGAGTCTGCGTCAGAGAAATAAAGGAGTCAGAGGTTTGGCTTACCGACTCCACAGCCCTGGTGAAATCATAAAGGGATGGGGTATATGTACAATCATAATGCATGTTCCGTAGTGATGAGCAAATATACTTGTTAACTCGAGATTTCTTGAGCATGCTCGGGGGTCCTCCGAGTATTTTTTAGTGCTCGGAGATTTAGTTTTTCTTGCCGCAGCTGAATGATTTACATCTGTTAGCCACCATAAGTACATGTGGGGATTCTCTAGCAACCAGGCAACCCCCACATGTACTTATGCTGGCTAACAGAAGTAAATCATTCAGCTGCGGCAAGAAAAACTAAATCTCCGAGCACTAAAAAATACTCGGAGGACCCCTGAACATGTTCGTGAAATATCGAGTAACAAGTATATTCACTCATCACTATTCCGGTCTGCCCTAAAAGAGCTAATCTTTCCCTTCCTGATTCCATGTAACCTTTAATTTCATATTATAATTTATAACCTTTTATCACATGTCACGCTGTTCTTAATTGTTGTTGGATTTAAAGGCATGTCCAGGCATAGAGAATTCTTCCCAAAATTGCAAAACTGTGGCAAAATCGGCATATTTTGTGTGGATTATTGTTCTCAACTTTTACATTGCACAAAGTGAATTCCATGTATAATCCTTAGGGTATCCTAATGGTCTGCGGTTTTAACACCAAAAATCAGCCATAGTTTACTGTACAATATTTGTAGATTGGTTCTGTTACATGAAGCAAAATAAATCCGTGTGAATTGGAGGGCATGTTATGGATTTTGAAAATTTGCACCACGACCATTACTGGCACACTGGATTTCGACAGTTACTGACATGCTGGATTTTCGCAGCCATTATGAAATCTGACAAGATCAATGTTTTTAATAGGAAAAAGCCCATATATATCCAAAATGTCTAATCACACCAGTCGCTCATTGCTAATTAAAGAGGTTGTCCACTACTTTTACACTGATGACTTAAGGTACCTTCACACTGAACAACTTTCCAACGAGAACGACAACAATCCGTGACGTTGCAGCGTCCTGGATAGCGATATCGTTGTGTTTGACACGCAGCAGCGATCTGGATCCCGCTGTGATATCGTTGGTCGGAGCTAGAAGGCCAGCACCTTATTTCGTCGTTAGGTCGGTGTGTATCGTTGTGTTTGACAGCAAAAGCAACGATGCCTGCAATGTTTTACAATGGTAACCAGGGTAAATATCGGGTTACGAAGTGCAGGGCCGCGCTTAGTAACCCGATATTTACCATGGTTACCATTGTAAAAGTAAAAAAAAAAAAACACTACATACTCACCTTCTGATGTCTGTCACGTCCCCCGCCGGCGGCTTCCCTGCACTGAATGTGTCAGCGCCGGCCGGCCGTAAAGCAGAGCACAGCGGTGACGTCACCGCTGTTACTGCCAGCGCCGCTGACACATTCAGTGCAGGGAAGCCGCCGGCGGGGGACGTGACAGACATCAGAAGGTGAGTATGTAGTGTGTTGTTTTTTTTTTTTACTTTTACAATGGTAACCAGGGTAAATATCGGGTTACTAAGCGCGGCCCTGCACTTGGTAACCCGATGTTTACCCTGGATACCTGGGTGCTGCAGGGGGACTTCGGCATCGTTGAAGACAGTTTCAACGATGCCGAAGTCGTTCCCCTGATCGTTGGTCGCTGGAGAGAGCTGTCTGTGTGACAGCTCCCCAGCGACCTAAACAGCGACGCTGCAGCGATCGGCTCGTTGTCTATATCGCTGCAGCGTCGCTGAGTGTGACTGTACCTTTATCCTTAGGATAGGTGATCAATGTCTGATCTGGAGGAGTCCGGCATCCCCGCCGATCAGCTGTTATTGGACTCAGCATCGGCCTCTGGCCGGAAGCATTTACTTACCGAACTGCTCAGTCTACTTGTGGCTGAGGCTTGGTACTGCACATCTGCCTCCTTTTCAAATCAATGGGAGGTGGGTGTGTTGCACCCTGCGGCGATCACTACAAGTATTTGGATCAGCTCGGCAAGTGAGCTCTTGCGTCTGCTGACATCGGTAACAGCTGATCAGCGGGGGTGTCGGACTCTTGACGGATCAGACGTTGATCACCTATCCTTAGGACAAGGTCATCAATGTAAAAGTAGTGGGCAACCTTTTTAAGCATTGCTAACTAACTGCCCTATCATATGCATATACCTATGAGAATGTGTCTCCTTATTCACAACATGTGCACTGTAACAAATATTAAATAACCTGCATCTATACTTTTTTTGTTTTGCTCCAGAAAACTTAATGGATAGCAAAATTATGCTAGATATAGTCCAAGTACTGCACTATAGGAAAGTGTGTGTTTTTTTTTTTGTTTTTTTTTAATGATCAATAAACTTGTTAATGCCAAGTTTGACAATTTTCCACCAGTGGGGATCTGAATCCTGAGACCTGCTCTGATCACTTTATCCAAAGTGCAGAAATGATCTAGATCAGCTGAGCACTTTGCCTCTTCATTTCAGTGATCGGAAACCCTATGAATCAGAACTTCAGATAAGTTGTTGTAACATGTCCACAAATCTTTAGCTGCCCTTTTAAATTTGAAGTCCTCTAATTTTTAGCTATATCGCCACTTCTGTTCTTGACCCCTCTACCTGTAAAAAAAAAAAAAAAAAAAAAAAAAAAAAAAGGCAGCTAACAATATGGAAATGTTAGATAATATATCATACCGTGTGTAAATATTTATTGTTCACAAATCTATTAACACTTTAACTTGCTTATGCTTTTTACAGTGGACTCTTAATCCACTGTTATGTGCTGAAGGTCATAAGGGGTTACTGGACAAACTACAGCCCTGATAGCTACAGTAACCACAGCTTTTGGCATATCACTCCTTGCGAAGTGTGTCAAGGTCAAGCCTTATACAAACTATTAATTTTAAGTTTTCTTTGAGGTAACCCTTTTAATGCCAAGGACATGGGTAATACATCACTACTTTAGCTCAAAGGCTGACAAGACTTTGTCCAGGGGGTCACATAACCTCAATGCCATCCCATATGGAACTACCAAGCACCGCACATTTTTTTTTTTTCCCTTCCCGCAGATCAAAGCTCTAGTTTCAATATTTGGGACACTGCTATTATCAAACAGGACTGAACGTTTTTGTTTTAGCTTTGTCATGACAATAATTTTTTAATGTAGACATACTCCTAACAGGGTGCCATCTTATGTGTTTATCTAGGAGCATTTAGCTGGCTTTCATAAACCAATTAATGAATCTGGCCAAGAAAACTTTCTGAAACAAGAGCAAGCAAAGATAATTCGACTAGAAAGGCAAGCAGAAGAATTCATCAATGCAGTCTTCTACAAGAAAGGTTTGCGGTGTTTATGGATAAACCTTCTTACTTGGCTATAAATTTGATTTATATTAGTTTCTGTTCTGACTACAATCGTACTACTATTGTATACGAGGGTTGGGGCCAATTTAAGCTGAATAGTTGTCATTTCAGGCTGACTCTTAGTTTTAGGCTATGTGCACACAGTGCATTTTTTGATGCGTTTTCACGACAAGTTTTCTGCTCGGAAATGGGCCAAAAATGCTATGGAAACCTTATGCAAGCTTATTCAATGACAAACCTGAAGTATTGTGCACACGATCAGTAAATTTCCGTGTGTATGTGCAGTGCGTTATTTATTTATTTTTTTCTGGCAGCATGTCAATTCTTTTTGCGTTTCAGCACCCATTGACTTCAATTGAGTCAGGCAAAAACACAGGTATAAAACAAAAATGTTTCCGGATTTGCCGAGATTTTGTTTTGTGTTTTACTGTCTTTCTATGGTGTTTCCCACGCTGTCATCTGTTTGACAACGTGGCAAGCATCGGCGCGGTAGTTCTTATCGGCGGTAACGCTACCGCCAGTAAGACGGTCAGAGCGCTGCAAGATCATGCTGGCAGATGTCAGCGTGATCCCGCAGCTGTGACTAACCCGCGGTAACGTTACTGTCGGTCAGCGCTTCAGGATCATGCTGGCAGATGTCAGCGTGACCCCGCAGCTGTGGGCCGATGAGACTACTGCCTCCATCGGGCTATGTCTGCTGTCACTGATAATAGTGACAACATGTGCTGCTGATGGGAGACTTAGTGTTATCTGCCGGTGCCTGTGCTCATAGTTTAAAAAAAAAAGATAAATTACATATTCAAATAAAAAAACATACCTTAACACCCGATGCCCATGTCTCCTAGAAACCGTAGTCAACGCAATCCCGAGTGTCCCACTGCGATCTCACGTGTAGAACAGTCACATCGGGAGATGTAGAAGAAGGCTAGCACGCGACTTCTTCTGTGGAGGTGACGGTGCTAGTGAACGGAGCCAGTAGTCCCATCGATAATAAAATATATAATCACTGCAGTCGTACAGGATAAGGTTTGCTTCAAGTGAATAATCTCACTTGAGGCTCACTTTTCACCAATAAATTATTCACTTGAAGCAAACTTTATTCTGTACAAGTACAGTGATTAAATATTATAACATGGGGAGATGTGACTGCTCTACCCAGCGATCGCCTCCTGTCAGTGTATCACTGAGCTGCTGTGAGAGTTCATCAGCTCCGATGCTCTCGCTTACGGCACTGCTGCATGAGATCTTTCCCATGCAGCAGTGGTGCCATAAGGGGGATCACCGGAGCTAATCAGCTGGTGAAATCTCTCACGGCAGCTCAGTGATACACTGCGGGAGCTATTACCTCCTGTCAGTGTATCGCCCGCTGTCTTTGAGAGCAGTCACATCACTGACTCCCCCTCTTATAGACGCCTCTCCATTACTAACCTGTGAGCTTGATGTCACCTGGCAATACAAAGGTAACATCAACCCCACAAATATGAACCCCACTTGCCACCGCTACAGGGCAAGTGGGAAGAGCGAGGCTAAGTGCCAGATTTGGTGCATCTTATAGATGCGCCTTTTCTGGGGTGGCTGAGAGCTAATGTTTTTCGTCTGGGAGGGACCAATATCCATGGCCCCTTCCTAGGCTATTAATATCAGCCCGCAGCTGTCTGCCTAGCCTTTGCTGGTTAGATTTTATAGGGGGACCTTATGTCAATTTTTTTTCTGGGGTCCCCTTGTAAACTAGCCAGTGTAAAATCTAAGCAAACAGCTGTGAGCTGATATTAATAGCATGGGAACCTTTATGGCGATTGGAGCCCACACAATTTTTTTTTCTTTAAAATTAATAGTTGCTGTCTGGTTACAGGCTATGTATGTTCGTTCTGCTAACGCTCCTACATAGGCTGGTGACAATGTGTGTTTGTGTTTACTTATCGGCTTAGTAATGAGGGTGTTGGGCTGACACCTTTTCATTACTAAGCCTAGGGCAAGGTGTCAATGACAGCTGCTGACACCAAGCCCTATTACTGCTTCAGCATTAAAAAGGTGGTGTTGAACCAAGAAATTATTGCAAAATTTTTTATAAGAAATCTTTATTTAGCTCAAAAAAGCATTAATTGCTGTACAAAAAAGCATACAAAAAGCATGCATTTTTTCCTGCCAAGAGATGCAGAAACCTTGCAGAAATTTCTGCAAGCAAATACTCAATGTGCGCACACAGCCTTAATCTTCAGTACTACCAGCTTGAGCTTTTTCAGCTGTAAGTAGTGCATCCATAGTATCCACTCTACCTTGTACTGTTTAGGATTTCAGTTCACGACTGAATCTCCACTAGGAAGTTAAGCGAGATCATGCTTAAGAGAATGAATATTTTAATATAATCTTGGGTCTTGAACATTAGATTAAAAAGTAGCAAAAATGGGGTTATATATAACTGTTAGAATTGCATGATAAAACGTATTTTTATAAATGTTTAATGTGAGAAACTATTTTTAAAAAAAGTCTCATTTGTTGTTTTTTGGTTTTTTTTATTCCCTTATAAATCTAGACAGTCCTAGGATCTCTGATCCTAATATTCCCTTAGTTGCTCGTGAGATCATGCAGCGAATGATTCGACAGTTTGCTGCTGAATATACCTCAAAGAATAGCTCTACTCAGGATTCCAGCCCGCCCAACAGCACAAAGAACCAAAGCTTGCCGAAGTCCCCCTCCGGACAAAGTTCACCTCCCCCAGCCACTACCCAGAATCCAGTGCTTAGCAAGCTTCTGATGGCTGACCAAGATTCTCCCTTAGACCTCACAGTCAAGAAGCCCCATTTGGAAGAACCCTGTGAGCAAGGTATCTTAAGTTTACATAGATTTGTTTCAGTCACTTTGGTTTCACGTCTCGATTGTCTGGTTTTATTGCGCTTTAGCTGCAGCAAAGCTTTTCTTCCCTTAACCAAAATTATGCACTTTAAGCCCACTAAAACTCCCTATGTGTATTGCATCGGTGGTCCCCTAATAGGTAGTCTCACTCTGGGCAGGTTTGAAATTTGCATACATATAAATGGGATTTGCAAACTTCAGGCGTGTGGAATTTTTGCAAGAAGTAGGAAGGTGCAGAAATTGGAAGCTGTTGTGTTGCCTAACCTTATGAAAACTACTTCTGAGCTGCCTGCAAATTGTGGCCCTTTGTTAGGATTTTAAGTCTTAGGCTACTTTCACACTAGCGTCGTTTGTAATACGTCGCAATGCGTCGTTTAGGAGAAAAAACGCATCCTGCAAAGTTGTCTGCAGGATGCGTTTTTTACCCATAGACTTTCATTAGCGACGCATTGCGACGTATGGCCACACGTCACAACCATCGTGCAACGGTTGCGTCATGTTTTGGCGGAACGTCAACACAAAAAACGTTACATGTAACTTTTTTTTGCGCGTCGTGTTCTCCATTTTCGACTGCGTATGTGCGGCCGAAACTCCGCCCCCTCCTTCCCGGACATTACAGTGGGGCAGCGGAAGCGTCAGACTGCTTCCGCTGCCGACGTCGGGCATTACTTTCACAACGTGCGTCGGGCCGACGCATAGCGACGGCCCCGTGCCGACCCTAGTGTGAAAGAAGCCTTACCTGCTTTTTGTTTTGTGTAAAACCTAAAACTTTTTAATACAATTAGTATTGTCATGTAATAACTTTAATGCTAAATATTGTCAGCGGTATAAGATGGAGTTGGTGAAGGGTTAGATGGGTTTCACATCTATTGGGGGAATTCTATATAACTGGTTCAGGAACAAACAGAATTGACGTCCATATCAGATTTTTTAAATGACTGATACAAACGGTAGCCAAATGGCCATATTTACTACTGTATGGTGCATCTGGAGTCCACTGTCCGTTGTTAAAACAGAAAAAATAAGTTCTGCTGGCTGAACTTTTTGTTCCATTCGAAGAGTGGACACTTCACAACGATATGGAAATCAATCGACCGCTTTTTCCTCTGCGTCAGTTATTAAACTGTCCCAAATGCAGTTGTGAATCCTGCTTTACTGAAATGTTGTATAAACCTAAATGTGTAAAAGTATTCAATAGTAAAACAAGACTGTGTCCAATAAATTAGTGAAACTTTCCCATATGTCTCTTGATTGTCTACATTGGGTGGCGAGTGTGGCTAATTCACATTAAATTAGATAGGTTAATTGCTAGGTGTTCCCCTCTCTTTGCTTGTTCTCTAGCAATGACTCAGTTTATTTCCTTTAGTAATGATGACTATTACCTATAGTAATAAAAGTAAATGTTGAACTGTCTTGTTCTATTTCAGCAGATGGAGTGCTTGACTTGTCCACTAAAAAGAGTCCTTGTTCTGGTAGCCCAAACTCCACTATTTCTCCAAGTACCTCAAACAATATAGGGAATGGGTAAGCATCATCAACTCATCACATGCACTATATTCTTTCAATTGCTCTAAACTAAATCATATCAGATTTCTAAACGAAAGTGATTGTACTTTCCATCTTTTTAAAGCAATGAAATTCACTCTTTAAATTAATATAGTGTTTTGTTCATGAAATCATATGCTTTGTTCCCATTCATTGTATGACCAATTTCATATAAATCTGCAGGATTAAAAGCTTGCAATGATCATAAGGATTGTCTGGGCACTTATAAAAAGGAGGAAACCTGGGTTTGATATAGATTTAATAACTAGGAATTTACATATTGCCTTAGCACTTTAATGAGCATTTCCCATTTTTTTTTTTTTTTTTTTGTAAAAAGGATTTTTTTTCTTTCGCTTTTGTTTTTTTAACTATTTTACCAAATATTTGTGGCTTCATAGCTTTTAAATCCAGAAATCCATATCTGCATTTTCATTATATTTAGTGTGGCTTTTTTTTCATAACCCTTTATCAAGTTTGTACAGATTTTGTAGTTCTAGCCGTATTAAATAAAATTTCATTTTTACATTTTATTTTTTTTTAACTATAGAGCTGTGGTAATTCAGCCAAGTGTTTGGAATTCATAAAGTTGGAAAGCATGTGACGTGGCTGTAGAAAGCATCCATATGCTCTATTATTTATATATTTGTTTTCTATCCAAATATGTATCTTGCATTTCAATGTATTAAATCACGTCTTAAAATCTATAATCAATCACCATCTAAATCACGCCTATTGTCACCTATCGAATCTGTTCTGTCAAGAGGAAAAATGGTCTGACTGATGCAGTAAACACAACTTAGACTTACTGATTTGTTGGGGTTTTGGTGAGTTTTGTTTGCTTTTTTCCAAATTATAGATCTGACCAGTGGATAACATTTGACTTAAAAATAGCACATGTTAAAGTGCAGACCTCAAATTGTAAGGCCATTTTTTCTCTTATTTTATTCTTGAGAATAAAATCATTATAAAGTAGTTAAAGCCCCATTGTCTTTACAGATGGGCTGTTCTTAATGTGTTTTTTTTTGTTTGTTTGTTTGTTTTGTTTTCTGTATGATGATGTGAGCAGCAGGCACTGTCTTAGTGTTATTTTAGAAGATTGCATTATGTACCAAGTGGCTTACTCTTTTATTACTGTACTTGTTTAGTGGTAACGTCACATAAATCACTTGTGTATACACCTTAAAGGGATTGACCACTACCTTCTTATTGATAAGTAAAGTGCTACTCACAGACCGTTGCGCAAAATCTTTTTGATTTATTTTTTCCTTTTTCCTACAACAATTTGTGAACCCAACCAAAGATCAAGTGATTTTTCTTTTGTTTGTTTTTTGTTGCCCACAAAATTTCATTTATTTTCTGTGAATCTAGTTTTATTTTTGTTAAACACACACTGATGCTGAGATAATGTTAGAATACAAAAAAGTGATGTTACCCAAGCAAGGCCTTCTAATAAAGGAGTGGCCCCATTCACCCATCCCTCCCTACCTGTGCAAGTTCTGCTCACATCAGTTTCCTTCCATCCAATTAGGCGACCTGGGAGACCCAGCCTGCACCGTCCAGATGGACTTCTGCGCAGTGGTGATGGGGTGCCTCCAAGAAGTTTGCTGGATGCAACCAGGGAAACTTATGGCCACTCCACACCTCTAAAAGTGCCATTGGCTCGCTCCTTGCAGATTAGTGAGGAATTGCATAGCAGAAAATTTTCAGCAGCTGCCAGCCATGGTTCGTCTGGACTGCAGAATCAAGGACAACATTTGATTTTATCCAGGGAAGCTTCTTGGGCAAAACCGCACTACGAATTAAATTTTGGCCGTGTGAAGTATAGGGGTAATGGCGCACTCAGCAACATCAGTGACCTGCCTATTCTCACAGAAAATGCAAATGCTTTTCACAAAAATGTTCCCAACAAGCATGAAATTAAAAAGGAATTGGGCCTTTCTTCACCAGTTGATTTAAAAATTCCACAGGTCCGAGGCATGGATTTGTCTTGGGAGTCCCGCAGTGGGGATCTTTACAATTACAACTCTTTGGTTATGGGTTCACAAACTGAGAGTGCACTTAGCAAAAAATTAAGGACTATCCTTCCAAAGCAAAATCGAAGGAATTTATTGGATACTACCACTGATTCCTGGAGCTCCGATGTTGAGCAGTCTACCTCTGGACAGCCATATTCCACCTCAGATCAGGAAGGAGACCCTGGCTCTAAACAACCAAGAAAAAAACGAGGGAGATACAGACAGTATAACAGTGAGATACTGGAGGAAGCTATTGCCGTGGTCATGAACGGCAAAATGAGTGTCTCCAAAGCTCAAAGCATTTATGGGATTCCTCATAGCACACTGGAGTACAAAGTTAAAGAGCGGTTAGGCACATTAAAAAACCCTCCAAAGAAAAAGCTGAAACTAATGAGGTTGGAAGAACAAGATGTTGTAGTAAAAAGTGAACTGGAACCTCAGGAAGAGGTGGAGGCATCGCCAAGTGCAAATGAATCTAAAGATGAATAGGCATGTTGTAAAGTCCTAAGTTTAGGAAATGAGTTGTAACCAAACTGGGCCTGCACTTCTGTCTTCTGATGCACAGCACACTTTACACCTGTTTAACTTATTGTGTGAAACTTTTAAGGCAGTTTCCTAACAGACCTCTACAGGTGCAAATTCTGTGCTCAAAATCAGGCAGATTTGTCAATTCCTCATGCCCGGTACAACCCTTGAATACTTTATTTGGCCTTTACGCATGCTCTTTATTTTCAATAGCGAATTGTTACCTCAGCAAGAGAACCTATACATGTGAATATGGACTCGTTGCTATGGAGCCTGCATGTATTGTGTTCTTGATGTCTATTTAAAAAAAAAAATGTTTTTTTTTTTAACACAAGTCCACTTTAAAAATTTCAGGAGTTACTTAAATATATACTACCAATGTCTAGGGGTAAAAAAAAAAAAAATCTAAAGATATTTAAACAATTCATTTCCTAGAAGTCTGATTTTAAGTGTTTTATGCCAAAATGATTATTTCTGAAAAATTGAATGTACCTCGCGTAACTTTTGGAGGTTGTTACTTTTTTCGGAGAATGCAAAAGGAAAGGCTTTAGTTCAAAGTGGCAGTGTGCAGAGAGCACAACATGTGGGTATGGGTAGGCCTCTCGGCAGTACGTTTCTAACCTACAAATGAGAGTATTACTAGAGCTTTACATTTCTTAAGTTTTAAAGATTCTCCTTGAACAGGGCAATGTTCGTCCTGTTCAACCAGGAAGCATGGAGGCATCTGAACAGGTGTGCGTGTGGTTATTTTTTGTTTGTTTTTTAAAAACAAATTTATTTTTTTTTCCTTGTGAAATGAAATTTTATGTATGTGTCAGTACACATATATCCTCATAACACTCCAGCAACGACTATTGAAAACATTTCATTGTAACTGAAGATGGACTTCTGTATGTTTAGATAGATTACATGGTTAATTTTACACTACACTGCTTTCCCCCTACCCCCAAACTTGGCTTACCTGCCATATTACTTACAGGGAGGATCTTTCACACACTACCTTCAAAACTATACCAGTTGCCAGATCAACACTAAATCTGAGTGGCAAAGTGATGGTAGCGGTTTTCTGTAGTAGCCTTATCACAAAGACTAGCTCTTTCTGGAGATGTTGGTTTACACACAGTCCTCATTTTAGCACCTATCTGGATATGTACCCGCTACCTGATTTATAGTTACTAAACTGTGTGGTTTCTACATTTATAGGTTTCAGGGGTCTCATACACACTTAACTACTGTGATATTTATCTGGTGCATATCGTTTCATAACAGTACAACCTCATAATTATTCCTCAGATTTCAGGAATGATGGGCACTCCTTGGGTCTAGCATGTTTGCTAGGATTGATTTTTACTGTATAATATTCATTGTGTAAGCTGAATCAATCATTGTCCGGTGTAGATTATCTCGAGCTGCAGCATTTACAGCTTCTTCAGGTAACTGTTCTTTATAAGCACTCCTCCATGAACCACACAGTTTTGTACTTTTGTACTTTATATATATATTTTTTTTTCCTCCTCTCTGCTCTCCATACGTTTTAAACACTCCACTCTGAGCTTGTTTTGCACCAAACCTGCTCTATAAAGATTTGCACCATTTGTAAAAGCTGATATTTACGCTATATTTTTTTTCTTTACTTCAGTTGCTATGCTTTATACTTGTATACAGTGGTAAATGTAAAATAGGTTTATACTTCATTAAAAAAAAAAGGCAGTTTAGGTTGACACGTAATGACTGCACTGCAATGTTAACATGGGTCCTTGTACATTATACATTAAAGGGTAGGCTCACATTTTTTGCATAATAACAATGCTATAAATTTAAAAGGGGGTCTTTTCTAACAAGACCTCCATTATTTACAGTGATCTGTCTAGACTCACTTAATTGGGTCTCGACAGACTTGTATAGGAAATAGAGTACTTAATCTGGATTAGGATGGTGATTTGAGGTCTGATTTGGTGAGAACCCCTGCCTGATACTGTCCACTGTTACTGATCTGAATCTGTATAGTGAATAATTTTTAACTTGGGGGCTTGTAAGGATTGTCAATCCTTCTTGTAGAAGTTTAAAACAAAAAGTACATCCTTAACTATACAGTCATGGACAAAAATTTTGAGAATGAGACAAATATTAATTTTTCCAAAGTCTACTGCTTCATTTTTTCTAATGGCAATTTGCATATACTCCTGAATGTCAGAGTGATCAACTTAACAGCAATTACTGTACTTGCAAAGTCAATATTTGCCCAGAAAATGAACTTTAACCCCCAAAACACATTTCAACATCATTGCAGTCCTGCCTTAAAAGGAGCAGCTAACATCGTTTTAGTGATTGATCCATTAACACAGGTGTGGGTGTTGATGAGGACAGGGCTGGCGATCAATCAGTCATGATTAAGTAAGAATGACATCACTGGACACTTTAAAAGGAGGCTGGTGCTTGGTATCATTGTTTCTCTTCAGTTAACCATGGTTATCTCTAAAGAAACACATGCAGCCATCATTGCACTGCACAAAAATGGCCTAACAGGGAAGAGTATCACAGCTACAAAGATTGCACCTCAGTCAACAATCTATCGCATCATCAAGAACTTCAAGGAGAGAGCTTCCATTGTTGTCAAAAAGGCTCCAGGGCGCCCAAGAAAGACCAGCAAGCGCCAGGACCGTATCTTAAAACTGTTTCAGCTGTGGGATCGGACTACCAGCAGTGCTGAGCTTGCTCAGGAATGGTCAGGCTGGTGTGAGTGCTTCTGCACGCACTGTGAGGCGGAGACTCTTTGAGCAAGGCCTGGTTTCAAGGAGGGCAGCAAAGAAGCCACTTCTCTCCAGAAAAAACATCAGGGACCGGCTGATATTCTGCAAAAGGTACAGGGAGTGGACTGCTGAGGACTGGGGCAAAATCATTTTCTCTGATGAATCCCCTTTTCGATTGTTTGGGACATCTGGAAAACAGCTTATTCGGAGAAGAAGAGGTGAGCGCTACCACCAGTCTTGTCTCATGCCAACTGTAAAGCATCCTGAAACCATTCATGTGTGGGGTTGCTTCTCAGCCAAGGGAATCGGCTCACTCGCAGTCTTGCCTAAAAACACAGCCATGAATAAAGAATGGTACCAGAATGTCCTCCAAGAGCAACTTCTCCCAACCGTCCAAGAGCAGTTTCGCACCCAACAATGCCTTTTCCAGCATGATGGAGCACCTTGCCATAAAGCAAAGGTGATAACCAAATGGCTCATGGAACAAAACATAGAGATTTTGGGTCCATGGCCTGGAAACTCCCCAGATCTTAATCCCATTGAGAACTTGTGGTCAATCATCAAGAGACGGGTGGACAAACAAAAACCAACAAATTCTGGCAAAATGCAAGCATTGATTATGCAAGAATGGACTGCTATCAGTCAGGATTTGGTCCAGAAGTTGATTGAGAGCATGCCAGGGAGAATTGCAGAGGTCTTGAAGAAGAAGAAGGGTCAACACTGCAAATATTGACTTGCTGCATTAACTCATTCTGTCAATATAACCTATCGGTACTCATAATATGATTGCAATTATATTTCTGTATGTGATATAAACATCAGACAAACACTAATAAAAACCAGAGGGCAGCAGATCATGTGAAAATATAATTTTGGTGTCATTCTCAAAACTTTTGGCCATGACTGTATACGCATAGGGAGGGAGTTGTAACATCCCAATCTGTATGTTGTCTTTTTTATAAAAAGGATAACACACTGAGCTATAAAGTGTAATGGAACCATTCACACATCCTTTTTATTATTTTCATTTTGTTGTTTTGTGTGTATTGGCACACGGGGTCTTTATTTGGTCAGTATTTTACATTAGCATTTGTAAGCCAAGACCAGGAGTGGAACATTCAGAGCAATACTATAATAGAAATACGTGCACAAATTTTGCATGATTGTCCCATCTTGGTTTTGGTTTACAAATACTGATGTTTAATACTGATAGTGTGACCATAGCTTTTGGCCAAATCTGATGAGAATAGGACAATCCGAGGATCCGTCAAAATTGGATAAGCTCCATTTACATCAGTTTTTCATCTGTTTTTAGCTGATCTGTTGTGAAGTGTCATTGGCGGAAAATTGGTTTGGTCAGTTTTACTGCCTTTTTTTTTTTTCCTCTCTCCAAACGGATGACATATGGGAGTTAAACAGACTGGTTTTGTGACTGATGGAAAAACTGACTGTAGTCTAATGTGGATTCAAAAGCATTTAAAAATATCAAAGGTCTTGCCCTTTTTTCTTGGATCATTTTTGGCTTGAACTGCTTCAAAACAGAAGTGATGATTAAAAAAAAAAAAAAACCTCACAAATTTCTCTAGGAAGTAAAGTTCCATCTTCAAACGTGATGGTACATTTGTGTGTGCCTCTCCTAGCTTTAGTCGCAGCCACTTGGCTGTGCAAGGAGCCAGCACCCAGCGGTACAATGAAGGGGGTCTGGCATTGTGGTCCCTTTATTCTCAGGTTTGGATTCCCAAGTCAGACTCACAGCAGTAGCATATTGCTAGGATCTCACTTTCTCATAAATTTACATTATTCAGATGTTCTAGAAGAAACTTAAAATCTTGCCACTTGAGCTTCTACTTGCTTAATCATTTTAGCAACTTTATCTTTCCTATGGAACTGCAGAAAAATCTCCCAAATCTTGTGATTTCTTAAATGTTAATTGGAACTTCAGGACAATAGTTTAACCTCAGGAAGTCTTAACTTACATTACTGCCAACCACATACTTAGCTCTGACAATCGAGCCCTGGCGAAACTGTGTGCCTACCTTTCAATGTCAAAATGATACATGTGTAGTAATTGGAGTTTAGATTATAGATACATATATATCTCATTTGGGTCTTTGGTTTTTTTTTCTTTTTCCTAAAATGTATACCAAACACGTAAAACCTTTTTAATACCACTTAACTATCCTTTGACCTGAAGATTGTATTGCATTTTGTCAGATTATAAGCATTCCACTAGGATATTAAACTAGACTTTCAGGTAAACTTGTTTGAGAATCTAAGAGATTATTTACAGGGCACTTCTGATTTTTGCAGACTCGTATATAAACCTTATTTTTAAGCACTAATTTAATTTGCGTAGCAAAGTTAAAGGGTGTTTCCAGGACTCAAATAACTGCAAATTAAAAGAAATTCTATATATTTCCTGCTTGAATTGAGCCCTTTTGTCAAACTTGTTAAAACATAGTATTTGACTGTATGCAGCAATGGCGGTCTTTGGGAACGTCCTTGTACCACACGGTTATCCAATAAGCGTGCAACTGGCGTCACATCGAGAACCAGTTATACTGGGCATTTGGCTTGCCATACTGCTGTTTCTTTTCATAGTCCTAAACCTAAAGGTAGTGTACGAGTTATTTTATTTTTATTTCATTTTTTGCAGATGCTTTATGAAAATTCAACTCCCTTCTCTGTAACATGAGTTTTAATGGTCCCTTAAATATTTCATAACCCTTTTTAAAAGAAAAAGCTGCTGATTTTATTTCAAAAGATTTCTATTTTATCTTGTAGATTTTGTAAAGTTTCAGTCTTAATGTTCAGGTGCACCTTGTTTATGACACTAATATAAGTATAGACATTCCTGCTTCAATGTACATTGTTAGGAATCCTCTACACAAATCTTTCTCGTAACATAGTTACCTTTTCAATTTCAGGTTCTGTTAACTTTTTGTTCTTTTTTTTTTTTTTTTTTTTTTGCATTACAAAGTATTACTTCTCTAGAAGTAGCTCCCACCCCCAAAAAAATAATCTTTTTAGTTTTAACACTGATTTAAAAATCAGTGTGACTGAAATATGCAATGTAACTGCAACAGTGGAAAGGGTTTTAAAATTATTATCATTTTGAGCCATAATAGACCCAATTCTAATTATATAGTGTTTTTTCTTCACTACAACAATATCTACCTTTTTGACCTCTTTAAGTGATTCATAAGTGATGCACGAGTCTGGCTTACTCTATAACAACCACCATATTGGAACACCAAATACCTCTTGAGTACATAGTTGTTCATACTGTGCTTTTGATAATGTCTCTGTCTGCATTGTCCAACTCTGTATGACTAATTCCACATCAGGTTTGCCATCTTATCTGTGAATTGTAAGTATATACTTTTGCAATGCCTACTATGCCTTTTTGTAGGATTTTTTTTAGGTTTTTTTTTTCTTTGTTCTTCCCCCCCCCCCCCATATTGATGGTTGTGGTCGATAGATCATTTTACCGGTTAACGTGCTGTAAATATTTTAGTTCTGTACTTTCACTTCTTTTTTTTATTTTCTTTTAAGATCGCTAAATTGAATTATTTTTATGTACAGATAAATTCCATACCTCAAAGTTACCTTTATTTTTAAAACTCATAGCTTAGGTTTAGTTCGAGTGAACAAGTTAATGGAGTTGTTTTAAAAAATAAAAAAATAATAATAATAAAAAAATTTAAATCTCTTGCTAAGGGAGAGCAGTGCAATTTCAATAAAGCCGTTTTTACGACAGAGCCATATGCAGGCGAGGGAATGTATTGCTGTGTCACTGAATTGTCTAGCATGTAAGTATTAACGCATCAGCTCATCCTCCTAATTATGGACTATTGGTTATTTAGTTGATAGGATATATTTTTTTTTTTTTTATTATTATTTTTTTCAGATTGTCAGTGGACCAATGCTAGATGTGCTTACAGGTGTATTTGCCAAAAAAAAGTCTATATACTACTAGATTGCAGCTTGTTGCGCTATGCTTATGTAAAGTGTTTTAGAATCTTAATATTCGTACTCCTTTTTAAAAAGCGGGTGAGGGGTAAGGCAGTTCAGCCGTTGTATGAATATATATCATGTGCACAGGAAAAAAAATAACACTGCAATCTTATATGGCATTTTACTAACACAAGTTTGGTAAATGTTGAATTTTCTTTTTTTTTGTGTACAGAATTTTTAGATGATTTTTAGAAAGCACTGGACAGTTCCCGTTGAGCTGTAGAGGAGCTTTTAGAAGCACTTTTTCTAATATATATTCCTCACTGGAGTTATCACTGAGATTATCACTGTTCTATTTAATTGTCTAGATCCTTTCTTGATTTTTTTTTTTTTTTTTTATTTATTTTTTTTAATGACTATTTGATTACTGTTTAGAATTACTTTCTGATCATTTTACCAATACCCACAAGTAAAATGTTCAGGTTTTTATGATGCTGTACCTTTTTAAATACTTAATTTGTTTAATTTCCTTAAAATAATAATCCCAAAATGGCATAGTTTTGTCGATACATGGGTGTAATTAAATGTAGTAAACAATCCTTTCACCAAGTGGAGTAATAATGTAGTGCAAGCCTGAAACGTAATTATCTAGAAGTTCACAGAATACTTTGGCGTATTTACCTTCATAAATATGCCGCAAACTTTGTGGTGCAATTGAATAGTACAGCATACTACTCCATTTTTTTTTTTTTCTTTTTCCCGCAACTTCCCCATTTGTCTCAAATTTGTGGGTTTGACTAGGTTTTGCAATCTATGCTTTGTATCAGGGCTGTGGAGTCAGTAAGCTAAACCTCTCACTCCCCAATTTCCCTGACAACGACTCCCTCATACATGGTTCACTACTGAGCATTTACATAAAGTGTAGAACAGATTTATCAATTAAAAGCCAAAATCTTTAGATCAGGAATAGGACATTTTCCTAACTTTCCCAAATTTTTATGAAAAAATATTCAGCACATACTGCATTGAACTACTGTACCCAATTTATTACATATTTTAGGAGTCGTTCCATTTTATACCATCTCCACCAAAATGAACACGGACTCCGAATCAACAGCCCTGCTTTGTATGACCGATTTTAGAAGTTTTCCTACCACTCTTTTGTGCATTGATGAAATTTTAGGCAAATTGTTTTTGTTTTTCTAAATTTGTTTATTAAACAACAAAGAAAGGAAAACATACACATTTTTCATACGACCAAGTCAGCATATACTCACTCACAAATTGTGTTTTAAAACGTTAACATTAACTTTTTCCTCCAGTGAGGTTTTTAATAGCTAGTCAGAGAAAAAAAAAACCCCTCAAACTCCGTTTGAACAGCTATGTGAAGTACCCATTAAAATTAACAGTAAGACTATTTGAAGATGGTGTAGGATCCACTTCAGTTTCCGGGTAAAAAAAAAAAAACCAAATGGCTATACAATATGTGAACTTGACCTAAAGAAGTTGGCTTTTGGTGTCCATTGTGTTTGAATTTAGCCTACGGTCCTGACATAATGTAATGCCATAACTTGCCCATATGACCCCATTCACAAGCTAATGGCCAAAAGGGTTTTCTTTCGGCCTCGGTCTGGCTGGTATGCCCAGCAAACTGCATAGGAAGAGTGCATCAGACTGCACTTTTTTTTCTTTTTGGTTATACAGAGAGCTATTGCAAAGAAATGCAGTATGTGTGAAAATATGGCACTGCCTCCATTCTGATTGCTCACATTACAACTCCTGGCAAAAATTATGGAATCACCTGCCTTGGAGGATGTTCATTCAGTTGTTTAATTTTGTAGAAAAAAAGCAGATCAGACATGGCACAAAACTAAAGTAATTTCGAATTGCAACTTTCTCGCTTTAAGAAACACTAAAAGAAATCGAGAACAAAAAATGTGGTAGTCAGTAATGGTTACTTTTTTAACCAAGCATAGGGGAAAAATTAGGAATCACTCAATTGTAAGGAAAAAACTATGGAATCATAAAGAAAAAAGAAAAAAAAAACACTCCACAACATCACTAGTATTTTGTTGCACCACCTCTGGCTTTTATAACCGCTTGCAGTCTCTGAGGCATGGACTTAATGAGTGTCAAACAGGACTCTTCCTCAATCTGGCTCCAACTTTCACTGATTGCTGTTGCCAGATCAGCTTTGCAGGTTGGAGCCTTGTCATCGACCATTTTCTTCAACTTCCACAAAAGATTTTCAATTGGATTGAGATCCAGACTATTTGCAGGCCATAACATTGACCTTATGTGTCTTTTTTCTACGAATGTTTTCAGTTTTTGCTCTATGGCAGGATGCATTATCATCTTGAAAAATTTAATCTTCCCCAAACATCCTTTCAATTAATGGGATAAGAAAAGTGTCCAAAATATCAACATAAACTTGTGCATTTATTGAAGATGTAATGACAGCCATCTCCCCAGTGCCTTTACCTGACATGCAGCCCCATATCATCAATGACTGTGGAAATTTGCATGTTCTCTTTAGGCAGTAATCTTGATAAATCTCATTGGAACGAAACCAAGCAAAAGTTCCAGCATCATCACCTTGCCCAATGCAGATTCGCGATTCATCACTGAAACTTTCATCCAGTCATCCACAGTCCACCATTGCTTTTCCTTAGCTCATTGTAGCCTTGTTTTTTCTGTTTAGGTGTTAATGATGGCTTTCGTTTAGCTTTTCTAAATCCCATTTCCTTTAGGCGGTTTCTTACAGTTCGGTCACAGACGTTGACTCCAGTTTCCACCCATTAGTTCATTTGTATTGTTGTGCATTTCCTGTTTTGGAGACATATTGCTTTAAGTTTCCGGTCTTGACGCTTTGATGTCTTCCTTGGTCTACCAGTATGTTTGCCTTTAACAACCTTCCCATGTTGTTTGTATTTGGTCCAGATTTTAGACACAGCTGAATGTGAACAACCAACATCTTTTGCAACATTGCGTGATGATTTACCCTCTTTTAAAAGTTTGATAATCCTCTCCTTTGTTTCAATTGACATCTCTCGTGTTGGGGCCATGATTTATGTCGGTCCACTGGGTGCAACAGCTCTCCAAGGTGTGATCACTCCTTTTTAGATGCAGACTAACGAGCAGATCTAATTTGATGCAGGTGTAGTTTTTGGGTATGAAAATTTTCAGGGTGATTCCATAATTTTTTCCTCAGAAATTGAGTGATTCCATAATTTTTCCTCTATGCTTGGTTAAAAAAAAGTTACCATTACTGACTACCACATTTTTTTTTCTTGATTTGTTTTAGTGTTTCTTAAAGCCAGAAAGTTGCCATTTGAAATGACTTTAGTTTTGTGCCATGTCTGTTATCTGCTTTTTTTTCTACAAAATTAAACAACTGAATGAACATCCTCCAAGGCCGGTGATTCCATAATTTTTTGCCAGGGGTTGTATCGGCGCATACCTTCTGAGCATATGCACCCAACAATGGCCACATGTGGACTTAGCCATACTTAATATTACTTCCATATATTAGATGCACACGTTAATGGGGTGTTTCCATTTCCAAGATCATATCCCAATATGTAGTGATGTATTAATAATATGCTCAAATACTTCCAATTAGAAATGTAGTATAGTTCTTCTGATTTAGCTATGTTGCTTACACCATGTGCAGGGCATTGCAGTAGCTTAGGTATCCATTGTTACCAGCCCTCACATAGTGAAAATTAGTTGCTAGTGGTCATAAACATGGATACCTTAGTTACTGCATTGCCCTGCACATGGGGTAAGCGATATAGCTAAATCAGAAGGAACTGTACTACATTAATAATTAGAGGCAATTGCTATTATATTTTTATTATTATTCCTACTAGATATTGGGATAGGATCTTGGAGCTGTGAATACCCCTTAAAGCTTTATATGTAATTAAATAGGATTAAAGTATCTAGCTAAATATATTGATTCTGTCCTTAGTGGCACAACCCTTTTTTATGCCAAATTACAGTGAATATCTCTTGATAAATCCAGTACTTTATACGCATTAACATGCGGTTAAAATTCTTAATTTCCACTTCTCAATTTTTATTTTCTTGTTTTGGTTTTATTTTTTTTGTGGAACAAAAAAAGATATTTAATGCACATGAAATGTTGAAATTCCCGCACTTTGTTTTTTGTTTTGCTTTTTTTTACCCTTTTTTATAATGACTAGACTAGTGTAATTAATTAATTCTACCAGCATACAGAAATGCCGTTGCAGAACTATTTCTAGCCCATGAATGCATTTGATTGTAAACTGATAATTTTTCAGGTAATAAATGTTTATATAATTTTTAAAGTAAATGTTTTATCTGACTCCCAGGTGTTGAGATTACAGGTGGGAAGTATTTGTACAGCAGTTGACTGCTGAAAGGAAGTTAAAAACAAAAGAAAAACTGAAAAAAAAAAAAACTTGTACAAAATAAACTTAATGTTTTTTTGTTTTTTGCATAAATTGTAGCCTCTGCTTGATGGGATTACTGGGATTGCTTTTTTTTCTGCTGTTGCTTTCAGGCTAAAATGTTAAACTTAGGAATTCAACATATGTACACACTGCTTAAAACCCTCAGGGACACTCTACTCACTACTCACTTGATTCAGGTACTTGTACTCTCTACTTAAATTTTAGCAGTGATTTTGTATTTTATTTTTGTTTCTTTTGACGTGCTTGTAGCACATCCTTGATGAATGTCAAGTTAAAAAAAAAAACAAAAAAAAAACCTCACTTCAGGTATCCAGGTATAACTCAGCCAAACGGTTTATAAAAGCTGCATATTAACTCCTCAGCACACAGTGCCTCAGACACGTATAGTGGCATTCTGTATATTCAGTGACTACTGAACAGATAGCACGGGGGTTCCTGTTTTTTAAATAAAAAAAAAAGACAGTATGTCTGAAGATGTTGTAAGCATAAATCAAAAAGGAGCTTAAATCTTTGTCTAGTTTCTTTTGGATAGTGCAAATGAGAAGCCATTTAAATTGAGTTAACCTATTCTGACCATGTACTCATTTGCCAAGGAAAGACCTTAAGGCTTGACGAATGTTTATTCCTCAAGTTTCCCTTTAAAAGCAAAGCCTGATACTCTACATCTGCTAAAAAAAACTCGAATATCTTTTCCACGTGATGACTACTTTTTTCTTGTAATTGTTTTTATATATTTGATTTACGGTAATTGGATAACCTGTGTTTAAACAGGAACCCCCTCCTACACACTTATTGACCTCATTTCAATATGCTGTTTACAGTTTGACAGAATTGTATAATTTAATATTTCTCTTGTACTGTAGTTTATATTTATTTACAGATTTTTTTTTTGTACTGTGACTTTAACTTTTTTTTTTTTCGTTCTTGCTATGATCAATGTCTTATGTAGTAGAGCACTTATGATCACGATTACTTTTTTTTTTTTGTTTGATTGCACTACATAATTATTTTATTATTTTTTTTTAAAATGCAGTTCTAATTTTGACTGGACTAAATAAGATGTCTTTAATGTATGTGATAAGTACTTTTAAGAAAAAGAAAAATCCATGTGGTTCATTTAATTTTTATTTCGGCATTGTATGTTGAAAACGCTGATTCTGTCGTTGTGCATGTGTAAAATTTAATGGTTCCATTGTATTATTTGACCATGTCATTTTAAAAACTACAAAAAAAAAAGAAATACATTCCCAGCTGTAATGTTGTGTATGGTAGTTCTCACTGGATGCTAGACTTTTCAAAACCACTATTCTTCTAATAAATTTGTTGTGAAAAAAGTCCTCTGTTCTTTATGTATTTTTAACACACTTTGAGTTAGTGTTTATTTCAGATAACTGGTTTATTTAACTGTTTCCGAGTCCATGTTAACATTTCTTATTAAGGTGCAGTCTGACTGCCGTATAAATCAGACCGAGATGGGAACGCATTGCACAGACTGGTCGGCAGCTTTCCTGCTCTTGACAGCTGGATGGAAATACATTAAAGCTGTAAAACTCTGATCAGGATAGCCGCCGGCCAGTCCTTGCATTGCTTTCCAATCCATGTCATATTTCTATGGCTGTATGACTGCGCCCTTAAGTTTTTTTCTTTTTGGGGATCAACACATTCGTTCATAAGAGGTGAGAAGTGTCTGATCCCTCGGGACCCAGAACTGGCTCTTCTACAATCATGGTGCCCCATTTTCCCAACTTTAAATAATGGCGGTTAAGCATACTTGCTGCCACTATATTCAGTCTACAGGACTGACAGATGGCTAGCTAAGCGCTGGATTTGTCAGTCACATAGACTTGGAATGGGACGTTACAAACATGCTGAACGTCCCTTCACTCACAGGATAAGTGAGGGTCTCATCACCTCCGATAATAAATCTCGTTTTTATCCTGCAAGTAGGTGGCTTGTTCCAGTGAAAGATACTTTAAATGGTTTTCAATAGTTTGACAATATATTATGTATCCGAAAATTGTCAAGAGCCTTTATCTAAAAGCAATGGTCCTTACATTGACCTTTTTATAGAGATATTCCAGCCAAAAATAAGTAAATAATGTAACTATTTAGTAGATAACTGTCCTAGGAGTCTGATCACTAGGAAGACATAAATCTAAGATGCAAAATATTTTGGAGCTCTTCTTTTGCATGCGAGTTGCTATTAGAAACAAACTGTACAAGGCCAAGATTGAGTGAAAAATGCTTAAGTGGTGCACATGTATTATATTTTGCCTCTTGATTGTTTCACTCATGATTTTGGCTTATACATACTAATGTAAAATACTGAACATGTGAACATGGCCTTAGAGTAAAAGTACCAATGAGTTTCTGCTCCTAACATTCAGACCCTCGTCAATGCAACCCATGACTGGAATATCAGTCAGGAAAAAAGACTTCTGAACACTGAGGTATATTTTGAGACTTAATGGATATTCTCATCGCCAACTCTTATGGAATCACCACAGTATGTGGATTAAATGTATACTATATGATGACGGCATTGGTTGGACCCACAACCAAATAGTGGGGCCGCCTCGTATGCTGCTTGGAGTTGGTTGGAATTCTCATACAAATGAATGGGGATTCTGAGCACCTCTTAGCTGGCAGCTGTGTGCGTCAGAGGGGTTCCGCATCTGCTTTACATTCACACATATACCATAAATGTATGAGAGGTCATTACAAGGGATATTCCTGACAAATTAGTTCTGCTTTACAGAAATGGGTAGTTGAGTTGGCGTGTTGGTACTGAAGGACTTTTCAAAATACTCTATCGTGTGGTGCAAGCAGTTGTGAACGTAAGATGGCTAATCGTACACCTCCGAATGCCAAAAAACAATTGCTGCCCACTGTCGGGGCTCCTTTTGCACCACATCTCCGGTCTCTTCACCATAGGCCAGTACTTCTGGCTGCATCCAGGTTCTCAGAGGTCACTACATATGTCGCAAGATTGTGACGTCCAGACGTGCAGCAACTTTATAACGCACAGTAACTTCCGAGGCCTGGGCACAGCAAGAAATCCCAGCCCACAGTGAAGTCAAGGCTGTGGGAAGTGGGGCAGCTTCAAAGGTCAGTATTTGTGTGAAGGTTTTTGGGATTTTTTTGCCATCCCTGTTCTAACTTGCATACAAATTCGGTTTATGAACAAATTTTTAACCCCAGGACTGCCTATATATGTTTATATGGGAGACTGTCATGTGTGCCAAATGTTAAGAAATTCAACTTATGAACCCCAAATCGCAGAAGTTTATATTCTTAAAGTGGGGCTAGTGAAGGTTCACAGGAGATATCCTTGCTGTAAAAGTATGTGCAAGATCCAGGCAAAATTATTTAAAGCCGAATATAGAATAGATCATCTGCATTTTGTCCCAGGATAAGTTGGGTACAGGAACCACCATGTATTAAAAAAATAGACAAAGGATACCTGGCTGTGCTGGGTACGTCAGGCAGGTAGTGTATACTCATAAAAATATATTTTAGACTAAATACAATGCTATACAAGTACCATTTTTGGTCAGGTGATATAATCCTCCTTCCTTAACAGAATGTTAATTGCAGAATATATCCACAATGTGAACATATCTGTAGATTGAGCAGAATAACAATGTGATTAGCTAATGGGCAGATCTGACTACATATCATTCTTTCCTTTTATATACTGTTTCTTCTCATGACCCGGCCATATATTTATAACTATAGAAGATACAACACTGAACAAACACCAGAGAGCTACATTGATTGTAAAGGTGCAAAGCTTTTAAAACCATGCAGTAGGAGGGTCAAGCGCATGCTAGAAGCCGACGAAGCTTTTATTTTTGAAAGGAAGGAAAAAGTAACACTATAAATTCCACTGCTTTTTCCAACATAAAAAATAACCACTGATATTTGGAGTGAATTCACGCAGTGGCAAGCCGGCTGCTTTAGATGTACTCTACAGGTTGCTGGCTAATAAAGCAATCTTGCTTGCAATCACTTTGCTCTCTTTCAGCATGATTTTAGTTAATTTCAGTACTTGCATATTTGTCTGCCAGAGATCAGTGGTAACAGTGAGTGTTACAAACTGACAAAACCAGAATTATCAGATCTTGACTTTTGAAATATCTCTTCACCCCCACAATCAAGTATGTGATAAAGGGTTAGTCGCGTATGGTGGGAGCTCTGGAGCTGAACTTTCTCCACTTTGTGGCAAATACCAGCTATATTACATAGCCAACATCTGTTTTTAACAGCTGTTGCATCTGACTGCAGCTTTTAACTATTTAAGTGCCGCTTTCAATCTTAGACAGTGGCGTTTAAATGAAACGCATGCCACTTGCTCATGCTTACCAGCTTCCATGGGTACCCTGTGACAAAACGTGGGGCACCGATGGTCTGCCATAATAGTCAGATGGGGTCTGTGGTAGTTCCCTGTCGAACCCATATTGGTCATTGTTGTTCTTTGAAGCTCAGCTACGTGCTGAGCTTCTAAGTAGGCAGCGATCTTTTACTATATACTGCAATTCTGTGGTATTGCAGTCTGTGTGACAAGTCTGACCTGTTCAAATTCCCCAAGGGGACTAAAAAAATGAGTAAAAAAAAGTTTAAAAGAAACAAAATATGTATATATTTTTTTCTCATATTAAAATTCCCAATCCCCCACTCTTTTCCCACATTAAAAATAAAAAAAAATACACATTTTGGGTACGACTGCGTTTGTAAATGTTTATTCTATCTAAATATATAAAATTACCATGAGCAGTAAGCTCCATAACTAGATTAAAATAAATGCCAATATTGCATTTTTTTCAGCCTTTCCTCCTCCCTAAAATAAGTGCAGTAAAAACAGATTTAAAATTCACACCCCAAATTGATATCAATAAGTCAGCTCATTGTGCAAAAAATCAAGCCATCAAACAGCTACATCGACAGAAAAATAAAAATCTGTCGACTCTTGTAAAATTACAACACAAAGCAGAAGTGTGTTGTTTTTTTTTGTTGTTGTTGTTTTGTTTACCCACCTCCACCCCCCACACACTTCATTGGAAAAAACTGACGTTTGGTATCGCTGTAACTATTAATCTGTAGAATTATGATTCAGAGTCATTATTTACTAAAGAATCTACGTTATAAAGGCAAGACAAAAAAACATGGCGGAATTGCATTTTTTTTTTTCCCATCTTGCAATGTCACCACATTTGGAATGTTTATTTCCCATTTTTCAGTAGATTGTTTGTTTAAATAAATGGTAATATTCAAAACCACAACTCATCCTGCATAAAAGCCCTTCTTATTCGGAGGTGTCAACATAAAAATGTTTAAATTATTTTTTCGAAATGAAGTGAAAATACGAAAGTGCAAAAATGAAAATTGACAGAAGGAAAAGGTTAAAAGTATAACTTTTACTAAACCCACAGAATTGAGTGATTCCATAATTTTTTCCCTATGCTTGGTTAAAAAAAAGTAACCTTTACTGACTACCACATTTTTTGTTCTTGATTTCTTTTAGTGTTTCTTAAAGCCAGAAAGTTGCCATTTGAAATGACTTTAGTTTTGTGCCATGTCTGTGATATGCTTTTTTTCCACAAAATTAAACAACTGAATGAACCTCCTCCAAAGCCGGTGATTCCATAATTTTTGCCAAGGGTTGTACATTTCGCACGCTGAACAATGTCTAAAAAGAGTGCACAAGATAACTGGGAACCTCAATTGGTAAAGTGTTTGGGGTCATCACTACCTGTAAAAAAGTCCATAACTTTTTCACATACCCGAGGAGCTCCTCCATTCTTCTTGGCATTATATTGGATTTTTAAGTTTTCTTTGCAAAAGTCCTTGGAAAGAACGACATGTCAAATAAAACAATAGGTATCCTTTAAGCAGAAGAATCTTCCTATCTCTGTATAAGGGTCTGTAAATAGATGAGCTTGTGATGCTTCATATTCTAATAGACAAAGAATTACTGCTACGTCCTATGCATTAACCTTTTTTTTTTTTTTTTTTTTTTTTTTCATTTTTAATTTTATTTTTTGAAAAGCACTTCCTAACATTTTTAATGTTATTAATGTGTGTATGTGGATGCAATGTAGTGTTATTTTCCTCCCCTACCGCCGCTCTTTTGGTGTCCAGCGCCATTCTTCTGCTATTCTGAATTGTTACCTCTCTGCAGACTCCTCTAGGTCACGCAGAACCCCAGGTGATCCTAAAGGGACTTTGAGAGTATAAGCCTATGGAGCGTCAGAATGAAGCTCTGTGGAATTTAATTATAACAGTGACTTCTGTGACTGTGAGTCGGCAGGTCTCATTTGCGATGATGTCGCTGAGACGAGTAGAACAACGGCGCTGGACAGCGGTAAGAGTGTATTAACACTCACATTACAATACTGGCACGTGCACACACATTTAAACAAAATGTTAGTGGGAGTGCTTCTTTAAATTTGTATTTCAGCATATATAGTTTTCACTGACAAACCAAATTTTGTCCTGGAATTACATAATCTATTATTTCGGATATGGTTTCTGTCTTCCACTATACTATTTTCTAATAACATATGCAAAAGAAAGGGCAGCCGTGATGATTTAGGATAAACACTCAAACTGTTTTGTCCTTGTTTAATAATTTTAAAACTTTTTAAAGGCATCTTAACACAGTATTACTCTTCCGTCAATGAAACCCATTGTGCAGTTTGTTACAAATGTGTTACTTAATAAAATTTGTGCATGAAAATGAAGGTATCCAGCTCAGGAAATAAAATCAAAAGTTTTTATTTGGACAAATTTAAAAAGTAAGCTGCTTGACAAACCAGTGCATACTGGAGGAAGGAATGTCTTGAATAACTGGACGCGTTTCCTGAGGACTAAGCACTATACGTGTTCGAAACGCGTCCAGCTATTCAAGACATTCCTTCCTCCAGTATGCACTGGTTTGTCAAGCAGCTTACTTTCTAAATTTGTCCAAATAAAGACTTTTGATTTTATTTCCTGAGCTGGATACCTTCATTTTCATGCACAAGTACCTGGCGTCAAGCAGAGACGTTTCCGTGCTCGGATGAAATTTCTCATGGGCTGTGAGAATACCATCTCAAGGGTGAGCTGAATCATTTTATTTTTTCTGCTTAATAAAATTGACAAGTGGGGGTAACAGCCTAGCTGAATTCTGAAGTTGTTTTGTCTTTATTATAATATTGTACGGTGTTTGCTGTAAATGTGTAATTATTTTACGGATGCAAGATGACTTATGGCATCTATTTAGTGTCGGTGTCTTTTATAGTCCTCAATCGAATTTGATGAATCCTATGCGTTCTCGGAAGACTATCTGCTAACTGGTCTTGGAAAACTCAGTGTGAGTCAGGATACCAAAGTGGTGGGTGGCTTAATTGCCAGACTATCAAGAACATTGTATTTGTACACAGCAGTTTGTGTATTTTTCACTTTACATTTTAAACACTATTTTGGCCATAGAAAAGTAATTCATGAGTTTTGGGATGTTGAGCCTATCGTAAGCAAGGGCTAGAAACTGGTAAAATCGCATTTGTACTTGTTTTCTTTTCTATATAGTTCCTATCTGTATGTAATTGTAAAATGGTGCTTGCTAATACTATACAAATGTGTGCCATGTGTTTGTGTTTCATGAATCAAAATTATGAAATTGTATAAAAAAAAAAAATCCAATGGAAGAAAAATCTGTAAACGAACACGTCTGTTAAAGAACAGCATTGCTTTGTATCTACTAAATTGATCCAATTATTTTTCTGAATCATAACAGCAATAATCCCTGTAGCTGACTTTAACTCTTAAAGTATACATTATTTAGGCTTTTTGATGTTTGCCTAGTCTATTCGTTCTTTTTGGAAATGCCTTGTTGTATATTTATGTATGATGTACAGACATGTGTATTGTAAAATTTTATTTTAAGGAATCTTACTACTGATCCTGGAATATTAAAGGATATTTTGCTAAATGAACTTGAAATGTTGCAGGTTAGATCCTTGTATGGTGTTTTTATAAACATTTGCAAAGCATTGCCGCAATGCAATTTGGCCAGTAGGAAAAATTTGCTAGGATTGTGTTGACTTTAATATGTAATCGCCTCACTAAATGTTGTTTCTTTTTTTTTCCAGCACTCAGGATACAGAGAAAAAAGCAATAGACCTTAACAATTCAAGTTTATCACTGGAAATGTTCATGGCCAAGCTGTGTTTACATCACCAAAAGCAGTTTATTCTTGTGTTGAACAATTTATGCACTGAAGACTCCATAATGAAATCTCAAAGTCGAAATGCCTCGGTTTCTAAGATTGAAAGTCATGATAATATAGACGACTACCATCATACTTGTTCTGATAGAAAAGCAGACCTTTCCCTTGTTGCGATAAACAAATCTTACTCAGAATCTTGTTTAAATTACCAAGTTTCTATAAATACTCCAACAAATACACATGAGGACAACTATCACAGTGGAAAGTCACATTGTTCTGGTTATCTTTCAAAGATACCCATTTCCTCAGATTACGAAGAGGATCATGCTAATACATCTCATGCTACGGGCCAAACAATTATATATAGCCCTTCAGGTATTTCAACCGCAGAAGAGAAAAGGGAAACCGCTTTTGCAAGAATATCTGACGTCAGTCAGACTGTTTTCTCAGAACACTGCGTTCTCTCAAATAGTAACTCTGCATTAAACATGCTCAACGATTCCCCAGGGTCTGAACTCCCTACAAACCTCAAACAAATTGCAAATAAAGAAAACACACAATACATTACTCCTAAGCAAACACATTCTGACTGCTATGACTGTAAATTAAAGCAGGATAATTCTGCAAATACAGGAATAACAAAAAAGCTTGAAAACCATTACGAAAGCCATTTTCAGGATTTTGCTGGTCATTCTGCGTCATCTATTAAAAAAATCAAGTTGCATGAAAATAAACACTTAAATGGCATTAACTGTAAGAATGATCGAGTCTTGATGACAAATGATTGTGACAAACAATGTGATGTCGTTTACATTAGTGAGCCTGTTACGACTGAATGCCACTTTGAAAATCACAAGTCTGTAGCATGTCCTCGGAAAACTGCAAGAAAAAGTACCCGAGGATATTTGTTCAGTGGCGATTGCTGTGAATTGTCCACTGTTCGCACATTAGTGAGAAGCTCAAAAGGTGAGGACCGAGAAGACTCCTCATTACATACATCTGAAGCATTAATTATTCATAATGGCTTGATTGAGACACTACCTTCCACGAATATTTTATCATTGATAAATGCTGAAGAGAAAATAATAGAAATAGAGACTTTTGAGCATAAACCACATAATGATGAAATGGCTGAGACTACACTTAATTCTTCTAGCAGTGAAATAGAAAATTGTAATCAAAGTCTGAAAATGGCTAAAGAGCCAGTAGAGCATGTCCCTGATTCTTTGGTAGATGTGTTTTCACTTAAACAAAAGGAGCCTGAAAAAATACATGTTCTCAGTAACCACACTGAAATGGCGTTTAATGAACATGCTGATGAAATTCCAAAGATGAAACTGAATTCTGTAATAAATACAGATGCCAATTCTTTATCTGTGGATGATCTTGAAAAAAGTGTAGCTAAGTTGGCTACAGATCCAGATTTTGAGGTTTCCCATTCCATAAATTCTTGTAATCAAGAAGACATGGAAGTAATCGTTTCATTAAAAAATAATCATGTGCTTTCTGACAACACACCTCCTGAGTGTTCTCCACATAATACATTAATGGAAGAAGCTTCTGCTACATTATATTATAGTCATGCTAGTCTTTCCACCGCACATCCATCTTCATTCCCAAATAGAACAGACAATAATCTCTCAAACGACGGTTCTTCCAGTGATAATGATGCCAAGATTTTGCCTGAAGACTCTACAGAAGTTATTACTGATCCTGCTTTTTCTTCTGACCATCAGTTAGAGATGTCTTCAGATTATGTACCCAAAGAAAATTTTGAAAGTCAAATTTCTAAAACTTTACAAGATCATCTTGGTTCTGATATAATCTACTTGAATGGCCACGCTACCCAAGGTGTTGACAAAAAAAATGTAGAATTCATAAATGTAAAAAAATCTGAAAATGTTAGATATGGTCAAAGTGTTCATCTTAACGATTCTGGGAAAATTAAGATAACTGAAATAGTGCCAGAGAATATAGTTAGTGGACAGCCTTTACTTGATGAATTGGAGTGCCCCACAAACGACGAGTTACGGCCTAATGAACATGTTCCTAATTCTTTAAATAGATGTGCAAAAATTGATGGAAATATTACTGTGAAACTAGAAGCAAATGGTTCAAAGGATGATCTTAATCACTGTGAAACTGTATCTTCAACTGAATTTAACAAAAATTATTCTTTTAAGAAGCCCTTGACAATCGAAGTGATTTATCAGGAAAGCAAGTTGGAGGATGGTAGTCAGGACAAAATTGACAATTCTTTAGTATACAGCAAAAAAACAAATCGGCATCTCACATCAACAAAGAGGCACAAAAAAACACCTGCCCCAACTGACAGATGTCTTAGGAGTCATGAAGCGTCTGGTGACCACACTTTTCATAAAATTTCTTCCCTTCAAGTTGTAATATCCTATACTAAAGAGACAAACTCTGCACAGAGGTCTGTGGAATTAAGAGCAGAAGATGCATCACATGCCACTACCAATCTTTCCATTGTTGATGAGACCATTAATGATGAGAATTTTGCAATGTCTATAAATAGTCATTGTCAAGAGGGAAAACCATTACTTTATGAAAAGATCTTAAATAATAGTTTGTCCCCCTTTAAGATATCTGAAAACCTCAAGATATGTTTTAAAACCGGTTCTGGTAAGCGGATGGTGTCTTTTGCCAGAGAAAAAAATCACAATTGTCTGAAAATTGTGAAGACAGAATGCAAGTCCAATGCAACAAGCTTGAGACATACTTGTGAGTTGCATTTTAAGAATTGTAAAAAAGGAATGATGGAAAACTCAAAGTCCATCTCTAAACCCAAGAGTAGCAGTAAGCATGTTACTGTAAAAGATAAAATTATGTACTGCAAATCTGGTGAACTAAAGGACCTGTCCACAGACAATAAAAAAATAGATGACTGTAATAACCAAATAAATAGACCCAAATTTTTAGACTGGTGTTCCGAAGAAGAAAATCAGGAGCGTATTTCTAGTTTTAACGATAAGTACACAACTGTCCACAAAAACTGGATACCACTGGAAAGAGAAATGGCGAATGTCGTAAAGTCCAAAAATAAATCTGACAAATTAAAAGAGATTTGGAAAACAAAGAAAAGGGTTCGTAGACCCAAAAGTATTCAAGATGCACAGAAATGTTCTCCAATGCAAATGTTGTTTATGAATTCTTTTCAGTTATCAGATATTTGTGGGTGGTTTATGGAAACCACAGAAACCAAGTCTTTAGTGATTGTGAAGAAATTAAACACTCGTCTTCCTGAGGAACATCAGCTGCCAATTATTCCATCACCGAAGTATCCAAGCCAAAGTCTGTATCCTCACATTTTGCAAGCTCAACGCTTAAAAAAACATCTGAAGAAATTTGCTTCAGTTTGTCCAGCACGTAATGACCCTAAAACTGAGAATTCATTGAATAAATTGATTGCAGACAGCAGTATACCACTTGATCAGGTTTCTAAGGATACTGTAAAAGGACCTAATGGTCAAAAGCAAGAACATGATGAAGCTAAAAAGACTGTTCCTGTTGATCTTATACCAAAATGCAACAGATTGAAGGAAAATTTAAAAAATAAGTCTTGTACAGTGAATAAAAACAATTTGTGTGTGATAAATACAAAAAAGGTGGGTAATGCGGAAAACAGAAAAGAGAGATCCACTTCAGAATCGAGCTTGCAAAATGTTCCAAACTCCAAGAAACTGAAAAATCAAAAAAATAGAAGGCATTCCAAAAATGACTCCTTGATCGAATCTATTCCACAGCCGAATAAAAAAAGAAAAATTGAAGCAAAGCAGGGACTTCTTAAAAACAGACTTCATGGCAACAAAAATGTATCTCCAAAAGCAAAAGTCAGTAAAATAAGTAAAATGGATATTACTTCCAATTCACAGGCTCCAAAGAAACAAGTGGGAAGGGCTGGAGTCTTTAAGAAAAGTTTAAGGAATGGAAAAGCAAAAGCTCCAATGCGAAAACAATCCCTTAAATCACAATTTGTTCAAAGGCGTATGACAAGATCAGCTAAGCTAAGACCAGTTTCCCCAAATTTTTCAAATTCCACTAAAATCACTAGTTTGTCGTCTTCACATAGGATAAAAATACGTAAAATATGCACTGTGTCTGCAAAAAACAAAATAAGAGTATCACCCCAGGTGAGGCAGCACAAACAAAGGTCACAGCTGGAGCCTTCCACTCGCAAAAGACGATCACTTGAATTAAAATGACAAACTAGAATTTAACTGTGTACCATTTGTACATTTAATTATTTTTTTGCATTAATTGTAAACTTTTTATATAAGCTGTAGCAACCCCTTAAAATCTTCCAGATTACGTAGGCATTGTGAGGCTTGGATTATAAGGAAGTTAGCTTTTAGTTTCTTTCCCTCTGGTGCTCAAGATGTAACTTATTTTTCTATTTTGGGTTTTTATTTTTAGCCTTGAATGTTAAAAGTACAGTGCCTTATTTATCTTTATTATTTTAAAAGCCCTTCCACATGATGAGCCTTTCAGATTATACTTGACGCACAAGCACTTGTACCGATTTAAAAAGAAAAAAAATCAGGCACACCATGTTTGCTTTTTAGTGGGGTTTTTCCGTTTGTACAAAAGAAAAAAAATTGCAATAATTTGAGATGTTCGGCTGATTAAAGAGTAACTGTGCTTCCATTTTTTTTTTACTTCTAAATTACGGTAACCAAAAATCAATGAAAATGGAGACAACTTTTTTTATGGCTTAATCATTGGATAAAGAAACATCTTTGGGATAGGAAAGGATAGCAAAGGTATCTGCTTCCTTCACTCAATGTTATTTCACATGTGAAATAATTCTAGTGGCTGTTTGTATGCTTCATTTAGTTGTTTAGTACATTTACGTTTTTCAATAGGTTTTTTTTAAAATACAGATGTCTTTTTGAAACAGGTTTGTCAGGTCAATAATTCTGATCGTATGTTTTAAGTCGCTAGTATTCTATTTATATTACACTTGCACTCACTTGAATTTAATTGAATTTGCACATATATGAACTTATAACTGAAAATCTGTCAGCATTAATTTTGAGGGGAAAAAAAGGTTTAGACCCTTTGAGCACACATTTTAGTATCCAGCAGCTTATCAGGAAAGGTGAATTTTATAACACCGTGTTTTTTTTTTTTAAAGACTTTGTAAACATTGAGTACAGTAATGGCTTTTTATTATGGGTAAAAAAAGGCTGTAGTTGGTAAATCCAACAGACTCTACTGAAATGTTTTTGTTAAAAAAAAAAATAAAATACTTGTTTTCTATGCCAGGCAAATCTTGGCTGCAGGTAAGGCACATGCAATACTATAAACTAAAGTGACACTTAGCGCATGGTGAACTGCTGACTGTTTGCACTGGTGTTTTAAAACTTGATTTTTGTTTGTAGAGCCTTTTTTACGCTCCTTAGACAAACATTGGTCAGGCGTGCCCACGCCCTTTTGATAAAATAAAGCCATAAAGAAAATGTAACATTCAGAAACAGCCAGTTGTATAAAAAATATCTTAGTTATTTTTGTGTTGACTCTTAAAACTGTGCTCTGTTCTTCATCCATTCGTAACCTGCTAGTCTTAGGCAGTTCTAACATTTATATTCTGCCACATTTTTACAAAATGTCTCGAAGTGGCTTAGTTCTGCTTGAGAACGTTAGGCAATTTTGCCCATTTTGAAAACTAGAGGTTTTGATATTTTTTTTTTTTTTATAGACTGCAGCTATGTATCTGGTAATGCTTTTGCAGCACTTAAACTGCTAAATGTTTTATCGTTTTTTGTAGGGGAGCAGTTTATATTTATTGCAATACTTTTGGCTCACGAAAGCGCTGTGTAGCCATTTAATAAAGTGCTGCCAAGTATCTCTCCCTTTTGTTACTACAGTTCCATTAGCAAAAGAGATGAGAATTGTAAAAGGAACACAACACAAAATGTTGACTCTTAGACAATTGCACACTTCAAATCCATTATCTCAATGCAAAATTCTGTGTTAACTTACCTCGGTAGTGTTTCCTAACACATCTTACATTGAATTTCTTTAAGCATTAATTCTTTAGTTTGTCCTTCTGGTCAATATAGGATAAACAGTGTAGATAAACCCATGCAGTAATTAATTGTATATTACATTGAAATGATAGCATGTAAAGGTTGAATGAATGGTTTAGGTTAAATGTATTAAAGAAGAAACTTAAAGGTACCGTCACACTCAGCAACTTTGCAAAGAGAACGACAACAATCTGTGACGTTGCAGCGTCCTGGATAGCGATCTCGTTGTGTTTGACACGCAGCAGCGATCTGGATCCTGCTGTGCCATCGCTGGTCAGAGCTAGAAGTCCAGAACTTTATTTCGTCGCCAGGTCGGTGTGTATCGTCATGTTTGACATCAAAAGCAACGACGCCAGCAACGAGCATAGGGGGCGTCGCAGCGTCTCCTTCTAGCCAGTCTGTACACTCCGGCTGTTTGACATGGAGCTAACAACCAGTGAGAACGAGAAGTGAGTCGCCGTTACGTCACTGGATCGCTCCTGCATCGTTCTGGAGTTGCTGTGCTTGAAGTCTCTAGAGCGACCTAAATAGCGACGCTCCAGCGATCTAGTTTAGGTCGGCTCGTTGTCTATATCGCTTCAGCGTCGCTGAGTGTAACGGTACCTTTATTAGATCTTTTTTACTTTACAGAAACTTTGCATTTAAACTAACATTTATGTGTAAACATGCTGCCACCAATCACCTGGAGCAAAAGATCATAAAATTAATGAATCGTGCTGCCAAGAACTATCACAACCTGTGTGCACTGAATGATCTAGTACAGTTGACTCTATGTGCTGTTACTGTGGTGTTCAAGAGGTTTCCACTACTTCTACATTGATGGCCTATCTTCAAAGTAGGTCATCAGTCTTATTGGCCTGGGTCCAACAACCAGCACCCCTGCCAAACAGCTGTTATTGGTGTTGATGGCCGCGCAGCCGGAACTACTCGCTTGCAAAGCTGGCAGTGTACTACACATCTGTCCTCTATTGATTTGAATAGGAGGTGGTTGTGCAGTACCAAGCCTCGGCCGACTCTGATAACAGCTGATCGGCAGGGGTGTAGGACTCCTGCCAATCATACATTTTTGACCTATCCTAAGGATAGGCCATGAATGTAAGAGTAGTGGACAACCTCTTTGTGACCGCTTAGATTTACTGTTTAGTGCTGCTGGTCGGGCAGTGTTAATGGCCCTTTGTTAGATAAAAGACAAGGACCCATCCAGTTTACTAGCTATATTCTCACGATCTCCTTGATTTTCTACATATCCACCTTGCTTTGCATGATTCACCATAGTACTTGATTCCCACGTGATGAGATTGAAGTGCTTGAGTGATGTACTACACCATATTACTCAGTCTTTATGCGTGGTTTTTCTGTGTTTGTTTTATCTGACAATAGGGTTTAACGGTTAATGGTATCGCAAGATACACTATTTTGTGCAAATACTCTTCTATGCTCATGTAGAAAATTGTGCTAATTTATTCACAACCAATTCTGTATAGTATGACAATAATGTGTTCTGTATTGATTGTGGCAGTACATGCCTTCGATTGCACATCGTCAACTTGTGTGTTTTATCTGTTATGTTAATGGAAAACATGCTGTGTACAGAGCCATCTCTAAGAAAAGGTTCAGGGATATTGAGCTGTTAAAATATTTTTGTATTGCAGTGTCATTTTAGTAGGCGTGGGTTTTAGATGTTTTTTAACACGACTGTACAGATACTGTGAAAATATGTTAAGGTTTTATCGACTTCTGATTCGGGGTATTTAAAATATGTTGTAGTAGAAGTAAATTAAGTCTGGTGTACTCTGTATTTATATATAAATCAATTGATATATTTGTTGAAGCTTTTCCTTGCTTTGATTTACTATAAAGATTTTTTTTCAACACCAAGTTGACTTGTCCTCTTTCTGAAAATGCATTGCTAATGGAATTTTTGTTTGTGTATCTGCAAATGAAAAACATTTTAACATTTTGAGCTTGTAATAAAATCCACATACTATGGTTTTTTTTTGCTCTTTGTATAACTCAAAGTACCAATGATTGTTACTCCAAAATGTGGTTAAATTGGCTTTTGGCTGCTACTAGGAAATCTGCTTTTATGTTTCCTTTTTTAGGATGTAGAAACCTTTTATGAAGAGGACTCCTTTTAATAGTTGGTAATTGGCACTCTGTTAGCAAAGAATGTTCGAGAATACTTAGATTCTGATGGCTGCGCTACTCAAGTAGCCTATGGTCTCAGTGATCTTTTTTCTAAAACTCACCAATCTATTGTATAAAAAAAAGACACTTCCATGTTAAAATTGTCCAGACACAGAAGCTAATTTAGAGTCGGATTCAACTTGCTTCACAAAACAGCACAAACTAGCTCTTAAGTGCAAGAGAAGATTGGGAGTTGCCAGTTTCAAGTTTTATCAGTCCTGACAAAATGACTGAGCAGCAACTCTGGGATATGTGACTTCAATTCAGTGTTTAAAAGAAACTCTGGGTATAGAGGAAAAAAATATTAGCTATAAGAAGACTGATATTTAATGACCAAATTTGAGGGTTTTACAGATCAGTTTTGTTCACTTGGATTAAAAAAAAGACAGTGTTATTTTTAAGATCTAAACTGCTTTTCAAGAGCTTGTATGTTATCACTGCCTCAACTCACTAGCGCTACAGAGGCATGTAAAAGTTTGGGCATCCCTGGTCAAAATTACTGTTAATGTGAACTGTTGAAGTTAAAGACTGAAGTTAAAGATGATAAATTTCCTTTTGTATTTTAGGCAAAAAAATATTTTTTCACATGTTACAAATTGCAAAAAGGAAAATTTGCTGACACAAACATTTGGGCACCCTGCATTAGTAGTACCCTCTTTTGAAAGTGTCACAGCTTGTAAATGCTTTTTGTGGCCAGCCAAGCCTTCAATTCTTGTTTGAGGGATTTTCATTAATTCTTCCTTGGAAAATTCATACATGCACTATGTACAACCATGTTGGAGGATTTGCTTCTAATGGCACCTCAGTACAGGAGACACATGATGTAGTAGTGCTTATGGAGAGCAAAGTCCAATCCTCAGCACTGAAAGGAGATCTGCACTGAATATTTTGTGGAGAACAAGCAAACTCCTAAAATGTCACCACTGCAAGAGTTCATATTTTCAATGTACTGTATATTAACAGAATCCCCAAAAGCCTAACAAGTAATTAGGAGTAAGGGTACCATCACACAGTGCCATTTTCATCGCTACGACGGCACGATCCGTGACGTCGCAGCGTCGTATGATTATCGCTCCAGCGTCGTAGACTGCGGTCACACTTTGCAATCACGGCGCTGGAGCGATGCCGAAGTCCCCGGGTAACCAGGGTAAACATCGGGTTACTAAGCGCAGGGCCGCGCTTAGTAACCCGATGTTTACCCTGGTTACCAGCGTAAACGTAAAAAAACAAACAGTACATACTTACATTCCGGTGTCTGTCCCCCGGCGTTCTGCTTCTCTGCACTGTGTAAGCACCATAGCCGGAAAGCAGAGCGGTGACGTCACCGCTGTGCCCGCTTTCCGGCCGGCAGGCGCTCACAGTGCAGAGAAGCTGAGATGCCGGGGGACAGACACCGGAATGTGAGTATGTACTGTTTGTTTTTTTTACATTTACGCTGGTAACCAGGGTAAACATCGGGTTACTAAGCGCGGCCCTGCGCTTAGTTACCCGATGTTTACCCTGGTTACAAGCGAACACATCGCTGGATCGGTGTCACACACAACGATCCAGCGATGTCAGCGGGTGATCAAGCGACGAAAAAGTTCCAAACGATCTGCTACGACGTACGATTCTCAGCGTGATGTCTGATTGCAGTAGCGTGTCAGACACAGCGATATCGTAACGATATCGCTAGAACGTCACGAATCGTGCCGTCGTAGCGATGAAAATTTCACTGTGTGACGGTACCCTAAGCATATGAAAGATCAAGAAAACTGTCAAAGGATCATTTGGCTGACATATCTATTGTGTATGAGGGAACTTTCCAGAGGAAGCAATACTGATCCTTATCTTTGTACAATTAACATATAATGCTACTTAATTCTGCCTTATCCAGACTACTAGTCAAACAGGGATTTCATGAAAACACCTCTATTATCCGTCCTAGCGTAATCAGCAAAGTTAACCCCTTCCCGACCTGTGACAGCGTATGCATCATGAAAGTCGGTGCCAATCCGACCTGTGACGCATATGCTGTGTCACAGAATGATCGCGTCCCTGCCGGCTGGGTGAAAGGGTTAACTCCAATTTCACCCGACCTACAAGGGGGAGTGGTACTTCAGCCCAGGGGGGGTGGCTTTGCACCCCCGTGGCTACGATCGCTCTGATTGGCTGTTTCACTTTCAACTGCCAATCAGAGCAATCTGTAATATTTCACCTATAAAAATTGGTGACATATCACAATCCAGCCATGGCTGATGCAGCAATAGCATCGGCCATGGCTGGAGACCCCGATCTGGCCCCCCCACCGACTGACGGCGGCGATCAGCCGCCGTCATTGTTTCCTACCCCTCCGTCCTGTCCTAAACGCCTTCCTCTCCCCTCCAATCACAGTGCGCCCGCTGAATCTGCTGACTGGCAGATTCGTTCCCTGTACATTTTGATTGCTGTGATAGGTTCTATCACATCGATCAAAATAAAAAAAATAGTAAATAAACACCCCCCCCTTTATCACCCCCATAGGTAGGGACAATAATAAAATACAGAAAATATTTTTGTTTTTCCATTAGGGTTAGGGTTGCACTTAGGGTTAGGGTTGCACTTAGGGATAGGGTTGCACTTAGGGATAGGGTTGCACTTATAATTGCACTTACGGTTAGGGTTGCACTTAGGGCTAGGGTTGCACTTAGGGTTAGGGTTGCAATTAGGGTTAGAATTAGGGCTAGGGTTGGAATTAGGGTTAGAATTAGGCTATGTGCACACGGTGCGGATTTGGCTGCGGATCCGCAGCGGATCGGTCGCTGCGGATTCGTAGCAGTTTTCCATCACGTTTACAGTACCACGTAAACCTATGGAAAACCAAATCCGCTGTGCCCATGGTGCGGAAAATACAGCACAGAAACGCAGCATGTCAATTCTTTGTGCGGATTCCGCAGTGTTTTACACCTGCTCCATAATAGGAATCCGCAGGTGAAATCCAGACAAAAAACACTGGAAATCCGCAGGTAAAGCGCAGTGCGTTTCACCTGCAGATTTTTCAAAAACGGTGCGGAAAAATCGCACACAAATCCACAACGTGGGCACATAGCCTTAGGGTTGGAATTAGAGTTAGGGTTGGAATTAGGGTTAAGACTAGGGTTAGGGGTGTGTTGCGGTTAGGGTTGGGATTAGGGTTAGGGGTGTGTTGGGGTTAGTGTTGGAGTTAGAATTGAGGGGTTTCCACTGTTAAGGCACATCAGGGGGTCTCCAAACGCGACATGGTGCCACCATTGAGTCCAGCCAATCTTGCGTTGAAAAAGTCAAATGGTGCTCCCTTCCGAGCCCCAACGTGCACCCAAACAGTGGTTTATCTCCACATATGGGGTACCAGCGTACTCAGGAGAAACTGGAAAACAACTTTTGGAGTCAAATTTCTCCTGTAACCCTTGGGAAAATAAAAAATTGCGGGCTAAAAAATTATTTTTGAGGAAAGAAAATTTTTTTATTTTCACGGCTCTGCGTTATAAACTTCTGTGAAGCACTTGGGGGTTCAAAGTGCTCACCACACATCTAGATAAGTTCCTTTGGGGGTCTAGTTTCCAAAATGGGGTCACTTGTGGGGGGTTTATACTGTTTAGGCACATCAGGGGCTCTGCAAACGCAACATGATGCCCGCAGAGCATTCCATCAAAGTCTGCATTTCAAAACGTCACTACTTCACTTCCGAGCCCCGGCATGTGCCCAAACAGTGGTTTACCCCCACATATGGGGTATCGGCGTACTCGGGAGAAACTGGACAACAACTTTTGGGGTCAAATTTCTCCTGTTACCCTTGGGAAAATACAAAATTCTGGACTAAAAAATTATTTTTGAGGAAAGAAAACGTATTTATTATTTTAATGGCTCTGCGTTATAAACTTCTGTGAAGCACTTGGGGGTTCAAAGTGCTCACCACACATCTAGATAAGTTCCTTTGGGGGTCTAGTTTCCAAAATGGGGTCACTTGTGGGGGAGCTCCAATGTTTAGGCACACAGGGGCTCTCCAAATGCAACATGGTGTCCGCTAATGATTGGAGCTAATTTTCCATTCAAAAAGCCAAATGGCGTGCCTTCCCTTCCGAGCCCTGCCGTGCGCCCAAACAGTGGTTTACCCCCACATATGGGGTATCAGCGTACTCAGGACAAACTGGACAACAACATTTGGGGTCCAATTTCTCCTGTTACCCTTGGGAAAATAAAAAAAAATCCGGGCTAAAAAAATCATTTTTGAGGAAAGAAAAATAATTTTTTATTTTCACGGCTCTGCGTTATAAACTTCTGTGAACCACCTTGGGGTTTAAAGTGCTCCCTATGCATCTAGATAAGTCCCTTGGGGGGGTCTAGTTTCCAAAATGGGGTCACTTGTGGGGGAGCTCCAATGTTTAGGCACACAGGGGCTCTCCAAGCGCGACATGGTGTCCGCTAATGATTGGAGCTAATTTTCCATTCAAAAAGTCAAATGGCGCGCCTTCCCTTCCGAGCATTGCCGTGCGCCCAAACAGTGGTTTACCCCCACATATGAGGTATCGGCATACTCAGGAGAAATTGCCCAACAAATTTTAGGATCCATTTTATCCTGTTGCCCATGTGAAAATGAAATTATATAGGCTAAAAATTTTTGTGAATTAAAGTACTTTTTCATTTTTACGGATCAATTTGTGAAGCACCTGAGGGTTTAAAGTGCTCACTATGCATCTAGATAAGTTCCTTGGGGGGTCTAGTTTCCAAAATGGGGTCACTTGTGGGGGAGCTCTAATGTTTAGGCACACGGGGGATCTCCAAACGCGACATGGTGTCCGCTAAAGATTGGAGCCAAATTTTCATTCAAAAAGTCAAATGGCGCTCCTTCCCTTCCGAGCCCTGCCGTGCGCCCAAACAGTGGTTTACCCCCACATATGAGGTATCAGCATACTCAGGACAAATTGGACAACAACGTTCGTGGTCCAGTTTCTCCTTTTACCCTTGGGAAAATAAAAAAAATTGTTGCTAAAAGATCATTTTTGTGACTAAAAAGTTAAATGTTCATTTTTTCCTTCCATGTTGCTTCTGCTGCTGTGAAACACCTGAAGGGTTAACAAACTTCTTGAATGTGGTTTTGAGCACCTTGAGGGGTGTAGTTTTTAGAATGGTGTCACTTTGGGGTATTTTCAGCCATATAGAACCCTCAAACTGACTTCAAATGTGAGGTGGTCCCTAAAAAAAATGGTTTTGTAAATTTTGTTGTAAAAATGAGAAATCACTGGTCAAACTTTAACCCTTATAACTTCCTAGCAAAAAAAATATTGTTTCCAAAATTGTGCTGATGTAAAGTAGACATGTGGGAAATGTTATTTATTAACTATTTTGTGTCACATAACTCTCTGGTTTAACACAATAAAAATTCAAAATGTGAAAATTGCAAAAGTTTCGCCAAATTTCCGTTTTTTTCACAAATAAACTCAGAAATTATCGACCTAAATTTACCACTAACATGAAGCCCAATATGTCACGAAAAAACAATCTCAGAATCGCTAGGATCCGTTGAAGCGTTCCTGAGTTATTACCTCATAAAGGGACACTGGTCAGAATTGCAAGAAATGGCAAGGTCATTAAGGCCAAAATAGGCTGGGTCATGAAGGGGTTAAAATCTGCAGAGCATAGGAACTGGTAGCATATTGTGATTGGCCTTTAGGCTGCTTTCACACTAGCGTCGTCCGACGCACGACGAATTGCGTTGTTGCGACGTACCTACGCTAGCAGTGAATGCGCCACACAATGGGGGCAGCGGATGCTGTTTTTCAACGCATCCGCTGCCCCATTGTGATTTGCGGGGAGGAGGGGGCGGAGTTCTGGCCGCGTATGCGCGGTCGGAAATGCTGGACACAACGCACCAAAATACGTTACATGCAACGTTTTTTGGTGGCGATGGTCCCACGCAACCGTCGCACGACGGTTGCGACGTGTGGCAATGAGTCGCTAATGCTAGTCTATGGAGAAAAAACGCATTCTGCAAGCACTTTTGCAGGATGCGTTTTTTCAACAAAACGACGCATAGCGACGTGCAGTGCACGACGCTAGTGTGAAAGTAGCCTTAGAATAATGTGAAAGCTGCAGTACTTTACACATTTTTTTTTAACTGTTCGCGTAAATACTAACCATAAGGATTTTTTTTATTTGTTGAAAATACTAACATTCACATAAAGACTTTCTAAAGACTCCATTCAAGAACTTGATATCTCAAGAAAGCTGTTTTGAAATAGAATTAAGCCTCAGCAAATACAAAGGTGATTAGACTACACCAGTGTATTCTAGACTAAGGGTACCGTCACACTCAGCGACGCTGCAGCGATATAGACAACGAGCCGATCGCTGCAGCGTTGCTGTTTAGGTCGCTGAGGAGCTGTCACACAGACAGCTCTCTCCAGCGACCAAAGATCAGGGGAACGACTTCGGCATCGTTGAAACTGTCTTCAACGATGCCGAAGTCCCCCTGCAGCACCCGGGTAACCAGGGTAAACATCGGGTTACTAAGCGCAGGGCCGCGCTTAGTAACCCGATATTTACCCTGGTTACCATTGTAAAAGTAAAAAAAAAAACACTACATACTCACCTTCTGATGTCTTGTCACGTCCCCCGCCGGCGGCTTCCCTGCACTGAATGTGTCAGCGGCGCCGGCAGTAACAGCGGTGACGTCACCGCTGTGCTCTGCTTTACGGCCGGCCGGCGCTGACACATTCAGTGCAGGGAAGCTGCCGGCGGGGGACGTGACAGACATCAGAAGGTGAGTGTAGTGATTTTTTTTTTACTTTTACATTGGTAACCAGGGTAAATATTGGGTTACTAAGCGTGGCCCTGCGCTTAGTAACCCGATATTTACCCTGGTTACCATTGTAAAACATTGCAGGCATCGTTGCTTTTGCTGTCAAACACAACGATACACACCGACCTAACGACGAAATAAGGTGCTGGCCTTCTAGCTCCGACCAACGATATCACAGCGGGATTCAGATCGCTGCTGCGTGTCAAACACAACGATATCGCTATCCAGGACGCTGCAACGTCACGGATCGTTGTTCTCGTTGGAAAGTTGTTCAGTGTGAAGGTACCTTAACACAATGGAGGAAGCCAATTGTCCTTAGTTGCATATCAAATCATTGAAATCTGTACCCTTAAAGACAAAAAAAAGTCAAGGGAAGTCAGAAAGTTGCATGACCTTGTACATGGACAATTTTTTTTTGTACTACTTCCAAAAGTCATAGCCTTATTTTTAATCAACATAGATGTATGAGGGCTTATATATTGCAAGACTAGTTGAGTTTTGTATTACTGGAATATAACCAGGATGTGCGCTAAATACAGCTGAGAAAAATAATGGGCTGCTGAGCATCTATCTGTCGAGATGAGTAGACTCTCTAGATGGCGTTTGAAGCAGTGCTGTGGCCTATGAATAGCTATACCTGAGGTTGGTTCGAGTGAGAGAAAATATCGTCTTCAACATTGGCAAGCCCAACCTCAATTTCACAGACTCAGACTTCAGACTCCCTCATGCATGACTGCATGGCATGGCAAGTCATACATTTACCGTAGTAAAATGGTAACATCAGGCTTTTAATCACTATTTTGATACAATAATCAAGCTCTTCAGATAAAACAATAGATTTAATGGTATACAACTTTAGAACACACTTTTTAATTGTAAATATGCAATACATGTTTTTCTAACAGAACATTTGCGCAGTCTTTGAATTTGATCTTAGAAATAGTATCGCCTCCATCAGATTCTTCTTCATAGAAGACCTGAAATCTGATCTAATTATTAAACGGAAGACCATAATTTGGCTCAACCAGCGTTAAACTATGAACCCTACCCATCAGAATGTAAACCATTCAAGCTGGTGAAGGTGAAGTAATGGTGAGAGGAGTGTTTGCTTGGTACCCCCATATGAATTTCTGGTTAAATGGGGCTCACCTAAGCATTGTGGCTGGTGGCCATTCCACATGGGTCATATTTATTGGATTCAGGATTATTACAGAGTTCCTTTTGCCTTCACAGTTCCAGATCTTAATTGTAAAGTGTTTGCTTTTAAGACCATGTCAATACCTTCATCTAATTTACAGCAACTGTGAGAAGCGATCCCTTCTGCATGGACAAATATTCCTGCAGAATTTACCATTCTATGGAATCTAAGCTATGACAAACTGTTCATGTTCTGAAATCCAATGGAGGCCCGAAATCTTACATTTGTGTCTAATAAAGTGGCCATTCAGTGTATATTGTCAAAGTATACAGATCCCCGATAAATGGAAGCAGCCAATGAGTTAACATGGAAATCGTGCATTCAAAAGAAATGTCATCAGAAAATTACTACTTAAGGGGAGTCTTCAAGTCTAGCGGATTGGAATTTTTTTTCATTTCATGTGGAAAATATCTACAAAATAATTTGGCTTGATTCGCAATATTAAGTTATTGCACCTTTTATAGGGAATGATCTCCGGCACACGCTCTGTTCTCGGACTGTCCAGTGCACAATGAAGCATTCCGTCTTCTGTGCTGTCACGGATCACTACTCCGTGTTGTCACTAATTCGTCACGTGTCCGCTCAGCACGTGACTTGGGGTTGCGCCTGCAAGGGTTAATCTATCAGTCTGGAATTCAACCTCTGTCCTATGCTGTAATGGGAGCATAAATCACACACCGACCCAGGCCACACACCCGCTCATACACGCCACCACTCACCGAATACACGGGTGATGAGTCCCAGGAATATTAATAATAATTTCTATCACTCACAAGGCTCACACACCTTAGGCTATGGATTCTTTTAGAACATTCAAGGTTCAACTTGTTAAAGTTTTATACTTTAATACAAAAAAGTTCAATGCTTACAGTAAGAAAAAGGTATAAAAATATAATAAAAAGACATACAACTTATGCAAAACAGTATAAAAATAAAGAGGAGAAACTTACAGAAATCATCTAACTCAGTGTTTCTCAACTCCAGTCCTCAAGACCCCCCAACATGTCATGTTTTCAGGATTTCCTTACTATTACACAGGTGATGGAACTATTGCTTGAGCAGGCGATGGAATTATCACCTGTGCAGTTCTAAGGAAATCCTGAAAACTTGACCTGTTGGTGGGTCTTGAGGACTGGAGTTGAGAAACACTGATCTAACTGCTAGTTTGCTTTCTGCTCCCTGAGGGTAGGACGAATGTAGATTGGATCACACCAGCTTCTCAGGCTGCCCCCATTATGTGAACACAATTCTCTATACAGCCTAAATTTATAGCTTGGTCAGGTTTCTAGACTGCCCCCTCAGGTTAATATCATAATTGCTGGCTTTTTGATTGGGCCACGGCCGCACTAATGAATATATTATTTTTCTCTTGATACACCCTGTATAAAGGTTCTCACGGATACCATCAGGCCACAATTAACATCTCCCTTCCAAGACCTAGGAGGTGCCAAATGTTACCTTTCTTCTTGGCTTCCCGCAGGACTCCCTGGTGAGATTGGGGACAGTCTACTTGTCCCAGGAAAGTACATATTAACACCTGGGTGCGACCTGCAGCTTTTCAAGACAGATGTTACATTATTGCCAGTGACACAATAAATCTTTACATAGTCCACTGCACACATATATACTGTGTATATATATATATATATATATATATATATATATATATATACAGTCATGAAAAAGTTTGGGCACCCCTGTTTTATAAAAATTGGTTTTTTTTTGCAACAGCTATTTCAGTTTCATGTATCTAATAACTGTTGGACACAGTAATGTTTCTGCCTTGAAATGAGGTTTATTGTACTGACAGAAAATGTGCAATCTGCATTCAAACACAATTTGACAGGTGCATAAGTATGGGCACCCTTATCATTTTCTTGTTTTAAATACTCCTACCTACTTTTTACTGACTTACTAAAGCACTTTTTTTGTTTTGTAACCTCATTGAGCTTTGAACTTCATAGCTAGGTGTATGCAATAATGAGAAAAGCTACTTAAAGTAGCCACTTGCAAGTTGTTCTCCTGTTTGAATCTCCTCTGAAGAGTGGCATCATGTGCTCCTCAAAACAACTGTCAAATGATCTGAAAACAAAGATTATTCAACATAGTTGTTCAGGGGAAGGATACAAAAAGCTGTCTCAGTGGTTTAACCTGTCAATTTCCACTGTGAGGAACATAGTAAGGAAATGGAAGAACACAGGTACAGTTCTTGTTAAGGCCAGAAGTGGCAGGCCAAGAATAACATCAGAAAGGCAGAGAAGAAGAATGGTGAGATCAGTCAAGGACAATCCACAGACCACCTCCAGAGAGCTGCAGCATCAACTTGCTGCAGATGGTGTCACTGTGCATCGGTCAACTATGCAACACACTTTGCACAAGGAGAAGCTGTATGGGAGAGTGAGGCGACAGAAGCCGTTTCTGCAAGCACGCCACAAACAGAGTCGGCTGAGGTATGCAAATGCACATTTGGAGAAGCCAATTTCATTTTGGAAGAAGGTCCTGTGGACTGATGAAACCAAGACTGAGTTGTTTGGTAATGCAAAAAGGCGTTATGCATGGCGGTAAAAAAACACAGTGCGTTGTATAGTTGACCGATGCACAGTGACACCATCTGCAGCAAGTTGATGCTGCAGCTCTCTGGAGGTGGTCTGAGGATTGTCCTTGACTGATCTCACCATTCTTCTCTGCCTTTCTGATGTTTTTCTTGGCCTGCCTCTTCTGGCCTTAACAAGAACTGTACCTGTGTTCTTCCACTTCCTTACTATGTTCCTCACAGTGGAAATTGACAGGTTAAATATCTGAGCCAGCTTTTTGTATCCTTCCCCTGAACAACTATGTTGAATAATCTTTGTTTTCAGATCATTTAACCCCTTCATGACCTTGCCGTTTTTTGCAATTCTGACCAGTGTCCCTTTATGAGGTAATAACTCAGGAACGCTTCAACGGATCCTAGCGATTCTGAGATTGTTTTTTCGTGACATATTGGGCTTCATGTTAGTGGTAAATTTAGGTCGATAATTTCTGAGTTTATTTGTGAAAAAAATGGAAATTTGGCAAAAATTTTGAAAATTTCGCAATTTTCACATTTTGAATTTTTATTCTGTTAAACTAGAGAGTTATGTGACACAAAATAGTTAATAAATAACATTTCCCACATGTCTACTTTACATCAGCACAATTTTGGAAACAAATTTTTTTTTTTGCTAGGAAGTTATAAGGGTTAAAATTTGACCAGTGATTTCTCATTTTTACAACAAAATTTACAAAACCATTTTTTTTAGGGACCACCTCACATTTGAAGTCAGTTTGAGGGTTCTATATGGCTGAAAATACCCCAAAGTGACACCATTCTAAAAACTGCACCCCTCAAGGTGCTCAAAACCACATTCAAGAAGTTTATTAACCCTTCAGGTGTTTCACAGCAGCAGAAGCAACATGGAAGTAAAAAATGAACATTTAACTTTTTAGTCACAAAAATGATATTTTAGCGACATTTTTTTATTTTCCCAAGGGTAAAAGGAGAAACTGGACCACGAACGTTGTTGTCCAATTTGTTCTGAGTACGCTGATACCTCATATGTGGGGGTAAACCACTGTTTGGGCGCACGGCAGGGCTCGGAAGGGAAGGAGCGCCATTTGACTTTTTCAGTGAAAAATTATCTCCCATCGCTAGCAGACACCATGTCACGTTTGGAGAGCCCCTGTGTGCCTAAACATTGGAGCTCCCCCACAAGTGACCCCATTTTGGAAACTAGACCCCCCAAGGAACTTATCTAGAAGCATAGTGAGCACTTTAAACTCTCAGGTGCTTCACAAATTGATCCGTAAAAATGAAAAAGTACTTTTTTTTCACACAAAATTTCTTTTAGCCTCAATTTTTTCATTTTCACATGGGCAACAGGATAAAATGGATCCTAAAATTTGTTGGGCAATTTCTCCTGAGTACGCCGATACCTCATATGTGGGGGTAAACCACTGTTTGGGTGCACGGCAAGGCTCGGAAGGGAAGGCACGCCATTTGACTTTTTGAATGGAAAATGAGCGCCAATCATTAGCGGACACCATGTCACGTTTGGAGAGCCCCTGTGTGCCTAAACATTGGAGCTCCCCTACAAGTGACCCCATTTTGGAAACTAGACCCCCCAAGGAACTTATCTAGATGCATAGTGAGCACTTATAACCCCCAGGTGCTTTACAGAAGTTTATAACGCAGAGCCGTGAAAATAAAAAATAATTTTTCTTTCCTCAAAAATGATTTTTAGCCCAGAATTTTTTATTTTCCCAAGGGTAATAGGAGAAATTGGACCCCAAATGTTGTTGTCCAGTTTGTCCTGAGTACGATGATACCCCATATGTGGAGGTAAACCACTGTTTGGGCGCACCGCAGGGCTCGGAAGGGAAGGCACGCCATTTGGCTTTTTGAATGGAAAATTAGCACCAATCATTAGCGGACACCATGTCGCGTTTGGAGAGCCCCTGTGTGCCTAAACATTGGAGCTCCCGCACAAGTGACCCCATTTTGGAAACTAGACCTCCGAAGGAACTAATCTAGATGTGTGGTGAGCACTTTGAACCCCCAAGTGCTTCACAGAAGTTTATAACGCAGAGCCATGAAAATAAAAAATAATTTTTCTTTTCTCAAAAATGATTTTTTAGCCCACATTTTTTTATTTTCCCAAGGGTAACAGGAGAAATTGGACCCCAAAAGTTGTTGTCCAGTTTCTCCTGAGTACGCTGATACCCCATATGTGGGGGTAAACCACTGTTTTGGCACACGTCGGGGTTTGGAAGGGAAGTAGTGACGTTTTAAAATGCAGACTTTGATGGAATGCTCTGCGGGCGTCAGGTTGCGTTTGCAGAGCCCCTCATGTGCTTAAACAGTAGGAACTCCCCACAAGTGACTCCATTTTGGAAACTAGATCCCCCAAGGAACTTATCTAGATGTGTGGTGAGCACGTTCAACCCCCAAGTGCTTCACAGACGTTTACAATGCAGAGCCGTGAAAATAAAAAATCATTTTTCTTTCCTCAGAAAAGATGTTTTAGCAAGCAATTTTTTATTTTCACAAGGGTAACAGGAGAAATTGGACCCCAATATTTGTTGCCCAGTTTGTTGTGAGTACGCTGATACCCCATATGTGGGGGTAAACCACTGTTTGGGCACACGACAGGGCTCGGAAGGGAAGTAGTGACGTTTTAAAATGCAGACTTTGATGGAATGCTCTGCGGGCGTCAGGTTGCGTTTGCAGAGCCCCTGATGTGCTTAAACAGTAGGAACTCCCCACAAGTGACTCCATTTTGGAAACTAGACCCCCAAGGGAACTTATCTAGATGTGTGGTGAGCACTTTGAACCCCCAAGTGCTTCACAGAAGTTTATAACGCAGAGCCGTGAAATTAATAAGTGTTTCCTTTCCTAAAAAATATTTTTTTAGCCCAGAATTTTTTATTTTTGCAAGGGTAACAGGAGAAATTTGACCCCAATATTTGTTGCCCAGTTTGTTGTGAGTACGCTGATACCCCATATGTGGGGGTAAACCACTGTTTGGGCGCACGACAGGGCTCGGAAGGGAAGTAGTGACATTTGAAATGCAGACTTTGATGGAATGGTCTGCGGGCGTCACATTGCATTTGCAGAGCCCCTGATGTGCCTAAACAGTAGAAACACCCCACAAGTGACCCCATTTTGGAAACTAGACCCCCCAAGGAACTTATCTAGATGTGTGGTGAGCACGTTCAACCCCCAAGTGCTTCACAGAAGTTTATAACGCAGAGCCGTGAAAATAAAAAGTAATTGTTCTTTCCTCAAAAATTATGTTTTAGCAAGTAATTTTTTATTTTTGCAAGGGTATCGGGAGAAATTGGACCCCAACAGTTGTTGCCCAGTTTGTCCTGAGTACGCTGGTACCCCAAATGTGGGGGTAAACCACTGTTTGGGCGCACGTCGGGGCATGGAAGGGAGGGAGCACCATTTGACTTTTTGAACGCAAGATTGGCTGGAATCAATGGTGGCGCCATGTTGCGTTTGGAGACCCCTGATGTGCCTAAACAGTGGAAACCCCTCAATTCTAACTTCAACACTAACCCCAACACACCCCTAATCCTAATCCCAACTGTAGCCATAACCCTAATCACAACCCTAACCCCAACACACCCTTAACCACAACCCTAACCCCAACACACCCGTAACCCTAATTCCAATCCTAATCCCAACCCTAACCCTAATCCCAACCCTAACCACAACTGTAACCCCAACACACCCCTAACCCTATCCGTAACCCTAACCACAAGCCTAATCTTAACCCTATTTCTAACCCTAGCCCTAATTCCAACCCTAACTCTAATTCCAACCCTAAGGCTATGTGCCCACATTGCGGATTCGTGTGAGATTTTTCCGCACGATTTTTGAAAAATCTGCAGGTAAAAGGCACTGCATTTTACCTGCGGATTTACAGCAGATTTCCAGTGGTTTTTTTGTGCGGATTTCACCTGCGGATTCCTATTGAGGAACAGGTGTAAAACGCTGCGGAATCTGCACAAAGAATTGACATGCTGCGGAAAATACAACGCAGCGTTTCTGCACGGAATTTTCCGCACCGTGGGCACAGCGGATTTGGTTTTCCATAGGTGTACATGGTACTGTAAACCTGATGTAAAACTGCTACGAATTCGCAGCGGCCAATCCGCTGCGGATCCGCGGCCAATCCGCTGCGGATCCGCGGCCAATCCGCTGCGGATCCGCGGCCAATCCGCTGCGGATCCGCGGCCAATCCGCTGCGGATCCGCAGCCAAATCCGCACTGTGTGCACATGCCATAACCCTACCCCTAGTTCTAACCCTAGTTCTAACCCTAACCCTAGTGGAAAAAGAAAAAAAAATATTTTCTTTATTTTATTATTGTCCCTACCTATGGGGGTGATAAAGGGGGGGTTTATTTATTATTTTTTTTTATTTTGATCGCTGTGATAGAACCTACCACAGCGATCAAAATGTACTTGTAATGAATCTGCCAGTCGGCAGATTCGGCGGGCGCACTGAGTATGCGCCCGCCATCTTGGAAGATGGCGGCGCCCAGGGAGAAGACGGACCGACTTCGGGAGGCTCGGTAAGTATGAGGGGGTGGTGGGGGGGTGGATCGGAGCACAGGGGGGGGGATCGGAGGACAGGGGGAGCGGACAGGAGCACGGGGGAGCGGACAGGAGCACGGGGGAGCGAACAGGGGGACGGAGGGGGGTACCGGACAGAATGGAGGACTGGGGAGGAGATCGGGGACGGTGGGGGGGGCCAGAACATGATTTCCAGCCATGGCAGATGCTATTGCAGCATCGGCCATGGCTGGATTGCAATATTTCACCATTTTCATAGGTGAAATATTGCAAATTCCTCTGATTGGCTGTTGCACTTTCAACAGCCAATCAGAGCGATCGTAGCCACGTGGAGGCAAAGCCACCCCCCCTAGGCTGAAGTACAACTCCCCCTCTCCCTGCAGATCGGGTAAAATAGGAGTTAACCCTTTCACCCGATCTGCAGGGATGCGATCATTCCATGACGCCACATAGGCGTCATGGGTCGGGAAGGGGTTAACAGTTGCTTTGAGGAGCCCATGATGCCACTCTTCAGAGGAGATTCAAACAGGAGAACAACTTGCAAGTGGCCACTTTAAGTAGCTTTTCTCATGATTGCATACACCTAGCTATGAAGTTCAAAGCTCAATGAGGTTACAAAACCAAAAAAAGTGCTTTAGTAAGTCAGTAAAAAGTAGGTAGGAGTATTTAAAACAAGAAAATGATAAGGGTGCCCATACTTATGCACCTGTCAAATTTTGTTTGAATGCAGATTGCACATTTTCTGTTAGTACAATAAACCTCATTTCAAGGCAGAAACATTACTGTGTCCAACAGTTATTAGATATATGAAACTGAAACAGCTGTTGCAAAAAAAACAATTTTTATAAAACATTAAGCTTAAGATTAATAGGGGTGCCCAAACTTTTTCATATGACTGTATATATATATATATATATATATATATATATATATATATATATATATATATATATATACACTCACTGGCCACTTTATTAGGTACACCTGTCCAACTTCTTGTAAACACTTAATTTCTAATCAGCCAATCACATGGCGGCAACTCAGTGCATTTAGGCATGTAGACATGGTCAAGACAATCTCCTGCAGTTCAAACCGAGCATCAGTATGGGGAAGAAAGGTGATTTGAGTGCCTTTGAACGTGGCATGGTTGTTGGTGCCAGAAGGGCTGGTCTGAGTATTTCAGAAACTGCTGATCTACTGGGATTTTCACGCACAACCATCTCTAGGGTTTACAGAGAATGGTCCGAAAAAGAAAAAAAATCCAGTGAGCGGCAGTTCTGTGGGCGGAAATGCCTTGTTGATGCCAGAGGTCAGAGGAGAATGGGCAGACTGGTTCGAGCTGATAGAAAGGCAACAGTGGCTCAAATCGCCACCCGTTACAACCAAGGTAGGCCTAAGAGCATCTCTGAACGCACAGTGCGTTGAACTTTGAGGCAGATGGGCTACAGCAGCAGAAGACCACACCGGGTACCACTCCTTTCAGCTAAGAACAGGAAACTGAGGCTACAATTTGTACAAGCTCATCGAAATTGGACAGTAGAAGATTGGAAAAACGTTGCTTGGTCTGATGAGTCTCGATTTCTGCTGCGACATTCGGATGGTAGGGTCAGAATTTGGCGTAAACAACATGAAAGCATGGATCCATCCTGCCTTGTATGGAGCATCTTTGGGATGTGCAGCCGACAAATCTGCGGCAACTGTGTGATGCCATCATGTCAATATGGACCAAAATCTCTGAGGAATGCTTCCAGCACCTTGTTGAATCTATGCCACGAAGAATTGAGGCAGTTCTGAAGGCAAAAGGGGGTCCAACCCGTTACTAGCATGGTGTACCTAATAAAGTGGCCGGTGAGTGTATATATATATATATATATATACACAGAGGTTGGACAAAATAATGGAAACTGTTGTGAATTCCGCTCTTGGGCTCCCTCCGGGGTTGTAAGTGGCACTTTTGTGAGTTCTGCTCTTGGGCTCCCTCCGGTGGATTTAAGTGGAACTGCTGCTCCTTGGATTTAGCAGTCAGCAGCTGCTTCCACTGATCGTTTATTCTGGCTCGGCTATTTATCCTGGCTCTATCCTTCAGCCATTGCCTGTTGTCAATGGTTCCTGCTTGGATTCACATCTCTGCTTGGATTTCCCTGATATTCTGACCAATTCAGCAAAGATAAGTCCTTGCTTTGTTCTTTGCAGTCCACTTGTTGTGGACTTAATCTTTCTGCACTTACTATGTTTTTTCCAGTCCAGCTTGCCACTATGGATTTATTCAGTTAAGCTGGTAGCTCTGGGAAGCAGATTTACCCTCCACACCTTTAGTCAGGTGTGGAGATTTTGTAAACTCTGTGGTGGATTTTTCTAGTTTTTAATACTGACCGCACAGTATTCTGTCCTGTTCTATCTATCTAGCTAGACTGGCCTCCTTTGCTGCACCCTGTTTTCATTCTGTGTATGTCATTTCCCTCTCCACTCACAGTCAATATTTGTGGGGGGCTGTCCTATCCTTTGGGGATTTTCTCTGAGGCAAGATAGCTTTCCTGTTTCTATCTTTAGGGGCAGTTAGTCCTCCGGCTGTGAAGAGGTGTCTAGGGAGTGACAGGAACATCCCACGGCTACTTCTAGTTTTGTGTTAAGCTCAGGAACTGCGGTCAGTACAGGTACCACCTCCTCCAGAGCACGTCCCATGTTGCTCCTAAACCACCAGTTCATAACAGTACAACTGGCCAAAAATGAATTAAATGCATCTCAAAAGAAGGAAAAAAGGAAAATTTTGAGCCATTTTTTTTTCTGCAGTCTGTTTTCTCTTTTTTTTCCTCTTAATCTTTGGGTGGTTCAGGATTTTGGCACTGGCATGGATGTTCAGGGTTTGTTTTCTCGTGTGGATCAACTTGCTGCAAGAGTACAGAGTATCCAAAATTATGTTTTCCAGACTCCGGCTTTAGAGCCTAAAATTCCTACTCCTGATTTGTTTTTTGGGGACAGATCCAAGTTTCTGAACTTTAAAAATAACTGCAAATTGTTTTTTGCTTTGAAACCCCGTTCCTCTGGTGATCCCATTCAGCAGGTTAAAATTGTCATCTCTCTGCTGCGTGGTGACCCTCAGGACTGGGCATTCTCCCTTGAATCAGGGGATCCGGCATTGCTTAATGTAGACGCATTTTTTCAAGCGCTCGGATTATTGTATGACGAACCTAATTCTGTGGATCATGCAGAAAAAACCTTGTTGGCCCTATGTCAGGGTCAGGAAGCGGCAGAATTATACTGCCAGAAATTTAGAAAATGGTCTGTGCTCACTAAATGGAATGAGGATGCTCTGGCCGCAATTTTCAGAAAGGGTCTTTCTGAAGCCCTGAAAGATGTTATGGTGGGGTTCCCCACGTCTGCTGGTTTGAGCGAATCTATGTCTCTAGCCATTCAGATTGATCGGCGCCTGTGCGAGCACAAAGTTGTGCACCATATGGCAGTGTCCTCTGAGCGGAGTCCTGAGCCTATGCAATGTGATAGGATTTTGACTAGAGCTGAACGGCAGGGATTCAGACGTCAGAATGGGCTGTGTTTTTACTGTAGTGATTCTGCTCATGTTATTTCTGATTGCCCTAAGTGTACTAAGAGGGTCGCTAGGTCTGTTACCATCAGCACTGTACAGCCTAAATTTCTCTTACCTGTGACCTTGATTTGCTCATTATCGTCCTTTTCTGTCATGGCATTTGTGGATTCAGGCGCTGCCCTGAACTTAATGGACTTGGAATTCGCCAGGCGCTGTGGTTTTTCCTTGCAGCCTTTGCAGAGCCCTATTCCTTTGAGGGGGATTGATGCTACACCGTTGGCCAAGAATAAACCTCAGTATTGGACTCAGCTGACCATGTGCATGGCTCCAGCACATCAGGAAGATTGCCGTTTTCTGGTGTTGCATAACTTGCATGATGTTGTTGTACTGGGTTTTCCATGGTTACAGGAACATAATCCGGTGCTGGATTGGAAATCTATGTCTGTGACTAGTTGGGGTTGTCAAGGGGTACATTGTGACGTTCCTTTGATGTCAATTTCCTTTTCCCCCTCTTCTGAAGTCCCTGAGTTTTTGTCGGATTTCCAGGATGTATTTGATGAGCCCAAGCCCAGTTCCCTTCCTCCACATAGGGACTGTGATTGTGCTATTAACTTGATTCCTGGCTGTAAGTTCCCTAAGGGCCGACTTTTCAATCTGTCTGTGCAAGAGCATGCCGCCATGCGGAGTTATGTCAAGGAGTCTTTGAAGAAGGGGCATATTCGGCCGTCTTCGTCACCATTGGGAGCGGGATTCTTTTTTGTTGCCAAGAAGGATGGCTCCTTGAGACCCTGTATTGATTAACGCCTTCTTAATAAGATCACGGTCAAATTCCAATACCCTTTACCTTTGCTTTCTGATTTGTTTGCTCGGATTAAGGGGGCTGGTTGGTTTACTAAGATTGACCTTCGAGGGGCATATAATCTTGTTCGTATTAAACAGGGTGACGAATGGAAAACTGCATTTAATACGCCCGAAGGCCATTTTGAATACCTTGTGATGCCTTTCGGGCTTTCTAATGCTCCTTCTGTATTTCAGTCCTTCATGCATGATATTTTCCGCAATTATCTTGATAAATTCATGATTGTGTATTTGGATGATATTTTGATTTTTTCCGATGATTGGGAGTCTCATGTGAAGCAGGTCAGGATGGTATTCCAGATCCTTCGTGATAATGCTTTATTTGTGAAGGGGTCTAAGTGCCTATTTGGAGTTCAGAAGGTCTCTTTTTTGGGTTTTATTTTTTTTCCCTCGTCTATAGAAATGGATCCTGTTAAGGTCCAAGCCATTCATGACTGGGTTCAACCCACGTCGGTGAAGAGCCTTCAGAAATTTTTGGGCTTTGCTAATTTTTATCGCCGTTTCATTGCCAACTTTTCCAGTGTGGTTAAGCCCCTGACCGATTTGACGAAGAAAGGCGCTGATGTGACAAATTGGTCCTCTGCGGCTGTTGAGGCCTTTCAGGAGCTTAAACGCCGATTTACTTCTGCCCCTGTGTTGCGTCAGCCGGATGTTTCTCTTCCTTTTCAGGTTGAGGTTGACGCTTCTGAGATTGGGGCAGGGGCCGTTTTGTCGCAGAGGAATTCTGATTGTTCTTTGATGAAACCGTGTGCTTTTTTTTCCAGAAAGTTTTCGCCTGCGGAGCGCAATTATGACGTTGGTAATCGGGAGTTGTTGGCTATGAAGTGGGCATTTGAGGAGTGGCGACATTGGCTTGAGGGAGCCAAGCACCGCGTTGTGGTCTTGACCGATCATAAGAATCTGATTTACCTCGAGTCGGCCAAGCGGCTGAACCCTAGACAGGCTCGATGGTCCCTGTTTTTCTCCCGTTTTGATTTTGTGGTCTCGTATCTTCCGGGATCTAAGAATGTTAAGGCTGATGCCCTCTCTAGGAGTTTTTTGCCTGATTCTCCTGGAGTCCTTGAGCCGTTTGGCATTCTTAAAGAAGGGGTAATTCTTTCTGCCATCTCCCCTGATTTGCGGCGGGTGCTTCAGGAATTTCAGGCTGATAAACCTGACCGCTGTCCTGTGGGGAAGCTGTTTGTTCCTGATAGATGGACTAGTAAGGTAATTTCTGAGGTTCATTGTTGGCTGGTCATCCTGGGATTTTTGGTACCAGAGATTTGGTTGCTAGGTCCTTTTGGTGGCCATCCTTGTCGCGGGATGTGCATTCTTTTGTGCAGTCCTGTGGGACTTGTGCCCGGGCCAAGCCTTGCTGTTCCCGCGCTAGTGGGTTGCTTTTGCCTTTGCCGGTCCCTGAGAGGCCCTGGACACATATTTCCATGGATTTTATTTCAGATCTTCCTGTTTCCCAGAAAATGTCTGTTATCTGGGTGGTTTGTGACCGGTTCTCTAAAATGGTCCATTTGGTACCTTTGCCTAAATTGCCTTCCTCCTCTGATTTGGTTCCATTGTTTTTTCAGCATGTGGTTCGTTTGCATGGCATTCCGGAGAATATTGTGTCTGACAGAGGTTCCCAGTTTGTTTCTAGGTTTTGGCGGGCCTTTTGTGCTAGGATGGGCATTGATTTGTCTTTTTCTTCGGCGTTCCATCCTCAGACAAATGGCCAAGCTGAGCGAACTAATCAGACCTTGGAAACCTATTTGAGATGCTTTGTGTCTGCTGATCAGGATGATTGGGTGGCTTTCTTGCCGTTGGCCGAGTTTGCCCTTAATAATCGGGCTAGTTCGGCTACTTTGGTTTCGCCTTTTGTAATTTTGGTTTTCATCCTCGTTTTTCTTCGGGGCAGGTTGAGCCTTCTGATTGTCCTGGTGTGGATTCTGTGGTGGACAGGTTACAGCAGATTTGGACTCATGTGGTAGACAATTTGACGTTGTCTTAGGAAAAGGCTCAACGTTTTGCTAACCGCCGTCGGTGTGTTGGTCCCCGGCTTCGGGTGGGGGATTTAGTCTGGTTATCTTCTCGTCATGTTCCTATGAAGGTTTCTTCCCCTAAGTTCAAACCTCGGTTTATTGGTCCTTATAAGATTTCTGAGATTATCAATCCGGTATCTTTTCGTTTGGCCCTTCCAGCCTCTTTTGCCATCCATAATGTTTTCCATAGATCTTTGTTGCGGAGATATGTGGTGCCCGTTGTTCCCTCTGTTGATCCTCCTGCCCCGGTGTTGGTTGATGGGGAGTTGGAATATGTGGTGGAGAAAATTTTGGATTCTCGTTTTTCGAGGCGGAGGCTTCAGTATCTCGTCAAGTGGAAGGGTTATGGCCAGGAGGATAATTCTTGGGTTGTTGCCTCCGATGTCCATGCCGCCGATTTGGTTCGTGCCTTTCACTTGGCTCGTCCTGATCGGTCTGGGGGCTCTGGTGAGGGTTCAGTGACCCCTCCTCAAGGGGGGGGGGGGTACTGTTGTGAGTTCTGCTCTTGGGCTCCCTCCGGTGGATTTAAGTGGAACTGCTGCTCCTTGGATTTAGCAGTCAGCAGCTGCTTCCACTGATCATTTATTCTGGCTCGGCTATTTATCCTGGCTCTATCCTTCAGCCATTGCCAGTTGTCAATGGTTCCTGCTTGGATTCACATCTCTGCTTGGATTTCCCTGATATTCTGACCAGTTCAGCAAAGATAAGTCCTTGCTTTGTTCTTTGCAGTCCACTTGTTGTGGACTTAATCTTTCTGCACTTACTATGTTTTTTCCAGTCCAGCTTGCCACTATGGATTTATTCAGTTAAGCTGGTAGCTCTGGGAAGCAGATTTACCCTCCACACCTTTAGTCAGGAGTGGAGATTTTGTAAACTCTGGTGGATTTTTCTAGTTTTTAATACTGACCGCACAGTATTCTGTCCTGTTCTATCTATCTAGCTAGACTGGCCTCCTTTGCTGCACCCTGTTTTCATTCTGTGTATGTCATTTCCCTCTCCACTCACAGTCAATATTTGTGGGGGGCTGTCCTATCCTTTGGGGATTTTCTCTGAGGCAAGATAGCTTTCCTGTTTCTATCTTTAGGGGCAGTTAGTCCTCCGGCTGTGAAGAGGTGTCTAGGGAGTGACAGGAACATCCCACGGCTACTTCTAGTGTTGTGTTAAGCTCAGGAACTGCGGTCAGTACAGGTACCACCTCCTCCAGAGCACGTCCCATGTTGCTCCTAAACCACCAGTTCATAACAGTAAACATCAACAAGTTAGTTTAATATGGTGTAGGTCCAACTTTTGCGGCGATTAAAGGCTCAATTCTCCGAGGTATGGATTCATACAAGGTGTGAATTGTTTCCAAAGGAATTTTAGCCCATTCTGCAATTAAAACACCCTCCAGTTCTTTGAGCGATGATGGCGGCAGAAATTGACGTCTAACTTGAATCTCTAAAATCGACCATAAATGCTCAATAATGTTGAGGTCTGGGGATTGTGGGGGCCAGATGAGATGCTCAACTTCATTAGAATGTTCCTCGTGCCATGCTTTAATGATTCTAGCTGTATGAATTGGTGCATTATCATCCTGAAAGATGGCGTTCCCCTCCAGGAACAGTGCTTGAACCATTGGATGCACTTGGTCGCCCAAAATGCCTAATCTCGGCTGTTAATTCTTCCATGAAGGGATATCATTGGCCCGGCGGATCTCCACAAAATAGCACCCCAGATCATCACAGAACCTCCGCCATGTTTTACGGTTGGGAGAAGGCAGTCTGGATGGAATGCTTCTTTCGGCTGTCTCCAAACGTATACTCGGCCGGAGGTCGGAAATAGGGTAAACGATGATTCGTCTGAGAATATCACGTTTCCACTGCTCGAGGGACCAATTCTGGAGGTTTCTACACCACTCTAAATGCCTGGAAACATTTGTCATTGAGAGCAGCGGTTTTCAAATTGCAGGTCTTCCGTGGAATCCAGATTTGTGCAGCTCCTGACGAACAGTTTTCATGGTAACTGGGTTCTGTAGGTATTCAATGAGCTCAGCAGTGATTTTTGGGGCCGTGGTCTTGCGATACTCTCACAATTCGCTTTAGAGTCCGACGGTCTCTCTGTCAACTTTGACTTTCGGCCAGACCTGTGCTTTGCTGCGGACTTTTTTCCTTCTCTTTCAAATGCAGTCATTACTTTGGAGACAGTACCTCTTGACACACCAAGCATTCGGGCACTTTCTGTTACACTAGCGCCTGCCATACGAGCACCAACAATTTGGCCTCTTTGAAAATCTGAGAGGTCTGCCTTTGGTATCAGGTTCTCATCGCTGTTCTTATAATTATGCAAAACAAAGTTAATTTACATACACATATCACATAACACAAATAATCACCTACAAAACATTACCATATGTCACGGTTTGCATGTTTATCATATGTTCGAAGATTATGATGCCAAAACGTTAGGTGTTTCCATTTTTGTGTCCAACCCCTGTATGTATATATATGGATCAAAATTGGAACAGCATCTCGTATTACCACAACTGTAGTGCAACGCCTTCCCAACCAATGTTCAAATGGTCTCCGATAATAGATGCAAAAAAGGAAAACAGTACGAAAAAATGGGCTTTAGTGCCTGAATGGCGTGGCAACGTTTCGGATGTATCCTTTCTCAAGCCTTGAGAAAGGATAATATATCCGAAACGTTGCCACGCCGTTCAGGCATTAAAGCCCATTTTTTCTTCTTTTTTTTTGTGCTGTTTTCCTTTTTTGCATATATATATATATATATATATATATATATATATATATATATATATATATATATATACACACACACACACACATATTTCATCACATGTGGGTTTTATGCTTTCTTAGCTTTTGGATTAAATTGCCCAATGGATGGTGCTTTTTTGGGCAGCATTTTAAAAAACAGTCCTTAGTATGATGACCCTTAGTAATCACCTCACACTGATCAGAGATCTAATAGGTGAATCTATGTATATAAGGCAGAAATTGTGTGTCCTGAAGGATCTCAAATCTGTTAAGAAAACTACCTCGTGAAAGCTGCCCTCTGGTTTCTAAATACGGTCTGTTGATCATCGAGGCAAGAGAATGCTGACATGGTTGTTTGTGAATTTTAGAAGTTTAAAAAATTTGTGGAAATGGATAAAGGGTTGAGAGCTTAAAAAGCGCGTCTATCATTCTAAAAAATGGATTTTTCTAGGCAATCAACACGAGTGAACAAGTTTCAGTGTGCAAGCACATCAGCAATGAAGAACTTAGAAAAATATCAAGCTGCTCGTTTCGAGAAAATTTGGTTGCATTTGAATTTTTTCCGTGTTTTCGACAATTGCGTCACTTGTAATATGCAAAACTTGGAAAAAGAATTTTTACATTCTCTCAGATGCCACATTAAGGTGTTGGATTTAAAGGGACTCTATCACCTGAATTTGGAGGGAACAATTTTCAGCCATAGGGGCGGGGTTTTCGGGTGTTTGATTCACCCTTTCCTTACCTGCTGGCTGCAATATTGGATTGAAGTTCATTCTCTGTCCTCCGTAGTACATGCCTGACCAAAGGAAATCTTGCCTTATGCAGGCGTGTACTATGGAGGACAGAGAATGAACTTCAATCCAATATTGCAGCCAGCATGCAGCCAGCTGGTAAGGAAAGGGTGAATCAAACACCCCAAAAACCCCACCCCTATGGCTGAAAATTGTTCCCTCCAAATTCAGGTGACAGAGTCCCTTTAAAATTAACATCAAGTGCTGCTGTAACAATGGTTACATCAAGTCCACACCAATTAATGACAAGGCATTTGAAATCAACTATTGCATTGTTTGTTTTTCGACTTTCATGTGTTTAACAAGAAGACCTAAATTTATTTTGTGGCTCAATGGACATTTGCCATGGTGTGGCTATAAACACTTGTCACGCTCGTCTTGAAAATATGGATATATTTACAGTTGAACCTAGAAGTTTACATACACAATGTAAAAAGACACATGCGTGTTTTTCTCAATATCGGACATAATTAGAATAATCTCCCGTTTTAGGTCAATTAAGATTACCATAATTATTTTCCATATGCCAGAATAATAAGAGATAATGTTTTAAGACATTTTTTATTACTGCAAAGTCAAAAGTTTACATACACTAAGATTACTATGCCTTTAAACAATTCTGGACTGCTCATATGATGTGTTTGGAAGCTTCTGTTTTTTTGGCAACAACAGAGTTAATTAGAGACACAACTGTGAATGTATTTAAAATGCACACCTGATACATACTGCTTCTTTGTGTAGCATCATGGGAAGGTAAAGACATCAGCCAAGATATCAGGAAGAGAATTGTGGACTTGCACAAGTCTGGCTCATCCTTGGGTACAATTTCAAGATACCTGAAGGTTGATGTCATAGATGGTCCTGCCCCCATCCTGTACAATGATCTTTGTACATGCTCATTAGACATTTTAATAAAATGATAGGGACAATAGTGGCTGGCTTTTTTTCCTAAAACAAAAGGAAGTATCAGTCTAAAAAGTGGCCAGTAGACAAGATTTCTGTTTTTTTTTCTTAATGCAGATTAAAGAGGTTGTCCATTACATTGGATAATGCCCCCACCGATTTAAACCTTGTAAAGAAGTATTTTCATTAATATTTCTAGTTGCCAGCCTGTGAGTGGCACTATCGTTGACTGCTCACTTGACATCACGTGACCCCGGCTGCTCACACCGCTGACATTCGCTGATGTCACAACAACTTCCGGATCATCTGCATTCCCCGAGCATGACAGATGCGCGCACCCCTCCTGATTGACTAGGCTGTGGGCAGAGTTTCACCACACGTCACAGACCAGTATCCAGCTCACGCTTTCAACCCTGCTTTCATTGGCCACAAGCGCGCCCTGGATACTGGGCTGTGACGTGTGGTGAAACTGCCTACAGCCCAGTCAATCAAGAGGGGTGTGTGCATCTGTGTCACACCCAGGGCAATGCGACATGACATCAGCGGATAGCAGCTGGGGTTACTTGATGCCGAGTGAGCAGTCAAGGATAGCGCGGCTCACAGGCACAGATGGCAACAACAGGAAATTTACAAAAATACTTCTTTAGAAGGTTTAAATTGGTGGAATTATCCAATGTATTGGACAACCACTTTAAGTTAAAAAATGACAAATTAAAAAAATATATATTTTAATCACTAGGTCATTTTCTCATAACTTCCCTTTAAACATTGCCAGGTCTTTTTGTTTCCATTAGAATTTATTATCTGCAAGAGGGTGAAGTCATTGCTTATAGAATACATCATTACTATGCCTCGGCAGCAGTGGACAGAAGGAGTTAAGTTAAATTATGAATATTAGAATAAATGTATTGTTCGCTCTTTGAAATCGTTTGTCTTAGGCTTTTGTCTCTGACTTCTATAAAGTAATGCTCTGAGCTGCCGTTTACAATTCAGAAGAGTAGCTGAGGCTTCGTGGCTTCTCTGATGCTGCTGCATAAAATATACAATAACAAAATTGAAATGGGGGAATGCTTCACTATGGCTTAAATTAGTAAACAAAAAGTGCATTAAAAAAACTCCAACTCAAAAGCATTTCCAGCTTCTGCCCTTTTCTTAACCCTTGTCTACAAAAATGTTAGTACAGGACCTTATCTCCTGCATTGAGTATTGCAATATCGCCTTCTGTGTCCTCCCATCTAAGATTTGCATATTCTTCCACCTACATAGTATGTTGGCCCCACAGCTCCCCATATAGTATGATCATCACCACACCCTCCCATACAGTATGATGGCCCCCATAGACCTCCACATAGTATGATGGTCACCTCAGCCTTACATACAGTATGATGACCCTCATTAACCCCCACTTAATATCATGGCCACCACAACCCTGGGCGGGCTCTGTATGACATATATGGTTTGATCCCTGCCCTTTAAATTGGATTGGTCAATTGAATGTGCAAACCTTGTGATTGGGCGTACGTGTTCCATCCCATTTCTAGGTGGATGGATATAGAAATATAGCGATGCTATTTTATAGACATTGTCGGACTCCAGACTTGATAGGGGAGACTTATTTATTGGTGCACCGCATCTCCCCTTTCTGACTTCCCGTTGATACACTGCCAGACTCCATTGTATACAGATATTAGTATGGCACGGGGTACTTGGGCGGGCTGTGTATGACACACATGGTTTGTTTTGAGGTACCTATTGACGGTTCTTGTTTGTGTATATGTTTTTAATTATTTATAATAAAAACTCAGTTTTAACGGTATAAAAGGTCTTTTGAGACACTTCTTTGAACACGGTTCATACAGCTGTGGTTCAGTATGCTTTCAAGGCATTTATTAGAGTTGTAGCATACACAATGCAATTAGGTGAGCGAACCTTTCACACCCTGATTTCACTTTTAAAATACGTGATTACCCTATGCGCGTTTGTCTCGCTCTCATCTTTTTTTTCTGGCGCAAGTAACAGAGCAGGGAGAAGTTGGTTCTGAGGACTCCGATACTGTTGACAGTGTCGGAATCAATACGTCCCACAGCTTTGCCGAATGTCCAGTCTGGCTCCGCTTGCTGTCATCCCATTACTGGAGTTCCAACCCCTTAGCCTGGTGTCTCCTTCCCCGATAACTTAAATTGTAAGCCTGTGAGGGCAGAGTCCTCTCCACATCTGTACACTGGTTGTAGTTTACATTTAAAACTCTTCATATGTATAGAACTCTGGAATTAATGGTGCTTTCAAATAAATATTTGTTACTTGACACTCATGCAAAATATCGGCAGTTTTTTTTATAGGTAAAACATTGATGCAGGAGGTGCGACTGTTAACCTGAGTATTAGTAATTTTCTTTCATCCCTAAGCATCACAGACAAGAGTGGATCTAACAAATAAAAGATAAAAGGGGAGGGGTAATTAAATCAATGTAGATTACAGCTCGCTGCCTCCTTTGCATATAAGACAGTATTGTTTTATAAAAGGGTTTAAGGCCCCGTCTCACATAGCGAGATCGCTAGCGAGATCGCTGCTGAGTCACAAGTTTTGTGACGCAACAGCGATCTCAGTAGCGATCTCGCTATGTGTGACACGTACCAGCGATCAGGCCCCTGCTGTGAGATCGCTGGTCGTGTCGGAATGGCCTGGACCTTTTTTTGGTCGTTGAGGCCCCGCTGACATCGCTGAATCGGTGTGTGTGACACCGATCCAGCGATGTCTTCACTGGTAACCAGGGTAAACATCGGGTTACTAAGCGCAGGGCCGCGCTTAGTAACCCGATGTTTACCCTGGTTACCAAAAAAACAAACAGTACATACTCGCCTTTCGGTGTCCAGGTCCCTTGCTGTCCGCTTCCTGCTCTGACTGCCGGCCGGAAAGTGAGAGCAGATCACAGCAGTGACGTCACCGCTGCGCTCTGCTCTCAGTGTACAGCGGCACTGTCAGAGCAGGAAGCAGACGGCAAGGGACCTGGACACCGAAAGGCGAGTATGTACTGTTTGTTTTTTTTGGTAACCAGGGTAAACATCGGGTTACTAAGCGCGGCCCTGCGCTTAGTAACCCGATGTTTACCCTGGTTACCGGGTGCTGCAGGGGGACTTCGGCATCGTTGATGACAGTTTCAACGATGCCGAAGTCGTTCTCCTGATCGTTGGTCGCTGGAGAGAGCTGTCTGTGTGACAGCTCTCCAGCGACCACACAGCGACAAAACAGCGACGCTGCAGCGATCAGCATCGTTGTCCGTATCGCTGCAGCGTCGCTGTGTGTGACGGGGCCTTTAGTTAGCTCGAGGTTGCTGCTCTAAAGATAAAAGCAAAGGACTGGAAATTTCTATTTGCCCACGAAGTTACCATGGTTTTGGTTAAATTATTTTATGTATATAAGACGGACACTTTATTCTCTGCCAATGAGATGTTATTCACATGGCTATAGATACTTTAGAGACCTTGTGCCTTCTTTTTCTTGAAGACCTGTAAAGACATGTCAACATTTCTAAATAGTTACATGAAATTATTACTACATTTCCGATATACAATTATACCGAGAAGTATATAAATATTTGAACAGTGACCAAATCTTTGTGATTTTATCTCTGCATGCCACTTGTTTTTTTTAATTTAAAATGAAACAACTGAGGTGCAATTGATGTGTAGACTTTCAGGTTCAATTAAAGTGGTTGAACACAAATATCCTGTAAAACGTTTAGGAATTGCAACCATTTTTCTACAAAGCCTTCTCATTTGACGGACTCAAAAGTATTTGGACAAATTAACTTTACCATAAATAAAATGTTAATTTTTAATAATTTATAGATAATCCTTCCCAAGCAATGACTGCCTAAAATCTGGAAGCCATGAACAAACTCTGGGTTTGCTCCTTTGTGATGCGTTGCCAGACCTCTACTGCAGCTGACTTTAGTTGTGGCTTGTTTGTGGGTCTTTCAGCCTTAAGTTTTTTCTTAAGCGTGTATGCAAATTGTCTCTTCAGAGAGGAAGAGTACGAGAACTGCAGCACCACCTATTGGAAGCAGCAATCCTAAAGGTCAATATCAATTCTTTGATGAGCCTTGCAATATGACTTAAAGATTCTGGTTCGGCTTTTATCCAATTTGCAGACAGTGCACTGGTGAGGGGTAACATAACAAAACAGTCTGAGATCTGATTTGGCTAGGTGAGAGGCTCTGGACTGGGATCTAAGGGGTACCGTTTCTCCTTGTGGAGAGTGACAAAATTTTTATATAGCGATAACATTCTTCAACGCTTTACAGTTTGCACACATTATCTTCGCTGTCTCACAATCTAAATTCCCTATCAGTAAAACCCACGCAAACACGAGAACATACAAACTCCTTGCAGATGTTGTCCTTGGTGGGATTTGAACCCAGGACTCCAGCGCTTCAGCGTTTCTCCTTGGCTTGTCACTCTACACAAACCAGAATCTCTAAGTCATATTGCAAGGCTCGTTAAAGAGTAGATATTGACTTTCAGGATCGCTGCTTCCAATATGTAGCGCTAGAATTCTAGTCCTCTCAAGTGAAATTTTGCATATTTAATTTCCCAGAGGAGCATGCATGTCTTTTAAGTCTCCTCTCTCTGAAATGCCAGGCTTAGCTTGTCACGCTCCACAAAGAGAAAGTTACCCCTTAGACCCTAGTCTTAAGCATGTGAAGTGCATGCCCGATGGGGTTGAGATCTAGTGATTGACTCTCCTGTTGCAGAATATTCAACTTAATTGCCTTAAAAACCTTGGTTGCTTTTGCAGTATGTTTTGGGTCATTGTCAATCTGTGCTGTGAAGCGCCATCCAATCAGCCTTGCTGATTTGGTTGAATCAGATGAACGTATCGTCCTGTACACTTCAGAATTTCTGGATGCTTCTGTCGTCAGTCACATCATCAATAAACACGTGCCATTGGAAAACATGCATGCCCGCACCATCACACTTCTGCCACCATGTTTTACAGAGGATGTGGTGTGCTTTGGATCATGAGCTGTTCCAAGCTTTCTAATTTCTTCTTCCCATCGTTCTGGTACAGGTTAATTATAGCTTTTTTTTTCTGTTCAAAGAATGCTTTTCTAGAACTGGATAGCTTTAGATTTTTTTTTGCCAAAGTTTAATTTGGCTTTTTGATTTTTCAGGCTGATTAATGGTTTGTACCTTTCAGTGAACCCTCTGATTTGCTCTCATTAAATCTTCTCTTTATGATGCTTAGGTACTGAAAGACCTACTTCCTGGACAATGTTCTTTACTTGGGTGTTGTGAAGGGATTTTTTTCACCATTGAAAGGATTCTGTGATCATCTACCACTGTTGTCTTTCTTGGGTGTCCAGCCTTTTTGAGTTCCCAAGCTCACCAATTCGAGTTTGAGTTCCCAAACTCATACCTCTCTTTGGCCTTCCCTACACATCCTGCTTTTTCTTTTCTTCCTTCTTATGATCGACTCTTCTTACTTGATCTTTTGCTTTTGGACTCCTCTTTGGCACTGATCAGACCATATGAGGTTATGTGCGGTTTCCGCCATGTAACAGTTGTCTCTCTTCAGCAGTTCAGTAGAAGACTGGAGGGACTAGAACAATGAATTTTGGAGGAAAATCAAGCATGTTGAATTAGTTTAGAATTGATTCTCTCATAGCTAGATCCCTAATTTCCAACTTCGCTCAGTTGGAAATTAGGAGTGCCTAGTTGTGCCCGAACATGTGCCATTCATCAAGCTTGTGATTTATTTTTTTTCCCTTCCCATTTGTGGTAGGACTCAGTGGAATGTTGTGGTTAAAGATATGAGTGGTGTGCATAAAGCTAATGTAGTAGGAACTCATTATCCAACTTCCCAGGAATTAGTGAACTTGGGAAGGTTGTGCTGCTGTTGGGCAATCCTTTTCTCATATATTCAGGTTTTACTGACCAGAGAAATTACTTGTTGGATGTTAGCCTGGGTAGGTTGCTTGTAATGACCGTTAAAGACTAGTTGAGTGGCCATCAGCTCATGAGGAATAATTGTGATAAAAGAACATGTGATTTTTCACCTGCTCCACAAAGAGGTGAGATGATTCTGTAGGTAAAGGAAAGTTCATCTCGGTCACAATTTTAATCACCTGGTGAGCAGCTGACCAATGCAGGACAATAGTTGGACAGCTCCAGAGAATGTGCAAAGTAATCTAGAAGATGGTTGACTGCTATACTAGGTTCAATCTACTGGACGTGATGTACGACCTCAGACCGGGCAAGTGTTAAATACAGTTTCTTGGAAAGAATAGCAACTGAAAGAGCGAAATATATGTATGTGTGCATATATGTTATCATAAGTGGGGTTCTGAGTTTACAGATCTAAGCTAGGGACATTTGAGCATTACCTGCACCCCCCGCTGTGAACAAGTAAAATTGGTGATTTAATGGCAATTCTAGTAGAATTTCACCTTCTGAATACAAATGTTACAATTTTCTTCAATAGGCACAGTTTTTGTACACATTTTTTAATTTTAACTGTTGTTACACTTTTTTATGGTTTTGCCAATGGATTATTTAACTATTTAGTGTTCTAATCAATATGGATAAGAATACAGTAATTTACCAGAGCCAGCATGGGTTTGTAGTAAACAAATCATGCCAGACTAATCTAATTTCCTTCTATGATGGAATCACTGACTAGGTGGAACAAGGAAATGCAATATAATATATTTTGACTTCAGCAAAGTATTTGATAAAGTGTCTCATAGTATCATTATTGAAAAAAGTTACGGAGTGCGGGGTTGACAAGGCTACGTTTAGGTGGATTCATAACTGGTTCCATGATCATACCCGCAGAGTGGTAATAAATGGTTGCACATCTAATTGGAAGAGTGTTTCAAGTGGGGTACCACAAGGATCTGACCTGGCCCCAGTGTTGTTTAACATTTTTATAAAATGATCTCGATAAGGGAACTGAAGGTAAACTAATCAAATTTTCAGACTATGCAAATCCAGGAGCAAGAGCTGACACTAGTAAATATAAGGAAATGATTCAGAAGGATCTAGATAAGCTTGAACAATGGACAGTGACTAATAGAATGGTATTTAATGGAGAAATGCAAGATTCTACATCTGGACAAGAAAAAACAAAATTACATCTACAGAATGGGAGGAATAGAACTAAGCAACAGCACATATGATAAAGATTTGGGTATACTAATAATCAGAGACTGCACATGAGTCAGCAGTGTGATGCAGTAGCAAAAAAAGCAGACAGTTCTGCGATGTATTAAGAGAAGCACAGTATCTAAATCATGTAAAGTAATTATTCCACTCTAGTCCTCATTAGTCAGACCTCCTCTGAAATAATGCGTCCTGTTCTGGGCACAATATTTTTAAAAGAGGCATCGAAAAACTGGAGCACATTCAGAGAAAAGCTGCCAGGATGGTGAGCGGACTGCAAAAAATGTTCTACGAGGGTCGGTTTAAGGATCTGGGAATGTTTAGCTTGCAAAAAAGAAGGCTAAAAGGAGACTTAATAGCGGTCTACAAATATCTGAAGGGATGTCAGTGTAGAGGGATCATCCTTATTCTCATTCGCACGAGGAACTGAGAGGGAGAAGATACATATTAGAAAAACATTTTTGAGAGTGATTAATGAGTGGAACAGGCTGCCACAAGAGATAGTGAGTTCTTCAATGGACGTCTCCAAATAGAGGCTGGACAGACATCTGTCTGAGATAGTTTAGTGAATCCTGCATTGAGCAGGGGGTTGGACACAATGACCCTGGTGGTCCCTTCCAACTCTTAACATTCTATGATTCCCATAAATCATTAAAATAAATTCTAGGTAAGTTGTAACTCATAATGTTGACTACATAAGTATTATTTTTAAAAAATATTGCCATAAAACTTGATATGTGTCAGGAAAAACCCTGCCTGATGGAAAAAAAATCTGAAAGCATATTTGAATTAATCACAAAAAAGTATTTAAATCCAGTTAATTTTATTTTTGTGAAAGAAACATGTCTGTTTTGTCAACCAGTACATTGAAGCATTGTGTCTGATGAAGAACAGACATGGACTGTGTATACAGAGTAATTAACAGGTAGCTATCAATTTTGAATGACGAATTGGGCCAGCAGATGTCTCTGTCTCCACTGGCACGTGGCACAGATTGTAGCTGCTCCATCTGTACTCTATAGAAACAACGTTAAACAATATTTTTAAGGGGTTTTTAGTTATAATTTTAGTTTTACCAAATCCATAGATACATCCATGGTCGGGGAGCATATTCACGTTTGTGGGTAAAATTGCAAAAGTTTTGGCAGCTGGCAACACCCATGAGCGCAATATCTCACTGAATCATGGATATATTCTATTCATGTGTGTTATGTATAGAATGCTTGAATGATGTTAAGATGGTAAGATGATGGCTGCCCTAATGTTTCTCTAGGAGGTTCTTGGGGGGAAATATGACCCCAAATAGAAATGAGGAGTAAAATTGTATTAGAATCCAATCTAATCATCCGTCTGCCATCTTATCTCAGCGGAGGGAGTGGTGAGGGGTTTAGCGATAACCTTTATAACCTGTCTTCTAATGAATATCTATGTCAGACACCAGGAAATGCAAAAAGCTTTGTAGATCTGTCCTTATTTCCCACGGTGTTCTCCACTGTGCAGTTCCACAACTCGTCTGAAACAGCTGATCGGCAAGCTTGTCACACCCCCACTGATAAGATATTGATGACCTATCCTAATATAAAAGTTCTGGACAACCTCTTTAATGTTTAGTAATTTTGTTCAGATAAAACGCTCACAAACACAAGGAGAATATAACTATTTCACCCAGATGTATTTGTTATGGAAATGGTTAGTGAGACAAATTAGTCCGAGAGCTTCATTCATGTTGTTGGAGGATCCTATTGTTATGGGAGTTATTTTTGTGAATTCCTAAAATATCTACGGTAATTCTCTAAATAGCAAGCAATTTGTGTAGAAGCATGGGCATGCTTTAACTGCAAAAACATGGAAAGAAAGTGACCTGACCATGGCTAACCATGATGGTATTTCTCAAATTCTACTGGTTTCATGGGTTAGTCATGATGGTATTTCGCAAATTCTACTGGCTTCATGGGTTAACCATAATGGTATTTCTCAAATTCTACTGGCTTCATGGGTTAACCATGATGGTATTTCGCACATGCTACTGGCTTCACGGGTTAACCATGATGGTATTTCTCAAATTCTACTGGCTTCATGGGTTAACCATGATGGTATTTCTCAAATTCTACTGGTTTCATGGGTTAACCATAATGGTATTTCGCATATTCTACTGGCTTCATGGGTTAACCATAATGGTATTTCTCAAATTCTACTGGCTTCATGGGTTAACCATGATGGTATTTCACAAATTCTACTGGCTTCACAGGTTAACCATGATGGTATTTCTCAAATTCTACTGGTTTCATGGGTTAACCATGATGGTATTTCGCACATTCTACTGGCTTCACGGGTTAACTATGATGGTATTTCTCAAATTCTACTGGTTTCATGGGTTAACCATGATGGTATTTCTCAAATTCTACTGGTTTCATGGGTTAACCATGATGGTATTTCTCAAATTCTACTGGTTTCATGGGTTAACCATGATGGTATTTTGCAAATTCTACTGGCTTCATGGGTTAACCATGATGGTATTTCTCAAATTCTACTGGTTTCATGGGTTAACCATGATGGTATTTCTCAAATTCTACTGGCTTCATGGGTAAAGTTCTTGCAATGGTGCCTATTATACTTGTCTCCTTTCCTGATATCTTCATGAAATCCCTGTGTGAAATTGAAGAGAGAGCGGTCTACCCACTGGTGAGCAATATAATATATTTATAATGAAAATTATTATTTTTATGCATTATCAAACTGAACCCATGAACACTTTGTGAAGTTTTTGAAAAAAAGAATGTTTCATCAGTCAGCCGTTAGTGAAAATCAACCTCTTTGATTATTCAGTTCTCCCATGGAATGCAAGCCAGGCTTTTATACGTTATATTATTTTACAAAAGTAAGAGTGTATATGGGTATCTTTGTTGGAAGATATTGGCATAGAGTACAATGATCCATCTGCAGCTATTCATCTGTTATTTCTTCTACAAGAAGAAGAGAGGAAATAAAAATGTTTGTGTCTACAAGGCCAAGAGCCATTATTGTTCTATATGTTGAATTCTTCAAGTTTGTATATGAGCAGACAATAATGCCCAAACAATGAAGCTAAGAAATAAAATCCTAGCAGTTCTGTCCCCAGTCCAGTGTGTTGACTTATTACTTCCAATTACAATGATCTTTCGAAAAATAAAGTGTAATCCGCTACATATGCTACTTATTGGGGCCAAGGCTATTGCTGCAAATTGGTGTGGGGGAGTCTGTGCTTACAGGCCAGGCTACTGTATGATTTTGTCCCCATTTATTATGTCTTAAAAGCAGAGCAGCTCTCAATGGGTATACTTGTAATTTTGCACCTGACCTATTAGTATGATGGATTTTCACGTTCCCAGTCATACATTTATTTACAGAAAAACTACAGTATTTATCCGTTGACTGAGATATTGCTTGTATATTTGTGCGGATCTTTTGTTTTTGTGGATGTGGTTTTTGTGTAATTGGATAATGGTTTCAATCCAGAGTTGGCAAATAACAGTGTAGAGTGTCGGGACGCATCTATCCACTTACAATTGAAAGGCCAGGAATTGTTGGAGTAGGTCATTTTATTTATGTCCTGTGGGCCACTATAGATGACATGCTCTAATTGCCAAAATGGACACACATTAACCCCTTCACCCCAAAGCCTGTTTTCACCTAAGTGACCCGGCCAATTTTTACAATTCTGACCACTGTCACTTTATGAGGTCATAACTCTGAAACGCTTCAACGGATCCTGGTGATTCTGAGATTGTTTTCTCGTGACTAGTGTTGAGCGATACCGTCCGATACTTGAAAGTATCGGTATCGGAAAGTATCGGCCGATACCGGTAAAGTATCGGATCCAATCCGATACCGATACCCGATACCAATACAAGTCAATGGGACTCAAGTATCGGACGGTATTCCTGATGGTTCCCAGGGTCTGAAGGAGAGGAAACTCTCCTTCAGGCCCTGGGATCCATATAAATGTGTAAAAGAAAGAATTAAAATAAAAAATATCGCTATACTCACCTCTCCGACGCAGCCTGGACCTCAGCGAGGGAACCGGCAGCGTTGTTTGTTTAAAATTCGCGCTTTTACTTGGTTACGTGAAGTCCCGGCTTGTGATTGGTCAGGGCGGCCATGTTGCCGGGACGCGGACCAATCACAGCAAGCCGTGACGAAATTACGTCACGGCTTGCTGTGATTGGTCCGCGTCCCGGCAACATGGCCGCCATTAACCAATCACAAGCCGGGACGTCACGGGAGGCTGGACACGCGCCCATTTTAAAAAGCGCGCGTGTCCAGCCTCCAGTGACGTCCCGGCTTATGATTGGTCACGGCGCCATGTTGCCGGGACGCGGACCAATCACAGCAAGCCATGACGAAATTACGTCACGGCTTGCTGTGATTGGTCCGCGTCCTGGCAACATGGCCGCCATTAACCAATCACAAGCCGTGACGTCACGGGAGGCTGGACACGCGCGCTTTTTAAAATGGGCGCGTGTCCAGCCTCCCGTGACGTCCCGGCTTGTGATTGGTTGCGCCGCGGTCAACCAATCACAAGCCGGGAGGCTGGACACGCGCGCATTTTAAAATTTTAAAATGGGCGCGTGTCCAGCCTCCCGGCTTGTGATTGGTTGATCGCGGCGCAACCAATCACAAGCCGGGACGTCACGGGAGGCTGGACACGCGCCCATTTTAAAATGCGCGCGTGTCCAGCCTCCCGTGACGTCACGGCTTGTGATTGGTTGCGTCTCCCATGTGACTGCGACGCAACCAATCACAAAGCCGGGACGTAATTTTAAAATCCTTAAGGACCTGAAATTACATCACGGCTTGCTGTGATTGGTTGCGTCGCCCATGTGACTGCGACGCAACCAATCACAACGCCGGAACGTAATTTTAAAATCCTGAAGGACCTGAAATTACGTCACGGCTTGCTGTGATTGGTTGCGTCCCGGTCACATGGGCGGCACGCAACCAATCACAAGCCGGGACTCACGTAAAGGAAAGAAAAGCGCAAATTTTAAACAAAGAACGCTGCCGCTTCCCTCGGTAAGGTGCAGGCTGCGTCGGAGAGGTGAGTATAGCAATATTTTTTATTTTAATTCTCTCTTTTACACATTTTTACATTAATGTTGTTTCGATACCGATACCCGATATCACAAAAATATCGGATCTCGGTATCGGAATTCCGATACAGCAAGTATCGGCCGATACCCGATACTTGCAGCATCGGAATGCTCAACACTACTCGTGACATATTGTACTTTATGATAGTGGTAAAACTTCTTCGATATGACTTGCATTTATTTGTGAAAAAAACAGAAATTTGCCGAAAATTATGAAAATTTAGCAATTTTCAAATTTTTCGTTTTTATGCCCTTAAATTAGAGAGTTATATCACATAATATAGTTAATAAACAACATTTCCCACATGTCTGTTTTACATCAGCACAATTTTGGAAACAAAATTTTTTTTTGTTAGGGAGTTATAAGGGTTAAAAGTTGACCAGCGATTTCTCATTTTCAAAATTTGCAAAACCATTTTTTTTACGGACCACCTCACACTTGAAGTGACTTTGAGGGGTCTATATGACAGAAAATGCCCAAAATTGACACCATTCTAAAAACTGCACCCCTCAAGGTACTCAAAACCACATTCAAAAAGTTTATTAACCCTTCAGGTGCTTCACAGGAATTTTTGGAATGTTTAAAAAAAATTGAACATTTAACTTTTTTTTCACAACATTTTTACTTCAGATCCAATTTGTTTTATTTTACCAAGGGTAACAGGAGAAATTGGACCAAAAAAGTTGTTGTACAATTTGTCCTGAGTACGCCGATACCCCACATGTTGGGGTAAACCATTGATTGGGCACATGGCAGAGCTCGGAAGGGAAGGAGCGCCATTTGACTTTTCAATGCAAAATTGGCTGGAATTGAGATCGGAACCCATGTCGTGTTTGGAGAGCCCCTGACGTGCCTAAATAGTGGAAACCACCACAAGTGACACCATTTTGGAAAGAAGACCCCCTAAGGAACTTATCTAGATGTGTGGTGAGCACTTTTAACCCCCAGTTGTTTCACTAAAGTTTAGAATGTAGCACTGTGAAAATTAAAAAATCATTTTTTCTTTCCACAAAATGATGTTTTAGCCCGCAATTTTTTTCCCCCAAGGGTAACAGGAGAAATTGGACCACAAAAGTTATTGTCCAATTTATCCTGAGTACGCTGGTACCCCATACATTGGGGGGAACCACTGTTTGGGCGCACGGCAGAGCTCGGAAGGGAAGGAGCGCCGTTTGAAATGCAGACAGATGGATTGGTCTGCAGGTGTCATGTTGCATTTGCAGAGCCCCTGATGTACCTAAACAGTAGAAACCCCCCACAAGTGACCCCATATTGGAAACTAGACCCCCCACGGAACTTATCTAGATGTGTTGTGAGAACTTTGAACCAACAAGTGTTTCACTACAGTTTATCACGCAGAGCCGTGAAAATAAAAAATATTTTTTTTTCCACGAAAATTATATTTTAGCCCCCACGTTTTTATTTTCCCAAGGGTAACAGGAGAAATTGGACAACAAAAGTTGTTGTCCAATTTGTCCTGAGTACGCTGATACCCCATATATGGGGGGGAACCACTGTTTGTGCGCACGGCAGAGCTCGGAAGGGAAGGAGCGCCGTTTGAAATGCAGACTTAGATGGATTGGTCTGCAGGTGTCATGTTGCATTTGCAGAGCCCCTGATGTACCTAAACAGTAGAAACCCCCCACAAGTGACCCCATATTGGAAACTAGACCCCCCACGGAACTTATCTAGATGTGTTGTGAGAACTTTGAACCCCCAAGTGCTTCACTACAGTTTATAACGCAGAGCCGCGAAAATAAAAAATATATTTTTTTCCACGAAAATTATATTTTAGCCCCCATGTTTTTATTTTCCCAAGGGTAAGGCTGATTTCACACTTGCGTTTTTATCTGCATGCGTTTTTTAAAAAAAGCGTGTGAAAAAACGCATGTAAATGCGGTAAAACGCATGCGTTTTTTAGACGCATGCGTTTTTATAGAAAAACACAAGAAAACAAGAAAAAAACAAAAAACCCTAACCCTACCCCTAACCCTAACCCTACCCCTAACCCTAACCTGAAATACGTGGCACTGAAATACGTGGCACTGAAATACGTTGCACTGAAATACGTTTATATACGTATATACGTATATAAGTGCCATGATATTTCAGTGGCCACGTATATAAGTGCCACGTATTTCACGTAAATGCCACGATATTTCAGTGCCACGTATTTCACTGAAATATCGTGGCACTTAAATACGTGGCACTGAAATACATGGCACTGAAATATCGTGGCACTGAAAGACGTGGCACTGAAAGACGTGGCACTGAAATACGTGGCACTGAAATATCGTGGCACTGAAATACGTGGCACTGAAATATCGTGGCACTGAAATACGTGGCACTATGACTGTCAGAAAATGTTCATTAAACGGTTAGGGGTGAGTTTAGGGTTAGGGTTAGGGTTTGGATCCCTTTATCACCTTGATGTTGGTGGGTGACTTTTCAGTGTGTGTTCTGGTTTTTTTCTATAAAAACGCATGCGTTTTTAACGCAAACAAACGCGTTGAGATCGGATGCCATGTCGCGTTTGGAGAGCCCCTGATGTGCCTAAACAGTGAAAACTCCCCAATTCTAACTGAAACCCTAACCCCAACCCTAACCCCAGCCCTAACCCTAGCCCTAACCCCAACCCTAGCCCTAACCCTAGTCCTAATCCTAGCGCTACTTTCACACTAGTGTTTTTTTGCATACGTCGCAATGCGTCGTTTTGGCAAAAAAACGCATCCTGCAAAGTCATCTGCAGGATGCGTTTTTTCCCCATAGACTAACATTAGCGACGTATTGACACACGTCGCAAGCGTCGTGCGACGGTTGCGTCGTGTTGTGGCGGACCGCCGGCAGCAAAAAACGTTACATGTAACTTTTTTTGTGCCCACGGTCCACCATTTCCGACCGCGCATGCGCGGCTGGAACTCCGCCCCCACCTCCCCGCACCTCACAATGGGGCAGCGGATGCGTGGAAAAACAGCATCCGCTGCCCCCGTTGTGCGGCGCTTGCACAGTATGCGTCGGTACGTCGGGCCGACGCAGAGCGACGGCCCCGTACCGACGCTAGTGTGAAAGTAGCCTAACGGGAAAATGGAAATAAATATATTTTTTTAAATTTTATTATTTTTCCCTAACTAAGGGGGTGATGAAGGGGGATTTGATTTACTTTTATAGCGTTTTTTGGGCGGATTTTTATGATTGGCAGCCATCACACACTAAAAGACGTTTTTTATTGCAAAAAATAGTTTTTGCATCACCACATTTTGAGAGCTATAATTTTTCCATATTTTGGTCCACAGAGTCATGTGAGATCTTGTTTTTTGCGGGACGAGTTGACGTTTTTATTGGTACCATTTTCGGGTACATGACATTTTTTGATCGCTTTTTATTCCGATTTTTGGGAGGCGGAATGAACAAAAACCAGCAATTCCTGAAATTCTTTTAGGGGGGGCGTTTATACCGTTCTGCGTTTGGTAAAAAGGATAAAGCAGTTTTATTCTTTGGGTCAGTACGATTACAGCGATACCTCATTTATGTAATTTTTTTATGTTTTGGCGCTTTTACACAATAAAAACTATTTTATATAAAAAAATAATTGTTTTTGCATCGCTTTATTCTGAGGACTATAACTTTTTTATTTTTCTGCTGATGATGCTGTATGGCGGCTTTATTTTTGTGAGACAAGATGACATTTTCAGCGGTACCATGGTTATTTATATCTGTCTTTTTGATTGCGTGTTATTCCACTTTTTGTTTGGCGGTATGAGAATAAAGCGTTGTTTTTTGCCTCGTTTTTTTTTTTTTTTACGGTGTTCACTGAAGGGGTTAACTAGTGATATAGTTTTATAGGTGGGGTCGTTACGGACGCGGCGATACTAAACATGTGTACTTTTATTGTGTGATTTTTTTTTTTTATTTAGATAAAGAAATGTATTTATGGGAATATTTTTTTTTTTCTTTATTTAGGAATTTTTTTTTTATTTTTTTTTAAACATGTGGAACATTTTTTTTTTACTTTGTCCCAGGGGGGGACATCACAGATCGGTGATCTGACAGTGTGCACAGCACTCTGTCAGATCACCGATGTGACAGGCACATTGCAGAGGCTTGCCGGCACCTGCTATGAGGAATTCTCAGCAGACGCCGGCAAGCAGGGTCATCTCATGACCCGGAAGGAGTCCCGCGGCTATCTTGGATCCGGGGACTCCTTCCAGGTCACCGGAGCAGCGCGATCTCATCGCGCTGCTCCGGTGGGAGAGCGCAGGGAGCCCCCGTCCCTGCGCGATCCCCCTCTATGCCGCTGTCACTATTGACAGCGGCATCAGAGGGGTTAAATGCCCGCGATCGGCGACAGCGCCGATCGTGGGCATTGCTGCGGGGTGTCAGCTGTCATATACAGCTGACACCCGCACCCGATCACCGCTGCGCTCAGCGCGAGACCGCGGTGATCGGGGCGCCGTACTAGTACTGCGGCTGGCACTAATGCAGTGCCGGCAGCGCAGTACTAGTACGGCGCATGTCGCGAAGGGGTTAATGTTTATGGGTGTTATATGGAACTGATGTCGTATCATAGACTTTTGCAAAAAAAAAAATGTTTTTGGTGTTCAATATATCTCATCAGTTGGATAATTTGCACCATCGGTTAACTTTTGTCTGCTTTGAGTGATGAAATGCTTAGCTTGGGTAGTACAGTTAGGTCCATATATATTTGGACAGAGACAACATTTTTCTCATTTTGGTTATAGACATTACCACAATTAATTTTAAACAAAACAATTCAGATGCAGTTGAAGTTCAGACTTTCAGCTTTCATTTGAGGGTATCCACATTAAAATTGGATGAAGGGTTAAGGAGTTTCAGCTCCTTAACATGTGCCACCCTGTTTTTTAAAGGGACCAAAAGTAATTGGACAATTGACTCCAAGGCTATTTCATGGACAGGTGTGGGCAATCCCTTCATTATGTCATTCTCAATTAAGCAGATAAAAGGCCTGGAGATGATTTGAGGTGTGGTGCTGCATTTGGAAGGTTTTGCTGTGAAGTAAACATGCGGTCAAAAGCGCTCTCCATGCAGGTGAAACAAGCCATCCTTAAACTGTGAAAACAGAGAAAAAACCCATCCGAGAAATTGCTACAATATTAGGAGTGGCAAAATCTACAGTTTGGTACATCCTGAGAAAGAAAGAAAGCACTGGTGAACTCATCAATGCAAAAAGACCTGGGCGTCCACGGAAGACAACAGTGGTGGATGATCGCAGAATAATCTCCATGGTGAAGAGAAACCCCTTCACAACAGCCAACCAAGTGACCAACACTCTCCAGGAGGTCGGCGTATCAATATCCAAATCTACCATAAAGAGAAGACTGCATGAAAGTAACTACAGAGGGTTCACTGCACGGTGCAGCCACTCATAAGTGTCAAGAATAAAAAGGCTAAAAAACATCTAAAAAAGCCGGCACAGTTCTGGAAGAACATTCTATGGACAGATGAAACCAAGATCAACCTCTACCAGAATGATGGAAAGAGAAAAGTATGGCGAAGGTGTGGTACAGCTCATGACCCAAAGCATACCACATCATCTGTAAAACACGGCGGAGGCGGTGTGATGGCTTGGGCATGCATGGCTGCCAGTGGCACTGGGTCACTAGTGGTTATGGATGATGTGACACAGGACAGAAGCAGCCGAATGAATTCTGAGGTATTCAGAGCCGCCATACTGTGTGCTCAGATCCAGCCAAATGCAGCAAAACTGATTGGTCGTCGTTTCATACTACAGATGGACAATGACCCAAAACATAAAGCCAAAGCAACCCAGGAGTCTATTAAAGCAAAGAAGTGGAATATTCTTGAATGGCCAAGTCAGTCACCTGATCTCAACCCAATTGAGCAGCATTTCACTTGTTAAAGACTAAACTTCAGACAGAAAGGCCACAAACAAACAGCAACTGAAAACCACCGCAGTGAAGGCCTGGCCGAGCATCAAAAAGGAGGAAACACAGCGTCTGGTGATGTCCATGAGTTCAAGACTTCAGGCAGTCATTGCCAACAAAGGGTTTTCAACCAAGTACTAGGAATGAACATTTTATTTAAAATTATTGAATCTGTCCAATTACTTTTGGTCCCTTTAAAAACAGGGTGGCACAGGTTAAGGAGCTGAAACTCCTAAACCCTTCATCCAATTTTAATGTGGATACCCTCAAATGAAAGCTGAAAGTCTGAACTTCAACTGCATCTGAATTGTTTTGTTTAAAATTCATTGTGGTAATGTGTATAACCAAAATTAGAAAAATGTTGTCTGTGTCCAAATATATATGGACCTAACTGTATGTATCCATTAATGAACAGATATCAAAAGTTTGGAATCGCAGAGATAATTGTAAACTTTTTGCGGCAACTCATACTAAAGTATAATATTATCAGAAATTAGAATTAATGAAATAAAGCAATGTATTTTTTTTCTCTTTTTATATAAAAAAACATTATCCGCCACTTGCTAGTTTAAAAATTGTCACATGATGGGGAATCTTATCAGCTGTGTTGTCCGAGAACAGCATGATGTAGAGACTGAAAGGCTGATTCCAGTGATGTGTCTCTTACTAGGCTGTGTTGTTTCAATATAATCAGTATTTTATCAGCAGGAGATTATTACTACAGGATTAAATGTCGTGCCTTCGTCTTGCTGCTGTAACCCCAACACCACCGCTGATTGGCAGCTTCCTGTCAATATCTAGTGTGTACAGAAAGCTGCCAATCATTGGTGATGGCGGAGTTATACAGAGCTCAGCATTCAGAGAACTGCTGATCTGCAGCAGAGCAAACTGTGATGGTCTCAAAATGACAGCATGCAGATCGCTAAGTGACATATCGCTGGAGTCGGTCTCTGCCCCTACAACAGACTTCTTCAGATTACATAGTAATAACCTGTTGACAGGGGAGGAGCAGGGAGGGTGCTATCCTCATATACACTGGACTTATAAGCTAGGAGGCCATTATATTCCAATGTTCCTTGAATCCAATTTTTTTGTGTCATTTTGGCAGAAAATTAAGCCGCTAAAAATACTAATCGCCGAACGTGCCGGTCAAGTTCTGTTTGCCTCGTAGACTGAATCTGCAAATAGAAAAAAATATGCAGTACGGTAGAAAGAGCTATGAAAAGACCGCGTTGTAATTTATCTGAGCACCTGACCAATACAAAAAGTGTTTTTGTGAAGGATAGGATGTCAAATCAATTTATTCTTTCACATAACGGTCGCTTTGAATGTTGTAAAATAGCCGCCACTAATAGTATCCCTCCGAATACCCCAAACAGGATAAAGGCTTTACGAATTAGATCGTCACTAAATGTACGAGGAGGATACATTACTTCCAGAAGGCTTTCAATGACATTACAGAAGCAATTTTATAAACCAATGCATTTATTTTATTCTTTACTAAATTCTTCATGTTTGCTCATTTCATCTTCAGTTGTATTTGTCTTGCGAATATATCCAGTAGTCTATTGTGGTTTAGAACAAAGCCGCATATCTACACAAGGTCAAAGTGTTCAAAATTATTTTATTTATTTATATATTAATTTGTTTAAGTGTTTGTTCATGAAATCATATGAAACAATGTGGGTTTTTTTTTACCAGGCATGTACTTCTTTGTGTTCATTTTATGTATGTGTTTATTCGCTTTAATACTCATTTTGTAATCCATTGTGTGCTAGCTTAATTTATAGGATATTGAGGCTTTGAATATATTAATTATGAGACTTAGGTCAGACATACTTGTATACGCTGAAGTCGTGCTGCCGTGCTGAGGAATCAGTCACCATTAGTGTTGTAGTCTAAAGTAAGTAAGCTACAAAAATATACTTTTTTATTATTATTATTATTGCTTTGGTCTCATATTTAGGAAAAATTTAATCTGCTGCACTTTCCTACAAAGTTAAAAAGAAAAATGGTATGCCAATGGGATGGCAGCCGAAAAGACCCTCTTTGCCTTTGGTGAAAGGAGGCAAAAGTGTTAACCAATATGGATGTACAAAAGCAGTTGATTGTGATCTGACATGCATTTGTCGGGTGAGTATGAAGATGCCGATATTTGTCATTTCTGTAATGGCATAGTCCCTGCATAGGCGTTTAGCGTATGCCTTCTGTATTCCTGAAGAGTCTCCCTTGCTAAGGCCATTAAGTATACAAAGCCCTAAAATTTACAGTGACACACAAGTTTTTGCCACACTTGATGACTCAAAACTATCTGGATTGAAGTCCCGGGACTATGACTGTTCTATGTACGTGGCGAAGGACTAGACATCGGACTGAGAAGTGATGATGGAGTTGCCAATTCTGACCCGTGTGTGGTGGTCTCCTCTTCTCACTTTCTAGAATAATATCAGGACATTGTGACACCACGATCGCTTGTTGCCTGATATTAGTATCTTGTGGTTTCCTTGGCTGCTGGTGATTGGATCTGTCCTCACTTCTTCTTTTTTCATTAATTTAAGGATTATTTATTTTGATTGTATTATTTGGAAAATTATCACTCCAGCCAATGGTTGTCATTTTGGTTGCACTCCTGTATATTTTGATGGCCTCCTTGTTCGGATGCTGACATATTTGTGTTTATAGGTCTACTATCTCCTATGTAAGCTTTGTATTCTCCCGTTGTAGTTCATGTAGTGTTCCTCATATTTCTGCCCAAACCACCAGCACCCCCATAGATGACAAGTATTTCTTTTTTATCAACAAGGTTTCTGTAAAAAGCTCTTCCCTGTATTGCACAGTGTCTTACCAGCTGAGACAAATCCAGAAGAGCGAAACATTGCAAGCGGCAGCGGAATCTCTGGAGTTCTCAGTAGAGGTGCGATCAATAGACCTTGTGGCTGAAGTTTGTTCTCCTTTGTGAATATGGGCCTGGTTTCTAAATCTTACCATACACTTTGGATGGCTGCCGGTCAAATGATCCTCCGGCCGTTCATTCAGCCGACGGCCATCTAAGCCGACTTTCACAAGTTTGGCTGAGCATTCCTGTGTTCTCTATGAGAAAGCCGCCAACTGATATATCGACCTGCGGCTTATCTCCAAGAGAACAATGCGAGCGGTAGTCCGAAATCAGTCACTTCCGATCTACATTTCTTCCAGTGGTCAGTCAGTTGGCACCCTCACACATTAGACAGCAAACCAGTTGATATCGGCGGCTTCAGCTGACATTACTCTGTGCATGGCGGCCATAATATTTACTGTAAGTTGTCCGCAATACTTTTGTATTACAACGGTGTCATAGGTTTTTGCTTCAGTTGATGGTGTATTGCACTTGTCATCTTCCGGACCTTATGTTTTTGATCTGATGGTCCTTATTGAGCCACACTAAGATTTGTAATCTTGCACAGGGCGGTGTGCCAGGCAGAGAGTTGGTCTGGGTAGAATAACAAATTGACTTTTCTTTTGTCTAACTTTTCAGAAGTAAAGGTTTTGTATTTTTTTCTAATTGTGACATGTTTTATGTCTTTACTTGAGTTCTCTTCTGCCCTTTGACATATGTGATCTCCAGGGCATCTGACCTTGGCTTGTGTCCTCCTGGGCTCTGTCCTATGGTCCGATTCCTTAACTTTTTTTCTGATTTTCTATTACTCCAGTTCGGATTTGTAATTTTTCTTCTAAAAATCCTTAGCATTCTGGTAAAATCATTTCTTGTGGCGTGGTTGCAGGATGTTCTTTGGACTAAATGGTTGCGCTATTAGTTCAGTTTATTTGAGCCTTGGCAAGTCTTGGCTTTCCACCCTAATACTAGGATGATATCCGAATGCTACTTAGTCTATGGCCTTCTAGAATAATTCTTGGGAGTTGTACTTGAAATAAGGAACACGTCGATCCCCATTTTGCAGACTTTTCCAACAGTTATTTCAAATTAAAGTTATTTGTACAAACAGAACATGTAAATGTAATATTTTTCAGTCCTTCCCTTTCATTTAGATTACGTTTTGTTTCAAATGTTAATCTGATGTATACTTTATCAAGGCTAGAAATTATTTCTGATCGCACCTTCTATTTACAGAATTAGTGTTTTTCATGAAAACATTTCTAGTGCACCCCTCCCATCCATTCCCCTCAAATTCAGTTCTTCGCCTCTGTATAGTTGTTTTTCCTCCAGATAAGAATTTCATTTTTCCTGGCTCTTCATATAAATGTAAGCCACCCACGCACGTTTCTTATGCATTTGCATAAGTGTTTTGCAGTCTTGTGCCGCACATGTACAGTAGCCATCTCAGGCAACAGATGACTAAGCGTCTGATGCACAATCGGTGTCGTAGGGTCGGACAAAAGTTTTTGCATTTTGAATTTAATGTAGCCATCAGAATGGTGACCTCCATAAAAAAAAAAAAAGCAAAGCTACAAGCTGCTATAGTTACAAAAAGAGATTATTTTATGTGCTAATATTTATTTTACTCGATTTTATAGTTCCATCATTTTCCATGGCGCTTTAGAGACATCACCATCTCTGTCCCCATTGGGGCTCACAATCTAAATTCCCTATCAGGATGTCTTTGGGTTGTGGGAGGAAACTAAAGAACCCGGAGGAAACCCACGCAAACACAGGGAAAACATACGCGCTGGCGTCCCTGTCTCCGCTTTTGTAGAAATCGAATCGTCATTCACCTTTACCACTATCGTGAATTACAATATGTCACGAAAAAAACAAATCTCAGAATCACCGGGATCCATTGAAGCACTGACCTCCTAAAGTGACAGTGGTCAGAATTGAAAAAATTGGCCTGGTCAGGAAGGTGAAAACAGGCTTCCGGGTGAAGGGGTTAATCATGTGCACCCAATACTGGTGTGGTTTATGTATTTACTAATATTGTTGTATTTATTTTCCTGGGATCCACTTGCGACCTCTCGCTCCCTTATGCCATTCACGCATTTTTTTAATCATGTCATTGTTTTTTGTCTCAATTTTATATTAATACAATTATGATTACTGAATAACACTGGGTTATTGATTTATTTGTTGTTCTTTACTGGAGTGTTTTGGATTTTCTATCTCTACACGGCCCCAGATTTACTTGTGCTCACGTTTTATCACCAGGAGATTATCGCTAATCTTAACTACAGCAAGCCGCCCAGTAAGTGACATCGCTGCAATCGTGGTCTCCGTCCTTAAGTTATGCCGCTCTCAGATTAGGTGACAAGAACTTGGTGACGGATTCCTAAGTATATATCCAAGATCAGGTTATTTATTTTATGGATCCATGTCACATATCTATTCAAATTGAGTGGAAAATGGACATGGCCAAATGTTTATTTTACAGGCAACTATGAAGTGCTGTATACGAAAGTTTGAATTGAGATGTAACCCTTTCACGACCTATGACGTATATGTATGTCATAAATCGTGTCCCTGCATTCCTGCATTTAGCACTGGAGCCCGCATGTTTCCTGGCACATGTCAGCTGATTTCATGATTTTTGTGGCACTTACTATTATATGGGTAAGACAAATTCTCCTCCTGCTCTTGTTAGTGCAGCTTTCACAGACTGCACAGATCTTTATGCAATGGCCGCTGGTGTAGGAGCATGGGCCCAGACCTATCCAGGAGTCTCCTCCAGTAGAAAAGCACTTTTTTTTTCTCTTTTTTTTTCAATTGGACAAAGTTAATGGTACCTGAGTGTGTCCACCCGCATGCGCCGCTAATCACCAATGCTAATTAGTAGCAGCTGTCACAATACCATAAAACACCCTCCGGTCTGCCACACTTATACTGCCTCCCGAAGAAGCGATAACCGCGAAACGTGCGTCGGGGCACTCTTTGTGGACACCATATTCAGGACATCACACACATGGGTAAGCTCAGCTGGCAACGCATGGTTTAGCTATAACATTTATTTTTTTCTTGGGCAAATTGCAATAGAGGAGGGTGCTGGGCATGGTAGGATTTTCATGCATTAAAGACACTGGTCATTGATTACAATAGAGCGCCCCCTCTTCCCACTGTGTGGTTTTGCCACATCGTGTATAATATTTATAGTTTCAATTGCATCACCATGCTATGGGGCTTTATAATTGTACCCTTATACTGTTTTACTTATGAGTATTCCTGATGGTGTCCACAGTAGTCATACACCATATCCTCATACACCTGTGTTGTTTTTAGTATTTTTGTATTGTATTAATAAAGGTTCTAGTTTGCACAATATTTGTTATGTTGTGTTGTTCTTGGCTTTTTTGGGGCATTATGCTCTTTTCAGTTTATTAAACATATATGTTTGGGAGTTTGCCCCTCCCCCTCCTTTCTCAGTGGAGTGCAATGGGCACGTCCTATGGAAGGGATTCTGTTATTTATGAGTACATCCGCAAGATTGGTATTTATTTTGGTATAACAGTGTTACTGTGTATTTTCACAGCTTCTCCCACCGATCGCATGGATCATAGAGCCCGGGAAACAAAGTGGCTCACAAAATTGGATGAGGTGTTCGGTGATGACTCAGTGGTGGCTTTTAATTCAAGAGAAACAGAGGATTCTGTAACTAAATTAAAGTTGTTACTCAACAAGAAAACGCGCCTGTGGTGGAATAGGGCATTTTTGGAGAGCTATCTGGCCAAAGGCTTGATTCCGAGGGGATTGAGGGTACAAGTTTTCCCTTCCTTCACTGTGGAGGATGAGCCCCTTAGGAAGGAGTGGGAGGGGTTGTCCTCAAGCTGTTCGAGAGGCTATATGGAGTTATTAATAAAATCAAACACAACCTCCCTATTGGAGGTAGAAAAGGAGATTGGTTCCCTACAAGAATCTTTGTATAGTGGCTTATCAACAACGGCCCAGAACAGACTTAATGAGGAGTTGGAGGGGGATTTTCAGAGATGGGAAAAAGATATTGTTGCATCAAAGACTAAAAAATACCACAGGGATGTAATGGATTACAAAAACAATCATGTATATAGGTGGAGGAAAAAGTTACCCACTCAAGTGAAGCCTCCAGTTCATCGGAATTCGTTTTCGTCTGCATCCTCTATGGAGGAGGAACAATCCGGTGGTAGTCAAACAAACCATATGTTTACTGAAAGGTTGGGATTTGGGAAGGCTTGGAATCGTAAAGGAAAAAATAAACGTAGGGTTACCCCACCCCAGTCTGTGGAGAAAAAATCTAAACCCACTAACCATCTTGAGGTAATTAACCTATCAGATCATGTGCTATCCAAAGATCAACTTAATGTCTTGGGGTTGGGGTTGACTTTTGTCCCCACTAATAAGTTCAATTATTTCACAGCCATGAAAGACACGCAGCTGTTCCTGAGGAAGGTTCTTCTACGTAAGCTACACTTTAAACCTCAGGATACCTTCAGGCCCGATACAACATTGGAGCATGAAGCATTAGCAGCTTTGGAGGAGCTTGCAGGAGAGTCGGATCCACCAGCTACAGGTACCTTTCCTACCTCTGTCATGCGTAGATGTACCACGTTCCCTCCCTTCTCACTTTGTCCCCAGATTGAAATCTTTAATAAATTGGTGGTGGAGGATTTGAAGAAAATTCCGAGTGATAAGAGGGGCAATAATCTAACACCTGCACAATGTAGAGCTTTGAAGGAACTCAGGTCTATGCAGGATATTGTGATTAAACCTGCAGATAAGGGGGGGAACGTGGTCATCTGGCCGACAGTGAAGTACGAAAGGGAAGCCTTCCGTCAGTTGAGGGATCGCGCAGCATATATACCCCTGACATGTAACCCGTTATCTGGGTTCTCGAGGATCTTATTTGAGATCCTTGATCGGGCCCTGACACGAGGCATTATATCAAAAAAGGTGTTTGAGGGTCTCCTTGTTGAACATCCGGTGGTCCCTACCTTCTACCTGTTGCCGAAGGTTCATAAGGATCCGGTCGAACCTCCGGGGCGTCCGATTGTCTCTGGCATAGGAGGGTTATGCGACCCCGTGTGTAAGTTTATTGAATACTATCTGCATCCATTAGTTGAGTCGCTCCCCTCTTATGTCAGAGACACTACGGACGTCCTGAGGAGACTGGATGGCCTTACATTGGAGCCTGACATGGTTTTTGCAACAGCGGACGTAGAGTCCCTCTACTCCAGCATTAAACATGAAGATGGGTTAGAGGCGGTGGAGTTCTTTTTGAGCATGAGTAACCTAGACCCCCTGATGCGGGCCCTTGTCCTGGAACTTTTACACTTCATTTTAACACACAATTTTTTTCTATTCAAGGATCGGTATTTTTTACAAAACCGCGGCACTGCCATGGGTGCGGCGTGTGCGCCCTCGTACGCTAACCTCTTTCTAGGGTACTGGGAGAGGGAGGTTTTTGGGGAGGGCGCATGCGCCGCCTCCCATGTGCAGTGCTGGTATCGTTATATTGATGATGTGTTGTTGATCTGGCAGGGTCCCGAGCCGGCTCTCCTTGATTTCATCCGTGAGCTGAATCAAAATAGCCGCAACATCCGACTTACCCATCGGATAGCCACCAATGATATAGATTTTTTGGATATCAAAATAATGAGGTGTGAGGATGGGATTGTACAGACGGATGTATTCCGCAAAGAAACATCGGTTAATGCTCTTCTTCATTCTAGTTCAGCTCATACCAGGTCAACTATACGAGCTATACCAGTAGGCCAGTTCCTTAGAATGAAGAGAGTCTGCTCTGCGGATGGGATCTTCGAGCGCCAGGCTCGGGATCTTGCTGATCGGTTCCGGGACCGGGGCTACAGCAGGAGGACCATTAAAAAAGGTTATTTACGAGCCAAGAGCTCCCCTAGAGACCAGTTGCTCTGCGGACCTCCCAGATCTACCCCCACGGCAAGAGATCAGCCGTTAAGGTTCATCTCCACCTTTAACAACAGATGGGATGATATCCGGGAGGTTCTGCAGAGACACTGGTCTGTATTAAAAACCGAGCCCACCCTTAACAATATCTTGCCGGACCGCCCTCTTCTTACAGCAAGAAGAGGGAAGAGTCTCAAAGATCAGCTGGTGAGGAGTCACTACGTCCCTGTATCTCCAAGAATTTTTGGCTCAGGACCCCAAAGGTGGGGCTGTTTTCCATGTGGCTCTTGTAAGGCATGTAAAAACATCATTAGAACCACTTCATTCTCTGCGGCTGGAGGAGGTAGGGACTTCCGGATCACAAGTTATATATCTTGTAGCACCACTTATGTGGTGTATTACGCCACTTGTGCGTGCAATCTAATCTATGTAGGTCTCACATCTCGTGAGCTTCGTGTCAGGGTCCGAGAACATGTCAGGGATATAGAGGCAGCTAGGGATATTGATAACATCTTGGAACTTAAAACAATCCCAAGACATTTCAAAACATACCACAATTGCAACCCTGATACATTTAAGGTACGGGGTATTGATCGGGTTCATCTGGGCAATAGGGGTGGTGACCTCAAACGTACGTTAGCACAAGTCGAGTGGATTGTGCTGCTGGGGACTATGGCCCCTAATGGCCTTAATGAAAAATTATCGTTTGTCCCTTTCCTATAGGCGCGTTTTTCTTGTATGAAAATATTGTTCCCCTGTTTCTTTTGGTTTTTTTAATTTGTGTTTTTAATTAGTGTTTTTCCCTTTCTCTTCTTTTCATATTTTAGTTTCAGCTGCATTTCATCTTTCACATCGTTCTAACGGTGATGCCATCTCCAAATATGTCCATGGGGAAAAGGCTGCATATTTGTTGGGAGCATCTTTCCTGATTATATATCAGATGGGAAGTGGTAATAATCATCATCTTCCTGGGATTTACAGAACATGAATTATGTATTTATGTTATTTTGATCTTATCCTCATGTCCAGCATATTATTATTCAGCAATATTTTATGTCCAGCATATTATTATTAGTTTGATGCTAATTACTTATGACTTTCTGTGCTGTAATGGTAATGGGGATTTTGTGGTCAAATTCATACACATTACATATGTTTCTGACAGTGTATAGTTACATCTTTTACCTCTTTCCCGACTTGCCAGCTCCTATTCCCTTTTCCAAAATGGCTGCTGGTGGTGCGCATGCGCAATGGACGCTTGGTTGGGCCGCGCCTCCTAACAGCATCCTTTAACAGCGACGCACAGATCTGATGACGTCACGGGGATATTTCCCCCTTCTGTGCGTCGCTGGGATGGCCGGAAGTAGCGCGGCGTACCTGAGTGTGTCCACCCGCATGCGCCGCTAATCACCAATGCTAATTAGTAGCAGCTGTCACAATACCATAAAACACCCTCCAGTCTGCCACACTTATACTGCCTCCCGAAGAAGCGATAACCGCGAAACGTGCGTCGGGGCACTCTTTGTGGACACCATATTCAGGACATCACACACATGGGTAAGCTCAGCTGGCAACGCATGGTTTAGCTATAACATTTATTTTTTTCTTGGGCAAATTGCAATAGAGGAGGGTGCTGGGCATGGTAGGATTTTCATGCATTAAAGACACTGGTCATTGATTATAATAGAGCGCCCCCTCTTCCCACTGTGTGGTTTTGCCACATCGTGTATAATATTTATAGTTTCAATTGCATCACCATGCTATGGGGCTTTATAATTGTACCCTTATACTGTTTTACTTATGAGTATTCCTGATGGTGTCCACAGTAGTCATACACCATATCCTCATACACCTGTGTTGTTTTTAGTATTTTTGTATTGTATTAATAAAGGTTCTAGTTTGCACAATATTTGTTATGTTGTGTTGTTCTTGGCTTTTTTGGGGCATTATGCTCTTTTCAGTTTATTAAACATATATGTTTGGGAGTTTGCCCCTCCCCCTCCTTTCTCAGTGGAGTGCAATGGGCACGTCCTATGGAAGGGATTCTGTTATTTATGAGTACATCCGCAAGATTGGTATTTATTTTGGTATAAAAGTTAATGGTGTGCTCACATGCTCCTCCGTCAGCAGCCATTGCACTGTCTGTGAGGAAAGCGGCAGTAACGAGCAGGAGAACCTGCGATACCCATATAATAGTGCCACAAGACCATGTCCCCAACACATCTGATAAATAAAGATAATGTGACCAACCCAGTACCCTCGTTCTGCAGCCAGCAATACAGTGTAACACAGCAGCTATAGGAGGGGAACAAGTCAACATTTTTTTATTAAACCCAAGGATCATTTTTTTAGCCCCAATTGCATTCATTTAAGAAAAATAAAATGTCCTCAAAGGTGGACAACCGCTTTAAAAACAAAGGGTGTGATCAAAGAAGTAATTCAAAGTGCAATAATCTTTTATGGTCAGTAAAAAAAACTGCGGCACCGTGGCTAAGTGGTTAGCACTGTATGGTGGCTCAGTGGTTAGCACTGTATGGTGGCTCAGTGGTTAGCACTGTTGCTGTGCAGCGCCGGGGTCCTGGGTTGAAATCCCAACCAAGAACAACATCTGGATTGAGTTTGTATGTTCTCCCCGTGTTTGCGGGGGTTTCCTCTGGGTTCTCCGGTTTCCACCCACACTCCAAAGACATACTGATGGGGAACTTAGATTGTGCACTCCGGTGGGCTGCAGAACATGCGGAATAAGAGGATGATGACATAAATACGCTCTATGCATGGAGACTAGCTACAGGCCTGGTGCCCCAATATGTCTACACCCATAGTGGCACAGACTAGAAACATGATAGCAAGGATAACAAGTAAAAATGCGCTTAAAACACTGGTGAGTTCTTCTCCACCGAATTGGATGATTTGCAGGTGTATGTTAGGGTATGTGCACACGTTGCGGAAAGGTGTGTGGATTTTTCCGCACTGATTTTGGTAAATCGGTAGGGAATCTACACTGCGGAATTACCGTGGTTTTTTGTGCGGATTCCACCTGCGGTTTTACACCTGTGGATTCCTATTATGGAGCAGGTGTAAACTGCTGCGGAATCCGCACAAAGAATTGACATGCTGCGAAATAAATGCAGCGTTTCCGCGCGTTTTTTTTCTGCAGCATGTGCACTGCGGATTTTGTTTTCCATAGGTTTACATGGTATTGTAAACTCATGGAAAACTGCTGCCAATCCGCAGTGTGTGCACATACCCTTAGTCTTTACAGCCGAGAGCAAACAGCACATGTTCTTCACACCATTCTATGGTCGGCATCTCTAGTTTTGCTGTTTCTCCAGGTGGGTTACTTGTAGGCTCGAACAGTTAAGGTTTACTTACAGTATAAGGTGAGGTCTCCCTTATTTTGGGAAAAGAAGAGAAATTATGGCAATTCGTCTAGGATTAAGTAAAGGAAACAAAAAAAACCCACAGAACATGATGGTTCTGGATGTTTGGAGGTGTAAACTTGGAGATATGGCTCGACATGCTGGCAACAGTTTTAAGACAGAGCTTAGTTTTTTTGTGGATGATTAAAGAGGTTGATGAGTTGAGGTATGAATGTTCATCTATAATCATTTTGGAAAAGACCCATCATTATTGATTTTTTAGGCTTGAAGAAAACCTTAATCTATGGAAGAGAAAGGTGGATGCATTCTATAGTTTACATTAAATCACAAAATTCTGTCACTGTAACAAGTTACCAAAAGATCAATAAATGAGACTAGGCACAAAGAAAACACAGCATTTCATAGTGCAACTGTAGGATTTTTGGTGTGGACCCAAGTAGTGATCCCCGTGGGCTGGATCTGCTCACCTTTTGAATGTTCTGTTTAGTGCACAGCAAATACAGATAAATCCGTGCCATATGTGCCGTAAGGTACAAGTCTTGTTCGTAGTCAGAAGTCATGTTCTACGGCAGAGGTGTCAAACTGCATTCCTCGAGGGCCGCCAACAGGTCATGTTTTCAGGATTTCCTTGTATTGCACAGTTGATAATTTAATCACCTGCACAGAATGATTCCAGCACCTTGTGGAATGCTAAGGAAATCCTGAAAACATGACCTGTTGGCGGCCCTCGAGGAATGCAGTTTGACACCTCTGTTCTACGGTGAAGACACTTGCTCGCAATTATAGAAAGAAGAGATGATGACCGTGAATCTGCTTTTTTCATACCACATACTCTCTGAAAGTGACCAAGAGAAACTCTGAAGGACTCTGACCTGACGTATGTGGTGACATAGGAGTCTGTGCCAAATTCAGCAAGTGATGGCCTAGAAACAAATTTTGGACACCACAAGCTTTAATTTCGAGACATATTCCAGAGTGGAAAAAAGTCTATTGAGTATATTGAATGTATTTTTTATTACTGGGTAAGTGTAGCACTTTTCTGTATCTACATTTTTTTTGGCAAGGAATTTCAAAAAGATAAAAAGATTATTATTGACAAATTATACACAAGGTCATGGTGGACCGTTGAAGATCGCACAACAATGTAGTAAGGAGACTTTTCGGGGTTATAAGGAGGAAGTTTTTGATAAGAAAAAGTGTAAGTGAATTGCGGTGCAAGGTATGTTGTCTTGAAAGAAATTGATGAAGGCAGTTAAACAATGAGACAATGAACGTAAGCATGAGGGAGGGAAATACGGCAGTTTTTAAGAAAGAGATGACTGATATATTTGCTGACTTTAGATTGTTTAAGTTGTACGTGAAAAATCTAAATGATAAGCACTTAACAGATGTTAGTTGGAAATTGGTGGAATGTAATGTAACTAACATTGCATTTGACAAATTTGTTGAAAAATTAGATGTCTATCACAAGGCTGAGAACAAAACCTCTACAGTTAAGAACCATAATCCCATTTCCCACCTTTTAAGTCGTCTTGAACATTAGTCCAGCAACCTGATAATAAGCGCCCAGCTCCCCCCGCATATCTACCAAATTAGCCTTCATAATCCTCCCACGCTGTATGCTAATCTGCACGGTCCGATGGGTTTCACTGGCACCTTCTCTATCCCAGCAATTATTCGCCCTCCTGAACCCGCTGATGTCTACTCCCTCATCAATAGTCATCCACATCCTGATAGGGAGCACCTTGTCGCGCTGGGATGACTTTTGTGCTTTTTTAATTAAAAAAGAAAGTAAACTAAGCACCCTATATATTTTTTACATTTGTTACTCTTTACTGCAGTGTTACAAAGTATTTATATTCCAGGTTATATTTTTCTGATAATGGCCGTAGAGTGATTGTGCACCTACATATTAGACTAATACTAAGGGCTCAGTCACATGAGCGTATAACTCGGACTAGTGCAATCCGAAAAAAAAAAATGTCCAAAGTCGGACAGAAAGAAATCAGATGCTATACGGACAATCGGTATGGCATCAGATTTTTACAGATACAATTCTTTAGTACCGGAAACTGTAAATGGTTCTGTAACTGATTAATAGTTGCTGAGTAAAAAAAACAAACAACGGATTGTAAACGGACTGAACATGAATGACAAGTGGAAAAAAATCTTCCCACTTTTCTGGATGAAAATTTAACTGTTTTTTTATACACTCATGTGACCCCAGCCTAACAGGTATGATGACTAGTGTTGAGCGATACCGTCCGATATTTGAAAGTATCGGTATCGGAAAGTATCGGCCGATACCGGCAAAGTATCGGATCCAATCCGATACCGATACCCGATACCAATACAAGTCAATGGGACTCAAGTATCGGCGGTATCCCTGATGGTTCCCAGGGTCTGAAGGAGAGGAAACTCTCCTTCAGGCCCTGGGAACCATATTAATGTGTAAAATAAAGAATTAAAATAAAAAATATTGCTATACTCACCTCTCCGAGGGAACCGGCAGCGTTCTTTGCTTAAAATGCGCGCTTTTCCTTCCTTCCGTGACGTCACGGCTTCTGATTGGTCGCATGCCGCCCATGTGGCCGCGACGCGACCAATCACAGCAAGCCGTGACGTAATTTCAGGTCCTTCTAGGCATTCAGTATTTTAAAATTACGTTCCGGCTTTGTGATTGGTCGCGTCGCGGTCACATGGGCGACGCGACCAATCACAAGCCGTGACGTCACGGGAGGCAGGAGACGCGCGCATTTTAAAATGCGCGCGTGTCCAGCCTCCTGTGACGTCACGGCTTGTGATTGGTCGCGTCGCCATGTTGGCCGCGACGCAACCAATCACAGAAAGCCGTGACGTAATTTCAGGTCCTTCAGTATTTTAAAATTACGTTCCGGCTTTGTGATTGGTTGCGTCGCGGCAAACATGGCGACGCGACCAATCACAAGCCGTGACGTCACGGGAGGCTGGACACACGCGCATTTTAAAATGCGCGCGTCTCCTGCCTCCCGTGACGTCACGGCTTGTGATTGGTCGCGTCGCCCATGTGACCGCGACGCGACCAATCACAAAGCCAGAACGTAATTTTAAAATACTGAATGCCTAGAAGGACCTGAAATTACGTCACGGCTTGCTGTGATTGGTCGCGTCGCGGCCACATGGGCGGCATGCGACCAATCAGAAGCCGTGATGTCACGGAAGGAAGGAAAAGCGCGCATTTTAAGCAAACAACGCTGCCGGTTCCCTCGGTGAGGTCCAGGCTGCGTCGGAGAGGTGAGTATAGCAGTATTTTTTATTTTAATTCTTTATTTTACACATTAATGTTATTTTGATACCGATACCCGATACCACAAAAGTATCGGATCTCGGTATCGGAATTCCGATACAGCAAATATCGGCCGATACCCGATACTTGCGGTATCGGAATGCTCAACACTAATGATGACTCTTGTTTTTGGTTTTGCGTCAGATTTTTGTCATTGTACAACTTTTTATTATGTTGAAGTAAAACAAATATTTACAATGTTGTATTTACGTGGCTGATTGCTCAATTTCTAATTTTTTTTAGTTTTCTTTTACAGAACAATGACATACAACAAGAAATCTTACAAGACAGCAGAACATTGTGTACTTGATCAACAATTAAAAATGGACATTTATTGAGACATTGATTGGACACTCGTCGCTCACCCCAAATATCAGTAGCATACGACACGTGGAAAATTTGTAGTTAAAGTATCATTTGTTTTGTTAAATATTAACCCAAAATAAGAGAACTGAGCCTATAAAAGTAGTATTCTCTTTAAAGATGTATGGCGTAGCCAAGGTGTGAAGATCAGAGGTTGTGGGTTTTAATAATCACCTAGGCAGGTTGACAATACAACTATTTTTTATTCTTTACATCCATGGTCTTACAGCAACTCCAGGGATATAGCCCTGTGTTAGGCTATATCCATTGTATCTCAACTTTTGATTGACCCATAGCTTTTTGTATTTCCCTCCGGTATAGTTGGCAGTCACAGCCCATGCTCCTCCAGACAATGGATGCCATGACCCGTAGCACATGTATCCAGCTCCAGCCAGGAACAACATATAGTACATTCCCAGCAAGTGCACAAGATGGTGAAAATGTCAGAGTCTCATCCTTCCACTGGCTCAAGGATTAGAACCTCAGCAACTTAGGGGTATTCAGGGCCAACTAACCCAACCAATAGCACCCTGCTTTTAGTGGGCACCTCCAGGGAAGAGGTAGAGGTGATCTTAGGAGTCTGACCAAGCACAGTGAGGTAGATCGCCAGGTGACCTGATTGTTCCAACCTGGGTTCTCCAAACATCTTCGTGGGTTCAGTGATGGGCATTGGAGCAGATCTATATTCCACCAGATAGAGCCATGGTTCTTTGGGCTGTTCCTGTAGAGTCTTTCTGGAGAGGGAGCCAAAGACTTTATACCCATGGCTCCCAATCAGGACATTCTTCCACAGGAGTGGGGGGAGGTAATCCTTCATTGTTCAATTGTTAAATTAACCAGCATATTTGTCCTAAATTGTGTAGACTAATTGCAGGCAGGGAATATGGAAAAATAGAGTCGGCTCATCAAGTCCAGAAGCACCTTGTTTCAGTAGAAATCACCGCACGGAGCTGTCCTAGTTTGGGTCGTGTCAGCAATGCAAAAAGGAAGTTTTCTACCGGGGATGACAGGTAGAATAATTAAATAAAATTTAACGTTTATTAATCCATATTATAAACCAGCATTACTGGTAAATCACTAAGTGTCCATTAACTAAACCAACGAGTTTTGGCTGGGAAGCCTTAGTCATGGTCTATTACTGAAGGTTTTGTAATGCTTAAATACTTGTATATCTCCTCCCACTTATCACCTGTGTGCCTAGTGAATTGACAACTAAAAAGTGGTGATTAACTGTGTATTTTGCTATAGAAAAAACATGTGTTTAGAGGAAAATATGTTAAAAACATTGTAAAATAAATGGGTATCATGCAAGAACCTGATTACTTATATTGTAGAATCAGATTTGTCCTACATCCATTCCGTGCGGGACTCTAGTTTGAAGCTTGAAAATCCAATATAATATAATATCAATAAAAATAAATTTAATCTCACTTTCACACATTCTTTGCCCCCCCCAGAAAATTGATTATCTGGACATTACATTAGCAGGGAATACAACCACAGGTACAATAATAATTTCCCCATATAGAGAACCAACAGACAGTAATTCAATTCTACGGGCAAGGTCATGTCATCCACCACATGTCATTAGAAATATTCCGGTGAGGGAATTAATAAAAACTAAAAGAAATTATTAATCTAAAGACAATTTCAACAAGGAATCAAATACTGTCAGAACTAGATTTATACAAAGGGGTCATCCAGATTTAACCCCGAAAAGAGCTCCATCTATTGTGGAGGATAGTGACAGAGATAGTTCATTATTAGGAATAGCACTCAAAAAAATATTAAACAACACAATTTTAATAAAAAATTAACACTTTCTCAACGCAATTATAAAAAAAAATATTTACTGATCTTGAACCAAGACAATAAATTATCAAAAAACATAAAAAACTCAGACTTCAGTTTTGTGGCAAGAAAGGCACCCACTCTTGGTACAATGTTAGCACCCAGGTTTTTTTTTTTCCAAGAAAACAATACACATAAGTCATCATGGCTTTCTTTTAAAGGTTTCTTCAAATGCTAACAGGGCATATACATTGCAAATCTTGCAGTCATGCAGTTAAAACCGGAAGTTTCCGCTCAAATACAAATGGAACACAATTCACCATAAATAGTTTCATCAATTGTAATACTACAGGGGTTATATACCTGACTAAATACATAGAATGCAAGATTCTATATGTAGGATGTACATCGGGTCCTCTTAAGAAGCACCTCAGAAGACACTTAACAGATGCGATTAGTTCCATGACAGTCAATATGTCGGCAGTCTCGAGACATTTTTCACCAAAACTCCAAGGAGACACCAAATTTTAAGATTTACAAACTAATTAGAGGGGGCGATTTAAAAAGAAAAATTTTAAATAGGGAATCGTTTTGGATTTTCAAGCTTCAAACTAGAGTCCCACATGGAATGAATATAAGACCAGATCTGATTGTATTTTACAATGTTTTCCTCTGTATATATTTTTTTTCAGGGTTAATCACCACTTTTTAGTTGTCATTTCATAAGGCACACAGGTGATAAGTGGGAGGAGAAATACAAGTATATAAGCATTACAAAACCTTTAATAATAGACCACGGCTAAGGTTTCCCAGCCAAAACTCGTTGGTTTAGTCAAGGTGGTTTGCCAGTAATGTTGGTTTTAATTTAGATTAATAAATGTAAAATTTTATTTATTTAACCTACCTGTCAACGCTGGAGAAAATCTTCCTTTTTATTCAAGTTGTGTAGACTAGAACACCGCAGGGGCTAATACAATAAGTAATCAGCAGGCATTCCACAAATTAACATACAAGAGTCAACATACAGGCTCAATTTAGACCACTGACACACTAATAAGAGAAATTGAATGATTGCTTTACTTGATTACAAATATTGTGTCTGGCGTTGTGTATACATAAGATGCAGCCTTCACGACTTCCTGTGCTTACGGGAGAGACACACTTTCCAAGAGAGATTTGTGCATCTTAAACTGAAGAACAAGTAAATCTCTAATAAAACACAATAAGATTGACGTAACCGGTGCTCCGTGCTGGAAAAAGTCTGCATCCCTTAAGTCCATGGACTCCGCTTTAAGTCCATGAGTCCAATAGTCTTTATTCCATGGCCAGCTCCTCGCACACGGGGTATGCCATAATTATCTGACAGTTTCAGGTCCTAACTTTGGAATTCGCCTGTAACTTCCTGTTGTGCGACTATTTTAGAGTTGCCATTTGATTGTAAAATAACAAACATGCAAACTGGTCACAAACAAGTTACAGCTGTGATCTATGAAAGGTAATGTCAAATTTGACTTGTGCCCAAAATCCAGCAGATTTAGCTTTTTGGCCACAGTCGTGTTATATCCTGTGCCTTAGTGTAATTTCATTGACCCTTGTTAAACGGTGCTCAATCTATTATCGGTACCAAGATATTTATCTTTCCTATATCAATGTCAATCTGTGATTTTCTTTTTTTTCTTTTCAATTCTTTGTTGATTTTGATGTATGTTTATAGTCACTGGGGTTCATTTCTCAAGACTAGTGATTTATACAACAGTCTTAGCCCCTTCCTGACCTGGCGATTTTCTGTTTTGTGTTTTTTCCTCCTTTTTTTTCCAAAAGTCAGATTATTTATTTTTCTGTTGACATAACCATATGAGGGTTTATTTTTTGTGGGAAGTTTTGTATGGCACCATTCATTTGACCATGCAATGTACTAAAACACTGTAAAATAAATTTTATATATTATATAATATTTCTGGGGGGGGGGGGGTTTAAGACACTTGCCATATAGATTAATTAGCTTTATATTTTGATTGAACATGGTGATGAAAAAAATGTTAATTTCTTTAATGATTTATTTTTAAAGAGCAAAAAAGGAACAATTCAAATTTTTATTTGTTTTATATTTAAAAAAAAACTATTTTTACAGTATTTTTTTAACCCTTTTAGGGTAAATAAACCTGCAATTATAATTTCTATATACTCCTAAGCTACAGTGTTGCAGTAAATGGTCCAGATAACGGACGCCGCCATAGTTGTTCTAATCCTGTCTCTGATGACAATGCAACTCCTGAAAACTCTTCAAGAAAAGACCCAAAATGAGCCCCCAGTGGTCAAAGAGAAAATTGCAAGGTTTCAAATTTTTTTTTTTTTAAGAAAGATTGTGATTTGGAAAGAAAAAAACTGGCAAAAACAAATACATAACAATAGGTTATTTTTTTTCTGATTGATTCCCTTGTAAGGTTTTTTTTGTGAAACATAAACTTTTGTTGTTTGGACAGTGAATGCAGACAGCTATATTTTTATATTATCGATCTGTTATAGTAGCATCAACCCAGGAACTGCATAATTTCTGACCTCCTCACACTGAAAAGAAAAAAAACCTGTTTAAAAATAAAATCTAAATTTGTCTTTTACGCTGTTTTTTTATGCATTTTTAAATAATTTAAAATTTCCTGCAGTGTTTAAAGTAATAAATAACTTGGACGCCTCCTGTGCCTGTAGAATGGATACTAAAGTGCCCCTCGTTAAAAAAAAAAAAAGATAGAAAAATAAAAAAAAATTGTATATGTTGGTGTTGCTTGCTGGCACGCTATAATATATGCAATGACTATTCCTGTGTTCTGTCATACACTTGACACCTAGAAATAGCAGTAATAATTTAATGTGGCGTGTTTCCCAAACTCAACAATAGCTTGCATTTGCATTAGATTTATGTATGCTGATTATTGGGTTAGGAATGAAGGGAATCTGACAAATAGAGAAGAAATAGCTCAAGGAAATTATGGTCCAACTGTTTTAATGGAAGATTTGTAAATGGTAAAAATTCCAGGAAATTCTGTAAACTTGCATAGAAAGTCTCACAAATGTATCCTGCATAATGTAAACCTGAGATTTTGCTCCGACTCTGCGTATTTTTTCCAGGTCCTTCTTTTTTTTCCCTTATATAAGCTGCTGAATGTACTAGAAGATACTTCTTTGCTTTAATTATTTTAGCTTTTTAGCTTTTTTATGCATTTAATGCTTTTACTGAAATGTAAAAATCCTAAAATGCATCTCAAAGCATTCATTAAATTTCTGTTTTTCATCATGGTCAAAATCTGCGGTATATCCGAAAATACGTCCTCTTAATTTTTGCAAAAAATTTATGGATTTTACTGGCTTTCTGTGCACTTGCATTAAGTATACACAACCATCTGCAGTGTAAAAACTGTTATATAAAGCTGCATGGGCAAAAACTGCACAAAACACAGAGGATATATCCATTGGTTTTTTAAACCCCTTCATGACCTTGCAATTTTCCGTTTTTTTTTCCCATTTTTTTTTTTTTCCCCCATTTTTGTTTTTTTTTTCTTCCATTTTTCCCCAAGACCCGTAACTTTTTTTATGTTTCCGTCAATATGGCCATATGAGGACTTGTTTTTTTCGGGATCAGTTGTACTTTTGAATGACCCCATTGATTTAGGATAATCAATGGGGTCAATATCTCAATATAGTGTACTGGAAGACAGGGAAAAATTCCAAGTACGGTGAAATTATAAAAAAAAAAAGTGCAAGTTTTTGGGGTGGAATTTTATTTACCATATTCACTATATAGTAAAACTGACCTGGCAATATAATTCCTCAGATCAGTATGCGTACGTAGATACCAAGCATAGTTTTGTTTTTTATTTACCATAAGTGGTGAAAACAAATTCTGAAATTTGTAAGTAAATTTTTTTTCCGCTCATGTCGCCATTTTCGGAGAACAATAATAATTTCATTTTTCAGGACCTGGGACGGTGTGAGGATTTATTTTTTGCGGCTCGAGAGATGACTCTTTATTGATACAATTATGAGGTAAATAAAATATTTTGATCTCCTCTTACTGCATTTATTTCAATCTTGCGGCTGCCAAAAATATAGTAATTCTGGCTTTTTTATTTTTTTTTTCTCATTACGCCGTTTACCAATTGGATTGTTATTACATTTTGCTAGATTGGACATTTCTGAATCCAGCGATACCAAATATGTGTATTTTTTTTTTTTTGTCTTCAAGGAGGCAAAAGGGGGGGGGGGGACTACTCATTGGCACCCAGCGATCACGTGAGGGGTGCCAACAGGCCACATTAATGACATGCTTTTTGATAGCGCGTCTTACACGACCTTTGATGTAAATATACGTCAAAGTTAGTGAAGACGCACACATTACAAAGATCACATACAGGGGCTTCTCAAAAAATTAGAACATCATCAAAACGTTAATTTATTTCAGTTCTTCAATGCAAACAGTGAAACTCATATATTATAGAGAGTCATTACAGAGTGATCTATTTCACGTGTTTATTTCTGGGGCTACAAGTGTCACATTCCTTGTGTCAGCCACTCATGACCAATAGACAACACCAGAAGCGTCTCACCTGGGCCAAGGAGAAACAGACCCGGACTGTTGTCAGTGGTCCAAGGTGTTGTTTTCAGATGAAGGTAAATTTTGCAATTCATTAGGAAATCAAGGTCCGAGAGTCTGGAGGAAGAGCGCAGAGGCCACAATCCAAGCTGCTGGAGGTCTGGTGTGAAGTTTCCACAATCAGTGATGGTTTGGGGAGCCATGTCATCTGCTGGTGTAGGTCCACTGGGTTTTATCAAGACCAAAGTCAGTGCAGCCGTCTACCAGGACATTTTACAGCACTTTATGCGTCCCTCTGCCGACAAGCTTTTTGGAGATGGAAATGTCATTCTCCAGCAGGACTTGGTACTTTTTGCATTGTGGACAGGTACCAATACCTGGTTTACAAACAGTAAATTTGATTGGCAGCAAACTCCCCTGACCTTAACCCTATAGAGAATCTATGGGTTATTGTCAAGAGGAAGATGAGAGACACCAGACCCAACAATGCAGACGAGCTGAAGGCAGCTATCAAAGCAACCTGGGCTTCCATAACACCTCAGTAGTGCCACAGGCTGATTACCTCCATGCCATGCTACATTGAAGCAAAAGGACCAAGTATTGAGTGCATTTACTGAACATCAGTAGTGTAGCTACCGGGGGGGGGGGGGCAGAGGGGCCATCGCCTCGGGCCCAGGGCTCAGAGGGGGCCCACCCAGAGCTACGGTACTGTAACTGTATCGGCATGTGCAGCGCACGGCTACAGTTCCCTTCTGCAGCAGAGCAGGGAGAATCGATCGCCCTGCTCTGACGCCTGCTATGGGGCCCCTGAGATAGATCTGCCTATAGGGGGGCTGCTTTATACTTCAGGATCTGCCTATAAAGGGGCTGCCTTATACTTCAGGATCTGCCTATAGGGGGGCTGCCTTATACTTCAGGATCTGCCTATAGGGGGGCTGCCTTATACTTCAGGATCTGCCTTTGAGGGGCTGCCTTATGCTTCAGGATCTGCCTATAGGGGGCTGCCTTATACTTCAGAATCTACCTATGGGGTACTGCCTTTTACTACATGGTCTGCCTATGGGGTGCTGCCTTTTACCAGAGTCTGCCTATGGGGTGCTGCCTTTTACTAGAGTCTGCCTATGGGGTGCTGCCTTTTACTAGAGTCTGCCTATGGGGTGCTGCCTTATACTACAGGGTCTGCCTATGGGGTGCTGCCTTTTACTAGAGGCTGCCTTATACTACAGGGTCTGCCTGTGGGGTGCTGTCTTATACTACAGGGTCTGCCTATGGGGATGCTGTCTTGTGCAATAGAGTCTGCCTATGGGTACTGCCTTGTGCTATAGAGTAGGCCTATGGGGAGTGCATTATACTATATGGAGACCTATGGAGAGTGGATTATACTGTATTTAGGATGATCTGGTGCATTATAATATATGGAGGCCATCTAGTGGGCCATCATACAGTGTGGAGATTACAGTGAAGCGGCTATCATACAGTGTTGGAGCCATCAAACAGTTTGGGGGCTACTAAGGGGTCAGTATACTGTGTGGATGGTACTATACAGTGAGGGGGCATTATACTGTATAGAGGAGCTGCACAGGGGGGCAGACTCGGGACATTATTAAATGTAAAGTGGGCATTTCTTGTTATAAGGGATCTCAGGTTACTGTGACTATCGAAGGGACCCACATGGCAATATTACTTTCTAGGGAGCAAAATGTGGGCACTGTTTTCTAGGGCACTGTTTTCTAGGGCACTTGCACCCGGCATTACTATATTATAGAGGGGTGCTTTAGAATTTAGTAGGCACAGAGAACAGCACAGCAGGTGCAGTAATAGGGACACATACGGCAGCAGCGGCTCAGTATTGGGGTATCAGGTGCAGTAATAGGGACACATACGGCAGCAGTGGCTCAGTATTGGGGTATCAGGTGCAGTAATAGGGACACATACGGCAGCAGCGGCTCAGTATTGGGGTATCAGGGGCAGTAATAGGGACACATACGGCAGCAGCGGCTCAGTATTGGGGTATCAGGTGCAGTAATAGGGACATACGGCAGCAGTGGCTCAGTATTGGGGTATCAGGTACAGTAATAGGGACACATACGGCAGCAGCGGCTCAGTATTGGGGTATCAGGCGCAGTAATAGGGACACATATGGCAGCAGCGGCTCAGTATTGGGGTATCAGCAGGATGAGGAGTTTGTGCAGGTTGGGAATAGTTGGTGATGGCTGGAATATGAGAATTGAAATGTGTCTTTGTTGTATTCTCTGCAGTCGAGTCGTGGCTGAAAGAAGTTGTCATGTCGGTCTGGGCCAGATGGAAAAGACGGGAAAAGTGAATGATTCCATCAGAGAACATCAGTGGTAAGACATTATCTGTAACTGTACTGTGATCTCTTATATGTTCTGTAGGGCTGGTATCGACCACTGACCATATGGCGTAATATCCATGTTGGTCGTTATATAGAGATTATCTTCAGTAACAGCGCGGTCATCTGCTGAGGTTCTCCTCCACTATTAGGGCGCGTCACCGAGTTGTAATGAAGGTTACCTGGTTAGGGGCCCACTCAGAAGCTTCGCCCCCCCTGAACCAAAACCCTAGCTACACCTCTGCTGAACATACATTTCAGTAGGCCAACATTTCAGATTTTAAAATTATTTTTCAAGCTGGTGTTATAAAGTATTCTATTTTACTGAGACAATGACTTTTGTGTTTTCATTGGCTGTAAGCCATAATCATCAACATTAACAGAAATAAACACTTAAAATAGATCACTCTGTGTGTAATGACTCTATATAATGAGTTTTACTTTTTGTATTGAAGAACTGAAATAAATTAACTTTTTGATGATATTCTAATTTTGTGAGATGCACCTGTATATACACACATACCCAGCAAGTAGTTATACACATATGTACATGACACACGTACATGGCACACACTTGTATACACACGTACACGGCACACACTTATACACACAAGTCCACAGTACACAGAAATACACACATGCACACAGTGCACACTTGTATCCACACGTACACGGCATGCACTTATACACTCACGTCCATGGCACACACTCATACACACATGTACACGGCATGCACTGTAAGATTGTAGTAGCATCATACTCAGTGAAGAGGCAGTGACCCACAAAGTTTCAACACAAAAGTCTCCTTAAAGGGAATCTGTCACCCCCAAAATCGAGGGTGAGGTAAGCCCACCGGCATTAGGGGCTTATCTACATCATTCTGTAATGCTGTAGATAAGCCCCTGATGTATCCTAAAAGATGAGAAAAAGACGTTAGATTATACTCACCCAGGGACGTTCCCGCTGCTGGTCCGGGTCCGGCGTCTCCTATCTTCTGATGATGATGTCCTCTTCTTGTCTTCAGGCTGTGGCTCCGGCTCCGGCGTACTTTGTCTGCCCTGTTGAGGGCAGAGCAAAGTACTGCAATGCGCAGGTGCCGGGCCTCTCTGACCTTTTCCGACGCCTGCGCACTGCAGTACTTTGCTCTGCAGCGACCCCTACCTGTGAAATGCCTCACATTGCAATCACAGCTACACCTGTGACTGCCATGCACACCTATGGACTTCATCCATCTGCATGCACAACCTGGGGAGAAGACACAGCGACCCCTACCTGTGACATGAGTCACTGCCTTACATTGCAATCACAGCTACACCTGTGACTGCCATGCACACCTTTGGACTTCATACGCCTCTGTGCGCATTCTAGGGAGCACAAACAGTGCCCCCTAGCTGCAACAGGGGTCACTGCCCCACAGCACTTATACACACACGTACATGGCACACACATATACACACGTACACGGCCCACACTTATACATCACGTATTGTGAATGGTGGATCCTGTTCTTTATTCTCCCTAGAGGTGTTCCCTTTCATTGTAACCCTGTCTGTGACGAGACTGCTGAGTATAGAGAAGGAAATATTCGCTCATGTAACTCTCCATGCCCAGAGAGAAATATATAGATTTTGTTTTTAATTATAAATATCATGTAAAAAATAAAAATCAACAATTCTAAAAAATATGTTTAACAAATTTTTTTTTTTTTTTAACACAGGATCGTTATCCGAGGACACATTACCTTTAATTACATACTGTAGTAGGGAAACTATTTTAGGGTTTTGCTACTTAAGCAATGACATCAAATCTTGGTGTAAGTGGATTACAGGTGAAGCTTCGCTGTGACCGTCGTGTAACTCGACTGTACGGCACCGACTCTTCCTCACCTGACGTCACATACTTTGCCTCATTACGGCGCACCCTCCTACATGTTCTTTCACCTCTTTGTTTTTGTTGATTCACATTGCTAGCTCGTCTGTGTGGAGCTGTCATCTCTATTTAATGTTTGTTTAAATGTTTTAATTGTGTAATTGTTATAATTACCCCACATGTACAGCGCAGCCTCGGATATTGTGTGCATGGCAAATGTTTTACTACCAATAATAATTAGTTATAATGAATATTTAAAAAATAAACTCCTTTATTAAAAAAATATCGCTGAATGTCAATATGCCGGGGTGAGGATATATAAATAAAAAAAAATCTTATCTAATTATTCTTTTACTTTTTTTTTTTATATATTAACTTTTTTTTCCACCACTTATTTCCTTCTGGTTTAAAACGCTGGACATGTATACTATGTATGTGTTGGTGCAGGGTAATTGTAGTTGTGTTGCAGATTACCACTAATAAGATTATCACCCAGATACTTAAGAAACATTAGGTCACTGGGTATCTGCAGGGCGCTCGTCTGTTACATTAGTCATACACATAGGGCAAAAGGTAGCAAAATTAGCAATTTTTATTATTTCTGCTTATTATATCTTTGCACAAATTCTATTGCTCAATGGCTAATGGCATGCTACTAAAAAAAATAAAATGACCTGTGGGGCTGCAGTTTTTTTCTTGTCATCATCCGAAACATGGCATGTATTGCCGAACCTGTCAATCACGACTGATCATTTTAAAATGTAACACTCGCGCCCAGACTGGTTGGCGTGGGCATCCGGGGGTGTGGGCCCACTGACCAGACTACCCTGGAAGGGGTGTAACTAAGTACCTTCCTAGGTGTTTGCTGTAGCCTCTGATGGTGAGGTCAGACTTGTGCAATAGGAAGCTACCAGGTACCACTCCAGGGTGGAGTCTGACTGTGGATGCTGATCCCACCGGGGGACAGGACACAGGCAGGCACGGCTGTGACACTGGCTGACAGATGGGTACGGCAGAGGCCCTGATGAGCAGACGGGCTTGACGGAGACACAGGTGGGCATGGCTGGCAGGCATGGCTGGCACACTGAACGGTAGGCAGGCACGTATGGCACACTGGTGGGTCAGACGGACAGGGCTGACACTCTGGTAGGAACTGGTACAGAGGCAGGTGTTTGGAAGCAGGTAAGGACCTGTTCAGACTGGAGGGTATATGGGAACAGGTAGGGGACTGTTGAATATAAGAAACAGGTAGAGATCTGTGCAGCAAGTTGCAGAACGGAGATAGAGCAAGACCGCAAGAGCGGATGCAGAGCTGATCCCCAGGAGGCGGGGTTAAGAGCAGGAGGCGGAGCCAAGAACAGAAATGCAGGAGGCGGAGCCAGGACCAGAAACACAGGTAAGAGCAAAGAAGGAGAAGACGGAGCTAAGAGCAGAGAAGAAGAAGACGGAGCTAAGAGCAGAAAAGGAGAAGACGGAGCTAAGAGAAGAGAAGGAGAAGACGGAGCTAAGAGCAGAGAAGGAGAAGACGGAGCTAAGAGCAGAGAAGGAGAAGACGGAGCTAAGAGCAGAGGAGAAGACAGAGCTAAGAGCAGAGAAGGAGATGACGGAGTTAAGAGCAGAGAAGGTGAAGGCGGAGCCAACAGCGGAGACACTGGAGGCAGAGCCAAGAGCGGAGATGCTGGAGGCAGAGCCAAGAGCGGAGACGCTGGAGGCAGAGCCAAGAGCCAGAACCACAGGAGGCAGAGCCAAGAGCCAGAACCGCAGGAGGCAGAGCCAAGAGCCAGAAGGCAGAGAACCACAGGTAGTGGTAAGAAGCACAGAGCCACGTGTAATAGCAAACAGAGCAGAGAGATGCAGAGCCACAGATAGTGGCAAACAGAGCAGAGAGATAAGGCGGAGGTCCACACAGCAGAGTGCGAATGACAACAGACAAAGAAGGAACAGGAACGGACATAGACCAGAGTTCAGACAGGAACGGACACAGATAAACAAACAGAACACAGATAAAGGCCTGCGTATTGCAGCCCTCAGAGACAGGAACAGAACACGACCTGGCAGCTCAGTAGCAAATGCTAACTGAAGGAAATAGTTTGCTCAGGTGTCCTTCAATGGGTGAGGACGGTTTAAGTATCAAATGCCACTAGGCAATTGGTCGGGGACACCATAGGGCGGTGCACACAGAGTCAATAAGAATCTGGATTTGCCAGCGCCGAATGATCTAAGTTTTCAGCCATCAGGTGCCATATTACTTCAGTCATGGTTCCCATCGCTGACCGGTGATGGTAGAGCCAATGATCGGTCAGAGTGGTCACATACAGATGCCTGTTATGATCTGGTGGCCTAAGAGCAGCATGGGACGTACTCTGGAGAAGGTGGTACCTGTACTGACCGCAGACCCTGAACTTAACACCGCAACTAGAAGTAGCCGTGGAATGTACCTTTCTCTCCCTAGACATCTCGACACAGCCGGAGGACTAATTACCCCTAGAGATGGAAACGGGAAAACTATCTTGCCTCAGAGAAAATCCCCAAAGGATAGACAGCCCCCCATAAATATTGACTGTGAGAGGAGAGGGAAAAGACATACACAGACTGAAATCAGAATTTAGCAAAGGAGGCCACTTCTAGCTAAATAGAAAGGATAGGACAGAGTACTATGCGGTCAGTATTAAAACACTAGAAAATATCCACAACAGAAAATACAAAATCGCCACATCTAACTAAAGATATGGAGGGTATATCTGCATCTCCAGAGATACCAGCTTGGCTAAACAAATCCTTATACAGACCAAGCTGGACTAGACAAAAACATGGAAAAGAACTGACAATTAAGCCCACAGCATGTGGACAGCAAAAAATCAAGGCCAGAACTTATCTTGGTTGAAATGAACAGCAAGCAGAAGAGACCAGGCAGGGATGTGAATCCTCCAGGAACAATGGACAACTGGCACTGACTAAAGGGTGAAACAAGGCTAAATAGCCCAGTCAGAATTACAAAAAGTGAACACACCTGACATGTATACTATGTATGTGTTGGTGCAGGGTAATTGTAGTTGTGTTGCAGATTACCACTAATAAGATTATCACCCAGATACTTAAGAAACATTAGGTCACTGGGTATCTGCAGGGCGCTCGTCTGTTACATTAGTCATACACATAGGGCAAAAGGTAGCAAAATTAGCAATTTTTATTATTTCTGCTTATTATATCTTTGCACAAATTCTATTGCTCAATGGCTGATGGCATGCTACTAAAAAAAATAAAATGACCTGTGGGGCTGCAGTTTTTTTCTTGTCATCATCCGAAACATGGCATGTATTGCCGAACCTGTCAATCACGACTGATCATTTTAAAATGTAACACTCGCGCCCAGACTGGTTGGCGTGGGCATCCGGGGGTGTGGGCCCACTGACCAGACTACCCTGGAAGGGGTGTAACTAAGTACCTTTCTAGGTGTTTGCTGTAGCCTCTGATGGTGAGGTCAGACTTGTGCAATAGGAAGCTACCAGGTACCACTCCAGGGTGGAGTCTGACTGTGGATGCTGATCCCACCGGGGGACAGGACACAGGCAGGCACGGCTGTGACACTGGCTGACAGACGGGTACGGCAGAGGCCCTGATGAGCAGACGGGCTTGACGGAGACACAGGTGGGCATGGCTGGCAGGCATGGCTGGCACACTGAACGGTAGGCAGGCACGTATGGCACACTGGTGGGTCAGACGGACAGGGCTGACACTCTGGTAGGAACTGGTACAGAGGCAGGTGTTTGGAAGCAGGTAAGGACCTGTTCAGACTGGAGGGTATATGGGAACAGGTAGGGGACTGTTGAATATAAGAAACAGGTAGAGATCTGTGCAGCAAGTTGCAGAATGGAGATAGAGCAAGACCGCAAGAGCGGATGCAGAGCTGATCCCCAGGAGGCGGGGTTAAGAGCAGGAGGCGGAGCCAAGAACAGAAATGCAGGAGGCAGAGCCAGGACCAGAAACACAGGTAAGAGCAAAGAAGGAGAAGACGGAGCTAAGAGCAGAGATGAAGAAGACGGAGCTAAGAGCAGAAAAGGAGAAGACGGAGCTAAGAGAAGAGAAGGAGAAGACGGAGCTAAGAGCAGAGAAGGAGAAGACGGAGCTAAGAGCAGAGAAGGAGAAGACGGAGCTAAGAGCAGAGGAGAAGACAGAGCTAAGAGCAGAGAAGGAGATGACGGAGTTAAGAGCAGAGAAGGTGAAGGCGGAGCCAACAGCGGAGACACTGGAGGCAGAGCCAAGAGCGGAGATGCTGGAGGCAGAGCCAAGAGCGGAGACGCTGGAGGCAGAGCCAAGAGCCAGAACCACAGGAGGCAGAGCCAAGAGCCAGAACCGCAGGAGGCAGAGCCAAGAGCCAGAAGGCAGAGAACCACAGGTAGTGGTAAGAAGCACAGAGCCACGTGTAATAGCAAACAGAGCAGAGAGATGCAGAGCCACAGATAGTGGCAAACAGAGCAGAGAGATAAGGCGGAGGTCCACACAGCAGAGTGCGAATGACAACAGACAAAGAAGGAACAGGAACGGACATAGACCAGAGTTCAGACAGGAACGGACACAGATAAACAAACAGAACACAGATAAAGGCCTGCGTATTGCAGCCCTCAGAGACAGGAACAGAACACGACCTGGCAGCTCAGTAGCAAATGCTAACTGAAGGAAATAGTTTGCTCAGGTGTCCTTCAATGGGTGAGGACGGTTTAAGTATCAAAGGCCACTAGGCAATTGGTCGGGGACACCATAGGGCGGTGCACACAGAGTCAATAAGAATCTGGATTTGCCAGCGCCGAATGATCTAAGTTTTCAGCCATCAGGTGCCATATTACTTCAGTCATGGTTCCCATCGCTGACCGGTGATGGTAGAGCCAATGATCGGTCAGAGTGGTCACATACAGATGCCTGTTATGATCTGGTGGCCTAAGAGCAGCATGGGACGTACTCTGGAGAAGGTGGTACCTGTACTGACCGCAGACCCTGAACTTAACACCGCAACTAGAAGTAGCCGTGGAATGTACCTTTCTCTCCCTAGACATCTCGACACAGCCGGAGGACTAATTACCCCTAGAGATGGAAACGGGAAAACTATCTTGCCTCAGAGAAAATCCCCAAAGGATAGACAGCCCCCCATAAATATTGACTGTGAGAGGAGAGGGAAAAGACATACACAGACTGAAATCAGAATTTAGCAAAGGAGGCCACTTCTAGCTAAATAGAAAGGATAGGACAGAGTACTATGCGGTCAGTATTAAAACACTAGAAAATATCCACAACAGAAAATACAAAATCTCCACATCTAACTAAAGATATGGAGGGTATATCTGCATCTCCAGAGATACCAGCTTGGCTAAACAAATCCTTATACAGACCAAGCTGGACTAGACAAAAACATGGAAAAGAACTGACAATTAAGCCCACAGCATGTGGACAGCAAAAAATCAAGGCCAGAACTTATCTTGGTTGAAATGAACAGCAAGCAGAAGAGACCAGGCAGGGATGTGAATCCTCCAGGAACAATGGACAACTGGCACTGACTAAAGGGTGAAGCAAGGCTAAATAGCCCAGTCAGAATTACAAAAAGTGAACACACCTGATAAATGCTGCGATCCAGAGACAGCAGCACCACCACTTATAACCACCGGAGGGAGCCCAAGAGCAGAACTCACAACAGAACCACCCCTTGAGGAGGGGTCACCGAACCCTCACCAGAGCCCCCAGGCCGATCCGGACGAGCCAAATGAAAGGCACGAACCAAATCCTCAGCATGAACATCGGAGGCAACAACCCAAGAATTATCCTCCTGGCCATAACCCTTCCATTTGACAAGATACTGAATCTTCCGCCTCGAAAAACGAGAATCCAAAATCTTCTCAACCACATACTCCAACTCCCCATCAATCAACACCGGGGCAGGAGGATCAACAGAGGGAACAACGGGCACCACATATTTCCGCAACGAAGATCTATGAAAAACATTATGGATGGAAAAAGAGGCTGGAAGGGCCAAACGAAAAGACACTGGATTGATAATCTCAGAAATCCTATAAGGGCCAATAAACCGAGGCTTAAACTTAAGGGAAGAAACCTTCATAGGAACATGACGGGAAGACAACCAGACCAAATCCCCAACCTGAAGCCGGGAACCAACACACCGACGACGGTTAGCAAAACGCTGAGCCCCCTCCTGAGACAACACCAAATTGTCAACAACATGAGCCCAAATTTGCTGCAACCTGTCAACCACAGAGTCCACCCCAGGACAATCAGAAGGCTCAACCTGCCCTGAAGAAAAACGAGGATGAAAACCAGAGTTACAAAAGAAGGGTGAAACCAAGGTAGCAGAACTAGCCCGATTATTAAGGGCAAACTCGGCCAATGGCAAGAAAGCCACCCAATCATCCTGATCAGCAGACACAAAGCATCTCAAATAAGTTTCCAAAGTCTGATTAGTTCGCTCGGTTTGGCCATTTGTCTGAGGATGAAATGCGGAAGAAAAAGACAAATCAATGCCCAGCCTAGCACAAAAGGCCCGCCAAAACCTAGAAACAAACTGGGAACCTCTATCGGACACAATATTCTCCGGAATGCCATGCAAACGAACCACATGCTGAAAAAACAACGGAACCAAATCAGAAGAGGAAGGCAATTTAGGCAAAGGTACCAAATGAACCATCTTAGAAAACCGGTCACAAACCATCCAGATAACCGACATCCTCTGGGAAACCGGAAGATCCGAAATAAAATCCATAGAAGTATGCGTCCAAGGCCTCTCAGGGACCGGCAAAGGCAAAAGCAACCCACTAGCGCGGGAACAGCAAGGCTTGGCCCGGGCACAAGTCCCACAGGACTGCACAAAAGAACGCACATCCCATGACAAAGAAGGCCACCAAAAGGACCTACCAACCAATTCTCTGGTCCCAAAGATCCCAGGATGACCAGCCAACACAGAACAATGAACCTCAGAAATCACTTTACTAGTCCATCTGTCAGGAACAAACAGTTTCCCCACTGGACAGCGGTCAGGTTTATCAGCCTGAAATTCCTGAAGAACCCGTCGTAAATCAGGGGAGATGGCAGAAAGAATCACCCCTTCCTTCAGAATGCCGACCGGCTCCAGGACCCCAGGAGAATCAGGCAAAAAGCTCCTAGAGAGGGCATCAGCCTTAACATTCTTAGAACCCGGAAGATATGAGACCACAAAATCAAAACGGGAGAAAAACAGGGACCATCGGGCCTGTCTAGGATTAAGCCGTTTGGCGGACTCGAGGTAAATCAGATTCTTATGATCGGTCAAGACCACAATACGATGCTTGGCCCCCTCAAGCCAATGTCGCCACTCCTCAAATGCCCACTTCATAGCCAACAACTCACGATTGCCGACATCATAATTGCGTTCCGCAGGCGAAAATTTTCGAGAAAAGAAGGCACACGGTTTCATCAAGGAACCATCAGAATTCCTCTGAGACAAAACGGCCCCTGCCCCAATCTCAGAAACGTCAACCTCAACCTGAAATGGAATGGAGACATCCGGCTAACGCAACACAGGGGCAGAAGTAAATCGGCATTTAAGCTCCTGAAAGGCAGAAACAGCCGCAGAGGACCAATTCGTCACATCAGCACCTTTCTTCGCCAAATCGGTCAGGGGTTTAACCACACTGGAAAAGTTGGCAATGAAACGGCGATAAAAATTAGCAAAGCCCAAAAATTTCTGAAGGCTCTTCACGGATGTGGGCTGGATCCAATCATGAATGGCCTGAACCTTAACCGGATCCATTTCTATAGATGAGGGAGAAAAAATTAAGCCCAAAAAAGAAATCTTCTGTACTCCAAAGAGGCACTTAGACCCCTTCAAAAACAAGGCATTATCACGAAGGATCTGAAATACCATCCTGACTTGTTTCACATGAGACTCCCATTCATCTGAAAAAATCAAAATATCATCCAAATATACAATCATGAATTTATCAAGATAATTCCGAAATATATCATGCATGAAGGACTGAAACACAGATGGAGCATTAGAGAGTCCGAATGGCATCACAAGGTATTCAAAATGGCCTTCGGGTGTATTAAACGCAGTTTTCCATTCGTCACCCTGCTTAATACGAACAAGATTATATGCCCCTCGAAGGTCAATCTTAGTAAACCAACTAGCCCCCTTAATCCTAGGAAACAGATCAGAAAGCAAAGGCAAAGGGTATTGGAATTTGACCGTGATCTTATTCAAGAGGCGATAATCAATACAGGGTCTCAAGGAGCCATCCTTCTTGGCAACAAAAAAAAAACCTGCTCCCAATGGTGAAGAAGATGGCTGAATATGCCCCTTCTCCAAAGACTCCTTTACATTGCTCCGCATGGCGGTATGTTCTGGCACAGACAGGTTGAAAAGTCGGCCCTTGGGAAACTTACAGCCTGGAATCAAGTCAATAGCACAATCACAGTCCCTATGCGGTGGAAGGGAACTGGACTTGGGCTCATTGAATACATCCTGGAAATCTGACAAAAACTCAGGAATTTCAGAAGAGGGGGAGGAGGCAATTGACATCAAAGGAACGTCACCATGAACCCCCTGACAACCCCAACTAGTCACAGACATAGATTTCCAATCTAATACCGGATTATGCACCTGTAACCATGGGAAACCCAGCACAATAGCATCATGCAAATTATGCAACACCAGAAAACGACAATCTTCCTGATGGTCTGGCACCATGCACATGGTCAGCTGTGTCCAAAACTGAGGTTTATTTTTAGCCAACGGTGTAGCATCAATGCCCCTCAAAGGAATAGGACTCTGTAAAGGCTGTAAGGGGAAACCACAACGTCTGGCAAATTCTAAGTCCATTAAGTTTAGAGCGGCGCCTGAATCCACAAATGCCATGACAGAAAATTACGATAATGAGCAGATCAGGGTCACAGATAACAGAAATTTAGGTTGTACAGTACTGATGGTAACAGAACTAGCGATTCTCTTGGTACGCTTCGTGCAATCAGAAATAACATGAGCAGAATCGCCGCAGTAAAAACACAACCTATTCTGACGTCTGAATCCTTGTCGTTCAGCTCTAGACACAATCCTATCACACTGCATAGGCTCAGGACTCCGCTCGGAAGACAATGCCATAGTGTGCACAACTCTGCGCTCACGCAAGCGCCGATCAATCTGAATGGCCAGAGACATAGAATCACTCAAACCAGCAGGCGTGGGGAACCCCACCATAACATCCTTAACGGATTCAGAAAGACCCTTTCTGAAAATTGCCACCAAGGCATCCTCATTCCATTTAGTCAGCACAGACCATTTTCTAAATTTCTGGCAATATGATTCTGCCGCTTCTTGACCCTGATACAGAGCCAACAAGGTCTTCTCAGCATGATCCACTGAATTAGGTTCATCATACAATAACCCAAGCGCCTGAAAAAAGGTGTCAATATTAAGCAAAGCCGGATTCCCAGGTTCCAGGGCAAATGCCCAATCCTGGGGGTCACCACGCAGCAGAGATATAACAATTTTAACCTGGTGGATGGAATCACCAGAGGAACGGGGTTTCAGAGCAAAAAACAGTTTACAGTTATTTTTAAAGCTCAAAAATTTGGACCTGTCCCCAAAAAACAAATCAGGAGTTGGAATTCTAGGTTCTAAAACCGGAGTCTGAATGGTATAATCGGAAATACCCTGTACTCTAGCAGCAAGTTGATCCACACGAGAAGCCAATCCCTGAACATCATGCCAGTGCCAAACTCCTGAGCCACCCAGAGGTAAAGAGGGAAGGAAAAAAAAAAACACAACAGACTACTGAAAAAAAATGGCTCAGCACTTTCCTTCCCTTCTTCTGAGATGCGGTTAACTCATTGTCGGCCAGTTGTACTGTTATGATCTGGTGGCCTAAGAGCAGCATGGGATGTACTCTGGAGAAGGTGGTACCTGTACTGACCGCAGACCCTGAACTTAACACCGCAACTAGAAGTAGCCGTGGAATGTACCTTTCTCTCCCTAGACATCTCGACACAGCCGGAGGACTAATTACCCCTAGAGATGGAAACGGGAAAACTATCTTGCCTCAGAGAAAATCCCCAAAGGATAGACAGCCCCCCACAAATATTGACTGTGAGAGGAGAGGGAAAAGACATACACAGACTGAAATCAGAATTTAGCAAAGGAGGCCACTTCTAGCTAAATAGAAAGGATAGGGCAGAGTACTATGTGGTCAGTATTAAAACACTAGAAAATATCCACAACAGAAAATACAAAATCTCCACATCTAACTAAAGATATGGAGGGTATATCTGCATCTCCAGAGATACCAGCTTGGCTAAACAAATCCTTATACAGACCAAGCTGGACTAGACAAAAACATGGAAAAGAACTGACAATTAAGCCCACAGCATGTGGACAGCAAAAAATCAAGGCCAGAACTTATCTTGGTTGAAATGAACAGCAAGCAGAAGAGACCAGGCAGGGATGTGAATCCTCCAGGAACAATGGACATCTGGCACTGACTAAAGGGTGAAGCAAGGCTAAACAGCCCAGTCAGAATTACAAAAAGTGAACACACCTGATAAATGCTGCGATCCAGAGACAGCAGCACTACCACTTATAACCACCGGAGGAAGCCCAAGAGCAGAATTCACAACAGATGCCCTCTTATAAAGACTGGGTGGGACACTGGATCGGACAGAGAAAGAAGATGCAAGTGGTATCTTGAGGGTCCGGAGACTTGTCACTAGTGTTGAGCAAACGTGTCCTTGTCCTTTGTGCTGGGATACGGTGTTGTGTGCTAACAGTGTGACTTCAGCATGCTCAAAAAATATGTTCTAGTCCCCGCGGCTGCACCACTGTTTAACAGCCGCAACACATTGAGGGATTGCCTAAAAAACAGGTAATAGACACCATAGGAGCGTTCTGGAGAAAATCAATTGTTTCAGTCACCAATTTAGACCCTCTAATAAGGATTAGCATTTTCTTGTTTTGGGACTGATTTATATGTTCATTTAAACCAATCACATCAGGGTATAGGGTTTTATCAAGATGGTATCTTTTCTGTCTGCAATAAACAATCCAACTCAACCATCGTCTGAAAGGAAGCACTAGCCCCCTTCATCAGGAACCGAGAAGACAAACTCCCTCATTCTTCTGCTGATGGAACAGGAACAATGGCCCCATACGTAAAACATCCTTTTTAATTCTTGTTACAGACAGTTGATTGGTCAACAAGAAAATTTCCCACATAAAGTGTTAGCGACTCTCTATTCTGCAGGGTTCACTTAAAAACCCAAGGGACCCTCCCGAGCTGAAAAAGTCCTCCCACTTGCGCGGCATTATTGCTCACTAGATTTGGATAAAAAATTTTGTTACGTTTTTAATTTTCCTGCCGTTCAGATAAATCCATCTCCCATTTGTAATCTCTGGATTGTGTACAAGGCTTAGGAGAGGAAAGTAGTTTCCTATCGTGTTTCTCCTTGGAAAACCACTTATCTACCATTTGCTTTTTAAAGGGTTTTGTTATATTCTAGACCAAAAACATAGTTATTTTTGAAAGAAAAAAAAAATTTGTGGATAAATATAAATGACACAGGGAAGGTGCTCCTAATGGTAAAAAGATTTGTGCATGAGATGATGAGGACGAAAAGTCAAAAGGGACACAAACCTATAAAGGTCGTGCTGAAATCAGTCAGTGGTTGCATCTGTCTAGAGGTCGATTTTCACATGCACCAGGCAAGAAAAACTCGGAATTGCTAAGATGCAATGAGACAGGATGGCCAAGTGCTAAAATGCATTTTACTTTTTATAAAGGTGTTACCTTTTGGAAGCCGTATTTTTCTAGCAGCTTCATCTATAAATTCCTGCGGCAGGAGCCTTCCTTCTGTTGTGATAGAGGATGATATCACATTGAACGGACAGCCCTGCGGTAAATGAGAAGCTTTTCTGTTGTAAAATGGTTCTTTATGGTCCCAACAAGTTACGGTGCCGAATCGGCGCCTTTTTCAAGATAAAAAAAATAGTTTTCTTCTGTTCTAGAAAAAAATAGAAACCTATCGCCAAGTGTCTCCATTCACTTAAAGTGAACGAGTTGTCAGAAAAATAACTTTTGCTTAAATTATTTTTTATTTTTTACATTTTATTATTTTTTTACGTTTTACGATCTTACTTATTTACTATGTATTTGTAGTTATCAATGCAGTTCAAAGCTCATGTTTCTGTGTGACTGTTCAATCCATGTTATTCTGAATCACTTTCACCCTGTTTTTCTTAAGAAATGCAACTGATGTGCATTTCGGATCATTATCATTTTTGAAAGTGCAGGTCTACAAAGAGCAGTACATCTGTGAATTCATGAACTTATCAATGACATGTAGCCCCTGACACCAGCAGCTCATGCAGCCCCCACATAAGGTCATTACCACCACCATGTCTCACTGTAGGTATAATGAATTTAGAAAAATAACTTTAAAAAAAATGCCTGATGCCTTACATTGACACATAGTGGGGGCAGAGTCCTGATGTCAGGCTGCATGAGCTGCTGATGTTGGGGTGCTATATGTCATTGTTGGTACCTAGAATTCACCAATCTGCTACTCTATAGTGAGAAAAGATGCCGCCATCACTCTGGGCCCTTGGTAGATGAGCACTTTTCGAATATAACAATGACCCAAAACAGACATCTGTTCTATTTCTGAAGAAGTACAGGGTGAAAGTGACTCTGTGACCAAGTGTCTCCTGATCTGAACCCACCCGGACACCTATGGGGGATTCTGACGAGAAAAGTTGTCATCACTCTCCATCCGTCATACACGCTGTCTTTAAAAATCATAGAGGCTATTCATACTACTAGATGTAGTAGTTTTAGATGTGGAGCGTACACATTTTTTAATTAATTAATTTAAGGTACATTATTAACCTTAGTTTTATGCTATGGGTTTAAAGAAATATTCTATGAAAAGCAGCCTTGTGAAAATTTGGGAAATTGTTTACATTCAATGAGATATTTAGTAAAATCTTACTTTTCAAAGGGGGTGTACTCATTTATGCTGAGAACTATGTACATATAAAATACAAAATTACTATTTCATAAACTTGTGTGAAGGTTCTTATTTGTAAAGGTTTTGGTTTTATAATGCGAAATTCAAACTGGTTTCCATTGACATAAGTTTCCTCCTATATTCATATATTTTCAGAATGCAGAATACACCTGGTCGCTAATAATAATATTCCAGCAAAGTTTCTATTTAATCTAATTTTTTGGTGGAATTTTCTGTCCCAACTAAACACGTTCTCCTCTGTCCTTCTGAAATCCCAGTGGACTCTTATTTTAGCCTGGAAGGTGATTCTTTAAGCCTCCATAGCAGAGCTCAGCTGGTAATGCTGAGATTTATCCCTAAGCCGTAAAATCTTTCTTCAGTTTATGGATTTCTCCTTTGTTGTAGTAATTATCACCGCCAACAGTTATGCAGAGTATTCAAACAATTTTTTGGAGCCTTTACACTACACAAGTCAGAGTAATTACACCCTCCGCGCATCACACATCATTAAATACATTGACATCTATCACAAAAGCAGAAGACACCGAGTATTACAGATCACAGTTGCCTTTTGTACACGGGAAATCAAACAGAAACCGCGCTTCACAAATTGACAAAAAACGACTGCGAAAAGGACTCCTTTTAGGAGTAGTTGTAGCGACTTGATGGACGTCTTCTACCCCACACATCTCCTCTTAGGGAGTGAAATCCGTCACCTGTATAAAGATGGCATGCGCCTCTCTTACGAGTATCCAGTTGTGAAACTAAAACAGCAGCGCTATATACCAGTCATATTTATCCCTTTAATTTCTGCGTGTGGCTTGTAAGGGCTCATGGTAAAATAATAAATCTCCTACCCAGAGTAGTAGCTTGGCTTTCTCTTACCAAACCAATCACAAAGATAAAAACATACATTACTTATAAATGTTCAAAAACTTATAAAACTGCTTTTATAAAATTAAAATACAATCTGGAACAAGTATATATCCATAAAAAAAACAAAGCGTAATGGTTGGGGAAAAGCAAATGTGCTGCTAAATCATTAAATAAATAAATACAAAAGTGGAAAACAGTATAACAAGCAAGTTCCTCAGACAAAGCTGTTGGCGAAACGCACATCACATGTGTGTTGGTGAAGAATAAAGCCCTGTACATCATTTGGTTGTTTATGTTTGAGTTAACGTCTTATTTATCTTCATTTTTGGCCTTTAGCATTAGATGGACTCTACAAACCACAAAAGTGACTCAGGTAGTGCAGCTCATCTAGGATGGCACATCAATGCGAGCTGTGGCAAGAAGGTTTGCTGTGTCTGTCAGTGTAGTGTACAGAGGCTGGAGGTGCTACCAGGAGACAGGCCAGTACACCAGGAGACATGGAGGGGGCTGTAGGAGGGCAACAACCCAGCAGCAGGACCGCTACCTCAGCCTTTGTGCAAGGAGGAACAGGAGGAGCACTGCCAGAGCCCTGCAAAATGACCTCCAGTAGGCCACAAATGTGCATGTGTCTGCACAAACGGTTAGAAACTGACTCCATGAGGATAGTCAGAGTGCCCAACGTCCACAGATGGGGGTTGTGCTCACAGCCCAACACCATGCAGGATGCTTGGCATTTACCACAGAACACCAGGATTGGCAAATTCGCAACTGGCGCCCTGTGCTCTTCACAGATGAAAGCATGTTCACACTGAGCACATGTGACAGAGTCTGGAGACGCAGTGGAGAGTGATCTGCTGCCTGCAACATCCTTCAGCATGACCGGTTTGGCAGTGGGTCAGTAATGGTGTGGGGTGGCATTTCTTTGGAGGGCCGCACAGCCCTCCATGTGCTCACCAGAGGTAGCCTGACTGCCATTAGGTACTGAGATGAGATCCTCAGACCCCTTGTGAGACCATAAGCTGGTGCTGTTGGCCCTGGGTTCCTCCTAATGCAGGACAATGCCAGACCTCATGTGGCTGGAGTGTGTCAGCATTTCCTGCAAGATGAAGGCATTGAAGCTATGGATTGGACCGCCTGTTCCCCAGACCTGAATCTGATTGAACACATCTGGGACATCATGTCTCGCACCATCCACCAATGTCACGTTGCACCACAGACGTCCAGGAGTTGGCGGATGCTTTAGGGAGGAGATCCCTCAGGAGACCATCCGCCGCCTCATCAGGAGCATGCCCAGGTATTGTAGGGAGGTCATACAGGCACGTGGAGGCCACACACACTACTGAGCATCATTTCCTTGTCTTGAGGCATTTCCACTGAAGTTGGATCAGCCTGTAATTTGATTTTCCACTTTGATTTTGAGTATCATTCCAAATCCAGACCTCCATGGGATATTCGTTTTGATTTACATTGATCATTTTTATAGTTACATAGTTATTAAGGTTGAAGGAAGACTTTAAGTCCATCTAGTTCAACACATAGCCTAGCATGCCCTAACATGTTGATCCAGGGGAAGGCAAAAAAAACCCATGTGGTAAGAGTAAGCTCCATCATGGGGAAAAAAATTCCTTCCCGACCCCACATACGGCAATCAGACTAGTTCCCTGGATCAACGCCTTATCAAGGAATCTAATATATATACCCTGTAATATTATACTTTTCCAGAAAGGTATCCAGTCCCCTCTTAAATTGAAGCAATGAGTCACTCATTACAACATCATACGGCAGAGAGTTCCATAGTCTCACTGCTCTTACAGTAAAGAATCCGCGTCTGTTATTATGCTTAAACCTTTTTTCCTCTAGACGTAGAGGATGCCCCCTTGTCCCTGTCTCAGGTCTATCATTAAAAAGATCATCAGAAAGGTCTTTGTACTGTCCCCTCATATATTTATACATTAACATAAGATCACCCCTTAGTCTTCGTTTTTCCAAACTAAATAGCCCCAAGTGTAATAACCTATCTTGGTATGGCAGACCCCCCAGTCCTCTAATAACCTTGGTCGCTCTTCTCTGCACCCGCTCTAGTTCAGCTATGTCTTTCTTATACACCGGAGACCAGAACTGTGCACAGTATTCTAAGTGTGGTCGCACTAGTGACTTGTATAGAGGTAAAATTATGTTCTCCTCATGAGCATCTATGCCTCTTTTAATGCATCCCATTATTTTATTTGCCTTTGTAGCAGCTGCCTGACACTGGCCACTGAATATGAGTTTGTCATCCACCCATACACCCAGGTCTTTTTCATTGATGGTTTTGCCCAGAGTTTTAGAATTAAGCACATAGTTATACATCTTATTACTTCTACCCAAGTGCATGACCTTACATTTATCCCCATTAAAGCTCATTTGCCATTTATCAGCCCAAGCTTCTAGTTTACATAAATCAGCCTGTAATATAAAATTGTCCTCCCCTGTATTGATTACCCTGCAGAGTTTAGTGTCATCTGCAAATATTGAAATTCTACTCTGAATGCCCCCTACAAGGTCATTAATAAATATGTTAAAAAGAAGAGGGCCCAATACTGACCCCTGTGGTACCCCACTACTAACCGTGACCCAGTCCGAGTGTGCTCCATTAATAACCACCCTTTGTTTCCTATCCCTGAGCCAACTCTCAACCCACTTGCACATATTTTCCCCTATCCCCATTATTCTCATTTTATGTATCAACCTTTTGTGTGGCACCGTATCAAAAGCTTTTGAAAAGTCCATATACACTACATCTACTGGGTTCCCTTGGTCCAGACCGGAACTTACCTCTTCATAGAAGCTGATCAAATTAGTCTGACATGATCGGTCCCTAGTAAACCCGTGCTGATACTGGGTCATGAGGTTATTCCTCTTCAGATACTCCAGTATAGCATCCCTTAGAATGCCCTCCAGGATTTTACCCACAGTAGAGGTTAAGATTACTGGCCTATAATTTCCGAGTTCAGTTTTTGTCCCCTTTTTGAATATTGGCACCACATTTGCTATACGCCAGTCCTGTGGTACAGACCCTGTTATTATGGACTCTTTAAAGATTAAAAATAATGGTCTATCAATGACTGTACTTAATTCCTGGGGGTACTCGGGGGTGTATCCCATCCGGGCCTGGAGATTTCTCAATTTTTGTGATTTTTAGACGCCGCCGTACTTCCTGCTGGGTTAAGCAGGTAACATTAAATTGGGAATTATTAGCACTAGTCATATTGGCTGCCATGGGATTTTCTTTTGTAAATACTGATGAAAAAAAGTCATTTAGCATATTGGCTTTTTCCTCATCCTCATCCACCATTTCACCCAGACTATTTTTAAGGGGGCCAACACTATCATTTTTTAGTTTCTTACTATTTATGTAGTTAAAGAATATTTTGGGGTTATTTTTGCTCTCTCTAGCAATGAGTCTCTCTGTCTCAATCTTTGCTGCCTTGATTTGCTTTTTACAGAATTTATTTAATTTTCTGTATTTATTTAATGCCTCCTCACTACCTACTTCCTTTAATTCTCTAAATGCTTTCTTTTTGTCACTTATTGCGCCCCTTACAGCTTTATTTAGCCATATTGGTTTCCTACTATTTCTAGTATGTTTATTCCCATACGGTATATACTGTGCACAGGTCCTATCCAGGATGCTAATAAATGTCTCCCATTTTCTTTGTATACTTTTATGTCTCAGGATATCGTCCCAGTTAATTGCACCAAGATCCTCTCTCATCCGTTGGAAATTTGCCCTCCTGAAGTTTAGTGTCCTTGTCACCCCTCTACTACACATCTTATTAAAGGAGACCTGAAAACTTATTATTTCGTGATCACTATTCCCCAAGTAACCCCCAACCCTTATATTTGATATGCGGTCTGGCCTGTTGGTTAATATTAGGTCTAGCAGTGCGCCCCTTCTTGTTGGGTCCTGAACCAGTTGTGAAAGGTAATTGTCTCTCATAGTTGTCAAAAACCGATTACCTTTACTGGAACTGCAGGTCTCTGTTCACCAATCTATTTCAGGGTAGTTGAAGTCCCCCATAATAATGACTTCTCCTTGAGTCGCAGCTTCATCTATTTGCTTTACGAGGATATTCTCCATTGCTTCCATTATTTTTGGAGATTTATAACAAACCCCTATCAGTAATTTATTATTTTTTCCCCCTCCCCTTATCTCCACCCACAGGGACTCTATATTTTCATTAAATTCACCTATATTATCACGCAGGATGGGTTTTAAGGTCGATTTTACAAACAGACACACCCCTCCCCCTCGCTTATCTGTACGGTCATTTCTGAACAGGCTATAGCCCTGCAAGTTAACAGCCCAGTCATGGCTCTCATCCAGCCACGTTTCAGATATCCCCACCATGTCATAATTATGCTCCAACAACATTAGTTCTAATTCGTCCATTTTGTTGGCGAGGCTTCTGGCATTAGTATACATGCACTTGATGTTCCTCTCTGTACCTCTATTCTTTCTTAAATTATTAGCTGTTCTAACCCCACCCCCCATGCCACCGCCACCCCCAGCTTCCTTATTTGTGCCCAGGTCTCTATCTGCACTATCTTCCCCTCCTATAAAATGAATACCCTCCCTGTTGTGGATTCTGTTTGCGGGCTCCCTCTGGTGGTTACTGCTGGTACTGGGTGACTTTGGTGGGTTGCGGCCTTTGGTTTCCATCTGTCCATCAGAGGCTGGGTGTTTCCTATTTTACCTGGCCTTTCTGTCATTTCCCTTGCCGGCTATCAATGTGTTCAGATGTGCTCTGTTTGGTTCCTGCCTACCTGCTCCCAGATCTTTCAGGATAAGCTAAGTGCTGATTTTCAGTTGTTTGGTTTTTTTGTCCAGCTTGCTTAGAATGTCTCTTTGTTAGCTGGTTGCTCTAGTGGACTGAGGTTCTCCCCATGTGCCATGAGTTGGCACATGGGTTCTTGTAATCTCAGGATGGTTTTTTTGATTAGGGTTTTTTGCTGACCGCTCAGTCCCCTTTTGTGTCATTCTGCTTTCTAGTGTTCAGCGGGCCTCTATTTGCTAAAGCTATATACATCATCTCTATGTGTGTGCCTTCCTCTCATTTCACCGTCAATACATGTGGGGGGCAACTATACCTTTGGGGTTAATTCCTCTGGAGGCAAGTGAGGTCTTTGTTTTCTCTGCAGTACTAGTTAGCTCTTAGGCTGGTGCGTGGCATCTAGAACCAACGTAGGCACGCTCCCTGGCTATCTCTAGTTGCGTTTGTCAGGCGTAGGGCAGCGGTCAGCCCAGGTTCCATCACCCTAGAGCTCGTCCGATATTTATTATACTTTGCTTATCCTGTGCTATCCCTAGCCATTGGGGATTCATGACAGTATAGCCGGCCAACAAAGTGTTAATTGTTTGGGCTGAAGCAGGAGATAAAGAAGTGTTCAAGGGAAATTTTTTTATTTTTTTTTTTCTCTTCAGAGTTTTGCTGCCTAGCCCTTAATTGCTGTCTAGCTGCTTCTTACCTCCTCTTAACCCTTGAATGGCTCTGATCTTAGCTGTTTATCATGGATGTCCAGAGTTTGGCTTCCAGCCTGAGTAATCTTGCGGCAAAGGTTCAAAACATACAGGATTTTGTGGTGATTCAGCTCATGTTATATCAGCATGCTCTAAACGCACAAAAAGGGTTGATAAATCTTTTGCCATTGATACTCTGCAGTCTAAGTTCATTTTGTCTGTGACTCTGATTTTTTCACTGTCTTCCATTTCCGTCGATGCCTATGTGGATTCAGGCGCTGCCCTGAGTCTTATGGATTGGTCATTTGCTAAACGCTGCGGTTTTAGTCTAGAGCCTCTGGAAGTTCCTATTCCTCTGAAGGGAATTGATTCTACACCATTGGCTATGAATAAACCGCAGTATTGGACACAAGTGACCATGCGCATGACTCCCGTTCATCAGGAGGTGATTCGCTTCCTTGTACTGTATAATTTACATGATGTACTAGTGCTTGGTCTGCCATGGTTACAAACTCATAATCCTGTCCTGGACTGGAAAACAATGTCTGTGCTAAGCTGGGGATGTCAGGGGGTTCATGATGATGCACCTCCGATTTCTATCGCTTCATCTACTCCTTCGGAGATCCCTGCATTTTTGTCGGATTATAGGGATGTTTTTGAGGAGCCTAAGCTCAATTCGCTCCCTCCTCATAGAGAGTGTGACTGTGCTATAGAATTGATTCCTGGCAGTAAGTTCCCTAAGGGTCGTTTATTTAATCTGTCACTGCCAGAGCATACTGCTATGCGGAATTATATTAAGGAGTCCTTGGAAAAGGGACATATTCGTCCATCTTCGTCCCCTCTGGGAGCAGGTTTTTTTTTCGTGGCAAAAAAAGATGGTTCCCTGAGGCCTTGTATAGATTATCGCCTTCTGAATAAGATTACAGTCAAATACCAGTATCCATTGCCATTATTTACGGATTTGTTTGCTCGCATTAAGGGGGCTAGGTGGTTCACTAAAATAGATCTTCGTGGTGCGTATAATCTGGTGCGGATAAAACAGGGTGATGAGTGGAAAACCGCATTTAATACGCCTGAGGGCCATTTTGAGTATTTGGTAATGCCTTTTGGACTCTCCAATGCTCCGTCAGTCTTTCAGTCCTTTATGCACAATATTTTCCGTGAATATCTGGATAAGTTTATGATTGTGTATTTGGATGATATTTTGGTGTTTTCTGATGACTGGGAGTCTCATGTTCTACAGGTCAGGAAGGTGTTTCAGATTTTGCGGGCCAATTCTCTGTTTGTGAAGGGCTCAAAGTGTCTCTTCGGAGTCCAGAAGATTTCTTTTTTGGGGTACATTTTTTCTCCTTCTACTATTGAGATGGATCCCGTTAAGGTTCAGGCTATTTGTGACTGGACACAACCTACATCTGTTAAGAGCCTTCAGAAGTTCTTGGGGTTTGCTAATTTTTATCGTCGGTTCATTGCTAATTTTTCCAGTATTGTTAAACCTTTGACTGATTTGACTAAAAAGGGTGCTGATGTTGCTGATTGGTCTCCTGCGGCCGTGGAGGCCTTTCGGGAACTTAAGCGCCGGTTTTCTTCTGCTCCTGTGTTGTGTCAACCAGATGTTTCACTTCCTTATCAGGTGGAGGTTGATGCTTCCGAGATTGGAGCGGGGGCGGTTTTTGTTGTGAATTTGCTTTTTGCTCCCTCTAGTGGTTACTGGTTTTTTGACTCTGGTTTTTCTGTCATTCCTTTTATCCGCACCTGGGTCGTTAGTTAGGGGTGTTGCTATATAAGCTCCCTGGACCTTCAGTTCTATGCCTGGCAACGTAGTTATCAGAGCTAGTCTGCTGTGCTCTTGTCTACTGATCCTGGTTCCAGTTATATCAGCTAAGTCTGCCTTTTGCTTTTTGCTATTTGTTTTGGTTTTGTATTTTTGTCCAGCTTGTTGCAAATCTATATCCTGACCTTTGTTGGAAGCTCTAGGGGGCTGGTGTTCTCCCCCCGGACCGTTAGACGGTTCGGGGGTTCTTGAATTTCCAGTGTGGATTTTGATAGGGTTTTTGTTGACCATATAAGTTACCTTTCTTTATTCTGCTATTAGTAAGCGGGCCTCTCTGTTATGAAACCTTGTGCCTTTTTCTCTAGGAAGTTTTCGCCTGCCGAGCGAAATTATGATGTGGGCAATCGGGAGTTGTTGGCCATGAAATGGGCATTTGAGGAGTGGCGTCATTGGCTCGAGGGTGCTAAGCATCGTGTGGTGGTCTTGACTGATCACAAAAATCTGATGTATCTCGAGTCTGCTAAACGCCTTAATCCGAGACAGGCCCGCTGGTCATTGTTTTTCTCCCGCTTTGATTTTGTTGTCTCGTATTTACCAGGTTCAAAGAATGTGAAGGCCGATGCTCTTTCTAGGAGCTTTGTGCCTGATGCTCCTGGAGTCGCTGATCCTGTTGGTATTCTTAAAGATGGAGTTATCTTGTCAGCCATTTCTCCGGATCTGCGACGTGTGTTGCAGAGATTTCAGGCTGATAGGCCTGAGTCTTGTCCACCTGACAGACTGTTTGTCCCGGATAAGTGGACCAGCAGAGTCATTTCCGAGGTTCATTCCTCGGTGTTGGCAGGTCACCCGGGAATTTTTGGCACCAGAGATCTGGTGGCCAGGTCCTTTTGGTGGCCTTCCTTGTCAAGGGATGTGCGGTCATTTGTGCAGTCCTGTGGGACTTGTGCTCGAGCTAAGCCTTGCTGTTCTCGTGCCAGCGGTTTGCTCTTGCCCTTGCCTGTCCCGAAGAGACCTTGGACACATATCTCCATGGATTTCATTTCTGATCTTCCGCTATCTCAGGGCATGTCCGTTATCTGGGTGATATGTGATCGCTTCTCCAAGATGGTCCATTTGGTTCCTTTGCCTAAGCTGCCTTCCTCTTCCGATCTGGTTCCTGTGTTTTTCCAGAACGTGGTTCGTTTGCACGGCATCCCTGAGAATATTGTGTCAGACAGAGGATCCCAGTTCGTTTCCAGGTTCTGGCGATCCTTTTGTAGTAGGATGGGCATTGATTTGTCGTTTTCGTCTGCTTTCCATCCTCAGACTAATGGACAGACGGAGCGAACCAATCAGACTTTGGAGGCTTATTTGAGGTGTTTTGTCTCTGCTGATCAGGACGATTGGGTGACATTCTTGCCGTTGGCTGAGTTTGCCCTTAATAATCGGGCTAGTTCCGCCACCTTGGTTTCGCCTTTTTTCTGCAACTCTGGTTTCCATCCTCGCTTTTCTTCGGGTCATGTGGAGCCTTCTGACTGTCCTGGGGTGGATTCTGTGGTGGATAGGTTGCAGCAGATCTGGAATCATGTGGTGGACAACTTGAAGTTGTCACAGGAGAAGGCTCAGCGCTTTGCCAACCGCCGCCGCGGTGTGGGTCCCCGACTACGCGTTGGGGATTTGGTGTGGCTTTCTTCCCGCTTTGTTCCTATGAAGGTCTCCTCTCCCAAATTTAAACCTCGTTTTATTGGGCCTTACAAGATATTGGAAATCCTTAATCCTGTATCTTTTCGTCTGGATCTTCCTGTGTCGTTTGCTATTCACAATGTATTTCATAGGTCCTTGTTGCGGCGGTACATTGTGCCTGTAGTTCCTTCTGCTGAGCCTCCTGCTCCGGTGTTGGTTGAGGGCGAGTTGGAGTACGTGGTGGAGAAGATCTTGGATTCTCGCCTCTCCAGGCGGAGGCTTCAGTACCTGGTCAAGTGGAAGGGCTATGGTCAGGAGGATAATTCCTGGGTGGTCGCCTCTGATGTTCATGCGGCCGATTTAGTTCGTGCCTTTCATGCCGCTCATCCTGATCGCCCTGGTGGTCGTGGTGAGGGTTCGGTGACCCCTCACTAAGGGGGGGGTACTGTTGTGAATTTGCTTTTTGCTCCCTCTAGTGGTTACTGTTTTTTTGACTCTGGTTTTTCTGTCATTCCTTTTATCCGCACCTGGGTCGTTAGTTAGGGGTGTTGCTATATAAGCTCCCTGGACCTTCAGTTCTATGCCTGGCAACGTAGTTATCAGAGCTAGTCTGCTGTGCTCTTGTCTACTGATCCTGGTTCCAGTTATATCAGCTAAGTCTGCCTTTTGCTTTTTGCTATTTGTTTTGGTTTTGTATTTTTGTCCAGCTTGTTGCAAATCTATATCCTGACCTTTGTTGGAAGCTCTAGGGGGCTGGTGTTCTCCCCCCGGACCGTTAGACGGTTCGGGGGTTCTTGAATTTCCAGTGTGGATTTTGATAGGGTTTTTGTTGACCATATAAGTTACCTTTCTTTATTCTGCTATTAGTAAGCGGGCCTCTCTGTGCTAAACCTGGTTCATTTCTGTGTTTGTCATTTCCTCTTACCTCACCGTCATTATTTGTGGGGGGCTTCTATCCAGCTTTGGGGTCCCCTTCTCTGGAGGCAAGAAAGGTCTTTGTTTTCCTCTACTAGGGGTAGCTAGATTCTCCGGCTGGCGCGTGTCATCTAGAATCAACGTAGGAATGATCCCCGGCTACTTCTAGTGTTGGCGTTAGGAGTAGATATATGGTCAACCCAGTTACCACTGCCCTATGAGCTGGATTTTTGTATTCTGCAGACTTCCACGTTCCTCTGAGACCCTCGCCATTGGGGTCATAACAGGTTTTGTCACAGAGAAGTTCTAATGGCTCGGTGATGAAGCCATGTGCTTTCTTCTCTAGAAAATTCTTGCCCGCCGAGCGCAATTATGATGTGGGTAATCGGGAGCTTTTGGCCATGAAGTGGGCATTTGAGGAGTGGCGTCATTGGCTTGAGGGTGCTAAACATCGCGTGGTGGTCTTGACTGATCACAAGAATCTCATTTACCTTGAGTCTGCCAGGCGTTTGAATCCTAGACAGGCTCGTTGGTCGTTATTTTTTTCTCGTTTCAATTTCGTGGTTTCATACCTGCCAGGTTCAAAGAATGTGAAGGCAGATGCTCTTTCCAGGAGTTTTGTGCCTGACTCTCCTGGAGACACTGGGCCTGCTGGTATCCTTAGGGATGGGGTAATATTGTCCGCTGTATCCCCAGACTTGCGACGCGCATTGCAGGAGTTTCAGGTGGATAAACCGGATCGATGTCCACCAGAAAGACTGTTTGTTCCGGATGATTGGACCAGTAGAGTCATCTCCGAGGTCCATTCTTCTGTGTTGGCTGGTCATCCTGGAATATTTGGTACAAGAGACTTGGTGGCCAGGTCTTTTTGGTGGCCTTCCTTGTCTAGGGATGTGCGTACCTTTGTGCAGTCTTGTGAAGTGTGTGCTCGAGCTAAGCCTTGCTGTTCACGGGCTAGTGGGTTGTTGTTATCCTTGCCCATCCTGAAGAGGCCTTGGATGCACATTTCCATGGATTTTATTTCTGATCTCCCGGTTTCACAGAAAATGTCCGTTATCTGGGTTGTGTGTGACCACTTTTCTAAGATGGTTCATTTGGTGCCCTTGCCTAAGTTGCCCTCCTCCTCTGAGTTGGTTCCTTTGTTTTTTCAGAACGTGGTTCGTTTGCATGGGATTCCGGAGAACATCGTTTCTGACAGGGGATCCCAGTTTGTGTCTAGATTTTGGCGGACGTTTTGTGCCAAGATGGGCATTGATTTGTCTTTCTCGTCTGCATTCCATCCTCAGACGAATGGCCAGACGGAGCGAACTAATCAGACCTTGGAAACTTATTTGAGGTGTTTTGTTTCTGCCGATCAGGATGACTGGGTTGCTTTTTTGCCACTGGCCGAATTTGCTCTTAATAATCGGGCTAGTTCGGCCACGTTGGTCTCTCCTTTTTTTTGTAATTCGGGGTTTCATCCTCGTTTTTCCTCTGGTCAGGTGGAGTCTTCGGATTGTCCTGGAGTGGACGTGGTGGTGGACAGGCTACATCACATTTGGAATCAGGTGGTGGACAATTTGAAGTTGTCTCAGGAGAAGACTCAGCAGTTTGCTAATCGCCGTCGCCGCGTGGGTCCCCGACTTCTTGTTGGGGACTTGGTGTGGTTGTCTTCTCGTTTTGTCCCTATGAAGGTCTCTTCTCCTAAGTTCAAGCCTCGGTTCATCGGTCCTTATAGGATCTCGGAGATTTTTAACCCTGTATCTTTCCGTTTGGATCTCCCAGCATCGTTCGCTATTCATAATGTGTTCCATCGGTCGTTGTTGCGGAGGTATGAGGTGCCTGTTGTTCCTTCGGTCGAACCTCCTGCTCCGGTGCTGGTGGAGGGAGAATTGGAGTATGTTGTTGAAAAGATCTTGGATTCTCGTGTTTCCAGACGCAAACTCCAGTATTTGGTTAAGTGGAAGGGTTATGGTCAGGAGGACAATTCCTGGGTGGTCGCCTCCGATGTTCATGCGACTGATTTGGTCCGCGCCTTCCATAGGGCTCGCCCTGATCGCCCTGGGGGTTCTCGTGAGGGTTCGGTGACCCCTCCTCAAGGGGGGGGTACTGTTGTGGATTCTGTTTGCGGGCTCCCTCTGGTGGTTACTGCTGGTACTGGGTGACTTTGGTGGGTTGCGGCCTTTGGTTTCCATCTGTCCATCAGAGGCTGGGTGTTTCCTATTTTACCTGGCCTTTCTGTCATTTCCCTTGCCGGCTATCAATGTGTTCAGATGTGCTCTGTTTGGTTCCTGCCTACCTGCTCCCAGATCTTTCAGGATAAGCTAAGTGCTGATTTTCAGTTGTTTGGTTTTTTTGTCCAGCTTGCTTAGAATGTCTCTTTGTTAGCTGGTTGCTCTAGTGGACTGAGGTTCTCCCCATGTGCCATGAGTTGGCACATGGGTTCTTGTAATCTCAGGATGGTTTTTTTGATTAGGGTTTTTTGCTGACCGCTCAGTCCCCTTTTGTGTCATTCTGCTTTCTAGTGTTCAGCGGGCCTCTATTTGCTAAAGCTATATACATCATCTCTATGTGTGTGCCTTCCTCTCATTTCACCGTCAATACATGTGGGGGGCAACTATACCTTTGGGGTTAATTCCTCTGGAGGCAAGTGAGGTCTTTGTTTTCTCTGCAGTACTAGTTAGCTCTTAGGCTGGTGCGTGGCGTCTAGAACCAACGTAGGCACGCTCCCTGGCTATCTCTAGTTGCGTTTGTCAGGCGTAGGGCAGCGGTCAGCCCAGGTTCCATCACCCTAGAGCTCGTCCGATATTTATTATACTTTGCTTATCCTGTGCTATCCCTAGCCATTGGGGATTCATGACACCTCCCCCCCAATCCCTAGTTTAAACACTCCTCCAACCTTCTAACCATTTTCTCCCCCAGCACAGCTGCACCTTCCCCATTGAGGTGCAGCCCATCCCTAGCGTAGAGCCTGTAGCCAACTGAGAAGTCGGCCCAGTTCTGCAGGAACCCAAACCCCTCCTTCCTACACCAATTCTTGAGCCACTTATTAACCTCCCTAATCTCCCGTTGCCTCTCTGGCGTGGCACGTGGTACAGGCAGTATTTCAGAAAATACCACGTTGGAGGTCCTTGCTTTCAGCTTGCAGCCTAATTCCCTGAAATCATCTTTAAGGACCTTCCACCTACCTCTAACTTTGTCATTTGTGCCAATGTGCACCATGACTGCTGGGTCCTCACCAGCCCCTCCCAGTAATCTGTCCACCCGATCAGCGATGTGTCGGACTCGAGCGCCAGGTAGGCAGCACACCGTTCGACGATCCCTGTCTTTGTGACAGATTGCCCTATCTGTTCCCCTAATAATTGAGTCCCCCACTACCAGCACCTGTCTGGCCTGCCCTGCTCTCCTATTTCCCTCCTTACTGGAGCAGTCACTCCTCCGGCTTTCAGAGGACATGCCTGGCTGCAGCAGTGCTACCCCTGTACTGGCACCCCCCTCATCTGCCAACTTAGCAAACTTATTGGGGTGTGCCAGATCAGGACTAGCCTCCCTGGCACTCTTCCCTCTACCCCGCTTCCTAACTGTCACCCAGCTAACTGCCTCACTGTCCTGCAGCTCCATCCTACCATCCCCCTCCTCACCTATCCCATTGAGCGTCTGCTCTGTGAGCAGAAGACTCCTCTCCATATTGTCTATGGATCTCAGTGTTGCCAGCTGCACATTTAGATCCAGAATCCGGGATTCCAAATGCACAACGTGCTCACATCTCGCACAGCAGTATGCACCCTCGACCGGCTGATCAAGGACTGCATACATGTGGCAAGATGTGCACTGGATGGCATTAGCAATAGTGGAGCCCATTTCCTAATGGGGATTGCACCAGACAGAAATGTTAAATAAAATAAAAAAATACAAAGTATTAATTAACACTTGGAACAGCAATTCCTCCTTTGGAAACTCCCTGATTCCAAAGTCACTGAGTCACAAGTCACACTTACCGCCGTTCACACTTACACTCAGGTCACACTCAGCTCGCTCACACTCGCTATGCTGAAGATTTAAAGATTTTTTTTTTTCCCTCTATTTCCCTTCAACAACAAGCCTCCTTGCTGTTCAAATGCACTTCCAAAAATCAAATTATGTTTTATTGTTCTCAACACATTCCACTATGTAATTAATAAAGATTTGCAACTGAAATATTTCTTTCAGTGATATCTAGGATGTGGGATTTTAGTGTTCCCTGTATTTTTTTGAGCAGTGTATATTCCACAAGGTACCTCGGGGTTCTTTTGCAGATTTAGCATTGGGACCCTTGAATCTTCATTTAACGCTTCTGACATCCTGTCACGATGATGTAACATCCCCCTGGAAGACCTGAAGTTAAATGGTCACATTGGTTAATGAATTGCAGGTCATCTTTAGAGATGGTGTGATTTGTGTCCCATATTAAATTGATTTAGTTTTCCTCTGGTGCTGAAGAGGTTAACTGTCATTTCTATGATAGTCAAAAACATGCAGCTCCATTTCAGCTGCTTCTGTTCTGGTCAATACTTCTTCCTATATAAACTAGTCAGACCTTCTTGTCCCTGCGGTGAAAGATTTGTCTTCCTGTGCCGAGTGCTAAAGCTAAGTGGAGTAGAGTTGTTGTAGTAGTGATCTGTGGTTTGCTGTAGTACGTGTGTGTTTATCTCCTGGTCCCTGTTCCCATTTAGTTTATTCCTCCCTGTCCCTATCCTCCTCCCTATTGTTAGTTAGTGCTTTTGTATAATAGAGGTTTTCTGTTTTCCCTGTTTTGTCTTTGTGTCTTCTTTACATTATATTTCTGTCCCACGCCTCATGGGGTGGAGGAGGGGACAGATCAGGGTTTAGCAGGAGCATAATAAGGTCGAAGTCTCAGGCCTCTCTACCTTCAAGAGTACCGCCAGGACAGGGATAGTTAGGGTCCCAGTTCCAGCGACAGTTTGAGACCCCCTTCCTTACCGAAGACTGACACATCCCTGGGCTTTTTTTTTATCTTCCAGAGCTTATTAGTCCCAATGTGGCCACGTGAAGCTTTAAAGGGTTATTCCCATCTCCAAGATCCTATCCCAACATTTAGTAGGTGTAATAATATTAGCAAATACCTCTAATTAGAAATGTAGTGTAGATTTTCTGATTTGCCATGTGTCTTTCCTCTTGTGCAGGCACTGCAGGACCTTAGGTATTCATAGTTACGACCAACAGTTAGTTGGCTAGTTGCTAGTGGTCGTAACCTTGAATACCTAAGGTCCTGCAATGCCTGTACATGAGGAAAGACACATAGCAAATCAGAAAAACTATACTGCATTTCTAATTAGAGGTATTTGCTAATATTATTACACCTACTACATATTGGGATAGGATCTTGGAGATGGGAATACCCCTTTAATCAGCACCGGAAGATCCAAAGAGTGAAAACTGACCAGAGGAAGCAAGTGAAGGATTGGATGGGGAGTCCAAGCGGCAGAACAGGCACTACAAAGAATCCAACAAAATTGTGTCCGTCCAAATGAATCGAATAACAAAAAAAAATTCTTGCTTTTTCTGCTTTTTTTTTTTTAAGAAATTTATAACAAATTTGATTGTGAGTAGAGAGGAGATTCTCAATTTGTAACCAAATGCTTCAACCAGACGTTAGCTGGCTTAATGGAAGGTTAGAAACACCCAACAAAAAGGTAAATTTTTTGTGCCTTTTGTGTGTGTTTTTTTTAGCAGCTTTAGACTTGGTTTCATAATTCAGCATTCTCTCGTTATGGCATTTTTTTTAGTCATTTTCTGTACACCAAGAAAAAAGTCCCCCCCCCCTCAAAAAAAAAAAAATACAAAAAATTGAGAGTGAAACTCATCCTTTGTTTAGTTTGGGTTTTGGGGGGGGGTAGGTATGATGGTCACTTTTGTCTGTTTGTTACTCACAGTGGATGATAAATATAATGGAACTGCATATAAATTATGGATGGGATTTAGGTTACATTGTATGCGCTTTATGCGTTTTCTATATGACTTTATTATAACTGCCGCCATTATCCTCCACGTAAATGATTACGCAGCCTGTTAGGAAGTGTTGTGCGACCTCGCTCGTGCCTGTGAGCGGTTCATGTGTAGTTTAGTCTTCCTCTGTGTTTTATGATAATTTGTCTGAGCGGCTCGAACGCGATGTTTCTCTCCTTCCTATGTATCTATGGCAGTAAAACTGTACGTGCACTATATTTAGCAGCCTCCCTACGTAAGGAGCAGGCTTGTTTTTCTGCTGTTTTCCAGTTTCTGGGATAAATAGCATTAGCTTAAAAGAAAAGTTGTTTTGCAGCGCGGGAGCCGTAATGGTTTTAGTTATCGCTGCGTGTCTGCGGTTTGCAGATTGCTGCGAAATTGAACGTCACCTAAATGAGTCTTTTTATATTTCCAATGCGATTTTAAGTCTTATTTTCTGCGACATTCGTCATCCGGCGGTAGGGTTATAACCTTTTACTGGAAGCAAGAGCTGTCAGGGAAGGTAATGAGTTAATGGGCATTATGTAGTTATCGAGGCATACATCGCACCTTTAAATGCATGGCTGGGTTAGTTCTTTTTTTTAGCTTCGGGTTTATAAAATTACATGCTGAAGGAATGGAAATAGGGAAAACGCTCCTAGATCTCACTCCCCGGTCATTTCCTTTGAGGGGAAGCGAACCCGAGCGGGAGTCATTGGCCAAAAATGGGATCTTAAATTATTAAGCATGGTATATAAAGCTAGAAATAAAGATTCTCAATCTCAAAATATATAAATCTTCAGTGGTGCTTGAAATCTTGTGAACCCTTTAGAATTTTCCATATTTCTGCATATATTTTACCACTTTTTTTCCAGTGTTCTCCTGATTGTGGACTCATGAGTATTCGCTAGTGAGAGAGACCTTTAGTTACCTAGCGGTTACCTTGGGTTCCTTTGTGACCTTGCATATTATATGTAGTACTCTTAGAATGATCTTCGTTGGTCAATCACTCCTGGGGAGGGTAATAATGGTGTTGAATTTCCTCCATTTGTGCATAACCTGTTTGTGAATTGGTGAAGTCCAAATTGTTCAGAGATGTTTAAGATGAGCATCAACAAGTCTTCAGAAATCTCCATTGTTCATGCCATGATATTCGTCCATAAATGTGTTGTGAAGATCAGACTTTAAAAGATCCCTCTTCCTTAAATGTAACAGGTCGCCTACTTACTCCTGATTGTCAAAATCACCTTCAAGCATTCTGCTAATTCTAAAGGTTCACATACTTTTTGCCATTCAGATATGCGACATTGGATCATTTTCCTCAATAATAAAATGACAAAATAATATTTTTGACGCATTTGCTTGATTTTGTTCTTTAACTTTCAGGACTTGTGTGAAAATCCGTAGATGTAGTTTTAGGTCAAATTTTAAAAAATTTTCCTTGATTTCCTTGATACAAATAACATTGTGGGTTATAGTTAAATTAGTGACGAAATTTACAATTGGTGGAGAAAGGTTGAACTTGATGGACCAAGGTCTTTTTTCAACCTACAGTGGGGCAAAAAAGTATTTAGTCAGTCAGCAATAGTGCAAGTTTTACCACTTAAAAAGATGAGAGGCGTCTGTAATTTACATCATAGGTAGACCTCAACTATGGGAGACAAACTGAGAAAAAAAAATCCAGAAAATCACATTGTCTGTTTTTTTATCATTTTATTTGCATATTATGGTGGAAAATAAGTATTTGGTCAGAAACAAAATTTCATCTCAATACTTTGTAATATATCCTTTGTTGGCAATGACAGAGGTCAAACGTTTTCTGTAAGTCTTCACAAGGTTGCCACACACTGTTGTTGGTATGTTGGCCCATTCCTCCATGCAGATCTCCTCTAGAGCAGTGATGTTTTTGGCTTTTCGCTTGGCAACACGGACTTTCAACTCCCTCCAAAGGTTTTCTATAGGGTTGAGATCTGGAGACTGGCTAGGCCACTCCAGGACCTTGAAATGCTTCTTACGAAGCCACTCCTTCGTTGCCCTGGCGGTGTGCTTTGGATCATTGTCATGTTGAAAGACCCAGCCACGTTTCATCTTCAATGCCCTTGCTGATGGAAGGAGGTTTGCACTCAAAATCTCGCGATACATGGCTGTTGTGAATTTGGATTCTGGGCTCCCCCGGTGGCTACTGGTGGAATTGAACTGGTGTCTTCATCTTCTCTGTTCACCTGTTCCCATCAAGATGTGGGAGTCGCTATATAACCTTGCTGCTCTGTTAGTTGCTTGCCGGTCAACAATGTTATCAGAAGCCTCTCTGTGCTTGTTCCTGCTCCTAGACAACTACTAGATAAGTTGGACTCTTGTCCATGTTTGTTTTTGCATTTTGTTCCAGTTCACAGCTGTAGTTTCGTTACTGTGTCTGGAAAGCTCTTGTGAACGGGAATTGCCACTCTGGTGTTATGAGTTAATGCCAGAGTTTTAAAGTAATTTCTGGATGGTGTTTTTGATAGGGTTTTCAGCTGACCATGAAAGTGTCCTTTCTGTCTTCTGCTATGTAGTAAGTGGACCTCAAATTTGCTAAACCTATTTTCATACTACGTTTGTTATTTCATCTCAACTCACCGCCAATACATGTGGGGGGCCTCTGTCTCCTTTCGGGGTATTTCTCTAGAGGTGAGCTAGGACTAATATTTTCCTCTGCTAGCTTTATTTAGTCCTCCGGCTGGGCTGGGCATCTAGAGTCAACGTAGGCATGCTACCCGGCCACTGCTAGTTGTGCGTTAGGTTTAGTTCATGGTCAGCTCAGTTCCCATCTTCCAAGAGCTAGTTCCTATATATGCTTATGCTATGTTCTCTTGCCATTGAGATCATGACAGTTTGACCGGCCCGCAAAGTGTTAATTGTTTGGGCTGAAGCAGGAGAAAAAGAAGTGTTGAAGGGAAATTTTTTTTTTTTTTCCCCCTCAGAGTTTTGCTGCCTAGCCCTTAATTGCTGTCTAGCTGCTTCTTACCTCCTCTTAACCCTTGAATGGCTCTGTGTCCACCTGTTTGTAATGGATCTTCAGAGTGTAACTGCAGGTTTGAATAATCTCGCCACGAAGGTACAAAATTTGCAAGATTTTGTTTGTCATGCACCTGTATCTGAGCCGAGAATTCCTTTGCCGGAATTTTTCTCGGGGAATAGATCCGGGTTTCAGAATTTTCGAAATAATTGCAAATTATTTTTGTCTCTGAAATCTCGCTCTGCCGGAGACCCTGCACAGCAGGTCAGGATTGTGATTTCCTTGCTCCGGGGCGACCCTCAAGACTGGGCTTTTTCATTGACACCAGGGGATCCTGCGTTGCTCAATGTGGATGCGTTTTTTCTGGCCTTGGGGTTGCTTTATGACGAACCTCATTTGGAGCTTCAGGCAGAAAAAACTTTGATGTCCCTATCTCAGGGGCAAGATGAAGCGGAAATTTACTGCCAAAGATTCCGTAAATGGTCTGTGCTTACTCAGTGGAATGAGTGCGCCCTGGCGGCGACTTTCAGAGAGGGTCTCTCTGATGCCATTAAGGATGTTATGGTGGGGTTCCCTGTGCCTACGGGTCTGAATGAGTCCATGACAATGGCTATTCAGATCGATAGGCGTTTGCGGGAGCGCAAACCAGTGCACCATCTGGCGGTGTCCACTGAGAAGTCGCCAGAGAGTATGCAGTGTGATAGAATTCTGTCCCGAAGCGAGCGGCAGAATTTTAGACGGAAAAATGGGTTGTGTTTCTATTGTGGTGATTCTACTCATGTTATATCAGCATGCTCTAAGCGCACTAAAAAGCTTGGTAAATCTGTTTCCATTTGCACCTTACCGTCTAAATTTATTCTATCTGTGACCCTGATTTGCTCTTTGTCATCTATTACCACGGACGCCTATGTCGACTCTGGCGCCGCTTTGAGTCTTATGGATTGGTCCTTTGCCAAACGCTGTGGGTATGATTTAGAGCCTTTGGAGACTCCTATTCCTCTGAAGGGGATTGACTCCACCCCATTGGCTAATAATAAACCACAATGCTGGACACAAGTAACTATGCGTATTAATCCGGATCACCAGGAGATTATTCGCTTTCTGGTGCTGTATAATCTACATGATGATTTGGTGCTAGGATTGCCTTGGCTGCAATCTCACAACCCAGTCCTCGACTGGAGAGCTATGTCTGTGTTGAGCTGGGGATGTAAGGGGCCTCATGGGGATGTACCTGTGGTTTCCATTTCATCATCCATTCCCTCTGAAATTCCTGAGTTCCTGTCTGACTATCGTGACGTCTTTGAAGAATCCAAGCTTGGTTCGTTACCTCCGCACCGAGAGTGCGATTGTGCCATAGATTTAATCCCGGGTAGTAAATACCCAAAGGGTCGTTTATTTAATCTGTCTGTGCCTGAACATGCTGCTATGCGAGAATATATAAAGGAGTCCTTGGAAAAGGGACATATTCGTCCATCGTCATCTCCCTTAGGAGCCGGTTTTTTCTTTGTGTCAAAAAAAGACGGCTCTTTGAGACCATGTATTGATTATCGGCTTTTGAATAAAATCACTGTTAAATATCAATACCCATTGCCGTTGCTGACTGATTTGTTTGCTCGCATAAAGGGGGCCAAGTGGTTCTCTAAGATTGACCTTCGTGGGGCGTATAATTTGGTGCGAATCAGGCAGGGGGATGAGTGGAAAACCGCATTTAATACGCCCGAGGGCCACTTTGAGTATTTAGTGATGCCTTTTGGTCTTTCTAATGCTCCGTCAGTTTTCCAGTCCTTTATGCATGATATTTTTCGCGATTATTTGGATAAATTTATGATTGTGTATCTGGATGATATTCTGATTTTTTCGGATGACTGGGACTCTCATGTCCAGCAAGTCAGGAGGGTTTTTCAGGTTTTGCGGTCTAATTCTTTGTGTGTGAAGGGTTCGAAGTGTGTTTTTGGGGTACAGAGGATTTCCTTTTTGGGATATATTTTTTCCCCCTCTTCCATTGAAATGGATCCTGTCAAGGTTCAAGCTATTTGTGATTGGACGCAGCCCTCTTCTCTTAAGAGTCTTCAGAAATTTTTGGGCTTTGCTAACTTTTATCGTCGATTTATTGCTGGTTTTTCGGATATTGCTAAGCCATTGACCGATTTGACTAAGAAGGGTGCTGATGTTGCTGATTGGTCCCCTGATGCTGTGGAGGCCTTTCGGGAGCTTAAGCGCCGTTTTTCCTCTGCCCCTGTGTTGCGTCAGCCTGATGTTGCTCTACCTTTTCAGGTTGAGGTCGACGCTTCTGAGATCGGAGCTGGGGCAGTGTTGTCGCAGAAAAGTTCTGACTGCTCCGTGATGAGGCCTTGTGCCTTCTTTTCCCGTAAATTTTCGCCCGCTGAGCGGAATTATGATGTTGGGAATCGGGAGCTTTTGGCCATGAAGTGGGCTTTTGAGGAGTGGCGCCATTGGCTTGAGGGGGCCAGACATCAGGTGGTGGTATTGACTGACCACAAAAATTTGATTTATCTTGAGACCGCCAGGCGCCTGAATCCTAGACAGGCGCGCTGGTCATTATTTTTCTCTCGGTTTAATTTTGTGGTGTCATACCTACCGGGTTCTAAGAATGTTAAGGCGGATGCCCTTTCTAGGAGTTTTGAGCCTGACTCGCCTGGTAACTCTGAGCCCACAGGTATCCTTAAGGATGGAGTGGTATTGTCAGCCGTTTCTCCAGACCTGCGGCGGGCCTTGCAGGAGTTTCAGGCGGAGAGACCTGATCGTTGCCCACCTGATAAACTGTTTGTTCCTGATGATTGGACCAATAGAGTCATCTCTGAGGTTCATTCTTCTGCGTTGGCAGGTCATCCTGGCATTTTTGGTACCAGGGATTTGGTGGCAAGGTCCTTCTGGTGGCCTTCCCTGTCACGAGATGTGCGAGGCTTTGTGCAGTCTTGTGACGTTTGTGCTCGGGCCAAGCCTTGTTGTTCTCGGGCTAGTGGATTATTGTTGCCCTTGCCTATTCCTAAGAGGCCTTGGACGCACATCTCGATGGATTTTATTTCAGATCTGCCTGTTTCTCAGAAGATGTCTGTCATCTGGGTGGTGTGTGACCGTTTTTCTAAGATGGTCCATTTGGTTCCTCTGCCCAAGTTACCTTCTTCTTCCGAGTTGGTTCCTCTGTTTTTTCAAAATGTTGTTCGTTTGCATGGTATTCCTGAGAATATCGTTTCTGACAGAGGGACCCAATTCGTGTCTAGATTTTGGCGGGCATTCTGTGCTAGGATGGGCATAGATTTATCTTTTTCGTCCGCTTTCCATCCTCAGACGAATGGCCAGACCGAGCGGATTAATCAGACCCTGGAGACATATCTGAGGTGTTTTGTGTCTGCTGACCAGGATGATTGGGTTGCTTTTTTGCCATTGGCGGAGTTCGCTCTCAATAATCGGGCCAGCTCTGCCACTTTGGTGTCCCCGTTTTTCTGTAATTCGGGGTTTCATCCTCGATTTTCCTCTGGTCAGGTGGAATCTTCGGATTGTCCTGGAGTGGATGCTGTGGTGGAGAGATTGCATCAGATCTGGGGGCAGGTGGTGGACAATTTGAGGTTGTCCCAGGAGAAGACTCAGCTTTTTGCCAACCGCCACCGTCGTGTTGGTCCTCGGCTTTCTGTTGGGGATTTGGTGTGGTTGTCTTCTCGTTTTGTCCCTATGAGGGTCTCTTCTCCTAAGTTTAAGCCTCGGTTTATCGGCCCGTATAAGATATTGGAGATTCTTAACCCTGTTTCCTTCCGTTTGGACCTCCCTGCATCCTTTTCTATTCATAACGTTTTTCATCGGTCATTATTGCGCAGGTATGAGGTACCGGTTGTGCCTTCCGTTGAGCCTCCTGCTCCGGTGTTGGTTGAGGGTGAGTTGGAGTACGTTGTGGAGAAAATCTTGGACTCTCGTGTTTCCAGACGGAGACTCCAGTATCTGGTCAAGTGGAAGGGATACGGCCAGGAGGATAATTCTTGGGTGAATGCATCTGATGTTCATGCCTCCGATCTGGTTCGTGCCTTTCATAGGGCCCATCCTGATCGCCCTGGTGGTTCTGGTGAGGGTTCGGTGCCCCCTCCTTGAGGGGGGGGTACTGTTGTGAATTTGGATTCTGGGCTCCCCCGGTGGCTACTGGTGGAATTGAACTGGTGTCTTCATCTTCTCTGTTCACCTGTTCCCATCAAGATGTGGGAGTCGCTATATAACCTTGCTGCTCTGTTAGTTGCTTGCCGGTCAACAATGTTATCAGAAGCCTCTCTGTGCTTGTTCCTGCTCCTAGACAACTACTAGATAAGTTGGACTCTTGTCCATGTTTGTTTTTGCATTTTGTTCCAGTTCACAGCTGTAGTTTCGTTACTGTGTCTGGAAAGCTCTTGTGAACGGGAATTGCCACTCTGGTGTTATGAGTTAATGCCAGAGTTTTAAAGTAATTTCTGGATGGTGTTTTTGATAGGGTTTTCAGCTGACCATGAAAGTGTCCTTTCTGTCTTCTGCTATGTAGTAAGTGGACCTCAAATTTGCTAAACCTATTTTCATACTACGTTTGTTATTTCATCTCAACTCACCGCCAATACATGTGGGGGGCCTCTGTCTCCTTTCGGGGTATTTCTCTAGAGGTGAGCTAGGACTAATATTTTCCTCTGCTAGCTTTATTTAGTCCTCCGGCTGGGCTGGGCATCTAGAGTCAACGTAGGCATGCTACCCGGCCACTGCTAGTTGTGCGTTAGGTTTAGTTCATGGTCAGCTCAGTTCCCATCTTCCAAGAGCTAGTTCCTATATATGCTTATGCTATGTTCTCTTGCCATTGAGATCATGACACATGGCCCCATTCATTCTTTCATGTACCCGGATCAGTCGTCCTGGCCCCTTTGCAGAGAAACAGCCCCAAAGCATGATGTTTCCACCACCATGCTTTACAGTAGGTGTGGTGTTTGATGGATGCAACTCAGTATTCTTTTTCCTCCAAACACGACAAGTTGTGTTTCTACCAAACAGTTCCAGTTTGGTTTCATCAGACCATAGGACATTCTCCCAAAACTCCTCTGGATCATCCAAATGCTCTCTAGCAAACTTCAGACGGGCCCGGACATGTACTGGCTTAAGCAGTGGGACACGTCTGGCACTGCAGGATTTGAGTCCATGGTGGCGTAGTGTGTTACTTATGATAGGCCTTGTTACATTGGTCCCAGCTCTCTGCAGTTCATTCACTAGGTCCCCCCGCGTGGTTCTGGGATTTTTGCTCACCGTTCTTGTGATCATTCTGACCCCACGGGGTGGGATTTTGCGTGGAGCCCCAGATCGAGGGATATTATCAGTGGTCTTGTATGTCTTCCATTTTCTAATTATTGCTCCCACTGTTGATTTCTTCACTCCAAGCTGGTTGGCTATTGCAGATTCAGTCTTCCCAGCCTGGTGCAGGGCTACAATTTTGTTTCTGGTGTCCTTTGACAGCTCTTTGGTCTTCACCATAGTGGAGTTTGGAGTCAGACTGTTTGAGGGTGTGCACAGGTGTCTTTTTATACTGATAACAAGTTTAAACAGGTGCCATTACTACAGGTAATGAGTGGAGGAAAGAGGAGACTCTTAAAGAAGAAGTTATAGGTCTGTGAGAGCCAGAAATCTTGATTGTTTGTTTCTGACCAAATACTTATTTTCCACCATAATATGCAAATAAAATGATAAAAAAACAGACAATGTGATTTTCTGGATTTTTTTGTCTCAGTTTGTCTCCCATAGTTGAGGTCTACCTATGATGTAAATTACAGACGCCTCTCATCTTTTTAAGTGGTGGAACTTGCACTATTGCTGACTGACTAAATACTTTTTTGCCCCACTGTATGTAACTATTGATAAGGCTCCAAAAATAACACAAATTGCAGCCAAAATGGTGAATGTGGATTCATGATGCCAGAAAGGCACAAAGCATCAAAAATGAATTGTAACAATCCGTATACTGTATTTTTTGTTAAAATTCCACATTATTCATTCGATCTCCCATTATTAGGCATTAAAGGAAGCAGATTGAATTGGAGGATCAAGTTTTTAGAAATTTTACAGGAAAGAAGTCTATAAAGTTTTTCTTGATATCGATGTACGACTATAATATTTATTGTAGATTTTATTATTATATATTAATCAAAATCCAACATTTAATTACTTTTATTCTGTAAATTATCATCCAATATTTATTCTAATGAACCCTCGGCACAGATCCACAAGAGAAGCTGTTGTCATGCACGACTTGCGCTGTCAGTCATCTGTCAGATACATCCTGACATGGGAGGGACTGGAATTCGTCTGAGTGACATTTCTCCAAATTATTACATTGTTGTAGTATTTATAGGAGTTACTGCGGCTTAACCGCTGACAGAAGGAATATAAATATATAGAAAATGTAAACTGGAAAAAAATTACTGAAAAAAAAGCTGAAGTTCTCGAAGAAATGTATTTCTAATCTGCCAACATATTCCTTTATGCTAAACATAGAATGTGTCCTCTGACATTTAGTCCTGGTGTCCAGGGGGCTCACAGTCAAATCTTTTTCATATTACTTATATACTTCAGCATGGGTCAATTATATGGGAAGACAAATTAAACGGTTGGCACAGGATTAATCATAAAGTTTCCACAATCAGTGATGGTTTGGGGAGCCATGTCATCTGCTAGTGTAGGTCCACTGTGTTTTATCAAGACCAAAGTCAGCGCAGCCGTCTACCAGGACATTTTAGAGCCCTTCATTGTGAAGAGGAAGATGAGAGACACTAGACCCAACAATGCAGACGAGCTGAAGGCTGCTATCAAAGCAACCTGGGCTTCCATAACCCCTCAGCAGTGCCACAGGCTGATCGCCTCCATGCCACGCCGCATTGATGTAGTAATTGATGCAAAAGGAGCTCCGACCAAGTATTGAGTGCATTTACTGAACATACATTTCAGTAGGCCAACATTTCGGATATTACAATCATTTTTCAAGCTGGTGTTATAAAGTATTCTAATTTACTGAGATAATGACTTTTGGATTTTCATTGGCTGTAAGCCATAATCATCAACATTAACAGAAATAAACACTTGAAATAGATCACTCTGTGTGTAATGACTCTATCTAATATATGAGTTTCACTTTTTGTATTGAAGAACTGAAATAAATTAACTTTTTGATGATATTCTAATTTTGTGAGATGTGTCATGATCTCAATGGCAAGAGAACATAGCATAAGCATATATAGGAACTAGCTCTTGGAAGATGGGAACTGAGCTGACCATGAACTAAACCTAACGCACAACTAGCAGTGGCCGGGTAGCATGCCTACGTTGATTCTAGATGCCCAGCCCAGCCGGAGGACTAAATAAAGCTAGCAGAGGAAAATATTAGTCCTAGCTCACCTCTAGAGAAATACCCCGAAAGGAGACAGAGGCCCCCCACATGTATTGGCGGTGAGTTGAGATGAAATAACAAACGTAGTATGAAAATAGGTTTAGCAAATTTGAGGTCCACTTACTACATAGCAGAAGACAGAAAGGACACTTTCATGGTCAGCTGAAAACCCTATCAAAAACACCATCCAGAAATTACTTTAAAACTCTGGCATTAACTCATAACACCAGAGTGGCAATTCCCGTTCACAAGAGCTTTCCAGACACAGTAACGAAACTACAGCTGTGAACTGGAACAAAATGCAAAAACAAACATGGACAAGAGTCCAACTTATCTAGTAGTTGTCTAGGAGCAGGAACAAGCACAGAGAGGCTTCTGATAACATTGTTGACCGGCAAGCAACTAACAGAGCAGCAAGGTTATATAGCGACTCCCACATCTTGATGGGAACAGGTGAACAGAGAAGATGAAGACACCAGTTCAATTCCACCAGTAGCCACCGGGGGAGCCCAAAATCCAAATTCACAACAGTACCCCCCCCTCAAGGAGGGGGCACCGAACCCTCACCAGAACCACCAGGGCGATCAGGATGGGCCCTGTGAAAGGCACGAACCAGATCGGAGGCATGAACATCAGATGCATTCCCCCAAGAATTATCCTCCTGGCCGTATCCCTTCCACTTGACCAGATACTGGAGTCTCCGTCTGGAAACACGAGAGTCCAAGATTTTCTCCACAACGTACTCCAACTCACCCTCAACCAACACCGGAGCAGGAGGCTCAACGGAAGGCACAACCGGTACCTCATACCTGCGCAATAATGACCGATGAAAAACGTTATGAATAGAAAAGGATGCAGGGAGGTCCAAACGGAAGGAAACAGGGTTAAGAATCTCCAATATCTTATACGGGCCGATAAACCGAGGCTTAAACTTAGGAGAAGAGACCCTCATAGGGACAAAACGAGAAGACAACCACACCAAATCCCCAACAGAAAGCCGAGGACCAACACGACGGTGGCGGTTGGCAAAAAGCTGAGTCTTCTCCTGGGACAACCTCAAATTGTCCACCACCTGCCCCCAGATCTGATGCAATCTCTCCACCACAGCATCCACTCCAGGACAATCCGAAGATTCCACCTGACCAGAGGAAAATCGAGGATGAAACCCCGAATTACAGAAAAACGGGGACACCAAAGTGGCAGAGCTGGCCCGATTATTGAGAGCGAACTCCGCCAATGGCAAAAAAGCAACCCAATCATCCTGGTCAGCAGACACAAAACACCTCAGATATGTCTCCAGGGTCTGATTAATCCGCTCGGTCTGGCCATTCGTCTGAGGATGGAAAGCGGACGAAAAAGATAAATCTATGCCCATCCTAGCACAGAATGCCCGCCAAAATCTAGACACGAATTGGGTCCCTCTGTCAGAAACGATATTCTCAGGAATACCATGCAAACGAACAACATTTTGAAAAAACAGAGGAACCAACTCGGAAGAAGAAGGTAACTTGGGCAGAGGAACCAAATGGACCATCTTAGAAAAACGGTCACACACCACCCAGATGACAGACATCTTCTGAGAAACAGGCAGATCTGAAATAAAATCCATCGAGATGTGCGTCCAAGGCCTCTTAGGAATAGGCAAGGGCAACAATAATCCACTAGCCCGAGAACAACAAGGCTTGGCCCGAGCACAAACGTCACAAGACTGCACAAAGCCTCGCACATCTCGTGACAGGGAAGGCCACCAGAAGGACCTTGCCACCAAATCCCTGGTACCAAAAATGCCAGGATGACCTGCCAACGCAGAAGAATGAACCTCAGAGATGACTCTACTGGTCCAATCATCAGGAACAAACAGTTTATCAGGTGGGCAACGATCAGGTCTCTCCGCCTGAAACTCCTGCAAGGCCCGCCGCAGGTCTGGAGAAACGGCTGACAATACCACTCCATCCTTAAGGATACCTGTGGGCTCAGAGTTACCAGGCGAGTCAGGCTCAAAACTCCTAGAAAGGGCATCCGCCTTAACATTCTTAGAACCCGGTAGGTATGACACCACAAAATTAAACCGAGAGAAAAATAATGACCAGCGCGCCTGTCTAGGATTCAGGCGCCTGGCGGTCTCAAGATAAATCAAATTTTTGTGGTCAGTCAATACCACCACCTGATGTCTGGCCCCCTCAAGCCAATGGCGCCACTCCTCAAAAGCCCACTTCATGGCCAAAAGCTCCCGATTCCCAACATCATAATTCCGCTCAGCGGGCGAAAATTTACGGGAAAAGAAGGCACAAGGCCTCATCACGGAGCAGTCAGAACTTTTCTGCGACAACACTGCCCCAGCTCCGATCTCAGAAGCGTCGACCTCAACCTGAAAAGGTAGAGCAACATCAGGCTGACGCAACACAGGGGCAGAGGAAAAACGGCGCTTAAGCTCCCGAAAGGCCTCCACAGCATCAGGGGACCAATCAGCAACATCAGCACCCTTCTTAGTCAAATCGGTCAATGGCTTAGCAATATCCGAAAAACCAGCAATAAATCGACGATAAAAGTTAGCAAAGCCCAAAAATTTCTGAAGACTCTTAAGAGAAGAGGGCTGCGTCCAATCACAAATAGCTTGAACCTTGACAGGATCCATTTCAATGGAAGAGGGGGAAAAAATATATCCCAAAAAGGAAATCCTCTGTACCCCAAAAACACACTTAGAACCCTTCACACACAAAAAATTAGACCGCAAAACCTGAAAAACCCTCCTGACTTGCTGGACATGAGAGTCCCAGTCATCCGAAAAAATCAGAATATCATCCAGATACACAATCATAAATTTATCCAAATAATCGCGAAAAATATCATGCATAAAGGACTGGAAAACTGACGGAGCATTAGAAAGACCAAAAGGCATCACTAAATACTCAAAGTGGCCCTCGGGCGTATTAAATGCGGTTTTCCACTCATCCCCCTGCCTGATTCGCACCAAATTATACGCCCCACGAAGGTCAATCTTAGAGAACCACTTGGCCCCCTTTATGCGAGCAAACAAATCAGTCAGCAACGGCAATGGGTATTGATATTTAACAGTGATTTTATTCAAAAGCCGATAATCAATACATGGTCTCAAAGAGCCGTCTTTTTTTGACACAAAGAAAAAACCGGCTCCTAAGGGAGATGACGATGGACGAATACCGTATTTTCCGGCGTATAAGACGACTGGGCGTATAAGACGACCCCCCAACTTTACCAGTTAAAAAATAAAATCTTCTTAAAAGTCGGGGGTCTTCTTATACACCCTATGTCGTCTTATAGGGCCGGTGAATATGTGCCTTTTGGGGGGGGGGGAGTGATCCTGATGAGGACGAGGGGGCGTCTCACAGGAAAGTGAGTATCCCCCATTACCTTATCATAGCGCTGCAGCGTGGGGTCTCTGTGCTGGGAGCGGCGGCTGCTGTGCTGTGCTGTGCTGTGGCGGCTCCTCTTCTGCAGTGTGGGGCCTCTGGTGCTGTGGGGCGGTGGCGGCGGCGTATCTTCATACAGTCGGGGCTCCTCCGGCATCTCAAAGACTGGAAGCCCCGCCGGCAACTCCATGGGTACAATGCGGTCAGGTGGCCTCCGGGAAAATGGCCGCTGCTCAGATTCAGATCTCGTCCCGAGATCTCGGGAGACGAGATCTGAATCTGAGCAGTGGCCATTTTCCCGGAGGCAGCTCAATAGGTGCGATGCGGTGGCCCGGCCGCTGGGGGCTGCGCATGCTCAGATTCAGATCTCAACGAGATCTGAATCTAAGCAGCGGCCATTTTCCCGGAGGCCAGCGCATTGTACCGATGGAGTTGCCGGCGGGGCTTCCAGGCTGAGATGCCGGAGGAGCCCCGACTGCATGAAGATACGCCGCCGCCGCCACCGCCCCACAGGCCCCACACTGCAGAAGAGGAGCCGCCACAGCACAGCAGCCGCCGCCGCTCCCAGCACAGAGACCCCACGCTGCAGCGCTATGATAAGGTAATGGGGGATACTCACTTTTCTGTGAGACGCCCCCTCGTCGTCATCAGGATCACTCCCCCCCCCACCCACCATATACACCCGGCGTACAAGGCGATTCCCGGCGTACAAGACGACCCCCGACTTTTAAGAAGATTTTCAGGGGTTAAAAAGTCGTCTTGTACGCCGGAAAATACGGTATGTCCCTTTTCCAAGGACTCCTTTATATATTCTCGCATAGCAGCATGTTCAGGCACAGACAGATTAAATAAACGACCCTTTGGGTATTTACTACCCGGGATTAAATCTATGGCACAATCGCACTCTCGGTGCGGAGGTAACGAACCAAGCTTGGATTCTTCAAAGACGTCACGATAGTCAGACAGGAACTCAGGAATTTCAGAGGGAATGGATGATGAAATGGAAACCACAGGTACATCCCCATGAGCCCCCTTACATCCCCAGCTCAACACAGACATAGCTCTCCAGTCGAGGACTGGGTTGTGAGATTGCAGCCAAGGCAATCCTAGCACCAAATCATCATGTAGATTATACAGCACCAGAAAGCGAATAATCTCCTGGTGATCCGGATTAATACGCATAGTTACTTGTGTCCAGTATTGTGGTTTATTATTAGCCAATGGGGTGGAGTCAATCCCCTTCAGAGGAATAGGAGTCTCCAAAGGCTCTAAATCATACCCACAGCGTTTGGCAAAGGACCAATCCATAAGACTCAAAGCGGCGCCAGAGTCGACATAGGCGTCCGTGGTAATAGATGACAAAGAGCAAATCAGGGTCACAGATAGAATAAATTTAGACGGTAAGGTGCAAATGGAAACAGATTTACCAAGCTTTTTAGTGCGCTTAGAGCATGCTGATATAACATGAGTAGAATCACCACAATAGAAACACAACCCATTTTTCCGTCTAAAATTCTGCCGCTCGCTTCGGGACAGAATTCTATCACACTGCATACTCTCTGGCGACTTCTCAGTGGACACCGCCAGATGGTGCACTGGTTTGCGCTCCCGCAAACGCCTATCGATCTGAATAGCCATTGTCATGGACTCATTCAGACCCGCAGGCACAGGGAACCCCACCATAACATCCTTAATGGCATCAGAGAGACCCTCTCTGAAAGTCGCCGCCAGGGCGCACTCATTCCACTGAGTAAGCACAGACCATTTACGGAATCTTTGGCAGTAAATTTCCGCTTCATCTTGCCCCTGAGATAGGGACATCAAAGTTTTTTCTGCCTGAAGCTCCAAATGAGGTTCGTCATAAAGCAACCCCAAGGCCAGAAAAAACGCATCCACATTGAGCAACGCAGGATCCCCTGGTGTCAATGAAAAAGCCCAGTCTTGAGGGTCGCCCCGGAGCAAGGAAATCACAATCCTGACCTGCTGTGCAGGGTCTCCGGCAGAGCGAGATTTCAGAGACAAAAATAATTTGCAATTATTTCGAAAATTCTGAAACCCGGATCTATTCCCCGAGAAAAATTCCGGCAAAGGAATTCTCGGCTCAGATACAGGTGCATGACAAACAAAATCTTGCAAATTTTGTACCTTCGTGGCGAGATTATTCAAACCTGCAGTTACACTCTGAAGATCCATTACAAACAGGTGGACACAGAGCCATTCAAGGGTTAAGAGGAGGTAAGAAGCAGCTAGACAGCAATTAAGGGCTAGGCAGCAAAACTCTGAGGGGAAAAAAAAATAAAAAATTTCCCTTCAACACTTCTTTTTCTCCTGCTTCAGCCCAAACAATTAACACTTTGCTGGCCGGTCAAACTGTCATGATCTCAATGGCAAGAGAACATAGCATAAGCATATATAGGAACTAGCTCTTGGAAGATGGGAACTGAGCTGACCATGAACTAAACCTAACGCACAACTAGCAGTGGCCGGGTAGCATGCCTACGTTGATTCTAGATGCCCAGCCCAGCCGGAGGACTAAATAAAGCTAGCAGAGGAAAATATTAGTCCTAGCTCACCTCTAGAGAAATACCCCGAAAGGAGACAGAGGCCCCCCACATGTATTGGCGGTGAGTTGAGATGAAATAACAAACGTAGTATGAAAATAGGTTTAGCAAATTTGAGGTCCACTTACTACATAGCAGAAGACAGAAAGGACACTTTCATGGTCAGCTGAAAACCCTATCAAAAACACCATCCAGAAATTACTTTAAAACTCTGGCATTAACTCATAACACCAGAGTGGCAATTCCCGTTCACAAGAGCTTTCCAGACACAGTAACGAAACTACAGCTGTGAACTGGAACAAAATGCAAAAACAAACATGGACAAGAGTCCAACTTATCTAGTAGTTGTCTAGGAGCAGGAACAAGCACAGAGAGGCTTCTGATAACATTGTTGACCGGCAAGCAACTAACAGAGCAGCAAGGTTATATAGCGACTCCCACATCTTGATGGGAACAGGTGAACAGAGAAGATGAAGACACCAGTTCAATTCCACCAGTAGCCACCGGGGGAGCCCAAAATCCAAATTCACAACAGAGATGCACCTGTATGTAGACCACCTTGGTGTGTGGAGCTCGCCTGTGACTGTGGTATTGTTGGGAGTTCTGTTATCCTGGTGACATTTACTCTGCCGCTGTGGAGCTTAGCAGCAGATTCTGAGCTGAGTATTTCCCTTTTTGTCTGTCAAATGTTTGTCACTTCCCCTGTGTGTTACCATCTGCAGTGGTGAAGCTAGTGTCCTTACCGGCCAGTGCACTAGCCAGGGTTAGTAGAGGTGACCATTAGAAACTAGGCACATAATGGCGGCGGGGGGGAGGACCCGCATAGGGCTTTAGGGGAGCTTAGGGACAGGCACAGGTTGGTGACACGAGATGTCCCATCTCCCACTGCCTACCATTATCATCCTGTTATGCAGAGCATCTCACGTATACCTGCATACTATCGCCCTGTCCTGCAGAGCATTTAACCTATATCTCTTTTCTATTCTCTGTCCTGCAGAGCATCTCACCTATAATTATATATTATTCTTCTGCCCTGCAGAGCATCTCATGTATACATGCATAATATCCCCGTCCTGCAGAGCATTTAACCTATATCTCTTTGCTATTCTCTGTCCTGCAGAGCATCTCACCTACAATTCTATATTATTCTTCTGCCCTGCAGAGCATCTCATGTATACCTGCATACTATTCCCCTGTCCTGCAGAGCATTTAACCTATAATTTAGCCTGTGGGCAATTTTCTGTGGGCATTCTTCACCTTGCACCTCAAATATCATGGATCTGAAACTTTGTGATGCTGCAATTGGCAATTTTCCATGTGGGCAATTTTCCATGTGGGCAATTTTCCTGTGGGCATTTTTCTGGTCACCGTTATACTTATATGCTGTGTCCTCTGACAGACATGTCCGAGTCCAAGCATGACAGGTGAGCTGTGACATCACCTATTGTGAATGGTGGATCCTGTGTTATCTACTGTATATAGAGGTGTTATCAGTCATTGTACAGGAGGAGGTGAGCTGTGACATCACCTATTGTGAATGGTGGATCCTGTGTTATCTAGTGTATATGGAGGTGTTATCAGTCATTGTACAGGAGGAGGTGAGCTGTGATATCATATATTGTGAATGGTGGATCCTGTGTTATCTACTGTATATAGAGGTGTTATGAGTCATTGTACAGAAGGAGGAGGAGGTGAGCTGTGATATCATATATTGTGAATGGTGGATCCTGTGTTATCTACTGTATATAGAGGTGTTATCAGTCATTGTACAGGAGAAGGTGAGCTGTGATATCACCTATTGTGAATGGTGGATCCTGTGTTATCTACTGTATATAGAGGTGTTATCAGTCAATGTACAGGAGGGGGAGGTGAGCTGTGACATCACCTATTGTGAATGGTGGATCCTGTGTCATCTACTGTATATAGAGGTGTTATCAGTCATTGTACAGAAGGAGGAGGAGGTGAGCTGTGATATCACCTATTGTGAATGGTGGATCCTGTGTTATCTACTGTATATAGAGGTGTTATCAGTCATTGTACAGAAGGAGGAGGAGGTGAGCTGTGACATTTATTGTGAATGGTGGATCCTGTGTTATCTACTATATATAGATGTGTTATCAGTCATTGTACAGGAGAAGGTGAGCTGTGATATCACCTATTGTGAATGGTGGATCCTGTGTTATCTACTGTATATAGAGGTGTTATCAGTCAATGTACAGGAGGGGGAGGTGAGCTGTGACATCACCTATTGTGAATGGTGGATCCTGTGTTATCTACTGTATATAGAGGTGTTATCACTCATTGTACAGGAGGAGGAGGAGGAGGTGAGCTGTGACATCACCTATTGTGAATGATGGATCCTGTATTATCTACTGTATATAGAGGTGTTATCAGTCATTGTACAGGAGGAGGAGGAGGATGTGAGCTGTGACATCACCTATTGTGAATGATGGATCGTGTATTATCTACTGTATATAGAGGTGTTATCAGTCATTGTACAGGAGGAGGAGGAGGTGAGCTGTGATATCACCTATTGTGAATGGTGGATCCTGTGTTATCTACTATATATAGGGGTGTTATCAGTCATTGTACAGGAGGAGGTGAGCTGTGACATCACCTATTGTGAATGATGGATCCTGTATTATCTACTGTATATAGAGGTTTTATCAGTCATTGTACAGGAGGAGGAGGAGGAGGTGAGCTGTGACATCACCTATTGTGAATGGTGGATCCTGTGTTATCTACTGTATAGAGAGCTGTTATCAGTCATTGTACAGAAGGAGGAGATGAGCTGTGATATCACCTATTGTGAATGATGGATCCTGTGTTATCTACTGTATATAGAGGTGTTATCAGTCATTGTACAGGAGGAGGAGGTGAGCTGTGACATCACCTATTGTGAATGGTGGATCCTGTGCTATCTACTGTATATAGAGGTGTTATCAGTCATTGTACAGGTGGAGGAGGTGAGCTGTGACATCACCTATTGTGAATGGTGGATCCTGTGCTATCTACTGTATATAGAGGTGTTATCAGTCATTGTACAGGTGGAGGAGGTGAGCTGTGATATCACCTATTGTGAATGATAGATCCTGTGTTATCTACTGTATATAGAGGTGTTATCAGTCATTGTACAGGAGGAGGAGGTGAGCTGTGACATCACCTATTGTGAATGGTGGATCCTGTGCTATCTACTGTATATAGAGGTGTTATCAGTCATTGTACAGGAGGAGGAGGTGAGCTGTGATATCACCTATTGTGAATGATGGATCCTGTTTTATCTACTGTATAAAGCTGTGTTACGTTTTTATTGAAGTTCTGTTAGTTCTAGTAGCCTTTGTAAACATTGCAGAATTTGCATTATTTATTTTAATACATCTAACATAAAACTTGATTTATACATCGGGTCATTTTCTGATGACATGTTACCCACTTTCAACGAGTCTTTTTTATTCTGGACATCTTTCAGCAATAGTAATGCTTATCTGCTATGGGGTGTAATCGCTCCTGGACCCGACTCCTAAGTTTTCCGGACTTTTTTTATTATTATTCCCCGTTGGTTTTAATATCTGGTGATCTGTGCGGGACACGAGCACAAAGCGACGCAGCCCAGGTGGAAAGCGTCAGCAAGGATGAGAACGCGGAGAAGCATCTTATTACAATAGTCTATTGGTTGTAAATAAAGGGGTGGTGGTGCAGGATGCATAAAAAGGCTGTGAGTAGCATCGGGCGAGCGGTGCTGTAATAACAGACACAACCCAAGCACCGGGGGGGCGCTGCAGGCATCCATGTTTTTCTAATCTTTAGCACTGAAGAGTCTCCGGTGATTCGGCTCCAGAACAGGTGAACACAATGCATTAAATACTAATGAAAGTGTGACAAGAAAACGCAGCAAGGAAGAGTCAAGGTCTCCCGGGAGGCGCGTTCCTTGGATCAGATTGTCATTATGCGTTGGATAATAGAGTCTCGCCGTGTAAGGATCCGGGCTTCACTATTTAGCTCTTACAACATCAGTGGGTTGAAATGTCAAACCCACTAAATATTGTCATTGTTTCCGTGTCATTGTGTTGGGGGAGAACACGAGAGCCGCGCAGTTACTGCCGCCGGAGATCGGGAAATTGAAAGCTTTCCTTTTGTCCTGGGTAAACTTTTGCTCCTTAGATTTAGAAAGTGACAAGCGGCGCATTGTGCATATTTATTAATTTAATCTTCGTGGTCTTCGCCGCGCTAAATGAATCGCATGAATGACAAATGTTCCCGGTTAATGTTGCTACGCAACAAAAAATTACCCTGACCAATAACGGCGAGGAAGTTTATGTAAAGCGCTTGTTTTGTGTTCACCGATGCGTAAAATCCAGAGGTGATGGATTTGATATTAAACGGCGGCGACGTACGTTTCCAGCAGTACATGGCATCCTCACTCCTCATACAAGGAGCTGGGACACTGGCTCCCGCGTCTCATGGAAAGATCTTCGCTGTTTTATTATTAAGTCGCTAAGATCCGTGATTCACAGCGACAATTCGTGGGTCCAAATGTCAAAGTCATGAACGGGTTCACAGTTCCGATGTGCCTGCCGTCACCTTCTCCAGAATTTGGTTAAGGATTCCAATATCACAAAGCAAAATTCAACTATCAAAACCCATTTTCAGACCGCAATTCACATTACGCCCACTAGGTGGCCACATAAACACATATAGAATAAACATCTCCCGACAGAGTGTCGCAAAATCAAGTTGTTGGGATTTTTTTATCCCTTTGATGCTGTTCCATCTTTACGGGGAGTCAGGAGGAAAGGTGATATTAGAGGACACACATCATGGGGTTAGCTAAAGGCAAGGCTCGTGGCCATACAAAAGATCAACAGGAAGGAACGGAGGCATATATGTTATCAGTCTATTCCGTATACTATGCCTGCCATGAGGCCCAATAAGTTGCGGAAATAATGACTTTTTGGAGGCTAGCAGCTACCACTAGAGGGAGCTCCTAATAAATTTATACTGTACGTGTTTTATTATGTGGTAAGCGCCCCCTAATGGTGGTGAGGGTGCAATGTTACTACCATGATTGTATTGTTGAAATTTGGCTGCTTTAAACACTTGGGCTGGAATATTTAATGGCAAGTTGCACCCAAATGCAATTTTTGGCGTAGAATCAGGACACCTCAACATTTAAAAGGATTGTGTCATCAGAAAATGACTTGTTATATAAGATTATATATATAAATGGAGCGCCCCCACACCGCCGCAGGGCCTAGGGGTACCCGGCACCGGGCCTCTGGGTCTCAGTCCTGGTGTTGTCACGGTGGCTAGACCCGGTCCGTGGCCCTGTGTGTCGGTGAGGGACGTCCGGTAGAATAAGTGGTGGTGTAGCGGTGCAGTTGTGGGGTGCAGGTCGCGGTAAATAACGAGGACACCAGGTTGCAGTCTCTTTACCTCTTTACTGAAGGTTTTGGAGACCTCAGTCCAGAGCGCTGTTAACTGGGTTGTCAGAGACCGGCCGGTCCAAAGGCACATCAGAAGTTCTCTTTACAGGTGGGAATCAGTGTCTACCTTCTAGCGCTGGGTGTTGTAGTTCTTCCCTGCTGAGCTCCCGGGATAGTCCTCACAACTGTTTCTGTCTGTCTCTATTTGTTCGTTCTCTTCGTCCTCCAGGTGATATGGTAGGACGCACCCGTATGACGGGGTAGGCCTGGAGTTCTTCCGGGACCCTAGAGTCGCCCCTCTCCCACAGCTGCCTCCGTTGTCTGCTTAGGTGATTTGTGTGAGACAGCCAACCTGTAATTAGCTGTCCGGCCGTGGTTTGCAGTGTACTTAAAGTCTCTTACTTGCTCGGCGTTCCGGCCACCGACTGTTTGCGCCTCAGAAGGATGTTGCCTCGGTCTAACAGCACGACTCCTTCTGGTCCCAATACTTCTTACTGTATTCCCGTTGTGCACTGGTTAGTTCTGCTCTGAGGAGTCTGCCAGGATCCCATCCCTGACAGGTCCTCTTACTAGCTCTTCCCAGCTACTTCTCTCTGTCTTCCTGTCCAACCCCCAGTTTTACCATAGTGTGAGGAGTGGCCTACTAGATAGGACCACCCCCCCTGGTGGCCGGAGTGTGAAGTGTAGTGAGGTGTTACCTGGTCAGAGAAACTCCTTTAGTGCAATCAGACGTACCATAGCTCCCCATATTGGCGGAGCCACAGTACTGCAACAACCAGGACTCTGGGGTGCTGCACTCCCCCCCGGTTAAATCCAGTACTCCGGGACTGGGAAAACAAGAACAATAATACATGTTAACAGAAAACACACAAATTTTTGGAATAGCATAACAATTGAACATAACAATGCTTCCCTTTACGGGAGGTGAAGATTCTTGAACGTTGCAAAAGTTAGGTCATGCACAGTTTATGACTCTCAGTTCAGTGGTTGAAACAGCGGGGACCCCGGGTAAACAAAGGGGCCCCCCTTTTTGAAAGTTTTTGAGCAATTCACCGTCCATTACTCTAGTGTCCATTTAAAAACCTGTAACAAAAAGATATATATACAACCATTTACAAATAAATAGCAGCCCTTATTAATACCTCCAAGTTTTGTAGCGGAGGGGGGTTTGATTTTGAGTGCTGCGTGTGGACCTTCGCAGCACAGGGGTTGCTATTGGCCTAACAGGGCCCGCTATGCTTGCTACCGCTGGTGTAGTGCGCTGTCTTCTAACTACACTTCTAGTGAGTCTGGGTAGCACTGGCAGGTTGGGGCTCTCAGAGCTGCGGTTATCAACAGTGGGTACAGCAGATTCACTGATAGCAGAGGGAGGATTTGCCAGTTCAACGGTTGGCAGGGCTTCATCAGGTAAGGCTTGTTGAGGTAGTGGAGCCAGATGATCTGGTACCACCATTGTTTCTGGCGGGTCCGGCTGTTGAAACATTACGACAGGTACCACAACGGCTTGGTTTATCTGAGTCCAGGACTGGGGAAAGTCACCAAGGACAGTATGGAACATTTTCTCCTTTTCCACCGGCGGGGAGATTTCTGGGGCCGTGCCCCTCTCTTTCAACTTATCGGGGCAGACCTTAAGGTGATCCCTGGATACCGCTGTCGAGGTCTCCCCTCTGTCCTTGCTGATGAGACAGACCTTAGTGTTGTCGAAGTCGGATGGCAAGATGGTATACGGTTCCGCTTCCCATTGGTCATCGAGCTTGTGTAACCTCCTCTTTCGTTTAAGCACTTGCTCACCAGGTGACAGGGGAATCGCAGGAGCGTGTTGATTGTAGTCCCTTTCTTGTTTCTGCCTAGCCTGGGCGAGACTTCTCTCTACACACTCCTGTACTTCGCGGTATCTTCGCTGCCTTTCTGTATCCCAATCTGCCTCCGGCGAGGTATCTTCGGGTACTAGGACCCCCATGTCCAGATCAACGGGTAACCGACTAGACCTTCCTTGCATCAGGTACGCTGGAGTACAGTTGGTGGAACTTACTGGGATGTGGTTGTACATATCCACCAGATCAGGCAACTTTGTCGGCCACAGGTTCCGTTCCTCCACAGGCAAGGTCTTCAATAAATCGATTACTACCTGGTTCATCTTCTCGCACATCCCGTTGGTTTGAGGATGGTACGGGGTGGTTCTGATCTTCTTACACCCGTACAGCTGGCAGAATTCTTGGAACACTTCCGCTTCGAATGCAGGCCCCTGATCGGTCAGTACTTTCTCTGGGTAGCCATGGGGCCTACAAAAGTGCTGCTGGAAGGCCCTGGCGGCAGTCCTATCCGTTAGATCCTTGACAGGCACAACCACCAAAAACCTGGAGTAGTGGTCCACGATGGTAAGGGCGTAGATATAGCCCGACCGGCTAGGTGTCAGCTTCACATGATCCAGCGCGACCAGTTCAAGCGGCCGTTTGGTGACGATAGGCCGCAGAGGAGCCCGTTGACTGTCACGGTCCTTCCTGCGCAGGCTACATGGACCACACTCCCGACACCACTTCTCAATGGTTCTCTTCATGCCAATCCAATAGAACCTCCCTCGGAGCAGCTTCTCCAGCTTCCTCCATCCGAAGTGTCCGGCTCCATCATGGTAGGCTCCCAGAACCATGGGCGCATCTCGCCTTGGCACCACTATCTGCCACACCAATTCATGAGTACGTGGGTCGATGCTCCTCCTGCACAGCTTGCCATCATGGATAAACAGTTTGCTTCTCCCCTTCCACAGCTGTTGGGTTTCTTGTGGATCATCTGGGCCAGGGTGCAACCCAGCCTGCGTCAAGAGCTCCTTCACCTGACGGACCGCGGGGTCACTATCCTGGGTTTCTGCCCATCCGTGGTGGGGCAGGGGATTCAGCGTGGCATCCGGTTGGTTCTTGTGCCTGTTCTTCACATGGTGGGAGTTCTGAGTGGCTTTGGGGCGATGGAAGGCAGGCAGCTCCACCTCTTCAAGTGCCTCCGGGTCTTCTCCCACTTCTGGTAAATTGGGCATTCGGGACAGGGCATCGGCATTGGCATTCTGGTGTCCTGCCCGATATTTGATGGTGAAATCATAGTTGGACAGCCGGGCCATCCACCGCTGTTCCAAAGCCCCGAGTTTGGCAGTACCCAGATGCGTTAGCGGATTGTTGTCCGTGAAGACGGTGAATTTCGCGGAGGCCAGGTAGTGCTTGAACCTCTCTGTCACTGCCCAGACAAGGGCAAGGAATTCCAGTTTGAAGGAACTGTAGTTGTCAGGGTTCCTTTCCGTGGGACGGAGTTTCCTGCTGGCGTAAGCGATCACTCTTTCTTTGCCTTTCTGGACTTGAGATAGCACGGCTCCTAGTCCCACATTACTGGCATCTGTGTACAGCACAAACGGTTGGTCGTATTCGGGGTAAGCCAGTACCTCTTCTCCCGTCAGCGCCGACTTCAAGCAGGTGAAGGACTCCTCCAGCTCCCCGTTCCAGTCAAAGGGGGTGTTCTTCCCCTTGGTCTTCTTTGGTTGGCCCACCAACAGGTTTTGCAAGGGTGCGGCCTTCTTGGTGAAGTCTTTAATGAACCTCCGGTAATAGCCTACCAGCCCGAGGAACTGCCGGACTTCGTGGAGGTCACTGGGCTTTGGCCAGTCCTTGATCACTGTGACCTTGTCGGGGTCTGGGGCCACTCCTTCAGCGCTCACCACATGGCCCAGGTACTGCACTTTAGGTTTCAGCAGATGACACTTGGACGGTTTCACTTTTAGGCCGAAGTTGGACAAGGCTTCAAACACCTCGGCCAGGTGCTTCAGATGGTCTTCGTAGGTTTTAGAGAAGACTATGACGTCATCCAGATATAGCAGCACGGTTTCAAAGTTCAGGTGTCCCAGGCAGCACTCCATCATCCTCTGGAACGTTCCGGGAGCATTGCACAATCCGAAGGGCATGTAGTTGAACTCACAGAGACCCATTGGCGTCGTGAAGGCCGTCTTCTCTTTGTCCGCCTCCGCCACAGGAACCTGCCAGTACCCACTGGTGAGATCTAAGGTAGAGAAGTAGTTAGCAGATTTTAAGGCAGCCAGAGACTCCTCTATCCTGGGCAGTGGGTATGCGTCCTTATGTGTAATGCGATTCAACTGCCTGTAATCAACACACATCCTCATTGTACCATCTTTCTTTTTAACAAGGACTAACGGAGCTGCCCAGGGGCTACAGCTGTCTCTCACCACCCCAGCCTCCTTCATTTCCCTCAACATGTCCTTGGCACACTGGTAATGAGCTGGGGGTACAGGGCGATATCTCTCTTTTATGGGTCGGTGATCTCCCGTGGGGATGTGATGTTGGATCCCTTTCACCTGCCCAAAATCTGAGGGGTGTTTGCTGAATACCTGTTCGTACTCGTGTACCACCCTGTAAGCCCCCTGTATTTGATGAGATGGGGTAGAGTCAGTGCCCACATGCAATTCCCGACACCAGTCTTTCGAGTGCTCTGCAGAACCTTTGTTCTCCGCCACGTTTGACGGGACCAAGGGTTGAGGTGTCTGTATTACACTATTATTGACAGTGAACAGTTTGGCGAGCGTGGTATACTTGGTTAGGTGGACCTCTTCCTCCCCACAATTGAAGACACGTACGGGCACCCTCCCCTGACGGACGTCGACCACCCCCCGGGCTGTCAGAACAGTAGGCCTATTGTCTGAATATACGGGTTCTACCAAGGCCTGGTAGTCCTTACCCCTGAGGCCTATGGCTGCTCGACACCATATTAACATTTCACTCTTGGGGGGTATCGCGATGGGGTTTGAATCACTCACAGTGACACGACCAATCTCACCACCAGTCAGCTCTACCTGCTGTCTCTGCATCAGAGCTCTGATTTCCTTCTGCAGGGCACGTTGCTCACTGTGGCCAGCGGTTTCTGCCACCTGTTGCAACAAAACAATCACTTCTGCAAGACAATTTTCTATAACATTAGTACCAAGAGTCATCATGGGATTACATTCTCGACGATCAATATCAACAATCACAATCCCTTGGGCTTTAAATTCCACCCGCCCCACTTTAATGGTGACTTCCTTATACCCCACTTGTGGCAACGGCTGACCATTACTGGCGATTATGGTGAAATCATCGTCAGGGCCACGAGTAATATCAGCGTCCTCCCAATACCGTTTGTAGAGCACGTAAGGTATAGTCGTCACCTGAGAACCGGTGTCCAGCAAAGCATTCAAGGGGATTCCATCAATCACTACAGGGAGAACTGGTCGTCCTCCAATATACTTGGTTCTCCAATGCTGCGGGCCTGACCGTCCTACTCCTGGGGGTTGGCCCTTTGCCCCAGGGGTTGCTCGTTTAAAGGACAGTACCTTGCAAGATGGCCCACCTGGTGACATCGGCGGCAGATGGGTCGTCCGTCCTGATGGAAACGATCGCTGTCCCGGCCTCTGGTCGGTGGGGTCCTCTTCTTTCGCGTCCAGGGAACATCCTCTGGTCCGGAGGCTAGCTGGATCTTTTTCTTGGGGGCCTCCTGTAGGGACTGCACGGTCCGGGCTAGGGCAGCAACGCTCTTGGTCAGCTCCTGCATCTGAAGACGGAGTCCTGCAGGGGAGTCGTCCTCGAAGCTCTGGGCGTCGGCCTCCGCGGCAACTGGGGTATCCGATGCCACCTCCTGGTGGTATGTGAGAGCGGGGCGCCTGGATGGTATTGCGCGGCTGGGCTGTCGCTCCTGCAATGCCTGGATAGCTTTATCTTTGAACTGCGCAAAAGTCAAGTCTGGATTTTGCATGGCCAGGAAGTGCAATTGGCCCCGCTGGTGACTGCACAGGAGCCCCTCAATGAACCGCTCCTTCAGAAGTTTATCCTCATCCTGCATGCTGCCGGGGTCACTCTGCTTAATGGCCCGCATCGCCTCCTGGAGATTAAGGGCATAGTCCCGCAAGCTATCCTGTGGCCTCTGTTCGCATCCATAAAAAGTCAGTTTAATTTCCGTAGCAGTGCGAGTATCAAAGCTGGCTTTAAGCTTGGCAAAAATCTGTTGTGCAGTTCCTTTATCTTCAGCGGGCCAGGATTTCAATTCTCTCAGAGCCGCCCCAAAGAGTTGGCCGATTATCATATGAACCTTCTGAGGCTCTGTCAGGGGATAGAACTCGAGCAGGCTGCAGAGCCCTTCCTTAAAGTCAGTGAATGTATGCGACTCCCCAGAGTATCGTGGGAGCCAGGCCGCTCCGGGCAGGTACGGCATAGAAAAGGGCATTATGGCTTTTGTGTTAGCGGCAGTGTCCGGCTGGCTGAGGGGAACAGCGGGTTCTGCGGCAACCGGTGGTGGTATTAGGGCCGCGGCTTCGCCCGCTGCGTGGACCGGAGCTGCCCCTGCGTCCGCGGCTGCCACCTCCTCTCCTCCTGACTCGGACATGGCTGTACCTTCCTCCCACTAACCTGCCGGAGGTCGGAGTTCCTCTTCCGGGATTGGCGCCTTACCGCGCTTTCCGTTCCGCGCTTCTTTTGGCTGGTTCCGCCCACGTAGCTAAGGCTCCTCCCTCCGTGCGCGGCAATGGCGAATTTTGGCGGCAAACGGCACAGCACACAGTCTTTTCAATAAAGTACAGTCCAAGCACAATAAATCACAGTTCCAAGGCACACATGACCTGATTCTTCAGGCTTAAGTAAATCCTGTTCGTGACGCCAAGTTGGAGCGCCCCCACACCGCCGCAGGGCCTAGGGGTACCCGGCACCGGGCCTCTGGGTCTCAGTCCTGGTGTTGTCACGGTGGCTAGACCCGGTCCGTGGCCCTGTGTGTCGGTGAGGGACGTCCGGTAGAATAAGTGGTGGTGTAGCGGTGCAGTTGTGGGGTGCAGGTCGCGGTAAATAACGAGGACACCAGGTTGCAGTCTCTTTACCTCTTTACTGAAGGTTTTGGAGACCTCAGTCCAGAGCGCTGTTAACTGGGTTGTCAGAGACCGGCCGGTCCAAAGGCACATCAGAAGTTCTCTTTACAGGTGGGAATCAGTGTCTACCTTCTAGCGCTGGGTGTTGTAGTTCTTCCCTGCTGAGCTCCCGGGATAGTCCTCACAACTGTTTCTGTCTGTCTCTATTTGTTCGTTCTCTTCGTGCTCCAGGTGATATGGTAGGACGCACCCGTATGACGGGGTAGGCCTGGAGTTCTTCCGGGACCCTAGAGTCGCCCCTCTCCCACAGCTGCCTCCGTTGTCTGCTTAGGTGTTAAGTGAGACAGCCAACCTGTAATTAGCTGTCCGGCCGTGGTTTGCAGTGTACTTAAAGTCTCTTACTTGCTCGGCGTTCCGGCCACCGACTGTTTGCGCCTCAGAAGGACGTTGCCTCGGTCTAACAGCACGACTCCTTCTGGTCCCAATACTTCTTACTGTATTCCCGTTGTTCACTGGTTTGTTCTGCTCTGAGGAGTCTGCCAGGATCCCATCCCTGACAGGTCCTCTCACTAGCTCTTCCCAGCTACTTCTCTCTGTCTTTCTGTCCAACCCCCAGTTTTACCATAGTGTGAGGAGTGGCCTACTAGATAGGACCACCCCCCCTGGTGGCCGGAGTGTGAAGTGTAGTGAGGTGTTACCTGGTCAGAGAAACTCCTTTAGTGCAATCAGACGTACCATAGCTCCCCATAGTGGCGGAGCCACAGTACTGCAACAACCAGGACTCTGGGGTGCTGCATAAATATATACATTATTATTATTATTTTTAATTTCTTGATATCACGATTAGTGTTGAGTGAACGTGCTCAGATAAGCTGTTATCTGAGCATGCTAGGGTGCTGAGTGACTTCGGCATAGAAAAAAAAAGTTTCAAGAAAAATACCATTTTAATATTAAAAAAAAAAACCCTTTATTTAAACAATAGGTAATTCCCTCCACCCACACACACCTTTAAGTATGGGGGAATAAAATATTGGACTTTCCCTTATTTAAAGAAAATCCGTGCACTGCAGAGCACCAGAACCCCTGGTAGGAAATGATCTCCAGCTCGGCCCTTACACTAATGCATCACTATATGGAATGATAGATCGGAGATTGCAAATTCTGCCACTCTCTAGTGTCAGCGGACGTCCGAGATCATCACCCCCACTGATCCGGGGCGCGCCCAAGAGGATAACGGGGTAAATCTGCAATAAGCAAACTGGTATACATAGTCACATTTATCTGCCAGCACAATGCAGGGACAGAATAGCTGGATGCTTTGAAGCAGAATGTGAAGATGTTTTCTTTTTATTAATAGAAAGTTACGTCGCCAGAGGACTTCATGATTTACATTAATAATTTGCTCCATATAGTGATGCACATTTAATAAACAGGTCTCGTTTTCTGATGACTCAGGTTCTGTCCTCTTCTCACCATGACTCCTATTCTACTGCAGTGCGGAGAACTAACAGCTATCTGACGGTGATGCGATGTGTGTACATTTATGTGTATGTGTGTGATGTGTATATATATATCTATATATATATACACATATATATATATACTGTATATACAGTACAGATCAAAAGTTTGGACACACCTTCTCATTTAAAGATTTTTCTGTATTTTCATGACCATGAAAATTGTAAATTCACACTGAAGGCATCAAAACTATGAATTAACACATGTGGAATTATATACTTAACAAAAAAGTGTGAAACAACTGAAATTATGTCATATTCTAGGTTCTTCACAGTAGCCACCTTTTGCTTTGATGACTGCTTTGCACACTCTTGGCATTCTCTTGATGAGCTTCAAGAGGTAGTCACCGGGAATGGTCTTCCAACAATCTTAAGGCTATGTGCACACGTTGAGGAATGGGGTGCAGAATTTTCTGCACAAAATCCGCATCTCCTGGCAGAATCCGCAGGTGCAGATTTTCTGCGGATTTTCTGCAGTTTTTATGCGGAATTAATGCAGATTTTGTGTGGATTTTCTGCAGTTTTTACCACTGCGGATTTCTATAATGGAAGGGTGCAGAAACGCTGCAGATCCGCACAAAAGAAGTGACATGCACTTCTTTTAAACCCGCAGCGTTTCCGCGTGGATTTTTCTGCACAGCTTTTTTTTTTTCACATTGATTTACATTGTACTGGAAATCACAGTGCGGATCTGCAGCGTTTCGGCGCGGAAAAATCCACTGTGGATCCGCACTAAATCCGCATCGTGTGCACACAGCCTTAAGGAATTCCCAGAGATGCTTAGCACTTGTTGGCCCTTTTGCCTTCACTCTGCGGTCCAGCCCACCCCAAACCATCTCGATTGGGTTCAGGTCTGGTGACTGTGGTGGCCAGGTCATCTGGCGTAGCACCCCATCACTCTTCTCCTTGGTCAAATAGCCCTTACACAGCCTGGAGGTGTGTTTGGGGTCATTGTCCTGTTGAAAAATAAATGATGGTCCAACTAAACGCAAACCGGATGGAATAGCATGCCGCTGCAAGATGCTGTGGTAGCCATGCTGGTTCAGTATGCCTTCAATTTTGAATAAATCCCCAACAGTGTCACCAGCAAAGCACCCCCACACCATCACACCTCCTCCTCCATGCTTCATGGTGGGAACCAGGCATGTAGAGTCCATCCGTTCACCTTTTCTGCGTCGCACAAAGGCACGGTGGTTGGAACCAAAGATCTCAAATTTGGACTTATCAGACCAAAGCACAGATTTCCACTGGTCTATTGTCCATTCCTTGTGTTCTTTAGCCCAAACAAGTCTCTTCTGCTTGTTGCCTGTCCTTAGCAGTGGTTTCCTAGCAGCTATTTTACCATGAAGGCCTGCTGCACAAAGTCTCCTCTTAACAGTTGTTGTAGAGATGTGTCTGCTGCTAGAACTCTGTGTGGCATTGACCCGGTCTCTAATCTGAGCTGCTGTAAACCTGCGATTTCTGAGGCTGGTGACTCGGATAAACTTATCCTCAGAAGCAGAGGTGACTCTTGGTCTTCCTTTCCTGGGGCGGTCCTCATGTGAGCCAGTTTCTTTGTAGCTCTTGATGGTTTTTGCCACTGCACTTGGGGACACTTTCAAAGTTTTCTAAATTTTTCAGACTGACTGACCTTCATTTCTTAAAGTAATGATGGCCACTCATTTTTCTTTACTTAGAATTTGTATTATGGCAAGAAAAAAGCAGCTAACAGTCTATTCAGTAGGACTATCAGATGTGTATCCACCAGACTTCTGCTCAACACGACTGATGGTCCCAACCCCATTTATAAGGCAAGAAATCCCACTTATTAAACCTGACAAGGGCACACCTGTGAAGTGAAAACCATTCCCGGTGACTACCTCTTGAAGCTCATCAAGAGAATGCCAAGAGTGTGCAAAGCAGTCATCAAAGCAAAAGGTGGCTACTTTGAAGAACCTAGAGTATAAGACATAATTTCAGTTGTTTCACACTTTTTTGTTAAGTATATAATTCCACATGTGTTAATTCATAGTTTTGATGCCTTCAGTGTGAATGTACAATTTTCATAGTCATGAAAAATATTTAAATGAGAATGTGTCCAAACTTTTGGTCTGTACTGTATATATATATATATATATATACACTCACCGGCCACTTTATTAGGTACACCATGCTAGTAACGGGTTGGACCCCCTTTTGCCTTCAGAACTGCCTCAATTCTTCGTGGCATAGATTCAGCAAGGTGCTGGAAGCATTCCTCAGAGATTTTGGTCCATATTGACATGATGGCATCACACAGTTGCCGCAGATTTGTCGGCTGCACATCCCAAAGATGCTCCATACAAGGCAGGATGGATCCATGCTTTCATGTTGTTTACGCCAAATTCTGACCCTACCATCCGAATGTCGCAGCAGAAATCGAGACTCATCAGACCAAGCAACGTTTTTCCAATCTTCTACTGTCCAATTTCGATGAGCTTGTGCAAATTGTAGCCTCAGTTTCCTGTTCTTAGCTGAAAGGAGTGGTACCCGGTGTGGTCTTCTGCTGCTGTAGCCCATCTGCCTCAAAGTTCGACGCACTGTGCGTTCAGAGATGCTCTTAGGCCTACCTTGGTTGTAACGGGTGGCGATTTGAGTCACTGTTGCCTTTCTATCAGCTCGAACCAGTCTGCCCATTCTCCTCTGACCTCTGGCATCAACAAGGCATTTCCGCCCACAGAACTGCCGCTCACTGGATTTTTTTTCTTTTTCAGACCATTCTCTGTAAACCCTAGAGATGGTTGTGCGTGAAAATCCCAGTAGATCAGCAGTTTCTGAAATACTCAGACCAGCCCTTCTGGCACCAACAACCATGCCACGTTCAAAGGCACTCAAATCACCTTTCTTCCCCATACTGATGCTCGGTTTGAACTGCAGGAGATTGTCTTGACCATGTCTACATGCCTAAATGCACTGAGTTGCCGCCATGTGATTGGCTGATTAGAAATTAAGTGTTAACAAGAAGTTGGACAGGTGTACCTAATAAAGTGGCCAGTGAGTGTATATATATATATATATATGTGTGTGTAATCATTAATGTGGTTGATATAGCACTACTGTAAATATGTATACTATATAGCATTGTCTTCTGTGCGTTGTAGAGGTCTTTTATGTATGCAGTTGTCAGGACTCTGGACATTTTTTACCTTTTGTGCATTACTGCCCTTTTTCAAGATGGCGTCTTTGGTCTCATGTGCACTGTGTCTTCCTGCTATAAAACTCCACCCCAGCCTTCAGTCTGTGCTAGAGTATTCTGCCTTGCATCCAGCTCCTGACCTCTGGTGACTCCCTGGCTATATACCTGCTCCTGTGAACCTGTGTGGTGATCCTGCTACTCTGCTCTGAATTCCTGCTGCATACACCATTTCCAGTAATCCTCCTTCATCTGCTGCTCGTGTTTACTTCCATCTGCATTTGCTGGACATGTAAGCTGTTTCTGCTCTGCAAAAACCTGAGACTAGGGTTGAGCGAAACGGATCATTCATTTTCATAAGTCGCCGACTTTTGGCAAAGTCGGCGTCTCATGAAACCGACCCGATCCCTGTGTGGGGTCTGCCATGCGGTACGCGACTTTCGCGCCAAAGTCGCGTTTCAATGACGCTAAAAGCGCCATTTCTCAGCCAATGAAGGTGGACGCAGAGTGTGGGCAGCGTGATGACATAGATCTCAGTCCCCACCATCTTAGAGAAGGGCATTGGAGTGATTGGCTTGCTTTCTGCGGCGTCACAGGGGCTATAAAGGGGCATTCCCGCCGACCGCCATCTTACTGCTGCTGATCTGAGCGTAGGGAGAGGTTGCTGCCGCTTCTTCAGAAGCAGGGATAGACAGTGTTAGGCAGGGTACATAAAGCCACAAACCGCTTGTGCTGTAGCGATTTCCACTGTCCAACACCACCTTTTGTTTGCAGGGACAGTGGAAGCTACATTTTCTTTCTCTCAGCGCTGTAGCTCATTGGGCTGCCCTAGAAGGCTCCCTGATAGCTGCGTTGCTTTGTGTGTACGCCGCTGTGCAAACCAACTGCTTTTTTCAAAGCACAAATCCTGTTGTTCCTTCCTTTCTGCACAGCTATCTTGTGTGTTTGTCCCCACTTTTGTGTGCAGCAGTCCTTTTTATAGCTGCCTGCCATACTTTCCTGAGATTACTGCAGGGAGATAAATATTGGCAAGTCTGCCGCTGTGCCAGTCCTGTGTGTGGCATCTGTCTCTCATTGTGTGCCACCGAAAACCACTGTGTAATACTTGGCCATTTTTTTTGGGGGGGATAAATTCTCCCTGTAAAAAAAAAAAATTATTAGTGGGAGAAAAAGTTTGGCAAGTCTGCCTCTGTGCCATTGCTGTGTGTGGCATCTGTCTCTCATTGTGTGCCACCGAAAACCACTGTGTAATACTTGGCCATTTATTTTTTTGGGTAAATTCTCCCTTTTAAAAAAAAAATAATTAGTGGGAGATAAAGATTGGCAAGTCTGCCTCTGTGCCAGTCCTGTGTGTGGCATCTGTCTCTCATTGTGTGCCACCGAAAACCACTGTGTAATACTGGGCCATTTTTTTTTGGGGGGGGTAAATTCTCCCTGTAAAAAAAAATAAATTAGTGGGCGATAAAGATTGGCAAGTCTGCCGCTGTGCCAGTCGTGTGTGTGGCATCTGTCTCTCATTGTGTGCCACCGAAAACCACTGTGTAATACTGGCCTTTTTTTTTTTTTTTCTAAATTCTCCCTTTTAAAAAAAAAATAATTAGTGGGAGATAAAGATTGGCAAGTCTGCCTCTGTGCCAGTCCTGTGTGTGGCAACTGTCTCTCATTGTGTGCCACCGAAAACCTAGTGTGTAATGTTGTTTTAATTTTTGGTTTTTTTTACATTCTCCCATAAAAAAAAAAAAATAGTGGGAGATTAAGATTGGCATTTCTGCTTGAGTGCTGGTCCTGTGTGTGCCATCTGTCTCAAATTATTGGGGCACAGAAAACCTAGTGTGTAACATTGGGCCTGATTTTCTTTTCAGTGTCAGGCACCTATAAAGGTATATATAAATCCAACAGAAGTTTGAGTTCACCTTATAAGTTGTTTTACAGTAACAAATACCGTTACTTTGGTTACGTTTTGCAAACAATGAGGAAGTCTAGTGGAAGAGGTCGTGGCCGTGGGCGGTCATTGTCAGCTGGTAATGATGGTAGTGGTGGTGGAGCATCAGGTGTTCGTGGTAAAAGCAGTACAGCACCTAAGTCTCGAGTTGTTGAGCCAGGTTCGTTGTCTGGCTACACAAGGCCTCGAACGCTCTCTTTTCTGGGAGTAGGAAAACCACTTTTGAAGCCGGAGCAGGAGGAACAAGTATTGGCTTTCATTGCTGACTCTGCCTCTAGCTCTTTCGCCTCCTCCTCGGAAAGCGCCAAATGTCAGAGCAGTGCATCGTCAGTGGATGCTCCCAGTCAGGAACAAGTCGCTTACTTGTGTCCTTCACCCAGAACAACAGTGAAGGATGCGTCAGTCGACACAACAGGTTACTCCATGGAGCTCTTTACACATACCGTTCCTGGGTTAGACAGTGAAACAGTTAACAGGCCATGCCCATTCGAAGTTGAATCGGACATGGAGTGCACAGATGCACAGCCACAGCCAGATTACTATGCTGTTCCTTTGACTCAGACCAGAACATTGCCCTCGCAGTGTACTGAGGCAGAATCAAACCCAGCGGAGACTATGGTGCCCCGTCACGAACGCAATACCACCGGCTTACACGGTGACACAGACGAAATTGCACACGACATAGAAGAGGAGGTCATAGATGACCCAGTTGTGGACCCCGATTGGCAGCCATTGGGGGAACAGGGTGCAGGCAGCAGTAGTTCTGAAGCGGAGGAGGAGGAGCCACAGCAGGCATCAACATCACAACAGGTTCCATCTACCGGGCCCGTATCTGGCAAAAAACGTGTGGCAAAACCAAAAGCAGTTGGAGGACAGCGTGGCCATCTGGTTAAAGAAGCTCAGTCTGCAATGCCTGAAAAGGTATCCGATAGTAGAAAGAGTGCAGTCTGGCATTTTTTTAAACAACATCCAAATGATCAGCGCAAAGTCATCTGTCAAAAATGTTCAACTACCTTAAGCAGAGGTCAGAATCTTAAAAGTCTAAATACAAGTTGCATGCATAGACACTTATTCACCATGCATTTGCAAGCCTGGACTAACTACCAAACGTCCCTAAAGGTTGCAGCACCCTCGGCCAATGAAGCTAGTCAGCAACGCTACATCCCTTCCCTCACTGTCAACCCACCATTTCCCACACCACCTGCAGTATCTGTGCAGCTTTCGTCGCCAGGCCAAAGCAGTCAGGGAATCACCAGGTTTGCAGTAGGAAACACTGCATGTAGGGCACCGGCAAGAATACCATCTCCAACCCTCTCTCAGTCACCCATGTCCACCGGCACCACCGCTAGTTCCACGATCTCCAGCTCTCCAGTCCAGCTCACCCTACATGAGACTCTTGTTAGGAAAAGGAAGTACTCACCTCACATCCGCGTACACAGGGTTTGAACGCCCACATTGCTAGACTAATCTCATTAGAGATGATGCCCTACCGGGTAGTTGAAAGCGAAGCTTTTAAAGCGCTGATGGACTACGCTGTACCACGCTACGAGCTACCCAGTCGACACTTCTTTTCTAGAAAAGCCATCCCAGCCCTCCAACAGCATGTTAAAGACCGCATCGTCCATGCACTCAGGCAGTCTGTGACTACAAAGGTGCACCTGACAACAGATGCATGGACCAGTAGGCATGGCCAGGGACGTTACGTGTCCATCACGGCACACTGGGTGAATGTGGTGGATGCAGGGTCCAAAGGGGACAGCAATATTGGGACAGTTCTGCCTAGCCCACGGTCAAGGAAAGAGTTGGCTGTAGGCGTTCGCCGCCCCTCCTCCTCTTCCTCCTCCTCCTGCAGAAGCGAGAGCTCGTCCACAGACCGCAGTCGCACATCCACTCCATCCGCAGCTGCCACTGTTGCACACCAGGTGTGCCATTATGGGACAGCTAGTGGCAAGCGTCAGCAGGCTGTATTGGCAATGAAGTGTTTGGGCGACAACAGACACACCGCGGAAGTTCTGTCGGAGTTCTTGCAGAAAGAAACTCAGTCATGGCTGGGCACTGTACATCTTGGGGCAGGCAAGGTAGTGAGTGATAACGGAAGGAATTTCATGGCTGCCATAGCCCTTTCCCAACTGAAACACATTACTTGCCTGGCTCACACCTTAAACCTGGTGGTGCAGTGCTTCCTGAAAAGTTATCTGGGGTTACCCGACCTGCTCCTCAAAGTGCGCAGACTTTGCTTGCATATCCGCCGTTCGCCCGTACACTCCAGCCGTATGCAGAACTATCAGCGTTCTTTGAACCTTCCTCAGCATCGCCTAATCATCGACGTTGCAACCAGGTGGAACTCCACACTGCATATGCTTCAGAGACTGTGCGAACAGAGGCGTGCTGTTATGTATTTGTGGGAGGATACACGGGCAGGCAGTTGGATGGCAGACATGGAGTTGTCAGGTGTGCAGTGGTCGAAGCTACAAGACCTGTGTCAAGTCCTTCAGTGTTTTGAGGAATGCACACAGCTGGTTAGTGCAGACAACACCATAATAAGCATGAGCATCCCCCTAATGCGTCTGCTGATGCAAAGTTTGACGCACATAAAGGAGCAGGCGTCTGCAGCCGAGGAAGAGGAAAGCCTTGATGACAGTCAGCCATTCTCTGGTCAGGGCCGTGTAGAGGACGCGGAAGCGGGCGAAGAGGAGGAGGAGGACGAGGAGGATGATGGGGATGAGTACTTTTTTAATGAGGAAGCTTCTCCTGGGCCAACAGAAATTAGTGGCGTTGCAAGGCCGGGTTCTGTTTTTTTAAGGGAGACAAGTGACGTAGATTTGCCTGTAACTGTCCCTCAAACCAGCACAACCGCAGATTTGACAACTGGAACTTTGGCCCACATGGCGGATTATGCCTTACGTATCCTCAAAAGGGACCCACGCATTATTAAAATGATGAGCGATGACGATTACTGGTTGGCCTGCATCCTTGACCCTCGCTATAAAGGCAAATTGCAAAATATAATGCCACATGAGAACCTAGAACAAATATTAGCAACCAAACAAGCAACTCTTGTAGACCGTTTGATTCAGGCATTCCCAGCACACAGCGCCGGTGATGGTTCTCACACGAGCTGCAGGGGGCTACATGGCAGAGGTGTTAGAGGTGCACAGATCAGAAGTGGCATTGGACAGAGGGGTTTTCTGACCAGGTTGTGGAGTGATTTCGCAATGACCGCAGACAGGACAGGTACTGCAGCATCTATTCAAAGTGACAGGAGACAACATTTGTCCAGTATGGTTACTAACTATTTTTCATCCCTTATCGATGTTCTCCCTCAACCGTCATTCCCATTTGATTACTGGGCATCCAAATTAGACACCTGGCCTGAATTGGCAGAATATGCATTGCAGGAGCTTGCTTGCCTAGCAGCTAGTGTGCTATCAGAAAGAGTATTCAGTGCTGCTGGTTTGCAGCAGCTGTTTGTCCAGCATACGAAATGTTTACACCTCCCACAATGGGAAAATTCCCCCCACGGGGCCGTGGTCTCGCCACTTGGCGCAAGCACCTGTTACAGTGCTGTTTGTCTGAAGAGGTGGGTGTGCCCGCTTTTGGTCGACGGCACTGCCACTGGGTCCCTCATAGTACAATGAAGTGTCTCTGGCGGTGGTGGTGCGCACCCAACGTCAGACACACCGTTGTAACATGAGGGGCCCTGGGACGGTACCGCCGGCCACAAGAGAGTTTCACCCCCCCCCCCAAGCTCAAACTGTGCTCTACCACGTGCAAAATTATCTCGCACATCTCCACCAATGTTTAGTCTATGCGCTGACATCATTCAATGCCTGGCACTGACAATACCAATTTGTTGACATCTATGATGCTAGTTAAAGTAGTCTGGGTCAGTGTCCTATATTGACACCAGTAAATACTTACTGCCAAATTACTTTGTCAGAAACTCAGCAGATGAGCCCACCCCTGTACCTAAGTATGCCACACTTTTTTTTTTGTTGTTTTGCGAGACATTAACATCTATTTATTTTTTGAGAGTACTAACTGTGTCAGACACTCCTTGCAATCCTCCTCCGCTGACCACAATGCTGCCTGTGTATCCATGTAACCGATTTAAAACTGCCTTGAGACTAATTTTTGTTATTTTAGGCCTTCGTTAGCCTGTCTGCGGTCCCTCCTTGCAATACTCCTCCACTGACCACAATGCTGCCTGTGTATCCATGTAACCGATTTAAAACTGCCTTGAGACTAATTTTTGTTATTTTAGGCCTTCGTTAGTCTGTCTGCTGTCCCTCCTTGCAATCCTCCTCCGCTGACCACAATGCTGCCTGTGTATCCATGTAACCGATTTAAAACTGCCTTGAGACTAATTTTTGTTATTTTAGGCCTTCGTTAGCCTGTCTGCTGTCCCTCCTTGCAATACTCCTCCACTGACCACAATGCTGCCGTGTACCCCTGGAACCTATTTAAAAGTTCATAGAGCCTATTTATATATTTTATTTAATATTAATAAAGCCATGATGGACTACGCTGTACCACGCTACAAGCTAACCAGTCGACACTTCTTTTGCGAGAAAAGCCATCCCAACCCTCCACCAGCATGTAAAAGACCGCATTGTCCATGCACTCTGGCAATCTGTGAGTACAAAGGTGCACCTGACAACAGACGCATGGACCTGTAGGCATGGCCACGGAAGGTTACGTGTCCATTACGGCGCAATGGGTTAATGTGGTGGATGCATGGTCCACAGGGGACAGCCTATTAAGTCTGTCTGCAGTCCCTAATTCAAATTGTCCTCCACTGTCTAAATCTGAGCTTCAACCTTCTGGCTCTCATTAAGTGCTTTTTTTAAAAAAAATTGGTGTTTGGGGCCTAATACCTCTGTTTGCCGCTCACTGGTGTTCTCCTCAACTGTATAAAGCTGAGCTTCAACCTTCTGGCTTTCATTAAGTGCTGTTTTTTAAAAAGATTGGTGGTTACGGCCTACTAACGGTGTCTGCCGCTCCCTGGTGTTTGTCCTCAACTGTATAAAGCTGAGCTTCAACCTTCTGGCTTTCGGCCTATAGTATCAGATATTAACCCCTTCCCGACCCATGACGCCACGTAGGCGTCATGAAAACCCGTGCCAATCCGACCCATGACGCCTATGTGGCGTCATGGAATGATCGCGTCCCTGCAGATCGGGTGAAGGGGTTAACTCCGATTTCACCCGATCTGCAGAGACAGGGGGAGTGGTGCTTCAGCCCAGGGGGGGTGGCTTCACCCCCCCGTGGCTACGATCGCTCTGATTGGCTGTTGAAAGTGAAACTGCCAATCAGAGCGATTTGTAATATTTCACCTGAAAAACTGGTGAAATATTACAATCCAGCCATGGCCGATGCTGCAATATCATCGGCCATGGCTGGAAACACTAATGTGACCCCCCCACCCCACCGATCGCCCCCCCCAGTGCTCCGTTATGGGGTCCGGTCCCCTCGGTCCTGTGCTCCGCTGCCCCGTGCTCCTGCCCGCTCCCCTGCTGCTATGCCACCCCCCTGTGCTCCGACGCCCCCCCCGTGCCCCGATCTCCCCCCCCTTATACTCACCGAGGCTCCCGGTGTCCGTCCGCCTCCTCGCTGGGCGCCGCCATCTTCCAAAATGGCGGGCGCATGCTCAGTGCGCCCGCCGAATCTGCCAGTCGGCAGATTAGTTAAAAGTACATTTTGATCGCTGTGGTAGGTTCTATCACAGCGATCAAAATAAAAAAAATAATAAATAAACCCCCCCCTTTATCACCCCCATAGGTAGGGACAATAATAAAATAAAGAAAATATTTATTTTATTTTTTTTTTCTTTTTCCACTAGGGTTAGGGTTAGAACTAGGGTTAGGGTTACGGGTAGGGTTAGGGTTAGGGGTAGGGTTAGGGTTACAGGTAGGGTTAGGGTTAGGGGTAGGGTTAGGGTTATGGCATGTGCGGATTTGGCTGCGGATCTGCAGCGGATTGGCCGCGGATCCGCAGCGGATTGGCCGCTGTGAATTCGTAGCAGTTTTCCATCAGGTTTACAGTACCATGTACACCTATGGAAAACCAAATCCGCTGTGCCCATTGTTGTGGATTCTGTTTGTGGGCTCCCTCTGGTGGTTACTGCTGGTACTGGGTGACTTTGGTGGGTTGCGGCCTTTGGTTTCCACCTGTCCATCAGAGGCTGGGTGTTTCCTATTTTACCTGGCCTTTCTGTCATTCCCTTGCCGGCTATCAATGTATTCAGATGTGCTCTGTTTGGTTCCTGCCTACCTGCTCCCAGATCTTTCAGGATAAGCTAAGTGCTGATTTTCAGTTGTTTGGTTTTTTGTCCAGCTTGCTTATTATGTCTCTATGCTAGCTGGTAGCTCTAGTGGACTGAGGTTCTCCCCATGTGCCATGAGTTGGCACATGGGTTCTTGTAATCTCAGGATGGTTTTTTTGATTAGGGTTTTTTGCTGACCGCTCAGTCCCCTTTTGTATCTTTCTGCTTTCTAGTTTACAGCGGGCCTCAATTTGCTAAAGCTATATATATCATCTCTATGTGTGTGCCTTCCTCTCATTTCACCGTCAATACATGTGAGGGGGCAACTATATCTTTTGGGGTTCATTCCTCTGGAGGCAAGTGAGGTCTTATTTTCTCTGCAGTACTAGTTAGCTCTTAGGCTGGTGCGTGGCGTCTAGAACCAACGTAGGCACGCTCCCTGGCTATCTCTAGTTGCGTTTGTCAGGCGTAGGGCAGCGGTCAGCCCAGGTTCCATCACCCTAGAGCTCGTCCGTTATTTATTTGTACTTTGCTTGTCCTGTGCTATCCCTAGCCATTGGGGATTCATGACAGTATAGACGGCCCACAAAGTGTTAATTGTTTGGGCTGAAGCAGGAGAAAAAGAAGTGTTTAAGGGAAATTATTATTATTTTTTTTTTCCTTCCTTCAGAGTTTTGCTGCCTAGCCCTTAATTGCTGTCTAGCTGCTTCTTACCTCCTCTTAACCCTTGAATGGCTCTGATCTTAGCTGTTTAACATGGATGTCCAGAGTTTGGCTTCCAGCCTGAGTAATCTCGCGGCAAAAGTTCAAAACATACAGGATTTTGTTGTTCACACTCCCATGTCTGAACCTAGAATTCCTATTCCAGAGTTCTTTTCTGGAGATAGATCTACCTTCCTGAATTTCAGGAACAATTGTAAATTGTTTCTTTCTTTAAAATCTCGCTCCTCTGGAGACCCTGCTCAACAGGTCAAGATTGTAATATCTTTCCTGCGGGGCGACCCTCAGAATTGGGCATTTGCATTGGCACCAGGGGATCCTGCATTGCTCAGTGTGGATGCGTTTTTTCTGGCATTGGGATTGCTCTATGAGGAACCTAACCTGGAGATTCAGGCTGAAAAGGCTTTATTAGCCCTCTCTCAGGGGCATGATGAAGCGGAAATATATTGTCAAAAATTTCGGAAGTGGTCGGTGCTTACTCAGTGGAATGAGTGCGCCCTGGCTGCAAACTTCAGAAATGGTCTTTCTGAGGCCATTAAGGATATTATGGTGGGGTTCCCTACGCCTACAGGTCTGAATGAGTCTATGGCTATGGCCATTCAGATTGATCGGCGTTTACGGGAGCGCAAACCCGTGCACCAGTTGGCGGTGTCTTCTGAACAGGCACCTGAGACTATGCAATGTGATAGAATTCAGTCCAGAAGTTAACGGCAAAATTATAGGCGGAAAAATGGATTGTGTTTTTATTGTGGTGATTCAGCTCATGTTATATCAGCATGCTCTAAACGCACAAAAAGGGTTAATAAATCTTTTGCCATTGGTACTCTGCAGCCTAAGTTCATTTTGTCTGTGACTGATTTTTTCACTGTCTTCCATTTCCGTCGATGCCTATGTGGATTCGGGCGCTGCCCTGAGTCTTATGGATTGGTCATTTGCTAAACGCTGCGGTTTTAGTCTGGAGCCTCTGGAAGTTCCTATTCCTCTGAAGGGAATTGACTCTACACCATTGGCTATGAATAAACCGCAGTACTGGACACAAGTGACCATGCGCATGACTCCCGTTCATCAGGAGGTGATTCGCTTCCTTGTACTGTATAATTTACATGATGTACTAGTGCTTGGTCTGCCATGGTTACAAACTCATAATCCTGTCCTGGACTGGAAAACAATGTCTGTGTTAAGCTGGGGATGTCAGGGGGTTCATGGTGATGCACCTCCGATTTCAATCGCTTCATCTACTCCTTCTGAGATCCCTGCGTTTTTGTCTGACTATAGGGATGTTTTTGAGGAGCCTAAGCTCAATTCGCTCCCTCCTCATAGAGAGTGTGACTGTGCTATAGAATTGATTCCTGGCAGTAAGTTCCCTAAGGGTCGTTTATTTAATCTGTCACTACCAGAGCATACTGCTATGCGGAATTATATTAAGGAGTCCTTGGAAAAGGGACATATTCGTCCATCTTCGTCCCCTCTGGGAGCAGGTTTTTTTTTCGTGGCAAAAAAAGATGGTTCCCTGAGGCCTTGTATAGATTATCGCCTTCTAAATAAGATTACAGTCAAATATCAGTATCCATTGCCATTATTAACTGATTTGTTTGCTCGCATTAAGGGGGCCAGGTGGTTCACTAAGATAGATCTTCGCGGTGCGTATAATCTGGTGCGGATAAAACAGGGTGATGAGTGGAAAACCGCATTTAATACGCCTGAGGGCCATTTTGAGTATTTGGTAATGCCTTTTGGACTCTCCAATGCTCCGTCAGTCTTTCAGTCCTTTATGCACAATATTTTCCGTGAATATCTGGATAAGTTTATGATTGTGTATTTGGATGATATTTTGGTGTTTTCTGATGACTGGGAGTCTCATGTTCTACAGGTCAGGAAGGTGTTTCAGGTTCTGCGGGCCAATTCTCTGTTTGTGAAGGGCTCAAAGTGTCTCTTCGGAGTCCAGAAGATTTCTTTTTTGGGGTACATTTTTTCTCCTTCTACTATTGAGATGGATCCCGTCAAGGTTCAGGCTATTTGTGACTGGACACAACCTACATCTGTTAAGAGCCTTCAGAAGTTCTTGGGGTTTGCTAATTTTTATCGTCGGTTCATTGCTAATTTTTCCAGTATTGTTAAACCTTTGACTAATTTGACTAAAAAGGGTGCTGATGTTGCTGATTGGTCTCCTGCGGCTGTGGAGGCCTTTCAGGAACTTAAGCGCCGGTTTTCTTCTGCTCCTGTGTTGTGTCAACCAGATGTTTCACTTCCTTTTCAGGTTGAGGTTGATGCTTCCGAGATTGGAGCGGGGGCGGTTTTGTCACAGAGAAGTTCTAATGGCTCGGTGATGAAGCCATGTGCATTCTTCTCTAGAAAATTCTCGCCCGCCGAGCGCAATTATGATGTGGGTAATCGGGAGCTTTTGGCCATGAAGTGGGCATTTGAGGAGTGGCGTCATTGGCTTGAGGGTGCTAAACATCGTGTGGTGGTCTTGACTGATCACAAGAATCTCATTTACCTTGAGTCTGCCAGGCGTTTGAATCCTAGACAGGCTCGTTGGTCGTTGTTTTTTTCTCGTTTAAATTTCATGGTTTCATACCTGCCAGGTTCAAAGAATGTGAAGGCAGATGCTCTTTCCAGGAGTTTTGTGCCTGACTCTCCTGGAGACTCTGGGCCTACTGGTATCCTTAGGGATGGGGTAATATTGTCCGCCGTATCCCCAGACTTGCGACGTGCATTGCAGGAGTTTCAGGTGGATAAACCGGATCGTTGTCCCCCAGAAAGACTGTTTGTCCCGGATGATTGGACCAGTAGAGTCATCTCCGAGGTCCATTCTTCTGTGTTGGCTGGTCATCCTGGAATATTTGGTACTAGAGACTTGGTGGCCAGGTCTTTTTGGTGGCCTTCCTTGTCTAGGGATGTGCGTACCTTTGTGCAGTCTTGTGAAGTGTGTGCTCGAGCTAAGCCTTGCTGTTCTCGGGCCAGTGGGTTGTTGTTATCTTTGCCCATTCCGAAGAGGCCTTGGACGCACATTTCCATGGATTTTATTTCTGATCTCCCGGTTTCACAGAAAATGTCCGTTATCTGGGTTGTGTGTGACCGCTTTTCCAAGATGGTTCATTTGGTGCCCTTGCCTAAGTTGCCCTCCTCCTCTGAGTTGGTCCCTTTATTTTTTCAGAACGTGGTTCGTTTGCATGGGATTCCTGAGAATATCGTTTCTGACAGGGGATCCCAGTTTGTGTCTAGATTTTGGCGGACGTTTTGTGCCAAGATGGGCATTGATTTGTCTTTCTCGTCTGCGTTCCATCCTCAGACGAATGGCCAGACGGAGCGAACTAATCAGACCTTGGAAACTTATTTGAGGTGTTTTGTTTCTGCTGATCAGGATGACTGGGTTGCTTTTTTGCCACTGGCCGAATTTGCTCTTAATAATCGGGCTAGTTCTGCCACGTTGGTCTCTCCTTTTTTTTGTAATTCGGGGTTTCATCCTCGTTTTTCCTCTGGTCAGGTGGAGTCTTCGGATTGTCCTGGAGTGGACGTGGTGGTGGACAGGCTACATCTGATTTGGAATCAGGTGGTGGACAATTTGAAGTTATCTCAGGAGAAGACTCAGCAGTTTGCTAATCGCCGTCGCCGCGTGGGTCCCCGACTTCTTGTTGGGGATTTGGTGTGGTTGTCTTCTCGTTTTGTCCCTATGAAGGTCTCTTCTCCTAAGTTCAAGCCTCGGTTCATCGGTCCTTATAGGATCTCGGAGATTCTTAACCCTGTATCTTTTCGTTTGGATCTCCCAGCATCGTTTGCTATTCATAATGTGTTCCATCGGTCGTTGTTGCGGAGGTATGAGGTGCCCGTTGTTCCTTCGGTTGAGCCTCCTGCTCCGGTGCTGGTGGAGGGAGAATTGGAGTATGTTGTTGAGAAGATCTTGGATTCTCGTGTTTCCAGACGCAAACTCCAGTATTTGGTTAAGTGGAAGGGTTATGGTCAGGAGGATAATTCCTGGGTGGTCGCCTCCGATGTTCATGCGACTGATTTGGTCCGCGCCTTCCATAGAGCTCACCCTGATCGCCCTGGGGGTTCTCGTGAGGGTTCGGTGACCCCTCCTCAAGGGGGGGGTACTGTTGTGGATTCTGTTTGTGGGCTCCCTCTGGTGGTTACTGCTGGTACTGGGTGACTTTGGTGGGTTGCGGCCTTTGGTTTCCACCTGTCCATCAGAGGCTGGGTATTTCCTATTTTACCTGGCCTTTCTGTCATTCCCTTGCCGGCTATCAATGTATTCAGATGTGCTCTGTTTGGTTCCTGCCTACCTGCTCCCAGATCTTTCAGGATAAGCTAAGTGCTGATTTTCAGTTGTTTGGTTTTTTGTCCAGCTTGCTTATTATGTCTCTATGCTAGCTGGTAGCTCTAGTGGACTGAGGTTCTCCCCATGTGCCATGAGATGGCACATGGGTTCTTGTAATCTCAGGATGGTTTTTTTGATTAGGGTTTTTTGCTGACCGCTCAGTCCCCTTTTGTATCTTTCTGCTTTCTAGTTTACAGCGGGCCTCAATTTGCTAAAGCTATATATATCATCTCTATGTGTGTGCCTTCCTCTCATTTCACCGTCAATACATGTGAGGGGGCAACTATATCTTTTGGGGTTCATTCCTCTGGAGGCAAGTGAGGTCTTATTTTCTCTGCAGTACTAGTTAGCTCTTAGGCTGGTGCGTGGCGTCTAGAACCAACGTAGGCACGCTCCCTGGCTATCTCTAGTTGCGTTTGTCAGGCGTAGGGCAGCGGTCAGCCCAGGTTCCATCACCCTAGAGCTCGTCCGTTATTTATTTGTACTTTGCTTGTCCTGTGCTATCCCTAGCCATTGGGGATTCATGACAGCCCATGGTGCGGAAAATTCCGTGCAGAAACGCTGCGTTGTATTTTCCGCAGCATGTCAATTCTTTGTGCGGATTCCGCAGCGTTTTACACCTGTTCCTCAATAGGAATCCGCAGGTGAAATCCGCACAAAAAAACACTGGAAATCTGCTGTAAATCCGCAGGTAAAACGCAGTGCCTTTTACCTGCAGATTTTTCAAAAATCGTGCGGAAAAATCTTACACGAATCCGCAACGTGGGCACATACCCTTAGGGTTAGGGTTGGAATTAGGGCTAGGGTTGGAAATAGGGTTAAGAATAGGCTTGTAGTTAGGGTTACAGATAGGGTTAGGGGTGTGTTGGGGTTACAGTTGTGGTTAGGGTTGGGATTAGGGTTAGGGTTGGGATTAGGGTTAGGATTAGGGTTGGAATTAGGGTTACGGGTGTGTTGGGGTTAGGGTTGTGGTTAGGGGTGTGTTGGGGTTAGGGTTGGGATTAGGGTTATGGCTACAGTTGGGATTAGGATTAGGGGTGTGTTGGGGTTAGTGTTGAAGTTAGAATTGAGGGGTATCCACTGTTTAGGCACATCAGGGGCTCTGCAAACGCAACATGGCGCCACCATTGATTCCAGCCAATCTTGCATTCAAAAAGTCAAATGGTGCTCCCTCCCTTCCAAGCCCCGACATGCGCCCAAACAGTGGTTTACCCCCACATTTGGGGTACCAGTGTACTCAGGACAAACTGGGCAACAACTGTTGGGGTCCAATTTCTCCTGTTACCTTTGGGAAAATAAAAAATTGTGGGCTAAAAAATCATTTTTGAGAAAAGAAAAATTATTTTTTATTTTCACGGCTCTGCGTTATAAACTTCTGCGAAGCACTTGGGGGTTCAAAGTGCTCACCACACATCTAGATTAGTTCCTTGGGAGGTCTAGTTTCCAAAATGGGGTCACTTGTGCGGGAGCTCCAATGTTTAGGCACACAGGGGCTCTCCAAACGCGACATGGTGTCCGCTAATGATTGGAGCTAATTTTCCATTCAAAAAGCCAAATGGCGTGCCTTCCCGTCCGAGCCCTGCCGTGCGCCCAAACAGTGGTTTACCCCCACATATGGGGTATCATCGTACTCAGGACAAACTGGACAACAACATTTGGGGTCCAATTTCTCCTATTACCCTTGGGAAAATAAAAAATTCTGGGCTAAAAATCATTTTTGAGGAAAGAAAAATTATTTTTTATTTTCACGGCTCTGTGTTATAAACTTCTGTGAAGCACCTGGGGGTTATAAGTGCTCACTATGCATCTAGATAAGTTCCTTTGGGGGTCTAGTTTCCAAAATGGGGTAACTTGTAGGGGAGCTCCAATGTTTAGGCACACAGGGGCTCTCCAAACGCGACATGGTGTCCGCTAACGATTGGAGCTAATTTTCCATTCAAAAAGTCAAATGGCACGCCTCCCCTTCCGAGCCTTGCCGTGCACCCAAACAGTGGTTTACCCCCACATATGAGGTATCAACATACTCAGGAGAAATTGCCCAACAAATTTTAGGATCCATTTTATCCTGTTGCCCATGTGAAAATGAAAAAATTAAGGCTAAAAGAAATTTTGTGTGAAAAAAAAGTACTTTTTCATTTTTACGGATCAATTTGTGAAGCACCTGAGAGTTTAAAGTGCTCACTATGCTTCTAGATAAGTTCCTTGGGGGGTCTAGTTTCCAAAATGGGGTCACTTGTGGGGGAGCTCCAATGTTTAGGCACACGGGGGCTCTCCAAACGCGACATGGTGTCCGCTAAAGATTGGAGCCAATTTTTCATTTAAAAAGTCAAATGGCGCTCCTTCCCTTCCGAGCCCCGCCGTGCGCCCAAACAGTGGTTTACCCCCACATATGAGGTATCAGCGTACTCAGGACAAATTGGACAACAACGTTCGTGGTCCAGTTTCTCCTTTTACCCTTGGGAAAATAAAAAAAAATTCGCTAAAAGATCATTTTTGTGACTAAAAAGTTAAATGTTCATTTTTTCCTTCCATGTTGCTTCTGCTGCTGTGAAACACCCGAAGGGTTAATAAACTTCTTGAATGTGGTTTTGAGCACCTTGAGGGGTGCAGTTTTTAGAATGGTGTCACTTTTGGGTATTTTCAGCCATATAGAACCCTCAAACTGACTTCAAATGTGAGGTGGTCCCTAAAAAAAATGGTTTTGTAAATTTTGTTGTAAAAATGAGAAATCACTGGTCAAATTTTAACCCTTATAACTTCCTAGCAAAAAAAATAATTGTTTCCAAAATTAAGCTGATGTAAAGTAGACATGTGGGAAATGTTATTTATTAACTATTTTGTGTCACATAACTCTCTGGTTTAACAGAATAAAAATTCAAAATGTGAAAATTGCAAAATTTTCAAAATTTTTGCCAAATTTCCATTTTTTTCACAAATAAACTCAGAAATTATCGACCTAAATTTACCACTAACATGAAGTCCAATATGTCACGAAAAAACAATCTCAGAATCGCTAGGATCCGTTGAAGCGTTCCTGAGTTATTACCTCATAAAGGGACACTGGTCAGAATTGCAAAAAACGGCAAGGTCATTAAGGCCAAAATAGGCTGGGTCATGAAGGGGTTAAACAGCATTTGGCCTTCAACTGTGGTTGCAGCCTACTAACGGTGTCTGCCGCTCCCTGGTGTTTGTCCTCAACTGTATAAAGCTGAGCTTCAACCTTCTGGCTTTCGGCCTATAGTATCAGATATTAAACAGCATTTGGCCTTCAACTTTGCTTGCGGCCTACTAACGGTGTCTGCCGCTCCCTGGTGTTTGTCCTCAACTGTATAAAGCTGAGCTTCAACCTTCTGGCTTTCGGCCTATAGTATCAGATATTAAACAGCATTTGGCCTTCAACTTTGGTTGCGGCCTACTAACGGTGTCTGCCGCTCCCTGGTGTTTGTCCTCAACTGTATAAAGCTGAGCTTCAACCTTCTGGCTCTCATTAAGTGCTGTTTTTTAAAAAGCTTGGTGGTTACGGCCTACTAACGGTGTCTACCGCTCCCTGGTGTTCTCCTCAACTGAACAAATCTGAGCTTTAACCTACTTGCTCTCATTAAGTGCTTTTTAAAAAAAAAAATTGGTGTTTGGGGCCTAATACCTCTGTTTGCCGCTCACTGGTGTTCTCCTCAACTGTATAAAGCTGAGCTTCAACCTTCTGGCTCTCATTAAGTGCTTTTTTAAAAAAAAAAATTGGTGTTTGGGGCCTAATACCTCTGTTTGCCGCTCACTGGTGTTCTCCTCAACTGAATAAATCTGAGCTTCAACCTTCTGGCTCTCATTAAGTGCTTTTTTTAAAAAAAATTGGTGTTGGGGCCTAATACCTCTGTTTGCAGCTCACTGGTGTTCTCCTCAACTGTATAAAGCTGAGCTTCAACCTTCTGGCTTTCGGCCTATAGTATCAGATATTAAACAGCATTTGGCCTTCAACTTTGGTTGCGGCCTACTAACGGTGTCTGCCGCTCCCTGGTGTTTGTCCTCAACTGTATAAAGCTGAGCTTCAACCTTCTGGCTTTCGGCCTATAGTATCAGATATTAAACAGCATTTGGCCTTCAACTTTGGTTGCGGCCTACTAACGGTGTCTGCCGCTCCCTGGTGTTGACCTCAACTGAATAAAGCTGAGCTTCAACCTTATGGCTCTCATTAAGTGCTGTTTTTTAAAAAGCTTGGTGGTTAAGGCCTACTAACGTGGTCTGCCGCTCCCTGGTGTTGTCCTCCACTGTATAAAGCTGAGCTTCAGTCTTTAGTCTTTTGGCCTATAGTAGCAGATATTAAACTGCATTTGGCCTACTAGTGTGGTTGGGCCCTTAAAACAGTGTCTGCTGCTCCTGGGTTTGCTACTCCACTGAACAAAGCAATGCCGCCTGTTTAGTCCTGTTACCAATTTTGAACTGCATTTAGCCTACTTTATTCTTTGGCCCTATATCTGTGTTTCCTCCTCATCCTGCCCATTGCCCAGCCACTGCTAGATGAGTCTGCTGGTACATTGACCTAGACCACCACATTCCCCTTGCACTCTACACAGCCACAATCTGACCCTGCTGAAAGTAAGGTTCCCCTTCCCGCATGTTATACCACCTTACACAGGGACAAAGAGGAAGGTGCAGATGAAAGTGCAGGTTCCTTCATCAGGTGGGGGGCATACTCGTTGGCGATGTCACTGGCACAGGGCCCCTCAGAGTACGCAAAAGTGTCGCTGCTGGTGGGAGGCGCCCCCACCGTGCAAACACACCGCTGTACTTTGAGGGGCCCTGTGCCAGTGCCAATGCCAATGAGTGGCCCCCCCCTGCTTGCTTAGGATCCCAGCACTTGCAAACTTGACATACTTACCTCTCACTGCTCCACCGCCGTGACGTAGTCCACGTTTCCTGGGCCCACTAAAACCTTGAACCAGCCCTACCCCCCACAACTGTTGCCAAATGACCCCCAATTTTCAATGCCCAACTATTATTATAAAGTTAATTAAGATTGACAAGCTTCAGAAACAAGAATGGATGTTTTTGGCATTAAAATTGGCACTGTAGGTGTTTCCCTGGCCTCCACTCACTGCCGACTATGCTTCCCCATTGACTTGCATTGGGTTTCGTGTTTCGGTCGATCCCCGACTTTTTGCGATAATCGGCCGACTGCACTCGACTCGACTCTGGACAAAGTCGGGTTTTGCAAAACCCGACTCGATCTTAAAAAAATGAAAGTCACTCAACCCTACCTGAAACTATTAACCAGGCCTCCCTGGTTGAGCTAAGATATGATTTGAACTGCCTTATAAGCATATCTATCTGTGTTTGGACTAAGACAAGGATTTATTCGTGTCAAGTATCCTCAACAATAATTGTGCTTCATAGACTTTCTGCGTGATTGCATTTTCCTCTGAAGTTTCCTATAGACTGCTGAGCTGCATTTGATATTTGCACCAAGTGTTGTGGACTTGAGTTTCTCTCTGCACCGGTTTGAATCACCGTGTGATAATATAGACTTTACCACTTATAAAACTGTGTCCTGTAGTTGTCTTGTTCCACGCAAAGAGTCTCCTGAGTTATCCCCTATAATTATTACAGGATACTCTAGCCTAAAAAAAAAAAAGGAGACTGCTGGAACAATGACTGCAGAAAGCAGATTTAGAGCAGGTGTTTTCCATAATTAGATCACTGCAGAAAGATGTGGAAGGTCTGCAAAAGAAGTTTGGAAGCTTTGAACACAATCAACAAGTGTTTGGACAAACTTTGCAGGACTTAAGCAACCGCATGGCAGCCCAGGTAAACAAACTTGCTGGCATAGAGTCCCAGTATGGATGGGCTTTTCAGGACATAAGCATGCAAATAGCTGCACAGGTGACTTTACCCTCTGGGCAACCACCACCAGCTAGCCCACCTAAGTTGCCCCCATTCAGATTTAATGGTGATCGCGACAAATTTCGTGGCTTTGTGAATCAATGTATGCTATATTTTGATGTGCATGATGACCGTTTTCCTACTGATAGATCCAAAGTATTGTGTGTAATAATGCTACTGACCTCACGAGCGCTCGCCTGGGCGAATCCGATGATTGAGTCTCGTGACCCACGGTTAAATAACTTGGATCATATCTTGGCCACTATGGCATTAATGTTTGATGATCCTAATCGCCGTGCAACCGCTGAATCTGCTTTATTGTCTTTACACCAGGCTAAACGTTCTGTTATTGAGTATGCCACTGAATTCAGGAGATTAGCGGTAGATACCAATTGGGACAGTTATGCACAATTGCCTATTTTTAAAAGGGGTCTGTCTAGTATTATAAAAGATGAACTAGCTCGCTCTGAGTCACCACAAGAGCTAGAGACATTTATACAGCATTGTGTGCGCATAGACATTCGCCTTACTGAGCGTAGGCAGGAGAAATTTGCTGCATATAACTGTATTTCTAACATTTCCCTTCCTTCCAAAGAGCCTGCAGGTAAAACCTCTCGGGAGGTGGAGGAGGTGCCCATGCAAATTGATTCCGTTCAGAGGCGCGAGATCAATGAGCGCCGGGAGCATCGCCTTCGTGAAAGTCTATGTTTCTACTGCGGCCAGTCTGACCACTTCTTGATCAATTGTCCTAAGTGTCCTAGACGGCCTAACAAGGTGCTAGCAGCAGTAGGGGAGTATGACAACCGTGATGATGAATCTGACATCTCTGAATGTAGCCTGCCTTTAAACGCTGTATTCCATTCACTTTCTATGACTTCACCCCCCAAGGAGCTGAAGGAGAAGAACTCTCACTGTTCTCTCCCTATTAAGATCCTGTGTTCAGGACAGCGGATTTCCAGTGCAGCTATGATTGACTCAGGTGCAGGTCGCTATTTCATGGATATCGCATTTGCCAAGGAACATGGTATTAAAATTCAGCAAAGAGCCTCTCCAATTACCATGGAAACAGTGGATGGGTCACCTTTAATCTCTGGGCCTGTGGATCAGGAGACCATACCCCTTGAAATTTTGTTGGAGCCTAATCATCAGGAGCAACTTTCTTTCTTGCTAATTTCTTCTCCTCATTTTCCTGTGATTTTAGGCATTCCTTGGTTTCTTTCTCAGAACCCAATTATCAACTGGGAGACCAAGGAGATTATCTTTCCAACAAGGAGCAACGCAGCGTTAACAGAAGCTGTCCCTGAGTCCACGGCTACGGAACCACATGCACAGGTATTTTCTTTACCTCTAGCATATAAAGAGTTCTCTGACATCTGTGACAAGAAGAATGCAGATCAGCTTCTTCCACACAGGCATTATGACTGTCCCATTGAGCTGCTTCCTGGGGCAGCTATTCCTTTTGGTAACATATACCCTTTGGCGGCATCTGAGCTTCAAGCCTTAAAGGAGTATATTGTTGAAAATCTGGCCAAAGGCTTCATACGTCCTTCTTCCTCACCAGCAGGGGCACCTATATTTTTTGCAAAAAAGAAGGATGGGACCCTAAGACCCTGTGTTGACTATCGGGAACTCAATAAGGTAACCGTACGAAACCGTTACCCTTTGCCTCTGATTCCCAAATTACTGGAAAGAGTCCGCCATGCTAAGGTGTTCTCTAAACTGGATCTTTGTGGGGCTTATAATTTGGTGCGTATTCGTCCAGGGGATGAGTGGAAGACAGCATTCCGATGCCGGTATGGACACTTTGAATATCTCGTGATGCCCTTCGGGCTTTGTAATGCCCCTGCAACGTTTCAACACCTTGCTAATGACATTTTCAGAGATTTGTTGGACCAGTTTGTGGTGATCTATTTGGACGATATTCTAATCTTTTCTGACTCTCTACAGGAACATGAAGAATATGTCAAAGCTGTTTTAAGACGTCTGAAAGAGAACCATCTGTATATCAAGCCGGAGAAATGCGAGTTCCATCGTTCTGAGATACAGTTCTTAGGTTATATCATCTCTCCCCAGGGGCTGAACATGGAATCTGGTAAAATTCAGGCTATCCTTGACTGGCCGGTACCCAAGAACGTTAAGGAGGTCCAACGTTTTATTGGTTTTGCAAATTTCTACAGACGATTCATTCGAAATTTTTCTGATATTGTCCATCCCATTACTTCCTTGACAAAGAAGGAAAAGCCCTTTAAGTGGTCATCACAGGCTCAAGAAGCTTTTGATCGGCTTAAGATCTGTTTCACATCAGCACCGCTGTTGATACATCCAGATCCAACACTTTTATTCATTGTGGAGGTGGACGCTTCTGATAATGGTCTGGGGGCTATTCTCTCCCAAAGAACTGGAGAGAAGGGTCTGCTACATCCTTGTGCTTTCTTTTCCCGTAGACTAACCTCAGCAGAGAAGAATTACGATGTGGGAGACAAGGAATTGCTGGCTATTATTGCGGCTTTCAAAGAATGGAGGCATCATCTGCAAGGAGCTGCACAACAGATCATAGTGCTAACTGACCATCGCAATTTAGAGTTCCTTAGATCCGCTAGATGTCTTTCTCCTCGTCAGGCTCCTTGGAACTTATTTTTAAATCAATTTAACTTTGTTATCTCGTACTGTCCAGGTTCTCGTAATGGGAAGGCTGATGCTTTATCCCGAATCCATGCTGCGGATTCCGTACCTGGAGCCCTGTCCAAGACCATTCTATCTGATGCCAATTTCATCAGAGTTATCCACGATCAGGACTTGTGGAAGGAGTGCAGGGAGGCCTATGACGGTGATGTATTTCTGGCCAACCCACCTGTGGATATTAATCTTGTCTTTAAGGGTGGCATGTGGTTCAGAGATCGACGTATCTACGTCCCTGGGGTCGTCTGTCTGCAGATCCTCAAGTTGGTACATGACTCCAAGTTGGCTGGTCACAGGGGGGTACAGAAGACACAAGAGTTCCTGAGCCGATTCTTCTGGTGGCCAACTTGCCTGAAGGATGCCAAGGACTATGTTCTCTCTTGCGAGGTATGTGCCCGTTACAAGACTCCTCATGTGGCACCTACGGGTCTTCTACAACCATTGCCTGTTCCTTCCCGCCCTTGGGGTTCTATATCAATGGACTTTATTGTGGAGCTGCCTACATCGGGGGGCATGAATACAATCATGGTGGTAGTTGATCACCTGACTAAAGCTGCTCATTTTGTTCCATGCACCAGCCTCCCCTCAGCTAAAGATACAGTGAACTTGGTTATACAGAATGTCTTTCGGTTGCATGGGATTCCGGATGAGATCATCTCTGACCATGGAGTGCAGTTCACTTCAAGATTCTGGAAGGGGTTTTGCTCTGCACTCAATATTAATAAAAAAAATCAAAGGGTTACCAAGAGCAAATTGGACATATCAATATTAAATTGTATGGCTATAGGTAGCGAATATGTATAATGTCCTTAATTGCGGAAAATACGTATATGTTCAACGCTATATACTTACAATCATATAAGAAAAATGCGTAAACAGAACAAATATAGATATAATTTTATTGAAAAAAATCAAACATGAGGAGGAACAATTCCCTCAAAAATACAAAACATGTCTAAAAAGAAAACACCTCAATGCCACATGTGTGTTCTAATGGTGAGCCAACAAGAAAATACGTGGCACCACTCTGAGTATACATCTATAACAAAGAACATGCACTAGTTACACTGCAGTACCATATATTTAAATGCATGATCAGTAATCAGACACAGCCCACTTGGGGTAGAATAACCACCGTATGGACCAACTGTCAAGATAATTATAATTAGAGTAACTAAGTCCATATATAATCAAATGCAATATCAATTGGCGATACTGCAGCAAGCGAGTATATCAAATAGTAAAAGGGTACATTACCAGGAATACTCAGAGGATGGTGCCACTGCCCCAACGCGCGTTTCGGCGGCGTGCCTTCGTCAGGGGCGAAGGCACGCCGCCGAAACGCGCGTTGGGGCAGTGGCACCATCCTCTGAGTATTCCTGGTAATGTACCCTTTTACTATTTGATATACTCGCTTGCTGCAGTATCGCCAATTGATATTGCATTTGATTATATATGGACTTAGTTACTCTAATTATAATTATCTTGACAGTTGGTCCATACGGTGGTTATTCTACCCCAAGTGGGCTGTGTCTGATTACTGATCATGCATTTAAATATATGGTACTGCAGTGTAACTAGTGCATGTTCTTTGTTATAGATGTATACTCAGAGTGGTGCCACGTATTTTCTTGTTGGCTCACCATTAGAACACACATGTGGCATTGAGGTGTTTTCTTTTTAGACATGTTTTGTATTTTTGAGGGAATTGTTCCTCCTCATGTTTGATTTTTTTCAATAAAATTATATCTATATTTGTTCTGTTTACGCATTTTTCTTATATGATTGTAACTCAATATTAATGTCTGTCTCTCTTCCGCTTACCATCCCCAGACAAATGGTCAGACGGAGCGTACCAACCAGACGCTGGAACAATATCTAAGATGCTATGTCAGCGATCTCCAGGATGATTGGTTGGAGTTGCTGCCGTTAGCCGAATTTTCATATAATTCTCAGAGCGCCTCCACTAAATTTACACGTTTCTTTGCCAATCTGGGTTATTATCCGTGTATTTTACCTAGGTCTCCAATTAATTCTCCGGTTCCGGCAGTGGAGGAAAGGCTGACTGCGATGAGACAAAATCTGGAGGTTCTGAAGGAATCCCTGACCACGGCTCAAGAACGTTATGAGATCGGCTGATAGATTCCGTAAACCTGCACCCATGTTCAAGGTAGGAGATTCCGTGTGGTTAGCAACTAAGAATCTGAAGTTAAAAGTTCCTTCACAAAAACTTGGACAGAAATTCATTGGCCCTTTCAAGATCAACGGTATTGTGAGCTCTGTGGCCTGCCGGCTGAAGCTGCCTAGGACTATGAAGGTACACCCAGTTTTTCATGTATCTTTACTAAAGCCTGTATCTCCTAATACCTTCCAGGGACGTGTTGTGCCACCTCCGCAGCCTGTGGTGATTGATGGGCAAGAACAATTTGTGGTGGTGGAAATTATTGATTCCAGGATTCGCAGGAATCGGCTCCAATATCTGATAAGATGGCAGGGATATCCCCCTGAGGAAGACTCTTGGGAACCTGTGGAAAACATCAATGCCCAACAAAAGATTTCTCGTTTTCATCAGAGATTCCCTGAGAAACCAGGTCCAGGATCGTCCTGAGGCCGCTTCTAAGGAGGGAGTAATGTCAGGACTCTGAACATTTTTTACCTTTTGTGCATTACTGCCCTTTTTCAAGATGGCGTCTTTGGTCTCATGTGCACTGTGTCTTCCTGCTATAAAACTCCACCCCAGCCTTCAGTCTGTGCTAGAGTATTCTGCCTTGCATCCAGCTCCTGACCTCTGATTACTCCCTGACTATATACCTGCTCCTGTGAACCTGTGTGGTGATCCTGCTACTCTGCTCTGAGTTCTTGCTGCATACACCAGTTTCCAGTAATCCTCCTTCATCTGTTGCTCGTGTTTACTTCCATCTGCATTTGCTGGACATGTAAGCTGTTTCTGCTCTGCAAGAACTTGAGACTATTACCCAGACCTCCTTGGTTGAGCTAAGATATGATTTGAACTGCCTTATAAGCAAATCTATCTGTGTTGTGGACTAAGCAAGGACTTATTCGTGTCAAGTATCCTCAACAATAATTGTGCTTCATAGACTTTCTGCTTGATTGCATTTTCCTCTGAAGTTTCCTATAGACTGCTAAGCTGCGTTTATTATTTGCACCAAGTGTTGTGGACTTGAGTTTCTCTCTGCACCTGTTTGAATCACCGTGTGATAATATAGACTTTACCACTTATAAAACTGTGTCCTGTAGTTGTCTTGTTCCACGCAAAGAGTCTCCTGAGTTATCCCCTATAATTATTACAGCAGTATACCAATGCAATGTAGGTGTATGGTACATTTGTGCTGTTTGTGTGCTTTGTATAGCGGTATATTTATGTGTACAGTATAACCGCATTATTTGTTTTCAGGTATAACCTTTTAGACACAAATACCGAGGTTATAACAGACACACAAATATTATAATGTTATACAAAACATATATAGATAGTGAAACCAAAAACTGTCGAGTTCTATTAGATTGCAGAATTTGATTCCGAAACGGTTAAATGATATGGTGGAAGCGGTCCGATAAAATATAGAACCAGCAGCGGGGGACCATTCTGTGTAATGGATATCATATAATCTTTATTTCTTGCAGAACTGACCATTCAGTTTTCTGTTTCCCCCTGTGCTGCATTATGTGACGGAAGGAACCGGACATTATACTTAGAATATTTGCACTCTTCGTTCTTTTTTTCCCCCCTCATCAGCTTCCAAAGGTTATAATTTTCTTAAAGGGAATTTGCCATTAAAAATGACCTATTGTTTAAATCAGGCTTTTAGCAATCAAGTAGCAATCTTGCAATTTTCACACTGGTCACTTGGGCTTTTTATTTTTACTGCTACTTCCTGTCCGTTTTTCATGTTTGGGACCGAATGTCGATGTGAGTTCATTAAAAATGAGCAAATTGATTCGATGCAAATCAAATTGGTTTCAAATTTATAGGAAGCTGAACCTGGTGAAGTTGATGACTTTGATTTGCCGCCATTTTATACATTGTAGAAGATTGCATAAGCCAGATAAGGATTACTTGACTTCTGGCACAGCTGGGCATCTCCATAACATCTTGCAGCTACCAAATCCATGGTACAGCACAGCCAATCTAGAAGGGCTATCGTAGGCTGTATAAAAGCCAAAGCAGGGAATGCAGCAGCCACATTGTAGCTAATTTGGATAGTGAAAGGACATCACAGTCCACAGCTTAGCTATAGAAAGCCAGGAAACACTGAATAAACTGAGCAGATAGTTTTTCACTTCTGTGCTGTCACACACTATTTCCATCCGTTTACTTTGACTTTGACACTAATAAGGCTGTGTTTGTGTTAACGAGCTTGTACAGGGTTGGATACAGTCCTAGGAGACCTCAGAGTGATTCACACGTCCTTTCACGTCAATTGGAAGTTTTGCAGTTCTTGTGATTTGATTTTTTGGGGGGGACATTATATGATGAGAAATATTGAACGGAGTGTTTTTGATTGATTGCTTTTTATTATGATACATGGTTATTCATCTATTACAATATGTTTATTTAAAAGTAGGTTTTAGATGGTGAATGTTGTGAATTCTGTTTGTGGGCTCCCCCGGTGGTGTTTTATGGTATTGCCACTTATTTGCCTTCTTCTATCCTTGATCACCTGTTGACACCCATTAGGGGAGTTTCCTATTTAAGCCTGCTTGGCTGCTGGTCTGATGCCGGCCAACAATGTATCAGTAGCATTCTGTTGCATTCTCCTGCCTCAAGTTCCAGTTCAGCTAAGTTGAATTTTGTTCCTAGTTAATGCTATTTTTTGTCCAGCTATCTGCAATGTGACTCTCTGTAGCTGGAAGCTCTCGTGGACTGAAATTGCCACTCCAGTGGCATGAGTTGTCACTGGAGTTTTAAAGTAATTTCAGGATGGTGTTTTTGAGTAGTGTTTTGAAGTTGACCGTGAAGTAACTCTTTCCTGTACTTCTGCTATCTAGTAAGCGGACCTCACTGTGCTAAATCTGCTGTTCATCCTATGTATGTCTTTTCCTCTTGACTCACCGTCAATATTTGTGGGGGCCTGCTATCTCCTTTTGGGGTTCATCTCTGGAGGTAAGGCAGGCCTGTATATTCCTCTGATAGGGGTAGTTAGATCTCCGGCTGGCGCGTGGTGTCTAGGGCATCGTAGGAAACACTCCCCGGCTACTTCCAGTGTTGTGTCAGGTTCAGGTCACGGTCACTTTAGTTTCCATCACCCGAGAGCTAGTCCGTTTGTTATTTTTGATTTCCCTGCCATTGGGAAAATCATAACAGTTTGGCCGGCCAGATGTGTTAAAACTATGCACTAAAGCAGGAAAGGATATGAAAAGGTTTTTTTTTTTCCTTCTGTGTTTGGAAAGTGCACCTTAGTGCTTATTTGTACTCCTTGCTTAAACTGCAGTCTTCAGCCTTTTTTTTTTTTTCCTCTCCTCTTAATCTCTGAATGGCTTTGGTTACACCTGTTTGAATCATGGATCCACAGAGTTTGGTTGCAGGTCTGAATAACCTGGCTACAAAGGTCCAGAACTTACAAGATTTTGTTATACGTGCTCCAATGTCTGAACCTAAGATCCCTATGCCTGAATTTTTTACCGGAGACAGATCCCGTTTTTTGAATTTCAGAGAGAATTGTAAATTGTTTTTGTCTCTGAAATCTCACTCTGCTGGTGATCCTGCGCAACAGGTTAAAATTGTTATTTCTCTATTGCGGGGTGACCCACAAAGTTGGGCATTTGCATTGTCGCCAGGGGATCCTGCGTTATTAAATGTAGATGCGTTTTTTCTGGCTTTGGGGTTGCTTTATGAAGAACCTAATGTAGAGATTTTGGCTGAGAAAGCCTTGATAGCTCTTTCCCAAGGGCAAGATGAAGCTGAGATATACTGCCAGAAATTTCGTAAATGGTCGGTGCTTACTAAATGGAATGAGTGCGCTCTAGCAGCTAATTTCAGAGAAGGTCTCTCTGATGCCGTGAAGGATGTCATGGTGGGGTTCCCTGTGCCTACAGGTCTGAATGATGCCATGAAATTGGCTATCCAGATTGATCGGCGTTTACGGGAGCGCAAATCTGTGCACCATATGGCGGTATCTTCTGAGCAAATATCTGTGCACCATATGGCGGTATCTTTTGAGCAAAAACCTGTGCACCATATGGCGGTATCTTCTGAGCAAAAACCTGTGCACCATATGGCGGTATCTTCTGAGCAAAGACCTGTGCATCATTTGGCGGTGACCTCTGAAAAGGCACCAGAGCATATGCAATGCGATAGTGTATTGTCTAGAGGCGAACGACAGAATTACAGGCGCAAAAATGGGTTGTGCTTCTATTGTGGAGATCCAGCTCATGTTATATCAGCATGCTCTAAACGCATAAAGAAGGTTGATAAAAAGGTTGATAAATCTTTTTCTATGGGTACCTTGCAGTCTAAATTTCTTTTGTCCGTGACATTGATTTGTACTTTATCATCTGTTACTGTGGATGCTTATGTAGATTCTGGCGCCGCTCTGAGTCTCATGGATTGGTCCTTTGCCAAGCGTTGTGGGTTTGATTTAGAGCCTCTGGAGGTTTCTATTCCCTTAAAGGGTATTGATTCTACACCTTTGGCTAGCAATAAACCACAATATTGGACACAAGTGACTATGCATCTTTCCCCAGACCATCAGGAGATTATTCGTTTCCTTGTGTTATATAATCTACATGACGTATTAGTACTTGGATTACCATGGTTACAAATTCATAATCCAGTCTTGGACTGGAGATCAATGTCTGTGCTGAGCTGGGGATGTCGGGGGATTCATGGGGATGCACCCTTGGTTCCCATTTCTTCATCTACTCCCTCTGAGATCCCAGCATTTCTGTCAGATTTTTATGATGTCTTTCAGGAGCCTAAAACTGATTCTCTCCCCCCTCACAGAGAGTGTGACTGCGCTATTGAGTTGATTCCCGGTAGTAAATTTCCTAAGGGTCGCTTGTTTAATTTGTCTGTACCTGAACATACTGCTATGCGGGAGTATATCAGAGAATCTTTGGAAAAGGGTCATATTCGCCCCTCTTTGTCTCCATTGGGGGCAGGGTTTTTTTTTGTGGGTAAAAAGGATGGTTCATTGAGACCTTGTATCGACTATCGACTTCTGAATAAGATTACTGTTAAATACCAGTACCCGTTACCTTTACTGACTGATCTTTTTGCTCGCATAAAGGGGGCGAAGTGGTTCACTAAGATCGATCTACGTGGTGCGTATAATTTGGTGCGGATTAAGCAGGGGGATGAGTGGAAGACCGCATTTAATACGCCTGAAGGCCATTTTGAGTATTTGGTAATGCCTTTCGGTCTCGCGAATGCCCCTTCCGTCTTTCAGTCCTTTATGCACGATATTTTCCGTGAATATCTGGATAAATTTATGATTGTGTATTTGGATGATATTTTGATTTTTTCGGAGGACTGGGAATCTCATGTTCAACAGGTCAGGAGAGTTTTTCAGGTTTTACGAGCTAATTCTCTATTTGTGAAGGGCTCAAAGTGTATTTTTGGGGTTCAGAGAATTTCCTTTCTGGGATATATTTTTTCCCCTTCATCTATGGAGATGGACCCTGTTAAGGTTCAGGCTATTTGTGATTGGATACAACCTACTTCTCTAAAGAGTCTTCAGAAGTTCTTGGGATTTGCTAATTTCTATCGCCGATTCATAGCGGGTTTTTCTGCCATTGCTAGACCTTTGACTGATTTGACCAAGAAGGGTGCTGATGTTGCTAATTGGTCCTCTGCGGCTGTGGAGGCCTTTCGGGAGCTTAAGCGCCGCTTTTCTTCTGCTCCTGTGTTGCGCCAGCCTGATGTTTCGCTCCCGTTCCAGGTTGAAGTAGATGCTTCCGAGATCGGAGCAGGTGCAGTTTTGTCGCAGAAAGGTCCTGACTGCTCAGTGATGAGACCATGTGCGTTTTTCTCTCGAAAGTTTTCGCCCGCTGAGCGAAATTATGATGTTGGAAATCGGGAGCTCTTGGCCATGAAGTGGGCATTTGAGGAGTGGCGTCATTGGCTTGAGGGTGCTAGACACCAGGTGGTGGTCTTGACTGACCACAAAAATCTAATTTATCTTGAGTCAGCCAGGCGTCTGAATCCTAGACAGGCGCGCTGGTCGTTGTTTTTCTCTCGATTTAACTTTGTGGTCTCATATCTGCCTGGGTCTAAGAATGTGAGGGCGGATGCCCTCTCTAGGAGTTTTGAGCCTGACTCGCCTGGTGATTCCGAACCTACTGGTATCCTGAAGGATGGGGTGATATTGTCAGCTGTCTCCCCAGACCTGCGGCGCTCTTTGCAGGAGTTTCAGGTGGATAGGCCTGATCGCTGTCCGCCTGGTAGACTGTTTGTCCCTGATGACTGGACCAGTAGAGTTATTTCGGAGGTTCACTCTTCCGCATTGGCAGGTCATCCTGGAATTTTTGGCACCAGGGATCTGGTGTCTAGGTCCTTCTGGTGGCCTTCCTTGTCTCGAGATGTACGTATTTTTGTGCAGTCTTGTGATGTTTGTGCTCGGGCTAAGCCCTGCTGTTCCCGGGCCAGCGGGTTGTTGTTGCCCTTGCCTATTCCTAAGAGGCCTTGGACGCACATCTCTATGGACTTTATTTCTGACCTTCCTGTTTCTCGTAGGATGTCCGTCATCTGGGTGGTGTGTGACCGTTTTTCCAAGATGGTTCACTTGGTACCTTTGCCCAAATTGCCCTCCTCCTCTGAGCTGGTCCCTCTATTTTTTCAGAATGTTGTGCGTTTGCATGGTATTCCTGAGAATATAGTGTCTGACAGGGGTACTCAGTTTGTGTCTAGATTTTGGCGGGCGTTCTGTGCCAGGATGGGCATCGACTTGTCGTTTTCGTCTGCGTTCCATCCTCAGACTAATGGCCAGACTGAGCGTACTAATCAGACCTTGGAGACTTACTTGAGGTGTTTTGTGTCCGCTGATCAGGACGATTGGCTTGATTTTTTGCCATTGGCAGAGTTTGCCCTTAACAATCGGGCCAGTTCTGCCACTTTGGTTTCTCCATTTTTTTGTAATTCAGGGTTTCACCCTCGCTTTTCGTCCGGTCAATTGGAGTCTTCGGATTGTCCTGGAGTAGATGCTGTGGTTGATAGAATGCATCAGATTTGGGGACAGGTTGTGGACAATCTAAAGTTGTCCCAGGAGAAGACTCAACAGTTCACTAATCGTCATCGGCGTGTCGGTCCTCGTCTTTGTGTTGGGGACCTGGTTTGGTTGTCTTCTCGATTTGTTCCTATGAAGGTCTCGTCTCCTAAGTTTAAGCCTCGGTTTATCGGCCCTTATAGGATTCTGGAGGTTCTCAATCCTGTGTCCTTTCGTTTGGACCTCCCAGCATCTTTTACTATTCATAATGTTTTTCATCGGTCATTATTGCGGAGGTATGAGGTGCCGGTTGTTCCGTCTGCTGATCCTCCTGCTCCTGTGCTGGTTGAGGGTGAGCTGGAGTATGTGGTGGAAAAGATCTTGGACTCCCGTGTTTCCAGACGGAAACTTCAGTATCTGGTTAAGTGGAAAGGCTATGGCCAGGAGGATAATTCTTGGGTGACAGCATCTGATGTTCATGCTCCTGATTTGGTTCGTGCATTCCATAGTGCTCATCCAGATCGCCCTGGTGGTTCTGGTGAGGGTTCGGTGCCCCCTCCTTAAGGGGGGGGTACTGTTGTGAATTCTGTTTGTGGGCTCCCCCGGTGGTGTTTTATGGTATTGCCACTTATTTGCCTTCTTCTATCCTTGATCACCTGTTGACACCCATTAGGGGAGTTTCCTATTTAAGCCTGCTTGGCTGCTGGTCTGATGCCGGCCAACAATGTATCAGTAGCATTCTGTTGCATTCTCCTGCCTCAAGTTCCAGTTCAGCTAAGTTGAATTTTGTTCCTAGTTAATGCTATTTTTTGTCCAGCTATCTGCAATGTGACTCTCTGTAGCTGGAAGCTCTCGTGGACTGAAATTGCCACTCCAGTGGCATGAGTTGTCACTGGAGTTTTAAAGTAATTTCAGGATGGTGTTTTTGAGTAGTGTTTTGAAGTTGACCGTGAAGTAACTCTTTCCTGTACTTCTGCTATCTAGTAAGCGGACCTCACTGTGCTAAATCTGCTGTTCATCCTATGTATGTCTTTTCCTCTTGACTCACCGTCAATATTTGTGGGGGCCTGCTATCTCCTTTTGGGGTTCATCTCTGGAGGTAAGGCAGGCCTGTATATTCCTCTGATAGGGGTAGTTAGATCTCCGGCTGGCGCGTGGTGTCTAGGGCATCGTAGGAAACACTCCCCGGCTACTTCCAGTGTTGTGTCAGGTTCAGGTCACGGTCACTTTAGTTTCCATCACCCGAGAGCTAGTCCGTTTGTTATTTTTGATTTCCCTGCCATTGGGAAAATCATAACAGTTTGGCCGGCCAGATGTGTTAAAACTATGCACTAAAGCAGGAAAGGATATGAAAAGGTTTTTTTTTTTCCTTCTGTGTTTGGAAAGTGCACCTTAGTGCTTATTTGTACTCCTTGCTTAAACTGCAGTCTTCAGCCTTTTTTTTTTTCCTTCCTCTCCTCTTAATCTCTGAATGGCTTTGGTTACACCTGTTTGAATCATGGATCCACAGAGTTTGGTTGCAGGTCTGAATAACCTGGCTACAAAGGTCCAGAACTTACAAGATTTTGTTATACGTGCTCCAATGTCTGAACCTAAGATCCCTATGCCTGAATTTTTTACCGGAGACAGATCCCGTTTTTTGAATTTCAGAGAGAATTGTAAATTGTTTTTGTCTCTGAAATCTCACTCTGCTGGTGATCCTGCGCAACAGGTTAAAATTGTTATTTCTCTATTGCGGGGTGACCCACAAAGTTGGGCATTTGCATTGTCGCCAGGGGATCCTGCGTTATTAAATGTAGATGCGTTTTTTCTGGCTTTGGGGTTGCTTTATGAAGAACCTAATGTAGAGATTTTGGCTGAGAAAGCCTTGATAGCTCTTTCCCAAGGGCAAGATGAAGCTGAGATATACTGCCAGAAATTTCGTAAATGGTCGGTGCTTACTAAATGGAATGAGTGCGCTCTAGCAGCTAATTTCAGAGAAGGTCTCTCTGATGCCGTGAAGGATGTCATGGTGGGGTTCCCTGTGCCTACAGGTCTGAATGATGCCATGAAATTGGCTATCCAGATTGATCGGCGTTTACGGGAGCGCAAATCTGTGCACCATATGGCGGTATCTTCTGAGCAAAAATCTGTGCACCATATGGCGGTATCTTTTGAGCAAAAACCTGTGCACCATATGGCGGTATCTTCTGAGCAAAAACCTGTGCACCATATGGCGGTATCTTCTGAGCAAAGACCTGTGCATCATTTGGCGGTGACCTCTGAAAAGGCACCAGAGCATATGCAATGCGATAGTGTATTGTCTAGAGGCGAACGACAGAATTACAGGCGCAAAAATGGGTTGTGCTTCTATTGTGGAGATCCAGCTCATGTTATATCAGCATGCTCTAAACGCATAAAGAAGGTTGATAAAAAGGTTGATAAATCTTTTTCTATGGGTACCTTGCAGTCTAAATTTCTTTTGTCCGTGACATTGATTTGTACTTTATCATCTGTTACTGTGGATGCTTATGTAGATTCTGGCGCCGCTCTGAGTCTCATGGATTGGTCCTTTGCCAAGCGTTGTGGGTTTGATTTAGAGCCTCTGGAGGTTTCTATTCCCTTAAAGGGTATTGATTCTACACCTTTGGCTAGCAATAAACCACAATATTGGACACAAGTGACTATGCATCTTTCCCCAGACCATCAGGAGATTATTCGTTTCCTTGTGTTATATAATCTACATGACGTATTAGTACTTGGATTACCATGGTTACAAATTCATAATCCAGTCTTGGACTGGAGATCAATGTCTGTGCTGAGCTGGGGATGTCGGGGGATTCATGGGGATGCACCCTTGGTTCCCATTTCTTCATCTACTCCCTCTGAGATCCCAGCATTTCTGTCAGATTTTTATGATGTCTTTCAGGAGCCTAAAACTGATTCTCTCCCCCCTCACAGAGAGTGTGACTGCGCTATTGAGTTGATTCCCGGTAGTAAATTTCCTAAGGGTCGCTTGTTTAATTTGTCTGTACCTGAACATACTGCTATGCGGGAGTATATCAGAGAATCTTTGGAAAAGGGTCATATTCGCCCCTCTTTGTCTCCATTGGGGGCAGGGTTTTTTTTTGTGGGTAAAAAGGATGGTTCATTGAGACCTTGTATCGACTATCGACTTCTGAATAAGATTACTGTTAAATACCAGTACCCGTTACCTTTACTGACTGATCTTTTTGCTCGCATAAAGGGGGCGAAGTGGTTCACTAAGATCGATCTACGTGGTGCGTATAATTTGGTGCGGATTAAGCAGGGGGATGAGTGGAAGACCGCATTTAATACGCCTGAAGGCCATTTTGAGTATTTGGTAATGCCTTTCGGTCTCGCGAATGCCCCTTCCGTCTTTCAGTCCTTTATGCACGATATTTTCCGTGAATATCTGGATAAATTTATGATTGTGTATTTGGATGATATTTTGATTTTTTCGGAGGACTGGGAATCTCATGTTCAACAGGTCAGGAGAGTTTTTCAGGTTTTACGAGCTAATTCTCTATTTGTGAAGGGCTCAAAGTGTATTTTTGGGGTTCAGAGAATTTCCTTTCTGGGATATATTTTTTCCCCTTCATCTATGGAGATGGACCCTGTTAAGGTTCAGGCTATTTGTGATTGGATACAACCTACTTCTCTAAAGAGTCTTCAGAAGTTCTTGGGATTTGCTAATTTCTATCGCCGATTCATAGCGGGTTTTTCTGCCATTGCTAGACCTTTGACTGATTTGACCAAGAAGGGTGCTGATGTTGCTAATTGGTCCTCTGCGGCTGTGGAGGCCTTTCGGGAGCTTAAGCGCCGCTTTTCTTCTGCTCCTGTGTTGCGCCAGCCTGATGTTTCGCTCCCGTTCCAGGTTGAAGTAGATGCTTCCGAGATCGGAGCAGGTGCAGTTTTGTCGCAGAAAGGTCCTGACTGCTCAGTGATGAGACCATGTGCGTTTTTCTCTCGAAAGTTTTCGCCCGCTGAGCGAAATTATGATGTTGGAAATCGGGAGCTCTTGGCCATGAAGTGGGCATTTGAGGAGTGGCGTCATTGGCTTGAGGGTGCTAGACACCAGGTGGTGGTCTTGACTGACCACAAAAATCTAATTTATCTTGAGTCAGCCAGGCGTCTGAATCCTAGACAGGCGCGCTGGTCGTTGTTTTTCTCTCGATTTAACTTTGTGGTCTCATATCTGCCTGGGTCTAAGAATGTGAGGGCGGATGCCCTCTCTAGGAGTTTTGAGCCTGACTCGCCTGGTGATTCCGAACCTACTGGTATCCTGAAGGATGGGGTGATATTGTCAGCTGTCTCCCCAGACCTGCGGCGCTCTTTGCAGGAGTTTCAGGTGGATAGGCCTGATCGCTGTCCGCCTGGTAGACTGTTTGTCCCTGATGACTGGACCAGTAGAGTTATTTCGGAGGTTCACTCTTCCGCATTGGCAGGTCATCCTGGAATTTTTGGCACCAGGGATCTGGTGTCTAGGTCCTTCTGGTGGCCTTCCTTGTCTCGAGATGTACGTATTTTTGTGCAGTCTTGTGATGTTTGTGCTCGGGCTAAGCCCTGCTGTTCCCGGGCCAGCGGGTTGTTGTTGCCCTTGCCTATTCCTAAGAGGCCTTGGACGCACATCTCTATGGACTTTATTTCTGACCTTCCTGTTTCTCGTAGGATGTCCGTCATCTGGGTGGTGTGTGACCGTTTTTCCAAGATGGTTCACTTGGTACCTTTGCCCAAATTGCCCTCCTCCTCTGAGCTGGTCCCTCTATTTTTTCAGAATGTTGTGCGTTTGCATGGTATTCCTGAGAATATAGTGTCTGACAGGGGTACTCAGTTTGTGTCTAGATTTTGGCGGGCGTTCTGTGCCAGGATGGGCATCGACTTGTCGTTTTCGTCTGCGTTCCATCCTCAGACTAATGGCCAGACTGAGCGTACTAATCAGACCTTGGAGACTTACTTGAGGTGTTTTGTGTCCGCTGATCAGGACGATTGGCTTGATTTTTTGCCATTGGCAGAGTTTGCCCTTAACAATCGGGCCAGTTCTGCCACTTTGGTTTCTCCATTTTTTTGTAATTCAGGGTTTCACCCTCGCTTTTCGTCCGGTCAATTGGAGTCTTCGGATTGTCCTGGAGTAGATGCTGTGGTTGATAGAATGCATCAGATTTGGGGACAGGTTGTGGACAATCTAAAGTTGTCCCAGGAGAAGACTCAACAGTTCACTAATCGTCATCGGCGTGTCGGTCCTCGTCTTTGTGTTGGGGACCTGGTTTGGTTGTCTTCTCGATTTGTTCCTATGAAGGTCTCGTCTCCTAAGTTTAAGCCTCGGTTTATCGGCCCTTATAGGATTCTGGAGGTTCTCAATCCTGTGTCCTTTCGTTTGGACCTCCCAGCATCTTTTACTATTCATAATGTTTTTCATCGGTCATTATTGCGGAGGTATGAGGTGCCGGTTGTTCCGTCTGCTGATCCTCCTGCTCCTGTGCTGGTTGAGGGTGAGCTGGAGTATGTGGTGGAAAAGATCTTGGACTCCCGTGTTTCCAGACGGAAACTTCAGTATCTGGTTAAGTGGAAAGGCTATGGCCAGGAGGATAATTCTTGGGTGACAGCATCTGATGTTCATGCTCCTGATTTGGTTCGTGCATTCCATAGTGCTCATCCAGATCGCCCTGGTGGTTCTGGTGAGGGTTCGGTGCCCCCTCCTTAAGGGGGGGGTACTGTTGTGAATTCTGTTTGTGGGCTCCCCCGGTGGTGTTTTATGGTATTGCCACTTATTTGCCTTCTTCTATCCTTGATCACCTGTTGACACCCATTAGGGGAGTTTCCTATTTAAGCCTGCTTGGCTGCTGGTCTGATGCCGGCCAACAATGTATCAGTAGCATTCTGTTGCATTCTCCTGCCTCAAGTTCCAGTTCAGCTAAGTTGAATTTTGTTCCTAGTTAATGCTATTTTTTGTCCAGCTATCTGCAATGTGACTCTCTGTAGCTGGAAGCTCTCGTGGACTGAAATTGCCACTCCAGTGGCATGAGTTGTCACTGGAGTTTTAAAGTAATTTCAGGATGGTGTTTTTGAGTAGTGTTTTGAAGTTGACCGTGAAGTAACTCTTTCCTGTACTTCTGCTATCTAGTAAGCGGACCTCACTGTGCTAAATCTGCTGTTCATCCTATGTATGTCTTTTCCTCTTGACTCACCGTCAATATTTGTGGGGGCCTGCTATCTCCTTTTGGGGTTCATCTCTGGAGGTAAGGCAGGCCTGTATATTCCTCTGATAGGGGTAGTTAGATCTCCGGCTGGCGCGTGGTGTCTAGGGCATCGTAGGAAACACTCCCCGGCTACTTCCAGTGTTGTGTCAGGTTCAGGTCACGGTCACTTTAGTTTCCATCACCCGAGAGCTAGTCCGTTTGTTATTTTTGATTTCCCTGCCATTGGGAAAATCATAACAGGTGAATTTGGTTTTATGTTGCAGCGTTTCATTAAGTCTTGGAGACAGACCTTCTAGTTGGGTTTTTGACGTTTCATGTACTTTCCTGAACTGTTGATTGTGACAACGCGTTTCAGAAGCAAACTTCTCATACTAGTCTCCCATTCACATATCAGTTAGTTTGGGATATACAATGTGTCTTCTCACATTTTATAGTGTGAAGAATATATTCTCCAATGCATCATAACAGCTCTGCTAACATGTTGGAGGCATAGCTACAATAAAAGTTTACTTTTTCCATTAACAGCCAGGAGAATTGTGAATGCAGCTCTGCAGTACCAAGTATTTACCAAATTACTCAACTTTTTTATATAAAATCTATCCATAAATAAGGAGAAACCTCCCCTTCGATTAGAGCTCATAGTGAACTCACAGACCAGCAAGAACACCCTCAGTACCTGTAGTTTCAGGTGACTTTTCAGTATAAGCTGTCCTGTGTGGGTACTTGGAATATACCATTATTTCTGGCCATTATATGACATGCATCCTGCCTTTTTCACCAGTTTTCTAACTTTGCCTCTGAGCTAGTGGGTGGAGACCAGCTGTTACTAATTCTACCATATATGCAGACATGAGGGATTACTGCCCTCCTGCCTCGATGTAGCATATGTTCACAAGCAGAAGTAGTAGCCTCGAAGATAATATATAGCAGTACTGAGCAGCGTAGCTGTGAATCCAGAACAGAGGTGAAATAAAACGCTTACTAGAAAGCAGCAGGCTCTTCTTGAGTTCCTCTGCTCTCCTCTCCGTGTTCCTTTCTCTAGAGAATTCAATAGGGAGCTGTATTCTGATCTCTCACTGACCTGACAGTCCAATCTGTTTCGATCACAATGGATTTTCAGCAGTTAATGATTAGTTCACCAAACATCACCGTTAGCACTACCCGAGAGGCTACTACACAAGGAGCTTGACAACAGGCTTAGTATAGTATGAAAATATTAATATATTACTTCTTTAATGGATGGGTCTGCACCTTGAGGTTCACCACTTGCATTAAGTAATTAAACCCCTTTCTGACATCGGACGTACTATCCCGTCGAGGTGGTATGGGCCCGAATGACCACCGACGGGATAGTACGTCATCACCGATCAGCCGCGCTCACGGGGGGAGCGCGGCCGATCGGGGCCGGGTGTCAGCTGACTATCACAGCTGACATCCAGCACTATGTGCCAGGAGTGGTCATGGACCGCTCCTGGCACATTAAGCCCCGGCACACTGCGATCAAAGATGATCGCAGCGTTCCGGCGGCACAGGGAAGCATCGCGCAGGGAGGGGGCTCCCTGCGGGCTTCCCTGAAACCCTCGGAGCAACAAGGTCTCCTTCCTCCTCCTCCGCTGATCTGACACTTTGCTGTGCACTGAGCAGGTGCTTGGAAGCCACCTCCCTGCAGGCCCCGGAAGGCCCCCCGCGGCCATTTTGGATCCGAGCCTGCAGGGAGGTGGCTTCCAAGCACCTGCTCAGTGCACAGCAAAGTGTCAGATCAGCGATCTGACCCTATATAGTCATGTCCCCCCTGGGACAAAGTACAAAAGTAAAAAAAATATATTTACACGTGTGAAAAAAATAAATTCCTAAATAAAGAAAAAAAATTAGATTGTTCCAATAAATACATTTCTTTATCTAAATAAAAAAAACACAATAAAAGTTCACATATTTAGTATCACCGCGTCCGTAACGACCCGACCTATAAAACTGTCTCACTAGTTAACTCCTTCAGTGATCACCGTAAAAAAAAAAAAAAAAAGAACGAGGCAAAAAACGGCGCTTTATTATCATACCGCCAAACAAAAAGTGGAATAGCACGCGATTAAAAAGACAGATATAAAATAACCATGGCACCACTGAAAACGTCATCTTGTCCAGCAAAAAACGAGCTGCCATACAGCGTCAAAGAAAAAATAAAAGTTATAGTCCTCAGAATAAAGTGATGCAAAAATAATTATTTTTTATAAAATAGTTTTTATCGTATAAAAGCGCCAAAACATTAAAAATGATATAAATGAGGTATCGCTGTAATCGTACTGACCCGAAGAATAAAACTGCTTTATCCATTTTACTAAACGTGGAACAGTATAAACACCCCCCCCAAAAGAAATTCATGAATAGCTGGTTTTTGTTCATTCTACCTCACAAAAATCGGAATAAAAAGCGATCAAAAAATGTCATGTGCCCGAAAATGTTACCAATAAAAACGTCAACTCGTCCCGCAAAAAACAAGACCTCACATGACTCTGTGGACTCAAATATGGATAAATTATAGCTCTCAAAATGTGGACGCAAAAACTATTTTTTTGCAATAAAAAGCGTCTTTTAGTGTGAGACAGCTGCCAATCATAAAAATCCGCTAAAAAACCCTGTATAAATGTAAATCAAACCCCCCCCTTCATCACCCCCTTAGTTAAGGAAAAATAATAACATTTTAAAAAATGTATATATTTCCATTTTCCCATTAGGGTTAATGTTGGGGCTAAAGTTAGAGATTGGATTACATTTATGGTTGGGATTAGGGTTAGGGGTGTGTTTGGATTAGGGTTTCAGTTATAATTGGGGGGTTTCCACTGTTTCGGCACATCAGGGCTCTCCAAACGCGACATGGCGTCCGATCTCAATTCCAGACAATTCTGCATTGAAAAAGGAAAACAGTGCTCCTTCCCTTCCGAGCTCTCCCGTGTGCCCAAACAGGGGTTACCCCAACATATGGGGTATCAGCGTACTCAGGACAAATTTTTACAACTTTTGGGGTCCAATTTCTCCTGTTACCCTCGGAAAAATACAAAACTAGGGGCTAAAAACTAATTTTTGTGGAAAAAAAAAAAAAATTATTTTCACGGCTCTGCGTTATAAACTGTAGTGAAACACTTGGAGGTTCAAAGTTTTCACAACACATCTAGATAAGTTCCTTAGGGGGTCTTCTTTCCAAAATGGTGTCACTTGTGGGGGATTTCAATGTTTAGGCACTTCAGGGGCTCTCCAAACGTGACATGGCGTCCCATCTCAATTCCAGTCTATTTTGCATTGAAAAGTCAAATGGCGCTCCTTCCCTTCTCTGCCATGCCCCCAAACAGTGGTTTACCCCCACATATGGGGTATCAGCGTACTCAGGACAAATTGCACAACTTTTGGGGCCCAGTTTCTTCTGTTACCCTTGGGAAAATAAGAAATTGGGGCGAAAAGATCATTTTTGTGAAAAAATATGATTTTTTATTTTTACGGCTCTACATTATAAACTTCTGTGAAGCACTTGGTGGGTCAAAGTGCTCAACACACATCTAGATAAGTTCCTTAGGGGTCTACTCTCCAAAATGGTGCCACTTCTGGGTGGTTTCAATGTTTAGGCACATCAGGAGCTCTCCAAACGAAATGGCGTCCCATCTCAATTCCAGTCAATTTTGCATTGAAAAGTCAAATGGCGCTCCTTCCCTTCCAAGCTCGGCCATGCGCCTAAACAGTGGTTTACCCCCACATATGGGGTATCAGTGTACTCAGGAGAAATTGGACCCCAAAAGTTGTTGTCCAATTTATCCTGTTACCCTTGGTAAAATAAAACAAATTGGAGCTGAAATAAATTTTTTGTGAAAAAAAGTTAAATGTTCATTTTTTTTAAACATTCCAAAAATTCCTGTGAAACACCTGAAGGGTTAATAAACTTCTTGAATGTGGTTTTGAGTACCTTGAGGGGTGCAGTTTTTAGAATGGTGTCACACTTGGTTATTTTCTATCATATAGACCCCTCAAAATGACTTCAAATGTGATGTGGTCCCTAAAAAAAAAAATGGTGTTGTAAAAATGAGAAATTGCTGGTCAACTTTTAACCCTTATAACTCCCTAACAAAGAAAAATTTTGGTTCCAAAATTGTGGTGATGTAAAGTAGACATGTGGGAAATGTTACTTATTAAGTATTTTGTGTGACATATCTCTGTGATTTAAGGGCATAAAAATTCAAAGTTGGAAAAATGCGAAATTTTCAAAATTTTCGCCAAATTTGTTTTTTTCACAATTAAACGCAGGTTATATCGAAGAAATGTTACCACTATCATGAAGTACAATATGTCACGAGAAAACAATGTCAGAATCACCGGGATCCATTGAAGCGTTCCAGAGTTATAACCTCATAAAGGGACAGAGGTCAGAATTGTAAAAATTGGCCCGGTCATTAACGTACAAACCACCCTTGGGGGTAAAGGGGTTAAAGACGTCGGCTTTTATTTAAATTCATGGAATATGTTTGGTAGTAAAGGGGTAATATTAAAGGGGTTGGTCAGGATAGGCCATAATTAGAGCATAGGCAGGTAGTTCTGTAAAATAAAAAATAAGTAATACTTACCCGCTGGGCTTTGTTTGTAGGGCTGCAGCATATGACATATGATCGCTGCAGCCAATCACTGGTCAGAGCAGACACTGCTAATCCCAGTGATTGGCTGCAGTGGTCATATGTTGTAGGCAAGACAATTGCGCTGAAACACTCTAGTCAATGACCAGTGGGGAGAAGCAGAGAGGTTGATCTGGAGTCTTCAACAGGTACATAATGCTTATTTTGTTATTTTACTGCCTTTACCCTAATTGTGTTTAATTTTGGATAACTCCAATGAGGCTGACCTGCAATACCAGATACAAACACAGGCGAAGAGTGGCGCTGTTCCAAGCTGACCTGCAATACCAGATACAGCCACAGGTGAAGAGTGGTGCTGTTCAAGGCTGACCTGCAATACCAGATACAAACACAGGCGAAGAGTGGCGCTGTTCCAGGCTGACCTGTAATACCAGATACAGCCACAGGTGAAGAGTGGTGCTGTTCCAGGCTGTCCTGCAATACCAGACACAGACATAGGTGAAGAGTGGTGCTGTTCCAGGCTGACCTGTAATACCAGATGCAGCCACAAGTGAAGAGTGGTGCTGTTCCAGGCTGACCTGTAATACCAGATGCAGCCACAAGTGAAGAGTGGTGCTGTTCCAGGCTGACCTGTAATACCAGATGCAGCCACAAGTGAAGAGTGGTGCTGTTGAATTATGGGTAAACCCTTACCCAGCACTATTTGCTGGAGAACTTTACAATACAATGCCTAACATTATTCCTGACTAATACCCAATCTGCAAAAATAAAAAAAAAATAGAGTTCTGTGTGATCTTGTGCCTTATAAATGAGTAACATGAGAGTCAGCGATCATATCAAATAAAAACACAATAATCGGTTGTATTTCACAGACAAAAGAAAGTGCTTTATGAAAGTGATGCGATGATCCCCTACTTTTTCTCTTTTTTTTTTTTTTTTACATTTTACCTCTTCCTAGGAGAAGTTAAAGACTCAGAAAGTATATTTGTAGAACATTCTGCGCTATACAAAAAATAAAATAATAATAATAAAAAAAAATAAATGCAATACTGTCACAATGGTTACAAAAAGAGAGATAAAAAATATCCCCCAAAAAATTGATCTAAGTCCAAGAACAAAAAACAGACATAAAGCTTCCTTCGCGCTCCGTGTAAATCTATCCACATTGTGTATAAATACATTTTGTGTTTTGTTTTTTTTTAAAAAATCTCTATCTACACATTGACCCTCTACACATATACCTTCTCTATACCTCTCCCAAAGATTACGACACTATACAAGCAGTCAGCGTGCGCCTCTCATGTAGCAGGTACTGTTTATACATATAACTTTTTTTTTGTTTGTTTTCGCTGAATGCCACAGACATTAAGATGTTCTGAAAGGGAAGCAGAGTCCAGTTTTACAGAATGCATTGTCCAATTTTTTTTGTAATTTTTTTTTTTTTAATCCGGTGTGGTATGATCTACGATGATCCAGTCCATTGAGATCCTACATACACTGGGAGCAGCCGCACTTTATCGGCTTCTCTACGTCTTCCACAAACGAGGATCCGTCGCTGCACTCGAACGTGTACTTCCTGCGCTTCATGCGTAATCCCGTGCAGCAGCCCTGGTTGTTGCAGGATCCCCGGCACTCTACCCAGGATACCGTACGGGTGGTTTGGCATATGGCGTATCCCCTCTGCACTTGGTAGTAATCCCTGACGGGATCCCCTCTACATTCTGACTCTGTGGATAGGACGACACATAGAATTAGGAAATATTAAGTTGGTCGGCAATGATGTATCATTATGAAAAGATTTTCACGACCCTGATCCGGCATCCATGTTGGTACTCCACGGCATTGAGTACCACCTCGGCCAACACTCGAATACCGGCATCCTGGCGTGATGACATTACGGCGGTCTAGTAATGGTAGAGATGCCCAAGATGCCGCTATTGGAGTATCCTGGATGCCAGCATTCACGTGCCGGCCGAGGAAGTCTGCACTGGCCTTGTCGGCTACCAAGGAGCACAGATGTGGATGCCGGACCATGGACTTGTGACTCTTTTTTGCTCAATTCTAGTAAAATTATGCGATGATTAAGGACATGCGCCCGAAACGCGTTTGTATGTTATTAGGAGTATGGTGAAGGGGTTTGCGCTATTTTTAAAGTTTTTGGATTATTTCAACAAAATCAAATATGGAATTTTATGGAAGGTCCTGATGCTGGACTTCATCTTAGGGTACTGTCACACAATGGCACTTTGATCGCTACGACGGCACGATCTGTGACGTTGCAGCGTCGTGTAATTATCGCTCCAGCGTCGTAGACTGCTGTCACACTTTGCAATGCACAACGCTGGAGCGATAATTTCATGACGTATTTGCGATGTAGAAGCCATTGGTTATTATGCGCACATCGTATACAATATCGTACACACCTATGTCACACGATGCAATCATGCCGCCACAGCGGGACATTAGACGACTAAAGAAAGTTTCAAATGTTCTGCTACGACGTACGATTCTCAGCGGGATCCCTGATCGCACTAGCGTGTCAGACACTACGATATCGAATAGATAACGCTGGAACGTCACGAATCGTGCCGTCGTAGCGATCAAAGTGCCACTGTGTGGCAGTACCCTTATTTTCTAGTAACAATAGGAGCAGATACATTGATGGTGTGTCCTGGCTTATCTGACAGATGAGGGTCTTGGTTGCTAATTTTCACATCTCCCACAGAAGGGAATATAGAGAGGGGACGTCACCGGTCCATTCCCAGAGGTGGAGATTGAGCCCCATTCTCCAGGTAGGTGGGATCTCATTTATTAGACCTTCGTAGCATCAAAAATGGCCAAGATTGATGTTTTCCACAGAGGTTTAGCTATCATAAAGGCAATCTGAGGGCTCAGCTTGGAATTTTTGAGTGCAGGACTCCACTCTCCAGTGGCATTGTGTTAAAAGCAGACAAGCAGGTGAGCATGATGGTACTCGGGCCAGCGTTAGGGGCAGGCAGACCAGACAGCCACCTAGGGCCCCAGCTGCTCCATGGGCTCACAGCCAGTGTCTGCTATGGGGCCTCTGGGTAAGAGGGGCCGGCGCCGCTCCCTCCCGGCATTGTGCATTCAACTTATCGGCATCATAGATGCCAATAAAGTTGAAAGCAGTGATGGAGGAGAGAGCATCATGTGACGCTTCCTCTCCTATCACTCCCCCTCTGTCTCTGACTCAGCGTGTTTCAGAAGTGGAGCTGATGAGACGCTGAGATGCTTTGCAGAAGTTGGGGAATGAGGAGGAGAGGTGTGTGTGTGTGTGTCTGCTGCACGATAATGTGGGGGGACTGCACTATACTGTGTGGGGGGGACTGCACTATACTGTGTATGTGGGGGGACAGCACTATACTGTGTATGTGGGGGGCTGCATTGTACTGTGTGTGGGGGCTGACTATAGGGTGTATGTGGGGGGACTGCACTATACTGTGTGTGGGGGAGTTGCATTGTACTCTGTGTGTGGGGGCTGCACTGTAATGTGTGTTTGTGAGGGGGCTGCATTGTACTCTGAGGGGGCTGCTTTATACTCTGGGGGGCTGCATTATACTGTGTGTCAGCATGAGAGACAAAAGGAGTTTAAAAAAATAGTATAAAAAAAGTCCTTATTAAATGACAATACAACAATTACCATGTCACAGGACATATAAAAACATAGAAACAATGTGAACAGATGTGTTGAATAGACACCAAAAAATAGAGCATGCTGCAAAGCTATAACATGTATATCTCAACCATATGTGTGATACGTGGTGAGGAACACCTATCTCCCAACAAGACAAAAACCTCTCTGAAGCTGTATCGTAACTCCCATGAGATCAATTAAGCATTGCCCACTATGGACATTTATATGCTTGTGCACCATTAACTATCATGTTGTGTCCTAGTGAGCACAGCAAAAGGAGGGACGGGAGAAGAAAAGAAAGTAAAGAACAGTAATAAACAATCCTCACCACATGCAGCACTGCTCACTGAATGCCCACGATGCGCGTTTTGCCGCTTCTCAGCCCTGCTTTATCAAGGGGAACTGTGTGTTATACTGTGTGTGTGGGGGGGCTGCATTATACTCTAAGGGAGCTGCATTATACTGTTTGTGGGGGGCTGCATTATACTGTGTGTAGGGCTGCTTTATACTCTGGGAGGGCTGCATTATACTGTGGGGGGGCTGCATTATACTGTATGTGGGGGGCTGCATTATACTGTGTACAAGGGGCTGCATTATACTCTGAGGGGGCTGCATTATACTCTATGTGGGGGGCTGCATTATACTCTACCAAGGACCATTTTATTATGTGTACTATATGGGACCTGCATTATACTGTATCGAGGACTATCTGTACCAATCATTCTTCCTCAGTTGGAGTAAGGGTAGCTGCACACAGTCTGTAAACAATGCGGGGTTGGACGCTGCATACTTGTGCAGCGGCCAGATGTCACAGAATAGTGGATGGGATTTCAAGAAATCCCATGCCCACTATACCTGCGCAGATGCCCTCAGCTCACCTGTGGAGACGGACATGCGGCGCATCTTTCCAGACCGCAGCATGTCAATTTATCTTTATTTGTCTCCGTAAGATAAATATCACCCATACAATGTATTGGACGCAGTGATAGCGCACGGTTCAATGAACACATGCAGATTCACCTGCGTTCAATAGCCGGCAGCGCTTTGGACGCAGCAGACATGTGTTACGTCCAAAGCACTGCCAATTACTGAGCATCTGCACATACCCTAAAGAGGCCAGGAAACAAGTGTCGAATGACTTCAATATTGTCTATCGTGCTCGTTTAGTGGCCTGAACTTAGCGCCTGTAAATACAACAGAAATTTTTCTGTGTGATGGTGCAATATTTTAGCTTTTGGGGCCCCACATTAAACTTTTGCCTAGGGCCCCACTTTGTCTAAAACTGGCCCTACTCGGGCTGGCACCCTAGTAAGCCACCATGTGTAAGATGCCATGTTACCCTTACCTACCCTGATCACAGATGTCACCCACGTAGCCGTTGTCGCACTCGCAGTATGCTTCTCCTATGTCGGAGATCTGACAGCGCCCATGCTGGCACTGCAGATTCTTGCATGGATTATAGAGCTCTCCTCCTTGCTGGTTGCAGAGCGCGCCCTTATACCCATCCTGGCACAGGCAGCTGTAGGTCACCGAATCCAGGGGCATGCAGGTCCCATGTACACACCTGCGGAGAAAGAAGTGTGAATAAAGGCACAAAGCACAAGAAACAGACTACCATAATATGGAAATAGGGGTCATCTGCCAAATGGTATTAGAAATGCCCAAGATTGCTGTGGCAGGGGTACGGTGCTGGCCTGGATCCGGTTCTGACACATGAGTGTCCTTTGTATAATCTATGACTTCCAGCAGAAGATAATCAGATTATCCCAGTATCACGGGGGCTATGGTTAACTTGCCACTTGTCAAAACTTAAAGTGAGTCTGTCAGCAGACAAAGACTGTTCAAACCAAGCACATGCGCTTGGTGCACCTTTGGCGTGACCAAGCAGTTCAGTGCACCTTTGGCGTGACCAAGCAGTTCAGTGCACCTTTGGCACGGCTGGGCAGCTCAATGCAACTTTGGCACGGCCGAGCAGTTCAGTGCACTTTTGGTGCGGCCGGGCAATTTAGTGCACTTTTGGCGCGGCCGGGCAGTTCAGTGCACCTTTCGTGGCCGGGCAGTTCAGTGCACCTTTGGCGCGGCCGAGCAGTTCTGTGCACCTTTGGCGCGGCCGAGCAGTTCAGTGCACCTTTGGCGTGGCCGAGCAGTTCAGTGCACCTTTGGCGTGGCCGAGCAGTTCAGTGCACCTTTGGCGCGGCCGGGCAGTTCAGTGCACCTTTGGCGTGGCTGGGCAGTTCAGTGCAGCTTTGGCCCGGCCGGGCAGTTCAGTGCACCTTTCGTGGCCGAGCAGTTCAGTGCACCTTTGGCGTGGCCGGGCAGTTCAGTGCACCTTTGGCGTGGCCGAGCAGTTCAGTGCACCTTTGGACCGGCCGGGCAGTTCAGTGCACCTTTGGCGTGGCTGGGCAGTTCAGTGCACCTTTGGCCCGGCCGGGCAGTTCAGTGCACCTTTCGTGGCCGGGCAGTTCAGTGCACCTTTGGCGCGGCTGAGCAGTTCAGTGCACATTTGTCGTGGCCGAGCAGTTCAGTGCACCTTTGGTGCTGCCAAGCAATTCAGTGTACCTCTGGCGTGGCTGAGCAGTTCGGTGCATCTTTCCACCTCCTCGTTTTGCATTTATCTCCCTGCTTTTCCTTGATTGACAGGTCTGGCTTTACAGGAGCCAGAGGAGGGTGAAGATGGATGAAAAAGAAAACTGGAAAGTGTACTAGACAGTTAGGCCACGCCAAGGGAGCACGGAGCCACCCTGCTTGATGTCTTGATGTGAACAGTCACTTTGTGCTGACAGACCCTCTTAAGATGCACAGCTACTCATGCACTTTGAAGTGGACATGCCCCCGACCTGCAGAGCTAAAATATGGATGCTCAGAGGTGAAGAGATGCTGAATGGTAGGTGAGAGCAGCCATTTTTATTCCTGATTCCTGATGTTAGACCACTATGCCAGTCTTCGTAGCCTCACCCCTTATGAGTCTATAAATGCCCCCTTTGATGCAACTCGACAGTGCGTATGTTTTTCCTGATTCCACCATATTTCCTCCGCTGCACTTACTTGTGCCCGATGCAGGGGTTGCTGATCTGCTGGTCACAGTGTGGACCCGTCCAGCCCGCCTCGCAGTGACACACTGGTCCGTTGGCAGCGTTGGGCTGACATATGCCATGCAGACAGAAGAGTTTTTTGCACGGTTCACATCCTGGTACCACCCCGGGTTTCATCTGCGTCTTGGTGAAGTCTTGGAGCTCGTTATTAATGTACAGGTTGCGGATGCAGCCGTGGAAACTGGTGCCGTTCAGAATCTGCCACAGTCTGAAAGCAGCAGAGTTGACGTCCACCGGCATGCCTGGATCACAAACACCAATAATGACCATTAGTGATAGCAAAGGGTAGAAGAAATACATTTTTATTATTGATACTATTGCCGATGCAATTTCCAAATACGTCGCGTGACCATAAAAAAAATTGCGACTGCGACATGGTGACGATTTTATAGATTTTATATAAATTTAATTCATTGAAGTTCGTGGCAAGTGAGTTGACCACGGTAAATCCATCACATCTGGAAACATTTTGGTCACCGGAGGTCGCAAGGTACAACGTGACAAAGGAAGTCATTAAATGCGATGTCGGGATGTGCCGCCGTGATCTTACTATTGCGGCACATGTTGCCATGCGGCTCTATATACAAAGTGCATATATTGCAAGGGTTAAATCCACTGTGAAGACTGTCCAAGAGGACCTTTTGGCACGGTGCAATTGTCTAGGTGGGTGGCCCCTGCATGTTCCTTTAAACTCCAGGTAAAGGATAATATTTAGTGATGAGCGAACGTGCTCGGATAAGGTGCTTTCTGAGCATGCTCGTGTGCTGAGTGTCTGCGGCGCACTCGATTAATATGCTCGAGTGCCTGCGGCTGCATGTCTCAGGGATTGCCTGTCTATTTATTAGGCTGGGTCTCCAACATATTATTCGAGCACGCAGAAAGCACTCTGTTCACACCCGAGCATGCTGAGAGAGCACTTTATCAGAGTACAAAATGAGGTTGCAAGCAAAACTACAAGTTCCAGCATGACTTCTGACTTATCCAAACCAGACTCATCCATCCATCTACGTTGTATCTCTTACCTCCTACGTACAGCGGCGCTTCACTGTTCAGTGTGTAATGTTTCCCAAAGTTGTCCATGGTCATGGGGGCGCCGCCGTCAATCGACAGATTAACCATCTGGTCAAAGGTAACTAACTCCACTGTATGGAACTGGCCGTCATTGATAGTCTCTGCGCTGGAGAAGAGGAATTGTCAGGAATACACCCTTATTATCCTCCTATTCACACAGTAATGAGTCCCCGGGGGATCATGTGAAGAATGGTCGGCTAATTCTAAATTACAGAGTGACAGTGTGGGCATATGGTGCACCGTGCCATCTGCCGTCGGCCCAGCTCCCGTAATCCTCCGCCACACAATGGTATCAGTATCGGATCACTAACCGATCGCTGGCATCTCTAATAAATATGTCCGCGCCTGATTTACTGCGGCTCAGGTGGAGACGCACAAGTGGCCGGCGCTGGATTTCATCTATTTCACTGATTGTGGGCGGAACGATTTACACGGCGTCGCCCGATCACTAGAGCAGGAATAATGCCGAGTGTCACCACGCAATCCCCCCGCACCGGGGAGTGCTAGGCTTTCTTATAAATCATCATCTCTAATATTAAGGACTACTTGCCTAAAAGTCTGACTAAATTAATCAACTTTATAATAGAACTTCTGTTAGTATGAAGGTCAGGCCGACGATTGGCTTCTCCAAAATTTTGGTTACTTTGCTTTGATTTTGATAAATGAAAAGTAAATTTACCCTTAAAGGAATTGTATCAAATTAGAAATAAGATTTTTGCTTCTTTCAGAAACAGCGCCACCTTTGTCCGTTGGTTACGTCTGGTATTGCAGCTCTGATGCATGGAGTCTAGCTGCCATTCCCACTCTGTGTATCTTATGAGCAAAAGGGTGCGCTGTTTGTAGAAGAACTGAATCGTATTGTTCTAACCTGACACAACCCCTTTAAGAGGCTAAGGAAACCGGCGACTCCTCACATGAGAAGATCTGTGTGCAAGACCGGTCCCAGGTTTATGTGGACCTTTCAGGGGGGCACCCTGCAATCGCATGGCATGAAGAAACACCTATCCCCCATTTCCAACCTCTTAGATGCCACTGCCACAACTGACTGTAGCATCTAAGGGGTTGATGAGATTGCAGCTATCTCCATTCTTAGCCAATGACTACGTGGGCCCTGGCACATTTCGGGTTTGTCGGGCGCTGAGTCCAACCCTGCCTACAAACTATGTTTACATTGCCATCAGAGCCTCTAGTCACGGGGGGCTTCTTGCCCCGATGTGCCCAGTTAAATCAATGGGGTCATTAGCCACCGGGACAGCGTTGAAGCTTCTGTTATAAACTAGGGTTACGACGCCCATATATGAGCAGACCCTTGGGCCTTGTTCACACAGGGCAGCTCTGACAAACGGTTGGAGTAATAGAAAGAATAGAAAGTCCCGGGTCTTACCTATAGATGGCAGAGCTGGGGAAGCTCCCGGGGTCGTAGCTGACTCTCACATGACCCTGATATAACTCCACGGCCATGTGATCACGATCACCATTGTACAAGAGGATTCCATTGTCTTCGGCTGTGGACACCTAAGTGCAGGAGGACGCTCGTTACTAGAGGTCTATTGGTTTCTCATCCCCAACATAAACCCCGTTCATTACATCCCAATGGTTAATGATAAACTAATTGGTGAAAAAGTCATTAAACATCATGTATGAGATTCCAAAAAAATAGCGCCACTCTTGTGCATAGACCATGTCTGGTATTGCAGGATTCAAGAGACTGAGTGTGAGCTGCAATAGAAACACACTACAACATGGTAATATAGGCAGTAAAGGGGTATTCCAATGTTATACAATTAAGGTGCTCATCTCATCTTTGGGATCCACGTTCACCGGTCTACACCACTGTAGCCTATGGGAATATAGCAGCCACATAGTATATAGCACAGGCCACGTAGTATATAGGAGCCATGTAGTATATAGCAGACAAATACTACGTGGCCTGTTCTATATACTATGTGGCTGCTATATACATACATATTGTAGAATACCCGATGCGTTAATAGAGGCCACGCAATATATAACAGTGGCCACGCAGTATATAACACAGCCACGTACTATATAACACAGCCCACGCAGTATATAGCAGCCACGCAGTATATAACACAGGCGACGTAATATATAGCACAGCCCATGCAGTATATAGCAGCCACGTAGTATATAACACTGCCCACTCAGTATATAGCAGCCACGTAGTATATAACACTGCCCACGCAGTATATAGCAGCCACGTAGTATATAACACTGCCCACGTAGTATATAACAGTGGGCACGTAATATATAGCACAGCCCACACAGTATATCACATAGCCCACATACTATATAACACTGCCGCATAGGCAGCATCAATAGTAAAAAATTGGGGACACACAGGGTTAATAGCAGCGGTAACGGAGTGCGTTCCTGCGGCATAACGAGGTCCGTTACTGCCGGCATTAACCCTGTGTGAGCGGTGACTGGAGGGGAGTATGCGGGCGCCGGGCAGTGAGTGCGGGGAGTAAGGAGCGGCCATTTTCTTCCGGACTGTGCGCGTCGCTGATTGGTCGTGGCTGTTTTGCCGCGACCAATGAGCGACTTGGATTTCCATGACAGACAGAGGCCGCAACCAATGAATATCCGTGACAGACAGACAGAAAGACAGACGGAAGTGACCCTTAGACAATCATATATATAGATAGGGAAATCCAGATGTAACAGAACATTTCTGCAGTGGATCCCATGGCTGTCATCCCGCCTGATTTTATACTGCCGATTGTGCTGTGGCTCCACCACAGTGGGGAAAAAATCTGCAATCAAAATCTGTGGTATTGAAAATCCGCAGCATTTTTATATTTTGGAGCTGATTTTTTTTGGGGGGATGAGTTTTAAAACCTTCCTATACGCATATGTACAGTATTATAAATGGCAGCAGGTTCATGATGCTCGGTCCCCTGCAAATCTACCAGATCTAGACCCTTAGAGATCATCTATAATACAAAAATATTCCTTATCATTAAAGTGCGACCTTCCGTGAATTCCTTCGATTTCTGAACTAGAGACGAGAATGGAATCAGTGAGGAAATCCAATAATCCAGAAGATCTGATAATCTGGCATTTGAAGTCCCAGACGATGGGAATGTCACCGTACTGCTAAGTTATTTGACGTCTATTACGTTGTATCACTTTACATGTTATATGCCACATTTACATTTTGTCAGGTTTTTTTTTTTTGTTTTTGTTGAGTGATGTTTGCAAACTGTAAAGTTCCAACCTCAGCACCGCGGAGCAGATGGCCCGGCATTTCATTCTGCTGACACTCGGCGCCGTTTTTTTTGATAGGGTTGATAGTTTATTTACACCTACCTGAAGAGTGATATTCGCCCGGGGCCAGTTCTGTAGGTCTGTGAATTGCAGGTAGGTGTCTCTATCCACAAAATTCACACTCAAGAGTTTCTCGCACCTGTTCCCTCCGAAGCCAGGAAGGCACTGGCACACCGCGCTGTTCCCCAGGTCGATGCACTTGGCTCCGTTCTGGCAGTCGGCTAATTTACAGGGGTTCGTCAGGGTGGATGATTGTGACGGCATTTCACAGAGCTGCCCGCTGAGAGACCAAAGAAAGATGGGGGAGAGTTAGAGAAACGGATTCAGCCTTACACTCTCCCCAAATATCAGATGTTTACTACCCAGGTCATGTAAAGAAATCCAGAATTTGATTTTTTTTTTTTTTTTTTTGGTAATGAAGCATGCCAAAGTGCATGTGTTTACACTGGGAGAGGATGTTGGCAATGCAATGCATATTGGGGCTTATATAGGGGGGCACAAGCAGCGATTCCCTTTTTAAAGAAATTAAAGGTTTTTTTAATCATTAAAACTAGATAAAATTGGAAAGTGCTTGTAAAAATTTGCATTTTTCTTCTTGTTAAAAATCTTCTCCATTCTCAAGAATGGAGGGGTTTTAAAACTGCAAGTTATCACCGAATCTGCTGTCAATCAGCGATGGCCGCTTCCTATACAAAGAGCGCAGTACTTACAAGCTCTTTGCCAGAAAGCTTGTGAGCACTGCTCGGAAGCTGGATTCGGGAAGTTTCAGTGCTCCTGCGGTCCTCCGATTCTACAGAGATTGCCTCTGCTTGCATTGGAGAACATGCAGTTCGCACCAGCGGTGCAACAATGCTAATGGCGGAAAACTGTCAATCATCTGGGAGGGCACTGTCCCCTAAGAAGAACTAAGCCGGGAGGGAGTAGAGCGCGAGCTACAGAGGAGAGATCAGGAAAAAGAAAACTTTAATTTACAGCTGCCACATTTCTAGTTCATAGAGATGCCAAGTGGCTACAATGTAGAAACCATAATGTAGCAGTGAACAAGAAGAGAAGAACAAACACGAAGCATGAAGCTTTTTATTTAAAGCTTTATCGGTTCCACAAATGAAAACCCAGGATGAGCGGCCGATGAGATACAATGGTGACCTACAGATATAGCAGAGCTGAATTTTTCTTTTTTAGGGTATGGTCCCAAGTACTGTCTATATATATTGTCACAAGGTCACTGGTAAAATACTGGAGAGGAGATATGTATCACTGAGGTTGTTGACTTCAGTGATATGAACCTTTAGAAAATGCTCCAGCACACAAAGTGCTGAGAGGGGTTAATCGACTGCGTTAAGGTTTTTTTTGTGAATAGCTGGAGATTGGGTGGGAGGCTGATCACCATATCTCAACCCCAGAGTGGAATCTAGAAGGTAAATAATCAGGCTTCTGAATCATTCAGCATTTGGTCTGCCCAGAGTTCCAGAATTGTGTTTGTGATAAAGTGAGCTGAGCCTTGTTGTTTTTTCCTTGAGTGGGTGGATCTCTGCAGCCTCATAAACTGTGCTATATCTTTTCTGTTTTCCCGTTATACCATAAAGAAAGGCCATGTTTATTTTTCTGAACTTTGCACTGGTTTATGCTGTACCTTTGTAATAAACCAGTAGAAGATACAAACGAGAAACTTTCCTGTGTCTAAATCTGTAAGCAGCCGAGTGAGCCAATCTACCACAATATATATATATATAGGTCTGCAAAAATGAATGGTCAAAAACTTCAGCCTCCAGATGTTCAATGCTGGTAGAGTCAGACCCCAAAATACTTGCAGCAGTAATTACAGCGAAAACTGGTCCTACAAAATATTGACTCATGGGGTTGACTTGAAAAAATGTGAAAAGTTAATGGGGTATGAATACTTTTTCAAGGCACTGTATGTACTATTAGATCAGGATTGTATTAGTCTCCTTTTATTTTCAGTTTATCATCCGTTTCCTGCCGATTATACGACATTTTATCTCTACAGAGGACATCGCTGTGACACCAACAATGAGATTTTAACTTTCCACTTCTGTCCGGCTCTTTAAGCTTTATTAAGAGGATTTCAGTCTATGGGATTTTGGCCGAGAATAGTTAAGTAATACAAGTACCCTGGACTGGTAGATTCACCCATATGTGTCTTCACAGCTACTACAGAGTATGTATACATGGCCGCTGCTAATTACAGCAAGGACTGAAACAAAGGATACTTGTAATCTGTACCTCTCAATGGGGCCTCTGCAAAGAGGGTTCCCTCTGGAATACCATGAAAAAAAAACTCTGTAAATCCCTAAATAAAACCTATCTGGATGAATTTACTCCTGCAACCAGTGGTATGACTGTATGGGTCCTAGTACAACAATAAAAATGATACCAATCTTGTAGTAATCGGATGTGCCAGCGCTGAGAAATCAACCTTGGAAGCCAGGTGAAATTTAGCCAGGAAGTGCATCAGGGGCGTGTCCGTGTATCACCAAGTGCATGGACACGCCCCAGTGCACTTTCAAGTTTCCGTGTGGATTCAAAGCTCAATTTCTCAGCGCTGGCACATCGGATTACTACAAGACTGGTATCATTTTTATCGTTGTACTAGGACCTATACAACCAGACCTCTAGCCTGAGTAATAAAATAATTCCCTTTAAGTTGTTTTTTAATGTAGATGTTGTCTAAAACTCACATTGGCCACTTATACAGCTCCTGGAGGAGTTTCAGACCAGATTTAATGAATTGTCCTTCGGGAGATTTTCTGTTCAGGAGTCAAGGACAGAAGAATCTTCTTACCTGAAGCCCTCTGTGCACTGGCAGGAGTACCCGTTCACCTCATCCACGCACTGGGCATTGTTCTGGCAGCGGTGGTCTTTGCAGTCATCATAATTCAGGCTGCAGTTCTCTCCTATGTAGCCCGCTGCACATTCACATCTAGGAGAAGAAACAGGTAAGTTATTAATGCAAAAGGGGGTAAGTAACGGCACCAAACAACCTTTCTGTCCCAAAGCTATTAGTGAAGCGAGAGGGTGCTTCTCCAATGGGCTTTAACCTATTTTTGTGCCCATGGTGTTTTCATTTGTTAGTTGCACCCTGTATTACACATTTTTGGATTAAAGGGGGCTGTCTGCTCAGGACCCCCTCTATAGAGAGCCTGTGCAGACTTGAATGACCCCATGTAATACTACATTTGTCCTGTAGTGGACGCTGTGGGGGAAATAAGTAATAAGCGGTTTGCTGGCGGCGTGGGGAAATATACCCCCCCATGCGGTTGTCTGCAATAAGTCACCAGATATTGGTTACTTTTTTATGACTTTGTCGTCCTTGCTCTCCGTGACACTTTTCCCATCTGACCCACTGTTGGATGCACGATATCATTTATGTGATCCAGTTGGGAGGGGTTCACTTACTTTGGACCCTCAGCAGTTGTGATGCATTTGGATTCAGGATGACAGGGGTTAAGTTCTGCAGAGCAAAAATCCAACAACTGTTCGCAGTATTCACCTACGGAACAAAATGGAGAACCGGGTTAGAAAAAAGAAGAAAGTTTTTTGTGCGGGGACACCGGCGTTTGAAGGGTGAGGTGGACACATACCCTTATGTATCTATTCTGCTGGGTGTAAAACACTTTTCTGGGTTTTTAGCAAATTTTTAGCAAGATAGAGCGATGATCAGGAGCAATCGTTCTAACAATCATCGTTCTAACAATCATCGTTCTGTGTAAAAATCACTCAAAAACTAAACTTTTTGAAAAAATTTAATGAATATCCAGGCATTACAAAGTAATGAAGTTTTGGAATATACGTCATTACTGTATCACTGCCTCCTTCTTTCTCAAACAAACCATGCTATTTCACTGCCTAGATCATGCTCCTTTAAAAGCTGCTTTCAACTGCTGCTTCACAATATCTGTATATCTGTACCCTAAATTCAGTCTGTGTATGGGATTTTCCTCGTCAGAGCGTCTTTGCTCCCCAGGAAAAGTCTCATTCACATAATTTTTAACTAATGTGTACTGATTAACAATCATTGCTCTTTGTAAAAAGCACTCAAAGCACCTTAACTTTTTTTTAAATTTCATTATTTCTTCAGGAACCACAAAGTCATGAAGTTTTGGAATATGCTTCATTACTATACTACTGCCTCTTTCCCTACCAAACATTGTGTTGTAGTGCTATTTCACCGGCCAGTTCATGCTCCTTAAGAAGCTGCTTTCAACTGCTGCTTCACAATATCTATACAATATATTTAGTCTGTGTATGAGATTTTCCCCTTCAGGGCCTATTTGCTTCCCATCCCCATTTTCAGACAAGGAAGGTACCATACACAAACGTTTTGACCATAGTGTACTGATCTTTGTTCAGCAGCAGATGAAAGCAGCTTCTAAAGGACAATTAACTAGGCACTGAAATGGCACTGCTACATAGTGTATGGGAAGCAAAATTAGTTAATAAAATCTGAAACAAAATGTCATAACTTTACAAAGGCCGGAGAATAATTAAAGAAGAGTCTCTGCCTAACAGACAAGCAAAATTAAACACAAAGTAAAAAGTCAGTATGTACAAAATTGGGGAAATGATAAAAATGATCAGTTTACCTGTGTATTGTGGGGGGCACTGACACGTGTACATGTTTATACCATCTACGCAGGTGCCGCCGTTTTCGCAGTCACTGTACTTGCATTCATCTCTGTTTACCGCACATGTTGGACCTTCAAAACCTTCGGCACAGGAGCATCTGAGGGTGACAGGGTACGGCCATAAGTCACAGAACACAACAAGTAGAAGCGCTGCTGTTTTTCATGTCGCAGAGTTCGCTGATAAGGAGCACTTCAAGCTTTCAAGGCACTCCAGCCCCTTCATCTGTCACACAGCCTGACATGAAAATCTCCCTGTGATCCCCTATATATTTAGTTAGCATACATATTACCTGGAGGCTCGGCTCGTTTTTAGCTGTGCTGTAAAAGTGACAGATAAATCTTGTATGTGCACGGTGCAACATTAAATATAAATCCCATCCTGGAATGTATGAGCAGCAGAGCCGGAAACAAACACAATGTCTTATTGCAAAATCCATAGTCCAATTATGTGCAGACTCTAGAGCAATATATCACCGGGGTGCTGGCTAATATACGGCTCCTACCTCCTATGGGCACTCCGGGGTGCCAGCACCATACCAAATGCCATGCTTAACAGTATGTCCAAGGCAAGACTGCTCACAGAAAACCTCCCCCAAAAATATTAAAAATTAACCTTTATTAAACCAATTAATTGATTAAAAGAGACCAAAAATGTGCACTTACTAAAACCTTCACCAAAACACAATCAAACCACAGGAAAGGCCGGGACAGTGCCAAGCCCTACACTCACTGAATGCACCCTGCCTACTTGCGGAGGTTGGCACCCTATTACCCTGCGCAATGGCGCCCCCGCTCCTCGTCGGCTCACCCTGCTACCCCTACAGAACCCTGTCTGGAAAGCGGGATTTGAAAAGATCATCCATACGGGTGCACAAAAAATAGATTGAATTGATAACAATGTCTGGGTGAACCTACACGACTGTCTGACTAAAAATAATAGTCTTTTAATAACTGGATAAGCTTGAAGTAGGAGAAAGTGCTACAGTGCTATATTATAAAAAACGTTTTAAAAGATCCCTCATGGAAGCATCTGCATACATATTATCTTAGTTGGTTAAATATATTGGGAACCCCTCTCAAAAATGCTGTCCCAATATTTGTAAGAGGACAATTATTGTGCTACACACTCATACTTCATATAGCCACACATTGCCATGATGAACTTTTTACAATGTCAGAGAAACCAACCGGTTGATAGATACCGTTCAATAAATTTGCATAAGATACCTTCCTTTTCACTCAGTCAAAAATATACCATCTTAACTGAAAAGAATCCCCTTTCACTCAACGCGTTTCCCCTCCTCCTTCTTTCTGAAGAGGTTCATCAGGAGTACAAACAAAACATCAAAGGGTTACTTAGCTTTCATGTGTTTCTCATCATTTTAAGCGGTATGGATAGCTGCACCACCGTGCCGATCCCCTATCTGTGTAGCGCTTACCGACAAGTGCCCGGTCTGTGCGTTTTATGGACTGTTATTAAATGCCAAACCAATATCACCTGGATAACTTCCACAATGCTGATCACATGTGCTTCCGGCCTCATCCACGGTGATGATGATGACGTATATGTGATGTAATAAGACGGCGTCAGGCGGACACGGAGTGCAGGCGTCACCCGTACACCGCTGATCATATACTACCAGGGCGGCCATGGAGTCTGCGCGTGCGCAGGGGCCAGCTAGACGCGCGTGCGCATCTCCAAAAATAACACCGGACATCTCTGTAGGGAGCGCACGCGCTGTGGCAACAGAGCTGACGTGCCACCTGCGCACGCGCAAGAGCGCAGCTATTCGCGCGCGCGCATTCAAACTACGTCGCAGACATTCTCTGCAGGGGGCGCACGTGCGGTGGTAACACAGAATTTTGTCCGTGCAAGCATCGTCCGCATGCGCTTTTTCTACAATGTCAGAACAGAAAATGTTCCTGCCCACTCCATATTATATATAGCAACCCTGCCGCCGTCACAGACGTCAAGATATCCAGAAGCACACTTTTTCACACAGTGGTTTACCGTACAGTAAATTGATTAGAACGCACGGAGATATATAATACATTTCCGCCCTCATGCATAACATTTGTATAAACAGGATATATTATGCCCACTATTTACATGTACTTTGGTTGTGGTTGATGCCAACAGCATAACCCTCCTGTCTCGCTCTGATAAGAGTTACTTAGCACGTTTTCATATACAGTTCAAAAATACAGAACGGAACAGATCTACAACGCAACCAATCAGATAATTACATCCGTCGAGATGCATTTTCAACAGGTATAAGCCAGATATTTCGTCCGATAATGCGAACAGATATTCACTATAGATGACCCATTCGGGTCGGTATCACAGGTATATCCATTGCCATATATCTCAAACATATATAGAGTCATAAGAAGCAGCCAAAGTTCATTTGTTCGTTTAGCCCTTTCGGGGAGACCGTATCCAATCTATGAATCCATTTAAGTTCCTTCTGTAGAATCTTACGGTCCCAGTCCCCACCACGGATGGAAGGGGTCACCACCTCAATAACACAGAAAGAAAACGATTTTAAATCCCCCTGGTGTACGAGTCTAACGTGTCGAGATATAGGTGTGTCCCTGGCATGTCTTATATCGCCCAGGTGATCCCCAATTCTTCTTCTGAGTTCCCTTCTCGTTTTTCCTACGTAGCTGACTGGGCATGTGCAGTTGAACAGATAGATCACCCCGCTTGTTTTGCAATTTGCAAAGTGTCTACTTTCAAACACTCGTCCTGTACTGGAGCTAGAGAAATGGTTACCTGTGGCAATAAAACCACAAAAAGAGCATCCGCCACAACGAAATGTGCCAAATTGCCTCCTTTCTAGCCATGTGCCCTTTTTAGCAGGGGGAGTGAACATGCTATGCACAAGTTGGTCTTTTAGGGACCTGCCCCTCCTATAGGTGATCATAGGTGTTGTAGGCAGACAACCATTGATGTCCGTGTCCGCCAATAATATGCCCCAATGCTTCTTGACAATGTTCCTTACTTCCCCGGAGCAGTCATCAAAACTCCCAATGAGTCTCACTAGGGCATCAGATTCATCTTTCCCCCTTGGCTGAAGGAGACTAGGCCTAGGGGTTGCCTCAACCTGCTTGAAGGTACTATAGAGCACATTCATCGGGTACCCTTTCTCCAAAAACCTATTTCTTAGATCTCGTGACTCAGCATAGAAGGACACATCTGAGGAACAATTTCTCCTTATTCTCATGTATTGTCCTTTAGGTATCCCTCTACGGAGCCCCTGGGGGTGATGACTGTTCCAGTTTAGCAAATTATTTGTGGAGGTTGGTTTTCTATACACAGTGGTTGCAAGATGGCCGTCATTGTTCTTACTAATTGTCACATCTAGAAAGTTAATTTTTTCTTTATCAATTTCAGATGTAAAAGAAAGACCCATATCGTTCACGTTAAGGTCCTGGACAAAGGCATTAAAAGAGGTAACATCGCCTGTCCAGAGAATTAGGACGTCATCTATATATCGTCCCCAGAATAATATCTGGGGACCCCATCGTGCCAACCTATCTTCACCAAAGACCACCGTATCCTCCCACCAGCCCAGGAGCAAGTTGGCGTATGTGGGGGCACATGGGCTCCCCATGGCCGTGCCCCTGCGCTGGTGGTAGAACCTCCCCTCAAATAGAAAATAATTGTGGGTCAAGATAAAGCTTAGGAGGCGGTTAATAAACTGGTTGTGTTCAGTGAATTGGACTCCTCTAGATTTAAGAAAAAAATCAACAGCCTTTAGACCAGCCTCATGCGGTATGCTACTGTATAGGGCTTCAACGTCTATTGATGCTAGTAAGACATTCTCCCCAATGACCACATCATCTATTTTTAGCAATAGATCTGATGTATCTCGTATGTAAGATGGCAGAGCCGTCACAAATTCCCTTAGGACCTTATCAATATATGTGCCACAATTCTGTGTTATGGACTCATTTCCCGATACTATTGGACGACCCTTCAGGGGGGTTAGCCCTTTATGCACTTTTGGGAGGGCATAAAATACAGGTATAGTGGGTGTCATTTGTGTCATAAATTTCTTTTCACCATCAGAGATCAAACCCGACTTAAAGGCCTCATCCAAAATTTGGCCTAATTCCGAATTAAAGTCATCAGTAGGGTCCTTTCGCAATAGTCCATAGGTGGATTCATCTCTTAGTATTCTAAGACACATGTCTCTATAACCATCACTATCAAGAATCACAAGGTTGCCCCCTTTATCTGATGGTTTGAACACCAGCTCTTTCTTTTGAGATAGACTATCTAGAGCTCTTCTCTCCTCCATAGACAGATTTGATGTATTCTTTCTTCTCTTCATGCTCAATCTCTTAAGGTCGGCTAATACCAATTGTGTAAAAATATCAATGCTGGTGTTCATAGACAGAGGGGGCATCCTTGTACTACCGGGCTTTAATTTGGTAAAAGGACCAGCTCCCGCTGGTCTAGAGCTTTCTTCTAGCATATCTGTGAGAATTCTAACATCCGACAAGTCAGATACATCTATACCCAGTCTAAGACACTCAGCCTGATCATGGTTCTTAAAGAATTTTTTCCATTTTAATTTACGCGCAAAAAGGTTCATGTCCTTGACCCATTCAAATTCATTGAATCTGTTAGTCGGTACAAACCCAAGACCCTTTTCAAGGACTGTTATTTCCACATTTGAAAGATGATGAGAGGAGAGATTCACTATCTTATTACCCTTGTTTATGTCTAGCGAGGAACCCCCAGTCGCTCCCTTAGATAGTATGGCACCGTCCGTCCTTCTAAAAAAGAAGCAGAGGAGGAGGAGGACGATGTAGAGGGTGGGGTAGTTGAGGCCGCCATATTTCCAGTATGGCCTGAAAAAGATGTGTGATAATTCCCGCCACCTCTTCCAGGAATGTGTCTCTTTTTTATATGTCTCCCCCATCTTTCTCTACGTGGTCTATACGCTGGGCTAGTGTAATTTCCGCCTGTGTTTCTGCAGCGCCCCAGAGTTCTGGTCGTTGCAGTACTGTGGCTTCGCCGCTAAGGGGAGCCATGGTACGTTCGATGGCACCGAAGGAGTTCCTCCAATCAGGTATCACAGACACCAATATGTTTCACAGCAGGGCCTCCGGGGGGAGCTAAGGGTGCTATTCATTAGGCCACTCCCCACCATAGTGGGTAAACTGGGGGTCAGGCAGAAAGTTAGAGAGAACGCTGACGGGATTGAACGGAGCAACACCCCGTGGCAGGGGGTGTTGTGAAGGGAGAGACTGTAGGGTCTCTGCCAGGGGTGGGATCCTGGCAGAGGCTTGGCATTGAAAGAACGTAACGGGTCCGCGCAGGCTCCTGGAAGCGGCGGGACTCAAGGAAAGGACTAGAAGCGAGACAGATTGTGCTGAGTGAGAAACGAGATCAAGCAGAAGGAGAATACCAGCAGGGGTTTTGTTGAAAGAGGCAGCACCCTGCTGAGGCGCAATACCGGTGGCCGGAACGCCGAGGGAGTGGATTAGAATACAGCTTCAAGCCATACTCCAAACAGCGGCAGGACAGTCGGTCTCAGGCGGGCTGTCTACCACATATCACCTATGAAGTCTTGGAGGGCAATTGCGGGAGAGGGGCGACTCTAGGGTCCCGGAAGAACTCCAGGCCTACCTGACAAACGGGTGCCATTCCAACCTGAATACAGGGAAGGGGTGGATTACAGAGGAACATCAAATCGAGTTGTGAGGGAACTTAAGAAACAGACACAACCGTTGTGGGGTTACTTTCCGTAAGCACAGCAGGGAAGGACTACAACACATAGCGCTAGAAGGAAGGCACAGATTTCCACCTGAGAGGAGAACTCTGGAGGTGCCATTGGACCGGCCGGACTTGCGTAGCCTGGTGAACCGTGTTCTGGACTGAGGACTCAGAGATCTCCAGTAAAGAGGTAAAGAGACTGCAACCTGGTGTCCTCGTTATTTACCGCGACTTACACCCCACAACTGCACCGCTCCATCGCTACTATTACTACCACCTATTACACCGGACGTCCCCCACTGACGGACAGGGCCACGGACCGGGTCTAGCCACCGTGACAACCCCGAGACTGAGAACTAGAGGCCCGGCTCCGGGTACCCCTCGGCCCTGCGGCGGTGTGGGGGCGCGCCGCAGACTTGGCGTCACGAACAGGATCTACTTAAGCCTGAAGAATCAGGTCATGTGTGCCTAGAGACTGTGATTTGTTGTGCTTGGACTGTACTTTATTACAAAGACTGTGCTGCGCCATTAGCCGCCAAAAGTTCCCGCCAAAAGGCGCCGCCATTGCTACACCCAAGGGGAAGGAGGGCGTGTTATGGGCGGAGACTCCCAGTGTGGCGCGAGAAATGGCTACCGCCCCCTGCACTTCTGGCTGCAGAGGAATGACCTGCCCCAAAGCAGAAGAGAAACACCCCTTGATATGCAACGGCGGGAAGCGGGTGACGGAGAAGCCCGACCTTGGAGAAATGACGGAGCTAGGTGCATGCACTGCCACCGACTATCAGGCAGCAATGATGAACGGCGAGTGCCTGAGCGAGGAAGAAGCGGTTCAGGCCTGCCTTTCTTCACCGGAGGTGGACCGGAGGCCTGCGGATCCGACAGCGGAATTACGTCCACCAATCCCGACCTCGGAGTTAGAGGAGGAGGAGGAACCATAGCCAGCGGAGCCGAATCCGAGCATCCCATTGGAGGAGCCCCGGTCCGGGCTGCAGCAGACTCTAGCGTCCTCGTTAACGGACCGGAGCGACACCGATGGAACCATATTGGGCGCAGGTATGGCCGGCGTCCCTGCTCCCCTCCGCGAGCCCGCTTCCATGACCCACCTCTATCGCAGTAGGGAGCGACTTATCTCGGCAGGGCTAATGGTGCTATCCCCCGATGACCTGGGAAGGATGGTGCCACCGCTGTCGACTGGAGTGGGGGAGCCTGTGGATGTGAGCTTAGATGGAGTAGTTCTTCGGTGGGACACCCCCTGGTTTAGAGCAGATGGATCCCGGGAGAACGGGTCCACTCTTGCGGTGCTTACATGGGAACAATATAGACAGTGCTTGATTCTACAGTGGAAAGGCCGGAAAGAGGCCGAGTCGATGGGCCCATCGAAAGTACAACAACCCCCTCCGGCATGGGATGACAGAGACGTGACAAGGCGGGGCACTGTGTTGGCCTACCATGCAAGAAGAGGGTGGGGCCTCATACACGAGCCAGGATTGGATACTGACGTTTTTGTTGCGCATTGTAACGTGAGGGCTCCCTGCTGTGGCCGAAGTGGAGAACCATTGCAAAAGGGGGATTCGGTGACCTACAGCCGCCACCAGAACCCGCTCGGGTGGTATGCACGGAATGTTCGGCGGTGTATGTCTGGAGCCGCGACCCTTACCGCCTCGGACCTGGTCCCAGGAGCACCCGATCTTGTCACCATCGCAACGGTGCGCCTGGTTGCGGCCACCGAGTTGGCCAGTCGAGTTCATCTTCACGTTCGAACCGCGGACGCTGGCACCACGGTGGCTGGGGGGCAGGAGCCCGAGCCGCCTGAAAAAGAGTAAACCTCGGAAACCTGAAAATGTAAATAGTTACTGTTTGTCTTTTATTCCTTTAAGTTGCTGCTAAACCCGCCCAGGGTTAATGGATCCCTCTGTTGACCCGGGATCCTCTTTGTTTGTTTTCCTTTTCTGAAGTTGTTGCACAAAAGTTATACAAACTGCAGAAATCATGGACTGTGCATGATTCGAACTTCCCTTGTAAATAGTTTGCACCTTCTTAAAGGTGCTCCCTACTGGTTTTAGCCAAAGACACTTTGCGAAGATATTTGCCCTATTTGTTTGAGCCAAAGACACTTTGTGAAGATATCTTTCCTACCGGTTCTAGTTAAAGACACTTTGCGAAGATACCATGCCGGAACCTTTGCATGGGCCGGTAGGCTGAGAAGACGAGCTACCTTAGAAAGACTTGGTCTCCTCTTAAAGGGGATGTGAGAAACTGAACTTGAGAGAGATACTGTTGCAGAACAGTAATGCCATAATGATGCCTTGAAAAGAAATGTAACTGTTTTACATGCTAAGTTATATGTGTTGAATTTGTTGAAATGTGAAATCTAAATAATGTTTTGCAGAAAGAAAAGATGCAGAGAGCCCGTAGGGGTAGAGATAGAGATCTGCATAGCTGAAAGTAAGGAAGTAATGATGAAGGTGAGGATAGAAGGTCAACCCTGCGTCCCCATAGAAAGTTACTTTGTTACTAAGGACAGAAGGCGAACCCGTAGGGGTTAGAGAGTGAGTCCTTAAAGGAGCCGAGTAGAGCGGGCTCAGAGTTCTTTAAACGAAAGGAATGTTATGTCTATACTATGTATAGTAGCGAAAGGCAGTAGGCCCTGGCTGAACGGGGCGGTCCTGTAAAAGAAAGGAGAGGCAGTAGGTCTGGTGCCATAGGGACAGGCGGTCCTGCAGGTTCAAAGTAGGAGAATGTGAAGTTACCTTACCCTGTAATGTGATTATAGGAAGGCCTTTGGTAAACTAAGAGTGTATGTTTCCTAAAGGCAATGTTAATTTATTGTTCCAGAATTTGCACTAAGTAGAATACCCGGTTGGGTAACAGGAGTTATGCATAGCCTGTAATTTATAATGTTGACTATGTTTGTAACGTTAAAAGTGTCCTCACCTCCCATAAAGGGAAGCCTGTTCAAGTATACTTATTGTTTTGCACTCAACAAAATTGTATGTCTGTTTACTAATCTGTATTGTTGTTTTTCTTCCCAGTCCCGGAGTACTGTGTTTAACCAGGGGGGAGTGCAGCGCCCCAGAGTTCTGGTCGTTGCAGTACTGTGGCTTCGCCGCTAAGGGGAGCCATGGTACGTTCGATGGCACCGAAGGAGTTCCTCCAATCAGGTATCACAGACACCAATATGTTTCACAGCTGGGCCTCCGGGGGGAGCTAAGGGTGCTATTCATTAGGCCACTCCCCACCATAGTGGGTAAACTGGGGGTCAGGCAGAAAGTTAGAGAGAACGCTGACGGGATTGAACGGAGCAACACCCCGTGGCAGGGGGTGTTGTGAAGGGAGAGACTGTAGGGTCTCTGCCAGGGGTGGGATCCTGGCAGAGGCTTGGCATTGAAAGAACGTAACAGGTCCGCGCAGGCTCCTGGAAGCGGCGGGACTCAAGGAAAGGACTAGAAGCGAGACAGATTGTGCTGAGTGAGAAACGAGATCAAGCAGAAGGAGAATACCAGCAGGGGTTTTGTTGAAAGAGGCAGCACCCTGCTGAGGCGCAATACCGGTGGCCGGAACGCCGAGGGAGTGGATTAGAATACAGCTTCAAGCCATACTCCAAACAGCGGCAGGACAGTCGGTCTCAGGCGGGCTGTCTACCACATATCACCTATGAAGTCTTGGGGGGCAATTGCGGGAGAGGGGCGACTCTAGGGTCCCGGAAGAACTCCAGGCCTACCTGACAAACGGGTGCCATTCCAACCTGAATACAGGGAAGGGGTGGATTACAGAGGAACATCAAATCGAGTTGTGAGGGAACTTAAGAAACAGACACAACCGTTGTGGGGTTACTTTCCGTAAGCACAGCAGGGAAGGACTACAACACATAGCGCTAGAAGGAAGGCACAGATTTCCACCTGAGAGGAGAACTCTGGAGGTGCCATTGGACCGGCCGGACTTGCGTAGCCTGGTGAACCGTGTTCTGGACTGAGGACTCAGAGATCTCCAGTAAAGAGGTAAAGAGACTGCAACCTGGTGTCCTCGTTATTTACCGCGACTTACACCCCACAACTGCACCGCTCCATCGCTACTATTACTACCACCTATTACACCGGACGTCCCCCACTGACGGACAGGGCCACGGACCGGGTCTAGCCACCGTGACAACCCCGAGACTGAGAACTAGAGGCCCGGCTCCGGGTACCCCTCGGCCCTGCGGCGGTGTGGGGGCGCGCCGCAGACTTGGCGTCACGAACAGGATCTACTTAAGCCTGAAGAATCAGGTCATGTGTGCCTAGAGACTGTGATTTGTTGTGCTTGGACTGTACTTTATTACAAAGACTGTGCTGCGCCATTAGCCGCCAAAAGTTCCCGCCAAAAGGCGCCGCCATTGCTACACCCAAGGGGAAGGAGGGCGTGTTATGGGCGGAGACTCCCAGTGTGGCGCGAGAAATGGCTACCGCCCCCTGCACTTCTGGCACTTTCGTTCGATAATGCGAACAGATATTCACTATAGATGACCCATTCGGGTCGGTATCACAGGTATATCCATTGCCATATATCTCAAACATATATAGAGTCATAAGAAGCAGCTATAGTGAATATCTGTTCGCATTATCGAACGAAATATCTGGCTTATACCTGTTGAAAATGCATCTCGACGGATGTAATTATCTGATTGGTTGCGTTGTAGATCTGTTCCGTTCTGTATTTTTGAACTGTATATGAAAACGTGCTAAGTAACTCTTATCAGAGCGAGACAGGAGGGTTATGCTGTTGGCATCAACCACAACCAAAGTACATGTAAATAGTGGGCATAATATATCCTGTTTATACAAATGTTATGCATGAGGGCGGAAATGTATTATATATCTCCGTGCGTTCTAATCAATTTACTGTACGGTAAACCACTGTGTGAAAAAGTGTGCTTCTGGATATCTTGACGTCTGTGACGGCGGCAGGGTTGCTATATATAATATGGAGTGGGCAGGAACATTTTCTGTTCTGACATTGTAGAAAAAGCGCATGCGGACGATGCTTGCACGGACAAAATTCTGTGTTACCACCGCACGTGCGCCCCCTGCAGAGAATGTCTGCGACGTAGTTTGAATGCGCGCGCGCGAATAGCTGCGCTCTTGCGCGTGCGCAGGTGGCACGTCAGCTCTGTTGCCACAGCGCGTGCGCTCCCTACAGAGATGTCCGGTGTTATTTTTGGAGATGCGCACGCGCGTCTAGCTGGCCCCTGCGCACGCGCAGACTCCATGGCCGCCCTGGTAGTATATGATCAGCGGTGTACGGGTGACGCCTGCACTCCGTGTCCGCCTGACGCCGTCTTATTACATCACATATACGTCATCATCATCACCGTGGATGAGGCCGGAAGCACATGTGATCAGCATTGTGGAAGTTATCCAGGTGATATTGGTTTGGCATTTAATAACAGTCCATAAAACGCACAGACCGGGCACTTGTCGGTAAGCGCTACACAGATAGGGGATCGGCCCGGTGGTGCAGCTATCCATACCGCTTAAAATGATGAGAAACACATGAAAGCTAAGTAACCCTTTGATGTTTTGTTTGTACTCCTGATGAACCTCTTCAGAAAGAAGGAGGAGGGGAAACGCGTTGAGTGAAAGGGGATTCTTTTCAGTTAAGATGGTATATTTTTGACTGAGTGAAAAGGAAGGTATCTTATGCAAATTTATTGAACGGTATCTATCAACCGGTTGGTTTCTCTGACATTGTAAAAAGTTCATCATGGCAATGTGTGGCTATATGAAGTATGAGTGTGTAGCACAATAATTGTCCTCTTACAAATATTGGGACAGCATTTTTGAGAGGGGTTCCCAATATATTTAACCAACTAAGATAATATGTATGCAGATGCTTCCATGAGGGATCTTTTAAAACGTTTTTTATAATATAGCACTGTAGCACTTTCTCCTACTTCAAGCTTATCCAGTTATTAAAAGACTATTATTTTTAGTCAGACAGTCGTGTAGGTTCACCCAGACATTGTTATCAATTCAATCTATTTTTTGTGCACCCGTATGGATGATCTTTTCAAATCCCGCTTTCCAGACAGGGTTCTGTAGGGGTAGCAGGGTGAGCCGACGAGGAGCGGGGGCGCCATTGCGCAGGGTAATAGGGTGCCAACCTCCGCAAGTAGGCAGGGTGCATTCAGTGAGTGTAGGGCTTGGCACTGTCCCGGCCTTTCCTGTGGTTTGATTGTGTTTTGGTGAAGGTTTTAGTAAGTGCACATTTTTGGTCTCTTTTAATCAATTAATTGGTTTAATAAAGGTTAATTTTTAATATTTTTGGGGGAGGTTTTCTGTGAGCAGTTTTTCATTTACCCCAATATTACCTTTCTCTGTGAAAAAATTATGTCCAAGGCAAGGCGCCTGCTCATTTGGCCAAGCCACCCCCCTTCTTTGTCACAGCCAAAGCATAGAAAGAGGAGGAGGCTGGCTTGGCCAGCACCCTTCAGTCCCTGATCTCGTCAGATAACACTGCCCTATGTCGCGCACAGGACCTAAAGGCCCCGTCTCACATAGCGATTTACCAACGATCACGACCAGCGATACGACCTGGCCGTGATCGTTGGTAAGTCGTTGTGTGGTCTGTTGTGAATTTGGATTCTGGGCTCCCCCGGTGGCTACTGGTGGAATTGAACTTGTGACATCATCTTCCCTGTTCACCTGTTCTGATTAGATCTGGGTGTCGCTATATAACCTGGCTTCTCTGTTAGATGCTTGCCGGTCAACAATGTTATCAGAAGCCTCTCTGTGCTTGTTCCTGCTCCCAGACATCTACTAGATAAGTTGGACATTCGTCCATGTTTTGTTTTTGTATTTTGGTTCCAGTTCACAGCTGCAGTTTCGTTACTGTGTCTGGAAAGCTCTTGTTGATCAGGAATTGCCACTCTGGTATTATGAGTTAATGCCAGAGTCCTAAAGTAATTTCTGGATGTGTTTTGTTAGGGTTTTCTACTGACCATGAAAGTATGCTTTCTGTCTTCTGCTATCTAGAAAGCGGACCTCAAATTTGCTAAAACTATTTTCCTGCTGCGTTTGTTATTTCTTCTAAAATCACCGCCAATATATGTGGGGGGCCTCTGTCTCCTTTTTTTGGGCATTTCTCTAGAGGTGAGTCAGGTCTTATATTTCCCTCTGCTAGCATTATTTAGTTCTCCGGCCGGCGCTGGGCATATAGGGATAAAAAGTAGGACATGCTACCTGGCTACTTCTAGATGATGCGGTAGGTTTAGTTCATGGTCAGTATAGTTACATCTTCCAAGAGCTTGTTCCTATAGAGGCTTATGCTAGTTCTCTGGCTATGGAGATCATGACAGTTTGACCGGCCCACTAAAGGGTTAAAATCCTTGGCTGAGAAAGGAGAGAAATAAGAAGTCTGCTGAGAGTTTTTTTTTTTTTTCTCTGTGCTCTTAATTGGATCACTTGCCAGTCTGTCTATGCTGCAGTCTTTCTTTTTTTTCTCTCTCCTTATAATCTTTGAATGGCTTTGTGTTCACCTGTTAATAATGGATCTTCAGAGTGTAACTGCAGGTTTGAATAATCTCACCACGAAAGTACAAAATTTGCAAGATTTTATTATTCATGCTCCGGTATCTGAGCCGAGAATTCCTTTGCCGGAATTCTTCTCAGGGAATAGATCTAGCTTTCAGAATTTTAGAAATAATTGTAAGCTATTTTTGTCCCTGAAATCTCGTTCTGCTGGAGACCCTGCACAGCAGGTTGGGATTGTGATTTCCTTGCTCCGCGGCGACCCTCAAGACTGGGCTTTTGCATTGGCACCAGGGGATCCTGCGTTGCGCAATGTGGATGCGGTGGTGGAGAGATTGCATCATATCTGGGGGCAGGTGATGGACAATTTAAAGTTGTCCCAGGAGAAGACTCAGCTTTTTGCCAACCGTCACCGTCGTGTTGGTCCTCGGCTTTGTGTTGGAGATTTGGTGTGGTTGTCTTCTCGTTTTGTCCCTATGAGGGTCTCATCTCCTAAGTTTAAGCCTCGGTTCATCGGTCCGTATAAAATATTGGAGATTCTTAACCCTGTTTCCTTCCGTTTGGACCTCCCTGCATCCTTTTCTATTCATAACGTTTTTCATCGGTCGTTATTGCGCAGGTATGAGGCACCGGTTGTGCCTTCCGTTGAGCCTCCTGCTCCGGTGTTGGTTGAGGGTGAGTTGGAGTACGTTGTGGAAAAAATCCTAGACTCCCGTGTTTCCAGACGGAGACTCCAGTATCTGGTCAAGTGGAAGGGATATGGCCAGGAGGATAATTCTTGGGTCACTGCATCTGATGTTCATGCCTCTGATCTGGTTCGTGCCTTTCATAGGGCCCATCCTGATCGCCCTGGTGGTTCTGGTGAGGGTTCGGTGCCCCCTCCTTGAGGGGGGGGTACTGTTGTGAATTTGGATTCTGGGCTCCCCCGGTGGCTACTGGTGGAATTGAACTTGTGACATCATCTTCCCTGTTCACCTGTTCTGATTAGATCTGGGTGTCGCTATATAACCTGGCTTCTCTGTTAGATGCTTGCCGGTCAACAATGTTATCAGAAGCCTCTCTGTGCTTGTTCCTGCTCCCAGACATCTACTAGATAAGTTGGACATTCGTCCATGTTTTGTTTTTGTATTTTGGTTCCAGTTCACAGCTGCAGTTTCGTTACTGTGTCTGGAAAGCTCTTGTTGATCAGGAATTGCCACTCTGGTATTATGAGTTAATGCCAGAGTCCTAAAGTAATTTCTGGATGTGTTTTGTTAGGGTTTTCTACTGACCATGAAAGTATGCTTTCTGTCTTCTGCTATCTAGAAAGCGGACCTCAAATTTGCTAAAACTATTTTCCTGCTGCGTTTGTTATTTCTTCTAAAATCACCGCCAATATATGTGGGGGGCCTCTGTCTCCTTTTTTTGGGCATTTCTCTAGAGGTGAGTCAGGTCTTATATTTCCCTCTGCTAGCATTATTTAGTTCTCCGGCCGGCGCTGGGCATATAGGGATAAAAAGTAGGACATGCTACCTGGCTACTTCTAGATGATGCGGTAGGTTTAGTTCATGGTCAGTATAGTTACATCTTCCAAGAGCTTGTTCCTATAGAGGCTTATGCTAGTTCTCTGGCTATGGAGATCATGACAGTGGTCGCTGGGGAGCTGTCACACAGACAGCTCTCTCCAGCGACCAACGATCAGGGGAACGACTTCGGCATCGTTGAAACTGTCTTCAACGATGCCGAAGTCCCCCTGCAGCACCCGGGTAACCAGGGTAAACATCGGGTTACTAAGCGCAGGGCCGCGCTTAGTAACCCGATGTTTACCCTGGTTACCAGCGTAAATGTAAAAAAAAACAAACAGTACATACTCGCCTTCTGATGTCCGTCAGGTCCCTTGCCGTCTGCTTCCTGCTCTGACTGAGATCCGGCCGTACAGTGAGAGCAGAGCGCAGCGGTGACGTCACTGCTGTGCTGTGCTCTCACTGTACGGCCGGATCTCAGTCAGAGCAGGAAGCAGACGGCAAGGGACCTGACGGACATCAGATGGTGAGTATGTACTGTTTGTTTTTTTTTACATTTACGCTGGTAACCAGGGTAAACATCGGGTTACTAAGCGCGGCCCTGCGCTTAGTAACCCGATGTTTACCCTGGTTACCAGTGAAGACATCGCTGGATCGGTGTCACACACACCGATTCCACGATGTCAGCGGGGCCTCAACGACCGAAAAAAGGTCCAGGCCATTCCGACACGACCAGCGATCTCGCAGCAGGGGCCTGATCGCTGGTACGTGTCACACATAGCGAGATCGCTATGGAGGTCGCTGTTGCGTCACAAAACTTGTGACTCAGCAGCGATCTCGCTAGCGATCTCGCTATGTGAGACGGGGCCTTAAGACAAACTGCTTATTATTTAGCCACTATAATGTGATCCGCTATGGGAGTACAATAGGCAATATAGGATAGTATTATATTAGTATTATATGGGTAATATCTGACAGTTTTATGTGGGCACCAGATGGTAGTGTTATTTCAGTACTGTGTGGAGGTATTTGGGCATTGAATTACATTATTATTTGGATAATATATGGCGGCACTATGTGGACACTAGGCATTAGTATTATGTAGATAATATATGGAGGCATTATTTAAACATTGTATTATCGTGTTATTTGGGCACTGGTTAGTATATGGCGGTGTTATATGGGCACTAGATGGAAGTATTTCAATACAATGGGGAGATATTATTTAGGCGTCATATGTTGGTATTATTTGAGAATTGAATTACATTATTATTTGAACACTATATGGCGGCATAATGTGATCCCTTTGGGAGTACTATTTAGGCATAGTATCTTAGCATTGTGTGGGTAATACATGGCAGTATTATGTGGACACTAGATGGCAGTATTTGAATAATATATGGAGGTATTATTTAAGCAATGTATGGTGGCATTATGTTGCTCTTAGTACTATATGGCAGTGATATATAGACACTAGATGGTAGAATTTCAATACTGTGTGGAAGTATTATTTAGGCGATGTTATTATTTTGAATTGAATAATATGTGGGGTACTACATGACAGTATTATGTGGACATTAGATGGCAGTATTATTTGGATACTTTGTGGAGGTATTATTTAGGCATGGTATTATTTCAGAATTGAATGGTATTATTTGGACACCATATGGCAGCATAATATGATCCCTCTATGTGAGTACTATTTAGGCATAGTATGTATTGATAGTATTGCTTGGGTAATATATGGCAGTATTATGTGGACACTCAATAGTGGTATTTGGATACTTTATGGAGATATTATTTAGGCATCATATTATAGTATTATTTCGACATTAAATGATGTTATGTGGGTAGTATATGACAGTAATATGCAGGCATTATATGGCAGTATTTCAAGACTGTTTGACGGTAAGGTTGAACTTGATGGACCGAGGTCTTTTTTCAACTTATGTAACTATGAATTATAATATTGTGTGGACAGTACATGGCAGTGTTATATGGGCACTAGATGGTAGTATTATTTCAACACTATGTGGAGGTAATATTTAGGTACTGTATGATGGTATTATTTGGGCACTGAATGAGAGTATTGTGTGGGGAATATGTGACAATGTAATAAATGGTGACATGTGATAGTTTGGGGCTCTGTTGGTGATTATGCATCGGAGCACACTTGCTCGAAGTTATATATTAGAATACTAAAATTATACGACTGTCGATACAAATGCATGACCGGTGAGCGTAGACAGCAGCAGAGAATGGTGAATTACTGTATTTTTAGGAAGGCTGATGACGGGAAATGTAAAGAATATCAATGTAATACATTCTGGGGATGAACCGTGCAATAAATGTAGTTATACATCACGGATGCAAATAACAGCTCATGTACTAGGAAGATGCCATTACAGGAGACATTAAGTTCTGCACAAAGGTCCTTCTCAATCTTGATAAGGATCTCTCACCAGGGCCCAAATGTCAATTGTCTTGTAATTCGGTCTCGATGGAACACGGCTTGTTTGCACTCAACATGCAGAGTGCACTGACGCGTCGTCACTTCACGTCTGTTTTTGTGTTGTATAAAACAAAACTCCGCTAAATGTTTCTTGCTGGAAGCTGAACCTACAGATGTTGCAGACCTGAGCTTGTCAACTGCAGCAGAGGAGACGTTATCATTGGGCATGACGTATTTGTGGTTTTACATAGGACTGCATTTTGGTCTCCGATTTGTTTCCAATAAAGTGCATATTACAAAATCTCATGCACACGCTGCTGAAAAAAATCCACAATGCAAATTGTCCTACAGTGCGAAATATTCTATATAGGCTTTATTCACACATCAGGATTTTATATGAGTATTTCTATGCCAAAACCAAGAGTGTCTCCAAATCACACAACTGCTCTCAATCTTTCAATCTGCATTTTTCTCTGTAAGTTCCACTCCTGGTTTTTGTCATATAAAATCGAATGCAAAATACTGACGTGTGAATGAGACCTTACGCTGCGTCAGATTTCACTCTTCACTATGCAAAGAGGAAAATCTGCAGCAAAAACACAGAATTCCTGCAATAAATTTTGCATAAAAACCACACGATTTACTGCCATTGTTGTTGTTGCGAATGCTCCTCTGCCACGCTTGTCTGAAATCTGTATATCTTGCATTGTGATAAGAACAGAACCTAAAGAGTACTCCTCAAAAAAGCCCAAAAATAGGGGCAGTCCTAACGCTAACTTAAAAAAGTTTCTGGGATTCCGATTGATTAAATCCGGAGAGCATAAGAAATGTATAACTTGTGATTTCCAACAATCTCCAAAGCGTTCTGGAGTGTTCGCATATTTTTACCCTTTATGAATATAGGAGTTTTGTACCAAAATGGAGGAGTTTCTTCAATGATCACAAATAGTAGAATTCATAGCTGCATAATAAGTAAAATCACTCAGTGTATCCACCCAGCTTAGTCATATCCCTCAAGATTTTGTTCCAGTGTCTTCTCCGAGACTCCTCACTCCCTTCGAGATTTGGCAGGCCTGAAGACATGAACCCTTTCCTTACTCTCCCATGGGACAATTTTGCTTATCCTCAATAATCCCAATATCAGCTGGGCTTCATTCATGGTCTATGGGACTTGACGTTTTCAGACAGTCCGATGGACAACATATGGAGTGGAGGCCTCCATGTTATCCGAGATGAGTCTACAGAGCCCTGATCTCGGGATCGGTAATAAATAGGCTTAGAGAGAGACCTGTTAATTACCTCGAGAGGAGCAGGGAGAAGCCAGTTGGGGGCAGTGCGGACTAGTCATGGCTCTTCCTCTTCAAACTATGTTTTCTTAGAATCACCAGAGCATTTCAAAGAAAAATATACCTGGCTGCAATCATGCTCCCAGACTCTAAAGCATGCTTCCCATAATATTAGAGAGTAAGGGGTAATGTTTCTCTTTGTGGAGAGTGACATATCTGACATGCTAGTGTAAGGAGACTTATAGGCCATATAATGCTCCTCTGGGAAATTAAATATGCAAATTTCCTCTGTAAAGAAGAAAAGGACTTGAACCCTAGTGCCATGTATTGTAGAAATGTTACCCTTAGACCTCTGTCAAAGAACTCTCATACAGCCAAATCAGATGTCATTCATTGCACTGAAGAGGGGCAACACCCCAAAACATGTGTCTGCTAATTTAGATACTGGTTTGGCTTTTATCCAAAGTCATGTGGCAAGGCTTGTTAAAGAGTTGATATTGACTTTTAGGATTGCTACTTCCAATAGCTGGCACTAGAATTCAAGTCCTTTTCCTCCCCGAAAAGGCAATTTGCATATATTTGGGAGAGTAGTACTTGCCTTGTCCCAGGCACTGGCAAGCCATAGACAGCACTTCTGGTTTCTGTCAGTCGCATAAACACTGAGTGGCAGGGTGTGTGCACTATACTTTGTAAATGCTCCCATCAGTCCCTGCGCTAAGATCTAACCCCTATCTCTGGCACACACACATTGGGACCCATTTCATAGGGAACCAGGCGACCAGTCAGATTCCGACCCAGGGTGCTCAGTCATGACTTCCAATCATCCGCGTTCCTGTGGGCCAGTCTCAGGAAGTTGGTGTCATGTCCTACTTCCAATTGTATCTACTTCTTTATGTCTTCAATAAAGCTAAATTCAATGCTGACGTCGGGAATCTGAGGCTCGGTGTGGGAGGCATAATGATGTCACTATATCGATGGACCACACATGTGATAGCGAGGCTTGGAGAGGGTTTTTTTCTTTTTAGAATTGCAGGAGGTGTTGACGGGCACTGGATGTGACGAGGACACTGTGGTGTCATGCTAGTATGAGAGGGATATTGTGCAAGGGGGGAACTGAGGACATCATATTGTGTAGGAAGCGTCATTGTGGAAGGTAGAAATGTGGGGGGCATCATACTATGTGAGAGGCTTCACTGTGTGTGGGGGATACTGAGGGAATCCTACTATGTGGGGGAAACGGAGTAACGTATTGTAAAAATGGGGATACTGGGGAAATCATACATTGTGGGGGAACAATGTGGTCATTAAACTGTGCAGGGGGCATCAATGAATAAGGTAGCTTTCTGGAAACATCATGAGAGAGGCACTATGGGGCGTCATACTCTGGGGAGTCATTGTGTGTGGAGGACACTGGGGGAATCCTACTATGTGGGGGGAACAAGGGGCAACATATTGTGAAGAGGGGACACTGGGAAAATCCTACTATATGTGTGGGAGGAACTAGGGGTAACATACTATGAAGAGGTGACACTGGGGAAATCCTACTATGTGGGAGGAACTGGAGCAACATACTATGAAGAAGGGACACTGGGGAAATCCTACTATGTGGGGGAAACTGGGGGCAACATACTGTGAAGAGGAGGATACTGGGGAAATCCTACCATGTGGGGGTAACTGGGGCAACATACTGTGAAGAGGAGGATACTGGGGAGATCATACTGTGTGGGGCATTATACTATGTTGATGGCATTGTTTAAGGGCCCCTTCACACTGTGCAATCAAAGTCTGAACGAGCGTTCGATTTGTGACGTTTATCCGTCCTCGTTCCGAGGTTGCAAAGTGTGACATGGCGTTACGATTTGCGACGCAGCCCAGCATCGTACGATGTGAAAGAAAGAGCAGAACTTTCTTTCGTCGTAAATGTCTCGCTGTGGCGGTCGAAATCGTAGTATGTGACGGCGGTCATACGAGCTCGTAATGCGACTACGTGGGTTGGGCTTCCGCATACCTGTCTCCTGATTGGGCGTGACGTTTTAGCACGCCCATGCTGGTAATACGTCACGCTCGGAGTCGTAGGACTATGGCGGTGTGAAGGGTAGCGTACGATTGCGACGCGTGACGTTCACATCGCAACTACGTCAGAAAAAGCGTTAACATCGTAGAGTGTGACCGCTGGCTACGAGCTCGTACTGCGATGTCGAATATGACGCAAATGCGTCGTAATCGTAGCAGAATCGACCAGTGTGAAGGGGCCCTTAGTTAGCTTTCTGATAATATCATGAGGGGGACACTGTGGGGGTGTCATATTCTGTATAGGGGCATCATTGTGTATGGAGGACACTGCAGGAATCCTACCATGTGGGGAAACTAGGAGCAACATACTGAAAAGGGGATGACACTGTGTGGGAGGAAAATAAGGGCATTATACTGTGTAGATGGCACTGCGTAAGTGGCTTTTTGGAAACATCATGAGGGGGGACATTGTGGGGGTGTCATACTCTCTATGGGGACATCATTATCTGTGAGGACATTGGGGGAATTCTACTACGTGGGTGGAGCTGAGGCAACATATTGTGTAGGGGACACTGGGGGCAGCATAATGTGTTGGGTGATAATGGGGGCATTATACTGTGTAGGGGGTATCATTGTGTAAGGTAGCTTTCTGGAAACATCATGAGATGGGACACTGTGGGGTTGTCATACTCTGTATGGGGGCATCATTGTGTGTGGAGGACACTGAGGGAATCCTATTATGTGGGAGGGACTGGAGGTAACAGTGTATAGAGGGGACACTGGGGAAATCCTACTATGTGGGGGAAACTTGGGACAACATACTGTAAAGAGGGGATACTGGGGGAATCAAACTGTGTAGGGGTACTATGGGGCATTATACTGTGTTGATGGCATCAATTGTGTGTCGAGGGCACTGGGGGAATTCTTCTATATGGGGTGAACTGGGGACACTGGTGGCATCATGCTGTGTTCGGGGACAATGGGAGCATTAAGGTACCGTCACACTAAACGATATCGCTAGCGATCCGTGACGTTGCAGCGTCCTCGCTAGCGATATCGTTTAGTTTGACACGCAGCAGCGATCAGGATCCTGCTGTGATGTCGCTGGTCGCTGAATAAAGTCCAGAACTTTATTTGGTCGTCCGATCGCCGTGTATCGTTGTGTTTGACACCAAAAGCAACGATACCAGCGATGTTTTACACTGGTAACCAGGGTAAACATCGGGTTACTAAGCGCAGGGCCGCGCTTAGTAACCCGATGTTTACCCTGGTTACCAGCGTAAAAGTAAAAAAAACAAACAGTACATGCTCACCTGCGCGTCCTCCAGCGTCTGCTTCCTGCTCTGACTGAGATCCGGCTCTAAAGTGAAAGTGAAAGCACAGCGGTGACGTCACCGCTGTGCTGTTAGGGCCGGAGCTCAGTCAGTGTCAGGAAGCAGACGCTGGGGGACGCGCAGGTGAGTATGTACTGTTTGTTTTTTTACTTTTACGCTGGTAACCAGGGTAAACATCGGGTTACTAAGCGCGGCCCTGCGCTTAGCAACCCGATGTGTACCCTGGTTACCCGGGGACCTCGGCATCGTTGGTCGCTGGAGAGCGGTCTGTGTGACAGCTCTCCAGCGATCAAACAGCGACGCTGCAGCGATCGGCATCGTTGTCGCTATCGCTGCAGCGTCGCTTAATGTGACGGTACCCTTATACTGTGTGGGAGGTATCATTGTGAAAGGAAGCTTTCAGAAAACATTATGAGATGGTACACTGTGGGGGCCTCATACTCTGTATGAAGGCATAATTGAGTGTGGGAGACACTGGGGGAACCCTACCATGTAGGGGGAACTAAGGGCAACAATGTGTTAATGGGGAAAATGAGGGTCATCCTACTGTGTGGAATAGGAGGCGTCATTGTGTAAGGTTGCATTGTGGAGTCACCAAGAGGGGCTGTCATACTCTTTATGGGGGCATCATTGTGTATGGAGGACATTGGGGGAATCCTACTATGTGGGTGAACTGCGGGCAACATACTGTGAAGAGGGGACACTAGGGATATCACTGTGTTGGGGGACAATGCGGGCATTATACTGTGTAGGGGGCATCATTGTGTAAGGTAGTATTGTGGGGCCATCTAGAGGGGGGACACTGTGGGGGCATCATACACTGTATGGAGGTGTCAGTGTGTGTGTGGGGGGCATCATACTCTGAATGGGGACATCTGTGTGGGTATTAAATTGTAAACTGTGATGGCAAACTATCAGGGGCTTCACTGGGGGCGTTATTTTTGTATGGATGCACAAAAAGAACTGGGGTGTTAAGGGTGTGGTTTGGCTGCAAAAAAAAAAATTGCCGAGCACCATAAACGGTGTCGTCTTTCCTGTGCTTCAGAGTCCTTCCTATGGTGCTTCTCCCAAACGTCACTGGAAAGATGCACATGGTATAAGCCGTGTTGTCATATGAAGAAATTCCACTTATTGGCACAGAACAAGTTAACACGAGGAGGCCGGTCGTCTTCACTTCTTCAGAAGAGAGGTCTTAAACACTAAGTAATGCTGTAGGACGGCCGCGATACGCCTATTGTAATGCCTTAAAATGCAGCGCTTGAAAATAGCATCTGCGGCATTGTTTCGCTCCATATCCTTCCGTTTTGTTTTTTTCTCTTTTCCCTCTCCCATTTGCCCCTTATTAATAATGGAGGCATTCACACATTGCTCAAAAATGCCAGAGCTTTAATTTGAAATGGATTCGACTTTCTGAAAGTTCCCGAAAATAAAAGAATAATAAAAAAAAGAATAAGAAAATAAGAAAAGCAGCTGGGAGACATTTGTGTGCAGGTTGAAAGCTGTGAAGAGTAAATGGTTTGACTGAATGGCTTTGCAAACCCCAAAGGAAAATATAGGCCTATTGTAAAGATGCTTGGTTACCATGGCAACAGAACGAGAGGCCATTTAGTATTTTTTTTTTTTTTTACATCTAGTAATTTTAGGCTCTTAGAAGCAGGTTTGGTCATTTCTGCCTCTTGATTCAATGTAATTTTCAAATAACCCAATTCTTCCCGTTTCTCCTCTTCTTTCTCCTTGACTTAAGATTTATTTTCGGAAACTAATTATATTCTAGGGATTGGTGAAAAGCAGCGACTCCGAGAAAAAAAAAAAAAAGTGGGTTTCCTTGTTTTAGATGCCTGGACTGAGATGCATCTGAAGTTAAAAGCAAATGACGGTAATTATCGGAGGCTCCGCCGCTCTCCACGTAGCGGGAACAGGAGCACAATTTAGAAGGTAAATATGTAAAGATAGTGACAGTTCTTTATTGGCGATCGTCAGCCATTCGTTGTGTGTGTGTGGGATAAGCACACAACAGATGGCAGTATAATGTACACACAGGGTTAATTGGGGGTCTATGAGGAATTCTAAAAAACAGTTCAGATAATCATCGAGTGCAATTTACAAAAAAAAGGTAAATGGGAATTATATCAGGAGGAGCAGAGATGGAGGATGCACTTTATCAATAGCAAGATAAACACTTGAATGTATTGAAGTGGTGGTAGGGGTCTACAAGAGATCTTAGAGTGAGGGGCTGGTGGACCGTAACAATTCTAAACCCATCGATGCAAAGCGGCATAATGTTATAGTAAAGCAGGAAGGGACCTAGCGCACAGTGCCGTACAGCAGGAAGGGACCGAGCGCACAGTGCCGTACAGCAGGAAGAGACCGAGCGTACAGTGCCATACAGCAGGAAGAGACCGAGCGTACAGGGCCATACAGCAGTAAGGGACCTAGCGCACAGTGCCGTACAGCAGGAAGGGACCGAGCGCACAGTGCCATACAGCAGGAAGAGACCTAGCGCACAGTGCCATACAGCAGGAAGAGACCGAGCGCACAGTGCCGTACAGCAGGAAGAGACCGAGCGCACAGTGCCGTACAGCAGGAAGAGACCGAGCGCACAGTGCCGTACAGCAGGAAGAGACCGAGCGTACAGGGCCATACAGCAGTAAGGGACCTAGCGCACAGTGCCGTACAGCAGGAAGAGACCGAGCGTACAGTGCCGTACAGCAGGAAGAGACCGAGCGTACAGGGCCATACAGCAGTAAGGGACCTAGCGCACAGTGCCGTACAGCAGGAAGGGACCGAGCGCACAGTGCCATACAGCAGGAAGAGACCTAGCGCACAGTGCGGTACAGCAGGAAGAGACCGAGCGCACAGTGCCGTACAGCAGGAAGAGACCGAGCGCACAGTGCCATACAGCAGTAAGGGACCGAGCGCACAGTGCCGTACAGCAGGAAGGGACCGAGCACACAGTGTCGTACAGCAGAAAAGGACCTAGCGCACAGTGCCGTACAGCAGGAAGAGACCGAGCGCACAGTGCCGTACAGCAGGAAGAGACCGAGCGCACAGTGCCGTACAGCAGGAAGAGACAGAGTGCACAGTGCTGTACAGCAGGAAGGGACCGAGCGCACAGTGCTGTACAGCAGGAAGGGACCTAGCGCACAGTGCCGTACAGCAGGAAGAGACCTAGTGCACAGTGCCGTACAGCAGGAAGAGACCGAGCGCACAGTGCTGTACAGCAGGAAGGGACCTAGCACACAGTGCCGTACAGCAGGAAGGGACCGAGCGCACAGTGCCATACAGCAGGAAGAGACCGAGCGCACAGTGCCGTACAGCCTCACTATTATGGCACTGTAGGAAGGAATCTGGCGCACTGTTCTCTATTATTACCGCACTGGACGAATCAATTACCGAACAAAGGTCTATTATTACTATATTGTAGGAAAGGACGTGTGGAAGGGACCTAGCGCACAATACCACACTATTATGACACTGTAGGTAGGGAACTAGCACAGTGTTATGCTGCAGCATTGGGCCTAGCACACATTGCTACACTATTACAACACTGCAGAAAGGGACCTAGCACACAGTGCCCCACTATTACATTACTGCAGGAAGGGACATAGTGCCCAGTGCCGTACTGCAGGAAGGGCCCTAGCACACAGTACCCCACTATTACATTGTTGCAGGAAGGGACCTAGTGCACGATTATTACCGCACTGCAAGAAGGAACTTACTGCACAATACTCTTTTACAATACTGTAGGAAAGGACTTAAAGTGGTTGACCACTACTAGGACAACCCCATCTCGATCTAAATGTATGGCCACAATAAAATAAAAAAGCTTATACTCACCTCCTGTGCCAGTGCCGTTTCAGTGGAGTCAACACTCGCGGTCCCGGGGCTCTTGCGCAGTTGCAAGAAACGGTGCGGCGCCCAATCAATGCTGGTGTCGCTGTCTCCGCCTTCGTACGAATTGGACATGAAGAGGAAGTCAGAGATCAGTTGCTGCCCAAATTTCCTCTTCATGTTCAAATCGACAGAAAGTGGATAGTGACACCCAGCGCTGGACTCTAAGCCAGGTGAGCTAACCAGCACTATTGTGTAGACTTGTTACTTTATGTTTCACTTTGTGCTGGACAAAGGCTGTATTTAAGTTTTCCTGTGATGTGGGTTATGAGGACTGAAATAAACCAGCCGGACTTTAAATAGAGACGGTTCTTGTGATACCTGATTGCTCCCCAGTCAGTAGCATTGTTACATACTGTAGAAGTGGACTAAGCCTAAGGCACCCTGCTATTACAGCACTGCAGGAAGTGACAGCATACAGCACCCTCGTTTTATGGCATGGCGGGAAGGGACCGTACAGCACCCTAGTATTATAATACAGCAGGAAAGGATTTTGGATACGGCAACATAATCTTACAATACTGCAGGAAAGGACTTCACAAGATGGGGGGTAGTCCTCTACCTGTCAGAGAGGTCAAGCACCAAGACAGGGATGTGATTGAATCCTCTGCACCCGCTATACCCAAGTGCAGGCTTAAATAAGTAAAACACAACATAATAAGCCACAGAAAGTAACATTTCATAAAATAAAGAAACGGAGTGGCGGATGCGTCCATTCCTCTGGATCCGGCCGTATACAGGTGATTGGTCACCTGTTATGTACTGGGAAGACTCTCATTGTCCTCACAGCGCAGTATCCTCAGGGTGAACAACCACATTCTATGAACTTCTGCTGTGAAACCATTGCTTTTTGTTCACATATCATGATTCTGATATAATGTGCGGTCACAATGGAGTCAGATCCCCGCGTCTTACATTATCCTGCACAACATATCCGAAAAGTGGACATCTCGGCTTTTTTTACGAATCACCTTTGTTACCTTTGCACTAATACCTCGAAATTACAAAATTGGAGATTTTTAATTTTTTTTTTTTTTTTAAGTTTTGCATTCCTTCGCTCGAAATAAGAGAAGCTTCCTGTTGTCACAGTCACACGTTTAGCAAGCTGTTTGCAAATCAAACTGCCATTTTTAGAGGTGCTTAAACTGGAAACTTAACTTTAAATGTTACCATAGAAACTCGACATAAAATGTTCTCTAAAGCCCCGAAGCCTGGAAGAATCTATTTCAAATGCACCTGCAGACAAAATCCTTGACAATAATTTCCGTGATCCTGACAAGAGTGTACCTTTTATTAACTAATGTATCCGAGCCTCTCCGTCAGATGCACAAGATTTTTTTTTATTATCATTTTGTATTTTTTTCTTACGTCTAAAACTGCTTTGCAAAGTAGCCACCGGAAAAAGCGGAAGATGCGCTCTCATCCCCATGTTGTTTAATGGAATTTTTTTTTTCTGAAAATGCTTGTTTCTTCTCCACACCGCATGGAGCGTACGGTTAAGTATGTTCTGTAAACTTGTCTGTTGTGTTTTTCCTCTAAGATGTAAGGTGAACTGGGGATAGACTTGCATTCCAAGTTCATAATTTTAGGTTCACAAGCTACAGTTTTCTTTTCTTTCTTCAATGATGATATAAAATATGGACATGTTTCAACTTCATGTAGTTCCAGATAGAGTAAAATTGCTTTAAAGGGGACTTGTCAGAACAATATTGGAGGTAATGGCCTCCCTAATAAAAATAATACACCCCCCATTTCTGACAACCAGCCTTGCTAAAGCAGACAGCCGGGGGCTGTCACCGCAGTGAAATTCTCCCGGTGAACTGCAGTGAACTCACCTCTGCACCGTAAGACATATTTCTCACAGTGCAGAGGTCACAGCAGTTCATTTGCCATTTGGGAACACAGCCTCAGTGACCGGAAGTAACCTTGATGATGACCGCTGGTCACTGACGCTGAGCTCGCAGCACCTCATTCATCAGTGGTTCTCAGCCTGGACAGTCGCATTTTGGCACCGTCAAACTATTGAAAACTATTTATCCCCCAGACATGTATTACGGCGTGGGACAGAACGACGAAGAGATGAGGGATATTGTTGTTTTTAATTTATTTTTGTTTTATTACAGGATACAAGGGATTCAGTGGAATTAGGCGTTAGGCAAGTATAACTGTTTGTTATTTTTAAATAAAAAAGTTAAACTGTGTTTTGTTTTATTTACAATAACATACTAATACTTTAGGATTAGTAATGGATAGGTGTCTTATAAACGCCTCTCCATTAGTAATCAGTGAGCTTGATGTCACCTGACAATACAAAGGTGACATCAACCCCACAAATATTCTGGCACTTTACCTGGTGCCATGCAATGTAGTGGTGTCAAGTGGGAAGAGCTGGGCAAAGTGCCAGAATCGGGCAGCTGCTGGCTGCTATTTTTAAGCTAGTGGGGGGAGGGCAAAATCTCTATGGCCCCTTACCTGCCAGAGAATACCAGCCCCCAGCTGTAGCAAGGTTGGTTGTCAAAAATGGGGGGGGGACATGATGTTTTTTAAAGTTATTTATTTAAATAATTAAAAAAATATGGCGTGGGGAACCCTCTATTCTGATGGGAGCAGTAGTCCCAGAAGCCAACACCAATGACTGGATGTAAACTTTATACCTCCGATCATAGCTGCATTCTCACGCTGTCATTTGACAGCGTGGGAACCGTGTCTCTCTGACCGGCGGGGATAATTTTACTGCCGATTAGTAGCGGTGTTTGCTGCACTGTCATGCACATGACATCGCGACAAACATCCGGTGTTTGGGCAGCCGAACCCAAACAGTAACATGGACTTCCTGGTGAAGTCCCTGTTTGGTGCCCGAACAGTAGGTGTTTGGTACGGATATCGAACTTTATTGTTCGGGTTCGCCCATCTCTAGTAACAGTCTGATGTGACAATCATGAGAAATCTAGAGTAGAAATTGTATGCAAATCAAGTTGGGGGCGTGTCAAGAAGCAGCCCAAGAGTAGTCACTGACACACCTCCAGTGCAGTTCCAGCCAATGCCCTTGGACTGCTACTTGACACGCCCCCAGCTTGAATTGTATCTTCTACACTAGATTTCTCATGACTGGTGTTGTGAATTTGCTTTTTGCTCCCTCTAGTGGTTACTAGTTTTTTGACTCTGGTTTTTCTGTCATTCCTTTTATCCGCACCTGGGTCGTTAGTTAGGGGTGTTGCTATATAAGCTCCCTGGACCTTCAGTTCAATGCCTGGCAACGTAGTTATCAGAGCTAGTCTGCTGTGCTCTTGTCTACTGATCCTGGTTCCAGTTATATCAGCTAAGTCTGCCTTTTGCTTTTTGCTATTTGTTTTGGTTTTGTATTTTTGTCCAGCTTGTTCCAAATCTATATCCTGACCTTTGCTGGAAGCTCTAGGGGGCTGGTGTTCTCCCCCCGGACCGTTAGACGGTTCGGGGGTTCTTGAATTTCCAGTGTGGATTTTGATAGGGTTTTTGTTGACCATATAAGTTACCTTTCTTTATTCTGCTATCAGTAAGCGGGCCTCTCTGTGCTAAACCTGGTTCATTTCTGTGTTTGTCATTTCCTCTTACCTCACCGTCATTATTTGTGGGGGGCTTCTATCCAGCTTTGGGGTCCCCTTCTCTGGAGGCAAGAAAGGTCTTTGTTTTCCTCTACTAGGGGTAGCTAGATTCTCCGGCTGGCGCGTGTCATCTAGAATCAACGTAGGAATGATCCCCGGCTACTTCTAGTGTTGGCGTTAGGAGTAGATATATGGTCAACCCAGTTACCACTGCCCTATGAGCTGGATTTTTGTATTCTGCAGACTTCCACGTTCCTCTGAGACCCTCGCCATTGGGGTCATAACAGTTTGCCAGGCCAGTATTAAATGTTTAATGCATTGCAGAAGAGGGATTATAAGAAAGAAGATTCTGAGTTTTTTTTTTTTTTTTTCTTCTTCCCCTTTACCTCAGAGTGGCTATGCTTGCTGCAGACATGAATGTCCAGACTTTGATTACAAGTGTGGACCAGCTGGCTACTCGTGTGCAGGGCATACAAGACTATGTTATCAGAAATCCTAGGTCAGAACCTAAAATACCGATTCCTGAACTGTTTTCCGGAGACAGGTTTAAGTTTAGGAATTTCGTGAATAATTGTAAATTGTTTTTGTCCCTGAGACCCTGTTCATCTGGAGATTCTGCTCAGCAAGTAAAAATTGTTATTTCGTTCTTACGGGGCGACCCTCAGGATTGGGCTTTTTCGCTGGCGCCAGGAGATCCGGCATTGGCTGATCTTGATGCGTTTTTTCTGGCGCTCGGTTTACTTTATGAGGAACCCAATCTTGAGATTCAGGCAGAAAAGGCCTTGCTGGCTATGTCTCAGGGGCAGGACGAGGCTGAAGTGTATTGCCAAAAATTTCGGAAATGGTCCGTGCTGACACATTGGAACGAGTGTGCACTGGCCGCTAATTTTAGAAATGGCCTTTCTGAAGCCATTAAGAATGTTATGGTGGGTTTTCCCATTCCCACAGGTCTGAATGATACTATGGCACTGGCTATTCAAATTGACCGGCGGTTGCGGGAGCGCAAAACCGCAAATTCCCTCATGGTGTTGTCTGAACAGACACCTAATTCGGTGCAATGTGATAGAAAAACCGCAAATTCCCTCATGGTGTTGTCTGAACAGACACCTGATTTAATGCAATGTGATAGAATCCTGACTAGAAATGAGCGGAAAATTCATAGACGCCGGAATGGCTTGTGCTACTACTGTGGTGATTCTACACATGTTATCTCAGCATGCTCTAAACGTATAGCTAAGGTTGTTAGTCCTGTCACCGTTGGTAATTTGCAACCTAAATTTATTCTGTCTGTAACTTTGATTTGCTCACTGTCATCTTATCCTGTCATGGCGTTTGTAGATTCAGGTGCTGCCCTGAGTCTCATGGATCTCTCATTTGCTAAGCGCTGTGGTTTTACTCTTGAACCATTAGAAAATCCTATTCCTCTTAGGGGTATTGATGCTACACCATTGGCAGCAAATAAACCGCAGTATTGGACACAGGTTACCATGTGCATGACTCCTGATCACCGCGAGGTGATACGTTTCCTGGTTTTACATAAAATGCATGATTTGGTCGTTTTAGGGCTGCCATGGTTACAGACCCATAATCCAGTCCTGGACTGGAAGGCTATGTCAGTCTCAAGTTGGGGCTGTCGTGGTATTCATGGGGATTCCCTGCCTGTGTCTATTGCTTCTTCTACGCCTTCGGAAGTTCCGGAGTATTTGTCTGATTATCAGGATGTCTTCAGTGAGTCTGAGTCCAGTGCACTGCCTCCTCATAGGGACTGTGACTGTGCTATAGATTTGATCCCAGGCAGTAAATTTCCTAAGGGAAGACTGTTTAATCTGTCGGTGCCTGAACATACCGCTATGCGTTCATATATCAAGGAGTCTCTGGAGAAAGGACATATTCGTCCGTCTTCTTCCCCTCTTGGTGCGGGATTCTTTTTTGTGGCAAAAAAGGACGGATCTTTGAGACCTTGTATTGATTATCGGCTTTTAAATAAGATCACTGTCAAATTTCAGTATCCTTTACCGCTGTTGTCTGACTTGTTTGCCCGGATTAAGGGTGCCAAGTGGTTCACCAAGATAGACCTTCGTGGTGCGTACAACCTTGTGCGCATTAAGCAAGGTGATGAATGGAAAACCGCATTCAATACGCCCGAAGGTCATTTTGAGTACTTGGTGATGCCTTTTGGGCTCTCCAATGCGCCTTCAGTTTTTCAGTCCTTTATGCATGACATTTTCCGGAAGTATCTGGATAAATTTTTGATTGTTTATCTGGATGATATTTTGGTTTTTTCTGATAATTGGGATTCGCATGTGGAGCAGGTCAGGTTGGTCTTTAAAATTTTGCGTGAAAATTCTTTGTTTGTCAAGGGCTCAAAGTGTCTCTTTGGTGTGCAGAAGGTTCCCTTTTTGGGGTTCATTTTTTCCCCTTCTGCTGTGGAGATGGACCCAGTCAAGGTCCGAGCTATTCTTGATTGGACTCAGCCCTCGTCAGTTAAGAGTCTTCAGAAGTTCTTGGGCTTCGCTAACTTCTACCGTCGTTTTATCGCTAATTTTTCTAGCATTGTGAAACCTTTGACGGATATGACCAAGAAGGGCTCCGATGTAGCTAACTGGGCTCCTGCTGCCGTGGAGGCTTTCCAGGAGTTGAAACGCCGGTTTACTTCGGCGCCTGTTTTGTGCCAGCCTGACGTCTCACTTCCCTTTCAGGTTGAGGTGGATGCTTCGGAGATTGGGGCAGGGGCCGTTTTGTCGCAGAGAGGCCCTGGTTGCTCTGTTATGAAACCTTGTGCCTTTTTCTCTAGGAAGTTTTCGCCTGCCGAGCGAAATTATGATGTGGGCAATCGGGAGTTGTTGGCCATGAAATGGGCATTTGAGGAGTGGCGTCATTGGCTCGAGGGTGCTAAGCATCGTGTGGTGGTCTTGACTGATCACAAAAATCTGATGTATCTCGAGTCTGCTAAACGCCTTAATCCGAGACAGGCCCGCTGGTCATTGTTTTTCTCCCGCTTTGATTTTGTTGTCTCGTATTTACCAGGTTCAAAGAATGTGAAGGCCGATGCTCTTTCTAGGAGCTTTGTGCCTGATGCTCCTGGAGTCGCTGATCCTGTTGGTATTCTTAAAGATGGAGTTATCTTGTCAGCTATTTCTCCGGATCTGCGACGTGTGTTGCAGAGATTTCAGGCTGATAGGCTTGAGTCTTGTCCACCTGACAGACTGTTTGTCCCGGATAAGTGGACCAGCAGAGTCATTTCCGAGGTTCATTCCTCGGTGTTGGCAGGTCACCCGGGAATTTTTGGCACCAGAGATCTGGTGGCCAGGTCCTTTTGGTGGCCTTCCTTGTCAAGGGATGTGCGGTCATTTGTGCAGTCCTGTGGGACTTGTGCTCGAGCTAAGCCTTGCTGTTCTCGTGCCAGCGGTTTGCTCTTGCCCTTGCCTGTCCCGAAGAGACCTTGGACACATATCTCCATGGATTTCATTTCTGATCTTCCGCTATCTCAGGGCATGTCCGTTATCTGGGTGATTTGTGATCGCTTCTCCAAGATGGTCCATTTGGTTCCTTTGCCTAAGCTGCCTTCCTCTTCCGATCTGGTTCCTGTGTTTTTCCAGAACGTAGTTCGTTTGCACGGCATCCCTGAGAATATTGTGTCAGACAGAGGATCCCAGTTCGTTTCCAGGTTCTGGCGATCCTTTTGTAGTAGGATGGGCATTGATTTGTCGTTTTCGTCTGCTTTCCATCCTCAGACTAATGGACAGACGGAGCGAACCAATCAGACTTTGGAGGCTTATTTGAGGTGTTTTGTCTCTGCTGATCAGGACGATTGGGTGACATTCTTGCCGTTGGCTGAGTTTGCCCTTAATAATCGGGCTAGTTCCGCCACCTTGGTTTCGCCTTTTTTCTGCAACTCTGGTTTCCATCCTCGCTTTTCTTCGGGTCATGTGGAGCCTTCTGACTGTCCTGGGGTGGATTCTGTGGTGGATAGGTTGCAGCAGATCTGGAATCATGTGGTGGACAACTTGAAGTTGTCACAGGAGAAGGCTCAGCGCTTTGCCAACCGCCGCCGCGGTGTGGGTCCCCGACTACGCGTTGGGGATTTGGTATGGCTTTCTTCCCGCTTTGTTCCTATGAAGGTCTCCTCTCCCAAATTTAAACCTCGTTTTATTGGGCCTTACAAGATATTGGAAATCCTTAATCCTGTATCTTTTCGTCTGGATCTTCCTGTGTCGTTTGCTATTCACAATGTATTTCATAGGTCCTTGTTGCGGCGGTACATTGTGCCTGTAGTTCCTTCTGCTGAGCCTCCTGCTCCGGTGTTGGTTGAGGGCGAGTTGGAGTACGTGGTGGAGAAGATCTTGGATTCTCGCCTCTCCAGGCGGAGACTTCAGTACCTGGTCAAGTGGAAGGGCTATGGTCAGGAGGATAATTCCTGGGTGGTCGCCTCTGATGTTCATGCGGCCGATTTAGTTCGTGCCTTTCATGCCGCTCATCCTGATCGCCCTGGTGGTCGTGGTGAGGGTTCGGTGACCCCTCACTAAGGGGGGGGTACTGTTGTGAATTTGCTTTTTGCTCCCTCTAGTGGTTACTAGTTTTTTGACTCTGGTTTTTCTGTCATTCCTTTTATCCGCACCTGGGTCGTTAGTTAGGGGTGTTGCTATATAAGCTCCCTGGACCTTCAGTTCAATGCCTGGCAACGTAGTTATCAGAGCTAGTCTGCTGTGCTCTTGTCTACTGATCCTGGTTCCAGTTATATCAGCTAAGTCTGCCTTTTGCTTTTTGCTATTTGTTTTGGTTTTGTATTTTTGTCCAGCTTGTTCCAAATCTATATCCTGACCTTTGCTGGAAGCTCTAGGGGGCTGGTGTTCTCCCCCCGGACCGTTAGACGGTTCGGGGGTTCTTGAATTTCCAGTGTGGATTTTGATAGGGTTTTTGTTGACCATATAAGTTACCTTTCTTTATTCTGCTATCAGTAAGCGGGCCTCTCTGTGCTAAACCTGGTTCATTTCTGTGTTTGTCATTTCCTCTTACCTCACCGTCATTATTTGTGGGGGGCTTCTATCCAGCTTTGGGGTCCCCTTCTCTGGAGGCAAGAAAGGTCTTTGTTTTCCTCTACTAGGGGTAGCTAGATTCTCCGGCTGGCGCGTGTCATCTAGAATCAACGTAGGAATGATCCCCGGCTACTTCTAGTGTTGGCGTTAGGAGTAGATATATGGTCAACCCAGTTACCACTGCCCTATGAGCTGGATTTTTGTATTCTGCAGACTTCCACGTTCCTCTGAGACCCTCGCCATTGGGGTCATAACAGACTGGCACATGGGATCTTCACAAAAAAGGTTTTGTTTTTATTGGGGGATAAGCGCCTACACAGCCATATATATGTAAAAATCCCCTGACAGTTTCCCTTTAACCTGGCATTAATAAGACCTGGCGGGTGCTGAGTTCACATAGGAGAATCAATACAGGATCTGTTCACATCATATATAGGCTCTATGTTCGGTATAAGTATACTGTACTTATAATATGCCCATTCAATACAACTGAATGCCGCAATAAGCATGTATATTATATACATACCATGCAGTATATGTATTTATATAATAGGAGTTAATAGCAGTTCTATGCAACTGTGTAGGCATTTAATTGCATACATCTGAAGCCCTCTACACATCACATTTTTACTCTCCGTTGAGCTTAGTAGATGGAATATATTAAAAGGTTTTTGCAATCTATTCCTCGTATATAAAATGAAGGAGATTTTGGCTGGAAATACACGGCAATTTTGGCCGCTACGCAGGTTGCGCAGCCAAAAATCACTCTATACCGCTGCTAAATCGCAGTGTAATGCATTAATTCTGGAAGGTACTGTGGCCGCGGCAAGCAAATTGCAAATAATCCAACAGTTCTAAATTTTTGCAACTTGTTGGTCGAGGTGGCCGTATCTTGCAGGGAACATAGGCTGCGATGCAGCAGTAACAGAACGAGTTTTGGCAGCAAGACCCATGTCGCTCACAGCAAAGTCACAGCTTTAAAATGGTTGTGTGATAACAAGTTGCACAGAAGTTTTTGGTTGTGCGATTTGTCTACAAATCGCTGCCGTTTGACACGTGTCACTGTGCAGCCCCAACCTAAACAAGTGTCGCTGTGCAGCCCCAGCCTAAACACGTGTCGCTGTGCAGCCCCAGCCTAAACACGTGTCGCTGTGCAGCCCCAGCCTAAACACGTGTCGCTGTGCAGCCCCAGCCTAAACACGTGTCGCTGTGCAGCCCCAGCCTAAACACGTGTCGCTGTGCAGCCCCAGCCTAAACACGTGTCGCTGTGAGCCCCAGCCTAAACATGTGTCGCTGTGCAGCCCCAGCCTAAACACGTGTCGCTGTGCAGCCCCAGCCTAAACACGTGTCGCTGTGCAGCCCCAGCCTAAACACGTGTCGCTGTGCAGCCCCAGCCTAAACACGTGTCGCTGTGCAGCCCCAGCCTAAACACGTGTTGCTGTGCAGCCCCAGCCTAAACACGTGTCGCTGTGCAGCCCCAGCCTAAGCACGTGTCGCTGTGCAGCCCCAGCCTAAACACATGTCGCTGTGCAGCCCCAGCCTAAACACGTGTCGCTGTGCAGCCCCAGCCTAAACACGTGTCGATGTGCAGCCCCAGCCTAAACACATGTCGCTGTGCAGCCCCAGCCTAAACACGCTGTGCAGCCCCAGTCTAAACATGCTGTGCAGCCCCAGCCTAAACACGTGTCGCTGTGCAGCCCCAGCCTAAACACGTGTCGCTGTGCAGCCCCAGCCTAAACACGTGTCGCTGTGCAGCCCCAGCCTAAACACGTGTCGCTGTGCAGCCCCAGCCTAAACACATGTCGCTGTGCAGCCCCAGCCTAAACATGCTGTGCAGCCCCAGCCTAAACATGCTGTGCAGCCCCAGCCTAAACACGCTATGCAGCCCCAGCCTAAACACGTGTCGCTGTGCAGCCCCAGCCTAAACACGTGTCGCTGTGCAGCCCCAGCCTAAACACGTGTCGCTGTGCAGCCCCAGCCTAAACATGCTGTGCAGCCCCAGCCTAAACATGCTGTGCAGCCCCAGCCTAAACACGCTATGCAGCCCCAGCCTAAACACGTGTCGCTGTGCAGCCCCAGCCTAAACACGTGTCGCTGTGCAGCCCCAGCCTAAACACGTGTCGCTGTGCAGCCCCAGCCTAAACACATGTCGCTGTGCAGCCCCAGCCTAAACACGCGTCGCTGTTCAGCCCCAGCCTAAATACATGTCGCTGTGCAGCCCCAGCCTAAACACGCGTCGCTGTGCAGCCCCAGCCTAAACACGCGTCGCTGTGCAGCCCCAGCCTAAACACGTGTCGCTGTGCAGCCCCAGCCTAAACACGTGTCGCTGTGCAGCCCCAGCCTAAACACCTGTCGCTGTGCAGCCCCAGCCTAAACACCTGTCGCTGTGCAGCCCCAGCCTAAACATGCTGTGCAGCCCCAGCCTAAACATGCTGTGCAGCCCCAGCCTAAACATGCTGTGCAGCCCCAGCCTAAACACGTGTCGCTGTGCAGCCCCAGCCTAAACACGTGTCGCTGTGCAGCCCCAGCCTAAACACCTGTCGCTGTGCAGCCCCAGCCTAAACATGCTGTGCAGCCCCAGCCTAAACATGCTGTGCAGCCCCAGCCTAAACACGCTATGCAGCCCCAGCCTAAACACGTGTCGCTGTGCAGCCCCAGCCTAAACACATGTCGCTGTGCAGCCCCAGCCTAAACACGTGTCGCTGTGCAGCCCCAGCCTAAACACGTGTCGCTGTGCAGCCCCAGCCTAAACACATGTCGCTGTGCAGCCCCAGCCTAAACACGCGTCGCTGTTCAGCCCCAGCCTAAATACATGTCGCTGTGCAGCCCCAGCCTAAACACGCGTCGCTGTGCAGCCCCAGCCTAAACATGCGTCGCTGTGCAGCCCCAGCCTAAACATCTGTCGCTGTGCAGCCCCAGCCTAAACACATGTCGCTGTGTAGCCCCAGCCTAAACACATGTCGCTGTGCAGCCCCAGCCTAAACACGTGTCGCTGTGCAGCCCCAGAATAAACATGTGTCGCTGTGCAGCCCCAGCCTAAACATGTGTGGCTGTGCAGCCCCGGAATAAACATGTGTTGCTGTGCAGCCCCAGCCTAAACACGCTTCGCTGTGCAGCCCCAGAATAAACACATGTCGCTGTGCAGCCCCAGCCTAAACACGCTTCGCTGTGCAGCCCCAGCCTAAACACGCTGTGCAGCCTCAGCCTAAACACGTGTCGCTGTGCAGCCCCAGCCTAAATGTTTGTTTTTTACTTCTTGCGCTATAATAAAAATAAAAACCTTTTCACCTGTGATCCGTGTAGCGTGTACGTCAAACACAGATTTAGAATGTGACGTGAGCTTGGCTTGTGGCACAGATTCGGCAGCACACAGTTTACACACGATACAACACGATACTGAATGGCACATTTACAGGAGAGGATTGTTCCCCATCTCTGGTTATAAATAACAATGTTCCCAATCACTGACAGCAAACTGAGAACTTGAAAATAATGCACTAGAATATTATATAACTTGTGAAAATATAAGGTGTGTGGGGAACACCGTGAGGGAATCATTGTGTGGGGGCATTGTACTGTGTACATGGTCACTACAGGTATCATAAGGTGTGTGGGAGGCGTCATTGTGTGGGGGGCATTGTTCTGGGTGCATGGTCACTACAGGCATCATAAGGTGTGTGGGAGGCATCATGGGGGCATCATTGTGGGGGGGCATTGTCCTGTGTGCATGGTCACTACAGGCATCATAAGGTGTGTGGGAGGCATCATGGGGGGCATCATTGTGTGGGGGTACTGTTCTGTGTGCATGGTCACTACAGGCATCATAAGGTGTGTTGGGGTCGTCATTGGGGCATCATTGTGTGGGAGAGCATTGTACTGTGTATATCGTCACTGGAAGCATCATAAGGTGTGTGGGAGGCACTATAGGGGGTATCATTATGAGGAGGGCATTGTACTGTATGCATGGTCACTACAGGTATCAGAAGGTGTGAGGGGCATCATTGTGTGGGGGCATTGTTCTCTGTGCATGGTCACTACAGGCATCATAAGGTGTGTTGGAGGGCACCATTGGGGCATCATTGTGTGGGGGCATTGTACTGTGCGCATGGTCACTACAGGCATCATATGGTGTGTTGGGGGTGTAGTACTTCATTCACGGTCACTGGAAGCATCATAAGGTGTGTGGAAGGCACTATGGGGGGCATCATCGTGAGGGGGGCATTGTACTGTGTGCATGGTCACTACAGGTATCAGAAGGTGTGTGGGGGCACCGTTGTGGGTGTGGGGGGGCATTGTACAGCGTGCATGGTCACTGGAAGAATGATAATGTATATAGGGTGGGCATCATACTGCAGGGAGGCCATAAAAGGGGTATTAAACTGTGTGGGAACAATAGATGGCTTCAAAGTGGTAGAAATCTGCATTACTCACATGAACCCGCTGGCGTCATCTTTCGGGTGACAGACTCCTTGGTTTTCACATGGGTTGCTGGAACATGCATTAAGTGAGATCTCACAATTTTTTCCCTGCAAAATAAAAAAAAACAACACATAGGTCTATAAACAGTAATCCTCCAATCCTACGGGCTCCTGTGGATAAATGCACATTTTTAACTTTGGCTGTAGCCATTGTATTGTAGCACAAGGCGCGGGGGCCGAGTTTACGTACGGGGGTTTTTTGTTTGTTTTTTTTGCCTTTAACAAGTATTTTTTGTATGCAGTTTGAAACAGTTGAAATTATTTTTATGGAGTTTTTTCTTTATTTAATCCATATCAAAAGTCAGATAAATATCCAAAGCCTGCTGTATTATAAAAAAAAGAAGAAAAAAGGCAAGCTTTACACAAATGATCATATTTGGGGTCATTATTATATAAGTCCCTACTTAATGGACAAAAAGGGAATCTGTCGGTAGGATCAACTCCTCCTAAGCCGTCCATATGGGCACGCACATCATAGGAAGCTGAATAAAATGATACCTTGATATCAGCAATCCGATTATTTATTCCAGAGAAATCCTGTTTTTTTTCTAATATGTAAATGAGCTGTTAAGATCTATGGGCTGGACATAGATCTCCCTGAGAATCCGCCTCCAGAGCTTATTTTACATGAAAGGGATGTTTAAAGGGTTATATTACCTTCCATAGACAGATATTGCGGGATAGCGGAGGTAAATATAAGTACTTTTGTAATTTACTGCTTCTTAAAATTTGCAGCCGTTCTTGAGATATTAACAACACCTTTTTCTCTTGTTTACAGCTGGTTACCTAGGAGACCGACCACTGCTGCTTTCTGACTTGTTTCTACTGCACTAAAGCTGGCGGGGATTAGGAGATAACAGCACTCTCCAGCGATCCTTACAGCTTCATAACAGCGCTTACAAGCTTAGTAGAAAAGTGCTTGTAGATGTCAAACGGTCTGCTGTCTAGCAGCGGTGGCCGGTCTCCAAAGTAACGAGCTGTAAACAGAAGAAAAGTGTTAATATCTCAAGAACGGCTGAAAATTTTAATAAGCAGTAAATTGCAAAATTGCTTGTTTTTACAAGTACTATCGGAAAATACCCAATTTATGAAGAAGAATAATCTTTTAATTAAAAAAAAGACCCGTTTTGGAAGTACATCGAATCATATGGCTTTCAGGCCAAACGTCGAAGGTATAAAGCCTGAAAGTAGAAAAGTGTCACTTTTGCGGAATTTTAGCGGATTTTTTGCGGATTTCCTCCTGACACTCCAAAATCATGAGAAATCCGCAAAAAATCCGCAAAAACAAAGAACATGTTGCTTCTTTTTGCGGATTGCGTTTTTTTTGCGGAAAAAAATGCCAAATTTGCACAAAAAATGCGAAATGCATTCTAAATGATAGGATGCATAATTTAAGCATTTTTTGTGCAGAATTATTGCGTTTTTATTGGGGAATTCCGCAAAAAAACCCGCAAAAATTCCTGAAGAAATCCGGACGTGTGCACATACCCTGACAGGTGAGTCCATCGCATTAATCGCATGGAATCGAGACTCATGTGAACTGAGCTCTATACTACTGAATGGCCCCCGATAATGTAGCAGCATCCGCTGATTGTTAACCACTTGTAGCCCGTCTGGCCGAGCTTTTATTGTCAGGGATATTACAAATTGTATCTTTCATTAAAAACCCGTCTTTCTCCATCTAGATCTCTTCTGTGTCACAGCTGCATACAAAAAAACCATTAAGCCTGGTAAAAAAAAAAAAAAGTCAGAAATCCGACAGGCGGGAATATTTCCTACTAGGTACCACTGAGAGCCGCTTCTAAAAGCACCACTCGCTTCCTCCGCCAGCAGATAATGGAGGATTCCAGTTTTATTTCCAAAGCTCGGTGACATCTTCTATTTCACGACAGGAGGAGGAATTTTTGCTTTTAATTGTGAAAAACTAAATACGGTACTTCTTTTTTTTTTTTTTTTGCATAGCACCTGTCATCAGACAGAAGGGGGGGATACTCAGCTAATAGAGGCAGAATATGTAAAATAGCGGCGTCTTTTAATTGTGCCTCCTCCACGTACGTAGCAATCAGGAGCTTTTGTTAGGTGATTTTCATCTCCTGGTGAATGTATAAAGCACATGGACGGTGCAGGAATGTATGGAGACGGGGGTTCCTATACATTTCAGTGTAAAAAATAGGGGTTATCCCAGCAACAAAATGTATGATTGTTGATGATCCAACAGCTTGGATCCCGTATGAGTCCAAAAAACATGGCCCCCAGTAAATCGAGAGGTAGCGCTCATGTGTAACCGCTGCTTCCTTCAGCAGTGCGCATGCGTAACCGTCACTCTCATAGACAGTGAATAGGGATGCATATCGCGCATGCGCACCGCTGCTTTGTTCCCACAGGAGAGAAAGAAAAAATTGGATGTCATCCGAGGGCGATCCGATTTTTTTCACTGACCCATTGACTTGCATTGCTGATGTTGATCGGATGCTCGGATCAACCTCGGGTAGGTCTCCGATTTTTTCCGCAGATCACTCGGTCCAAGGAAAAAAAAAAATCAGACACGTGCACAGCCCCATAGAATAACATATGTGAGAGTGCTATCCGTAGATAACACTTAGTCGTGTGCACCTTATATTCAGTGTCCGCTCTCCGCCTCCATCACTGGACACTTCTGTTAGTTTGGGAACTTTTTCAGATGTCATTTCTGGAAATAGCAGCCACGTTCCCCCGACTCACTGCCCGTTTTACCCCATTAACACCAAACGTCTTGGATGATTTTTTTCCCCACCCTTTGTATTGATCACACCCTTAAACCTCCAACCTAAATGCCTTTATTAAATCATGAGCAGAAACTTTTTTTTTTTTTTGATCCTCAGTTTCATTAGCCTCCAAAATGTATTGGATGGTGGACACATGCGGCTGCGGGGAGAGAGCCACCCAACCAGTGAGCCTCTGATGGCTATTACCGGCCTCGTTTCCACTGTACGTGTCCTCATATGGCCCCGATCCACGTGAAGCGTGAAAAAAAATACTCATCCGCAGTCCACAACCTGCCGTGCAATATTTGGTAAAAGTGCAAACAACAAATGTACCGTAATTTATAGGGCAGTGGCTGCAAACTTAGAAGTTTGTAGTAAATGTAAAAACTTTGCAACTTTGTAAAACTTTTTATCCAGACGACTGGCTGCTTTTATATACCAAACAGCGCCACACTTGTCTTCAGGTTGTGTGCGGTATTGCAACTCAGCCCCTGTTTTTGGAAGAAAGCAGTTACTAATTTAAAAATGTTGTCCAGGATCACAAACACATGACAGCTTTCCTTCAGAAACAGCGCCGCCCTTGACCATTGGTTTTGCTTGGTATTGCAATCGATCTCCAGTAAAGTGAATGAAGCTGCAATAGTGAATGAAGGTGCCATTTCTCAAAGAAAGCAGCCATGTTTTTTTTTTCTAATTGTGGACAATCCCTTTAAGTCACCAACTCATACCTTGAAGCCGGGTGGACAGACACATTTATAATACTCCACGGCATCGTTCTGACAGCTGGCCTGGTGACGACAAGGACTGGACAAACATGGCTCACATTTGGCCTGGATAGTCAAGCTTGGTGGTCCTGTGGGGGAGAAACCAGAATATAAACGGTAGGAATAAAAGCCGACATATGGCCCCCCGATCCGATGCCTCGTCCTGAATCCCAATTATGGCATTCTGCTAATGATGGCGGCGGCCTCAGAAAAGCCAATTTCAATAATGCACTGCGGACAAATTTAATGGTCACCCGCTGCAAAGTGTTACGCAGAATAGGGGGCAGTAAATCAGATTTCTGCTTCTTTAACCCACAGGAGGAACATAAATAAACTGACCCTAAACCAAATCGGCGAGGTCGGAGAGACTTCGCTTGGGGTGTAATGTGCTGCTATTCGGAGGGACAGATGGAGCAGGATTTCGTGCGAGGTCCCCATAATGTCGGAGCTGAAGGTCATTTTAATCAGCGGCAGAAAGGAGAGAACTGTAAGAGTGCACGGACGTGGCGGTAACACACCGCATTGTGACGGGGCTGCGCCGCGGACGGCGAATAAGTGCGCCTCACAGGGAGAGAGATAAATGAATAAAGGGAACCGTACGCTCCAGAAATAAATCAGTCCCTGGTCTGAAATCCAAGACTTCCTTAGGGTCTAAACAATAGGTATTTGTGAGTGTGCGCCTCCCACGGAGCGGGGCATACTGTGGACCGGCACTTTAATTTTGGCCATGTTATTTATGGCCATTGTGCCCATCAGGAATCAATAGTGGCCATTGTACAGGAGTAAATGTGGGCGATCGTGTATACAGGGCCCCTATTCTCATCAATGCACTTTAGGAGAGCGGCGCGGTGCGGCGGCCACATTCAGCATTATCTTATATATATAAAAATAAAACCGACAATACTTTCTAAGAAACGGGATCTAAGTACTGCTATGTGGTGCTGGAATAATACCGGCGAGATTCATAGCGTGCCGCCATCCATATTTACAGGTTTTAGGCAAATGTGGAAAGTAAGAAGAAAGCGGTAGGAAATAGAAGCGGTAATAGTCTGCATTTTTGGTAATTGATAATAAAGCGAATGAACAAAAGAGAATCAGAACTCCTGAAACAGTCTCCCATAAGGAACGAAAGTCTACAATTAATTGCACATACAGTAAATAATACCGTCAGACAATGCTGAATTAATGCCACAGCTTGTACTAGGAGTTAGGCTTCGCTCACACTAGCAGTTAAAAAATTGCTCTAATATTGATCCAGAAAAGTAGGACGAGGGTCATGTGAGTACAATTATTTTTTTGTCACATATATTTACAATCATTTACAGTCGTGTATGCTACAGAATGGTAATTTATCCGTAAAAATCAGAAGGCGTCATACGGATGGTCCATGTGCCGTCCATTTATTTTTTCTCGCACCGATTGATTTGCATTGGTGCATTCTTATCCGACCTACGCAGTCAGGGCGCAGAAAAACGGACGAGTGTGAGTCAACCAATGTTAATCTAGGAGTCTCTGCTGATTTGCAATTTTTTTTTCACAGCTCAGATCGGGCTGAGGAAAAAAAAAAATCGCAGCGATTGTCCTGGTATCTCGGACAAGACAATGGATGTAATAATAAAAAAAAAATTATCTTATTACTGAATAAATTATTTTCTGGACAAAATTGCGTGGGATCCCCTGAAATTTTATTAACCAGCGGAGGGACAGTGGACAGCTGGCAGCTGATGTTTATAGCCTGGGAAGGGGGTAATACTCATGGAGCTTCCCCGGCCATTAATATCAGCTCACAGCTGTATACTTAGCCTGTATGGGTTATTAAAATGGGGACCCACGAAAAAATTACGGAGAGTCCCTCTATAATTAATAACCAGCAGAGGTTAAGCAGTTAGCTGCAGACTGACATTAGTAGCTTAGGAAGTGGCCATGGATATCAGCTCTCAGTCATCCCAGAAATGGCACATCCATGAGATGGTGTTTAGCCTTACTCCTCCCACTTGCCCTGGTGTGAGGTGACGTGATAAAGTTCAGTGGATTCACATCCAATTAACTCCTTTAACCTCACTGAGAAAGTTCTCATGTTTGCAGTGCCATCAGAAAGGTCATTGGAGTTCAACGCAGTGAGGTCAAAGGAGTTCAATGGATATGAACTCCACTCAACTTCATCACATCACCGTGAATAAAAGAGCTGAGCAAGCATGAGCAGCTCAGTGTCTCTGCTGGTTGACAGGCTGTATAGTCGCATCATGCAACAATTCAGCCTGCCATCTAGATTAGTAGTGCTAGATGCGTCACGATACAATTGGATTATTATCTTCATGTCTACAAAACCCTGTAGACGTACAAAGCCATCCACAACCTGTCTCCTCTATACATCTGTGACCTTGTCTCCCGGTACTTACCTACACGCAACCTCCGATCCTCACAAGATCTCCTTCTCTACTCCTCTCTTATCTCCTCTTCCCACAATCGCATACAAGATTTCTCTCACGTATCACCCCTACTCTGGAACCCTCTACCACAAAATATAAGACTCTCGCCTACCATCGAAACCTTCAAAAAGAGCCTGAAGACCCACCTCTTCCGACAAGCCTACAACCTGCAGTAACCACCGATCAACCAAACCGCTGCATGACCAGCTCTATCATCACCTACTGTATTCTCACCCATCCCTTAGATTGTGAGCCTTCGCGGGCAGGGTCCTCTCTCCTCCTGTACCAGTTATGACTTGTATTGTTTAAGATTATTGTACCTGTTTTTATTATGTATACCCCTCCTCACATGTAAAGTGCCATGGAATAAATGGAGCTATAACAATAAATAATAATAATAATGTCTGTCATAGATGAGGATGATGTTGATTTATTTTTTATTTTTTTTTACAGGAGACAAGGGCTTCAATGGATTGGGCATGAGGTGAGTAAGTGTTTTTAGTTAATTTTGAGTCAATAAAGGAGTCTGTGTAATTTGATCAAATAAAGGATTTAATTCTGTATGTGTATTTTTTTTTACAATTTGACTATGAGGTTAGTAATGGGGATTCTCATAGACACCTCTCCATTACTAACCTCTGGGGATGATGTCAACTACCAATACAAAGCTGATATCAACCCCAATACTATCACTCCACTTGCCAACGCATCAGGTCAAGTGGGAAGAGCGAGGCTAAGTGCTGGAATTGGCGCATCTTATGAATGCGCAATTTCTGAGGCAGCCGAGAGCTGATGTTTTTAGTCTAGGAGGGGGCCAGTATTCATGGCCCCTTCTTAGGCTATTAATATCAGCTCGCAGCTGTCTGCATAGCCTTTGCTGGTTATTAATTATAGGGGGATCCTACTTCATTTTTTAATAATCAGTAAAAGGCTAAGTATACAGCTGTGACCTGATATTAATAACCTGGGATGTTCCATGGGTATTACCACCTTCCCAGGCTATAAACATCTGCACCCAGCTGTCTACTTTCCCTTTGCTGGCTAATAAAATTTCGGGGAACCCCACACCATTTTTTTTTTGTTACTTATTTAATAATAAAATACAAGTACAGTACATGTACTCAAAGCACTGATTATATACCTCACTCACATATTTCTATCTATCTGGAAATACATATATATGGGGGAAGGATATTTCCTTGGAAAATTGTGTAAATTACGAAGACAATTGCTCATGAAAATCGCATGAAACTTGCATAACACTCGTTCCACTTTTCTGGACCGATATCGGACAATTTTTTCTTACGGTGATGGGTATGAGAACTCAATCACAGCATGCCATGATTTTTTGCTCAGTCCGATTTCAGCTGAGGAAACAAAAATTGCAGATGAGCGCTGACTCGTTGAATAACATTGGGGCGAGTGCAATGCGGTTTTTTATCTCTCGCCGAGTTTATACGCAAGTGGGAACGAAGCCTTAAAGAAAAACTCTGGTGCCTTTTTTCACTAATACCTGCTCCCAGCCACTAGTAATATACTTTCTCTGCTCATATACAGTCCCCGGTTATGACAGATCTGGGTTTTATTACCGTTGCATTCAAATTTTTTAGCTGGTGTGGTAAGGAGAAGTTTCCCATCCATTTCCGGGGGTCCGGTGCAGCGGGCAATGCCAGGCTCCTTGTACCCAGTCTTCACCCAACTCGACAGCCAGCGTAGATTACAGTCACAATAAAGTGGGTTGGCTCCAATGGCTCTGGAGAGGGAAAAAACAAAAAGCTCGACCATAAACCAGACAATCGACATCAAGATGTTCTGCAGCGACAATGTGCAGTGAATCACCGAATTCATACATCCAAACACAGGAGTGGAGGCGAAAGAAAAGTATCAGACTTTCCATTATGGTTTTTTTTGGTGGGTGGTTTAACTATTTAACTAAAACCAGTATGTGTGATTCCTGCCCTCTGCCATGTTCACAGGTAGGAAAGTTTTTGAGAAAAATGAAAGTTTGTTCTATACATCAAATCTGCCGCTGTCCCACAGGGAATGAATGGCGCGGCCAATGCACCACTTTTTTGCTCAGTTTCTGGGGAGTCCACACCGATCTGCAAGTTATCATCTATCCTATAGCTAGGTGATATCTTTAAATGTAGATAATATCCCTTTAACCAACCCCATTCATACATATAGAGCAATCGCAGGAATTTCTGAAGATGCCTTTAGGGTATTGTTGCCAATAAGAATTTTCAAAAAAATATGGATTTTCCATAAATTTTCATACAGAAAATCCACAGTGCATAAAAGTAATAGTGAGGTGGATGAACTTTAAAGGAAATGTGTCATTTGCCAAAAATATGTAATTTTTTTACATGGTGTAAATGCTGCCGCTCTCCTGAATCCGGCGATGTTTTTCTTTTGTTCTTGCGTCTCTGCGTCCCTGAAATATTGTCACTTCTTCCTTGCCTATAAAGTTAGTCTTGTTAACTAAGTGGGCGTGGCATTCAAATAAGACGCCCACAGAAAAAAATGACCACGCCCATTTGCCCAACAAGACTAGATTTCTATAGAAGTAAGAAAGGGCCATATCTCAGGAACGGAGAGGCGCAGAAACAAAAGAAAAACACCGCCGGATTCAGTAGAACAGCGGCATTTACACCAAAAATATAGAAAACATTGGAGGGTACTCTTTAACTAAATCTCACATGCTACCCAAGAAATCTGCAGAGTAAACTGACCACTGTTGTCAATCTACACTGAATTTTTTTTTTTTTTTACGTCGGCTTTCAAGCTTTGCAATTCGTTTGGATTCGGTGCGGTTTGGCTGCCGTATAGGAGAAAATGTCTCCATATTTCACCCACCATTGCGTTGTTTTTACCTATAAACAAGTCGGTAAGGAGCCGCGGGGGAAGATTTACCTGGGCTTTTGTGCCTGTTCTATGTCAAAAAACACTTTTGTGCTTTTTCTTTTATTTTTACGCCGCTCCTTACCACTTTAGACACATGGGTGAGAAAAGTGATGCGGTCAGCTAAGTGAAGACTTTTGGGAAAGGCAAGATTCTGTAAAAAACACGTAAAGATGCGCCAATTTTATATAAAAAAGGTAAAAAAAAAGAAAAATGACGAGCAGAAATGAATTATAAAAATCCCACTGGTGATAAATATTCTCCCATAGGCGGCAATGATTGAAATGAGAAGGAAAATAGTAGACGTCAATCAATCCAATCTTTTGCTTCTTTCTGTTCCTGTATTTAGAGGATATGGAGAAAATTTTGACTGTTTTTAGCTCATAAATGTCCGCTCTGATCATTTCTACACATAAGTTCTCATTTACAAATAAGTCCAGAGTTTTAAAGTGCAATATCGGGGTCTAAGTGGTAACATTTCTCCTTGTGGAGAGGGACATGTCAAACCTGGTATGTCAGAGTGAGGAGACTTAAAAGCCATGCGTGCTCCTCTGGGAAATTCCTCTGCTGAAGTAAATAAATGATCCCGCTAGGTGGCGCCGCGGAGCAGCCAGCCGGATGTATAAATTTGCCGAGGGCAGTGTTAACATTTGCAAATACCTAAAAGCTTCCTCGCTGCTATTTTGCCTTTTGTTTAACAGCCGTCATAAATCACGACGGAAAAGAAAAGAATTCCTGGAGATCCTCAGCGGCGCAGATGAATCGTGTTTTGTTAAGTATGAAAAGCGGTTACACCGAGCGCCAAATTCAACAAAAGATTGAGTAAAAGAAGGAACCGGTTTGGCAGCGCTCCCTGGAATCGCACACAGCGCGAAAGTACAAAGGCTGCAACCGGGGAACGGGTGGAGGTGAAGGGGCGAAAATATTACTGCCAAGTCTTAATGACCATAATCACAGTCCTGTAATATCGCCGGGGTCTCTGCAGGACGGCGGCTCCGCTATCCCCCCGATCACTCGCCGATAGGTATGTGTCACGCACTTATCGGAACTTGTAAGAACTAAGAATATTTCCGTTTTTTTAAGTCACTTTCCTTTGTTTTTTTTTTGTCTTGTGTTATTTGTAGACTTTTTTTTTCTGTGCGAAATTCTTTAAAATGGCACACGTGGTTCTCAAACGTTGCTCAAATGAGAAAATGCTCTTTATTTTTCGCTTTTTCCCTTTTATTTGCACCTCTTTACAGAAGAGTCGCACATTCCGTTAAATGTCCAAAATTTTGCATAAAAATATCAGAAGCAAATCAAATCACTCCAGGGAATATAGACTGGAGGACATTTGCATAAAACTAAAAATTGCATGTTTTTTTGTTTTTTTTTAAAGTCCCAATTGATGAATCTGCAGAAAACATCTAAAAACCTCAAACAACAACCACAATGGTGAACATAAAAACAAACAAAAAACCAGGTGAATATATATAAAATATAAAACTGTGAGAATCATAGACTGGTGAATTTCTATGTTCAAACTGAGTTTTTTCAGGAGCATTCTCAAAAGTTCCTGAAAAATCTGGCTCCAAAAACTCAGCAAAAAAAGACTCTTATGTGCACGCAGAGTCTTTTTGCAGAGTTTTTGGAAAGGAAACTGGCTATTCACACACAAAGTTTTATAGAGGTTTTTGGAGCAGAAACTGAATGGAAACTCTCCAAATCCTCCTCCATATCTCAAAAAAATTATCAAAAACGTAAGAGTTTCCGCTAAGATTTTTCTCCAAAAACTCAGCAAAAAGACATAATGTGAACAGAGCCACTGAACAGAAACTCCAAGGTTTTTGATTTTTCCATTTCGGAGAGTTTTCGCTCAGTTTCTGCTCCTAAAACACATTTTTTTTTTTTAGTGGAAACTTAAACTTAAAAAATACTGGAAAACATTTCCAATTCATTTCTATGGCAAATCCACTTTTCTGTTCAAATGAGGAGGTTTTTTATTTCTTTTTTCCCCCTGAAGAAGTTTTGAAAAACTCCTGGATCAAAAAAGAAAGTGTGTGTCACTTCATTGAAGCCAATCCTGAAGGAAATCTCTGCAATCTAGTCACTGTCCAATCATAAGACTACAAAAAAACACTTTGGGAAAAGAAGACCTCCTCCAAACCTTACTCGAAAAAGGTTGATTCTGTGAAGAGGTTTCTACTCAAAAACTTGTGGTTTTTGAGCTCCTGAAAAAAAAACCTTAAGGGTATGTTCACACTGAGTCTGATTGCTGAGTTTTTGGAGTGGAAACTGTTCTAAACCCTACTGAAAACTCAAAACTTCTCAAAAACATGGGAGTTTCTGCTCCAAAAACTTAGCAAAAAAGACTCAGTGTGAACACATCCTTATAGATTGTTCTTTAAGATGTTGGAAAAAGAAAACGGAGATGGTCCGTGTGGAGCGGCCCTGAACCTGCAGGTACTTACAAGTGGGAGAGCGAGGAAACATCCGAAAAAATGCCTTCGGGCAGAGTAGAGATGTCATTTCCATGCACAGACCTACAACACAGGATGGGAGAGGATGGTTAGTAATTCACGCGGGCGAGTTATCTGCCCGGGGAGAGAACCGCTAGGTCGGAACGTCAACTTACAGGAGCCGCAAGGATCTCAGCCCCTCGAAGGCCAGAGGAGGAATGCACCGCAGGGAGTTGTAACTGAGGATCCTGGGAAGAAGAGCAGATGGTGACGTCCCCCGCTCACACACAGACCCGCCTATTAAAGGGAAACTCCAGGCAAAACTGGTGCCCTGTGCTATGTGTGGTGCCGGGCCGGACGGGTGGAGCGCGTAGCTCCGACACCTTGCTATCTACAGTGTCACAATGGAGCGGTGTTACCTGGACTGCTCCTTTACTCTGATTGCTCTACTGTTTTATGATTTTTCCTCATCGGTTCTGCATTATATTATTCCTCTGTTATTCCTCCTGGCAGCGGCGTAAAGTGGAGCAAAACTAAACCTCCAACATGGCTCGTAACTAAAAGACTTGGGCTTTCTCATATGGGTTAGGATCCAAGAAGTATCGTTTCTCCTTGCGGAGAGTGACATGCTAAGCATGTCGAGTTGAGGAGACTTAAAGCCGCAATGCTCCTCTGGGAAATATGCAAATTGCCTCTTCAGAGAGGAAGAGGAGTAGAACTCTAGTGCCACCTATAGGAAGTAGCAATCCTAACAGTCAATGTCGACCCTTTAACGAGCCTTTCCCCTCGTCATTGGGATGGGTCCCTGCGCCGTCTATCTGATCAGTGCTGATGCTACGTCCTATGGACAAGGTGGATGGGGCCGATTTATTCCAGGAGGAATAACAGAGGAACAGCACAACGCAGATTTATAAGACAAGATGAGCTAATCGCATGGACGTCGTATCACTGCACAGAGACTGGAAAACGTAACATCTAACAATATATATATATATATATATATATATATATATATATATATATATATATATACTGTAGATACACTACATGGAGAAAAGTAATGGATCACACCATATAACTGCCGGACCCTCGCCCCCCCGTGTATAACATCTGTCTGCTCGCCCCCCCAGTGTGTATAACATGAGCGGCCGCACAGAGCCCCCGGACCTCAGCCCCATCCAACACCTAGACCGGAGATTGTGAGCCCGGACCCCCAACATCAGGGTCTGACCCCACAAATGCTCTTCTGGATGAAGGGACAAATATTCCCACAAACGCCTCCGAAATCCTGTAGAAATCCTTCCCAGAAGAGCGGGAGCCGTTCTATCTGCAGAGGGGCGACTCCATGTTAATGTCCATGGATGTAGAAGAGGAGGTCAGGGAAGCTCCTGGAGGAGGATATGGAGGGGGCACATACTTTCTCCCTACACCTTCTATATAAGGTTACGTGGAGTTGAGTTTTTTTGCCCGAGAACCACAAACCACCAAGCTGCACCCCTGATGAGTGGAAAGAGGTCAGGAACCAGGACGGTGTCACTGGATGAAGCAAATAACCCCGGGATACGACATATTGACATCTGTACATTTACAGGGATAACTTTCTGTGATAATGGTATTGCCAAGGTCTGCGCGTTCTGCTCTGATACATTGTAACCTAATGGCCTTATGTATATTCTCTTTATTCCCACAGAATAGGTTTTCCTTGAGAAGGACGCTGCATTCTGGACCCCTCACATCACATCAGACCACCGTGACCTTGTGTGCAGACAATCACTTACAGCGTGGTGAGCTGGCTCATGTTTGTGAAGGAAGAGTTGCTGAGGGAGCTGATTCGGTTATTGCTCAGGTCTCTGTAAAATACGAGAGAGAAGATAGGATTAAAAGGCGAAGCGTTCATTTCCCTTATACGGGATCTGTATTCACCCCTAATATTGGAGCGCTATATACCAGGGTGAGGCTAATCTACAGCCAACCAAGGATTGCCAATAATAAGTAACAACAGCATAGCAGGCTATCATTAATTATGTATTTACGGTAACAAAAGTTTTAATAAATACTCATTAAATAAGTCCCTTTAAAAAAAAAAAAATTCTGCTACCTGCAGCCACCACTAGAGGGAGCTCAGTGTATGTTATTAAGCTCCTAAGCTCCCTCTAGTGGTGGATGAAGGTTAGACAGAATGTTATTTTTAACCAATATTTATCCAGGGAGTTTGGAGCTTTAGTGTTCGCCACTTCTATAAATATTAAGAAAGTAATGAGAGCAACATTTTGAATCTATACAGAAAAAAATAGGCCACATAAAAGTCTGGATTTGCTTTAAGAACAGTATACACCAAGAGGGAACTAGCAAAACCTTCACATTTACTATAACAAATCATATAGAAAAAAGGTGAAGATGGTAATGGCTGCGGTAAATGGAAATCGGGTGTATTATGACAATGCCTGGGGGCGGAGAGGACAAAAGATATTACTTTTCATGTGCAACAAAGAAAATCAGCAAAGGAAATACAAAACAGTAATAAAAGAGTGTAATACGCGCTCGGTGACGGGTCACAGGTCGCCCGGAAAGAAAAGCAGCAGAGAGGAAAACCCTGCGATCTACAGCAGTCACAATCTGCAGGAGGCGCTCGCCGGCTCCGGCGTCCTCACATCATCCGGGCGTCACTCAGCTTCTGCCTCGTTTGTTTCACTTATTTTCTCCATTCACATGTAATCAAAATGCAGAATTCTGCTAAAGTCCTGAGAGCGGAGCATTGTGTGAGCACACCGGCCGATAACGGACCGCAGCGCTCCGCATCACTCACTGTAATGATGGCGCCATCTGCAGAGTGCGCACGGCGACATACTTACACCAGCTGTAAATACTTGTATGTGGAGAGCTGCGGGGGCACCAAGGTGAACTGGTTACCATCCAGGTACCTGCAGGAGGAGAACAGCGTCACTGCCCGGACCCCGAACACCACAGATAGAAGGAGAAAGCATCACCTCACATCGAAGGAGCCTGGAGTATCTCTCTATCATCTATTATCTATCTATCTATCAATTATCTCTATTATCTATCTATCATCTATTATCTATCTATCAATTATCTATCTATTATCTATCATCTATCTATCATCTATCTATTATCTATCTATCTATCTATTATCTATCTATCTCTATCATCTATCTATTATCGATCTATCTACCTATTATCTATATCTATTATCTATCTATCTATTATCTATCTATCTATCTATTATCTATCATCTATCTAGCTATTATCTATCTATTATCTATCTATTATCTATCATCTATCTATCTATTATCTATCTATTATCTATCTATTATCTATCTATTATCTATCATCTATCTATTTATCTATTATCTATCTATCTATCTATCTATTATCTATCTATCTCTATCATCTATCTATTATCGATCTATCTACCTATTATCTATATCTATTATCTATCTATCTATTATCTATCTATCTATCTATCTATCTATCTATCTATCTATCTATCTATCTATCTATATATCTATCTATCTATTATCTATCTATCTATCTTTCTGTGATACCATCACAAAGTATCATGAATTTGTAAAGTGTACAGGAATGATACATGGTTTTCTGAATATTTTAAAAATATAAATCTGAAAATTCTGATGTGCAATCACTGCTGCAGTCTTTTGGGGTCTGTCTCTACCAGCTTTGCACATCTAGTGGTGACATTTTTGCCCCTTCTTCTTTACACTCGCTCTCCCTCAGTGAGACTGGATGGAGACATCTGTGATCAGCAATTTCCAAGTCTTCTCACAGATTCTCAATGGGATTTTTTGTCTGGACTGTGACTGGGCTATTGACACACAAGAATGTACTTTGATCTAAACCCTTCCATTGTAGTTCTGGTAGGACTTTTAGGGTCGTTGTCCTTTCTGGAAGGTAAACCTATGCCCTAATCTTAAGTCTTTTGCAGCCTCTAACAGGTTTTCCTCCAGGATTCCCCTGTATTTAAGCTCCATCCATCTTTCCATCAACTTTGACCAGCTTCCCTGCCCCTGCTAAAGAAAAGCCTCCCCACAGGATGATGCTGCCACCACCATGTGTGACAGTGGGAATGGTGTTTTCAGGGTAACGTGCAGTGATAGTTTTCCACCACAAATAGCATTTTGCATATAGCCCCAAAAGTTCTCCTTTGGTCTCATCTGAACAGAGCACCTTCTTCAACATGTCCACATTGCTTTTTACAAATGTTTCTTCTTATGGCTTGATTTAAAAAATGGTTTTCTTCTTGCCACTCTTGCATAAAGGCCAGATCTGTGGAGTATACGACTAATAGTTGTCCTGTGGATAGATTCTGCCACTTGAGCTGTGACTCTGCAGCTCCTCCAGAGTGACCATGGGCCTCTTGGCTGCTTCTCTGATTAGTGCTCTCCTTGCTTGGGATGTCAGTTTAGGTGGACGGCCATGTCTTGGTAGGTTTGCAGTTGTGCCATACTCCTTCCATTTTTGGATGATGGATTGAACAGTGCTCTGTGAGATGTTCAGAGCTTGGGATTTTTTTTTTATAACCTAACGTTGCTTTACGCTTCTCCACCACTTTATCCCTGACCTGTCTGGTGTGATCCTTGGTTTTCTTGATGATGTTTCATCCCTAAAGTTCTCACACAAACCTCTGAGGCCTTCACAGAACAGCTGTAGTTATACTGAGAAGAAATAACACACACAATGTACTAATTATGTGACTTCTGGAGGCAACTGGTCACTCAGGATTTTATTTAGAGGTATCAGACTACAGGGGGCTGAAAACGAATGCACCTCACAATTTTCAGATTTATATTTTTAAAATACTAAAAAAAAAAAACGTATCATGTTCTGGCTACTTTGTGTTGGTATCACATAAAATTCCAATAAAATACCTTTCAGCTTGTGGGTGTAACATGATAAAATGTGGAATAGTTCAAGGGGTATGAATACTTTTTCAAGGCACTGTATCTATCCATCTATCCTATTTCATATCTTTCTATCGCAAAGCAAGTTTCTATAAAGTTACAATTTCAAAAACATTCAGAAGTAAATATAAATCATTGACATGTAATACTATTTTATAGAACTTCGTGTGATATTTGGAATATTTTTCAGCCATTGTTTTAGAACTTCATTAGGATGTAGAATATTCCACACATCCCACCTGGTGCTGACTATATACACTCAGCATTCACTAACAGCATGACACAAAGCCTCAAGAAGTCATCTTTGTGATATGTCAGATGGAAGAGTCATGTTCACACGTGGCAGGTTTGTTGTACAAGTGTGTACTTTTGGATTTTATGTGTTTCTGCGGCATGTGCACAGTTTTCTGCTACCTTCATTCAGATTAATGGGACAGTCCCTCCGGCAGTGAGACTTACAACTCTGTGACATTCTTCGGTATCCCCTTCGGCAGAGATAACAAGTGCTTATTACTGCAGCGAACCACGGTGTCCAGACACGTGCACTCCTGCGGACACTGCGGCTGTGGAGCACAGCTCAGCTCTTCCTGTCCTGCGTGGATAATGATATGAACAAAGCACTATTACAACGATATGAATAAAGCACCATTACAACAACATGAATAAAGCACCATTACAACGATATGAACAAAGCACCATTACCACAATATGAAAAAAGCACCATTACAACGACATGAATAAAGCACTATTACAACGATATAAACAAAGCACCACTACAAAAATACGAACAAAGCACCATTACGACATGAATAAAGCACCATTACAACGATATAAACAAAGCACCATTGCAACGATATAAACAAAGCACCATTACAACGATACGAACAAAGCACCATTACAACGATATAAACAAAGCACCATTACAACAAAATAAACAAAGCACCATTACAACGATATAAACAAAGCACCATTAGAAGGACATGAATAAAGCACCATTACAATGATATAAACAAAGCACCATTACAACGACATGAATAAAGCTCCATTACAACAATATGAATGAAGCACCACTACAACGATATAAACAAAGCATCATTACAACGATATGAACAAAGCACCATTACAACGGCATGAATAAAGCATCGTTACAACGATATGAACAAAGCATCATTACAACGACATGAACAAAGGACCATTACGACATGAATAAAGCCCCATTACAACGATATGAACAAAGCACCATTACAAAGATATAAACAAAGCACCATTACAATGACATGAACAAAGCACCATTACGACATGAATAAAGCACCATTACAATGATATGAACAAAGCACCATTACAACGATATAAACAAAGCACCATTACAACGATATAAACAAAGCACAACGATATGAACAAAGCATCATTACAACGACATGAACAAAGGACCATTACGACATGAATAAAGCCCCATTACAACGATATGAACAAAGCACCATTACAACGATATAAACAAAGCACCATTACAATGACATGAACAAAGCACCATTACGACATGAATAAAGCACCATTACAATGATATGAACAAAGCACCATTACAACGATATAAACAAAGCACCATTACAACGATATAAACAAAGCACAACGATATGAACAAAGCACCATTACAACAATATAAACAAAGTATCATTACAACGACATGAATAAAGCACCATTACAACGGCATGGATAAAGCATCATTACAACAATATGAACAAAGCATCATTACAACGATATAAACAAAGCACCATTACAATGACATGAACAAAGCACCATTACGACATGAATAAAGCACCATTACAATGATATAAACAAAGCACCATTACAACAATATGAACAAAGCATCATTACAACAATATAAACAAAGCACCATTACAACGATATAAACAAAGCACCATTACAACGATATAAACAAAGCACCATTACAACGATATAAACAAAGCATCATTACAACGATATGAACAAAGCACCATTACAACTAGGGTGAAGTGCCACTTTTAGTCCGGTATCACACATCTATTTCATGACCGGTTTGTGCACCACACTCCGTATGGTATCATGACACAGATGGATGAAACCTGCCTATTTGCATACAGTGTGCGCAGTCATTAGAACATTAACAAATTCAAGGCTTGTAAAATGTCAAAGGTCATCAATCAGAAAATTGTACCTCAAGGACACGAGAGGGTCCTTCACATGTGATGGTGTGGACATGGATTTTCGTGTAGATTTATTACCGAAATCTGCATCCAATCTGGTGACAATCGTCATCTCAAGCACATAAAGAGAGTTTCTGCAACCCATCCGCAGCTACAGAAATTCCCTGAATGGACTTTTAGCCCACATTAAGGAAAAAAAATGAGCAACGCACATAAGTAGCAAGTAGAGAAGAGCAAATAGATTCACAGGAGCCTGGTCAAGGGGCCACTACAGTATTCTGCAGTCACCGGAGGGGAGTCCTCCAAACTTCCTCCTACCGGTCGACATCCTCTGCGCCTCTTATAATGTACACGCCTGGCACAACGTCATCATTGTAACATCAACTAATAAAAAGAGGCGCTGGTAGGAGGCAGATTACGGGGCTCCCATCCGGGGGCCACGGAGCAATGATGTGGCCGCTGGACCACGGTCTGATTCACTGATCTCTAATAGCAGGATACTTCTTTACTTTGTGAAATAGGCATGAAAAAGAGGAGAATGAATGACAGAGGGGCTAATCCTCGCACCCGTGGTACATCCACATGCGAAATCTAAGGGCCCGTTCACACTGGCGTATAACACGGCCGAGTGCGAGCCCATGCTTTATCCCATGTTATACTATGGGGCAATGCAGATCAGAGATTTTTTTCTTTTCATGCCGATTTATACGCTCGGCGTAAGAGCCTGGCTGTGTGAGACCCTCACCAATCCCAAGAAGGGGCTCTGTAGACCCTCACCCATCAGACATGTAATAAATATCTGGTGGGTGGGGGTCTTGTCTTCGGTCCGCACCATCGCTGTCACTGGTTTTGTTTGATGTGAAACCGGGAATGTCACATCAGAAAATGAACTATCAATTAAATCAGGTTTTTATGTTAAATTTATATAAAAAAAAAATCTTGCAATTTTCACCCTGGTCACTAGGACTAATGTTAGATTCCTGCTCCCTGCTGGGAAAAAAATACATTTGTAGCAATAAACTGACTCACACCCTATTCGTTTACATAGAAACGTTATCCGAGCATGCTCTAATCAGGGCAAATGTCATTGTGAAGGAAGGTGGAAAAGGTCGATCCCGTATTATCTATTGTATATAAAGGTGTTATCAGTCATTGTACAGGAGGAGGAGGTGAGCTGTGATATCTATTGTGAATGGTGGATCCTGTGTTATCTACTGTATATAGAGGTGTTATCAGTCATTGTACAGGATGAGGAGGTGAGCTGTGACATCACCTATTGTGAATGGTGGATCCTGTGTTATCTACTGTATATAGAGGTGTTATCAGTCATTGTACAGGAGGAGGAGGTGAGCTGTGACATCACCTATTGTGAATGGTGGATCCTGTGTTATCTACTGTATATAGAGGTGTTATCAGTCATTGTACAGGAGGAGGAGGTGAGCTGTGATAATTCTATTTCTTATGTGACTTTTCCCAAGGGCGTGGAAGTATGGATGGGCCATAGATATTCAGTGCATGTATACCCTGTGTGGTACATTATAATTAATAACATTTTTTAGTGCCCATACCCTGGGATTAGGGTGTAATATCACTATATGCCCCACACCTGCAGGATTGGTATTTATACTCCGGTGTCCTCTCCTCCATACGGTTATCTTTTATTATCAGGAGTCTGTGGTCTGCTTGTCCGTTGACACAACTATATCTCGGTGCAGTGTCTTGCACCATAACTCCATTTTGTATTCTTCATGTCCTGTTTTTCTTTATGTGTAATATTTTCATATGTGTAATAAAATTATTTATAGAATTGAGTTTCCAGTTTTTGGTCGTTTATGTGGTTTCCACACCTCTTTTATATGCTGTTGTACGGCTTGGTTTAAAAGTAAATTCCTATAGAAAGCAACTGAGTAATACAGATTCTAATTTAGTTATGTTGCTTTTAAATACTCTCATCTTTGCTGTATACAGAGGTGTTATCAGTCATTGTACAGGAGGAGGAGGTGAGCTGTGATATCACCTATTGTGAATGGTGGATCCTGTGTTATCTACTGTATATAGAGGTGTTATCAGTCATTGTACAGGAGGAGGTGAGCTGTGACATCACCTATTGTGAATGGTGGATCCTGTGTTATCTGCTGTATATAGAGGTGTTATCAGTCATTGTACAGGAGGAGGAGGAGGTGAGCTGTGACATCACCTATTGTGAATGGTGGCTCCTGTGTTATCTACTGTATATAGAGGTGTTTTCAGTCATTGTACAGGAGGAGGTGAGCTGTGACATCACCTATTGTGAATGGTGGATCCTGTGTTATCTGCTGTATATAGAGGTGTTATCAGTCATTGTACAGGAGGAGGAGGTGAGCTGTGATATCACCTATTGTGAATGGTGGATCCCGTGTTATGTACTGTATATAGAGGTGTTATCAGTCATTGTACAGGAGGAGGAGGAGGTGAGCTGTGATATCACCTATTGTGAATGGTGGATCCCGTGTTATGTACTGTATATAGAGGTGTTATCAGTCATTGTACAGGAGGAGGAGGTGATCTGTGACATCACCTATTGTGAATGGTTTTCCTGTGTCATATACTGAGGTGATGTACAGAACAGGAAGGGTGAGTCTAGCAATAGACTTAGTGACTGGTGTGAAATTGCGCACTATTTTAATACAGCTAGTAATGTGGATAATTGTAAAAAATACTACATTTAACATAAAAACTTGATTTGACGTTACGGTTGTCTTGTCCTTTGTTGCGGATTGCTGACAGCATCAATAAATCTCGGTACCTTCTTCACATCTGAAGTCGGGGAAGGCCACATCCTGAAGTGGGATCTGCCGCAGGAAGTCTGGATTCTGACAACGAGGGTTTCCCGTGACAATTTTCCTCCTCCTCAGCCAGTCTCCGAGCCAGGCCAGCTGGCAGTTACAGTTAAAGGGATTAGCCAGTAAGTTCCTGCGCAGATATAAAGCCGCGGATAAAACACCGGAAACACATTTACTTGTCATTTTGTTGCATTTGGACCTAATAAAGTCCATAAATGACACCTAGAAAGTGTCAGCGACGTGTCTTCAGGTAACTCCAGAGCTGAAATCGCTCCTATCCACAGTATACAGTGACTGGACATTAAATTGCAGGAAGTAACCTGCGAGGGTATAGAATCAATGGATGTGGATACCCACAGGGATCTTTTTTTTTTTTAATACATATTTTTTGGACTAAAAATAATTTTTGCATTTGGGTTTCATTAAAACTGTTGCACCGTTTGTCTTTTATAGCCTCTTTGTCTCCTTGCACATTACTGGCTGGAGAAGGAGTTAGCTGAGGATCTAGCAGTGAGTGTGTTCTGAGTCGGTTTTTATCTATTTTTTTCTGATACTGGTTTATGACCACCATGAAAAGTTACTTATCGATCAGCAGAAAGAAGAAAAGCAGATAAAAGAGTTACAAACTCCACATCACAGCTCACTGACAGATTCTCAGTTTACTCATTCAATGGCAGAGAAACAAAGAGCCATCGAAAGCAAAACGGTGTAAAATTTTTAAGAAAACCAAATTGAAAAAGTGATTTTTAGTCCAAAATTCATGCATCTGAGTAAAAAAAAAACTAAACTGACACCAATCTAAAATAGTGAATGCAGAAGAGAGGAGTTCTTCTTATAACTTGCAGAAACTGAGGCTGGAGATGACGTCACGGCCAGCGCTGACGCCCCAGGACGACGCTGCCATCACACAGGCCAGAAGACGAGATCTTTACTGACTGTTAGCAGGCGGCTGTGATTTATTATAACTGCACAAATACCAATATTCCCAGAAATGCAACTTCCCAGATGGGAGATAAAACTCTACAGCGCCATCTAATGGGCAGAATTGCAATATGCAACTTTTTCCATTATTTTAGTAGCAGCCGCACATATAGATAAGCCTCAGTGTCTGCAGCACCAACCGAGCGGGAGCGAAGTTGTCAGATGTTAGTAAATTGTAGGATCTGGACTCATGTCCCCATGACCCTCACTATGAGCCCAGCACCTAGGCAGAGTGGACCCGATTCATCATTCGCGGGTTTTTTTTTAAAAAGCCACTTTCCTTTTAAGGTTTTCTGGCATTCGACGACCTTTTTTTTTTTTGCACAAAATGTGCACGAGTTTTTTTGCAAAATAAAAAATGCTCTTTATTTTATCTTAAAAGGGATTATCCAGGACCATATTCATTTTTACTATGGGGCTAAGAACTAACAGGCAGGTATATGCCTCTTGTGCCTGGAGTGCCGATCTCTGCCGGCACAGAGAGGTCACAGTCCGCTCCTGTCGTCAATTCAGTGTCACGTCAACAGAGCAGCGGCTTCTCTTCCATTCTGCCCTGTCATGCTGATTGACAGCTGGCTCCCCGCTGCCTAACTGCAGGGAGCCGGCTGTCAATCAGCATGACATCAACAGTTATGCCCTGTCGAAATAGCAGAATGGAAGAAGAAGAAGAAGAGCTGCTCTGTTGGCAACTACCTGCCTGTTATTTTTTTTACTATGAGCCAAAAAACTAAGATAGTCCCTGATTATCCCTTTAACCGGTTAGTGCAAAAAGTCGCTTTTTCTATTGAAAATCATAAAGTCGCTCCAACTGGAGAACAAATGCACAAAAATGTAGGATAACAAACTAAATAAATGTCAAGGTCAAGGGCTTAACTATAGTGAGTGCAGGGGAAGTTGCCTGAGTCTACGGGGACCCAGAAGTTCTCTTTGAAATGCTTGTAACGACCAGCGATAATTGCGGCCCGTATTGGAGATTTTCGGGCTGGGGCCCTCGAGCTTGAAGCTTCGCCTCTGGACATACTCACAAGGTGGAGAGAGACTGCAGGGTGTCGAACGCCCCGGGGGTGATGGTGCTGATCTGGTTATCGTACAGGGACAGGAGCCGGACGTTGCGGAGGCCGGTGAAGCTGTCGTTGTGGACGCAGCTCACCTTGTTATTCCTCAGCATCCTAGGAGACACAAATCCAGAGCACAAACATGAGCTTCACTTTCTGGAGCAGCCGGAATATAGATGAAGACAGGGAGACATTATACGTTTCCTTCCCTGCGGATTCCGCTACATTCCTACAATATGGATCTAGTCTATGATACTTTTTGGCCACTTTTCCATCAACATAGCTATTTCCGACTCGTTTTTTTTTTTTTTCACGGTCCGTTCATTTGACATATAAAGTATTGAAAAATGGGGGAGAAGAAATCCAAATACGGCAAAAATGATGAATTATTCCAATTCCGACTCCGTTTTTTTCTTGGAATTATTTTTACGGCGTTCATTGCAAAAATGACCTGGTGAATAGAGATGAGAGGATCGATTCATGGGACTCCGGTCCAGGTCAGTGGTACCTGTCGTCTGGACGCGAGGCACGGGAATCTCTTACCTTCTGGCGTGGTTTCGATCCGCCTGAGCTGGAGCGATGTCTTCTGTGTTGTCATGTCACATAGATGACGTTACGACTGCAATAAAAAAATCAATTGCCGCTCCGGGGATGCTGGAAGGAAAGAGATTCGAGGGTCTCCTGTCGCCACCTACCACTGACCTGGACCTGGAGTCCTGTGAAGTGATCCGCTCACTTCTACTGGTAACCAGGATTTCAGAAACTTTTTTTTTTGCTTTAGTCCCATTAGGGAACCTGTGATTGTTTGATCACTCGTACTATATACTGCAATAATACATCATTGAAGTATAAAGTGAAAATCATGGTCTCCTATGAAGCCCGGCTGGGACTCAAGAGCCCAAAAATGGCGACGGCTGAGGCCTTCAGAAGGAAACCCACCGGCACCCCGAGAGTGCACCAAGATAGGTGCCCAACGGGACGCCCAACCAGATTGCAGGCAAATGCCGATGTCTGATACAGGCCTGTCCTGTGTGCAGTAGGTTCTGCTCGTCAGCCCGTTCCGTACACGTGCGCCGTGTTGTCGTATACCATGGGTTGGTAAGGGGTTAATATTATTTAAAGGGGTATTCTTGGTGAGTTTTGTGAGTCCAACAATCTTGAATATTAAGGATGTTGCTGTGCAGGGTAAACCCCCGAGCGATCAGTAAGTGATGGTATATACGTGCTATAAACGATCACTTTCCCAGGTGGGAATACGCCTTTCTGGCCGCGTAATGCCGACCTGTTCGCCCATATTGGGATGCCATTTTTTTAAGGATAATTTCCATGTACAGGCATAAATAGGGCAATATAAAAGAAAGGTCTCTACTTACAACGTTCGAAGGCCTTCCAGACCCCGGAACATGCCGCTCCGCACAGACTCCAGGTGATTAGCGGTCAGATGGAGCTCGCTCACCGATGCCGATCCCTCGAATGCCCCGTCCTCAATTTCCGAGATCTTGTTGTTGCTCAAATTGCTGTTGGAAACGTAACATTAGATGTTAATTTGCTAAGTACAAATCCGACGGCTGTCGGCCGAACGCTGCTTCAGCCGATTGTTCATCCAGCCGCCATCTCAGCCGTCTGCCCCGTACACCGGAACGCGCTCACTCGGCCGGGCGCTCCTGCGTGCTCTATGAGAAAGCCGCCGGCTGAAACGTTGGTCAGGGAGAGCAATGCAATCAGCAGTCCGAAATCAACATTTGCCCTTCCAATAGATTTTCAGAGAATCTACAAAGAGGAGTTTTAATTGCCCAGAATATTAAGACTCGTGGGATTTTCACATGGGATTTAATTGCAGCGGATTTCTCCAGCACCAACATAATGTAAGAGATCTTATGAAATTGTCCGGCGCTGGAGATCTGACATCATTCAATTTATCCTGTGGATTTTCCCTATGGATTTCACCCATTGCAATGCAAAAGGTTGAAGTTGGAAACTGCAGCAAATATCGGCACATTTCTCCAGCTGCAAATTTGCAGAAATTTCTCAGCAAATTTATCCCATGTGAACATACCCTAAAGATCTAAGACGTTTTTCTTTCCCGTCATGCCACTTTGCATTACTTCCTGAAAAGCACCTGAAAGGTTAATAAACTACCTGAAAGCGGTTCTGAGTACATTGAGGGGCGCCGTTTTTATAATGGTATCACTTCTGGGGGTTTTCCAATATATAGGACCCACCCAAAGTCACTTAAAAACTAAACAGGTCCCTAAAATACGTTTTGTAAATTTCCTATTGCACAAAATTAGCACCAAGCTTTAGCAGGTGCCATAATAATGGACGATTTGGAAAACTCTTCCAGTGCATGTCGATGACGTAATTTAGTCAAATCCAAAAGTCCAAGGCGCTGAAGACCCTCCTTCACAAAAACTTTATTGATCCAAGTGTACACACAAGAGAAAAACCATGAGTCGTTTTGGCCACGCGGGACCTTTTTCCTGGTGTATACTTTTTAATGTGCTGATAAAGGCCCAGCGTGGCTGAAACGTTGCAGATATTTTCTCTTATGTGTAGGAGGATCTTTGGTGCCTTGGATTTTTGGATTTGACTGCACCTTTACAACCTTGTGGACGGTTGTACCAATTACACGAACGGTGGAGTGGAGCACGGAATAGATCTCGATAACTGATCACGGGGTTTAGCGCTGACCGACCAGCGCCGATGGGCACTTACATTTTCTTCAGATGTTGGAGTTTCCTGAATAATCCGGTAGCTTCTAAAGTGGCGATCTCATTGTTGTTCAAGCGCCTGAAAATGTAGAAAAATGGAACATATAATGGAATGGCGACATATAAGATAATAAATGTGGAGTGGCGTCACGTGAAGCTTGTGGGCCCTGATGCAAAATCCCAAACAGGGCCCCCAAATAGGTCTTTAATAGTAATAGTCATTTCCAATGGAACAAAGGGATCTTTGGGACCCCTCTAGTCTCATGGGACAAATAGATCTTTGGGACCCCTCTAGTCTCATGGGACAAAAGGATCTTTGGGACCCCTCTAGTCTCATGGAACAAAGGGATCTTTGGGACCCCTCTAGTCTCATGGGACAAAGGGATCTTTGGGACCCCTCTAGTCTCATGGGACAAAGGGATCTTTGGGGCCCCTCTAGTCTCATGGGACAAACGGATATTTGGGGCCCCTCTAGTCTCATGGAACAAAGGGATCTTTGGGGCCCCTCTAGTCTCATGGAACAAAGGGATCTTTGGGGCCCCTCTAGTCTCATGGGACAAAGGGATCTTTGGGGCCCCTCTAGTCTCATGGAACAAAGGGATCTTTGGGACCCCTCTAGTCTCATGGGACAAACGGATATTTGGGGCCCCTCTAGTCTCATGGGACAAAGGGATCTTTGGGGCCCCTCTAGTCTCATGGGACAAAGGGATCTTTGGGACCCCTCTAGTCTCATGGGACAAAGGGATCTTTGGGACCCCTCTAGTCTCATGGGACAAAGGGATCTTTGGTACCCCTCTAGTCTCATGGGACAAAGGGATCTTTGGGACCCCTCTAGTCTCGTGGAACAAAGGGATCTTTGGGGCCCCTCTAGTCTCATGGGACAAAGGGATCTTTCTGGCCCCTCTAGTCTCCAGGGCCCTTTTATAGTTACACCCCCCGGCCAGGGGATAATAAATACATGATGGCCATTGTGTGCACAGCGCTGTATATAGGGCACGGCACATAAGGTTTTAGTAGGGACGGATCTCATACATACAGCTCGGCTGTGGACTGCGGGATCCGGTCGGGGATCTTTGACAGCTTCAGGTTGGAACAGTCCACCACGTTGGATTCACATCTGCACTTGGGCGGACACACGACATCGCTGTTACACTCGCTGCTGAGCTGTAGGTCCTCAGTTCCTGTAACAAAAAGCAAAAAAGTATAAGATCTCATGTGGGATGATTCCTAGTATTATATTCCTTATTATTAGCGGACGCTTATTATTCCTGTGCATATTGTTTTCAGCTTTATTTATTATTATTTATTATTTGCTGCAATATTATATGTCATGCTGTAAAGTGCTGTGGAATCTGTTGGCACTATACAAATAAATTATTATTATTTAAAATCCTATTCCAATATCTAGTAGGTGAAATAATAATAATATTAGGAAATACCTCTAATTAGAAATACAGTATAGTTATTCTGATTAGCTATGTCTCTTACCTCATGTGCAGGGCATTGCAGTAGCTCAGGTATCCATGGGTATGACCACTAACAACCAACTGTCACTATATACATGGTCGTAACCAAGGATACTGAAGCTACTGCAATACGGAGTAAGTGACATAGCTAATCAGGAGAACTATACAACATTTTTTTTGTTGGTATTGGCTAATATTATTATTATTACACCTATTACATATTGGGATAGGATCTTGGAGATGGGAATACTCCTTTAAGGAAGGCAAATATTAGGAAACCACAATCCTAGAAAAAAAAACAATAAGCTTTAAAAAAAAAAAAAAAAAAGGCTTTACAGGGACTATTGCTATATTTATCCCATACATGCATAGTCATTAATATATTTTGCATTATTAATTTATGCAAAAACTTTTTCAAGTAGTTCTAAGATATAAAGAAACACACGGAAAATGCATAAACTAACAGCGCCCCCCTCTGGGAGTCACACAGGCATTGTTTTTTTTTGTTTTTTTTAATCTGCCCACTTTTTTTCCTAATGTTGTAAATGATTATCCAGATTCTTCTTGATTTTATGTGCAGTTATTTTAAGCTTTGTGCGCGGCTGATAACAGGTCTGTGCAGAATAGAGCCAGGATACTGTATAGCAGATCACATATGTACATGTAGAGATGTAGATTTTAATAGTGGTCATAGTAAGAGATGAGCCAATCGCTCGGAATTTGTTGCAATCAGATTCAATAGAATGTGTAGGAACATTCGATACGGTCCAAAGTTCTAACAGATCTAACTAAAAATATTCCGACCTTCTTATTCTCTGGGGAATACAATCCAACATCCACATGGACATACCTGGAATGAAATATTGTTCTTTAGCTGTGGAGAAAAACAAAAAAAGGAAATGATCACAATAAAGTTTATGTTTTACATAAAATCTTATTGCACAGGATTAGAAAACATGTCCCCAAACTGCCCATCTGTCCACATCTCTATTAATTCAATGGATGCAATACCACACTGCACCCATGGGGTGGCGCTGTTCCTGGAAGAAAGCAGCCATGATTTTCTTTAACCCCTTTAAATGATACATCAGTCAACAGATTATGGAGACATTTTCCCTTAGTGAGCACTAGTTAGTATGAGCGTACCTGAGCATCTGAACTTCTTGCTTTTTATTTGCCCGATGCGTTTGTTGGCGAGTCGGCGAGGACTGGCGCATCTGGCACCGCTGGTCTCTATGGGATTTGTTCTTAGGAAGTCTGCCAGCCACTTCAGGTTACAGTCACAGATAAAAGGATTCTGAGCCAAGTGCCTAAGTAAAAAAAAAAAATCACACAATGTGAGGGTTGACGCAAAGAGGTCATGACCAGGCTCGGACTGGCCAATCGGATTACAGGAGAATCCTCCGGTGGGCCGCCCCATCAAGGAGTGCTGATGAGCAGCGCTATTACACTTGACTCACAATGTGCAGAAAAATGTATCATCTAATCATTCAGAAAACAAGCCAACCAAATTAATATTACATAGAAGGAAAAGTAAATTTGTGTACTAGGGTGGGGTTATTTTTACATCTCGCTGAACAGTGGACCCCAAGAATTAATGTTGCCGGCGGACCTTTGCCGACCCAGTCCCAGTCCCAGTTGGGCCGGGAGGTCATTGACTTTATTGTACAATTATCTGGTTGTTGGTGATGTGTTTTGCACACTTTTATTGTGGAGTTAAAAATATAGGATTTCCAACATAAAAGATTTTGTAGCCCATGGGGTCCTCCAAAAATGCAGATCTGGTCCTATACACTATTTAAAGGGGACCCGTCACTTGCCAAAAATATGGCGTTTTTAATCTGGTGTAAATGCCGCCGTTGTGAATCCGGCGATATTTTTCTTTTCTTTCTGTGAGATTTGGCCCATTATTCCCTGTATAAATCTAGGGTTCTTTTTTTTATCCAAGTGGGCGTAGTCGTCTTCATGAAGACACCCACAGGAATGAATTGAGGACCCCACCCTTTTGGCTAACAAGGCTAGATTTACATACAGGAAAGAAGGCGCCGTATCTCAGGAACAGAGAGGCGCTGGAACAAAAGAAAAACAACAATGGATTCAGGAAAACAGCGGCATTTACACCAGATTACAAAGTCACATATTTACAACAAGTGACAGGTCCCCTTTAAAAGGGTTTTATCATCTTAAAAAGTGATCCGTAGAGCTGATGAAGAGCTCCGTCTCCTGAGCTCCTGATGAAGCAAAGGTGAAACGCAGGTCGGGTGTTTGGTGGGTGAGCCGCCTGAACAGGTCTTCATTACCCTATGTACTAGTTGCACATTGAGTTATTTATTGTATCTATTTTCCTATACCTCTTTTACATTTGGATCAATTATGTGTTCATCAATGATTCCACCTTATTATCACTTTGCATTGTCTCCATCTTTTGGGGGGGGGGGAGGGTTCCCATTATTGGCTCTCCCACCTTTATTGTCTATGTGTGTTATGAATGATGGATAGTTACGGTATTCTCTCATTTTAAAATTATTCAATACAGATCACTGATAGTTTTTTATTCATATCTATTTCAGTCCTGGCAGATTTCTGTTTTTTTGGGGGTTTATATTCAATTTGTGGTTGTGGGACGATTACTCCCCTTATTCTCAAAATGATGTTATAATTAGCTATAACGTGGAATCATAATCTAACTTCTACCCTTTGAGCCTTCGCTGTCGTTTACACTACAGTTCGGCTTTTTAAGATTGGCTGCTGCAGAAAAAAAACAACGCAGCGCAGGCTGGCCAGAGAAAAATAGCAGAGAATATCTACCAAGCCGAATACCATTACAAATATATGCAACAATTAGAAACTACACCATGTTCCATATTATTATGCAAATTGGATTTAAGTGTCATAAAGATTTAACTGTTTTGTTTTTCAAATAAACTCGTGGATGGTATTGTGTCTCAAGGCTCAATGGATCACATGTGATAATTAGTTTTCCAGGTGATTCTAATTAAAGAAAAACTACTTAAAAATGATGTTCCACATTATTAAGCAGGCCACAGGTTTCAAGTAACATGGGAACTAAAAAGGATCTCCCTGCTGCTGAAAAGCGTTAAATAGTGCAATGCCTTGGACATGGTATGAAAACATTAGATATTTCATGAAAACTTAAGAGTGATCATTATACTGTGAAGAGATTTGTGACTGAAACATAGCACAGACAGAGTTCATGCAGATAAAGGCATAATGAGGAAGGTTTCTGCCGGAAAAATTCATTTGATTAGGAGAGCAGCTGCCAAAATACCATTACAAAGCAGCAAACAGTTATTTGAAGCTGCTGGTGCCTCTGGAGTCCCTCGAACCTCAAGGTGTAGGATCCTTCAAAGGCTTGCTGTGGTTCATAAACCTACTATTTGGCCACGCCTAAACAGTGTTCACAAGCAGAAACGGTTGCAGTGGGCCCACACATACATGAAGACTAATTTTCAAACAGTCTTGTTTACTGATGAGTGTCAAGCCACCCTGGATGGTCCAGATGGATGGAGTAGTGGATGGTTGGTGGATGGCAACCATGTCCCAACAAGACTGCAACGTCAGCAAGGAGGTGGAGGAGTCATGTTTTGGGCCGGAATCATGGGGAAACAGCTGGTAGGGCACTTTAAGGTTCCTGAAGGTGTGAAAATGACCTCTGCAATTATATAGAGTTTCTGACTGACAAGTTTCTTCCATGGTATAAAAAGCAGAAACGTGCCTTCAGGAGCAGAAGCATCTTCATGCTGACAATGCCCCATCTCATGCAGCAAAGAATACCTCTGAGTCATTGGCTGCTATGGGCATAAAAGGAGATAAACTCACGGTGTGGCCACCATCTTCCCCTGACCTCAACCCTATAGAGAACCTTTGGAGTATCATCAAGCAAAAGATCTATGAGGGTGGGAGGCCGTTCACATCCAAACAGCAGCTCTGGGAGGCGATTCTGAATTCATGCATAGAAATACAAGCAGAAACTCTCCATAAACTCACAAGTTCAATGGATGCAAGAACTGTGAAGGTGATATCAAAGAAGTGTCCTATGTTAACATGTAACTTGGCCTGTTAGGATGTTTTGGAGTTAAATAGCTTTATTGTTCAGTGAATGTGACCTAATGCTGCAAATTCCACAAATGAGCATTTTCAGTTCTTTAAAACAGATCAAATGTTTAGATGTGCCTAATAATTAGGAACAGTGCATTGTGAGTTTTTATTCATTTTGGAGATTATACTGTTATCATTGGGAGGTTTCTTCAATAAAATCTGATGTATAATCTAACGGGTGATGACTTTTATTAGACTGACTGTCATTTGCACCGACCATTTAGGAATATCCGAGAACAATGTTATTTTCATAAGGCTGTGTGCACACGTTGCGTTTTTTTCGCGTTTTTCGCTATAAAAACGCATAAAAAAAGCATACATTATGCATCCCATCATTTAGAATGCATTCCGCAATTTTTGTGGACATGATGCGTTTTTTTCCACGAAAAAAACGCATTGCGGTAAAAAAACACAGCATGTTCATTAATTTTGCGGATTTTTCGCGTTTTTCCTGCTATTTAATGCATTGGGAAGCTCCGGAAAAAAACGCGTCAAAAACGCATGCGGATTTCCTGCAGAAAATGTCCGGTTCTGCTCAGGAAATTTCTGCAGGAAATCCTGAACGTGTGCACATAGCCTAATAATTTGGAACACGGTGTACAAGCAACAAAAAAATGGAGCATATGCAGAAACATACTATCACTAGTTGAAAAAAAAAAAAAAAAACACAATGGCACTTGCCATAAGAAAGTCTGTATTATATCTCATTCCTGTACGTCACTCCACGTGGAGCCATACGTTCACTTTACATCACCTTATCAGGAACCTGTTGGAAATGTCTATTCCCAAAACCATGTATAAGACTATGTAGCCAATTAAACTACAAGCAGATATGATCCCAAAGAGGTGCTGCAGCAGCAGCAGTGAGAGATCATGTTTATAGTTCAGTATGGAAGTGCATTGGGGTATGACAATGCACTTCCAGCTTCTCTGCCTCACATTTCGTGACTTCATGCCACCCTCCTCTGGTTGATTGACAGATTGTTTTATCTGGTACGTGGCAATGACCTGTCAATCAACCCGAGGAGGGTGGTGCTAAACATGGATTACAGCGTGAGGCTGAGCAGCTGGACGTGCATCATCACGCCCCAATGCGATCCAGACAGAACTTCAAAACGTGACTTTGCTCTGCTGCAGCAGCTTGTTCAGATCATAAAGGAATGGACTGTCTTAATTTTTAAAGGGCTACAGTATCCTATAAATAGTTGGGAAGGGGGAGGAGATAGAAGTTCTTGACAGGTTCCATTTAAAGTCACCCTCCAGGTTTATCCTTACAAAGGCTCTGGTGCCTCTGTACATATGTGTCAGTTTTCAGGTAATTTAGAAAACTGGACTTTAAAATATTTCTGTCCTTTCTGTAAAAGGAATCAGCATTGAGTTCTTGGTAAGAATGTGATTGGCCTCTGTCTGAATACAGCAGCCAATCAGAAGAGGCCGGGCTGCAGGGAGGAGGAAAAAAGCAGCAGCCTGACCAATAAGGAGACAGAAGGTGTGTCTTAGACCAGCGGTGGGAGCTGTAACTAAACTTTAGTCCCAAGTGTTGTACACTTCTTCTTGTTCTTGTTGTACACTTGTTGTTGCTGTTGTTGTTCACTTGTTGTTGCTGTTGTTGTACACTTGTTGTTGCTGTTGTTGTACACTTGTTGTTGCTGTTGTTGTTGCTGTTCACTTGTTGTTGTACACTTGTTGCTGTTGTTCACTTGTTGTACACTTGTTGCTGTTGTTCACTTGTTGTTGTACACTTGTTGTTGTCCACTTGTTGTTGTACACTTGTTGCTGTTGTTGTACACTTGTTGTTGCTGTTCACTTGTCGTTGTACACTTGTTGTTGTACACTTGTTGCTGTTGTTCACTTGTTGTACACTTGTTGCTGTTGTTCACTTGTTGTTGTACACTTGTTGTTGTTGTCCACTTGTTGTTGTACACTTGTTGTTGCTGTTGTACACTTGTTGTTGCTGTTCACTTGTTGTACACTTGTTGTTGCTGTTCACTTGTTGTTGTACACTTGTTGCTGTTGTTCACTTGTACACTTGTTGCTGTTGTTCACTTGTTGTTGTACACTTGTTGCTGTTGTTCACTTGTTATTGTTGTACACTTGTTGTTGTTGTTGTTCACTTGTTGTTGTTGTTCACTTGTTGTTGCTGTTGTTCACTTGTTGTTGTTGTTCACTTGTTGTACACTTGTTGTTGTTCCTGTTGTTGTTCACTTGTTGTTACTGTTGTACACTTGTTTGTTGCTGTACACTTGTTGTTGCTGCTGTTCACTTGTTGCTGTTGTACACTTGTTGTTGTTGTTGTCCACTTGTTGCTGCTGTTCACTTGCTGCTGTTGTACACCTGTTGTTGTTGTACACTTGTTGTTGCTGTTGTTGTACACTTGTTGTTGCTGTTGTTGTACACTTGTCGTTGTTGTTCACTGGTTGTACACTTGTTGCTGTTCCTGTTGTTGTTCACTTGTTGTTACTGTTGTACACTTGTTGTTGCTGTACACTTGTTGCTGCTGCTGTTCACTTGTTGCTGTTGTACACTTGTTGTTGCTGTTCACTTGTTGTTGCTGTAGACTTGTTGCTGTTGTACACTTCTTATTGTTGTTGTACACTTGTTGCTGTTGTTGTTCACTTCTTGTTGTTGTACATTTGTTGTTGTTGTTGATGTACACTTGTTGTTGTCGTTTTCCACTTGTTATTGCTGTTCACTTGTTGCTGTTGTACACCTGTTGTTGTTGTACACTTGTTGTTGCTGTTCACTTGTTGTTGCTGTAGACTTGTTGCTGTTGTACACTTCTTGTTGTTGTTGTTGTACACTTGTTGTTGTTGTTGTTCACTTCTTGTTGTTGTACACTTGTATTGTTGTATTCTGCACTAACGGAGCCAAAAAGCAACCAAGAGAGGATAATAAAGATCCCTTATACTTGTCTACCCAGCTGCGGCGTGTGATTCTGTAAAAGCAGCTTCACATTGGCTCCCCATAGCGTGCACTGGCTAGCATTGCTTTTCCACAGATATTCAATGGTACTCACAATGTCTGGATGGCGCGGAGGGAGGAGAAAGTTCCTTTTGCCAAACTTTGGATCTTGTTGTCGTACAGCGACAGCAGGGAAAGGTTCTGTAAGTCCTGGAAGGTGTCGGCACGGATGCAGTTAATCTTGTTGGCATTCAGAAGTCTGAGCGCAGGAAAAAAAAAGAATGACGAGAATAAGTGTAACAAGCCATGACATTCTCACTGCATTGATCTCAACTCATAAAGTCATTTACACAACCCGGAGCGGCGCTCGGGATAATCAATCATCATTCTGCGCTCTTCATATATGTCTTATCTAACATCAGAAATGTAGAACTCCAGGAACACAGAATATACACATGGAATGACGGACGTTCATCTTCTCAGCAGGCAGGAGAATGAAAGGAAACGAGTGAATAAAATTGATACAAATTACAAATAAAAAGTTATAATACAAAGAAATCAGCTAATTCATCAATGACATTTCCACAGCAACTTCCTTATAAAACATTTTCATGTCTGTTCCTAAAGATCAATCATTCGCCAACTTGTGCGCACATACAGTACTTATGACAGATCAGCATTTTACAGATCCCAGGAGAAAAGTATTATGGCACACTCCATTGTCAAAAGTACAACTTCTAGGGGAGAATTAAGGGGCACCATATGGTGGTAGACGTAGCGCCCAAGAGTCATGCACTGTGCCAATGGCAAAACTTACAGGGGGAAATTTACCAAGACTGGCATTTCATATGCCAAAGTACAAAGTAAAATTCACAAATGTGTAAAATGCATGAGAAAATCACTGCATGTCGTGCACTCATTCAAGTCAATGGGTGTGTGCAAAACATCGGACTGCACTCGGAGGTCATCGAAGTGCAGTCCAATTTAAGCCAAAACTAATTTGTCCAAACTTGGCAATTTATCGCTTATCTAAATGTTTCTGATCGCTGGAATCGCCCTGATCCCGTGAACCCCAGTTTCTTGGAATCACAGCTGAACATGCGCACCATTCATTGTCTATAGGGCTGCTGGAGATGGCGGCGTACAGCGCCCAACTATCTCTGACAACGATGGATGGAGCGGTCCTTGGCATGTGAAGCTGTCGCACCAATCATACAGTGAACTTCAGAGCCCAGATCATGCTGGATCCCCAGCGATCAGCAAGCGGCCAATTGACAACTTGCTTAGTTGAGAAACTGACTTTATTTCCACAATGTCAAAATCACTTGTGGAAAGTAAAATCCTCATTGAAAACCTGCAGCCAACTAAAATGTAACAGAATCGGGCTTTACAAATCTTTAGTCAAAAAATCTATGCAGGGTTAAGTCATTTTGCAAGCTTTCAATGCTGTGGATTTCTTTCAGATTTCTCCGTAAATTTCACATTTGCAAATGTGCAACAAAATCTGCATGCTCCGCCAAATATCAATGTAAGGGTAGATGCACACGATAGATTTGATCTCATCCGAGAAAATCGTTACGATTATGTTACGGTTTGATCAGAGTGTGATTATATCATAATCTGATTTTCTCGGATGTGAAAAACGTGGAAAAAAAAAAGTCTCCATTTTGTCAGTCCATGAAAATCAGACGGCACTCGGATGTCATACAATTGCAGTCCGAATATTTTTGACAGACCCACTCACTTGAATGACTGAGAGTGATCTGATTTACGGATGCATTGTATGCAATTTATTCCTCGGAAACATTTAATTACGCATTTTAAAACAGTGCAAAATGTACGAGAGCTCATCTATCATATGCATGCAAAGAAAACACAGATAAATCCTTACTTACAGAAGCTGCAAGGCATGGAGACCACTAAACACACCTTTAGGAAGGTCTGTAATCTTGTTGCCATATAGGACACTGGAAAACAGATTATTAACATTATTAACAATGTTATCGGCTATCAGAACATGCTGGGAGTGGTAGTGACAAAAGCTGGAGAGCCAGAGGGTCAAGAATGTTAAGGCTATTGATACCACTGGAGGCTTAAACACGTGTTTTTTTTGGCTAGAAATCAATACAGTTTCATTGAAATGTTGGAATGTTCCGTTTCTACAGCCTCTATGCATCACTATACATAGCAAACTGCAGAGCGATTTACCGGTGATTCCGGAGTGATCTCTTTTCTCAATATTTTTTTCTGAATATTGGACTTATATGGGGTCATAAATCACCTTATATGATAGTTTAGGAGACAAGCTCATTCTGCAGTTTGATATGTACAGTGACACTTATAGGCTGTAGAAGCCAAACATTTTTAACGTAACGCTATTACAAAAAAAAAATGTGCATTTAATAAAAGCATTTTTTGTTTTTTTCCCAAAGGTATTAATATCCTTTAAAATCAGTGGTCTCCAATTAGAGACTCCACCTGTCAATCATGCCGGGAGTTGAGGTTTTGCAACAGCAGGAGAGCTACATTTTGGAATCTACATCTCTGCTTGAGCCAATTAGTAAATCCGCCTTACAAGTTATTCGATTAATATTTTAATAACAGCAAGATATAAAAGAGTCTGATTTGCAGTAATTACCGTTACGGGTGGAAGGAACTGTCCTGTGTTCCTTTTCATTTAACCTGTTATGTCAAAATCTGATTAATTAGAATGGAAGCACAAAATCTCTGGATTAGACTAGAATATCTGCAATCACGCCGTGATTATCATCCAGGGGGAAAAATCATTAACAAATTATTTATAGGTTAAAGGTACCTGTCTTGGTGAATGATAATTGCTTTCAATTGAAGACACCATGTGAGCCGAACACAACATATAAACGCTATCTGCCAGCGTCTATTAATACACGTGTGAACGTTTCCACTATTAGATTTGCTAATTAATACACTCAGTCTCTGGATGTAAATATCCATATATTAGATATAATGATTGTTTCTCCCATCTTGTATACTGCAACCTGTCAGCTGAAGATTCTGTGGGCAAAATTCAGCCCAAGGCAATAATCCCGGGATCGTGTACTATCAGATCACATTCAGCGGAGGGATCACATTCCTTAACATTTTATATTCTTCTTCTCAAGATCTGATTATCCTGTTGATCATAGATTGAATTGATCTCCTAATTTTAATGCAAAAGGCTCCTTACTCTTTTTTGAGCAAAATGTTTCATTTTCTTTTCCGTTTTAGGGTCTGTGTGCCCAATTGTAAAAATGACCTTTTTGTTGTCCCAAATACATGCATTTTAGAAAAAAATTTCCTTAAAAAGGTAGACAACCCAAACTTATAGGTTTGCCGATATGGATCATCACTTCAAAGAGAAGGCTTTTCAGCCAAAGTGTATCCAACAGGAACAAGCTCTTTCATTTTTCATTCCTCAGTAAGAAAATATGAAAAATATAAACATCAGCCCTCAGCCCACCCCAGAAATAACGCATCTATTAGATGCTCCCAGTTATGCTCCCCCTATTATAATAACTGGTAAAGGATAAGCAGGCAGCCGCGGGCTGATATTAATAGGCTGGAAAGGAACAATGGATATTGGCCCCCTCCCAGACTGAGAACCCCAGCCTAAAGCTACCCCTGAAATGGCAGCATTTAATTAGATGCATTAATTCTGGTGCGTAGCATGGGCTCTTGTGTTGGCAAGCTGGGTAATGGTTTTGGGGTTGATGTCAGCTTTGTAATGGCAGCTGACAGGGGTTAGTAATGGAGCGGCATCTATAAAACATCCCCATTACCAACCCTGTCAGTCTAAAGCAAAAAACACTCCTTAATCATCTTTTACCCATTTATTACTTTTAAAAAAATCAAATATTCCAAAGGGGTACACCGTAAATCCATCCCCCGTCCTACAACGATCTCCGACTCTGCTACATCCGGATGGTGTGTTGAGCGGTGACATAAGTAATGCGACTGCTTAGCACACCAGCCTGAACACACTGACAGTAGAGTGAGAACGTTCCTGCAGCGAAGAGCGGTAACGTCACTAAGGTTCTCACAGTTCATAGTCGATGGGTTAGTAATGGGGGTGTCTTATAGACGCCTCTCTATTACTAACTCCTGGCCTTGTTGTCAGCTGACATTACAAAGCTGACATCAACCTCAAAACCATTTAATGGTTCACCAAAGCACCAGTGCAAGTAAGTGGGAAGAGCCAAGGCTAAGCGCCAGAACTAATGCATCTAATGGATGCGCCATTTCTGGGGTGGCTTTAGGCTGGGGTTCTGAATATGAATATGACTACTGCACCCATGGGTGCTATGGTAATTCCATAACAATATGCATAAACCTCCCCCATGGATATTCCTACTATATATACATACGGTATATATATTTCAGAGTAATACTATAATGTTATAAATGAATCTCTTCAATGGTTGACATGGACAATACTACACCAGCATATGTATGAATGTCCTAGAATGGTTGGTATGGGCAATACTATAACAGACTATTAATATAAGTCTCCTCTATGGTTCCCATGGGCATTACTATAACAGTATATATATATATATATATATATATATATATATATATATATATATATATATATATATATATATATATATATATATATATATATATATATATATATATATATATATATATATATATCCTAGAATGGTTGCTATGGACACTACTATAACAGCATATGCATGAATCTCCTAGAATGGTTGCCATGGGCAATACTATAACTATAGTGTGTATATATATCTCCCTCATGGTTGCTATGGGCGATACAATAACAGTGTATATATATATATATCTATGTCTCCTCCATGGTTGCTATGGGCAATGCTATAACAGTATATAAGTCTGCTCCATGGTTGCTATGGGCAATGCTATAACAGTATATATATGTCTGCTCCATGGTTGCTATGGGCAATACTATAACAGTATATATATGTCTCCCCCATGGTTGCTATGGGCAATACTATAACAGTACTGTATATATAAGTCTGCTCCATGGTTGCTACGGGCAATGCTATAACAGTATATAAGACTCCTCCATGGCTGCTATGGGCAATGCTATAACAGTATATATATATATATATATATATATATATATATATATATATATATGTCTCCTCCATGGTTGCTGTGGGCAATACTATAACAGTATATACGGTATATGTCTCCCCCATGGTTGCTTTGGGCAATGCTATAACAGTATATATATATGTCTCCCCCATGGTTGCTATGGGCAATGCTATAACAGTATATATATATATATATATATATATATATATATATGTCTGCTCCATGGTTGCTATGGGCAATACTATAACAGTATATATATATGTCTCCCCCATGGTTGCTATGGGCAATGCTATAACAGTATATATATATGTCTCCCCCATGGTTGCTATGGGCAATACTATAACAGTGTATATAAGTCTGCTCCATGGTTACCATACTTAATTCTATACCGTTCTCTATAAACCTCCTCCATGTTGAATGTGTGATTAATTGAATCTACTTTTTCAATAACGTTAATAATCCTCTTCGGCACAAGCCTCGTATTCTCGTCACATAATAACACATTAGTCATATTACGACCAATCGAGATAAAGTGCTTCTTTCCAGCGCGTTCCGCAGGTTCCTAAATCACCGGGTATTTTTGCAGACTTCTTAATTACGTTTCCTCTGCATGAAGTTCTAATTAACATGAAAGGCAAAGCTGCCGAATCTCATCCATTTTCAGCCCCCAGAACGCCGGCCACATTAACATTCACATTTTCCGGAGCAGCCATCCCAAACATCATTGCATTAAGGCCTCTCTCCTGAGGAAATGGCTTGATGCCGTCACCGCAAGAGCTGCGGCCACCGATAGGAGATATTTATTTTCCCAGCGTCGAACACTCAGCATTTAATAGAGGCCATAATGCAATTCTTAAATGGAAATCGCATTAAAATCTGCAATATAGAAGTGCGGCTCCGCGGAGCGAGCGCAACATGAGCTCATGTATTCCACATATGTGAACCGCAATCTCAGGGTAATTTAATTTTGCGCGGTTGTCCTTTTCTAAATCCAACTTACAGGGAATTAAGGGAGCGGAGGCCGTGGAACGCGTCGGGGGCGATCTCCGAGATCTGGTTGTTACTGAGGTCTCTGCAAAAAAAAAAGGAGATTAATTATAGGTTGAAAATAAACATTGTAATGAAATGCAAAGAATTGCGTCCAACAGACCTCGACCACAGGCTTCAAGTATGCGGTGGATGTTCGTCCGCAGGGTGTAAGAGCAGCACACACCAGAAATACACACAATATAGGATGTTTAACCCCTTCCTAACATAGATTTCCTAAGTCGGGGGCTGACACCAACCTCTAACAGCAGCGACTGGAGCTAGCTCCGAGCGCTGCTGATCAACCGTTTAGATGCAGTTGTCAATCTCTGACAGAGGCGTTTAATCAGTTGCAATCAACCTGCAAGAGCGCAGGGGTGCTGATAGGTTTGCATGGCAGCCCCAGGCCTGCTGAAATACCCCATCACAGCCATCTTTGTACTTTCATGAAGCCCAGCTCATGGTTAGTCTTCATAAGCGACCATCATTCCTACTATACACTGCAATACTGAAGTATTGCATCATCTAGTAAGAGCGAATAATGTGATCCTAGGGGAACTAAAAATTAGGGAATGTTAATATAAAGAAAAAATAATAAAATAGACAAAACGACAAAACATAAAAGATGAAATCACCCCATTTTGCAAAACATCCCAATTTAAAAATAAATTAAAAAAAAAACATATCTGGCATTACCACCATCACCACATTCGTAAAAGTCTTATCTGTGAAGTTAATTAACCTGAATGTTGAAAAAAAAGGAAAAAAAAAAAATCAGAACGCCTGCACTGGCATTTTTTTTTTTTTTTAGACATCTTGCTTCACAAAAAAAGGAGCGAAAAGCAATGCAAGGAATAAAAAATGGAGCTTGTTACAAATAAAATCAAACCAAGACAAGGCTCCATCGACAAAAAAATGAAAAAATATTGCGGGTTTCAGGATATCAATTCTTTTTTAGAAAGTTCTGAAATTTTTTTTTTCACCACAACAATATAAAAAAACTAAACAAGTTCGGTATCGCCGTCATCGTACTGACTCGAAGAATTGTGTGAAATTGCAATTTCTTTAAAAATTCACCTAATTTTGAACTTTTTTCCTGCTTTTTAATACGTTATTCAGTAAAGTAAATGCTGTCATTCACAACTACAACTCATCCAGCGCCAAAATAAGTCCTCGAGTGGCTTTGTGGACGTAAAAATAAAAAAGTTACGGCTTTTGGAAGAAGGGGAGGAAAAAACAAAAGTGTCAAAATGTAACTTGGCTCCAGCGGGAATGGTTGAAGGGGTTTCCCCAACTACTCCACGGTGGCAGCGGTTTTCTTCTACGGTCCCCATAGGCAAGAATTAGGGCCGTAGTACGCATGCCTATTCACCAGTACACTAAAATGGGACTTTCTCAGGATTGATGGGGGACTCGGGAGCCGGACCACCAGCGTCCAACATTTGTCACATGGATAGGTGACACCTTGCTAACTTGAAAACCCCTTCAAACCTTACATGGTATTTGTTGGTTCCACATCTATAACTTTTTACTACTTTTCACGTGACAAATTTTTGGGTGGATTGAGTTGGTTGGCTAGGCATTTTTGTTATTTGGACAGCTTTGAAAGTTTTGTGTGAACATTATTCTTTTACCACTTGTCAAGAAATTTCTCATCCACTTTCTTACAAATCCGACATTTACTAATATGAAGAAAGGTCCAATATATAATAGAGCCAATGATATGTGTCATGGTGCACTTCTGTACTTACATCCTGCGCAGCTTTTTGTATGGAGAGAACGCTCCGGGCGGCACAGACTTGATTCCATTCAGCTCCAGACGTCTAGGCACAAAGAAAAAAAAAAGTCACTTACAACATTGCTTGATGAAGACCATAAAAGTATCACTAAATAAAAGAACCTATATCTCTATAATCGTTTGGAGGATTTTTTTTTTTTTTTTAAATAATACTCGGGAGCAGGGGGAATAAAAAAAGATCTGTACACTTCGGACATGGTTCGTCACTCCGTTTCAGAGATATTCACATTTGTGGCTTTTCTAGCACGGTATGTGAAATCTCTGCTTGCAATGCAACTCAGCGTTTCTTCAGAGTTTTCTCTGGGAGTGTGTGTCATGCCATGCAGAAACGCCCAGTTGGTTTGCAAGCAGAGATTTCACATACTGTTCTCCAAAAGCAACAAATGTGAATATCTTTGCAATGGAGCAATAAAGCACAAAACTGAAAAGAACGGCAAAATCAGAGGAACTCAGGGATGTTTACAAGATATTTAACTCATTTTTTTTTTCAGCAAGTCACAGACTTACTCCAAACCTTTAAGAGCTCTTATTATAAAGTGTGTATAAAGGAGGCCTTAGGCAAGGTTCACACGTGTTTTTGGTGCAAATTTTGCACACATTTCTAACTGAAATCCACATACTTTCTGCAACAAAAATTTGTGCATATTCTCCATTCTTTTTATGCTATTTTATGGGTGTTTTTTTTTTTTTTTTTAACAAAGGCACCAAAACAATGTCAAGGCAGTGGTTCTACCTGTGGATTCAGGGTCCGTATTGAAATGCACGGGCAAAATCAGCACCAAAAAAGGTGAGTTTCCGCAACAGAAATTGACATGCTGTGGATGACAGAAAACAAAAAATTCCCAGCATGTGGATGAGAGTGAAACGCGTCAACTTTGCAGGTGCTGTAAATTGCAAACGTGGAAAATATGCACAGAAAATCTGCATCAAATCTGCAACGTGTGAACTTAGCCTTACTACGTTCTTCGTAGCTGTCCTGGTTCATTTCCCTTTTCTCCTCCATTGCTATAACATATATTGCCCGGTAGCTGCTGAAAGTGACCTTCTGAGAGCTGAAATCAGACCCACGGGATTTCTCCTAATTAATATTTCTGGCTAAGTGTCCCAGGATTGAGAGGTGGGAAGAAGTGACCCGTCAGCTGTGCAACACTCCATCAATTACATTTAGTGGACGCCAGCAGGAGCCTGTGTAATGACTTGGTGCTAGAACAAAGCGTGTGTAACGTTTTCAGCTCCGCTGCGTCTTCTGGCTTTTTGGAGAGCAGCTGCATATTTATTGGAGTCACCTTTTTCTTCCCCCAGGAGGATCGGACATTGGAGGAGATCAGCTGTAACACGGAGCTTGGCGGTGATTGCAGGAAGGAGTGGACATGTGGCGCTGCGGACAATCGTCACCAGGGGCTGTTCTTGAGTTTCAAGTGCATCTGCACATCGACAGAGAGGGTCTCCTTGGGTTGGATGGGCCATTACACCACCAACACAGAAAATTTAAATATTACAAGTATAGCTGTAAAATATTGGACTAAGGTGTGAAAATACATTGGGGTTGTCAGACGGAATTCACACAAATGGCACGTAAGGCCCAATTCATTATTGCATTTGTACCTTGTACATTTGTTTTCTTTTCTTTTTGTTTTTCTTTTAATTTGTGCTTTTTTTGTAATTTATCTTATGTGATCCCTGTTGTTTCATGATCATCATTGTGGGCAGAGTTTGGATTTTCCGGAATGTTTGGCATAATGTGCAGATCATTATGTATACAAGAACCCCATACAACTAAAGGTGACCAAAAGTTGGCCAACTTCACTGATTTTGAAGGAACACGTTGACCATATACCGTGTATGGAGGTGTCCTAGCTTTCCCCAATGGCAGATCTAGGGGGAAACAAAGCAGCGGGCTTCTAGATTTCACTATGCCCGATCCTCGCGTTTTTAGTAGAAGTATTTTCAGTAACCTTGAAGGCGGTCTTACATTTCCGTCATGGTCTCTGGTAGATTTGCTGGGATTGCTGTTAAACCTTTCCCTCGACAATCCACGATGCCATTGCTACACGTGCACATTGCCGGACAGGAGCCGATAGAGAGGCTGCAGATCTGAGTGCTGGATGGATCGGTCTGACCTGGAAGACAAGAGCAGGAAGCTATTTACAAGAACATGCAATGGTGGTCCTACATGATGGTCCTACATGCCGGTGTGGCTTTTGGGAACTTTGTGAGTATTGAATGTGACATCAAATATTTATGGTCTTATGCATTTTGCAAGTTGGGCTGTATGATGTCTGTCCTTAATTGGTCCAATGCACTTCCTATATTTAGGGCTGATAGCTAGGCTATGCCTACAAGACACCACCATATAGAGCCAAAATAATGGTGCGATCATGAATTTACCTTCCTTGGGTCCAGCGGCAATTGTCCCAATGGGCGTTCCTGGTTTCCAACCAGACTGATCCTTCTTTGTGCCAATCAAGTGGTCTGACTGACTGGCAACTACCGGCGGTGTGGCAGCCAATAAACACTTCTGACACCCTAATTAAATTCCTTGCCCTCTATATCTCTTGCCAGCTATGCTTTGTTCCAACTCCTGGCTGCCTTTGCTGGCTTGACCACTGTAATGCCTGAGACCTCTTTGCTTATTTTCTCCGACTAACCTCCAATATTCTTCCTCTGATTATAATTTGGATGTCCTTGCCCTTGTCTAGCCCTAGCCCTAACCCTGTAACGAGCAACTTTGTTTATGTTTTTCCCTCGACTCAGTCCACATGTGAGCAGCTACTCCATGGGAGCAACCCAGAGGCCCCTGTTGGGAAGGCTAGTTCCCTGTATATGGGTTAAAGGGGTTTTTGCAAGTTCTGTATCAGGGGCGGTTGGCTCCCCAGCCCTGTGGCTTTGTGCTTCCTTGGGGGGTCACTAAACATCTGATGATTGACAGTTCTAACTAGAGTCATGTCGCACTACTGGCCCGAACTGTGCGCTCTCCTATACTATAGCTTTGTCTCTGCAGCATCAGAGTAGTACAGGGTCACTAAAATTGGCCAGCCCCAGTTATTCTGCAGCTACAGAGCCGCTCCTACAGACAACCAGCTTGTAAGCGCTGCATTCCTTGACTGTAAAACCAGCTACCGCTGATAGACTGCAGAGGTGGCTGAGAACCAAAGCAAACAACTGTGCAATTAAAAAGCCTTCTGTTCTTGAGAAGGGAGTTATTTTTAATTAGAGATAAATTGCAAATTTGCTTGTTTTTACAATCACTTTGCAATGGTATCCATATAAGAAGATGGAGGATGAAAGTTAGGAGCCGTTGGACCCAAGAAAGCAAAGTGTTCTGCGTCAAATCCGTCCACGTTGGCCTGCTGTGAATTAATAGATATTTTACAACTTCCATATAGATGTTCAACAGACTGTTTTTCCATTCTACTCTCAAGTTACTCCTGGAGTTACCATCCATGTAGCTAATTTACTTTGTTTTTACTTTGTTTTTAGTTTGTTTTTGTTTTTTAGAGGGTCTAAAATGGGACCGGTCGACAGTTTCACCCCTGGTGGTATTAGTTATAGAGGAATCAGTATATAACAAACTGGTAGAAGAAATCTTCCGATATTCTAGTAAATCTCTCGGTCTGTCCCTTTAAGCCATGATCCGCGCATGTTGTGTAAGATTTAAAGATAAAATTGCACTATAACCTCCAGCAATTTTCTTTTTTTTCGAAGTGCACTCCGGAATACGATAAAAACCTTTTCCATAATTTATCGGAGAATGAAGAACTGGATAATGACGGAACACAATTTCCAGGTGACTATAGAAAAGGGAAATAACCTCCGGAGCGATCTTAGATTACAAACATAAATGTTAGCGAAATAAATCTGTACCGAGGATTCCAGAAATCTATTTAGGAGAAGAAGAAGAAGAACGGGGGGATCTGAGCAAGAACGGGGGACCGGGAACTGATGTAAGTGATAAAGCCAAAATGTTTCGCACTTTAGCTTTAGACATCATCTATGATGGAAATAAGTTATAGATATAATAATAATAGCCAAGGAGTGATATATGCTAAACATTAATAATTCTGTGCTGATGAAGTGCGTAATGTATCTGTACAGGGGTTGTAGCCTAATATTTCTGATTCTGAGCCTCATATCTTCTCTCATAGCCAAAGAGATAAAATAGTTACTGTCGTTTCATCAAATTCTACATAAATCAATAGCACATGTGACTATAGGAAATATTGCAATATATCTTATCAGCAAAATCTACATTTTTTCCCATTTATGAGCCACTTCTTCCCGCTTTGAAAAACAGCTATAGTTTATTTTGGTCAAAACAAGATGGACTGCGAGATCAGATTAAAGCCGAAGAAGGGGAAAGAAGAGGAAAGAGCAGCGAGACAGCTCATAATGCAAATCTACCCAAGCTGAATTCACTGCTACACTGCTCAGTACTGCCAGGGGTGTAATCGAGCCAGTGCAGGAGGGGGTCGGCAGATGGTAGCACCTGTTTCAACTGGATGTGCATCCAAGGACACACATTCAGCTGTAATGTATTGTGACGCAGAGACCCGTCAGCTCCCTGGACTGCAATACACGCCACCGGCCAATCAGAGGTCAGCATCTGACGTCATCATGCCTGTCACGAGAGACGTATGGCAGTGACTTTATGCGCTACCCGTGGTTGGCACGGCAAAGTCAGTTGCCGACCTTTGCAACAGCTATAGAAGAGGAGCAAGGGAAAATAAGAATTGTTTATTTTTTTTAAATGTGTTGGAGAAGATCAGCAGAATGAAAAACATTATTAATGGAAGGGGCTCAGAATGGGGAGCAATATACCAGGAAGGGGCCCATGATGGAGCGCATACTTAGAGGAATGGGTGCAGGATGGAGGACATTATTACAGGAAGGGGCCCAGGATGAGGGACATTATTACAGGAAGGGGTCCAGGATGGAGGACATTATTACAGGAAGGGACCCAGGATTAGGGAAATTATTACAGGAAGGGACCCAGGATTAGGGACATTATTACATGAAGGGGCCCAGGGTGAGGGACAACATTACAGGAAGGGGCCCAGGATTAGGGACATTATTACAGGAAGGGACACAGGATGAAGGAAATTATTACAGGAAGGGGTCCAGGATGGAAGACATTATTACAGGAAGGGGTCCAGGATGGAGGACATTATTACAGGAAGGGGTCCAGGATGAGGGACAACATTACAGGAAGTGGCCCAGGATTAGGGACAATATTACAGGAAGGGGTCCAGGATGAGGGACATTATTACAGGAAAGGGTCCAGGAAGGAGGACATTATTATAGGAAAGGGCTCAGTATATTATTATTATTTATTATTATAGCGCCATTTAATCCATGGTGCTTTACATGTGAGGAGGGGTGTACATAATAAAAACAAGTACAATAATCTTAAACAATACATGTCACAGCTGGTCCAGGAGGAGAGAGGACCCTGCCCGCGAGGGCTCACAATCTACAAGGGATGGGTGAGGATACAGTAGGTGAGGGTAGAGCTGGTCATGCAGCGGTTTGGTCGATCGGTGATTATTCTTCACGGTCTTCATGTTCTTTTTGAAGGTTTCGATGGTAGGCGAGAGTCTGATGTGTTGTGGTAGAGAGTTCCAGAGTAGGGGTGATACGCGAGAGAAATCTTGTATACGATTGTGGGAAGAGGAGATAAGAGAGGAGTAGAGAAGGAGATCTTGTGAGGATCGGAGGTTGCGTGCAGGAAAGTACCGGGAGACGAGGTCACAGATGTATGGAGGAGACAGGTTGTGGATGGCTTTGTACGTCATGGTTAGGCTTTTGTACTGGAGTCTCTGAGCAATGGGGAGCCAGTGAATGGATTGACAGAGGGGAGAGGCCGGAGAATAGCGGGGGGACAGGTAGATTAGTCAGGCAGCAGAGTTTAGAATAGATTGGAGGGGTGCGAGAGTGTTTGAGGGGAGGCCACAGAGCAGGGGGTTGCAGTAGTCAAGGCGGGAGATGATGAGGGCATGGACTAGGGTTTTTGCAGATTCTTGGTTTAGGAATGTACGGATCCGTGAAATATTTTGAGTTGAAGGCGGCAGGAAGTGGAAAGAGTTTGGATATGTGGCTTGAAGGAGAGATCAGCGTCAAGGATAACCCCGAGGCAGCGAGCTTGTGGGACTGGGGAGAGTGGGCAGCTATTTACTGTAATGGTAGGTTCGTTGGGGGGTCGCATGAGATGGGGAAAAATGATGAATTCTGTTTCGTCCATATTAAGTTTCAGAAATCTAGGGGAGAAGAAGGATGAAATAGTGGACAGACATTGAGGGATTCTGGTTAGTAGGGTGGTGATATCTGGTCCAGAGATGTAGATCTGTGTGTCATCAGCATAGAGGTGATACTGAAAGCCGTGAGATTCTATGTGCTGTCCCAGGCCAAAGGTGTAGATGGAGAAGAGCAGGGGCCCAAGGACTGAACCTTGTGGGACTCCGACAGAGAGGGGGCGAGGTGAGGAGGTGGTGTGTGAGTGGGAGACGCTGAATGTCCGGTTAGGTATGAGGAGATCCAGGATAGGGCCAAGTCTGTGATGCTAAGGGATGAGAGGGTCTGTAGTAATAGGAATGGTCCACTGTGTCAAAGGCAGCCGACAGGTCGAGGAGGAGGACAGAGTAGTGCCGCTTGCTCTTGGCGGTTAATAGGTCATTGGTGACCTTAGTTAGGGCAGTTTCAGTGGAGTGGTGTGGCCGGAAGCCAGATTGTAAGCGGTCAAAGAGGGAGCAGGAAGAGAGGTGGGAGGACAGTTCAAGGTAGACGTGTTGTTCCAGTAGTTTTGAGGCATAGGGGAGAAGTGATATAGGGCGATAGCTAGATACAGAGGATGGGTCAAGAGAAGGCTTTTTGAGGATAGGTGTGATTGAGGCATGTTTAAAGCTTGAGGGGAAAAACACCAGTTGTTATATGGGACATTATTACAGGAAGCGGCCCAGGATGAGGGATATTATAACAGGAAGGGGTCCGGGATGGAGCACAGTTTTACAGGATGAGGCTCAGGATATGGGACATTATTACAGGAAGCGGCCCAGGATGAGGGATATTATTACAGGAAGGGGTCCGGGATGGAGGACAGTTTTACAGGAAGAGGCTCAGGATATGGGACATTATTACAGGAAGGGACCCAGTATGAGGGAGATTATTACAAGAAGGGGTCCAGGATGGAGGACATTATTACAGGGTGGGATACATTATTATATGGGGGTGAATATGTATGTCTTTATAGGATGTAGAATGCTACAAGGGCTCGTACATCTATCCAACATGCAGATTACGCCACAGAGAACATGAGCTACATAAAGACGAGAGCAGGAATCCCTCATGTCTGTGTGCGATGTGTATGGGAGACATCATAACAGCTAATATCACCCACTAACTCAGAGACAACTGAAAACTAGAGATAGAGCCTGCAGAGGGGAAAACTAGCGAGAAATGAAATATAAAAGCAGTATAATGTCTAGCAATAGTGTTACTCCTCATAAACAAACATAATCTAATTCTGTAAAATCATCTACAGCAACGGGTACACCTTAATGATAAAAGTCTAGCTGCCTGCCAAAAAAACTAAATGGTGTTCAAATGGTCCTTCCTTTAACGCCTAAATCACTTTCATGTTGATTTCATTCATCCAAATTTCACAGTCCACGTGTAGGTAAATACGTATATGAGGCTGCGGAGTTCAGATCTGGAGACAAAGGCCAGTCCAAACCCAGAGTGTTAAACAAAGATTGTCAAACAGACGCAAAGTATATACTAGATTCATATACAATCTCTCCATTAGTCATACAACATTGTTTGTTTGTTTGTTTGTTTGATTGTTTTTTACAAATTTTCATTTTCCTGTACAATTTCCAGAAAATGAGTTAAGAGGACTTATCTCCAGGTCAAAAGTGTCCGGTTTTTCCTCTTCTTTTCCTCCCGCTGCTCTAGTGAATATATAAATTATTGTGTTTTTTTTTTAAATTCCATCACACGGTTCTAGAGATATGAGGCCTTTTTATGGAGTGTTAATTTTAACCTCTTTACTAAGGAAGCATGGTAATCATGGCCATTAATTGGATCAGCCTAAAGACACACCCCAGAGGATCCTGCGAGCCACACCCCCTTATGAAGAGCACAAAAATGTGCACTAAATAGAAAGGCCCATATCTCTGGAACTGTATGATGGATTAAAAAATAAAATAAGTAAAAAACTACCGTATGTATTTAGGGAAGCAGCGGGAATTTAAAAAAAAATAAATAAAAACTGCCCGCTTTTAACCTGGTGACAGGTTCCCTTTAAGTTCTCCTTTTGTAGAAAATGTGCTAGAAGATGAAAATGTGTGAAAAAAACAATGGAGTAAGACTCAGTGCAAAGACTGTGCATCAATAAGGTCCTGGTGATAGCACTTTGGTGATTTTTTTACTATAATCTCCAATAGCCATAGCTGTTATGTGCAATGTGTTTCGGACTCAGAAGATGCTATGTGGGCCGGCTAGTCAGAAATGTGGTCACGTGGTGCAGAAGACGGTGGGAGGGTCGCTGGGAACGACGGAAGGCAGTGATTGATAGGTTTATTAATACATACATTGTGCACATTATAACTAAGAGGGTAGATAAAAAAAAAGTTTGCCAGCGTGCAAAACTCATACCAGGAATCCCCCAACATGCAGAAGAATGCATTTCACCCACCACCCCTGATTTTCTTCCTTCGTGGTCTGTCCTAAAGCTGCCTCCTCCTGCTTCCTGTTCCCTCAGTGGGAGGGACTTAAAACAAGTCTGTGCATCATGGAGAGGCAGTGTAATGTACAGCAGCTAGAACTTATGACCACAGTAAAAGTCTTCAAATGATGGTCAACCATAGTCAAGTAGCAGTGGGGCAATCTAAAACAAGACTGGGCTGCAAGAGAACCAGCGAATACTCTAAATGTACGTGATGTGACGACTGCGGAGGGGTCAGGCATTAAACAACGTGCGCAGAGGTCTTGGTTTAGAAATCAGACGCACTGCCCACATATCAGGCTTCACTTCGTAGTTTGATATTAGACCAGTTTCTATTTGGTAAACTTTATTGCAGGATGTGAAGACTATAACAAGTTCATCTGAAGGATGAGGAATCCGTCAATAACCCGCCACATTAATCGCCCTGTGTATTATTTTCGCCACTCGCAGTTTACAGCTAAGTGTTGCGGGAAATGAAAACAAACAGCTTATTTTTCGCACATCGAAGTGGCCGATCCCGATGCCCCATGCGATGGAGATGTCACAATTCCACATGCCAGCTCTGCAATTAGAAGGCATCACTTTGTGTCGCTGGCACAATAAAGACACGCCGGAGGAAACCGGAAAATGAATGAACTATGCAACCGGGAACACACGTCGGAAATATGTCCAAGGGAGTGAAAGTCGTAGAAGACTTTGTAATTAAGAGTCAGGAAGGAATATCCGCTCCTTGTGGTGCTGCACGGCAAGGCTTCATAGCATGCACATTCCGCACATATTGTTGGTATCTTCTGTTAAAATAAGAAAAACTCACAATGGTCACTGAAATAACATGAACCCCAGAGAAGTCATTTTCTATTTAACCCCTTCATGACCTTGGGATTTTTCGTTTTTCCGTTTTCGTTTTTCGCTCCCCTCCTTCACAGAGCCATAACTTTTTTATTTTTCCGTCAATTTGGCCATGTGAGGGCTTATTTTTTGCGGGACGAGTTGTACTTTTGAACAACATCATTGGTTTTACCATGTGGTGTACTAGAAAACGGGAAAAAAATTCCAAGTGCAGTGAAATTGCAAAAAAAGTGCAATCCCACACTTGTTTTTTGCTTGCCTATTTTGCTAGGTTCACTAAATGCTAAAACTGACCTGCCATTATGATTCTCCAGGTCAGTACGAGTTCATAGACACCTCACATGTCTAGGTTATGTTTTACCTAAGTGGTGAAAAAAAATTCCAGACTTTGCAAAAAAAAAAAAAAAAAAATTGCGCCATTTTCCGATACTCGTAACGTCTCCATTTTTCGTGATCTGGGGTCAGGTGAGGGCTTATTTTTTGTGTACCGAGCTGGCGTTTTTAATTATAGCATTTTGGTGCAGATACGTTCTTTTGATCGCCCGTTATTGCATTTTAATGCAATGTCGCGGCGACCAAAAAAACGTATTTCTGGCGTTTCGATTTTTTTTCTCATTACACCATTTAGCGATCAGGTTAATGCTTTTTTTATATTGATAGATCGGGCGATTCTGAACGCGGCGATACCAAATATGTGTAGGTTTGATTTTTTTTTTATTGATTTATTTTGATTGGGGCGAAAGGGGGGTGATTTAAACTTTTATGTTTTTTTTATTTTTTTCACATTTTTAAAAACTTTTTTTTTTCACTTTTTCCATGCTTCAATAGCCTCCATGGGAGGCTAGAAGCAGGCACAGCCCGATCGGCTCTGCTACATAATCATCAGATCGCTGTTATGTAGGAGAATTGCAGGTGTGCTGTGAGCGCCGACCACAGGGTGGCGCTCACAGCCACCGGCGATCAGTAACCATAGAGGTCTCAAGGACCTCTATGGTTACCATTCAGAAGCATCGCTGACCCCCGATCATGTGACGGGGGTCGGCGATGACGTCATATCCGGCCGCCCGGCCGGATGCGGTAGTTAAATGCCGCTGTCTGCGTTTGACAGCGGCATTTAACTAGCAAAACACAAAAAATAGAGGGCACCATCTAACTAGTATTTAGGGACGCTCTACCCGCAACATGTCAAAAACAATATAATACACAAAAAAGAAGAAAGAGACATGCAATAATGCAGGGATCATCGAATAGTAATAAATTTTATTGAATCAAAATCCTCAAACCACACCACTCACAATTAAAAACATTTAAAAAATACATAAAACATAGCAACAGTCTACCCAAGAGGATAATGGGAAGACAGATCTAAATACGCAGGTGCGGACCCTTTTATAAATATACCTCCACGTTTGTAATATAACAAATTATTCTCCCTGAGGCTAATACAATAAACAAAGATTGGTATCCAATATAGATAAATAGAAAATTCAGTAGCTGGAATAATATGAGCAAGCACTTATGTCTCAGTCACTCAAACTACCAGAAGGATGCTACAGCTAAATAGAGAAATAATCAGAAAAGATTACAATAAACTGGCTATAAAAACAAGATTGAGAATCTATTGACAAATGCTGCTTCTGGCAAAAAATAACTTTCTAATGAACATGCTCATACCATGAAAATGGCCCTTGGTTGACCACGCAGGATTCGGTCCCTTTTTTCCTCACTTCAGCCTCCCTGGCCATTTTCATGGTATGAGCATGCTCATTAGAAAGTTATTTTTTGCCAGAAGCAGCATTTGTCAATAGATTCTCAATCTTGTTTTTATAGCCAGTTTATTGTAATCTTTTCTGATTATTTCTCTATTTAGCTGTAGCATCCTTCTGGTAGTTTGAGTGACTGAGACATAAGTGCTTGCTCATATTATTCCAGCTACTGAATTTTCTATTTATCTATATTGGATACCAATCTTTGTTTATTGTATTAGCCTCAGGGAGAATAATTTGTTATATTACAAACGTGGAGGTATATTTATAAAAGGGTCCGCACCTGCGTATTTAGATCTGTCTTCCCATTATCCTCTTGGGTAGACTGTTGCTATGTTTTATGTATTTTTTAAATGTTTTTAATTGTGAGTGGTGTGGTTTGAGGATTTTGATTCAATAAAATTTATTACTATTCGATGATCCCTGCATTATTGCATGTCTCTTTCTTCTTTTTTGTGTATTAGCGGCATTTAACTAGTTAATAGGCGCGGGCAGATCGCGATTCTGCCCGCGCCTATTGCGGGCACATGTCAGCTGTTCAAAACAGCTGACATGTCCCGGCTTTGATGCGGGCTCACCACGGAGCCCTGCATCAAAGCAGGGGAGCTGACCTTGGACGGTATAGTACGTCCGAGGTCAGTAAGGGGTTAAAATTACTACATATCAACTAATGAGAATCCGACTGTGTCTTTTTTTATTTTTCCGTTGAACCGGACCAGGGGGCACTCACTGCAGGTGGAAGAAAGGCGATTCCGGCAGCTAAATAGGAAAGGGTTCTTTACAGTTAGAGCAGTCAGACTGTGCAATGCCGACCACAGGAGGTAGTAATGGCCGACACGATAACAGCTTTTATACAAGGGCTGGACGATTTCCTTGATGCACATAACATTGCGGGTTATAGTTATATTAGTGATGAAATGTACAATTGGTGGAGAAAGGTTGAACATGATGGACCCAGGTCTTTTTTCAACCTATGTAACTATACTTAACTTTTAGGGGTGGCAAATGCAGAAGCAGAGTGTCTACTAAAGGTGATGTCCCAAGTCACCAATTATCACTTATTTATAGGATAGTGCTGATCGCTGGGGGTCCAATCACTGGGATCATCACTGGTCCAGAATAATGATACACCACCATAGAATGGAGTGAGGGGTGTGGCTGCACCCCACCTCACTAGTCATCGTCTAAGGGACTGATGGAGGTAGCGGAGTACTGCGCTGACATTATACCCTGGAGTCCCATAGACAACAAGTGATAACTACTCCAATCCAAAGGGACAATTAAAGGTCAACTTGGGTCAACCTCTTAAACGTATTACTATCTAGCTCTGGGACAAGTAAACAAAAGCCTCTATAACTAAAGAAAAATTATATTAAAAAAATAGCATTTTTAATAATTTGAAGCGAAAGGAAGACTCGGGTGATCGAGTTGGATCAGGGCGCACATTATAAATGATGGCATCTAAAATAGCCGTGACTCTTAGTGACAACAAATGGTGCTTCTACGAGGAACTGTATTACTCCTGAAAGAAATGCCTATGTAGTATGGTACGTTGGGGTAAGGTTTGACCCCATAGCAGGCCCCCAAGTTCAATCTGTGCACGAAGACTTAATATGACGGTGAACCAGCAATGGGCTCAACAATTGACAGCTAGTATGACTAGGCGATGTGGTACTGCCACACACGGAGACTCTGCTGCCGAGGAGCTCAAAAGGATGCAGGACTATCAATGACACATGGAAGTGAGAAATCCCAGATCTGAAAACTTCACTTCTGGTTTGTTTTCCTGCAAATTCCCCAAAAATGATCCCTCCCATCATGCAAGCAAGACAGGCTGCAGTTTGGTGAGAGCCATTTGGCTTGTATGATTTATGGAAAAGGTCCAGATCACTGGTCATGTCGTGGTCTACAAGGGGCCAGATTTGTGGGTGGCGCAGAGATGCTGGCTTTCTTCTCAGTGTCTCCATATTCATTAGTGGGACCCTGATATAAAAAAAAACATCATTGATATGCTTGAATGCAAGTCTCCATGTTTCCCATCTGCGCGGCTCGCAGGAGAAGCGGACTTTTAATATTTCATCATATTATGTCTGCGATTCATTCAGCTTAATGGGAGGTCTCAGCTGCGGCTTCTTCTGCAGCAGCTGTTACTCATTTACACACATACTAAACACCACAGTCACCTCCTGTAATGTGGGGATCCAGGCTGACCCCACACCAGCGAGACAACATGCTGCTATTCTTATCACACAACCCAGAAGACATGGAGCCAAAACAACGACAAAGTGAGAAAACAAACTCCAATTATACAGAGCAGCATCAACTTCTCATTTATGCAAAGGATTAGATAAGACTACATACTAATCATCTAAGACTTGTCAACCCACATTTTACTTTGCAAATACATTACATCTCTTATCCTGTACTGATCCTGAGTTACATCCTGTATTATACCCCAGAGCTGCACTCACTATTCTGCTGGTGCAGTCACTGTGTACACACATTACATTACTGATCCTGAGTTACATCATGTATTATACTCCAGAGCTGCTCTCACTATTCTGCTGGTGCAGTCACTGTGTACAGACATTACATTACTGATCCTGAGTTACATCCTGTATTATACTCCAGAGCTGCACTCACTATTCTGCTGGTGCAGTCAATGTGTACATACATTACATTACTGATCCTGAATTACATCCTGTATTATACCCCAGAGCTGCACTCACTATTCTGCTGGTGCAGTCACTGTGTACATACATTACATTACTGATCCTGAGTTACATCCTGTATTATACCCCAGAGCTGCACTCACTATTCTGCTGGTGCAGTCACTGTGTACATACATTACATTAGTGATCCTGAGTTACATCCTGTATTATACCCCAGAGCTGCACTCACTATTCTGCTGGTGCAGTCACTGTGTACATACATTACATTAGTGATCCTGAGTTACATCCTGTATTATACCCCAGAGCTGCACTCACTATTCTGCTGGTGCAGTCACTGTGTACATACATTACATTACTGATCCTGAGTTACAGCCTGTGCTATACCCCAGAGCTGCACTCACTATTCTGCTGGTGCAGTCACTGTGTACATACATTACATTACTGATCCTGAGTTACATCCTGTATTATACTCCAGAGCTGCACTCACTATTCTGCTGGTGCAGTCACTGTGTACATACATTACATTACTGATCCTGAGTTACATCCTGTATTATACTCCAGAGCTGCACTCACTATTCTGCTGGTGCAGTCACTGTGTACATACATTACATTACCGATCCTGAGTTACATCCTGTATTATACCCCAGAGCTGCACTCACTATTCTGCCGGTGCAGTCACTGTGTACATACATTACATTACTGATTCTGAGTTACATCCTGTAGATCTTTTATTATTAAATTGAAAAACATAACAATAATAACAGAAACAAAACGGAAATATCAGCCAGAAAAAAATAATCAGTATACTGAACACTGGTCCAGCCGCTCATTCTCTCCTCTCACACATATTATACAGTATATACAGAATAACTATTTTGACCTTCTGGTCCGGTCACGAAACAAAATAATAATAACAAATAAAATAAACAATGGCAAACAAAAACTATATACATAAACTTTTTTTTTTTTTTTTTTTTCTTAGTTTTAAACAAAATAGCCACAAATTTAAACAAATATGTACAATACCAAGCTATCCTCCATTCCCAACCCCCCGCACTGACCTGAGAGCTGGTCCTGCGTCTCATGCCTCAGTCCATGTCCAACGTCCATAGGCCAGATCAGGCAGTGCCAGTTTTCCCCCCAAACAACCCAGTGTCCCATAGTCCCACAAGAAAAACCCACCTCCCCCCCTTTCCCACCACCCAACCTAACGCCTACACCCAAATCTATATCCCCATATACAATATATACAATATATACAGCAGCACACACCACAATAATTACAAAACACGACGCCCAAGTTCGGCGCCTGCAGCCCTACATCACTGTATAATGATCAAACAAAAATCTACAGTGTCAGCAGCAGCCCACCACCAGGAAAGGAGATGACCAGACTAGGGCACACTAAAAGAAAAGCCCCTCCAGAGGAGAGCGGCCCTCCGTGCGCCCAGTCTCCCATACTCCAGAGAGCGCACCTTCACCAGGTCACCGAGTATGGTCCTAAACACATCATCCACGGGGAGGATTTTTCGTTGCGTCGATACTAAGCACCGTGCGTTCCACGTGTGATACCTAACCACTGCACTAACTAGAAATAAGGTGCAACGGTCCCGACCACCAAGGTCTCCGAATGCTCCATAGGTCCATTCCGCATAGGAGAGACCGGCCAGCCGAGACCAGCCAATGAAGGCGCCCACCCTGTTGTACACCTCTGTGTTGAAGGGACAATGAAGCAGGAAATGGTCCATGCTTTCCAGCAAGGTACCACAATGCTCCCGAGGACAATTCCTGTCCTCAGAGCTCCTACACTTCAGATTGTCCCTCACACACAGTTTCCCATGGAAGCAGCGCCAAGCCAAGTCCCAAAACTTCGAGGGGATCCGGATAGAATTCAAAAGATGTAAACCCACCCCAAGATCCCGACTTGGGCAGTCCCTGAGCGCCAGAGGCCTCTGGAAATGGGTCAACAGAACCCTATTGTCAAGGAGTTTCCTTGGCAGAGTCCTGATCTCCCACATTCCCAGACCCCACCGACGAATTACCTTCAGAACCAAGGTAGCGTAAGCCGGAAGATGTCCATGCGGTGTGCGAAGATCCTTCACTTGCCCTCCTGTCTCCCATTCCTGGAAGAAAGGCTGAAACCATCCCCTACAGGAGAATACCCACGGAGGAGCCCTCTCTTTCCAGAGGTTTGCGATATTGATCTTAATGAAGGTATCCACAAGGAATACCACAGGGTTGACCATACCCAACCCTCCTAGTCTCCTCGTACGGTAAGTAACCTCCCTCTTGACCAGGTTCAGTCTATTCCCCCATAACAGTTGGAAGAACAAACTGTAGACCCGAGTCCAGAGAGATTCCGGCAAGATGCACACACTGCCCAGATAAATCAGTAAAGGGAGCAGGTAAGTTTTGATCAGGTTTACCCTTTCCCTTAGGGTCAAAGACCAACCCTTCCATTGGTTCACCTTCTGAGTGGCGATCTCTAGCCTGCTGTCCCAATTTTGTTTGGGGTAATCCCCCTGGCCAAAATCGATGCCAAGGATTTTTGCAGAGATTTTGGGTCCTGGAAGGGTGTCCGGGAGATCAAAACCAGGATCTCCTCCTCCCAGCCAGAGACTCTCACACTTATCCCGGTTGATCTTGGACCCGGATGCCTCCGAGTAGCGATCTACCTCTGACATCAGCAACCCTGCCTCCTCGTGAGAGGAAACAAACACGGTGACATCATCGGCATACGCCACCACCCTCAGAGTGGCCTCCGGTGCTGCCTGGTCCATCCCGATCCCGGCCAACGGTCCACGCTCCACCCTCCTAACAAGAGGGTCAATCGCAAACACGTACAGCAGCGGGCTCAAGGGACAACCCTGGCGAACACCGGACCCAACCTCAAAAGAGCTGCCAATCCAACCATTCACAAGCGGGAAACTCTCTGCCCCACTGTACAAGGTCTTAAGCCAATCAACAAACCCCCCCGGCAGGCCATATCTCAGAAGGACGGACCAGAGGTACTCGTGATTAACCCGATCAAACGCTTTTGCCTGGTCCAGTGACAGCATGTACCCCTTCCAGTGACCAGCCCTACCCTGCTCCACTGCCTCCCGGACACAGAGCACAGCACTAAATGTGCTGCGGCCTGGAACAGAGCAATGCTGGGCCTCCGAAAGGAGTCGGGGTGCAAATTTCACCAGCCGATTAAACAGCACCTTTGCCAGAACCTTCCTGTCTGCATTGAGAAGCGCTATGGGACGCCAATTCTCAATGCAAGATGGGTCCTTACCCTTTGACAAGATGATCAGAGCAGACCTCCTCATTGACTTCGGCAGAGTGCCCGAGGAAAGACACTCATTGAATACCTCAGTCAAGAGGGGAACCAAAACGTCCTTAAAGGTCTTATAGAATTCAGATGTTAAGCCATCTGGACCAGGCGATTTTTTTTGGGCAAGCCCTTCAATCGCCAACTGAACTTCCTCTTCCCTGATCATTTCTGTCAAACTGTCAAGAGAGGGGTCTACCCCTGGTTCGGGGACGGCTTCAGCCAGGAAAGCCGACATCTCATCCCAATCAAGATCCCTCTTCCCCAAGAGGTGCGAGTAGAAGGATCTGACAACCTCCAGGATCCCTGATCTGGATCGCCTCAGGGACCCCGTAGTGTCGACCAGTCCTGTAACTACTTTACTATTCACTGACATCTTGCAGTTTCTGTAAGGGTCGGGCGAGCGGTACTTCCCGTAATCCCTCTCAAAAACCAAAGATGCGTGTCTATCGTACTGACACCTCATAAGCAAAGATTTCACTCTGGAGATCTCCTCGCGGCTACCTCCAGTTGAGACAAGATGTTCGAGTTTCCTCCTCAGACCCTGATACAGGCGGTACCTGCTCAGATTCCTGAGGCTCGAGAGCTGGCGGAAGAATCTCGCCACCCTTTCCTTGAACATCTCCCACCACTCTGACTTACTACTACAAAGATCCAGTAAGGGTACCTGGCTCTGAAGAAAATCCTCAAAGGACTGTCTTATCTCCGCTTCTTCCAAGAGAGAGGAATTGAGCCTCCAAAAGCCTCTTCCCATCCGGAGGGTCTCTGTAACATTCAGAGAAAACAAAATTAAACAGTGGTCGGAGAACTCCACCTCAACAACAGACACTGCTGAAGAGACAGCTTCCTCCTTTAAATAAAACCTATCTATTCTGGACCTACAGTTACCTCTATGATAGGTGAACCCCTCGTGGCCTGGGGTGTGCCGAATGTGGACATCCAGCAGGCGAGCCTCACTAGCTATACTATTAAGGGCGACGCTATCATAAGTCAGCTTGTCTCTGGAACCTCTTCTATCTCGGGGCCTCGTGACAGCATTGAAGTCCCCTCCAAAGACAACCTGCCGACTTGTAAAAAGGTAGGGCTTCATCCTCATAAAGAGACACTTCCGGTCCCACTTAGATTGGGGACCATAGATGTTGATGAGCCGGAGCTCTTGTCCCTTCATGAGGACATCTAAGATCAGGCACCTCCCCATTTCTAACTCAATAACCCGTCGGCATTCCACCGGTGCGGTAAAAAGGACCGCCACTCCGCTATACGGCTCGGCCGCAAGAGACCAATAGGAGGGCCCGAGTCTCCACTCCCTCTTAGCTTTAAACACATCTGCCATGTTTGGCAGCCTGGTCTCTTGCAAAAAGAAAATGTCAGCTTCAACCCGGCTGAGAAAATCAAAGGCCGCAAATCTAGCTGTATTTGACTTTATGCTGGCGACATTAATGGACGCCAGCGTCAACGGAGTGGGTTCCGCCATCATTGGTGATTGAGTTAGATGGCTTTCTTTTTCCCACTACCCTTATCCTCTGCCTCAGAGGAGGAATCCTTCCCCCTCTTTAATGACAATGAGGTATCCATTCCCATGTGTTTTTTATTTTTATCGTCCTCGTCTCCGGACTCTGGGCCAGTCCCTCCCTCCAAGGATCTTACATTCCCCGAAGAAGGAGACTCGGCGTCCCCTGTGAGCCCCGCCGAAGCCAGAACCTCACCCTCAGCTTCCTCCTCAGAGGAAGAGATGTTTTCAAGGGCTTGGAACCGGTTAGAAAGACCAACCAGAGGGGAGTCGGTTTTTCCTTCCTTAGGTACCTTGGTCAGAGCGGGAGAAGATTTTTTATCTCCCTTCTTTCTCTTCTTTTTGGTGCCGAGCTTACGCTTGTTCTCTAGCCACTGCCTATTATCCTCATCCATACTTTCATAATGGGAGGACTCTGAGGCAGTGGCACTATCCTCCCTGTGGATCCTCCTGACCTCCTCATCCAACTCATCATCCCTCGGGGCCTCAGCAGCAAGACTGGCGTCCAGGACAGGAGCCGCCCCAGTAGCCCGAGGCTCGCCCAGCTCCCTATCCTGTCTGCGCTTGTCTAGACGCCTTAGCTGGGCAGGCGTCTTTTTATTGCTTTTCTTCCTTGGCCCCTCAGCTCCCTCACCCCTGCTAGTCCCTTCCCCAGCAGAATCAGCCTCACGGCTTTCTCCCACCGGGGTCACGACTGCGTTAGCGAAAGAGCGAGGACAACGGCTGAATGGGTGACCTAACTCACCACACAGGTGGCACCTAATCTCCACACAAGATGCAGCAAGATGGCCAATATCCCCACACAATGCACACTTCTGCACAGTGCAGTTTGCGCTGAAGTGTGTGGGGTCGCCGCACCTGTGACAGAGCTTCGGTTGCCCCTGGTAGAAGACCAGGATACGATCCCTACCCAGGAAGGCAGATGATGGTATGTGGGCAACCGTACCCCCTGAACGCTTAAGTTTTACCATAAACGTCCAGGCCCCTGACCAGATACCAAACTCGTCACGGTTTTTCTTTGGCATTTCTACCACCTCTCCATACCGGCCAAGCCACGTCATGATGTCGTAACAAGAAAGCGACTCGTTACAAGTCATCACGGTCACTTTCTTGACTTGGTTTTGGCGAGACACCACCTGAACGGTAAAGTCTCGCCAGCCAGGCTCATTTTTTGCCAACTCATAGTTCGACCAGAAGAGCTCAAGCCCCTCCGGCCGAACAAAGCTGACATCAAACTCAGGTGTGGAATAGGGATGTATCAAGGCATAGATGTCAATCGCCTTGAAGCCCATCCTCAGCAGGAGCTCCACAACCTTCGACCTTGGAGGACATGCATCACTGCCCCTCCACCGAAGACGGACCACATTCCTACGCACACTACCTGGCCCAGCTGTTGGGAGGGACCACACTGTATCCCCCCCTCTTTGCTCTCGGAAGGCCCCGAGGCCATGCCTCTCTATCCAGAAGGATAGATCAACCTCTCGACCCTCTACCATTAGTGATCTCTCTCCCCTCTTTAGAGCCTCCAGGAGACGCCGTTGCAACATGCCGTCCCCAGAGCCCAGAGACGAGGAGGATGCCCTATTTCCCCCGGAGGTGACAGCGGCAAAACTCCTGACAGGTGCTGCCACCACCGGGGGGGCAACCGGACCAGTGACCACATCCACACCAACAGCATCACCATTACCCACCTCCATAACCCCCTCACCCTCTACCAAACCAGCAACCACACCACTAGACAAAGACTTTTCCTCATCCATACCCACCACCACATTCACTCCTGCTGGACCAGTGACAACAGGGGGTGACACTTTGACCTCCGCATCATCAGGCACAAGGGGCTGAGTCTCCTCCACAGAACTGGAGGCGACCTCACCCCTGGTCTTACGTGTGCCCTCCGCATCATCAGATGATATTTTCTGCTGCTTTACTGCTGACACCAGGCGCCGCTGATCTTTCGCCGCTGTGGCGCGCCGCTGATCCTTCATATCAGCATCTTGTTTACCAGCGACGCCAACACAGAACAGGACTTTAGTGGGAGGACCAGAACGCCCAGCCCCGGTAACCCCCTCACACTGCCGCCGCTTCTCAACTAAGTGATCAGCGGCAACAGCATTCAGGGGCACCGAGGCTACCGGAGCTGCCCCTGACACCGGGCTGCTCCCCCCTCCCACTGGGGAGCGCACCACAGTGTCGTGGCCTGATTTTTCGCCTGCCGCCGGGCCGCCCTCACTGTCCAGCCTCTCGGCTGATGCACCTGCTGCTACGTCCCTGCTACTACAAGCAGAAACGGAGCTCTGCGCCTCACTACCGTGCTTTGTAATCTCCCCGTGCCTTTGCACCGGATCCACAGCAGAACCCGGGCTGGGCTGGGCAACGGGGCTTATACAGCGAGCTGACCCTGCAGCCGACTCAGGGGGTACAGGGAGGGGGGCATACACATAGCTTACCGCTTCCTGCAGCTTTGGCTTGGTGGTTTTCTTTGCCTTTTTTTTCTGGCCCCCAGGTGCCTCCTCTGGTAAATCATCACCAAGATGGAAGTTCTGAAGGCACACTGGGGACTCCAGGAGCTTGATCTCTGCCATTAGCGCCCCTCCCTGGCCGATGTTGTCACTGTCCTCCCCAGAGCCAGCAGAACTGCGACGAGATGTCATTGTCGCCTGTCCAGCAGGGAGCTCGCTGCACGTGGCCTGTGAGTGACTAAGCAGGCTGCCAGGTGGGGCTTTCTGCTGGTCATCCTCCTTCTCCTCATCATCATCATCATCATCCACCTGGCTCCCAGGCTGCAGCCCCATCTGCCTTTGCTCTCTGTTATCAGCCATTTCTCTAAATCGGTCTTCATTTATAAGCTTTTCTTTAAATGGTCCACTTTTTTCACGAATAAATGCTTTTCTTACCTCCAGGTCATTAATTTCAAGCTTCAGGATCTTTACCTCCGCCTGGAATTGCGTCTTCCTGGGTCTGGAGGCGCCTGCAGCTTTTGCGCTTGTGCAGCGCAGCTCCTCCCGCAGCCTTCTCAGTGTCTTACTCGCATCTTCGTACTCACGAAGGTGGCTCATGACCCGGGAGGCATAGGTGGACACAGACTCCCGGGGTCTCTGCAACGCCCAACCCTCCTCAGTGAGGTCGGCCTCACCTCCGTGAGCACTCAGCTTTCCTCCGGAAGGACCACCATCCTGCACGCTAGCAGGCTTCTCCTTCATGGAAGCCTTGCGGCTTCTCTGGGTCTCTGCAGACCTGGGGGGAGTAGGAGCCACATTGCTGCGACTCCTGGTGGAGCGTCTCACCCCCGAATCTTCTGATGTGCAGGCTGGTTGCTGGTTCCTTCTGCCCCCCGCCAGCCTGGTCCGGGAAGCAGAAGCCTGGGACTTGGCCCCCTCATTCATCCCAGGAAACCCACTCCCTCCCTGGGTAAGAGAGAGAGCAGGTCCCCGGGCGGAGAGGTGGTGATTCCAAGGAGCTCAGGAGCACACAGCAGGTTCAGCAGCGACCGCACCCACAATTAGGACAATGAGCAGCAGCTGAGCAGAGCTGCACCCACTATCCTGCTGGTGCAGTCACTGTGTACATACATTACATTACCGATCCTGAGTTACATCCTGTATTATACCCCAGAGCTGCACTCACTATTCTGCCGGTGCAGTCACTGTGTACATACATTACATTACTGATTCTGAGTTACATCCTGTATTATACGCCAGAGCTGCACTCACTATTCTTCTGGTGCAGTCACTGTGTACATACATTACATTACTGATCCTGAGTTACATCCTGTATTATACCCCAGAGCTGCACTCACTATTCTGCCGGTGCAGTCACTGTGTACATACATTACATTACTGATTCTGAGTTACATCCTGTATTATACGCCAGAGCTGCACTCACTATTCTGCCGGTGCAGTCACTGTGTACATACATTACATTACTGATTCTGAGTTACATCCTGTATTATACCCCAGAGCTGCACTAACTATTCTGCTGGTGCTGTCACTGTGTACATACATTACATTACCGATCCTGAGTTACATCCTGTATTATACCCCAGAGCTGCACTCACTATTCTGCTGGTGCTGTCACTGTGTACATACATTACATTACCGATCCTGAGTTACATCCTGTATTATACCCCAGAGCTGCACTAACTATTCTGCTGGTGCTGTCACTGTGTACATACATTACATTACCGATCCTGAGTTACCTCCTGTATTATTCTCCAGAGCTGCACTCACTATTCTCCTGGTGCAGTCACTGTGTACATACATTACATTACTGATCCTGAGTTACATCCTGTATTATACTCCAGAGCTGCACTCACTATTCTGCTGGTGCAGTCACTGTGTACATACATTACATTACTGATCCTGAGTTACATCCTGTATTATACCCCAGAGCTGCACTCACTATTCTGCTGGTGCACTCACTGTGTACATACATTACATTACTGATCCTGAGTTACATCCTGTATTATACCCCAGAGCTGCACTCACTATTCTGCTGGTGGAGTCACTGTGTACATACATTACATTACTGATCCTGAGTTATATCCTGTATTATACTCCAGAGCTGCACTCACTATTCTGCTGGTGCAGTCACTGTGTACATACATTACATTACTGATCCTGAGTTATATCCTGTATTATACTCCAGAGCTGCACTCACTATTCTGCTGGTGCAGTCACTGTGTACATACATTACATAGGATACTGATAACCCACCTAAGAAATTAGTTATAACATTCTCAAGATGAGAAGCATGTACCCTTTATGTGCCAGAGTCCTTGTTCAACTACACTTGTGCTGTGTTCTCAGAGGCGTAATGTTTAGCTCTGGACATTGTAATGATTCTTTTTATTGTTTTTCCTGTTTAAAAATTTCAATAAATATATTTACTGAAAAAAAAGAAATTAGTGTTAACAACATATTTTTGTACAATTTCCCTATTCGCGATGACTCTATAGTCCTCTTGACCCTATAACAATATTTCAGGAGATATAAAGTCATCATAAAACTCCAGAGCGGTGGAAAAGTAAGAATTAAACAGAATTCTGACCTGAGCAGCTGAACTCGTGTTTCTGGACTTCCGCCACGTTAAGTCCGCGGAGCTGGAGCGGCCCTGTGCACTGTGTGAAGAGGCCAATGGTCGGTCTTTGGCGAAGCCACTGAGAAAGCCAGGCCAAGTGACAGTCACAGAACAAGTTGTTAGAATGGAGCCGGCTGGAAGAAAGACAGAAGACGATCAGAAGATCACGTAAAATAACTCGTACGTCATAGCACAGCTTCACAGCTTCACTGTTTACATTATAGACACAAACAGTCACATACGGTAGAATGCACGGCTACAATGAAAGGTTACACTGAAACACTCCAACATCCTCAACATTAAACACTTGTCCTGATAATTCCCTGCTCACACAGCTGCAAGGCTTGTAATGAGGCAGAGCTCTGGAAGACGAGGAGTTACACAACTGTACAAGTAGGACATCTCAGTGCAGGTTTAGCACATTCCTGACTCCACCATAAACATGAAAGTTCAGCATAATTATGTCAAAGAAAAGAGGAGAAAAAGCTTCTCAATTGGTTGCTTATAGCCACAAGGACAAAGGACCGAACATATCAAAATCCGACATGCCTAATCTTTCCTTTCTCTTCTGCCTATGAGAATAAATAGGACACCATACACATAAGATCACTATTTCATACATATGACCAACTTAACCAGTCCAAGTCCGGACCATTTACCCCCCTAGTTGTAAAAAAAAAAGATTTGTGTTTGGTTGTTCAAGTAATTTTTGCGTCTTTTTTTGTGATACCTGGAGCTTCATTTTTATGTCACATTCTCTGTCTTTTTTATGCTAATATTGGGCGATATTGGTGGAACAATAATGGAAACATGTGTCTGTTTTTCTAATTTTTTTCTTTATGACCACGAAAAATTACTAAAGTGAATATAAAAATGTGTTCCTCATTCTGTAACAAATGATTTTATATATCAGACTCATTTGCTTTAATTGTCGGGGCGGGGCTAGTAACAGCAATTTAGATTAACAGTGGTGCTTTTTTTCATATATTTTTATTTTATACCTGTTATTTTTTCTTTTTTTTTTCATGCATTTTTCACATTGTGCCCCCTCCATAAAATCATAAAAGACCTTTGGGGGGAGAGCATTTATATATTGATATATTTTAATTTTCATCTTATTTCCCTTAACTGGGGCTTGTATAATAACTCCCCGTCACGGGGTTACCACAACAGAGAGGAGCCAGAAGACCACAGCTTCTGATTGCTCCTACTCCAGCCCTGAAAAGAAGCACTTCATTTTCTTTTTAAATGGTGTTAATTTCTTTTGGCAGAACAGAGGTTAATCGGCCATGTTGGGAGCTCTGGGAGTTTGAGCCTTCAGCTGAGCTCCGTTAGCCACTCCCATTCCTTATATAATCTGGGTCCTGATTTAATCCATGTCAGAGCTAGCTGTTATGGTTCTCAATGGCAAGAGAACATAGCCCAGCAAACATGAGTACTAGCTCTTGGAAGGATGGAAACTAAACTGACCATGAACTAAACCTGCCGCACAACTAACAGTAGCCGGGTAGCGTTGCCTACGTTTTTTATCCCTAGACGCCCAGCGCCGGCCGGAGGACTAACTAATCCTGGCAGAGGAAAATATAGTCCTGGCTCACCTCTAGAGAAATTTCCCCGATAGGCAGACAGAGGCCCCCACATATATTGGCGGTGATTTTAGATGAAATGACAAACGTAGTATGAAAATAGGTTTAGCAAAATTGAGGTCCGCTTACTAGATAGCAGGAAGACAGAAAGGGCACTTTCATGGTCAGCTGAAAACCCTATCAAAATACCATCCTGAAATTACTTTAAGACTCTAGTATTAACTCATAACATCAGAGTGGCAATTTCAGATCACAAGAGCTTTCCAGACACAGAAACGAAACTACAGCTGTGAACTGGAACAAAATGCAAAAACAAACGAGGACTAAAGTCCAACTTAGCTGGGAGTTGTCTAGCAGCAGGAACATGCACAGAAAGGCTTCTGATTACAATGTTGACCGGCATGGAAGTGACAGAGGAGCAAGGTTAAATAGCGACTCCCACATCCTGATGGAAACAGGTGAACAGAGGGGATGATGCACACCAGTTCAATTCCACCAGTGGCCACCGGGGGAGCCCAAAATCCAATTTCACAACAGTACCCCCCCCTCAAGGAGGGGGCACCGAACCCTCACCAGAACCACCAGGGCGATCAGGATGAGCCCTATGAAAGGCACGGACCAGATCGGAGGCATGAACATCAGAGGCAGTCACCCAAGAATTATCCTCCTGACCGTATCCCTTCCATTTGACCAGATACTGGAGTTTCCGTCTGGAAACACGGGAGTCCAAGATTTTTTCCACAACGTACTCCAACTCGCCCTCAACCAACACCGGAGCAGGAGGCTCAACGGAAGGCACAACCGGTACCTCATACCTGCGCAATAATGACCGATGAAAAACATTATGAATAGAAAAAGATGCAGGGAGGTCCAAACGGAAGGACACAGGGTTAAGAATCTCCAATATCTTGTACGGGCCGATGAACCGAGGCTTAAACTTAGGAGAAGAAACCCTCATAGGGACAAAACGAGAAGACAACCACACCAAGTCCCCAACACAAAGCCGAGGACCAACCCGACGCCGGCGGTTGGCAAAAAGCTGAGTCTTCTCCTGGGACAACTTCAAATTGTCCACTACCTGCCCCCAAATCTGATGCAACCTCTCCACCACAGCATCCACTCCAGGACAATCCGAAGATTCCACCTGACCAGAAGAAAATCGAGGATGAAACCCCGAATTACAGAAAAAAGGAGACACCAAGGTGGCAGAGCTGGCCCGATTATTGAGGGCAAACTCCGCTAAAGGCAAAAAAGCAACCCAATCATCCTGATCTGCAGACACAAAACACCTCAAATATGTCTCCAAGGTCTGATTCGTCCGCTCGGTCTGGCCATTAGTCTGAGGATGGAAAGCAGACGAGAAAGACAAATCTATGCCCATCCTAGCACAGAATGCTCGCCAAAATCTAGACACGAACTGGGTACCTCTGTCAGAAACGATATTCTCCGGAATACCATGCAAACGGACCACATTTTGAAAAAACAGAGGAACCAACTCGGAAGAAGAAGGCAACTTAGGCAGGGGAACCAAATGGATCATCTTAGAGAAACGGTCACACACCACCCAGATGACAGACATCTTCTGAGAAACAGGAAGATCCGAAATAAAATCCATCGAGATGTGCGTCCAGGGCCTCTTCGGGATAGGCAAGGGCAACAACAATCCACTAGCCCGAGAACAACAAGGCTTGGCCCGAGCACAAACGTCACAAGACTGCACAAAGCCTCGCACATCTCGAGACAGGGAAGGCCACCAGAAGGACCTTGCCACCAAATCCCTGGTACCAAAGATTCCAGGATGACCTGTCAACGCAGAAGAATGAACCTCAGAAATGACTTTACTGGTCCAATCATCAGGAACAAACAGTCTACCAGGTGGGCAACGATCAGGTCTATCCGCCTGAAACTCCTGCAAGGCCCGCCGCAGGTCTGGAGAAACGGCAGACAATATCACTCCATCCTTAAGGATACCTGTAGGTTCAGAGTTACCAGGGGAGTCAGGCTCAAAACTCCTAGAAAGGGCATCCGCCTTAACATTCTTAGAACCCGGCAGGTAGGACACCACAAAATTAAACCGAGAGAAAAACAACGACCAGCGCGCCTGTCTAGGATTCAGGCGTCTGGCGGACTCAAGATAAATTAGATTTTTGTGGTCAGTCAATACCACCACCTGATGTCTAGCCCCCTCAAGCCAATGACGCCACTCCTCAAAAGCCCACTTCATGGCCAAAAGCTCCCGATTCCCAACATCATAATTCCGCTCGGCGGGCGAAAATTTACGCGAGAAAAAGGCACAAGGTCTCATCACGGAACAATCGGAACTTCTCTGCGACAAAACTGCCCCAGCTCCGATTTCAGAAGCGTCGACCTCAACCTGAAAAGGAAGAGCAACATCAGGCTGACGCAACACAGGGGCGGAAGAAAAGCGGCGCTTAAGCTCCCGAAAGGCCTCCACAGCAGCAGGGGACCAATCAGCAACATCAGCACCCTTCTTAGTCAAATCAGTCAATGGTTTAACAACATCAGAAAAACCAGCAATAAATCGACGATAAAAGTTAGCAAAGCCCAAAAATTTCTGAAGACTCTTAAGAGAAGAGGGTTGCGTCCAATCACAAATAGCCTGAACCTTGACAGGATCCATCTCGATGGAAGAGGGGGAAAAAATATATCCCAAAAAGGAAATCTTTTGAACCCCAAAAACGCACTTAGAACCCTTCACACACAAGGAATTAGACCGCAAAACCTGAAAAACCCTCCTGACCTGCTGGACATGAGAGTCCCAGTCATCCGAAAAAATCAAAATATCATCCAGATACACAATCATAAATTTATCCAAATAATCACGGAAAATGTCATGCATAAAGGACTGAAAGACTGAAGGGGCATTTGAAAGACCAAAAGGCATCACCAAATACTCAAAGTGGCCCTCGGGCGTATTAAATGCGGTCTTCCACTCATCCCCCTGCTTAATTCGCACCAAATTATACGCCCCACGGAGATCTATCTTAGAGAACCACTTGGCCCCCTTTATGCGAGCAAACAAATCAGTCAGCAGTGGCAACGGATATTGATATTTAACCGTGATTTTATTCAAAAGCCGATAATCAATACACGGTCTCAAAGAGCCATCTTTCTTAGCCACAAAGAAAAAACCGGCTCCTAAGGGAGATGACGAAGGACGAATATGTCCCTTTTCCAAGGACTCCTTTATATATTCTCGCATAGCAGCATGTTCAGGCACAGACAGATTAAATAAACGACCCTTAGGGTATTTACTACCCGGAATCAAATCTATGGCACAATCGCACTCCCGGTGCGGAGGTAATGAACCAAGCTTAGGTTCTTCAAAAACGTCACGAAATTCAGTCAAGAATTCAGGAATCTCAGAGGGAATAGATGATGAGATGGAAACCACAGGTACGTCCCCATGCGTCCCCTTACATCCCCAGCTTAACACAGACATAGCTTTCCAGTCAAGGACTGGGTTATGAGATTGCAGCCATGGCAATCCAAGCACCAACACATCATGTAGGTTATACAGCACAAGAAAGCGAATAATCTCCTGATGATCCGGATTAATCCGCATTGTTACTTGTGTCCAGTATTGTGGTTTATTACTAGCCAATGGGGTGGAGTCAATCCCCTTCAGGGGTATAGGAGTTTCAAGAGGCTCCAAATCATACCCACAGCGTTTGGCAAAGGACCAATCCATAAGACTCAAAGCGGCGCCAGAGTCGACATAGGCATCCGCGGTAATAGATGATAAAGAACAAATCAGGGTCACAGATAGAATAAACTTAGACTGTAAAGTGCCAATTGAAACAGACTTATCAAGCTTCTTAGTACGCTTAGAGCATGCTGATATAACATGAGTTGAATCACCGCAATAGAAGCACAACCCATTTTTTCGTCTTAAATTCTGCCGTTCACTTCTGGACAGAATTCTATCACATTGCATATTCTCTGGCGTCTTCTCAGTAGACACCGCCAAATGGTGCACAGGTTTGCGCTCCCGCAGACGCCTATCGATCTGGATAGCCATTGTCATGGACTCATTCAGACCCGCAGGCACAGGGAACCCCACCATAACATCCTTAATGGCATCAGAGAGACCCTCTCTGAAATTCGCCGCCAGGGCGCACTCATTCCACTGAGTAAGCACAGCCCATTTACGGAATTTCTGGCAGTATATTTCAGCTTCGTCTTGCCCCTGAGATAGGGACATCAAGGCCTTTTCCGCCTGAAGCTCTAACTGAGGTTCCTCATAAAGCAACCCCAAGGCCAGAAAAAACGCATCCACATTGAGCAACGCAGGATCCCCTGGAGCCAATGCAAAAGCCCAATCCTGAGGGTCGCCCCGGAGCAAGGAAATCACAATCCTGACCTGCTGAGCAGGATCTCCAGCAGAGCGAGATTTCAGGGACAAAAACAACTTGCAATTATTTTTAAAATTTTGAAAGCAAGATCTATTCCCCGAGAAAAATTCAGGCAAAGGAATTCTAGGTTCAGATATAGGAACATGAACAACAAAATCTTGTAAATTTTGAACTTTCGTGGTGAGATTATTCAAACCTGCAGCTAAACTCTGAATATCCATTTTAAACAGGTGAACACAGAGCCATTCCAGGATTAGAAGGAGAGAGAGAGAGAGAGAAAGGCTGCAATATAGGCAGACTTGCAAGAGATTCAATTACAAGCACACTCAGAACTGAAGGGAAGGGGAAAAAAAAAAAAAAAAATCTTCAGCAGACTTCTATTTTCTCTCCTTTCTCTGTCAATTAATTTAACCCTTTTTGGGCCGGTCAAACTGTTATGGTTCTCAATGGCAAGAGAACATAGCCCAGCAAACATGAGTACTAGCTCTTGGAAGGATGGAAACTAAACTGACCATGAACTAAACCTGCCGCACAACTAACAGTAGCCGGGTAGCGTTGCCTACGTTTTTTATCCCTAGACGCCCAGCGCCGGCCGGAGGACTAACTAATCCTGGCAGAGGAAAATATAGTCCTGGCTCACCTCTAGAGAAATTTCCCCGATAGGCAGACAGAGGCCCCCACATATATTGGCGGTGATTTTAGATGAAATGACAAACGTAGTATGAAAATAGGTTTAGCAAAATTGAGGTCCGCTTACTAGATAGCAGGAAGACAGAAAGGGCACTTTCATGGTCAGCTGAAAACCCTATCAAAATACCATCCTGAAATTACTTTAAGACTCTAGTATTAACTCATAACATCAGAGTGGCAATTTCAGATCACAAGAGCTTTCCAGACACAGAAACGAAACTACAGCTGTGAACTGGAACAAAATGCAAAAACAAACGAGGACTAAAGTCCAACTTAGCTGGGAGTTGTCTAGCAGCAGGAACATGCACAGAAAGGCTTCTGATTACAATGTTGACCGGCATGGAAGTGACAGAGGAGCAAGGTTAAATAGCGACTCCCACATCCTCATGGAAACAGGTGAACAGAGGGGATGATGCACACCAGTTCAATTCCACCAGTGGCCACCGGGGGAGCCCAAAATCCAATTTCACAACAGCTAGCTTATGCAGCATAGCATGGAGGAGAGGTGGTTTTGGTGTTTATATGAGAAGGAGTTTTGGAGGAGTTATCTGTGACTGTTGCATGGGTTAGTAAGTGTGATAATTCCCTTCCCTCCTATTACTTTGGATACTCCCCCGTCCTCCACTTCCCAGTGCATTCCCTTGTTATATGTGAGTGAATATTTCTATGCCTGGTATTTTCAGTTACCCCTTCTTCGTGTTGCCTTGTTCATCGGGTTGGTGTACTGCAGTGCACGGTAGCACCCCTCTTCCCTGGGTGAGGGAAGAGAACAGACTGAGGGCTGATTCAGGAGATAAGGCATGGGTGGCGGCCCCGGCATCTTCACCTTCAGAAGTATCCTGGGCAATAGGGACGGCTAGGGCGCCCCCTAGTGTTAGGGACAGGGAAGGAGACCCTGGTCCCGGGTCACCTGACAGCTGAGTTGTGACACTACAGTTACAGGGGAATGCTATGACCTCTTCTATGACCCAGCAGCCCTTGTTCTCTCCTGATACACGGGGATCACACGTTCACTGTATATGAAGGTTGGAAGCTCCTTCATCGTTTCTTATTATTGCATACAGAGCGCTTGATTAGCGCGATGGAGAAGGCAGAGACGGTAATAAACCATTTGTGCCTTCTCTATGTCGACTTCAATGAAATTTAAAGAGGTTGTCCCATTACAGAAATCTTAGTCCCAGACTACCTAGGAAATAATCCAATTCTGTCTTCTTCTCGGGGTCCATGTTTGCTCCTGCGCGGTTGCAGAATTTTCCAAAAGCAGAAACCTCCTATAAAACTCCTCCCTGTTCCATCTGCGGGTCGTGTGTTTTCACCTTTTGGAGTAAAATCTCATGTTTTATTAACCCCAGAATAAACGGAATATTATCTAAAGCTTGACAATGACGAATAATTAAATGCCTTTTAAGATGCCTCCTAGAAAGCTTCTCATTGCGATCATTTCATCCCTCGTCGTCTCCAGACTTATTACCATCCTTCCGCAGCCTATCCCACCAGATATGGCATTGTCATGTAAATATGGAAAAGACTCATTTATTCCCAACGCGAATAATAATTCCATCTCAACACACAAAGTAATAGGCTGAAATAGGATTAGGATATATTACATATTGCATGAGTAACGGAGTTATTACGGGATAAAGCTTTTACGGCCTCTTGTTAGTCAGGCGTGACATTCCATTAACCGCCAGCAAAACGACACGCGACAGCAGCGAAACGTCCCCGGTAATATGGGCGAGCCTCCGTCCTGGTAACATAATATCAGGCAATTCTTAATTAAAAGGAAATTAATAATTAAAACTGATCCTGGACGTATTCAGCTAATGCGTAAAGATATATATCGCATATCATGGAGGATGACAGATTAAGTATTTTCTCATTGGTCACAGAATACTAATAGTTCCTTCTATTAAATGACGAATAAAAAAAAGGTTTTCAAGACTTAAAAAAAATTAATAATAATCTGCTTTTTTTTTCTCCAGAAACAGCACCACTTCTGTCATCAGGCTGTGTCTGGTACTGCACCCCCATTTAAGAGAGTGTGACTGATCTGCAATGTTAGGCGCAGCCTGAAGACAGGAGAGGAGCTGTATCTGGGTAAAAAAATAATTCTAACGCCGGACAACCCGTCTGATCTGATTAAGTCTATAAGGTGGTAAGTGCTACATAACATGAAGATTATCATGTCCTATAGATTGCAAGCCCCTCCGTAGAACGCTGACACTTTGCGTAATTTTGCATCTGTTATATTGATGTAATCTTACTCATATGTGCAGCACTGAATTAATGTCGCTTTAAAAAATAAATAATAAGAATGCAGCTTGCATTTAATGATTGTCAATGGCGTCATATTGTGACACGTGAGGTAAGATGACCACATGACCATTGAAAAAATCCAAACTGATTTTGTGTTAGTTATTGGCTAATTGTTAGATTTATTTGACAGACTAATTGTAAGACATTTTACTATCTAACAACGACAGTGATTGACAAAAGGGTCTCAGGAAGATGCTGTGTTATTTGAATGGGTTCATCTATAAACAATATTTATTACCGACCCACAGAATATGTGATAAAGGTATGACCATTCACCATGAAAATACGGGTCCCTTATCCCTGAGTAAAAGAAGTAATGGTGACTATATGCCACCCATCTATATAGAGTATATAACACAGGAACAATAGGTGATATCACAGCTCACCTCCTCCTCCTGTACAATGACTGATAACACCTCTATATACAGTAGATAACACAGGATCCACCATTCACAATAGGTGATGTCACAGCTCACCTCCTCCTTCTGTACAATGACTGATAACACCTCTATATACAGTAGATAACACAGACTCCACCATTCACAATAGGTGATGTCACAGCTCACCTCCTCCTCCTGTACAATGACTGATAACACCTCTATATACAGTAGATAACACAGACTCCACCATTCACAATAGATGATATCACAGCTCACCTCCTCCTCCTGTACAATGACTGATAACACCTCTATATACAGTAGATAACACAGACTCCACCATTCACAATAGATGATATCACAGCTCACCTCCTCCTCCTCCTGTACAATGACTGATAACATCTCTATGTACTGTAGATAACACAAGATCCACCATTCACAATAGGTGATGTCACAGCTCACCTCCTCCTGTTCAATGACTGATAACACCTCTATATACAGTAGATAACACAGGATCCACCATTCACAATAGGTGATGTCACAGCTCACCTCCTCCTTCTGTACAATGACTGATAACACCTCTATATACAGTAGATAACACAGACTCCACCATTCACAATAGGTGATGTCACAGCTCACCTCCTCCTCCTGTACAATGACTGATAACACCTCTATATACAGTAGATAACACAGACTCCACCATTCACAATAGATGATATCACAGCTCACCTCCTCCTCCTGTACAATGACTGATAACACCTCTATATACAGTAGATAACACAGACTCCACCATTCACAATAGATGATATCACAGCTCACCTCCTCCTCCTCCTGTACAATGACTGATAACATCTCTATGTACTGTAGATAACACAAGATCCACCATTCACAATAGGTGATGTCACAGCTCACCTCCTCCTGTTCAATGACTGATAACACCTCTATATACAGCAGATAACACAGGATCCATCTTTCACAATATGTGATGTTACAGCTCACCTCCTCCTCCTGTACAATGACTGATAACACCTCTGTATACAGTAGATAACACAGGATCCACCATTCACAATAGGTGATGTCACAGTTCACTTCCTCCTGTACAATGACTGATAACACCTCTATATAAATCAGATAACACAGGATCCATCATTTACAATATGTGATGTTACAGCTCACCTCCTCCTCCTGTGCAATGACTGATAACACCTCTGTATACAGTAGATAACACAGGATTCACCAGTCACAATAGATGATGTCACAGCTCACCTCCTCCTTCTGTACAATGACTGATAACACCTCTATATACAGTAGATAACACAGACTCCACCATTCACAATAGGTGATGTCACAGCTCACCTCCTCCTCCTGTACAATGACTGATAACACCTCTATATACAGTAGATAACACAGACTCCACCATTCACAATAGATGATATCACAGCTCACCTCCTCCTCCTGTACAATGACTGATAACACCTCTATATACAGTAGATAACACAGACTCCACCATTCACAATAGATGATATCACAGCTCACCTCCTCCTCCTCCTGTACAATGACTGATAACATCTCTATGTACTGTAGATAACACAAGATCCACCATTCACAATAGGTGATGTCACAGCTCACCTCCTCCTGTTCAATGACTGATAACACCTCTATATACAGCAGATAACACAGGATCCATCTATCACAATATGTGATGTTACAGCTCACCTCCTCCTCCTGTACAATGACTGATAACACCTCTGTATACAGTAGATAACACAGGATTCACCAGTCACAATAGATGATGTCACAGCTCACCTCCTCCTTCTGTACAATGACTGATAACACCTCTATATACAGTAGATAACACAGGATCCTGTTGTGAATTTGGATTCTGGGCTCCCCCGGTGGCTACTGGTGGAATTGAACTGGTGTCTTCATCTTCTCTGTTCACCTGTTCCCATCAAGATGTGGGAGTCGCTATATAACCTTGCTGCTCTGTTAGTTGCTTGCCGGTCAACAATGTTATCAGAAGCCTCTCTGTGCTTGTTCCTGCTCCTAGAGAACTACTAGATAAGTTGGACTCTTGTCCATGTTTGTTTTTGCATTTTTGTTCCAGTTCACAGCTGTAGTTTCGTTACTGTGTCTGGAAAGCTCTTGTGAACAGGAATTGCCACTCTGGTGTTATGAGTTAATGCCAGAGTTTTAAAGTAATTTCTGGATGGTGTTTTTGATAGGGTTTTCAGCTGACCATGAAAGTGTCCTTTCTGTCTTCTGCTATGTAGTAAGTGGACCTCAAATTTGCTAAACCTATTTTCATACTACGTTTGTTATTTCATCTCTACTCACCGCCAATACATGTGGGGGGCCTCTGTCTCCTTTCGGGGTATTTCTCTAGAGGTGAGCTAGGACTAATATTTTCCTCTGCTAGCTTTATTTAGTCCTCCGGCTGGTGCTGGGCATCTAGAATCAACGTAGGCATGCTACCCGGCCACTGCTAGTTGGGCGTTAGGTTTAGTTCATGGTCAGCTCAGTTCCCATCTTCCAAGAGCTAGTTCCTATATATGCTTATGCTATGTTCTCTTGCCATTGAGATCATGACAGTTTGACCGGCCCTCAAAGTGTTAATTGTTTGGGCTGAAGCAGGAGAAAAAGAAGTGTTGAAGGGAAATTTTTTTTTTTTTTTTTTCCCTCAGAGTTTTGCTGTCTAGCCCTTAATTGCTGTCTAGCTGCTTCTTACCTCCTCTTAACCCTTGAATGGCTCTGTGTCCACCTGTTTGTAATGGATCTTCAGAGTGTAACTGCAGGTTTGAATAATCTCGCCACGAAGGTACAAAATTTGCAAGATTTTGTTTGTCATGCACCTGTATCTGAGCCGAGAATTCCTTTGCCGGAATTTTTCTCGGGGAATAGATCCGGGTTTCAGAATTTTCGAAATAATTGCAAATTGTTTTTGTCCCTGAAATCTCGCTCTGCCGGAGACCCTGCACAGCAGGTCAGGATTGTGATTTCCTTGCTCCGGGGCGACCCTCAAGACTGGGCTTTTTCATTGACACCAGGGGATCCTGCGTTGCTCAATGTGGATGCGTTTTTTCTGGCCTTGGGGTTGCTTTATGACGAACCTCATTTGGAGCTTCAGGCAGAAAAAACTTTGATGTCCCTATCTCAGGGGCAAGATGAAGCGGAAATTTACTGCCAAAGATTCCGTAAATAGTCTGTGCTTACTCAGTGGAATGAGTGCGCCCTGGCGGCGACTTTCAGAGAGGGTCTCTCTGATGCCATTAAGGATGTTATGGTGGGGTTCCCTGTGCCTGTGGGTCTGAATGAGTCCATGACAATGGCTATTCAGATCGATAGGCGTTTGCGGGAGTGCAAACCAGTGCACCATCTGGCGGTGTCCACTGAGAAGTCGCCAGAGAGTATGCAGTGTGATAGAATTCTGTCCCGAAGCGAGCGGCAGAATTTTAGACGAAAAAATGGGTTGTGTTTCTATTGTGGTGATTCTACTCATGTTATATCAGCATGCTCTAAGCGCACAAAAAAGCTTGGTAAATCTGTTTCCATTTGCACCTTACCGTCTAAATTTATTCTATCTGTGACCCTGATTTGCTCTTTGTCATCTATTACCACGGACGCCTATGTCGACTCCGGCGCCGCTTTGAGTCTTATGGATTGGTCCTTTGCCAAACGCTGTGGGTATGATTTAGAGCCTTTGGAGACTCCTATTCCTCTGAAGGGGATTGACTCCACCCCATTGGCTAATAATAAACCACAATACTGGACACAAGTAACTATGCGTATTAATCCGGATCACCAGGAGATTATTCGCTTTCTGGTGCTGAATAATCTACATGATGATTTGGTGCTAGGATTGCCTTGGCTGCAATCTCACAACCCAGTCCTCGACTGGAGAGCTATGTCTGTGTTGAGCTGGGGATGTAAGGGGGCTCATGGGGATGTACCTGTGGTTTCCATTTCATCATCCATTCCCTCTGAAATTCCTGAGTTCCTGTCTGACTATCGTGACGTCTTTGAAGAATCCAAGCTTGGTTCGTTACCTCCGCACCGAGAGTGCGATTGTGCCATAGATTTAATCCCGGGTAGTAAATACCCAAAGGGTCGTTTATTTAATCTGTCTGTGCCTGAACATGCTGCTATGCGAGAATATATAAAGGAGTCCTTGGAAAAGGGACATATTCGTCCATCGTCATCTCCCTTAGGAGCCGGTTTTTTCTTTGTGTCAAAAAAAGACGGCTCTTTGAGACCATGTATTGATTATCGGCTTTTGAATAAAATCACTGTTAAATATCAATACCCATTGCCGTTGCTGACTGATTTGTTTGCTCGCATAAAGGGGGCCAAGTGGTTCTCTAAGATTGATCTTCGTGGGGCGTATAATTTGGTGCGAATCAGGCAGGGGGATGAGTGGAAAACCGCATTTAATACGCCCGAGGGCCACTTTGAGTATTTGGTGATGCCTTTTGGTCTTTCTAATGCTCCGTCAGTTTTCCAGTCCTTTATGCATGATATTTTTCGCGATTATTTGGATAAATTTATGATTGTGTATCTGGATGATATTCTGATTTTTTCGGATGACTGGGACTCTCATGTCCAGCAAGTCAGGAGGGTTTTTCAGGTTTTGCGGTCTAATTCTTTGTGTGTGAAGGGTTCTAAGTGTGTTTTTGGGGTACAGAGGATTTCCTTTTTGGGATATATTTTTTCCCCCTCTTCCATTGAAATGGATCCTGTCAAGGTTCAAGCTATTTGTGATTGGACGCAGCCCTCTTCTCTTAAGAGTCTTCAGAAATTTTTGGGCTTTGCTAACTTTTATCGTCGATTTATTGCTGGTTTTTCGGATATTGCTAAGCCATTGACCGATTTGACTAAGAAGGGTGCTGATGTTGCTGATTGGTCCCCTGATGCTGTGGAGGCCTTTCGGGAGCTTAAGCGCCGTTTTTCCTCTGCCCCTGTGTTGCGTCAGCCTGATGTTGCTCTACCTTTTCAGGTTGAGGTCGACGCTTCTGAGATCGGAGCTGGGGCAGTGTTGTCGCAGAAAAGTTCTGACTGCTCCGTGATGAGGCCTTGTGCCTTCTTTTCCCGTAAATTTTCGCCCGCTGAGCGGAATTATGATGTTGGGAATCGGGAGCTTTTGGCCATGAAGTGGGCTTTTGAGGAGTGGCGTCATTGGCTTGAGGGGGCCAGACATCAGGTGGTGGTATTGACTGACCACAAAAATTTGATTTATCTTGAGACCGCCAGGCGCCTGAATCCTAGACAGGCGCGCTGGTCATTATTTTTCTCTCGGTTTAATTTTGTGGTGTCATACCTACCGGGTTCTAAGAATGTTAAGGCGGATGCCCTTTCTAGGAGTTTTGAGCCTGACTCGCCTGGTAACTCTGAGCCCACAGGTATCCTTAAGGATGGAGTGGTATTGTCAGCCGTTTCTCCAGACCTGCGGCGGGCCTTGCAGGAGTTTCAGGCGGATAGACCTGATCGTTGCCCACCTGGTAGACTGTTTGTTCCTGATGATTGGACCAGTAGAGTCATCTCTGAGGTTCATTCTTCTGCGTTGGCAGGTCATCCTGGCATTTTTGGTACCAGGGATTTGGTGGCAAGGTCCTTCTGGTGGCCTTCCCTGTCACGAGATGTGCGAGGCTTTGTGCAGTCTTGTGACGTTTGTGCTCGGGCCAAGCCTTGTTGTTCTCGGGCTAGTGGATTATTGTTGCCCTTGCCTATTCCTAAGAGGCCTTGGACGCACATCTCGATGGATTTTATTTCAGATCTGCCTGTTTCTCAGAAGATGTCTGTCATCTGGGTGGTGTGTGACCGTTTTTCTAAGATGGTCCATTTGGTTCCTCTGCCCAAGTTACCTTCTTCTTCCGAGTTGGTTCCTCTGTTTTTTCAAAATGTTGTTCGTTTGCATGGTATTCCTGAGAATATCGTTTCTGACAGAGGGACCCAATTCGTGTCTAGATTTTGGCGGGCATTCTGTGCTAGGATGGGCATAGATTTATCTTTTTCGTCCGCTTTCCATCCTCAGACGAATGGCCAGACCGAGCGGATTAATCAGACCCTGGAGACATATCTGAGGTGTTTTGTGTCTGCTGACCAGGATGATTGGGTTGCTTTTTTGCCATTGGCGGAGTTCGCTCTCAATAATCGGGCCAGCTCTGCCACTTTGGTGTCCCCGTTTTTCTGTAATTCGGGGTTTCATCCTCGATTTTCCTCTGGTCAGGTGGAATCTTCGGATTGTCCTGGAGTGGATGCTGTGGTGGAGAGATTGCATCAGATCTGGGGGCAGGTGGTGGACAATTTGAGGTTGTCCCAGGAGAAGACTCAGCTTTTTGCCAACCGCCACCGTCGTGTTGGTCCTCGGCTTTCTGTTGGGGATTTGGTGTGGTTGTCTTCTCGTTTTGTCCCTATGAGGGTCTCTTCTCCTAAGTTTAAGCCTCGGTTTATCGGCCCGTATAAGATATTGGAGATTCTTAACCCTGTTTCTTTCCGTTTGGACCTCCCTGCATCCTTTTCTATTCATAACGTTTTTCATCGGTCATTATTGCGCAGGTATGAGGTACCGGTTGTGCCTTCCGTTGAGCCTCCTGCTCCGGTGTTGGTTGAGGGTGAGTTGGAGTACGTTGTGGAGAAAATCTTAGACTCTCGTGTTTCCAGACGGAGACTCCAGTATCTGGTCAAGTGGAAGGGATACGGCCAGGAGGATAATTCTTGGGTGAATGCATCTGATGTTCATGCCTCCGATCTGGTTCGTGCCTTTCATAGGGCCCATCCTGATCGCCCTGGTGGTTCTGGTGAGGGTTCGTTGCCCCCTCCTTGAGGGGGGGGTACTGTTGTGAATTTGGATTCTGGGCTCCCCCGGTGGCTACTGGTGGAATTGAACTGGTGTCTTCATCTTCTCTGTTCACCTGTTCCCATCAAGATGTGGGAGTCGCTATATAACCTTGCTGCTCTGTTAGTTGCTTGCCGGTCAACAATGTTATCAGAAGCCTCTCTGTGCTTGTTCCTGCTCCTAGACAACTACTAGATAAGTTGGACTCTTGTCCATGTTTGTTTTTGCATTTTTGTTCCAGTTCACAGCTGTAGTTTCGTTACTGTGTCTGGAAAGCTCTTGTGAACAGGAATTGCCACTCTGGTGTTATGAGTTAATGCCAGAGTTTTAAAGTAATTTCTGGATGGTGTTTTTGATAGGGTTTTCAGCTGACCATGAAAGTGTCCTTTCTGTCTTCTGCTATGTAGTAAGTGGACCTCAAATTTGCTAAACCTATTTTCATACTACGTTTGTTATTTCATCTCTACTCACCGCCAATACATGTGGGGGGCCTCTGTCTCCTTTCGGGGTATTTCTCTAGAGGTGAGCTAGGACTAATATTTTCCTCTGCTAGCTTTATTTAGTCCTCCGGCTGGTGCTGGGCATCTAGAATCAACGTAGGCATGCTACCCGGCCACTGCTAGTTGGGCGTTAGGTTTAGTTCATGGTCAGCTCAGTTCCCATCTTCCAAGAGCTAGTTCCTATATATGCTTATGCTATGTTCTCTTGCCATTGAGATCATGACAGGATCCACCATTCACAATAGGTGATGTCACAGCTCACCTCCTCCTTCTGTACAATGACTGATAACACCTCTATATACAGTAGATAACACAGACTCCACCATTCACAATAGGTGATGTCACAGCTCACCTCCTCCTCCTGTACAATGACTGATAACACCTCTATATACAGTAGATAACACAGACTCCACCATTCACAATAGATGATATCACAGCTCACCTCCTCCTCCTGTACAATGACTGATAACACCTCTATATACAGTAGATAACACAGACTCCACCATTCACAATAGATGATATCACAGCTCACCTCCTCCTCCTCCTGTACAATGACTGATAACATCTCTATGTACTGTAGATAACACAAGATCCACCATTCACAATAGGTGATGTCACAGCTCACCTCCTCCTGTTCAATGACTGATAACACCTCTATATACAGCAGATAACACAGGATCCATCTTTCACAATATGTGATGTTACAGCTCACCTCCTCCTCCTGTACAATGACTGATAACACCTCTGTATACAGTAGATAACACAGGATCCACCATTCACAATAGGTGATGTCACAGTTCACTTCCTCCTGTACAATGACTGATAACACCTCTATATAAATCAGATAACACAGGATCCATCATTTACAATATGTGATGTTACAGCTCACCTCCTCCTCCTGTGCAATGACTGATAACACCTCTATATACAGCAGATAACACAGGATCCACCATTCACAATAGGTGATGTCACAGCTCACCTCCTCCTGCACAATGACTTATAACACCTCTATATACAGTAGATAACACCGGATCCACCATACACAATAGGTGATATTACAGCTCACCTCCTCCTCCTGCACAATGACTTATAACACCTCTATATACAGCAGCTAACACAGGATTCTCCATTCACAATAGATGATGTCACAGCTCACCTCCTCCTCCTGTACAATGACTGATAACACATCCATATACAGTAGATAACACAGGATCCTCCATTCACAATAGATGATGTCACAGCTCACCTCCTCCTCCTCCTCCTGTACAATGACTGATAACACCTCTATATACAGTAGATAACACAGAATCCACCATTCACAATAGGTGATGTCACAGCTCATCTCCTCCTCCTCCTGTACAATGACTGATAACACATCTATATACAGTAGATAACACAGGATCCACCATTCACAATAGGTGATGTCACAGCTCACCTCCTCCTCCTGTACAATGATTGATAACACCTCTATATAAAGTAGATAACACAGGATCCACCATTCACAATAGGTGATGTCACAGCTCACCTCCTCCTCCTGCACAATGACTGATAACACCTCTATATACAGTAGATAACACAGGATCCACCATTCACAATAGGTGATGTCACAGCTCACCTCATCCTCTTCCTGTACAATGACTGATAACATCTCTATGTACAGTAGAAAACACAGGATCCACCATTCACAATAGGTAATGTCACAGCTCACCTCCTCCTGTACAATGACTGATAACACCTCTATATACAGTAGATAACACAGGATCCACCATTCACAATAGGTGATATCACAGCTCACCTCCTCCTCCTCCTGTACAATGACTGATAACATCTCTATGTACAGTAGATAACACAGGATCCACCATTCACAACAGGTGATGTCACAGCTCACCTCCTCCTGTACAATGACTGATAACACCTCTATATACAGCAGATAACACAGGATCCATCTTTCACAATATGTGATGTTACAGCTCACCTCCTCCTCCTGTACAATGACTGATAACACCTCTGTATACAGTAGATAACACAGGATCCACCATTCACAATAGGTGATGTCACAGCTCACTTCCTCCTGTACAATGACTGATAACACCTCTATATACAGCAGATAACACAGGATCCATCATTTACAATATGTGATGTTACAGCTCACCTCCTCCTCCTGTGCAATGACGGATAACACCTCTATATACAGCAGATAACACAGGATCCACCATTCACAATAGGTGATGTCACAGCTCACCTCCTCCTCCTGTACAATGATTGATAACACCTCTATATACAGTAGATAACACAGGATCCACCATACACAATAGGTGATATTACAGCTCACCTCCTCCTCCTGTACAATGACTGATAACACATCTATATACAGTAGATAACACAGGATCCTCCATTCACAATAGATGATGTCACAGCTCACCTCCTCCTGTACAATGACTGATAACACCTCTATATACAGTAGATAACACAGGATCCTCCATTCACAATAGATGATGTCACAGCTCTCCTCCTCCTCCTGTACAATGACTGATAGCACCTCTATATACAGTATATAACACAGGATCCACAATTTACAATAGGTGATGTCACAGCTCATCTCCTCCTCCTGTACAATGACTGATAACACATCTATATACAGTAGATAACACAGGATCCACCATTCACAATAGGTGATGTCACAGCTCATCTCCTCCTCCTGTACAATGACTGATAACACCTTTATATACAGTAGATAACACAGGATCCACCATTCACAATAGGTGATGTCACAGCTCACCTCCTCCTCCTGTACAATGACTGATAACACCTTTATATACAGTAGATAACACAGGATCCACCATTCACAATAGATGATGTCACAGCTCACCTCCTCCTCCTGTACAATGACTGATAACACCTCTATATACAGTAGATAACACAGGATCCACCATTCACAATAGGTGATGTCACAGCTCACCTCCTCCTCCTCCTCCTGTACAATGACTGATGACACCTCTATATACAGTAGATAACACAGGATCCACCATTCACAATAGGTGATGTCACAGCTCACCTCCTCCTCCTGTACAATGATGCTTGCCCAGATTAGAGTATGCTCGGAGGAAACTTTAGTACAAACAGTCTGAATCTATTGTTACTATTGTACATGTGCCTAACATGAAGCCGGAGTTTATTATTAGGTCTATTGTCTTGTGAAAAAATCTTCATATTGTTTTTATTTACATAAATATGACAGATAAATTTAAAAAATATAAATAAATATGAAAACTAAAAATTTTTTTTACAATAAAACCCGAATTAAACAGTAAGTCATTTTCTGATGACAAATTCTCTTTCATAATGTTATATAATATATTGTAGTTGTATTTTCTGTTTTGGGGCCAATCCCTTTAATAATTGTGCTAAGCTTTGAATTGGCTAATTCTATTTGTCTGGTAAAGGGGCAGAAAGTAATATATGTTAGCCACATGAAAAAAAGAAGAAACAAAAGTACATGCATGACAAAGTACATTATAATATTTCTTCCCTTTGCATGTTTTAAATTAGCCATTGTCTTGTTTACTGTTTTCTCAATTACTTATTACAATTGCAAGCAGAGGAACATACCGCTAAACCACATAACACAGGAGAAACAGAAAATGCAACAACAAATACAAAATTAATATTCTGACATTTACCATTGTCTGTGTAATATTCTCAGAAATGAGAAAAATATGACAGATATCCACAGAACACAAATTATTTTATATTTATGCTTGGTTTGGGAAAGTACTTTCCACAATTTCAAATAATACTGCCCCCTATGTACAAGACTATAACTACTATAATACTTTTCCTATGTACAAGAATATAACTACTATAATACTGCCCCTATGTACAAGAATATAACTACTATAATACTGCCCCTATGTACAAGAATATAACTGCTATAATACTGCCCCTATATACAAGAATATAACTACTATAATACTGCCCCTATGTACAAGAATATAACTACTATAATACTGCTCCTATGTACAAGAATATAACTACTAATATTCTTGTACATAGGGGCAGTATTATAGTAGTTATATTGTTGTACATAGGGGCAGTATTAGTCTACTATAATACTGCCCCTATGTACAAGAATATAACTACTATAATACTGCTCCTATGTATAAGAATATAACTACTATAATACTGCTCCTATGTACAAGAATATAACTACTATAATACTGCTCCTATATACAAGAATATAACTACTATAATACTGCCCCCTATGTAAAAGAATATAACTACTATAATACTGCTCCTATATACAAGAATATAACTACTATAATACTGCTCCTATGTACAAGAATATAACTACTATAATACTGCCCCTATATACAAGAATATAACTACTGTAATACTGTTCTATGTACAAGAATATAACTACTATAATACTGCTCCTATGTACAAGAATATAACTACTATAATACTGCCCCTACATACAAGAATTTAACTACTATAATACTGTCCCTATATACAAGAATATAACTACTGTAATACTGTTCTATGTACAAGAATATAACTACTATATTACTTCCCCTATGTACAAGAATATAACTACTATAATGCTGCCCCTATGTACAAGAATATAACTACTATAATACTGCCCCTATGTACAAGAATATAACTACTATAATACTGCTCCTATGTACAAGAATATAACTACTATAATACTTCCCCCTATATACAATATAACTACTATAATACTGCTCCTATGTTCAGGAATATAACTACTATAATACTGCTCCTATGTACAAGAATATAGCTACTATAATACTGCTGCTATGTACAAGAATATAACTACTATAATACTGCTCCTATGTACAAGAATATAACTACTATAATACTGCCCCTATGTACAAGAATATAACTACTATAATACTGTTCTATGTACAAGAATATAACTACTATAATACTGCCCCTATGTACAAGAATATAACTACTATAATACTGCTCCTATGTACAAGAATATAACTACTATAATACTGCCCCTATGTACAAGAATATAACTACTATAATACTGCTCCTATGTACAAGAATATAACTACTATAATACTTCCCCTATGTACAAGAATATAACTACTATAATACTGTTCTATGTACAAGAATATAACTACTATAATACTGCTCTTATGTACAAGAATTTAAATACTATAGTACTGCCCCTATGTACAAGAATATAACTACTATAATACTGCTCCTATGTACAAGAATATAACTACTATAATACTGCCCCTATGTACAAGACTATAACTACTATAATACTGCCCCTATGTACAAGAATATAACTACTATAATACTGCCCCCTATGTACAAGAATATAACTACTATAATACTGCTCCTATGTACAAGAATTTAAATACTATAGTACTGCCCCTATGTACAAGAATATAACTACTATAATACTGTTCTATGTACAAGAATATAACTACTATAATACTGCCCCTATGTACAAGACTATAACTACTATAATACTGCCCTATGTACAAGAATATAACTACTATAATACTGCTCCTATGTGCAAGAATATAACTACTATAATACTGCTCCTATGTGCAAGAATATAACTACTATAATACTGCTCCTATGTACAAGAATATAACTACTATAATACTGCTCCTATGTACAAGAATATAACTACTATAATACTGCCCCCTATGTACAAGAATATAACTACTATAATACTGCTCCTATGTACAAGAATATAACTACTATAATACTGCCCCTATGTACAAGAATATAACTACTATAATACTGCTCCTATGTACAAGAATATAACTACTATAATACTGTTCCATGTACAAGAATATAACTACTATAATACTGCTCCTATGTACAAGAATATAACTACTATAATACTGCTCCTATGTACAAGAATATAACTACTATAATACTACCCCTACGTACAAGAATATAACTACTATAATACTGCTCCTATGTACAAGAATATAACTACTATAATACTGCCTCTATGTACAAGAATATAACTACTATAATACTGCCCCCTATGTACAAGAATAGAACTACTATAATACTGCTCCTATGTACAAGAATATAACTACTATAATACTGCTCCTATGTACAAGAATATAACTACTATAATACTGCTCCTATGTACAAGAATATAACTACTATAATACTGCTCCTATGTACAAGAATATAACTACTATAATACTGCTCCTATGTACAAGAATATAACTACTATAATACTGCCCCCTGCAATTGATTTTTTTTTACAAAGATCGAGGTGACTTTTTCCCAAACTACAAACCCATTTTACTTACAAGGTCCTCAGTTTCGGCATATGGTTAAAACTGGAAACAGGAATTGTAGTGATGTTGTTGTTGTTGAGGGTTCTGAAAGAAAGATGAGAACATTTTAATCATACAGAGTTAAAAGTTAAAGGGATTGGTTAGGATAAGGGCGAGAGATAACTCTCCATACTTCCCCTTACACATCGTCAGGACAATGGCAAGAGCGGAGAAAGCTGCTGCCGAAGACCTCTGGCAGCGGCTTACAGAGCTCAGCATATATGAGTACACCTCCTTTGAAAAGTAAGTTTCAAAGGAAAGAAATTAACCCATAACATGAAAGTAAGGTCAAGAATATAAGTTTCATTATAGAATCTTCAGTTTTACTCAAATTAATTGATGCAAAAATGAGAACAGCCAACATCAAAGATTGCTACATCTAATATTATGAATGATCTCCATGATAAGGACAGCACCGAGTCTTCTAGGTATGGAATGAGTATACTGGCAATATATTGTAACATCCATCTTTTTCCATTCTTCAAGAACGAGCTCTTTTAGAGCCTGGATGCCGGATGGAGAATGACGACAACTTGTCTCTTCAGAATCCCCCATAGTTGTTTGGTTTTGGTCAGATCAGGAGACACTTGGCCACTGAGTCACTTTCACCCTGCTCTTCTTCAGAAATAGAACAGGTGGTTGTTTATTATCATTGTCATGTTGGGAAAGTGCACGTCTATCAAGGGCACGGAGTGATGGCGGCATCTTCTCTCTCATTATACAGCAGTACATCTGTGAGTTCATGATCAATCACATGTAGCCCCCGACACCAGCAGCTCATGCCGCCCCACATAAGGACGCTGCCACCACCATGTTTCACTGTAGGCATCAGGCATTTTTCTTTGCACTCCTCACCTTTGTGACATCATACAGTTTTGATTCCATCAGTTCCAGAAACATTTATCTTGTTCTCATCAATCCAGTGTATAGAGTCCCAGTATCTTCATATTTTTCAGCATGGGTTCTGGCACATTTTAGCGGCTTTTTTGTACATGGGCTTTAGGAGAGGCTTCCTTCATGGATGACACCCATACATGCCGTTCCCCTGCAGTGTATGCTGTATTGTGTCCCGGGAAACAATCACCATGGTTTGGCTTTCTACATGTGGAATTTCTTCAACTCTTCTCATCAGAAGAGGCTCCTGTTTAGCTGGTACCTTTTGTGGTCACCTGGACGTATCTTTGAAATGATTAAAATTTCATCTTTTTTACATTTCTGTATCACTTTTGCTGCAGTTTCTGACTGATAAGTAAAGCTTTGCTGACATTATGTAGCCTTCACCTTTTTTGTGCAAAAAAATATATTTTCTTTCTCAGGTCTTGTAATACTTCTCTTCCATGTGGTGCCATTGCTGCCTAGTGACATTTCTCTTCCATGTGGTGCCATTGCTGACAGCATAAGATAGGAAGGTTTTTTTTTTTTATTACATAAAACCCTTTTATAATTTACTATCTGCAGGACACCTGTGTAACGAATTATCAGACTTACCTGTGGTCGAATTCTTGATCATTAGAATTTTGCAGTCTAAACTTTAGCTGTGCTCCTAATTATTTTTTTTGGGGTGCAAAATAACAAATTCTGTTTGCAATCAATGCGTCTTATTTATGGGAGTACTTTGTTGCATCATGTCCCACAGAAAACGTGGATTCTGAAAGGAGACTTAAGGTTTTCTGACAAATCTCTTGGGGTGTACTTATTTATACTACAAGTATAGGCACATTAGTTTTATTGGGTACAGGATGTGATGGCTTAGAGGAAGTACGCAGGAATGTTCCCAAGGCAAAAAATGTGAAAAATAAACCACAAGCACAACTGACAGCAATTTACCATCCATCTCTTTAATGAACATCGTGATGAAATTACTTTCTGTACTGGAGAAAACAGGCGCACATAATTGTGACTTATGCAACAACTGCTGTGTCCTCTGTATCAACCACTGTTTTTTTTGCATTTTGGCCAGATGTTACATTATAGTGTGTCTCTTATACGCTATTATTTTTTATTCCCTCTTGAAGACCGAGTGTAAAAGCCATGATCGCAATTTTACATGGAGTACTGCAATTCTGTAATTGAATATATATACTTTAATATGTAATTGTTTTTAATTGTTTTGTTCTATTTTTTTTGTTGTTGTTTTTTTTGTGCGGAGAAAATAGACTTGGCAAAATCCTCATAATCCACTTTATATTCTATTCTGACCTTGCCAAACTAAGTCATTTCTTAGTTTTTTTTTTTCACCTTTTATAGGGCTCAATTTGAGAGGATCATATACTTACAACACTTCCAGCCCCCGAAGAGCGCGGAAAGCTCCGTCCTCGATACAACTGATCTGATTCTTGTCCAGTTGTCTATGGATAAAAGACAAGATTAGATCAGTAGACGGTTCACAAGAGGAACAGTGGTATACCCAGCTATTGTAGAGGTATTGCTCCTTTCCCCCCATACAACAATGCTACATTGCTGTTTTACTTTCTGTGTTCAAGCTCCCTAGTTGTCTGCTTTTAACTGCTGCCCTGCAGGAATCTGTACTCTGATGTCAGAGCACGGGCCTTTCCCTGTCTGAGCCTCTCTGCTTCCATCTCTGCATTCAGAGAAGAAAAGACCCTGACACAAATTGTAAGGATAGTGGTTATTCTTGTTGGGCAGCATCAAACAGAAGGTAAATCAGTGCTGCAGCATAGCGTTTGGGTGAGAAGGCGGCAAAATAAAGTAATGAAGTGTATTACAAAAAAAAAAACTTTGGCCAATCAATAATTATGGTACATTATTTAAGTTACTCTTTAAAGGGAATCTATCAGCAGGATTTTGATATGTAATCCAAGAGCAGCGTGATGTAGGGGCAGAGATCCTGATTTCAGCTATGTGTCACTTACTAGACTGTTTTGCTGTTTTAATAAAATCAGCGTTTTATCAGCAGGAGATTATCACCACAGGACTAAGTGTTTCATGCCTATTGGTCCAACCACATCCCCAACACTGATTGGAAGCTTGGTGACAATATACAGTGTACACAGAAAGCTGCCAATCAGTGGTGTGGGCGGTGTAATATATACAGTGCAGCATTCCGAGCTCTGCCAGGTCCGAATGACATAAAACTGTGATTGTGATTGTATCACAACTTCTGTACCCAGCAAACTAAGTGATGCATCGCTGGAATCAGGGTCTCAGTCTCTACATCATACTGCTGTCAGATTAGATTCCTAATAATGGTGTTAGTGAATCAATCATCGCAGGTCTGGAGTACAAAGTGGATGCAGCTCTGCTCGGTCACTGCGTCCCATTCACAGTATTTCCCTGCAGAGCAGCAGCGCTCCTGGTCATCTGGTTGCGCAGAAAAACGTCTGGGCTCATTAATTTGATCACAGCAGCACTGCAGTGGATTGCTGAGAATGGCCCTGTGCAAAGTAAAACCTGTGAAGGGGAAATAGTGTTGTAATGTCTTTATTCTCAAGGACAGTGGGGGCCCAGAGGTCAAAGCCCCAGCGATTACTTGTTTTAAATTGTATTAATTTCCAGGTATTGTAAAGATATGAATTTTTGTAATATACAGTACTTCATTACCTTATTTGTCTTCCTTTTCCCCTGAAAAAGCTGTTACTGTGTTGTTTCAATACCCAATACATGCTCCTTTAAAAGCTCTTTTGAACTGCTGCTCTGCAAAAATCTATACACTATGTTCAAAGTACCAGGGTGGGGAGCAGGGAAATTTGCCATCACTTACTAAGATGGGGCCAATCCCTTTAAGAGTAGCATCACCAAAATCACAGACATGGTACAAAAATGTTTATTAAAAACATCTTGCACATTTCATGACTGATCCAACCTCTTGATCATCCGGTACCTGTAGAAGACGTCAGATTGACTTCTAAACGCGCAGAATATTGTTAATAAGTGTTTTCATCTTAAATATGATTTTTGTTTAGTGCATTGTTTGCATGTTCCGCTGTCATTACACTGCCTCATGGTGGGCACACATATACTTTCATGTTTTTCCTGGCAGTAAGCTGGTAATTTTGTTTCGCCAGGCTACAGACCACTGACACCTTGGCACAGCCAAGTCACATCAGAACTTTTGGGACTTACAAGTTCTTGAGTTCTGTCGCTCCCCGGAAAGTTTTTCTTGGAATTGCTTGGATCATATTCTCGCTGAGATCACTGCAAGACAGAAAGAACATTTCCTGTTATCCTTATGTTACTATGGTGTAGTGGTCTCATTTCCTCTGATATATACACATACTGTATGTAGGGATCATATGCCCTGCAGTGTCACACAAAGGATCACATAGTATATCAACCTCTATGCCACTGATCGGCGGGGATTCCAGCAGTGGGACATCTAGGAACCAACTTCAAGGACCCTCAAGGACCTCGTTCACAAAGAGTTTCACCTAAGCCAAATAATCCAACCAATTTTTCTTAATGGCACCTCTGCATAGAGCATGTGTAACTAGTTTATGTCCGACATTGGAGAGAGCGTTCTGTGTCGACACCTGACTAGTGCCGGGTGTGAAGGGGGCTGGCTGACTGCTCATGTTAACAGCCAAGCCAGCCCCCTTCTCGGTCTACTCGTAGGCTGTGATAGAGAAGGGGATCGGTTTAGCTCTTGACATGAACAATCAACCAGCCCCCTTCACTCACAGACGTACCATTGCAGGAGTGTCTCAAGCTCAAAGTAGAGCTGCCAGGAGCCAAGACCATGTGGATATCTAGAGATCGGGGAAATTCAAGTCGTATGTTTTCCAACGTTAAGTTTTTTTTTTCTAGCCGGACACTCCCTTTAAATACCAATTTATTTACTGTTGCTCCATGCATTACTCTCTCTGCACAAATATTTCTCAGGATATTTACTGTACAATTTTACAGAAATATTCGGAGTAATAACTCATTGTCACGTTTTCTCGGAGGACGGCGCCGTCTAGTAGTCGAGGCTCGCACATCCCCACTTTCCATAGATGTGGCCGCCGTTTCCTTCGTTAATAATATTGTTATAATTAGCAGCGAGGAAAGTTTGCCTCTTCCGAATGTTAATCACGGCCATAAAGGGTAGCGGCGCGCACACTAGCATTCTCATTACAGAGCTGCTTTATTACACACAAGCGAGGTTGTAATGAGGACATTATTCACAGGGACTTGGATGAGAACTGCAGCCGGAATGGGACCATTATCACAATATGGAGCAAACAGCCAAAGGAGCGACCCCACAACGCCGATGACAAGAAACGACCATCGAGCTGAAATAATCCTCCGTTACTAACGGCGTAAACCTAGAAGTGACCTCCTCCAGCACCGCAGTGTTATATCTCAGTGCAATGGGATGGACGTAAGACACAATCAGGGGCGGACATGCCCAGGAGGTTAGGGGGTCCACCATCACCTCTAAATCACGTAAATGGGTGAATTATTAGACTGCATAATTCCCATATCCTGTTCATGCACAGGGGCCCTCTTCTGACTGTGTCCGCTCCTGTGTTACAGTATACAGAGGAATACACCAGTTGTTTTCATGTTGGAGCCCTTCTTATCAACAGATGCTGCAGTGGGGAATCTGCGATGGTGCATGGCCAAAGCTCTGTCCACCCATGATTATAGAAAAAAAATCATGTAGCAATTAGCTATTGGGGTCCAGAGGGCGGTGTCCTAGTGACTAACAGCTAACTGTCCAGAGGGCGGTGTCCTACTTAGTGATTGACATCTAACTGTCCAGAGGGCGGTGTCCTACTTAGTGACTGACATCTAACTGTCCAGAGGGCGGTGTCCTACTTAGTGACTGAATCTAACTGTCCAGAGGGCGATGTCCTACTTAGTGACTGCCATCTAACTGTCCAGAGGGCGATGTCCTACTTAGTGACTGCCATCTAACTGTCCAGAGGGCGATGTCCTACTTAGTGACTGCCATCTAACTGTCCAGAGGGCGATGTCCTACTTAGTGACTGCCATCTAACTGTCCAGAGGGCGATGTCCTACTTAGTGACTGCCATCTAACTGTCCAGAGGGCGATGTCCTACTTAGTGACTGACATCTAACTGTCCAGAGGGCGATGTCCTACTTAGTGACTGCCATCTAACTGTCCAGAGGGCGATGTCCTACTTAGTGACTGCCATCTAACTGTCCAGAGGGCGATGTCCTACTTAGTGACTGCCATCTAACTGTCCAGAGGGCGATGTCCTACTTAGTGACTGCCATCTAACTGTCCAGAGGGCGATGTCCTACTTAGTGACTGCCATCTAACTGTCCAGAGGGCGATGTCCTACTTAGTGACTGACATCTAACTGTCCAGAGGGCGGTGTCCTACTTAGTGACTGAATCTAACTGTCCAGAGGGCGGTGTCCTACTTAGTGACTGCCATCTAACTGTCCAGAGGGCTGTGTCCTACGTAGTGACTGACATCTAACTGTCCAGAGGGCGGTGTCCTAGTGACTGACAGCTAACTGTCCAGAGGGCGGTGTCCTACTTAATGATTGACATCTAACAGTCTAGAGGGCGGTGTCCTAATTAGTGACTGACATCTAACTGTCCAGAGGACGGTGTCCTACTTTGTGATTGATAGCTAACTGTCCAGAGGGCGGAGTTCTACTTAGTGACTGACATCTAACTGTCCAGTGGGCGGTGTCCTACTTAGTGATTGACATCTAACTGTCCAGAGGGCGGAGTTCTACTTAGTGACTGACATCTAACTGTCCAGAGGGCGAAGTTCTACTTAGTGACTGACATCTAACTGTCCAGTGGGCGGTGTCCTACTTAGTGATTGACATCTAACTGTCCAGTGGGCGGTGTCCTACTTTGTGATTGACAGCTAACTGATGGAGAGGGGGTGTTCTACTTAATCGGATAACTGTTAGCGTTAATGGACAGCTACTGACTGTTAACCCAGGTGTCCAGTGGGCGGTTCTGCTTAGTGATTGATATTCGGTGTTACTGCAAGGCTAATGTTGAAAGAGAATCAAATAGATTTGTTAAAGTCATTCTGCCACCTTGATCAGTGCGTTTGATCTGCAACCTGTTGTAGAACAGATGGAGCGGAGCACATTATTATAAAAGTTTGTGAAGTCCAGTGGGCGGTCCAAGCTAGTGGCTGACTGCTAACTGTCCAGTGGGAGGTGTCCTACTTAATGACTGTCATATAACCGTCCAGTAGGGGGATGGTCTACTTCTTGAGTGACAGGTAAGAGTCCAGGGGGGCGGTGTCCTACTAAATGAATGCTAGATAACTGTCCAGTGGGAGGTACCCTACCCTACTTAGTGATTGACAGCTAAGTTAAGTGTCCAGTGGGCGGTCCTCGCTAGTGACTGACAGCTAACCCCTCATGCACACATGCTTCCACAGATGGGGTTTCATGTACAAGGCTCCATGACAGATTCCCTTTCATTTAAAGAGCTGTTTGAGTGTCAGATTCTGGTTATTTTATTTATTAGCGCTCGGCCTGGCAGCACAGACCATTCCCATAAACAGAATTACCCTGCGCTATAGTAGCAGGAGTGAGAGTCGTCTGTATACACAATCACTCTGCGCTACGGCGGAAGACGACCCAGCGCTGATGGAACAGATTCCTGATGGAGGCTAATAGAGGCGATTCTCATTTCCAGCACGTAAATAGATGAAGTGAAGGAGCGAAGCAGAAATGAGCGAGGATCAGATCCGGCTCTGAAGTTCCTTCTTGGTGCGACGAGCTGTAGTCCTCATACTAAGACAAGTCACTCCTGGCTGCTCGCCGGCGCCTGGGAATCCGCAAAATGTCAGAAGCGCTAAAATAAGTCGCCGTGAACAGTTAGCGGGAAAGTGCGCGGCTCCTAATGGTGATGACATATAATACTAGAGCTGGTGATGCCCCCTGGGGTGGAAGGACAGACAATGATGAGGGTTATGGTGACATCCCCGAGGGGAGGACATGTAAGCAATGATGAGAGTTATGGTGGAGCATTACTCTGGGTTGGAATACGGGCAATGAAGAAGGTTATGGTGAAGCTCCCCCCTGAGTGGAAGCATTGACAATGATGGGGGGACCCATATCAGAGAGGAGCTTCACCATAACCTTCATCATTGCCTATGATTGCCACCCAGGGAAGAACGACACCATAACTCTCATCATTGCCCGTATTCCAATCCAGAGTAATGCTCCACCATAACTCTCATCATTGCTTACATGTCCACCCCTCAGGGGAGTGTCACCATAACCCTCATCATTGCCTATTGTACCACCTCAGAGAGGATGTTCACCATAACCCTCATCATTGCCTATTGTACCACCTCAGAGAGGAGCTTCACCATAACTCTCATCATTGCCCATATTCCAAGCCAGAGAAAAGCTCCACCATAACTCTCATCATTGCTTGCATGTCCACCCCTCGGGGGAGTTTCACCACAACCCTCATCATTGCCTGTATTCCAACCCAGAGAACAACTCCACGATATCTCTCATCATTGTTTACATTTCCACCAGTCAGAGGAGCTTCACCATAACCCTCATCATTGCCTATGATTCACACACATGGGAGAACGTCACCATTACCGTTATGATGATGTTCTTTCCAGGGCGGGAATCATAGGCAATGATGAGGGTTATGGTGAAGCTCTTCTCTGGGGTGGTATTATAGACAATGATGAAGGTTATGGCGATGTTCTCCCATGTGTGAGAATCATAGGCAATGATGAGGGTTATGGTGGAGCTTTCCTCTGGGTTGGAATACAGGCAATGATGAGAGTTATGGTGTCGTTCTTCCCAGGGTGGGAATCATAGGCAACGATGAAGGTTATGGTGAAGCTTTTCTCTAGGGGGGTATCAGACAATGATGAGAGTTATGGTGACGTTCTCCCATGAGTGTGAATCATAGGCAATGATGAGGGTTATGGTGAAGTTTTTCTCTGGGGTTGAAACACAAGCAATGATGAAGACTATGGTGAAGCTCCCCCCTGGGTGGGAATTGTAGGCAATGATGAAGGTGATGGTGAAGTTATAAATGTCAGTTCCTGACCATTTTCAAGACCTCGGTTTGCTGTCAGGGACTGGAAATGTTTTCTGTCCCCAGGCTGAACCCTGTACAGACCTAATACTTCACATAAGTGAGACTCTGCTACAACAGTATCAGCCGTAGACAATTCTCTGTAAGTTTTTCTTAGCCGGATACTTTTGTAGCTAGCGGCTGTTCACATTATTAGTTATGTACAAGTCTCCTGATTCTGGAGGTAAACAGCAATCTCTTGGCCATGCATGGCCTATAAGTCTCCTTACACTGGCATGTCAGGCATGTCAGTTTCTACAAAGAGAAATGTTACCCCTTTGACCCCAGTCAGAGGCCTCACAAGCAGCCAAATCAGATCACTTGCTTTACACTGAGGAGGGGAAACAACCCGAAACACGTGTCTGGAATTTGAGATTCTGGTTTGGCATTTATCCTAAGTCATGTGACAAGGCTCATTAAAAGGTCGATATTGACTTTTTAGGATCTCTAATTTCAATAAGTGGCGCTACAGTTCAAGTTCTTTTCCTCTCTGAAGAGGCAATTTGAATACTTAATTTCCTAGAGGAGCACAGCATGGCCTATAAGTCTCCTTACATTAACATGTCAGGCATGTGACTTTCCACAAAAAGAAACGTTACGGCTTAGACCCCAGTCAGAATCCTCACATATAGGCAAATCATATCTCATGCTTTGCACTGAGGAGGGGAAACAACCCGAAACACATGTCTGGAAATTGAGATTCTGCTTTGGCTTTTATCTCAAGTCATATATCAAGGCTCGTTAAAGGGTCGATATTGACTTTTAGGATTGCTACTTCCACTAGGTGGCGATAGAGTTCAAGTCGTTTTCTCTCTTTGAAGAGATCATTTGCATATACAAAAACAAAAATTATTTTTTCCCCATCTCATAGAGATGCTTAAAATGCAATTTGTCATCCAAATGTATCCCAGACTCCTAGTAAGGGCCAGATGGCTGAGCACATGCACAGATATGAAGCCGTCACAGAAACTGACTAGTTTTTTTTTTTTTTTTTTTTTGGGGGGGGGGGGGGGGGGTCACATTTTAATTTTTTTTCAATGCAACAAAAATGCTAAACTAAAAGATACACGAGCATACGTGTAACTTGTACAGGGCTAATAGAAACGGGGGCTTCCACTGTTTCCTTTAACCCAAGAGTAAGAGAATATTCCCAGCAGGCTGCAGAAAATCCATAGTACAATTCACAGTAGCAAATTTAGAAGAAGAAATGCCATAATCGTGGTGCACATTAAAAAGAAATATATCTGCAGGTTTTGCTATGCAATCTGACTGCAGCATGATGCAGGGGAAGAGACCCTGATTCCAGCGATGTATCACTGAGTTTACTGAGTGCAGCAGTTGTGATACAATCAGTTTACTCTGCTGCAGATGGAGCAGAGCTAGAATGCTGAGTTGTGTATAACCCTGCCCCCTCCACTGATTGGCTGCTTTTTGTGTATAACCCCGCCCACACCACTGATTGGCAGCTTTCTGTTTATTACAGACAGCTGCTAATCAGTGCTGGGGGGCGGGTAGGACTTGGAAGCAGGAGGCACCTAGTCCTGTAGTAATAATCCTCTGCTGATAAAACACTGATTTGAAATATGAAGAGTCAGCCCAGTAAGTAACTCATAACTAGAATCAGGGTATCTGCATACATAGCAAAACCTAATAACACATTCCCTTACATTTTTTGAATTGCAAAGAATGAAATCTGCTATGAGACTATCAAAGTGTCAAGAAAAGCTTCATTTTATATCGAGGATGTTGGGGGTCCCCAAAATACGTTCACATGCAATTTTTCACAGTGGAAATGCAGTAAATCTGGTGCATAATAAAATATCACAATTGCAGATGGGATTTGCTGAAATCCTCTCCAAATGGTGCAGAGAAAATCCTATAAAAGACCGGCACAATGTATCTAACATCTGCAGCGCGTCATTTGTGGATGTCTCCGCGGACCGACCCTTTTTGCAACGCATGTGTCATTTTCCCAATAAAATCTGCAGCAATTTTATACGGTTACAGAAGAACATAAAGGCAGCAAAGACTTTCTTTTTGCAGACTTGGACCAATTGCGTAGCAAGCTGCTTGAATCTAAGGCCCTGATTGGTCAGTTAAACTTTAATGACTTTTCTTTCTTCATTCGTATGTGTCATTTTTTGCATCAAATCATTCCCAATGAAGCAAAATTATTTGTTATAAATTTTTGAGCAAAAAGTCGCATAACGTTTTAAAATGTCACACGTAACAGCAACATTTACGCACACATCTTTCTTCTAGCAATCAAAAAATAAATCACTCCAGGAGGAGAATAGGGTCGGGCAGTAGCGTAGCTACCGGGGGGCAGAGGGTGCGGGGGTCCCGATGCTCTGATGGGGGCCCACCCGGAGGGACCCTACTGTAACTGTATCGGCGCACGCATGTCAGCGTCACCTGTCAGTGTCAGCGTCTGACGTTGCCGACACTGACAGCAAGCGCGATGACGTCACTGCCCGGCGCCAGCTGTCAGGAGATCAGTGGGAGCAGCGCAGGAACCACGAAGAAGAGAGGTGAGCATTTATTTTATTTTATTTTTTTAATGGGTGCTGCTGCCTTATTACAGGGTCTGCCTATTGGGGGCTGCCTTATTACAGGGTCTGACTAAGGGGGCTGCCTTATTACAGGGTCTGCCTATGGGGGGGGCTGCCTTATTACAGGGTCTGCCTATGGGGGGGGCTGCCTTATTACAGGGTCTTACTATAGGGATGCTGCCTCATTACAGGGTCTGCCTATGGGGGAGCTGCCATATTACAGGGTCTGACTATGGGGGCTGCCTTATTACAGGGTCTGACTATGGGGGGGCTGCCTTATTACAGGGTCTGACTATGGGAGGGCTGCCTTATTACAGGGTCTTACTATAGGGGTGCTGCCTTATTACAGGGTCTTACTATAGGGATGCTGCCTCATTACAGGGTCTGACTATGGGGGCTGCCGTATGCTATAGAGTCTGCCTATGGGGGCCTGCCGTATGCTATAGAGTCTGCCTATGGGGAGTGCATTATACTATATTGTGGACTATTTGGTGCATTATGCTACTGTATATGGAGGCTATCTAGGGGGCCATCATACAGTATGGAGATTACAGTGTGGGGGTCATTATACATTGTTGGAGCCATCAAACAGTTTGGGGGCTACTAAGGAGTCAGTATACTGTGTGGGTGCATTATACTGTGTATAAGAGAGCATGATGCTGTGTAAAGGGGAGCTGTACAGGGGGAGACTTGGGACTTTATTAAATGTAAAGTGGGCACTCATTGTTATAGGGAAATCAGGTTACTGTGGCTATCAAAGGGGCACACAGGGCATTATTACTTTCTAGGGGCAAAATATGGGCACTGATTTCTAGGGTACTTGCACCCGGCATTACTGTATTGTAGAGAGTTGCTTTAGAGTTTAGAAGGAAAAGAGAACCACACAGCAGGTGCAGTAATAGGGACACATACGGCAGCAGCGGCTCAGTATTGGGGTATCAGGGGCAGTAATAGGGACACATACGGCAGCAGCGGCTCAGTATTGGGGTATCAGGGGCAGTAATAGGGACACATACGGCAGCAGCGGCTCAGTATTGGGGTATCAGGTGCAGTAATAGGGACACATACGGCAGCAGAGGCTCAGTATTGGGGTATCAGGGGCAGTAATAGGGACACATAGAGCAGCAGTGGCTCAGTATTGGGGTATCAGGTGCAGTAATAGGGACACATACGGCAGCAGCGGCTCAGTATTGGGGTATCAGGTGCAGTAATAGGGACACATACGGCAGCAGCGGCTCAGTATTGGGGTATCAGGTGCAGTAATAGGGACACATATGGCAGCAGCGGCTCAGTATCGGGGTATCAGGTGCAGTAATAGAGACACATACGGCAGCAGCGGCTCAGTATTGGGGTATCAGGGGCAGTAATAGGGACACATACGGCAGCTGCGGCTCAGTATTGGGGTATCAGGTGCAGTAATAGGGACACATACGGCAGCAGAGGCTCAGTATTGGGGTATCAGGTGCAGTAATAGGGACACATACGGCAGCAGCGGCTCAGTATTGGGGTATCAGGTGCAGTAATAAGGACACATACGGCAGCAGAGGCTCAGTATTGGGGTATCAGGTGCAGTAATAGGGACACATACGGCAGCAGTGGCTCAATATTGGGGTATCAGGTGCAGTAATAGGGGCACATACGGCAGCAGCGGCTCAGTATTGGGGTATCAGGTGCAGTAATAGGGACACATACGGCAGCAGCGGCTCAGTATTGGGGTATCGGGGGCAGTAATAGGGACACATACGGCAGCAGAGGCTCAGTATTGGGGTATCAGGTGCAGTAATAGGGACACATACGGCAGCAGAGGCTCAGTATTGGGGTATCAGGTGCAGTAATAGGGACACATACGGCAGCAGAGGCTCAGTATTGGGGTATCAGGTGCAGTAATAGGGGCACATACGGCAGCAGCGGCTCAGTATTGGGATATCAGGGGCAGTAATAGGGACACATACGGCAGCAGCGCTCAGTATTGAGGTATCAGGTGCAGTAATAGGGACACATACGGCAGCAGCGGCTCAGTATTGGGGTATCAGGGGCAGTAATAAGGACACATACGGCAGCAGCGGCTCAGTATTGGGGTATCAGGTGCAGTAATAGGGACACATACGGCAGCAGCGGCTCAGTATTGGGGTATCAGGTGCAGTAATAGGGACACATATGGCAGCAGCGGCTCAGTATTGGGGTATCAGGTGCAGTAATAGGGACACATACGGCAGCAGCGGCTCAGTATTGGGGTATCAGGGGCAGTAATAGGGACACATACGGCAGCAGCGGCTCAGTATTGGGGTATCAGGTGCAGTAATAGGGTCACATACGGCAGCAGAGGCTCAGTATTGGGGTATCAGGTGCAGTAATAGGGACACATACGGCAGCAGAGGCTCAGTATTGGGGTATCGGGGGCAGTACTAGGGACACATACGGCAGCAGCGGCTCAGTATTGGGTTATCAGGTGCAGTAATAGGGACACATACGGCAGCAGCGGCTCAGTATTGGGGTATCAGGGGCAGTAATAGGGACACATACGGCAGCAGCGGCTCAGTATTAGGGCATCAGGTGCAGTAATAGGGACATATGGCAGCAGAGGCTCAGTATTGGGGTATCGGGTGCAGTAATAAGGACACATACGGCAGCAGCGGCTCAGTATTGGGGTATCAGGTGCAGTAATAGGGACACATACGGCAGCAGTGGCTCAGTATTGGGATATCAGGTGCAGTAATAGGGACACATACGGCAGCAGCGGCTCAGTATTGGGGTATCAGGTGTAGTAATAGGGTCACATACGGCAGCAGCGGCTCAGTATTGGGGTATCAGGGGCAGTAATAGGGTCACATACGGCAGCAGCGGCTCAGTATTGGGTTATCAGGTGCAGTAATAGGGACACATACGGCAGCAGTGGCTCAGTATTGGGGTATCAGGGGCAGTAATAGGGACACATACGGCAGCAGCGGCTCAGTATTGGGGTATCAGGGGCAGTAATAGGGTCACATACGGCAGCAGCGGCTCAGTATTGGGGTATCAGGGGCAGTAATAGGGACACATACGGCAGCAGCGGCTCAGTATTGGGATATGAGGTGCAGTAATAGGGACACATACGGCAGCAGCAGCTCAGTATTGAGGTATCAGGTGCAGTAATAGGGACACATACGGCAGCAGCGGCTCAGTATTGGGGTATCAGGGGCAGTAATAGGGACACATACGGCAGCAGCGGCTCAGTATTGGGGTATCAGGTGCAGTAATAGGGTCACATACGGCAGCAGCGGCTCAGTATTGGGGTATCAGGTGCAGTACTAGGGATACATACGGCAGCAGCGGCTCAGTATTGGGGTATCAGCAGGATGAGGAGTTTGTGCAGGTTGGAGATAGATGGTGATGGCTGGAATATGAGAAGTGTCTTTGTTGTATTCTCTGCAGGTGAGTCGTTGCTGGAAGAAGTTGTCATGTCGGTCTGGGCCAGATGGAAAAGACGGGAAAAATGAATGATTCCATCAGAAAGAACGTCAGAGGTAAGATATTATCTGTAACTGTGCTGTGATCTCTTATATGTTCTGTAGGGCTGATATCTACCACTGACCATATGGCGGTAATATCCATGTTGGTCTTTATATAGAGGTTATCTTCAGTAACCGCTCGGTCATCTGCTGAGGTTCTCCTCCACTATTAGGGCGCGTCACCGAGTTGTAATCCAGGTTACCTGGTTAGGGCCACTCAGAAGCTTCGCCCCCCACCCGGACCAAAACCCTAGCTGCGCCTCTGAGGTCGGTGTTTGGAGAATAACAGTGCAAAAATGTTGCAACTTTTAAAAAGTTCACAAACAATAAATTGTCTGCGAACATCTGGATGACAAAATCCCACCCTCAGTGAGGAATGGAGAAAATAAAAAACAGACCAACGAGTAAAAAATAGAATTCGAAATAGGTGCAGGAAGAAGAATTTGGTGCAAAAAAAGCCTACAATGGGAAAAACTAAGCAAAAAAATAAGTGCAAATGCAATAATAAAATGGGGACTAAATATTTCAGAATTCTGCAGAAAAAAATGGATTAAAAGGAAGCCTGCACATAGCAAATACAGATGGAATGCACGACTCTCATCAGCGCCGCCCCACATAAAATATACACGCAAGGCTCTGGTGTCTGTACACACATTACTCTCAATTCTGCACATATCACAGGTAATCCGGTCAAGGCCTTGAAGTTCTACCCGCAGGATTACTGATATGACTTGGGGGTCTTCCTTTGTTCACCTGCAGTTCTATATATGTCCACTATGTGGCGCCAGCAGTCTTTGGAGTGGCGCCCTAACAAAGCCATCATGGATTCAATTATTAGCAGTGAGCTGGATCCACTAGAGAAGGTTTCTCGGTTTACCTTTCCAGGACTCCTGAAAGCATTCCTTTCATAGGAGCCCCAGCCAAAAAAAGAATAACAAGCGAGCATAATGGCCTTCTGCTCTCTTGTAGCGAGGGTCCCCTCTGAGCGGCATAGACTAAGAAAAAGAAGCGGCAGCAGGACAAAAAATCTCCAGTGGGGTTTAGGATTTCCAGTAAGTGGCCACAAACAAGACACTTATTTGTAACAATGACGCTCATGCAATCAGCTCCCGAGAACAAACTAACATCAAACCCAGCGGCTGAAAGCAGCCAAAAAAGGAACCGGAGAAGTAATACAGACGTCAGAGGCGCTGCCGAGTGCGGGCCTCCAGATAGATCGTCCCTAGACGTGAGCGCCAACGGCATCAATTAATCTAACGATGACAGGCGATTAGTAATAACTAATTCATATATAATTATCATTCTCCGCAATAGTCAGCATAAACTGGAGAGTTCTCCAAGGACACGAGCAGACCATGCTGCTATAGGACCCCCAAAGGACAGGAGCAGACCATGCTGCTATAGGACCCCCAAAGCACAGGAACAGACCATGCTGCTATAGGGCCCCCAAAGGACAGGAGCAGACCGTGCTGGTATAGGACCCCCAAAGGACAAAAGCAGACCATGCTGCTATAGGGCCCCCAAAGGACAGGAGCAGACCATGCTGCTATAGGACCCCCAAAGGACAGGAGCAGACCATGCTGTTATAGGACCCCCAAAGGACAGGAGCAGACCGTGCTGGTATAGGACCCCCAAAGGACAAAAGCAGACCATGCTGCTATAGGGCCCCCAAAGGACAGGAGCAGACCATGCTGCTATAGGACCCCCAAAGGACAGGAGCAGACCATGCTGCTATAGGACCCCCAAAGGACAGGAGCAGACCATGCTGTTATAGGGCCCCCAAAGGACAGGAGCAGACCGTGCTGGTATAGGACCCCCAAAGGACAAAAGCAGACCATGCTGCTATAGGGCCCCCAAAGGACAGGAGCAGACCATGCTGTTATAGGACCCCCAAAGGACAGGAGCAGACCGTGCTGGTATAAGACCCCCAAAGGACAAAAGCAGACCATGCTGCTATAGGGCCCCCAAAGGACAGGAGCAGACCATGCTGCTATAGGACCCCCAAAGGACAGGAGCAGACCATGCTGTTATAGGGCCCCCAAAGGACAGGAGCAGACCGTGCTGGTATAGGACCCCCAAAGGACAAAAGCAGACCATGCTGCTATAGGGCCCCCAAAGGACAGGAGCAGACCATGCTGCTATAGGACCCCCAAAGGACAGGAGCAGACCATGCTGCTATGGGGCCCCCAAAGGACAGGAGCAGACCATGCTGTTATAGGACCCCCAAAGGACAGGAGCAGACCGTGCTGGTATAGGACCCCCAAAGGACAAAAGCAGACCATGCCGCTATAGGGCCCCCAAAGGACAGAAGCAGACCATGCTGCTATAGGACCCCCAAAGGACAGGAGCAGACCATGCTGCTATAGGGCCCCCAAAGGACAGGAGCAGACCATGCTGCTATAGGGCCCCCAAAGGACAGAAGCAGACCATGCTGCTATAGGACCCCCAAAGGACAGGAGCAGACCATGCTGCTATAGGACCCCCAAAGGACAAAAGCAGACCATGCCGCTATAGGGCCCCCAAAGGACAGAAGCAGACCATGCTGCTATAGGACCCCCAAAGGACAGGAGCAGACCATGCTGCTATAGGGCCCCCAAAGGACAGGAGCAGACCATGCTGCTATAGGACCCCCAAAGGACAGGAGCAGACCATGCTGCTATAGAGCCCCCAAAGGACAGGGGCAGACCACACTGCTATAGGACCACCAAAGGACAGGAGCAGACCATGCTGCTACAGGGCCCCCAAAGGACAGGAGCAGACCATGCTGCTATGGGGCCCCCAAAGGACAGAAGCAGACCATGCTGCTATGGGGCCCCCAAAGCACAGGAACAGACCATGCTGCTATAGGACCTCCAAAGCACAGGAACAGATCATGCTGGTATAGAGCCCTCAAAGCACAGGAGCAGACCATGCTGTTATAGGCCCACGAAGGACAGGAGCAGACCATGCTGCTATGGGGCCCCCAAAGGACAGAAGCAGACCATGCTGCTATAGGGCCCCCAAAGGACAGACCATATTGCTATAGGGCCCCCAAAGGACAGGAGCAGACTATGCTGCTATAGGGCCCCCAAAGGACAGGAGCAGACCATGCTGTTATAGGCCCACGAAGGACAGGAGCAGACCATGCTGCTATAGGGCCCCCAAAGGACAGAAGCAGACCATGCTGCTATAGGGCCCCCAAAGGACAGACCATATTGCTATAGGGCCCCCAAAGGACAGGAGCAGACTATGCTGCTATAGGGCCCCCAAAGGACAGACCATATTGCTATAGGGCCCCCAAAGGACAGGAGCAGACCATGCTGCTATAGGGCCCCCAAAGGACAGGAGCAGACATTGCTGCTATAGGGCCCTGTAAAAGGACCAGTCCTGGATGTTTTGCACCTTTAGCTTTTAGGCCATGGTAGGATATGTGCACACTGTGCCGGTGAAGTCGCCGGGCATTATCAGGCAGAGTAAAACACCAGCGGACATTTTCCTTGGTCCGCTTTGCCGGCAGCTCTCCGTTGCTCTCGCAGCGGCTCTGCTGCCAGTGGTGTCATTCTGCACTGTTAAGTATAGAGAGCGGGCAGATTCCCGGAAGAATGACTGTCACTTCTTTTAACTGCTCCAGAGTTACCAAATCCTGAAGAAGGTAAAAGAAGTGAAATAAGACGGAATGTGTTGTTTTGACATTGCGCTGCATATTGTTCATTTTACTGGGTGCTTTTTTCGGGAGGAATCCGGATGAAAAGACACTGTGCGCACTATGGCGTTTTTGGAACAGAACTCATGGTTTTTAAATTCTTCATGGTTACAAGAAAGATTCTACTCCAAAATCTTTGGAAAATAAACTTAGTTTGGATATACTCTTAGGCTACAAGATCACAAAGTTTATTTGAGGTGGTCAAAAACGATAAATTTGCTTCAGGAAACATTCCTCCCGAAAATTTGGAGAAGTTTTACATTTCCTGGAGCAGTTTTATATTATGTGCACAAAGCTTTTCTAGGAGTTCTTGGAGCAGGAACGGAGAAGAAACTCTTAAAACTCCTGAAAAACTTTGAGTTTCTGTTCAGTTTTTGGTCTGAAAAAAGCCTGCAAAAAAAAACTACATGTGTATATAGCCTTAAAGGAATTGTCCAGGACTATTTTACTCTGGACCTAAAAACTAACAGGCAGGTAGTTGCTAACAGAGGGAACTACCTGCCTTTCCTACCTGGTGCCGGATCAGATCTCTTGCCGGTGGTTCGGCTGCTCCACATCAACAGAGGAATTCTTCTATTTCCGTTCTGCTGTGTCGACAGGGCATGACTCCAGTTATGTTGATTGACAGTGGGCTCCCCGCAGTTAGGCAGCAGGGAGCCAGCTGTCAATCAGCATGACTTCAGCAGTTACACACCTTCGACAAAGCAGAGTGGGAAAAAAAGCCGTTGACTCGCCAGCAGAATGGGTCTGTGACCACTGTGCTGGCAGAGATCAGCATCAGGCACATCAGCCTGGTAGTTAGCAACCACCTGCATTTTAGTGCTTAGGCCTATAGTAAAAAGAAGTCCTGGATAACTCCTTTAAATACTTTCTGAAATGTTTTGAAATAATTTTTTTTCCTGACGTGTTTTCTGCAGCCTTTAGATTGGAGTATATAGGAGCTCCGATACAAATTTTTCCTAAGGATTAAACACTCTAAAGTTACATTTTTGGATACATGTCCCATTATTATTGACGCTGACATCTTCCCATAACTAGACAGACGGAAAGATGGCTTCTCTGCACAATGAGCGGCTGACAAACCTACCAAGCAGGATAAATGCATAATTCCGAAAGCACCAGGCGTGTATACTCCTAATTAACAAAATATACAATTCCGCCAGAAGTAACAAGCCAGCACAATGCCATTACTATGCTGTACAACATCGGGCCATCCTGGCCACGGCCTATGGACCTCGGGTGCAGCGCTCCTCGGCTTTCATTTTACCGCACACTCTGCAAATATCTCCTGAAGAGAGGAAATGACGGAACGAAGAAAGAAGAAAGGTCACTGTTGCAGTCTCTCTTCTCTTGCTAATCCCAAATTCACACTTTAACCTGATTCAGACTTGCCTTGTTTGGTCCTTCCTCTCTGTTCTCTGTTTGAGGGGATTAGATTTGGACTCAGCAGGGGGGTAATTGGCAGCTCAGCATCCAGCTCCCTCTGTGGTTCCAATGCATTCGCTTGGCAGTCGGCCGCTGGACACAAACTTTATGTAGTTGGGCTTTTGAGAAGACCGAGCCTAAAGGTTTCAAGAGCCCTTGAGTCTTTGCAGGTCGGCTGTTCACATAGCAGAAGTATGGATGGTAAGTCACTCTGTATTGTCTCCTAACCAGACACTTAATGTAAGGAAAGGATGGGAAAGGACTAGTGATGAGCGAGTGTACTCGTTGCTCGGGTTTTCCAGAGCACGTTCGGGTGATCTCCGAGTATTTGTTAGTGTTCAGAGATTTAGTTTTCGTCATCTCAGCTGAATGATTTACAGCTACTAGCCAGGCTGAGTACATGTGGGGGTTGCCTGGTTGCTAGGGAATCCCCACATGTATTCAGCCTATCTAGCAGCCGTTAATCATTCAGCTGAGGCGATGAAAACTAAATGTCTAAGCAGTCATAAATACTCGGAGATCACCCGAATAACGAGTACACTCGCTCATCACTAGAAAGGACCTAAAGGCTTTTATATGCTCCCCACATCTCCGTCATACATAGGAACCAGGGACATTGAGAGGCTCCTACATGCTGCAAATCCCTATACCCTCAGACTCTTCTTCATATCTGGCAATTTTTAATGAAACTTAAATTAAAGGCACAATCAGATAGTGAACTACTATTTAAAAAATGTTCAACATTAAAACTTGATCTACATTTTTTTTATTATATTTCTAAATTATATGTCACTGTTACAAGTTCTGAAGTCTTTCAGTTTTAATCTTGACCACCAAGCCATTTCCTGATTGTGCAGATCACTTCTCTGCAGTCACTTCCTGTTCTGTAGAGATCACAGCTCACCACCTCCTCCTGTACAATGACTGATAACACCTCTATATACAGTAGATAACACAGGATCCACCATTCACAATAGGAGATGTCACAGCTCACCTCCTCCTCCTGTACAATGACTGATAACACCTCTATATACAGTAAATAACACAGGATCCACCATTCACAATAGGTGATGTCACAGCTCACCACCTCCTCCTGTACAATGACTGATAACACCTCTATATACAGTAGATAACACAGGATCCACCATTCACAATAGGAGATGTCACAGCTCACCTCCTCCTCCTGTACAATGACTGATAACACCTCTATATACAGTAGATAACACAGGATCCACCATTCACAATAGGAGATGTCACAGCTCACCTCCTCCTCCTGTACAATGACTGATAACACCTCTATATACAGTAGATAACACAGGATCCACCATTCACAATAGGAAATGTCACAGCTCACCTCCTCCTCCTGTACAATGACTGATAACTCCTCTATATACAGTAGATAACACAGGATCCACCATTCACAATGGGTGATATCACAGCTCACCTCCTTCTCCTGTACAATGACTGATAACTCCTCTATATACAGTAGATAACACAGGATCCACCATTCACAATAGGCGATGTATCAGCTCACCTCCTCCTCCTGTACAATGACTAATAACACCTCTATATACAGTAGATAATACAGGATCCACCATTCACAATGGGTGATATCACAGCTCACCTCCTCCTGTACAATGACTGATAACACCTCTATATACAGTAGATAACACAGGATCCACCATTCACAATAGATGTCACAGCTCACCTCCTCCTGTACAATGACTGATAACACCTCTATATACAGTAGATAACACCGGATCCACCATTCACAATAGGTGATATCACAGCTCACCTCCTCCTGTACAATGACTGATAATACCTCTATATACAGTAGATAACACAGGATCCACCATTGACAATAGGTGATGTCACAGCTCACCTCCTCCTGTGCAATGACTGATAACACCTATATATACAGTAGATAACACAGGCTCCACCATTCACAATAGGCGATGTCACAGCTCACCTCCTCCTCCTGTACAATGACTGATAATACCTCTATATACAGTAGATAACACAGGATCCACCATTAACAATGGGTGATGTCACAGCTCACCTCCTCCTCCTGCACAATGACTGATAACACCTCTATATACAGTAGATAACACAGGATCCACCATTAACAATGTCACAGCTCACCTCCTCCTCCTGTACAATGACTGATAACACCTCTATATACAGTAGATAACAGAATCCACCATTCACAATAGGTGATGTCACAGCTCACCTCCTCCTCTTGTACAATGACTGATAATACCTCTATATACAGTAGATAACACAGGATCCACCATTGACTATAGGTGATGTCACAGCTCACCTCCTCCTCCTGTACAATGACTGATAACACCTCTATATACAGTAGAAAACACAGTATCCACCACTCACAATAGGTGATGTCACAGCTCACCTCCTCCTCCTGCACAATGACTGATAACACCCCTATATACAGTAGATAACAGAATCCACCATTCACAATAGGTGATGTCACAGCTCACCTCCTCCTCTTGTACAATGACTGATAATACCTCTATATACAGTAGATAACACAGGATCCACCATTGACTATAGGTGATGTCACAGCTCACCTCCTCCTCCTGTACAATGACTGATAACACCTATATATACAGTAGATAACACAGGCTCCACCATTCACAATAGGCGATGTCACAGCTCACCTCCTCCTCTTGTACAATGACTGATAATACCTCTATATACAGTAGATAACACAGGATCCACCATTGACAATAGGTGATATCACAGCTCACCTCCTCCTGTACAATGACTGATAACACCTATATATACAGTAGATAACACAGGCTCCACCATTCACAATAGGCAATGTCACAGCTCACCTCCTCCTGTACAATGACTGATAATACCTCTATATACAGTAGATAACACAGGATCCACCATTAACAATGGGTGATGTCACAGCTCACCTCCTCCTCCTGCACAATGACTGATAACACCTCTATATACAGTAGATAACACAGGATCCACCATTAACAATAGGTGTTGTCACAGCTCACCTCCTCCTCCTGTACAATGACTGATAATACCTCTATATACAGTAGATAACACAGGATCCACCATTAACAATGGGTGATGTCACAGCTCACCTCCTCCTGTACAATGACTGATAACACCTCTATATACAGTAGAAAACACAGTATCCACCACTCACAATAGGTGATGTCACAGCTCACCTCCTCCTCCTGCACAATGACTGATAACACCCCTATATACAGTAGATAACACAGGATCCACCATTCACAATAGGTGATGTCACAGCTCACCTCCTCCTCCTGTACAATGACTGATAACACCTCTATATACAGTAGATAACACAGAATCCACCATTCACAATAGGCGATGTCACAGCTCACCTCCTCCTCTTGTACAATGACTGATAATACCTCTATATACAGTAGATAACACAGGATCCACCATTGACAATAGGTGATGTCACAGCTCACCTCCTCCTCCTGTACAATGACTGATAACACCTATATATACAGTAGATAACACAGGCTCCACCATTCACAATAGGCGATGTCACAGCTCACCTCCTCCTCCTGTACAATGACTGATAATACCTCTATATACAGTAGATAACACAGGATCCACCATTAACAATGGGTGATGTCACAGCTCACCTCCTCCTCCTGTACAATGACTGATAATACCTCTATATACAGTAGATAACACAGGCTCCACCATTCACAATAGGCGATGTCACAGCTCACCTCCTCCTCCTGTACAATGACTGATAACACCACTATATACAGTAGATAACACAGGATCCACCATTAACAATGGGTGATGTCACAGCTCACCTCCTCCTCCTGTACAATGACTGATAATACCTCTATATACAGTAGATAACACAGGATCCACCATTAACAATGGGTGATGTCACAGCTCACCTCCTCCTGTACAATGACTGATAACACCTCTATATACAGTAGAAAACACAGGATCCACCACTCACAATAGGTGATGTCACAGCTCACCTCCTCCTCCTGCACAATGACTGATAACACCCCTATATACAGTAGATAACACAGGATCCACCATTCACAATAGGTGATGTCACAGCTCACCTCCTGTACAATGACTGATAACACCTCTATATACAGTAGATAACACAGGATCCACCATTAACAATGGGTGATGTCACAGCTCACCTCCTCCTCCTGTACAATGACTGATAATACCTCTATATACAGTAGATAACACAGGATCCACCATTAACAATTGGTGATGTCACAGCTCACCTCCTGTTCCTGCACAATGACTGATAACACCTCTATATAGCTTTCTATAAAGCTCTCTGCAGCATGTCCACTGCAATCTCCTGCTTATTCTAATGTAAAATCACCACCACTCGCTATTGAAGTAAAAAGATTTACCACCAACAACCTCCAGTGTAAATAGCAGCCGGACTGGTGCAACAATAAGTAAGCCTCTACAATGACTGCCTCTACACCTGATGGGCTAAGATAATGACTTTTGGGTTTTCATTGGCTGTAAGCCATAGCCATCAACAATAACAGAAATAAACACGTGAAATAGATCACTCTGTGTGTAATAACTCTATATAATATATGAGTCTCACTTTTTGTATTGAAGAACTGGAATAAATTAACTTTTCGATGATATTCTAATTGTGTGAGATGCACCTGTATATATATAGCTATACAGTATATAGATATATATATATGTGTGTGTTTTACTGAGCTTTATCACATACTGAAGAGTAGGAGCGCCGGAGCACTATATTCATAGCCCTGGAGGCATTTCTTAGAAGACTTCTAGAGATGAACTTTTCACCGTCAGGCGGGTTCACAAGTTCTCTTAGAAATAGTCTGATTTGCTTTTCAGTTAAGAAAAAGCCAAGTTCAATCTCCAGGAAAATGATGCAGCTCCCAGAGCTCAGCTGTATCTGCATTGCTTTACTTTGAAGGCTTTCCCCTTTGGAAATGGAAAAAAGGTTCTACTTAGCTTCTTAATATAGAAGCTGGAGAAGCAGGTATACAGTAAGGTCAGGCAGAAAAGAGACAGTGAGTTATGACTGTAGGAAATAAAAAGTTATGGAATCAAAGTGAGGAAAGATGGAGACATTGGAAAAACAGGTCTGATACATAGTGAAAGGTCTTCAAAAATGACCGCCAGTGACCTAGACCACAGTTTTGTCTTGTATGTATATTGGTGTGATAGAGCCTCAAAGCCCAAGGTCAGGGTGGGCCTCAGGCATTGGTGCTGCAGGAAGTAGAGGATGCAGAGGTAATGGAGACCATAAACAGACAGGAGAACGATAACAAATAGCAGAGATCCTGGAGACAGTGGACAAGTAAAAAAGGTCCAGGAGACCGCAGACAGGGGGCAGAGGGCTTGGAGACCGCAGAAAAGTTGCAGAGGTCCTGGAGACCGCAGACAGGTAACAGAGATACTGGAGCCTGCAGACAGGTAGCAGAGGTCCTGGAGCCTGCAGACAGGTAGCAGAGGTCCTGGAGACTGAGGTCAGGTAGCAGAGGTCCTGGAGACTGCAGACAGGTAACAGAGATACTGGAGCCTGCAGACAGGTAGCAGAGGTCAGGTAACAGAGATACTGGAGCCTGCAGTCAGGTAGCAGAGTTCGTGGAGACCGCAGTCAGGTAGCAGAGGTCAAGGAGACCGCAGACAGGTAGCAGAGATACTGGAGCCTGCAGTCAGGTAGCAGAGGTCCTGGAGACCGCAGACAGGTAACAGAGATACTGGAGCCTGCAGTCAGGTAGCAGAGTTCGTGGAGACCGCAGTCAGGTAGCAGAGGTCATGGAGACCGCAGACAGGTAGCAGAGATACTGGAGCCTGCAGACAGGTAGCAGAGATCCTGGAGACCGCAGACAGGTAACAGAGATACTGGAGCCTGCAGTCAGATAGCAGAGCTTGTGGAGACTGCAGTCAGGTAGCAGAGGTCATGGAGACCGCAGACAGGTAGCAGAGATACTGGAGCCTGCAGACAGGTAGCAGAGGTCATGGAGACCGCAGACAGGTAACAGAGATACTGGAGCCTGCAGACAGGTAGCAGAGGTCATGGAGACCGCAGACAGGTAACAGATACTGGAGCCTGCAGACAGGTAGCAGAGGTCCTGGAGACTGAGGTCAGGTAGCAGAGATACTGGAGCCTGCAGTCAGGTAGCAGAGGTCCTGGAGACCGCAGACAGGTAACAGAGATACTGGAGCCTGCAGTCAGGTAGCAGAGTTCGTGGAGACCGCAGTCAGGTAGCAGAGGTCATGGAGACCGCAGACAGGTAGCAGAGATACTGGAGCCTGCAGACAGGTAGCAGAGGTCCTGGAGGCTACAGGTACAGGACACTCCAGAGCACTTAGAAGTCTTAATACCAATACACAGACACAAGCATGTATGTCTTGGAAGGCCTTGTACTGTACATTCCCAGGTAACTGATCACATGGGATCATGCTGGGCTATCTGCAAAGCTGGATGTGGATTACAACAGAGACCGGGGAGAAAGGAGCAAAACCGGGATCTGGGACAAGTGAGTAATATGGTGTTTTGGATGGTAAGGGACACCCATGACATGACAAAGGAGAGATGTAGTCTTCTAAAGTACTATTACAAAATGTATATGTATAGTCCAACAAGGAAAAAGTAGTCTCATCCATTTTCTGTACAATGAAGCAGCACCTCCTCTCCAAATGCTCTTAAAGGACTAGAGGGTTGAGATTTAGGCTGCTGCATGCTGGCTAATTATTGCCTCCAATGGTAACCATGTTCATTCAACAGATGGCTATCTCTCCTGACTGAAGAAGCAAGCCTCTATTTTCAAAGGGAGAGAGTAGAAAGCTGATGCCAGAAACCTCTGGCAGTGGCTTATCTGTCCTGCAAACTAAAAGGTTCGGGCACTAAAATTCCAACTGCCTGATCCTACTCTCCTCTGGCATCATCTGTTGGAATAGAAGGGATAGCTGAAAGAAGCAGCGTTGTGGGCACTGCCAACTCCAGAAGAAACAGGAGAGACCAGGAGATTGAAGAAAGGGGTCTTTATCGACAACAATTTATACCTGACGAAGGATTTAGAACAACTCCAAAACGCATAGTCAATAAAGTATGGGAAACTTTAGGCCAGCGTGAGCATAACTGGCAGGGGAGGTCTTTTAAAGTTTGGGTGAAGGTATGTGTTAAACACCTGTCCAAAGTATCTGGGCTTTGCTTCCTTCACCTCGGCCCGCTGCCCTCTGTTGTGCTCCACGTCAGGTTTTGCAGGTTGCCCGCCATGCCTCATCTCCCTAATCCTATTTAAGGCCCACCAAGACACATAACATTGTTTTAGGATTAAGACTCTGGTGTTTAGTGTGCCCCATCATTAGTGCTCCAATGCTCTGATTCTGCATTCACTCTTGCTTTGTTCCCCTGCGCCTGTACTACGGGTCCTGGAGCTTAGTTGATCCACATCACAGGGTGAGCAAAACAGTATGCCACAATATCAAATATCTATATAAGAATTTCCCATATAGGACTTTGCAAATTTCCATGACAAATTTCCAGTATCATAGTATTGCCAAATATATGTGCAGGCATAATTCCCTATCCTTTAGGCCCAGAAATGTCAGCCAAAATCTTAGTATCCATGATCACCTCGACTGAAGCCTATCTATTTTGGTGTGGGGCATAAGGATCACTCCGAAACTATTCCATATGTTGGTCTGAGATTTTTTTGTAGGACATTTAGAAGAAGAACTTAAAATAGAAGCTTTAAAAAAGTGTTAGGGACTGACATGGGATATCACGACTCGGTACCTAAACTCTTTGAAGTGCCTTCCTTTGGACTTGAGAAAAACTTCTCGCCTTGTCTTCTGCCGTATCAGTAACAAAGTCATGCATTATCTTTAGACAGCACATTAGCACAAATAGGCACATGTCTTCTACTTGATTAAGTGGTTGATGCTACACTCCAGAGAAGAATACCAATCAAGGTGACTCGCCGTGAGATGATACGCCTCGCATTGTCGGGAATCGTCCTCAGGTCAATAGCTTCGAATGACAACTGGAGCAGATAGCACGGTGGTGTGGAGAGCTTCCAAGACATCACCGAACACAAGCTAATGGAAATCAATACCGCAATCAGTGTCTGCATTACCTAAGGACAGACACCATCAAATGAGTTCTGCTTTCACTGTTCTTCCATTGTTTTGTACGGAGCTGTCAAGGAGTTGATGACAGTGCACTATTGCTGAGAGGCGACCACGGCTCCTCAAGTTACCGTCTCCCAGGATTTACTCTCTTACTTTTAGAACTAAACTCAGAGGCAGAAATCTCACATTCATGTCATCATAACAGTAGTCAATATTCAATGGGTAGGATTAAAGTATGGGAAACATGGCCAACTGTCCAGAGCCTTCACCACGATGCCACTGTGAAATTCAGAAGTTTATTGTGACTATAACTTATTGTGTCTTGCTTTAGAATAGATATAAGCAAATTGACTTTGGTCGATTGGCCACATCAGTATTCATGGCCACCTGATGGGAGCGCTTTCAACTGCACCTTACCTGACAGAATCCCTGACACCTCTTTTCAATGGCCGTCCTGGAGATAAGTTGTATGTGCATCATGCCGCAACATTGAGGTCGTACCACGGTGGCTAATCAAACGAGGAGCCATGGATGCTGGCAAGCAGGAGGCAGTTTGCAGGATTCCCATGTGGCGTCGATGAAAAACTAATAATAAAGGTATAATTTTTTATTATAATCGTGCCTGTGATTATAAGGAGATGACTGCTGGAAAGTGATCTCTACAGAACAGGAAGTGACTGCTGAGAAGTGGCCTCTACAGAACAGGAAGTGACTGCTGAGAAGTGATCTCTACAGAACAGGAAGTGACTACTGAGAAGTGGCCTCTACAGAACAGGAAGTGACTACTGAGAAGTGGCCTCTACAGAACAGGAAGTGACTGCTGAGAAGTGATCTCTACAGAACTGGAAGTGACTACTGAGAAGTGGCCTCTACAGAACAGGAAGTGACTACTGAGATGTGATTACTACAGAACAGGAAGTGACTGCTGAGAAGTGATCTCTACAGAACAGGAAGTGACTGCTGAGAAGTGATCTCTACAGAACAGGAAGTGACTACTGAGAAGTGGCCTCTACAGGACAGGAAGTGACTACTGAGAAGTGGCCTCTACAGAACAGGAAGTGACTGCTGAGAAGTGATCTCTACAGAACTGGAAGTGACTACTGAGAAGTGGCCTCTACAGAACAGGAAGTGACTACTGAGACGTGATTACTACAGAACAGGAAGTGACTACTGAGAAGTGATCTCTACAGAACAGGAAGTGACTGCTGAGAAGTGATCTCTACAGAACAGGAAGTGACTACTGAGAAGTGGCCTCTACAGAACAGGAAGTGACTGCTGAGAAGTGGCCTCTACAGAACAGGAAGTGACTGCTGAGAAGTGATCTCTACAGATCAGGAAGTGACTGCTGAGAAGTGATCTCTACAGAACAGGTAGTGACTGCTGAGAAGTGATCTCTACAGATCAGGAAGTAATTGCTGAGCGATGACCTTTACAGAACAGGAAGTGACTGCTGAGAAGTGATCTCTACAGAACAGGAAGTGACTGCTGAGAAGTGATCTCTACAGAACAGGAAGTGACTGTTGAGAAGTGATCTCTACAGAACAGGAAGTGACTGTTGAGAAGTAATCTCTACAGAACAGGAAGTGACTGCTGAGAAGTGATCTCTACAGAACAGGAAGTGACTGTTGAGAAGTAATCTCTACAGAAAAGGAAGTGACTGCTGAGAAGTGATCTCTTCAGAACAGGAAGTGACTGCGGAGAAGTGATATCTACAGAATAGGAAGTGACTGCTGAGAAGTGATCTCTACAGAACAGGAAGTGACTGCTGAGAAGTGATCTCTACAGAACAGGAAGTGACTGCTGAGAAGTGACCTCTACAGAACAGGAAGTGACTGCTGAGAAGAGATCTCTACAGAACAGGAAGTGACCACTGAGAAGTATTCTCTACAGAACAGGAAGTGACTGCTGAGAAGAGATCTCTACAGAACAGGAAGTGACTGCTGAGAAGTGATCTCTACAGAACAGGAAGTGACAGAAGTGATCTTTACAGAACAGGAAGTGACTGTTGAAAAAAATAATTTCAGAACATTAATTGTCAGCCTATTATGAAGCCCATGTTTCAGAGTGATTACTGAATATAGATAATGACATGGAAAATTTGAAAAAAAAAAATCACAAACCAAAAGTGTAAAAGATATATTTAACATAAAAACCTAATGTAAAACACCAGTTTTTCTGATTCTCTATAAAATGGATCCAAAACAAAGTATCACCCTTAATGGAATTTACTTTGCATAATCCTATAATATAGTTCTACAACTGGAAGCAGAATCCAATACCATCACACCATTGAATAATTACTTGGTTCTACAATTTTAAAGCAGCATCCTGAATACGGTTAAGCCTTTGTTAATTCTGTTCAGTGAAAACATCAACAAATCTGCATGTAAGTCTCAATTAAAATTTCACAAAAAAATAACAAATAAATCCCCCTATATTACAATCTGTGAGTATATAAATCTATATTCTGTAGTACAGTATGTATAGCTGAGGCTACGAGAGGCCTGAAACAGAGCGGGCAGTGATATGAATGTGTGACTGTTGGTTCCTTTATTTCTGTAATTTATACAATAGATTTTTTGATTGTTAACTTTTGCGCGGTTTATTATTAAAAGTTCCAAAAGAAAAAAATATTTTAAAAAAAAAATCATCGTCCGTATATGAGCAAATCTATTGATGTCGTCAACCTCGGCATTCAGTCACCAAAGCTTCTTTTCTATTGTGCTGTAAAACCTCTCTATAAATGTACGATACAAGCCTGAACGCGCTCGCCGCGAAAAGATCAATGGAGTAAGTTATATTATTACCGCGTAGTTCTCTCTGAAAGGCCGACTAATTCTGTGCCCGCACATTTGTACAAGGACAGAGAACCCACGCACAATACTGGCACAGATGTGAACGTTGCTATAACATAGGTATGAGCTTATTGTGCACCAATAAATAACATGCAGATTGCATTATCCTAATTATTACCTGTTAGAATGTTTCATTAAATGCAATTTATATAACTTAGGGTTTTCTTTCTACCTTCCGTTCTGTTACAGAGTGGATAGAAATATCTGCACAGTGAATCACACACAATATCTCTGATGACTCTGCGTCCTTCCATAGCGCCCTACACCCCACCGATGGAAAACCTGAAAATTCAAAAGTGTCACAGTGGATAAGGTGAGTGACCATCACATATATCACCATTGCTTTCTCCTGTTTACCAGCCATAGAAAAAAACTGATCAATTGCGTGAAGCATTTTCCCAGCTGGGGACCGAGGGACTGATCCGGACGTAGACCACGGACTGCTCAGAGCGCAGCTGCTACTGTAGAAAAGCTTGACTGGCAGTCCCAAAGGAGGCAGCATACTGAGTGTATACTGTGTGTATATTATATATATATATATATATATATATATATATATATATATATATATATAGCGCTATCATATTCCGCAGCTCTTTACATTTACATTATCATCACTGTCCCCATTGGGGCTCACAATTTAAATTCCCCATCAGTATGTCTTTGGAGCACAAAGAAAACTGGAATAAATCCATGCAAACATGGGGAGAACATAAACTCTTTGCATATGTTGTCCGTATCATGATTTTAATCTATATTTACCAAATTCAGCTCTGCTACTTTTTAATAGGCAAAGAGAACTTAAATGGTCTCTGTTGTTTCAATAAAGTTTGCATAGATCAATGATACAAGCAAATATAAGATATTATGTAATGATATATCTTATCAGAAAAAAAAATCTGCATCTTTCTCAACTTATCAGACACTTTTTCTCCTCCCTCTAAATCCGAAATTCTGAAAAATTTGCTAAAATCCATCTTGGTCAAGATAAGACGCATTGACCGTTCACTAAGGCTTCAGATTAAAACTGCTCATTGAAGTCCACAGAGAGGGGTGGAGGGAAGACAAGAGTGAAAGAAAGTCAAAGAGAAACGTGTTTCTGATTTCAATTGTTTAATTTCATCCGAGAGCTGGATTCACAGTTACACCGATCAATAATGCTGTATAATGTTCTCTATGCTACTGCTGCTTTTGAAAACACATTACGTACCAACAGTAAATCAAACTAATCATTTAAGTCCACGGAGAGGGGTGGAGGTAGGAGAAAAGTGAAAGAAACACAAAGAGAAACACGTTACTGCTTTCAATTAATTTCACCCCAGAGCTGGATTCCCAGATACACCACTTAGTACCGCTGTGTAATGTCCTCCGCATTACTGCTGATTTTGAAAATGTGCTGCATAAACACAAGAGATAAGTGTACACATAACCGTCCAAAAAAACCTAACTAATGGGAGGTTAATATTTCATCAACGATAAATACCGTACATAATGACCATTGAAAAAAAAAATCTCAGGTCAAGAAATGTGCAAAGAAGATAATAAAAATATATATTAATCAATCATATTAAAAAAAACAGGAAAAATATATAAAATGATGTGCCTCATGGCAGAGAAACACAATTTAGCAATTGTTATGAAACAAACACAGGCTTAACCTTTAGGCTGTGTGCACACTATGCGGATGTAGTGCGGATCCGCAGCGGTTTATTCCGCGCAGAAACGCTGCAGATCTGCAAAGTGATTTACAGTACAATGTAAATCAATAGGAAAAAAATGCTGTGCTAATGGTGCGGAAAATTCCGCATGAAAAACGCTGCGGATCAAAAGAAGTAGCATGTCACTTCTTTGGTGCGGATCTGCAGCGTTTCTGCACCATTCAATTATAGAAATCCGCAGTGGTGAAAAACGCATGAAATCCGCACAAAATCCGCAACAAAAACGCACAAAATCCGCATAAAGAAACGCATCAAATCTGCACCTGCGTTTTCTGCCAAGAGATGCGGATTTTGTGAAGAAAATTCTGCACCCCAATCCGCAACGTGTGCACATAGCCCTATAGCACCAGTGTACTATATAAACATAAACTAAGGTAAAAGTTAGGCTACGTTCACATTAGCGTTAAGCTAATTTGCGTCGGGTTTGCGTCGGCGACGCAGCGGCGACGCATGCGTCATGCGCCCCTATACTTAACATGGGGGACGCATGCGTTTTTTTGTGTTGCGTTGTGCGACACATGCGTCTTTTTTGCCGCAAGCGTCGGACCAAGAAAACGCAGCAAGTTGCATTTTTCTTGCGTCCGATTTTCGGCAAAAACCGACGCATGCGTCGCAAAACGCAGCGTTTTTGCGTGCGTTTTGACGCGTTTTTGCGTGCGTTGTGCGTTGCGTCGCCGACGCAGCGGCGCACAACGCTAGTGTGAACGTAGCCTTAAGTGCCGTTCATAATCATTACTGCTCAAATGGATACAAAGTATAGACTATAAACATAAACAAAAGTTTGCAAGAGTTAGTTTTTACCGAGAATGGAATCCACAAGAAAGTCCTGCGAAGAAGCAGAGCAAAACGCGCGTCGGGGTGAAGGGACGCAGGGCTTTCTTGCAGATGCCATTCACGGTAAAAACTAACTCTTTCAAACTTTTGTTTATATTTATAGTCTCTACTTGGTATTCATTTGAGCACTAATAATTATGAACTGTACTTAATTATTACCTTAGTTTATATTTAGTACACTGTTACTATAAAGGTTAAAATTGTACAATTGCTATCTATTGATTGTATGCTTCTGCACCTCTCTTTGGCACGAGGCACCTCATTTTATATATTTTAACTGGTTTTAATTGGATTAACTAATAAAAATATATATTTTTATTATTTTCTTTGTTTGCATACTTTTTAAACTGATTTTTTTTTTATCAACGGTCATTATGTATTTATAAAAACAGGAGATCAGGAATCTTTTATGTCTGTGTGTGCGGCATATGGGAGACAACACAACACCACCCACCAGCTCAGAAACAACTGCAAATTAGAGAATTAGAGATAGAGCATAAAAAAATGAGAAACTGGTGAAAAATGCAGGGTACAGGTTAAATAATGGTCATAAATAGTGTTATTCCTCATGTACACACACAACAGTTTGTTCTGCAGAGTCACCCGGAATGCCACGTTCACCTCAAACCTTGCAAACTGTAATATGTCGCATTGTTGTATAAGACACAACGCAGAGCGAATGTAACTTTGCCAGATCTTAACTTCTCGTGACCCTGCAAGACGACAATATTTTCTTTAACTTGCTAAGAAGGTTACTGAATATTTGATTTGCGGCCGTGGCACAGACGGGTGTTTTCTCCTGTAACAAGATCCAGGGAAGGAGATTAGGAATTAAAAACAAACCTGAGAGAATCTTAATTCCTGAGGAAAAGAAGAGGTTTATAGCTGACAGATAAGAAGCAGATATGTTACATGTATAAGGTCCGGACCACACACAACTGTATAAGAGATGGCGACTCTTACATTAATAGAGTTAGTTGTGTCTCTATGCCACGTAAGGGATTTACAAGGAACAAGGTAAATTAGACGTCTCCCCGAAGTATGAGACGCTGTATACAATTATCACAAAACAAGTGACAAAAATAAAACATGTAATAAAAAAAAAAAAAATATGCGCTTGCTAATTTCAAGAAAACATCATAGATCGTATCCACTTCAGCAGAATCCAAGAGATCAGTGATTGCCTGCAGCGGTGAAGTAACCTCACTGCTGCAGCACAAACAATGAGACTGAGAGCCGGAGCCGGACCAGGCTAGGGTGAGTACTTACTCTGTTTGCTATGTTGTATATATAAAATCGTTTGATTAAGTGAAAACACACTATATTAAAAGTTGGCCAAAATTGCAGGACTGGCCGACGATCTGATGTGTACTGGAGGCTCTCGACATCATCTGTTGGGGGAGATATAGTTCTGACGGTTGGAATTTCAATGGTTGATCGTGGAAATAAGTGGCCGCCAGAAGAGTCTCGTAGAAAACACGGGAGCGCTAATCCTGAGGACTTAGGAGTCGGGAGGGATATAAGTTGGCTGAAGAATCCTTTGGCCAACGGCTATTTAATATGTATGTCCAGCTTTACTTCACTGTCCCCATTGAAAACACATTAATACTTGGTTGACTTTTTCCTGGTAGTTGTAAGAATCGACTAGTTGAAATTTGATGAATTTGAGCATTTTAATTTTAGGGAAGAAGAACTCCTGACGGAGCATTCTGGTAGCGCCTTTCTCCCCTTTGCCTATTGCATGCGCTTGAAGGCTTGTCTGTGTCCATTGGTATGGTGGAGCCAGGAGAAATAGCCATTGTGGTCCTATGAATGTAGAACATGACTAAGGATGTCAGACAGACCCCAGACCTTTATCTGTAGGCTGCACTGTTTCTGGGTTTTTGCTCCTCATCAGTAAAGAGAGTTTTTACCTGTGTTTTTCCAAAATACTTGAAGCATCACCAACCTATATCCCGGGCTGTACAGACATCTGTACCTCTGCATTATGTCACATTCCTCTTCTCCAGCTGGTCCATTAATCTCCATGCGCATAAATCAACGTTAGGTCACAGGTGACCATGTGAATAGCCCAAGCCCGGAGCAGCCGGGGCCCGAGTCCTATAATTGTCTTTACAGAGGAACTCGATACAGATCCATTACATAGAGTAACAACAGCTAATACATGGGGTCGGTATTTATGGTCATGTTTAACATGGAACGATGCCATCTATCATATATATACCTGATACCTGACACCAGACAATATGTTCTGTCCAATCCTTCATTCCCATGAATACTAATGGAGGCCACCCTGATCATGGCTAAGTCACAAGTGATTGTGTAGTCAACACAGAAGAAAAGCAGGAGGATCTCCAGATTCTGTGACACCTGCCTTGAATTTGAAGCCTACATACATCCAAAATGTCCAAAGAATAAGCTACCTGAGGAACATTGCAGAGCCATGGAGGGGGAACCAAAACTGTTCGTAGCTGCAATCTTGGCGTTGTCAGAAGCCCCCCAAGCAAGTTAGACTAATGTTGGCCGATATTGATGGTATCAAGCTATAGTATCATGTGTATGATGACCCTAGACAATCGTCAGGGTAGACATTGATCCAGGATACTTGATTCCTAACTTTTGATCGAATTGTCTCCTGTAAATAAGTCTCCACCAGACATGAATAGGAAGTGACTTTCTTATAGGGAACACAAGAGCTGTTGGCTGAACGAGAGCTCCTCGTACGGGAGAGACTGCCGAGATGGCCGCTAGCTGAACGACCAGCCATCTATAATATTTATGAGGGATCTTTACACTAGACTGTTTGATAATCCACCAGATTCACCAGGATGGTTCATGCTGCATGATACATTTGGAGCATCTTTAGACACTTTACATCAACAATCTGTTTGCTTGGTTTATGCAACATTTGACACCAACATTTTGGTACACGTTCATGCATTAGGAGTCATTCTCTATCCAACTGTTGTATGAGGTGCAGGGAGTATCTAAAATATATAATAAATGTGGTGCAGAGCAGAAGCGCCATTTATTTAGGCGCAACATGAATTATACATCTCCATACATCTGTGACATGGTCTCCCGGTACTCACCTACACGCAACCTTCGATCCTCTCAAGATCTCCTTCTCTGCTCCCCTCTTATCTCTTCTTCCCACAACCGCATCCAAGACTTCTCCTGTGCTTCCCCCATACTCTGAAACTCTCTACCCCAACACATCAAACTCTCGCCTACCACGGAAACCTTCAAAAAGAACCTGAAGACTTACCTCTTCCGACAAGCCTACAGCCTGAAGTGATCCTCAACCTACTGAACAGCCACACAACCAGCTCTACCCTTTCCAAGTGTATCTTCACCCATGCCCTGCAGACTGTGAGCCCTCGCGGGCAGGGTCCTCCCTCCTTCTGTACCTGTAAGTGCCTTGTTTTTTGCTTATGTTTATTGTATTTGTTTATATGGCGCTATAAAAAATGTATAATAATAATACTTACAATTCTGGAGCATTAATCAGAGTTAATCTCCCCCTTTGTGTGGTGCTGTTACATTGTGCCGACCGACAAGGACAAGGGAGTCTCCCTGCAACTATCATACCAGGACCATCTCTACAGGATCGACAGACAAATAGATGATTGATTGATTGATTGATTGATTGATTGATTAGGAAAAAAGGTTTGTAAAAGGTTCCAGAAGGATCTGAAATGTTGCTACTGGATATGCACTAATAAAGGCAGCTTATTTTTTTCAGATATTGGAGGAGTGCTGCCATTTTTTGGACACTAGAAACATAGATAGATAGATAGATAGATAGATAGATAGATAGATAGATAGATCGACAGATGGAGAGATCAGGTTCCAATTCATTATTGCATTTGAACCTTTGCTTTGTAAAATTTTCAGTGTTTTTAGCCCGTTTTTGATTTGCACCAAATTCTTCTTTTTCTGTTGTTTTCCAGATGTTTCCATCAGATTCATCAATTGCGACTTTTTAAAAAGCTGCACAATTTGGGTGCAAATATTCTCCAGTCACCGCCTTCCACTGGAGAGATTTTACGTATGCCTAAAATTTGTTGCGTACTTTAGAAAACGTGGGATTTTTTGGGGGCTATAAAAAAAAAGTGCAAAAAGGTAAAAGACAAAAATTACAAAATTTGTACAAAATTTGTGAACAACGTTTGTCATTTTGAAAAACTTGGCGAAAAACTGTCAATGAATAACACATGGCACAAAAAAAAATATTGACACTTGTCTATTCTATATGTATGAGACTATCCATAGAGACTCTTCATTCTGTGACTCCTCTCCATAACTCGGGGTCACTCTTCCTATGACATCTATATTCCCATAGTCGCCATCACTGGGTCTGACTGTATACCGCGGGGCAGACATGATACTTGTATTATTATAGGGTTATTGATCAGCTCGTTAATATAAAATATATAACATAGGAGTGTCCTGCTGCGGAGCGGCCAGGACTAATTATCCCCTATGTCTGGCTACCTGACATCAGGAACATTCCCACATTAAGCCATTGTCTCGGCTATTAATTGGCTTTCGACCCTCCCTGACGGCGGCCCGCACGTCCCGCCATATTCGTGCACTTTCTGGGTCGATATATTGTGGCCGCTGCTGCACAGTCGGAAAGTGTCTTGTTTTAAGACGGCGCTTAAAAAGAAATTCTCTCTTGTAGAATTGTGCCCTGAATAAAGGCGCGGGCTGGTAATGAGAGATATTAATCACTGCGGCTTTGCAGAAGATGACAATTATCTACTGAGTAAATCAATGGGATGTAATTGTAGTGTTAATAGCTCATTACACAGACTAATGAGATATGTACGAGCATCGTCAGCAGCTGCTGCTTCCATCACTCCCCAACATCACAGAATGGAGGTCACTCGCCACCGGGCATCAGGCGCCCAGTGCTGCAGCGACCTGACCCATCGCACGGAGTCTGCACCCACTGGTAACTCCGGATCAGTGCAGCATATACAGTGTATCACTTACTTTTCTATAGTTCCATATCTTTACAATTATTGTTAATATAAATATTTTCTGACCACAGTACCAGATATCGGACCTGGAAAAGTTAGGATTATCCGTTAACTCCAGCAGCGCTAATGCTTAGCACATGAAGTATTGTGGGAGAGGACGGCGTCCTGAACAGGCAGGAACAGTGTGGCGTCCATATGTGAATACAGGACCAATAATTGCAATAATCAGGAGAGCGGCATCGATGCTGGATGTGATTACACTGCAATGTGGAGGCCAGACAGACTCTACGTATGACATAGCGAGGAGCCAGGAAAACTAACGTAACGCCACCAGTGAAGGCTACGGAGAAAATCAGCAGAGAGCTTCCATACGATTAGGGGCCCTCCGAGGAATCCTGTCAGGGTAACCTTTAATGCTACGGATGCCAGGAATGTTCCCAATATACATCAGGCTCTCAGAGGCGACAGAGGGCTATCCCGGCCTCCACTCCTGGCCGATGCGGTGCACGGAGGCTGCCCCTCTGCTCGCAGAATTTCTTCCCGTAGACCGAGGCCAAATCCAAGCCGAGGAAATATGGGGTAAAACAAAGGATTTATGTTCACAGAAAAACAAAAGGTACCTGACTCCGCTATGAGATGGAGGAAAATTAAGCGCCTATGTCGGAGGACAATCATCTCCTGCTGGTGTGTAACTTCATAAAGTAATAAAATATAAAGAAACGAAGAACAATAAATAATTAGTAATAGAAACAAAGAGAAAAAAACAAACTAAAGAATTTTAGAGAAGTCATTTATGCCACTCTAGATCAACCAGTACAGCGAGGGCCGTATCTAGGCCGAGGCACCGACCACCAGGGGTCTTCACATGTGGGTCACTACCCCTGTGGGAGCTGGAATGGTGGCCAAATGCAACTATTTATTTTTCTCAAGTGTCTATTAAGTTGTCGCTGTCGGTCAGGTTACATTTATTGGTGAGTTGTGTGAAAGGTAGGACGTCATACAAGAGGGCAACTCCAGGACGTTAAGGCCGCGTTCACACATCCGTGTCACACATGCCAGTGCTGTATCTGGTTAACAGAACAGATGCGTCACGAGGTTTTTAATAGCTTTTCTTGACGTATCAGTTAAACATCCATCAGCCACCTGCAGGTTATAATGGCATCCAGACACGACATGAAAAGTAATCGAAAAGTCCATGACACTTTCATTTAATGGATGCCAAGCAGTGGCCTCTGTCCCTTATTGACTTTTCGGTTAATGCCTTTTCCTCCACAGAACATAGCAGAATGTCTTTGGGATGGTGCAGACGTATAGAGCTGGTTCAGGAGCCAAATCCGCAGGTGCCAGTAGTGTCACGCAGCCGGCACCTGGCACCAATAGCAGTGATTGAATGCAGCCCATTTACATCGCATTATCGTACTTTGGAGATCTTCGTCCCACCCACATGATGCACACGCGAGGTGCCAATGGGTGGCCATGGCAGCCTTGGTTCTACTACAAGTCCCCGTCACTTCCATCTTGGTGCTTCAGTTAGACCCAGTCAAGCAATCGCAGATGTAAGTAAAAAATATAAAGTTAAAAGTAAAAAGAAACGTTTTGGAAACATTCAAAAACCAGAAACAACATAAATATTTGACTCATACCCCTATCAAAAAGAAAAAAAATGTATTAGATATCACCGCATCCGCAAAAGTCCAATCAAGAATATACAATTCATAAGATAAAAATAATCGAAACTCAAGGATTGCAGTTTTTTGGTCCTCTCACCTCCTTCCAAAAATGCAAGACAAATGTAAAATAAGTTGACTGTGCCACAAAATAATATAATAAAAACTCCATCTCAATGTGCAAAAAAAAAAAATGAAAAAACAACAATCTCTCACACAGCTCCATCAACATAAAAAAAAGTTACGGGTCTCAGAAGATGATGACAAAAGAAGAAAAAAATTCTTTCAAATTTTACATTTTTTTTTTTTAAGGAAGCGTTCCCAGCATAAATGTGTCACCTAATCCATTCTAAATGTGTCTTATAAATTGGTGGGTGCACTAAAATACTTACCGATCGCCATCTTCCTTGATTTTCCGAGCCGCTCCGTTCTTTTGGCCCATGTGATTGCTCCTCATCTTTGCCAGCTCATCAAGGACTTCTGTGCGGTGCAGTGCTTCTTCCACCAGTGTAAGCCTATGGAGCCTCCAGAACAAGGATCTATAGACTTAAGGCGGATTCAGACATCCGTGTACATTGATCCGAGATTGAATGGTAATGCACAGACTGGCCGTGGCTATCCCAGCCCGAGCAGGACAGCCTCATAGAAATGCAAGAAGCTGTCATGCTTGGGTCGGTAGACCTGGTTGGGTCTGTAGACCTACTTGGGTCGGTAGACCTGCTTGGGTCTGTAGACCTACTTGGGTCGGTAGACCTGCTTGGGTCTGCAGTCCTGCTTGGGTCTGCAGACATGCTTGGGTCTGTAGACCTGCTTGGGTCAGTAGACCTGCTTGAGTCGGTAGACCTGCTTGGGTCGGTAGACCTACTTGGGTCGGTAGTCCTGCTTGGGTCAGTAGACCTGCTTGGGTCTTTAGACCTGCTTGGGTCTGTAGACCTGCTTGGGTCTGTAGACCTGCTTCGGTCAGTAGACCGGCTTCGGTCAGACCTACTTGGGTCAGTTGACCTGCTTGAGTCGGTAGACCTGCTTGGGTCAGTAGACCTGCTTGGGTCGGTAGACCTGAGAACGGAAACATGTTCGACTGCTCAGGGAACAGACGTCATATCAGCCACAGAAACAAGGCTATTACAGCCAGCAGAACTATGAGTGCAGCTCTGGAGTATAATAGTGGTCGGATCTCGGATCAATGTGCACGGACGTCTGAATCAGCCTTTACATTGTGAAAGCAACTCCTAGTCCACTTATTAACCCCTCTGTGATCCGTCTACTCTGCGGTCACATGATCCAAAGTTGGACCGGAAAGGTGCTGGAAACCAGGGAAGTTGTCAATGGGTAAGTATTTTAATGCACCTATACTACATCTCAGGCACATTTAAAAGGGACGCTAAGTCAGTAAAATAAAATAAAAACATAAGTTTGGTATCACCGTTATCATATTGCACGTCCATTTTTACCGTACCATGAACACAGTAAAAACAACCCCCCAAAAATTGAGTTTTATTTCACACATTCTACTCACTTTTTTCAACTGTTTTCCAGTATACTATATGGTAAAGTGAATGATGGGACTCAAAAATACAACTTGAAAAAAACCCGAATCCATAATACAGCTATGTCAAAGGGAAACACAAAAGACATGGCTCTTACAAGAAAAGGAGAAAAAAATGAACGTAATAAAATAAAATTTCCTGCATCATTTAAGGGGTGATACAATGTACAGCTGTACTATATCTGTTTGTTTTTTTATTTTACTGGACTGTTCCAGATGGAATGGCATTGTCTACTCTATACTTTTTTGTGTTTTACGGACACATACTGGCAGATATTGGCCATAAGGATACTCTTTTGTCCCTTGTCTAACAATACAAACTTAGGGATCGTGCACATGGCCGTATTTCAAGTCCGAGTGCGATCCGACAAAACATCCGCAATTCAATAACCATCCCCAAAAATACAGAGCAATGTGTCCAAGAACCATCCCCAAAAATATAAAGCAATATGTGTCCAAGAACCATCCCAAAAACATAGAACGATACGCGTGCAAGAACTATCCTCAAAAATATAGAGCAATGTGTACAAGAATCATCCCCAAAAATATAGAGCAATATGTGTCCAAGAACCATCCCCAAAATATAGAGTGATACAGTTAAGTACATATATATTTGGACAGAGACATTTTTCTAATTTTGGTTATAGACATTACCACAATGAATTTTAAACAAAACAATTCAGATGCAGTTGAAGTTCAGACTTTCAGCTTTCATTTGAGGGTATCCACATTAAAATTGGATGAAGGGTTTAGGAGTTTCAGCTCCTTAACATGTGCCACCCTGTTTTTAAAGGGACCAAAAGTAATTGGACAGATTAAATAATTTTAAATAAAATGTTCATTTTTAGTACTTGGTTGAAAATCCTTTGCTGGCAATGACTGCCTGAAGTCTTGAACTCATGGCCATCACCAGACGCTGTGTTTCCTCCTTTTTGATGCTCGGCCAGGCCTTCACTGCTGTGGTTTTCAGTTGCTGTTTGTTTGTGGCCTTTCTGTCTGAAGTTTAGTCTTTAACAAGTGAAATGCTGCTCAATTGGGTTGAGATCAGGTGACTGACTTGGCCATTCAAGAATATTCCACTTCTTTGCTTTAATAAACTTTGCTTTGGCTTTATGTTTTGGGTCATTGTCCATCTGTAGTTTGGTTGCATTTGGCTGGATCTGAGCACACAGTATGGCTCTGAAGACCTCAGAATTCATTCTGCTGCCTCTGTCCTGTGTCACATCATCCATAAACACTAGTGACCCAGTGCCACTGGCAGCCATGCATGCCCAAGCCATCACACTGCCTCCGCCGTGTTTTACAGATGATGTGGTATGCTTTGGATCATGAGCTGTACCACGCCTTTGCCATACTTTTCTCTTTCCATCATTCTGGTAGAGGTTGATCTTGGTTTCATCTGTCCAAAGAATGTTCTTCCAGAACTGTGCTGACTTTTTTAGATGTTTTTTAGCCTTTTTCTTCTTGATGCTTATGAGTGGCTCGCACCGTGCAGTGAACCCTCTGTAGTTACTTTCATGCAGTCTTCTCTTTATGGTAGATTTGGATATTGATACGCCGACCTCCTGGAGAGTGTTGGTCACTTGGTTGGCTGTTGTGAAGGGGTTTCTCTTCACCATGGAGTTTATTCTGCAATCATCCACTACTGTTGTCTTCCGTGGGCGCCCAGGTCTTTTTGCATTGATGAGTTCACCAGTGCTTTCTTTCTCAGGATGTACCAAATTGTAGATTTTGCCACTCCTAATACTGTAGCCATCTCTCGGATGGGTTTTTACTGTTTTCGCAGCTTAAGGCTAGGTTCACATTACGTTATATGCATCCGTTAGACGGACTACGTTACACCGCGGCATAACGAGGTGTAACGTAGTCCGTTAACGCCGCCATTTAGTTCAATGTCGGACGTATCGCTAGCGCACGCCCACAATTGAGTGACGGACCCCGAGACGCGGGCTGCAGCGTTTCCGGGTCCGTCACTGCTACCGCAGATAGAGCTAGCAGATGCTCTATCTGCGCTAGTGCGCTGCCATAACGGCACTTGTGTTAACAGCAGCCCGTTAACGTATGTGTTGAACGGGCTGCTGTTAACGCAGTGTGAACCTAGCCTAAGGATGGCTTGTTTCACCTGCATGGAGAGCTCATTTGACCGCATGTTTACTTCACAGCAAAACATTCCAAATGCAAGCACCACACCTCAAATCAACTCCAGGCCTTTTATCTGCTTAATTGAGAATGACATAATGAAAGGATTGCCCACACCTGTCCATGAAATAGCCTTGGAGTCAATTGTCCAATTACTTTTGGGTGGCACATGTTAAGGAGCTGAAACTCCTAAACCCTTCATCCAATTTTAATGTGGATACCCTCAAATGAAAGCTGAAAGTCTGAACTTCAACTGCATCTGAATTGTTTTGTTTAAAATTCATTGTGGTAATGTCTATAACCAAAATTAGAAAAATGTTGTCTCTGTCCAAATATATATAGACTTAACTGTAGGTCCAAGAACCATCCCCAGCCAGCTGCTAAGTAGCGTGAAGAAAATGTCAAATCAGCATTCGCCAATGCTTAGGATTTTTTTTTTCTTTCAAATATATAGTTGTCTAGTTTTTCACATTTTTTTTCTATAAACGGAATCAGATCTCTAAAAATAAGGGAAAAATTCTAAAATCTCCTATAAAAACAGAAAAAATAATGAATAATAATAACATAAAATTGTCACTTTATGTATAAACACAATTTTAAATTACAAAGTAAGCTTTTGAAAAATATTTCATAACCCAAAAGTTCCAGTTGGTTTCAATGACAACACTGATGATCGGACTGACGTCTGCCCGGGTCTTTACCATCATTCATTTCTAGTATCATTTCATATTATTCTCAAATGATACGAATAATAAAGTGTAGAGGTCGCCTTGTGACTATTATCATCCCGCCTTGGGCAGCGAGACGATAAAGGATGGCACCCGGAGACCCCAATAATGGACTTCTCTTTATTATAGAAGTAAAAAAGGAGGAAAAAAAAAAGAAAAAAAATCAGCTTGCTATTCGAGGAGGTATTCTAGGAGTCTGAAGTGGTGTCCAGCGAGGCAGAACACATCTATTGCTGTCACTTATTGCTGCAGGGAACGCTCACCAGGAAGACTTGATGTTAATAGGTGTGAGGACAGCGGCCACACTTGTCTGCTTGATGTTGTGGTGAGAATGAACTGAAAGGCTGAACCCAACGTTCAATTGCTCGTCTTGTCCGGATTGTCCTCGCCGCCCCGGCGACTCCGCAGTTTCTCACTAATTAAAGTCCTAGCGCTATAAATTGGCTGCAGAGGCGTCTTCTCTATTATACAGGTGCACCGCTGCCAGGGATGTGACGCCAAGAACACAAGAAAAGTCCATCTTACATCGCCTCTAAGATCTCGGTGTCTGCCCGGACTGGAAATAAACAGCTCGCACCTTCGGCGTGAGGCTCTTCATGGCATCATTGAAGGCAAAATCGGGAAGATGTCACATAAGATGATCAATCACTTAAAAGGTCGTTCTTAAAATTACTTATGGGGAAGAAAAAAAATAATCGTCCATCTGCTGAAACTGTTTGGCATAAAATATTATAGAATTTTTTACAATTTTTAGACAAATAGTTCCATGTGCATGAGAGATGTGGCCAACAGATATCACTCGCCAACCTCTCCCTGATACACATGCATGCTCAGACGTGCGTGCATATCGTGTGTATATTACAGAAAAAATGATGAACAGCCCCTTTCTGCAAAAGGAGTCAAATGGGAACAGGTGCAAACTGCTGTGACTGCAATGATATGCAGAACACAAGTGCAGGAGCCGCTGAGTGCGCTAAGGTATATGGAGCATGGAGTTTATGAGTTTTGTTTGAGGGTCATCACCGCTTCTTTCATGTTGAGCGCTCCTCCTATCTAAGACTGTTACTCAACCTCCCTGAGTGCAGCGCAGGCTTCCTGCCACTGCTCTGGACCGACCTGGTGTTTTGGCTGCAGGTCCTCGCCATCCCTGAGAGCAGCGCCGGCTTCCTGCCACTGCTCTGGACCTGGTATTTTGGCTGCAGGTCCTCGCCATCCCTGAGTGCAGCGCCGGCTTCCTGCCACTGCTCTGGACCTGGTGGTTTTGGCTGCAGGCTCTCGCCTTCCCTGAGTGCAGAACCGGCTTCCTGTCACTGCTCTGGACCTGGTGTTTTGGCTGCAGGTCCTCGCCATCCCTGAGTGCAGTGCCGGCTTCCTGCCACTGCTCTGGACCTGGTGTTTTGGCTGCAGGTCCTCGCCATCCCTGAGTGCAGTGCTGGCTTCCTGCCACTGCTCTGGACCTGGTGTTTTGGCTGCAGGTCCTCGCCATCCCTGAGTGCAGTGCCGGCTTCCTGCCACTGTTCTGGACCTGGCATTTTGGCTGCAGGTCCTCGCCATCCCTGAGTGAAGTGCCGGCTTCCTGCCACTGCTCTGGACCTGGTATTTTGGCTGCAGGTCCTCGCCATCCCTGAGTGCAGTGCCGGCTTCCTGCCACTGCTCTGGACCTGGCGTTTTGGCTGCAGGTACTTACTCTCCCTGAATGCAGCACCAGCTTCCTGCCACTGCTCTGGACCTGGTGTTTTGGCTGCAAGTACTCGCCCTCCCTGAGTGCAGCGCCGGCTTCCTGCCACTGCTCTGGACTTGGTGTTTCAGCTGCAGTAGTGACGTCATGTCAACAGCATGCCTCACCGCTCTATGCAGTCACTGACCTCTGCAGCACGTGCTGTCAACCTCGGCACAGCTGCTGGCCTCAGCACATGAGCCGCTGAGTTCAATGATTGGCTAGAGCGGTGATGCATGCTGTTGACATGACGTCACTGCTGCAACCAAAACACCGAAACGGGAGTTTTCTTTATTTTAGGTATTTTAGACTGTTTTTCCTGAAGATGGACAAGCCCTTTAATTGGTACTGGCTCCTTCTTGCCCTTTAAACTTGTAGGCCTTGACCCAGGATAGGTAAGATTGACATTGTAGGTTCCCAAATAATAGGGTAGGAGGAGCAGAAAAATTTGTCAACTTGTGCGCCAAGCTGCTCTGTTTTATAAGTATTGTCTATAATGCAGTCCAAAAGTGATACATGTAAGAATCACATAGACCTTAGCTCTCAGTGCACTTGTTTGTATCCATTTGTTCTGGAAAAAAAGTCATTGTCAGACACCACTAGTTGCTCATCTTCCCTGAGAACAAAAGGATGGGGCATATTGAAATCCAACCACCTGATCCCTGACATCCTTATTCTCTCCTCCTTGAGCTGCCATTGGAGAAGAATCAGGAGGATCCTATAAACATTAGGTGATTGGATGACATCCGTCTCATGAGTATAGCCAGTTCTGTTGAAAGTGTAGGAAGAGAAGAGTAGGGCAGTTAGATTTCAATATGCCCAATACTTTTGCTCTAAGGAGAAATAATGCCCCACCAGACATCTTGGTGTTGAAAAAATATGTAATGCACCCTTTTGGTTTTGTACTCTACAGTTAAAGCTGCCTATTCACAAAAGGGCTCAACGTTAATTCGGCAGAGAGCTGCCTCCCCGTACATTCCCATACATATCGGCGGAGTAGAGAAAGACGCTGCCAAAGACCTCTGGCAGCAGCTTATGTCTCAAAAAAAAAAAAAGGACAGTTTGTTAAAAATCCAACAAGCCGATCATTTCTCTCTGTGGAGAGACGGGAGACCCCCATACATATCTGGTGGTTTATCAGATCTGATTAAATCAGAAGGCTTAACGAACTTTCACCCAATGTGTTTTGGGGCTTTGTACAATCACAGATCACGAGCAGCAATTAGTTATCGACTTTATTAAACTTTGTAGTGAACAAATCTCTGCTGGAGCGATCAGAAAACACAACAAAGACTCCAATGCACTAGGACCTGGAAGGAGCCCACACTGGGCACTCTGCCAAGCTTGATTACCCCCTGATGGCGCGGCCCTGGCAGGGCTGTTTCCACAGTTCTGACTGAAGCTGGTTTCCCGCTGTCATCTGTGCTCCCTTATTATTATCAGCGCCACAGCCTCCCACCAGTGAGAGAAGAAGAGGAGAAATAAGGAAAAATCAAAAGCAGAGTCATAAATTCCAAATGAAGATGGGCTGAATGTGAAGGAAGCCGGAGCCGCTCCCCAGAAGGAAACTTTATTATAATCAGTGTACACACGAGCTGTCAGCAGCAGAAGTCACCCGGTCTGTGCTGCTAACACTGCGCCCTGCAAAACTGAGCAGTCACTGAGCGAACCGCGAACGGAAACACAGAAACAAGAACCTCATTACAACTAGCAGAACTATGAGTGCAGCTCTGGAGTATAATACAGGATGTAACTCAGGATCAGTAATGTAATGTATGTACACAGTGACTGCACCAGCAGAATAGTGAGTGCAGCTCTGGGCATATAATACAGGATGTAACTCAGGATCAGTAATGTAATGTATATACACAGTGATTGCACCAGCAGAATAGTGAGTGCAGCTCTGGGGTATAATACAGGATGTAACTCAGGATCAGTAATGTAATGTATGTACACAGTGACTGCACCAGCAGAATAGTGAGTGCAACTCTGGAGTATAATACGGGATGTAACTCAGGATCAGTAATGTAATGTATGTACACAGTGACTGCACCAGCAGAATAGTGAGTGCAGCTCTGGGGTATAATACGGGATGTAACTCAGGATCAGTAATGTAATGTATGTACACAGTGACTGCACCAGCAGAATGGTGAGTGCAGCTCTGGGGTATAATACAGGATGTAACTCAGGATCAGTACAGGACAGTACTATACAGCACTTATCACAGGAACGCTACACTTGTACTCACTGTGTCATGCTCACTGATTTCTATGTGGCTTCTCTGCTGTTAGCTGTGACACATTTTGCCAAGTACTGTATATGGAAACTCACTATTGCTTTGGCATCCGTCCTTTTGTGCCACTATGACAACATGTCGCCACTTCTGCTGCCCCTGAGCTATTTTGTTGCCTTGATACAAGGCGTTTGTAGTAATTGATATTTGCTTGCGACAGTCTAAAATGTCAGGAATTCGGATTTATGAACGATTTTTATTACAGACTAACACAAGTCTCATTTTTGGACTCGGTGAAAGTGATTGTAATAAAATTAAATTAAGATTTCGGAATATTTTCATTCCAGGGAACAGCTGCATAAATTGAGTTTATGATTGCTGGGAAAGAGACGCAGATACAGATATATGATTATTAAAAATGCTCCAACTAAATTGAAACAAAATAAACCCCTTGATATAGCAGCGAACAGCGGGGAAGTAATGAGACAATATCAGATGACAAGAAGGAAAATACAACCAAGGGGAAAGGACAGAATAACAGGAGTTCTTTATACCAGAACACGACTTCAGAAATACTCCAGGAGGCGCAGAGACGACAGCGACAGATTCAACATTACATCCTGGAAACAATGCAAAAAATAGGAATAGGTCCCAAGTATTTACAACTGGCAAGACATAGGCATGAATATACAATGTTTCTTAAAAATTTGAAATTGTATCATAGAAATCCGCTTTTTTCTCCACTTATGATCCCCTTCCTTCTGTCCCCCTGCCTCCTGAACTCATAATTTGCTAAAATCAGCAGAGAGGGAATTACCAGCTTATTGAGAGATCAGATTACAGCTGCAGAGAGCAGTGGGAGGAGAGGGTGGGAGAAGCAAAGAGACACACAGAGAGTTACTGTTGCTTAGTAAACGTTTATCTCAGCACAGGTCTGGATTCACAGCTACGCTGCTCAGTCCTGCTGCATAATGTCTTCCATGTTGCTGTTGCATCTGAACATGAGCTACATAAATACAGGAAAGCAGAAATACTTCATGTAGGTGTGTGCAGTGTATGAAAAACATCATAGCACCCTGTCTCTACCCACTAGCTCAGAGAGAACTAGAAACAACCAAAAATTAGATATAGAGATTGCAGAGAGGAAAAATGGTGAAAAAATGCAGCATACAAGTCACATAATGGCCATAAATAGTGTCATTCTACATTTGTACACATGGGACAACTTATTCCAAAAAGTCACCGGAAATGACAGCTACACTAAGTTTTGACTGACAGCAGCCACCACTAGAGGGAGCTCACTGCACACGGTTTTGTCATTGAGTTCAATGTATACATGAATGCTGTATGCTGGAAAGCTCCCCCTAGTGGTGGCTGTAAGAAGTCAGAATTTTAGCATTTTACTCCCTATAACAGACCAATATGGACATGGAATAGCCCCAGGTTACAGAATCTTAGAATTTTATGTTTTTTTATTGGTAAAAATAATTTAAAAAGTTATAAAAAAAGACCGCTAATCCTTTCTAAGTTGCCCTGAGTTTATAAATAAGATGTACGCCCAAGTCATATCTGATAATCTAAGAGCTGCAAAAGCCCAACAAGCTATTACGCCTCATTTTTCCATATGAATCGCACACGAAACGATAGAACAGATGGGTCCGAATGTCTAAAACAAGAAAGGTCTATATATGAAAGGCACGGAGGAGAATAACGCGGGCTGTGAGGTTCGTATCTCCTTAGACTCACATTGATCTTCTGCCTTGTGGACAACAGTAATCTCACAGAGGCCATAAAATATGTGAAACTTGTCTGCGCGGATCCCAAGAGGACGACTCTATTATTTTAAGAGTCTTGGATTTACCTTCACAAGGGTAAAACGAAGGAAAAAATATTGGCAATATTAGAAATATATGAGTTTGCCGAAACTACCCAAGAAGACAATGAAACGATGTATGAAATCTCGTTCTATCATTACAAAGAAACAATGTATCAAGGTTCTATTATTATAACCCACAGGATAAATCCTTCACCTATCAACAAAGGCGAAAGCAAATGCTTCCAGAAAAAAAGAAACGAGCTGACATATTCTTTAGAATCCGGGCCAAAAGGGGGATTTCTTGTAATGTGCCTTAAATGATACATTAATTGCACAATTTTCTGCAATAAGCCAAATGTAGCTGAGTGCACGGGGGCCTTCTCTTTTGTGTGGAGTCGGAACCCTCGAGATTGTTACATTGTGTCAGCGACTGCGCTCCGTTAATTGGAGAGATTCAATGCCACATTTTGAGAAGAAGAGGGGAGGAGGACGAGGGGAGGAGGAGGAGAGGGCACCGTCACCTATTACTGGTGATTTTGTGCTCTAGAAAAATAGAGGTAATAGAGTATTTAACAAGCCATTAAAGTAAACTGGATGAGGTGGGGGCATGTAATGTTAAAAAAAAAGAACTCTGAAAAAGAAAGAACTTGCAGAAAACAAACGAATGACATCCGTAGGTTACACCGAGGTCAGCGTCATTTTAGATCTGCGGTCCGGCCCCAACACAAGGACAAGCCTTGGATTTTATTGAAATTGACTCAAATAAATCCCTATAGTGATCTAATTTCACAGCGGTGGGACCGCAGGGTTATTCTGGGTGTCGGGGCCGAGCCAGGACTCCTATTAGGATATGTTAAGTATTTGGTGAAGAAATTTCTGCAACCTTTGGTAGGAACAACGCAGCGTAAAATAGGTTAAATTTTTTAAGTTTTTTTTTTTACATGCATTTTTGGTGCAGATTTTCCCCCCGGATGTTTAGCATGAGTGAAATCTGCAGCAAAAACACTGAAAGAATTGACACCCAAGGAATAAGGAATAAAATAAGCAGCCTGTGCATGAGTGGTCAGGATTTTCATTCACTTTGCTGGCCATTTGTGACAAATCTGCGCAGAAAAAAACCCACAACAAACATGCAACAAATCTGCAACATGTGCACAGGCTCTTATGGTACAAGGGACAGTAAACTAGTGTTCTTAAACATGATGTCAATCAGCCGATGAACAAGCAAAAGGATTCCACGCTGCTGGCATAAAGATTCTCCTTGTCGACAGCACGTTGACCTGTGTACAAAAGAGATGTGCTGCAGACAAGTTGCACGCGGTATGGGAACAGAATGAACGTATCATGATATGAAAAACTGTTCTGTACACTATAGTGAGGCTACTTTCACACTGGCGTTTTTTGTCCTCCGTCGCAATGCGTCGTTTTGGTAAAAAAACGCATCCTGCAAAAGTGCTTGCAGGATGCGTTTTTTGTCCATAGACTAACATTAACGACGCATTGCGACGAATTGGCACACGTCGCAACCGTCGTGCGACGGTTACGCCGTGTTGTGGCGCACCGTCGGCTGCAAAAAATGTTACATGTAACGTTTTTTGCTGCCGACGGTCCGCTTTTTCCGACCGCGCATGCGCAGCCGGAACTCCGCCCCCACCTCCCCGCACTTCCCCGCACCTCACAATGGGGCGGCGGATGCGCTGGAAAAATGCATCCGCTGCCCCTGTTGTGCGGCGCAGAGAGCGCTAGCGTCGGTAACCTCGGCCCGACGCACTGCGACGGGCCGAGCCCGACGCTAGTGTGAAAGTAGCCTTAGTGTGAACTGGCATTTAATGTCATTAAAGGGGTTGTCCCCTTTTAGAAAATCATAGTTTATCGGTACAATTTGCTATAAAAACAAACAAACTGTGCTTTACTCCCCTTCCCCAGGTCCATTGATGAGCCTCCACCGCAGCTCCCAGTATCTGATATTGACTGCAGCGCTCACATCACATCGACAGCCAATTAGTGAACTCAGCGGCTCCAAGTGGGTGGGTTCTCTGTACATGGGCAGAGCCACCAAGCTCAATGATTGGCTGCCATAGTGGCACCATAATATTAGTGCTGACACTGAAAGCAGAGGCGGACACTCAGCGGTGGACCCCAGGAGGGTGAATAAAGCTCGGTTTGTGCCCAGGATCCTGGATTTTCTTAAAGGGGACAAATAGGCGGCCGTATCTCAGGAACGGAGAGGCGCAGGAACAAAATAAAAACATCGCCGGATTCAGGAGAACAGGGGAATTTACGCCAGGAAAAAAATACATATTTACGGAAAGTAATAGAACGTGGATTTTCTAAGTGGTTTTAGATGCAGAAAATCAGCAGCATAATCCAGTGCCAGCTTAGTGGTTGGGATTTCAACAAATCTCATCTCCAATTGCTGACCATTTCTGAGCAGGTATTGAGGTGTGGATTTTACCCTGTGCAGGGGAATTCACTACATCTGGAAAGGGTGAGATCTGCGGAATGTCTGCAGTAAAATCCTCATCTAAGATTTTGCATCTGATTTTTCTCCAGTAACATCGGCACCATCTACGCAACACGTGACCTTACCCTCAGGGGCGTCCACAGAACTTTACACCTGCATTTGTAAGCCTAAACTAAAGGTGGACCAAACACAGCAAAACTAAATATAACAGAAAGATTTGCACACCTGTCATGCTTCAGACCCACTGCTGATTCCAAAAACTAGGGCAAAATCCTGACCATAGTTCTGCCATGCAAAAGGGGCCAAATACTTCTCCTTTTTGCATTTACTCCATGTTAAGTCTTAAAGGGTTGTCCCAAACAATCACATTATCTACCCCCAATCCATTAGGTAGGAGCAGGGGATAACCTGCTGATTGCTGGGACTCTGACCGCTGGGGTTCCCATAGGTTCCTAGATCAGGGTTTTGGAACCCCAAGACTGGTGCTCTGCAGCCCCATCCTGAATGTAGCAGAGGAGCACGTGCTCGATCTCTGCTCCATTCTTAGTTTACTGGACTACTTGGTACCATTGTTGTCCATTTCCGGCAGTCCCATATACAATGCATGGAGCTGAGGCAGAGCATGTGCATTTCTGCTCCATTCTTTGTTTACAGGACTACTCATTACCATGCTCGGTTACTTCCAGCAGATCCATAAATAATGCATTGATCAAAGGTCGAGCATGAGCATCTCCATTCAGGGATCCGAATGATGTGATCCAAGGTAGGCGTTTTGGAACCCCAAGAATGGTGCTCTGCAGCCCTGTCCTGAGTGAAAGCACACATGCTCGGCCTCCTCTCCATTCATTGTCCACGGAGCTGCTGAGTACAGTGCTCAACTATTTTTGTCATTCTCTAAGACAAAGCACGGAGCAGAGGCCAAACATGTGCACCTTCACTCCATGTAGGACCGGACTGCGGAGAGCCATTCTTGAGGTTCCAAAACTCCAATTTTATGATCCACATGACTTGGATCTCTGAATGGAGTGGAGATGCACATACTCGGCCTTTGTTCAATGCATTCTCGTAAATAGCCGAGAGCATGGTACTTAATAGTCCCGTAAAGAAGGAATGGAGCAGAAATCGAGCATGTGCATCTAAGCTACATTCAGGATGGGCCTGCATAGTCCCGTTCTCGGCATGGATGGGGGTCCTTCATCCTGTTTTTTGGGGGAATAATCCTTAAAAACTGCACCTCTCCATTCATTGTCCAAGGAGCTGCTGAGTACATTGCTCAACTATTTTTGTAATTTTCTAAGACAAAGCACGGAGTGGAGGCCAAACGTGCACCTTCACTCCATGTAGGACCGGACTGCGGAGAGCCATTCTTGAGGTTCCAAACTCCAATTTTATGATCCACATCACTTGGATCTCTGAATGGAGCGGAGATGCACATGCTCGGCCTTTGCTCAACGCATCCTCGGAAATAGCCGAGCATGGTACTTAATAGTCCTGTAAAGAAGGAATGGGGCAGAGATCGAGCATTTGCATCTCCGCTACATTCAGGATGGGCCTGCACAGTCCCATTCTCGGCATGGATAGGGGTCCCTTATCCTGTTTTTTAGGGGAATAATCCTTAAAAGCTGCACCAAACCCCTCTCTATGACCTTGGCTTCAATAGAAGACTTGTTTTTTTAGCGGCACAGTTCATATAAAATATCCTTTATTTCAGATAAGAGAGCTGTATCCGTCCTGTCTAGCAGAGAGATGATGTGATGATAGCTCGCCTAATGACTGTGTAATTGCCTCTCTCACCTGACATTAGAAGCCTTCAGAGCCAAGAAAAAAAGGCTGCAGACTATTCCCTCCGAGACCGACTGTCAGACACTTCACTGCAAACGTGAGATGTTTATCCTGACGATTTCCACCAGACTGCAGGCTAATTTCTCAGTTCAGCTGACTGACCGTCACACCTATAATCAGGTCAATGCTGAGAACGTGTGACAGCCGCGCTCTGGGGGTCTCGTCTCGCTCCATAAAGACGACATCATCATTTCCATGTGTTAATGTAGAGAAGGACACAAATGCTGAGAGGGAAACGTGTTTCGGCCATAATCGGACACATTGGGGGTCAAAGTGGTTTTATTGTTTGAGCGGACATGTCCTGGCTGCAGATGGCGGACACTTAAAGGGGTATTCCCATCTCCAAGATCCTATCCCAACATAAAGTAGGTGTAATAATATTAGCAAATGCCTCCAATTAGAAATGTAGTATAGTTTTTCTGATTCACTATGTCTGTTTCCTGATGTGCAGGTATTACAGGACCTTAGGTATCCATGGTTACAACTAATGACATATTGACAATTAGTTAGCTAGTTGACCACTGATATAATGACAATTAGCTAGTTGCTAGTGGTCGTAATCATGTGCAGGCATTGCAGGACCTTAGGTCTCCATCGTTACGACCACTGATATAATGACAGTTAGCTAGTTGCTAGTGGTCGTAATCATGTGCAGGCATTACAGGACCTTAGGTCTCCATGGTTACGACCACTGATATAATGACAATTAGCTAGTTGCTAGTGGTCGTAATCATGTGCAGGCATTGCAGGACCTTAGGTCTCCATGGTTACGACCAGTGATATAATGACAATTAGCTAGTTGCTAGTGGTTGTAATCATGTGCAGGACCTTACGTTTACGACCACTAACAACTAGCTAACTGTCACTAAATAAATAAATGGATGGTTGATACCATGGATACCTAAGGTCCTGCACATGAGGAAAGAGACATAGCGAATCAGAAAAACTATACTACATTTCTAATTGGAGATATTTGCTAATATTATTACATCTACTACGTATTGGTATAGGATTTTAGAGATGGGAATATCCCTTTTAAAGGGCACCGGTGTCAAGGTCTAGAATCCATCATCTCTTACCACCATCGTAAATGAGAACACAAGTTTATATCAGGGCAGGATCTATACTTTATACACCTGACTGTACTCAAGAGGCAAAGTGGCCGCCATGGGGCCCCTGGAGAAAAGTGGCCGATCCTTGGTTGGCTCCATCCTATTTGCTATTTCATGTTAAGAACCTGTGCCGGATTCCACCCTCAGGGGGATCTGCATCGGGTGCAGACAAAGGAAGTGGGCGATGGACCTAAGGCCGGCGTCACACTCAGCGTAAGACAATACGGTCCGTTTTTTACGGCCGTAATACGGAGAAATGTTCCCAAAATAGTGATCCGTATGTCATCCGTAGGCAGGGTGTGTCAGCATATTTTGCGCATGGCATCCTCCGTATGGCATCTGTACTGCGATATTTTCTCGCAGGCTTGCAAAACCGACATCTAATGGATTTATGTGCTCAAATGTTCGTTAAAACATACCGTATATACAGTATATATATGTCATTGAGACACATATATATATTCTGTATTTAGATTTAATTCAGCGCGATATATGTGAAAAGCCGGTAATTCAATTGCCGGCTTTTCATTTCTCCTTCACAAACCCGACAGGATATGAGACATGATTACATACAGTAAACCATCTCATATCCCTTTTTTTTGCATATTCCACACTACTAATGTTAGTAGTGTGTATGTGCAAAATTTCGGCGCTGTAGCTGCTAAAATAAACGGTTAAATGGCGGAAAAAATTGGCGTGGGCTCCCGCGCAATTTTCTCCGCCAGACTGGTAAAGCCAGTGACTGAGGGCAGATATTAATAGCCTAGAGAGGGTCCATGGTTATTGGCCCCCCCTGGCTACAAACATCTGCCCCCAGAAAAGGCACATCTGGAAGATGCGCCTATTCTGGCACTTGGCCTCTCTCTTCCCACTCCCTGTAGCGGTGGGATATGGGGTAATGAAGGGTTAATGCCACCTTGCTATTGTAAGGTGACATTAAGCCAGATTAATAATGGAGAGGCATCAATTCTGACACCTATCTGTTGTGAAATTGGATTTTGGGCTCCCCCGGTGGCCACTGGTGGAATTGAACTTGTGTGCATCATCCCCTCTGTTCACCTGTTCCCATCAGGATGTGGGAGTCGCTATTTAACCTTGCTCCTCTGTCACTTCCATGCCGGTCAACATTGTAATCAGAAGCCTTTCTGTGCATGTTCCTGCTACCAGACAACTTCCAGCTAAGTCGGACTTTTGTCCTTGTTTGTTTTTTGCATTTTGTTCCAGTTCACAGCTGCAGTTTCGTTTCTGTGTCTGGAAAGCTCTTGTGATCTGAAATTGCCACTCTGATGTTATGAGTTAATACTAGAGTCTTAAAGTAATTTCAGGATGGTGTATTGATAGGGTTTTCAGCTGACCATGAAAGTACCCTTTCTGTCTTCCTGCTATCTAGTAAGCGGACCTCGATTTTGCTAAAACTATTTTCATACTACGTTTGTCATTTTCATCTTAAATCACCGCCAATATATGTGGGGGCCTCTGTCTGCCTTTCGGGGAAATTTCTCTAGAGGTGAGCCAGGACTATATTTTCCTCTGCCAGGATTAGTTAGTCCTCCGGCCGGCGCTGGGCGTCTAGGGATAAAACGCAGGCTACGCTACCCGGCTACTGTTAGTTGTGCGGCAGGTTTAGTTCATGGTCAGTTTAAGTTTCCATCCTTCCAAGAGCTAGTTCCTATGTATGCTGGGCTATGTTCTCTTGCCATTGAGAACCATAACACCTATCCATTATTAATCCAATTGTATGAAAGGGTTAAAAAACACACACACATTATTAAAAAGTATTTTAATGAAATAAACACACAGGTTGTTTTAATATTTTATTGCTCTCTCAATCCACCTGAAGACCCTCGCTTGGCAAAATAATAAACCAACAATATACATACCTTCTGATGAACTGTCATGTCCCACGAAGTAAATCCATCTGAAGGGGTTAAATCATTTTACAGCCAGGAGCTGTGCTAAAGCACTCGCTCGTGCCTGTAAACCCCGGGTGCTGAAAGGAAAGCTGGGTGATCTGTACTTACCTTGAGTCGCGGTGAGGCGCCCTCTGCTGGATGAACTCATATGAACTCAAGCGTGGGAACTTTTCCAAGGCTCCAGTTCATGAGTTCATCCAGCAGAGGGCGCCTCACCGCGACTCAATGTAAGTACAGATCACCCACTCTGGGGGAGAAAATTGCGCGGGAGCCCACGCCAATTTTTTCCGCCATTTAACCCTTTATTTTAGCAGCTACAGCACCCAAATTTTTCACATACACACTACTAACATTAGTAGTGTGGAATATGCAAAAAAAAAGGGATATGAGATGGTTTACTATATGTAAACCATGTCTCATATCATGTCGGGTTTGTGAAGGAGAAATGAAAAGCCGGCAATTGAATTACCGGCTTTTCTCACTAACACCGCTGCGTATTTCTCGCAAGTCACACTGCTGGTCCGTGTGGAATCCGTATTTTTCTCGCCCCCATAGACTTTCATTGGCGATTTTTTTGCGCAATACGGTGACAAACGCGGCATGCTGTGATTTTCTAAGGCCGTACAAGACCGTATATTACGGATGCGTAATATACGGCAGATATGAGCTGAGCCATAGAGATTCATTGGGCCGTGTGTAATGCGAATTTTACGGACGTATTTTATGCGCTCTTACGTCCGTAAAACTCGCTAGTGTGACGGCGGCCTAAGGGTCAAGAAGGGGGAAACAAACACCATGCCCTTCAGTCCTGGTGACCAAACCCAGCACTATAATAACAGTTCCATTTCGGTGCCCCCTTTATTCTATATGTCACCCATCTTACAACTCTCATCATTGCCTTCACACAAGTTTTAGCCCTGTATTTTGGGGTAAAAAAACACACCACTGACAAATTTTTGCCAAGAGTCAAGAGGGAAATATTAAATATAGGACAGACAACTATGTTTTTTCCTACGCCTTTTTTTTTTTCACTTTACCTGTGTTTTCTGCTTTTTTTTTTTTGGGGGGGGGGGTTATTTTTTCCCAAAATTGGAGCATGTTTTAGGTGTAGCATTTTAGTGACTTTTTTTTTTTTTTTTTTGCATGAAGCGTTTGTAGCCCGTTTGACATTACCAATCATTTACCAATTACCAATAATTAAATGGTGCTATAATAATAAATAATGTGACTTTATGAAAAGTTAGAAAATCACAATCTTTGATGGTTAAAAATGCAAAAAAACACATTACACTATAACAAAGAAAAAAATGCCAAAAGCTGCTACATCTTTTTTTTTTTTCAAAACTGGACCAAAAAAAGTCTGCCAAAAAAGACTGGGTATGTGCATAGAGATTTTAGAGGAGTTCAAAAACCAAGAGTTTTTGAAGCAGAAACCACTTACGGAAACTCCTTTTTTTGAAGAGTTTTGCAACAGTTTTTTTTTTTCCTAATTGATCTCTGCAACAGTTTGATTTGGCAGTAACTAGTTTGGAGATATTTCTCTAAGGATCAGCTTAAAAAAAGAGTCGTGAACTTTCTTTTTTCCCCTTAAGTTTTTCAAATCCTGAAACAAACAAACAAGAAAGCTCAACAAACCTCCTCATATGACCAGCAAAGTGGATTTCCCATAGACATAAATTAGGCTATGTGCACACAACCTCCGTAAGACGCCGGCGAAGCTGCTTTAGATCAGAGCTGGGCGTCTTTTTCCCGAGACGTCTTCACTGGCAGTTTTGCCATACTTTTTCTTTGGTGGCTCCTTCACCTGCATCATTTTCTTATCCTTTCAACTACACAGCAGAATGCGTGACTTCCCCCAAAGAGAGAACATGTTACTTCTTTTAACCACCTCACGGTTTCAGTGCCTTGAAGAGTTTGAAAGAAGTAATAAAAGTTGGAACATGTGCACAGCAATATCCTTTTTACATTGCGGTGCACTATATTAATTTTTTTGCGGTGGCTTTTTAGGCTGAATCTGCTTGTAAAAACCCATTTGTGTGCACATATCCTTAGAAAAGTTTTGCAAGACTTTTTGAAGAAGATCTGTTAAAAAAAAACACTTTAAAAAATACTCAGTGTGAAAACATCCTAAGAGCATGTGCACTCAATGTTGGAATCTGCTTAAAAATTGTGCTGTAATAAAAGAAAAGAATGAACGAAATGTTAAAACGACTTTAATCCGCACACGTTCCGTGTTCAGAAACTTAGAAGCGATTAAAAGAAGTAACAAGTACATGCTTCGGGCAGCTTTGTTTGGAAAGTCTTTATGCGGAGTTTACGGAGCAGAAACTCTACGTTTTTGAGATTTGGAAAGTTTCCGCCCAGCATTTGCTTCAAAAACTTCTCATAAAACTTTCTATGCATCCTGAAGGAAACCTCTCCAAAACTAGGCTCTCTCCAATCAAAAGGGTGAAAAAGAAAAACTTAAGGAAAAAAATAATAATCTTCCAGGATTCTTCAAAATCACTGCAAGAAACTAAAAACTCCAAAAATTCTCAGTTTCCTAAAGTGTTTTCTGTTCCATTCCAAAATAAAATTGCACAAAGCCATATAAAAAGGATGAAAAATAAAATCTGATTTTTAATGGGAGAAGGTCACTTTTCTTATTTTCCTAAGGCAATCTGAGCACTCCAGAGCAAACGTTGTCCCCTGGTGTCTACTAGATCCCAGGGTGACCTTTCGGTTCTGAAAATCTTACGTATCACCTTTGTCACTGCCACCAGAGAACCCTTTTCCTGCTGGAATTCAATGTATCCATTCATTCACTTAAGTAGCACTTGGAGCTTCCTAAGACTCTAATTAGCTACAAAGAAGGGCATGTGAAGCCGCTCGTTTACTGGCGGGACCCCTCGAGTCCCAGCTGCGGGACCACCATAGGCGTCATGGGTCTGATTGACATGTCGTAAAGATCTGAAACATTTCATAGACAGGCCCGTGAAAAATGCAGAAAATATCATAATAAACCTATAAAGTTGGTCGCATGAGATAAGAAAACATGGCTGCTCTTTTTTTTTTATTATTCTTTTTTTGCATGGGGTGTACAGGAGAATGAGAAATGTAAGAATTCTAAGGGCTGTCCCACACGTCCAGATAATTCCGGTACCGGAATAAATCGGTACCGGAGTTATCCGTGTCCGTGTGCCTGGGAACTCACGGAGGCCATACGTGCGGCACACGTGTGCCGCCCGTATGGCGAGTGGGTACCACACGGAGCGTGTGGTACCCACTCTGCATGGTGCTGAAGCTGCGATTCATATCTTCCCTGCAGCAACGTTTGCTGTAGAGAAAATATGAAGAATAGTGTTTAAAATAAAGATCCATGTGTCCGCCGCCCCCCCACCCCCTGTGCGCCCCCCCGCTGGTCAGAAAATACTTACCCGCTCCCTCGCTGCTTCCTGGTCTGGCCGCGGCTTCTCCTGCATGCGGTCACGTGGGCCCGATCATTTACAGTCATGAATATGTGGCTCCACCTCCCATAGGGGCGGAGCCGACTATTCATGATTGTAAATGATCGGCCCCACGTGACCGCATACAGTAGGAGGCGCGGCCAGACCAGGAAGGAGCGAGGGAGCGGGTAAGTATTTTCTGACCAGCGGGGGGGTGCACAGGGGGTGGGGGGGCGGCGGACACATGGATCTTTATTTTTAACACTATTCTTCATATTTTCTCTATAGCAAACGCTGCTACAGGGAAGATATGAATCGCGGCTTCAGCACCATGTGGGGGGGACAGCGCTTACTGTAGCGCTGTCTCCTGCACGCACACGGACCCCAGACGGAGAATGTCCGTGTGAGGTCCGTGTTTTACGCGGACCCATTGACTCTATTGGGTCCGTGTAAAACGTGCGCTCCCACGAACACTGACATGTCTCCGTGTTTGGCACACGGAGACACGGTCCGCAAAAAATCAATGACATCTGAACAGATGCATTGATTTTTATGGGTCTACGTGTGTCAGTGTCTCCGGTACGTGAGGAAACTGTCACCTCACGTACCGGAGCCACTGACGTGTGAAACCGGCCTAAGAGAAAGCTTCACCTTTGAAATTAAGTAGGCAGAAATATAAATTATATTATAACAGATTTCCTCAAGGTAAAAAAAAAACAATCAAAGTAACCTTTAGGCTATGTGCACACGATGCGGATTTGCTGCGGATCCGCAGCGGATTTTTCCAGCAGAAATGGTGCAGAACCGCACTGTGATGTACAGTACAATGTTATTCAATGGGAGAAAAAAAAGCTGTGCAGATGGTGCGGAAAAATCAGTGCGGAATTGCTGCGGATTTCAAAGAAGTGCATGTCGCTTCTTTTGTGCGGATCTGCAGCGGTTCTGCACCCCTCCATGATAAAAATCCGCAGTGGCAAAAACAGCAGAACATTCGCACAAATTCCGCATAAAAACCGCACAAAATCAGCATAAAAACTGTGGCAAACCCGTGGCTGCGGATTCTGCCAAGAGATGAGGATTTTGTGCAGAAAATTCTGCTCCTCTTTTCCTACGTGTGCAGATAGCCTGAAGCTTCATTCACAAGTTGCAGCCACAAAAACTGCAAAGTTGCAGTCCTGCAATGTTGCAACGTGTGAACACGGACTGATAAAGAATTTAAAAAAATGGTGCCAACCACTTAATACAGTAATGTATACAGCAGTTGTCGCTTTGTTTCTTCCCTTTCAGCTATTTGTGTTGTTGTCTGATGAAAACACAAATATTTGGAAAGGGTGATGGCAGAATTAGGCTATGTGCACAGGCTGCGGATTTTGCTGCGGATCCGCAGCGTTTCCGCAGCTGCGGATCTGCAGCGGTTTCCCATGCATTTACAGTACCATGTAATGCTATGGGAAATGAAATCTGCAGTGCACATGCTGCGGAAAAAAAAGCACGGAAACGCAGCGGTTTATTTTCCGCAGCATGTGAATTCTTTGTGCGGAATCCGCAGCGGTTTTTCACCTGCTACAATAGGAAACTGCAGGTGAAAAACCGCAATAAAAACCGCGATAAATCCGCAGTAAAAACCGCAGCGGTTTTGCACTGCGGATTTATCAAAACAGCTGCGGAAAATTCCGCAATGGAATCCGCAGCGTGTGCACATGGCCTTAGTCACCTGTCGCTTGGTCAAAGGTCCCTTTATGTTGCAGCGTAGACCAAGTGAATGGTACTCTGGGGTATCGCGACAAGCAAGTCGTAAGGGATCCAACTCATTCCACATGTGTCGGACTTGCTCGTTGCGATACCGTGCAGGTTGCAATGAAACCCCATTCTCATCTCGCTATGCTGCAATTTAGCAGTGATTTATATTTGGCAACATTGCCGTATAGCCCCCAAACTAAAAGTACAGGGTGGTCCAAAAGTAGGTGGAGAGTATGTGTAATAGGGTTATAAAGGGGGAGATTTATCAAACATGGTGTAAAGTGAAACTGACTCATCTGCCCCTAGCAACCAATCAGATTCCACTTTTCATTCTTCACAGACTCTTTGGAAAATGAAAGGTGGAATCTGATTGGTTGCTAAGGGCAGATGAGTCAGTTTCACTTTACCTCATGTTTGATAAATCTCCCCCTTCATAACCCTATTACACATACTGTCCACCTACGTTTGGACCACCCTGTATACAAAGGGTCAGAATTGTGGGGGGAAAGCAACATCTGCACAAGGGGTTAAAGTTTTTTGACCACCTCAGACCGGAGAGATCTTGCCGCGCTCTCATAGATGGGTGCGGCACTTTATGACTAAAATATAAAAAGATGGGAACTTTTTTATGGCAACAAGAAACGTGTAATTACAGCCAGTGAGTTTCTCCGAACTCGGGACACCGCGCCGGATATTCTCATTTAGCTTTGATTGCTACGTTCAGAATAACATTACTGCTTTTAAGAAACTCCAAATCTATAAAATGCAAAAGAAAAAAAATAAAAGAACCCAAAAACAAATTCTTACGGCTATGAACACAAGGAGTCAATTTTCGGAGTAGAAATTCTCATAAACTATAAGTTTTTGAAGAGTTTTGAAATTTGGGGGAGGATGCGCAGAGCTTCTGCTCAGTATCTGCTCCAAAAACAAACGAAAAAACTCCGTGTGTAAAAGGGTTGTCCGGCTTTGGGGCACAAGTTGGCAGTCATTCTATGTGACTGCAGGCTTTTGAATCCTCATAGTGTGCAGTGTGCGCACTGTCAGAAATCTTCAGTGCCGGAGATGGGAGCGGCAGGCCCGTGACCACAGGTAGGCAATTTGCATACATGCAGTCACGTGCAGACTAGACTTGTGCAGTCTCGCTCAATATAAGTGCATTGAGTGAGGCTGGAAACGTCTAGTGGGAATGTGGCTGGGAGTATACAAAATGCATACTTCCGGTCACATGTCAGCCCCGGGGAATCCTGATAGCGTGCACTGTGTGCGCACTGAGGATTCAAAAGTCTGCAGTCATATAAAGTGACTGCAGACTTGTACCCCAAGGCTGGGAAATTGTGTCACCTTCTGCTGCTTTCCAGGGGTGACAGTCTGGATCAGTAGCATGGATGCTCCACTGGTCTGAACTGTGCACGCTCCCAAGCTGGTCAGCTTCAGAACAGCGCTTGCAACTTAAACAGCTTGTAAGAGCTGCTCTCTTTCCCTAGGAGACTGGCCATCCCGGCTAAACTGCAGAGGTGGTCGGTAACCTTGACAATGAGTAGTGAACAATCAAATTAAAAAACTCACCATTCTCCAGAACGAAGAGAAGAGGTAAATTGCCCTTTTTACCCATGTAAGAAGTTGAGACAACAACCCCTTTAATATTCTTTTGTTTTAGATACATTTCTCCCTTCTCACAAACCTTCGCTCTCTCTAGCTGTCAGGATGCTGGCTGCAGCAGGAGCCTCCCCCACTTCTAAACTTCCCCGTAATTCATCCACCATCAGGGTCACTGTATTATGGGACGATATTGAGAAAGTATTAAAAGGAAGTTGTGAGTTTACAACCTTGATATTTGTTCGTTTTTCAGTTCTTCTCCAGATTTCGGCCATTCGTTGCCTTTCCTGCTGCACGTGGAGCCAATTACATAACATTTTCCTTGATGGAATAAAGTTTATGGAGCATTTATCATGCAGAGTATAACAGAGATCAGCAGAAGGCCCCGGAAAGGTGCGTTGGGGCCACATCCTGCCCACTCGCCATGAGTCAACCTGCAAACAGCTGGGAAATAAGCGCAGGTTTTCCTTTACCTAAAGTGATCATTATCAGCTGATAAATGCCGGCAATAAACCTTCTACTCATTGAGACAAGTAATGGCCGACGTGAAAAGGTCAAATCTGTGATTTGTGCTTTTATGAGATAGTCTGGGATTGCAGTATATTAATGAGGTGCAGATTTTCAAGCAAAATAATAAGGGATTTATTAACATATTTATTCTAGTTTTCTGGAAAAAATAATCCACAAAATACAGAATTTATTCCAGAGCCAGGTTTACATGAATGTGCCGGAAAGAGAAGGAGCAAAGGCAATAGGATGGATGATTTACTACTTCTGGGCATGTTCTGATCTGCACAAAGGTTATAGTACAGGAGGAGGAGGAGGAGGTGAGCTGTGATATCAGCTATTGTGGAGGTGTAATCAGTCATTGTACAGGAGGAGGAGGTGAGCTGTGATATCACCTATTGTGAATGGTAGATCCTGTGTTATCTACTGTATATAGAGGTGTTATCAGTCATTGTACAGGAGGAGGAGGTGAGCTGTGACATCACCTATTGTGAATGGTGAATCCTGTGTTATCTACTGTATATAGAGGTGTTATCAGTCATTGTACAGGAGGAGGAGGTGAGCTGTGACATCACCTATTGTGAATGGTGGATCCTGTGTTATCTACTGTATATAGAGGTGTTATCAGTCATTGTACAGGAGGAGGAGGTGAGCTGTGACATCACCTATTGTGAATGGTGGATCCTGTGTTATCTACTGTATATAGAGGTGTTATCAGTCATTGTACAGGAGGAGGTGAGCTGTGACATCACCTATTGGGAATGGTGGATCCTGTGTTATCTACTGTATATAGAGGTGTTATCAGTCATTGTACAGGAGGAGGAGGTGAGCTGTGACATCACCTATTGTGAATGGTGAATCCTGTGTTATCTACTGTATATAGAGGTGTTATCAGTCATTGTACAGGAGGAGGAGGTGAGCTGTGACATCACCTATTGTGAATGGTGGATCCTGTGTTATCTACTGTATATAGAGGTGTTATCAGTCATTATACAGGAGGAGGAGGTGAGCTGTGACATCACCTATTGTGAATGGTGGATCCTGTGTTATCTACTGTATATAGAGGTGTTATCAGTCATTGTACAGGAGGAGGTGAGCTGTGACATCACCTATTGGGAATGGTGGATCCTGTGTTATCTACTGTATATAGAGGTGTTATCAGAAATTGGAGCGCCCCCACGTACAAGGGCAATGGGGTACTCGGCACCGGGTCCTTCGGTTCGGGGAATGTCACGGTGGCCCAACCCGGTCCGTGGCCCTTTGAGGGGCGCCCAATAAAAGGGATAGTTTGTATGGTGTTCGTGACGCCACCTGTGGTATTCGGTCAGGGTGACCGACGCTGCTTAGGAGTCCGCTGGGGTGATGTTATGGCAGCTAGATGGTATACCTTCCCACAGGTGAAGTGTATCCCCAGGGCTTCCCAGAAGTGTGGGTGGTGATGGTGGACGATATAAGGCGCGGTGAATAACGAGGACACAAAGGTTGCAGTCTCTTTACCTTTTACTGGAAGCTTCAGCATCCACAGTCCAGGGTACAGACCACAGGGCACGCAGAGTCCGGCCGGTCCGAAGGCAAATCCAGAGTCCCCTTATCCAGGTGGAAATCAGTAGCCTTCCTCTAGTGCCTGTGTGTTGTAGTACCTCTCTGCTGAGCAACTCGGTAAGGTCCTCACAACTGTTGTAGATGTTCTAGATGTTGTTTCTTCCTCTGTCCCCCAGATGGTATGGATAGGACAAACCCGTATGACTGGGATGGCCTGAGGCTTGTTTATAGGGACCCTAGAGACGCCCCAACCCCCACAATTTGCCACCGTGTCTTCCTAGGTATTAAGGTCGGGCAGCCAACTTGGAATTGACTGTCCTGCCGGTCTCTGAAGTAATGCGTAGAGTCAATTACTCCCTCGGTGTTCCGGCCTCCGGCTACGCGCCTCAGAAGGAGGCTGCCTGTCTAGGGGCAGAACTCCTCCCGGTGTTTTCTCCTAGTGCCGTGATCTCGTTTCTCACTCTTTACAACACAGTTCTCTTCGTGTCCTTTCTTAGGATGCTGCCGCACGTGGGGCAGGCGCAGCTCCGTAGCTTTCTATCTCGCTAGGCCTCTGTCAGGATCCCACCCCTGACAGGGACCCTCTGTCTGCAGCTCAGATGTTCCTCCTTTTCCCCCTGTCTGCCTGACAGGTCCTCTCTGGGTCAAACCCAGGTAGCGTCTCTCCAACTTTCTATCCAACCCACCAGTTTTACCCGTGTGTAAGCAGTGCCCTACTAGATAGGAGCATAGCTCCCCCTGGTGGATTGGAGTGTGAAGTGTAGTGTATGTTTGGTGATACCTGGAAGGACGGACTCCTTTCTTACCTATGGACGTAATATCACTCCCCCTGGTGGAAGAATGACATTACTGTAACGACCAGGACTCTGGGGCGCTGCATCATTGTACAGGAGGAGGAGGTGAGCTGTGATATCACCTATTGTGAATGGTGGATCCTGTGTTATCTACTGTATATAGAGGTGTTATCAGTCATTGTACAGGAGGAGGAGGTGAGCTGTGACATCACCTATTGTGAATGGTGGATCCTGTGTTATCTACTGTATATAGAGGTGTTATCAGCCATTGTACAGGAGGAGGAGGTGAGCTGTGACATCACCTATTATGAATTGTGGATCCTGTGTTATCCACTGTATATAGAGGTGTTATCGGTCATTGTACAGGAGGAGGAGGTGAGCTGTGACATCACCTATTGTGAATGGTGGATCCTGTGTTATCTACTGTATATAGAGGTGTTATCGGTCATTGTACAGGAGGAGGAGGTGAGCTGTGATATCACATATTGTGAATGGTGGATCCTTATCCACCGTATATTTGGTTGTTACTTTTCACTGTAATCCTTTCTGTGATGATAAAACTTTTGGACAGCCCTCTGTACAGAACAGAATGCGTGGGTCTAGTTTTAGGCTTTGTGGCTAGTGTGAACATTTGAAGATTTTTGAAGTTCAGAAACATGAACCTATATGTACAGTGACTATGTATGAAATTTGGAGCTGACGATAACCAAGTCAACAGTGAAAATGGTAACAACTAATAGACCGCCCATAGAGTTAAATGGGGTTTCCATCACTCGCTGACTAGAAGTAAATGGTGCTGTAGATGACCATGCACATTACTGCTCAGGGGCCGATGGACCCCCAGTATCAGGATCAATGAAGGGTCCAAGTGGTTGGGCCCCCAGCGATCATACATTATCACTTATTCTTTTAATGTATTTAGTGGGACAACCCTCTGACCATTAATGCTTTATTTTCCCTCCAGTCACCAGAATTCAGATTATAAAGAACCCAGTAGATGTCAGAGGACGAGCCATGTCCTGAGTGTGAAGACCGGAGGATCAGTCCGCAGAACAGAGGAGTATGAGCCATGCCGGTGCGGACTGACTTTATACGGAGGAGACCCCAATACAGAAGTGTTTGACTTGTCAGATCAAAGCTGTCGATAAACTGATGATCGGGTGAGATGAGGATAATGGCCGGCTCCATTGTGATGACTCAGGCACACGACATTACTGTAGTCAGGGAGTAATTGCAGCAGCTGCAACATCAGAGAAAACGCTGCATTATCCAGGTGTTTGCCATCGCCCGCAGCATGAGCAATCGGGAATGTTAATTTGAGGATGGGTCGTTTGTAGGGTTGTGTTTAATTAAAAGAGAAAAATCAATGACGGTCTATACGTGACCACAGATCAGCGCTTCAAGAGGAGAATATCTCTAATTCACCCATGAGAAAAAAAAACCCACAGAGACAGAGGAGTGGACGTGTGTATACAGGTAAAGGGGGTCACCTACTAAAATTCTGTGCTGATACATTACTTTATATATTTTTGGGGTTTTGCTCCTTTTTTCAGATTACAGACATATTAATAGTAGCTTTAAAAGACATTTACTAGCAGCCACCACTAGGGGGAGCTAAGTGCATACTGTCTTCATATGGATTTCAATGAATTCATAGTATACAGAGCGCTCATAAGCTCCCCCTAGTGGTCACTATAGGCAGCAGAAATGTCTTGATTTAGTAAATATTTCCTATAAGCACAATTGCATGATATTTACAGATTTGACGATTGAGACCCCACCGGTCATGAAAATGAGGGTATACTTTAGTCTCTTGTGGTGCAACCACCACTCCAATCAACCGGGTCCTGCGAATCGATTCGCTCTAACTCTAGTGCCAATTTTGGGGACTCCTGCACAGGAGGTGTACCCCATTTATTACCACATGTGCCATGGAATTGATCAAACCACAGAGCACTCTAAAATGTCGCACAAGAAACCTTCTGGGGGCGCTGCTATCCAAAAGGTATAAACAACACTTTGCACCAATCCAATCCTAGCCAATTCTTCAGGTATGTCCGAGAGGTTCCAAAAATAAAAAAAAGGAAGACCTCCTGGTTTCCATGAAGAATTGGAAAATCTTCTAAAACCAATGTTCCCCAATTAAAATCCTCAAGACCCACCAACAGGTCATGCTTTCATGATTTCCTTAGATATTTCAATTACCTGGGCAATACTTGTCACGGGTTTAGCGCGACAGAGAGGAGCCAAATGACTGCAGTGTCTGATTTCACACACTCGTGCATTAATTAGAAGCATTTCACCATCATTTTAAACAGAGCAGGTTTCTGCTAGCAGTGCAGGGGTTAATTTGTACAGTTAAGAGCTCCTGGAAGCTTTCCTGCTTTGATGTTCTCAGCTGTTTAGTGTTGGGCACTCCCCTCTGCTATATATACTTGCCTCTGGCAAGCAGGCATTGCCAGTGTTAGTTTTATACTGCCTGGTTCTGGAGTTGGAGGTGTTGGTTGTTTGAGGAGGTGTTTGGAGTGAAGACTGTTGCTTGGTGATTTGTCTGTGCATATGCTCATTCTCTCCTCTTTGGTTTTCCCTTCCTTTCCTTCCCGGTGTCTCACTCTGTTGTTTGTGAGTGCATATTTGTATGACATTTATTCTCATTTATCCCTGTACATCTTCCCTTGTTAATCTGGTTTGTGTATTCTTAAACACTACAACTCCTCACTTCCCAGGGTGGGGGAGGGACAGATGAGGGCTGATATAGGAGCATTTTCAACATCAAATCCGGGGAACAGGGATAGCTAGGGAGCCCCTAATTTTAGGGATAGGGAAGGAGTCAGATCATGAAAACATGATCTGTTTGTGGATTTTCAGGATTGGAGTTGGGGAACACTGGTCTAGAAGATTTGCCAATTCTTCCTGGAAACCAGGAGGTCTCACATTTTGTTTTCCAGGATCCACTCGGACATTCCTGAAGAATTGGTTAGGTTAGGATTGGACTGGTGGTGATAAGTGTTTTTTTAATGGTAAATATCCATATTTATGCAATGAAAAGGAGCTCTCTATCCCCAAAATCGATCTCTGGTCACAATAAAGAAATAACGGGAACATAACTTTTACCTATTTAGATGCAAATAAGCCAAAAGGAAAAAGGCGGACATGACGCACCTTATTTACACCTGGGTTTAAAAGTTTATCAAAAATTAAATCTGAACAATCTTTTCGCAAAAATATTAAATGTATTGCCCGAGCTTGAGAAGAAGTTGTTCCCACCTATTGAAACAGCTGGAGGTTGCCTTTGGCAAAAACACATCTGACACTTCTCGGGCTAATTGCCTAAAACACCTATAATTGTGCGCCAGTAACACTGGGGGAAACAAAACTTCTCCGAGAAAATAAATACGACATAAAATTAGTGCTGGAACTCACAGATCTGCCCAAAATACACACAGACATGTGAAGAAAGGGTCCTGCCAAAGAAACATTAGCCCCCCAAAAACCCGCCAGGAGGTAGGAAGGTAGAAAACAGTACACCGGAACCGGAGTGCGGGCCGGCGGTGACACGAGGCGGTGCTCGATGGGACGAGTACTACAGCAGATGGGTTGTAGCTCGGAAACAGCGGAGGTGCAGGAAGCAGCGGAGGATTGGATTACTCCGTGTAGATCGCTCGGGGCAGGTGAGATCCCCCACAGTGAGTGACGCTACCGTGTGAGAGGCGGCACTGCCATCATGGCTCCCACTGTGCAGTCACACATCCTGAGACTACGGATCATGGAAGCACTCATCAAAGCGACCTACTCGTTTCCACCCGGCGCCATCAGCAACAAACCACAATAATTATCCCACTGGTTGATAATGATCAGCAGATTGAAGGTCCTATCACACACAAAGCTTTTTGTGGCGTTTTTCTACACAGTTTCCAAATGCGCATCATGATGTTCTGCAGCAGCTGAGGTGTCTTATGATGTTCTGCAGCAGCTAAGGTGTCTTATGATGTTCTGCAGCAGCTGAGGTGTATTATGAGGTTTTGCAGCAGCTGAGGTGTATTATGAGGTCCGGCAGCAGCTGAGGTGTATTATGAGGTTCTGCAGTCCCTGAGGTGTATTATGAGGTTCTGCAGCAGCTGAGGTGTATTATGAGGTTCTGCAACAGCTGAGAAGTATGATGTTCTGCAGTAGCTGAGGTGTATCATGAGGTTAGGTGGCAGCTGAGTTGTATTATGAGGTTCTGCAGCAGCTGAGGTGTGTATTATGAGGTTCTACATCAGCTGAGGTGTGTACTATGGGGTCATTCAGCAGCTTAGGTGTGTATTATGAGGGTCTATAGCAGCTGAGATGTGTATTATGAGGTTCTGCAGCAGCTGAGGTGTGTACTATGTGGTTATTCATCAGCTTAGATGTGTATTATGTATTATGAGTATTTTGAGGTTCTGCCGCAGCTGAGATGTGTATTATGAGGTTCTGCAGCAGCTGAGGTGTGTATTATGAGGTTCTGCATCAGCTGAGGTGTGTACTATGGGGTTATTCAGCAGCTTAGGTGTGTATTATGTATTATGAGTATTTTGAGGTTCTGCCGCAGCTGAGATGTGTATTATGAGGTTCTGCAGCAGCTGAGGTGTGTATTATGAGGTTCTGCATCAGCTGAGGTGTGTACTATGGGGTTATTCAGCAGCTTAGGTGTGTATTATGAGGGTCTATAGCAGCTGAGGTGTGTATTATGTGGTTCTGCAGCAGCTGAGGTGTGTATTGAGATGTTCTGCAGCAGCTGAAGTGTATTATGAGGTTTTGCAGCAGCTGAAAAGTATGATGTTCTGCAGCAGCTGAGGTGTGTATTATGAGGTCCTGCAGTCGCTGAGGTGTATTATGATGTTCTGTAGTAGCTGAGGTGTATCATGAGGTTAGGCAGCAGCTGAGGTGTATTATGAGGTTCAGCAGCAGCTGAGAAGTATGATGTTCTGCAGCAGTGGAGGTGTGTAATATGAGGTTCTGCAGTGACCGAGGTTTATTATGAGGTTCTGCAGCAGCTGAGGAGTATTATGTTCTGTAACAAATGAGGTATGTATTATGATGTTCTGCAGCAGCTCAGGTGTGTATGATGAGGTTCTGCAGCAGCTGAGGTGTGTATTATGAGGTTCTGCATCAGCTGAGGCGTGTACTATGGGGTTATTCAGCAGCTTAGATGTGTATTATGAGGGTCTATAGCAGCTGAGGTGTGTATTATGAGGGTCTATAGCAGCTGAGGTGTGTATTATGTGGGTCTGCAGCAGCTGAGGTGTGTATTGAGAGGTTCCGCAGCAGCTAAGGTGTATTATGAGGTTTTGCAGCAGCTGAGGTGTGTATTATGAGGTCCTGCAGCAGCTGAGGTGTGTATTATGATGTTCTGCAGTAGCTGACGTGTATCATGAGGTTAGGCAGCAGCTGAGGTGTATTATGAGGTTCTGCAGCAGCTGAGAAGTATTATGATGTTCTGTAGCAGTGGAGGTGTGTAATATGAGGTTCTGCAGTGACCGAGGTATATTATGAGGTTCTGCAGGAGCTGAGGAGTATTATGTTCTGTAACAAATGAGGTATGTATTATGATGTTCTGCAGCTGCGCAGGTGTTTATGATGAGGTTCTGCAGCAGCTGAGAAATGTTACTGTGAGGTTCTGCAGCAGAGGAGGTTTCCATCATGACTATCTGCAGTTGCTCGGACAGACTACTGTATAACACACTGTAGCTGCTGAAGAACTTCTTTTTGAAACATCAGTCAAAGAGTGTCCGTCGCAGTAGAAATAAATTCCAGCAATAGTGATGTGTGACGGGACGAGACACGCAGCGCACGCGGTGTGCCGCTCATCTGACCTCGGAATATCAGGGTTATTATTGACAATATTTTATAACACTGACATTGTGAGGTTCTAGGTGTCAGCGCCGGATCCTCACTGATACATGATCAGCAGTGATTAATGGGGAAGGATCTTTCCATCATCTTTACCATCTGGGATCAGACAGACGGGGGCGAGAAAGAAAATCAGCTACAGTTTGACGCATTAATGTCCCTTTTTTGGGTCCAGCGAAGTCTCTGAAGGAGACAAATTGGATCCTTTATTTCACCACGAACCTTAAATTACTCGCTCCCCGAAGATCGGCTTGATAGGGAATCTCATCAATAATTTGAGAATACAAATGAGAATGTCAGCCGTCCCCCCGCATAAGCCGCCAATCCCCCCGGGGGCCAAAGGTAAAGCGTAATCTTCATTATTAATGTAACGTCGGGGAGGAAAGAGAATAAATATTTCAGTAGGTGTCTTCATGGCTGTTTTACCCTCACAGCCGGGGCCCCCGGGATCCATTGTCGCCACATTAAAGCCCTAGGTGCATTAATTGTTCATTGTTTTTGTGATACATTTTTAGTAGAATCTACTCTTGACGAGACGACGTGTAATATCACATTCACGTTCTCTTTCCAAAGTAATGGACGTACCAGGAAATCTCCCCATGCATATGTCAAATGTACAATGCATACACTCGCCAGCGCCACTCTTGTCCAGTGGCCACGTCTGGTATTGCAGGATTCCGATGGGGCTTACTTTCAGATCTCAGCATAGGAGAAAAATTGATATTTGCTGTGACTCCCACCGATCACGAGAACGAGGTCCTGATTCTCTATTTTAATGGAGCATTGGTCGGGCGAGAAAGTGCTGCTCCGGCTAAAGAATGATCACTCGACCACCGCTCCATCCACATGGCGAATGAGGACCCTGTTCACATGATTGGTGGGGGGTCCCAGCAAGTTATCAACTATACTGTAGACAGGTAATAATTTACAATGTTGGTATGACCCTTTAAAGGAATTTTCTTAAGTTAGAAAGTGCACAATTTAAATGATGCAATACCAGACACAGCCTGTAGGCAAAAGGGGCGCCATTTCTTAAACAAAAAATAAATTGATATTCCCACCTTCTCCATTCATGCCTAAGTCACGGATAACAGCAACTGAGAATCAATACCATTAGTTTGGGCTCCACCTATATTTCTGTAAGTCTCATAGAAGGGAATAGGAGTCACAGAAACATTGTAGGTCAGCCCTGCCCGGCTACTTCTGTCTTGCTGAGAAAAATAAAAAACTTTAAGGCTCAAAAAACGTGACTGGACAAGAGAGAATAAATATGAAAAACATATTTACTCTACAGCTGATTGTATGTCAGTCTTTACTGTACAGATTCTGTTCATGAACCAGGAGTAACAGGATGTGTAGTGGTAAAGAAACGTGATTCTGGAACGGTCTGTAGTTTGACGAATTTTTCACATGAGATGGGTTTGCGGAGGATTTTCATGTTTTCCATGTGATTTTTTTTTTATGCAGATACATTTCACCCTACGGATTGCAAAAGGAAAACCTCGAAGTGTAAGGGTATGTGGACACGATGTGGGAAAAGCTGCGGATCCGCAGCGTTTCCGCAGCTGCAGGTTAGCAGCAGTTTCCCATGAGTCTACATTACAATGTAAACTTATGGGAAACAAAAACGCTGTGCACATGCTGCGGAAAAAACAGGCGGAAACGCAGCGGTTTACAATCCGCAGCATGTCACTTCTTTCTGCGGATTCCGCAGTGGTTTTACAGCTGCTCCTATGGAAAACCGCAATTGTAAAACCACAGTGAAAACCGCAGAAAAACCGCGGTAAATCTGCAGCAAAATCGCAGCGTTTTTGCCCTGCAGATTTATCAAATCTGCTGCGGAAAAATCCGCAGTGGACCAGAATACGTGTGCACATACCCTTAAAGTTTGCAACATGTTACGAGTTGAAGATTCACAATGCAAGTCAATTTCTGTACAGAAGCGATAGATGACATTTGAAATAATCTCATCCACTTTGCTCCCACTGTAATACGCTGCTGATTTTCCTCCTGCAAATTCTAGATAAAAAAAAATCTGCTGTGCATCCTCCATGTGCGAAAGATACATTAAGTGTTTTTATTGCATTCTCTTCTCTTCAGTGTTAGACCCTACGGAGATAGAAGACTTCTTACACTTCACATTTACAAAAAGAGACCGGACGGAATCAACATCAATTTCTGAACCGCAAACTCCAGATCATCGAAGGGAGGAAAGAAACGACATCTCTAGATAAATATCCCTCCTGGAGACACAGCAGACGGGAAAATATTTTATTAAGCTCGACCTGACATGAACCCAACTTCTTCACCCCTTGTGGTTCAGAACCTTATCTCTCCTGCTGTAAAGTGCAGGGTTTGTCCCAAAGTTGCCGAAACGTCTGAGGTCATGGCACGACCATCCATCGTACACCGGAGGAAACCAGAGAAGGCCGGGATATCACTCATCTGAGTATAATACATGTTATAAAAATACTTTTTCATCTTCATTCATTAAATATTTTTTTTTATCGGATAGTGGTCGTATTCGACCCCATGTTCATTATCTGTATCGTTAGGAATGTGCTCCAAAAAGTCCAAGTGTTAAAGCAAATGGTCCCTAAAGGTTTAATCTCAACATTAAAAAGTATCACTCATCCAAAGGGCTCCGAAATGCCCAGAATAGAGTGGTGGCCGCTCAGCTTTTTCCCGCAGTGCTTTTTTTGGGGGGCATGTGGGGTATTTCAGAGCCCCAGTTTTGGAATTTGTAGTGGTCCAAGTGGTTTGATAAGTGATCAGGCTTAATACTGGGAATAGCCCTTTAATTTGTAAGACACAGAAAATAGGGTTAGTTTTGCCAATTAGCAATGAACATCAGAGTGGAGGGTCCGCTATAGGGGATCCCTTCTTCAACCCAGACCTCAGAATCACTCTGTAAGAAAACCAGTTAAGGGAGAAAAATTGCCATACCTATAAAAAAACGGTTGTGTGTGGTGAGACAGAACAGTATTAATACTTGTCAATGGGACGGATGTGGATGAGATTGCAAAGAGCCAAGTGGGTGGTGCTATGCTATCAAAAACTCTCATTCACTTTTATAGAAGTTCCGGAAACAGCATAGCACGGCCGCTTAGTTGTTCCTTTTTTTCCATCTTCCTCTATTGCAAAACATGACAAACATATACAAGCGTATAGACATAGTCACGGCAGAAAGTGTTGGCACCCTTGACTGTGACTGTGGACAAAGGAACATCAAGATCTCTGGAGATGGAATTGTAACGTTGAGATTGTTCAACAATTTTTTTTTCTCTAGTCCTCAGACAGTTCTCTTCACCTCTTTTTGTTCTCCATGCTTGATGTGGCACACACAGACACACAATGCAAAGATTGTGTCAACTTTTCCCCTTTTTATCTGCTTTCAGGTGTGATTTTCATATTGTCCACACCTGTTACTGTTTGAACGAGCATCACGTGCTTGAAACAAAGTTGTTTACCCACAATTTGCGTATCCCCCCTACCTGATCTATCTATTTTGGTAAATGGCATCACGGTCTCTCCGGCACCTGAAATCCGCTGCCTCGGAGTAACTCTCGACTCTGTCCTGTCCTTCAAACTGCACGTCCAAACTCTTGCCACCACCTGTTGCCTCCAACTCAAAAATATTGACAGAATCTGTCCCTTCCTCAGCCCTCAATCTACTAAAACTCTTGTGCATGTTGTCATCATCTCCCGCATCGATTACTGCAACACCTCCTCTGTGGCCTCCCCGCTAACTCCCATGCACCACTCCATTCTGTCTGCTGCCTGGCTAATCCACCTCTCTCCTTGCTACTCCCCTGCTTCTCCCCTCTGCAAATCCCTCCACTGGCACCCAATCCAATTCCCCAACGAATCCAGTTCAAACTACTAACACTAATCTACAAAACCATCCACAACCTGTCCCCTCCCTATATCTCTGAACTAATGTCCCAATATCTTCCCTCACATAATCTCCGGTCCTCCCAAGACCTCTTACTCTCCTCCACACTTATTCATTCCTCACACAACCGCCTCCAAAATTTCTCCCGAATATCCACCATCCTCTGGAATTCCACACCTCAACACGTCCCATTATCCACCACCCTCGGATCCTTCAGACGGAACCTGAAAACCCATCTCTTCAGGAAAGCCTACAATAACCATTCTGCTGCCTCACCAACCACCCGAGCTGCCGCCTCACCACCACCCGAGCTGCCGCCTCATCACCACCAGAGCTGCCTCCTCACCACCACCCGAGCTGCCACCTCACCACCACCAGAGCTGCTGCCTCACCACCACCAGAGCTGCCGCCTCCCCACCACCACAGCTGCAGCCTCATCACCACCAGAGCTGCCGCCTCCCCACCACCAGAGCTGCCGCCTCACCACCACCCGAGCTGCCGCCTCACCACCACCACAGCTGCAGCCTCATCACCACCAGAGCTGCCGCCTCACCACCACCCGAGCTACTGCCTCACCACCACCAGAGCTGCCACCTCACCACCACCCGAGCTGCCGCCTCACCACCACCAGAGCTGCAGCCTCACCACCACCAGAGCTGCCGCCTCACCACCACCCGAGCTGCCGCCTCACCAACCACCAGAGCTGCAGCCTCACCACCAGAGCTGCCGCCTCACCACCACCAGAGCTGCAGCCTCACCACCACCCGAGCTGCTGCCTCACCACCACCCGAGCTGCCGCCTCACCAACCACCAGAGCTGCAGCCTCACCACCACCCGAGCTGCCGCCGCTTTCTCAACCTTCTGTCTCTTCCCCACTATCCCATAGAATGTAAGTCCGCAAGGACAGGGTCCTCTCCCCTCTGTACCAGTCTGTCACTGTAAACTTGTTTACTGTAAATGATATTTATGACCCTATATGTAACCCCTTTCTCATGTACAGCACCATGGAATTAATTGTGCTATATAAATAAATTAATTAATAATAATAAAGGTAAAGGTTTTTTTTGCGATGTTCCAATAAACACAAAGGAAATAAACATGTGTATAACAAATCATGTGTAATTGCAATACATTTCTAGGAGAAATACTTCATTTTCTGGAATAATTTCAAGGGGGACAACACTTTTGCCCATGACTATGTCTATACGCTTATATATATTTGCCATTTTTTGCATATAAAATTATGTCTATCATTAAAAGTTATCACCTATCGCCCACACAAAAAAGGGATTTCTTGTGGTTGGTGCAAAGTCACAAAGAAATAAAAAATACTATTTGCTTTACTCATTTTTTTTTATTAACAAGTGAAAACAAAAATCCAATGCAAAAGGTTAAAAATATTTTCTTAATCAGAATTTCTTTTGATGATTTGCAGTGAAAAATGTAGTAGAAATCCACTAATGCAATGTGATGTGACGAAGGTCACTGCGTTTTATGCACAATCTTTTTGCTTGTTTTTCTAACCAACCTGCTAAATTTGCATTGTCAGAGATGCACCCCGCCGAAGATCCAGGCACTGGCGCGCGTGCGGTTGGGAATGGTTGCTAAGACACTGAGGATGCCCAGCTGGAATTGTGACTAAGGCGTCTCGTTTGTGCATCAGTGAGCGAAGGACGGGAGCGCTCGGTGCGTTTATGATGAATCTCATCCTCGGTCAGATGCTCCCATTGGGATGAGAGATTGCGCACAAGATTATCAGACAAATGCACATCTCAGTCTGCAGGCTAATGAATCACTTCAGAGGTAATGATGGGGTCTGCCCACTCAAGAACTTGCAAAAAATAAAATAAAATATATACGGTATATATATAAATTAGTAAAAAAGTAATCTTTGGCCAAGTTTGCAGCAAAGTCAGAAGAATAAAAAAAGAAATCCTAAAAGAAACCCAGAATTTATACGAAATTCCATTTAAAGGGTTTTTCTCAAGATAAGTTATCTCATAAGCATAAGACAGGGGATAACTTACTGATCGCTCCAGGTCTCTCCGCAGGGAACCCATACGAGATACCGAGAATGTGGCGCTGAAATCCGGTCATTTGATTCTGCACAATGCATTTCGCAGAGATTTGAATGCAGAGATGTGAATGCTTGACCTCCTCCACTCCATTCATTGTCTATGAGACTGTTGGAGAAAGCCGAGCACAACGCTCTGCTATTTTGGGCAGTCCAACAGACAATTAATGAAGTGGAGGTCGAACATTCAAAGGAAGCTTTGCAGGTCCTGGTTTTGGGGTTCCAGAGCCACAATCTCAGGATTGCAGGGGGTCACAGCACTTGATTCCTCCACCCTGTGATCTTTAAAGAGATGAAATCAAGTAATCACTTATCAAGAAGATGGGAGATAACCTCTAGATCAATGGGGACCTGCACCGACTGGCAGAACGGGGCACCTTTATCCCCGCTAGAATGGAGCGCTAGTACGCATGCTCGACCACCACTCCATTTATCCCTATGGGACCCCCTATGCCTTTCTCCACCAGACTCAAAGAGAATGAGTAGATCAATGGTCAAGAACCAACCTGCTACGCCGATGGGTGCGGGTCCCAGATCATGGACACACATCGATCATTAATAAAAGAGTTGTCTAGTAAAAACAAGCTTAGTTTTACTCTATGCTATGGATGGGGGATAACTTCAAAACTTTCCTACATACCGAATTATCTTTTTCACACCTATACAAAGATATATCAAGGCCCAAAAATAGATTTTGTCTTAGAAGAAAAAGGAAAGAAAAGATCCAATTCTCAGTTCTAAAACAGGCAATGAAAAATGTGGGTCGTTACTAAAACAGTTGGGTCTCAGCGTGTCGGGTCTCATAACACTGAGGACGATTGCAGAAGGTTCCTGGTACAGCAAGCGCCATCCTGGTAGAGAAATATCGATGTAACCCTTACCTAGCACATGTGGATGGTTTAGGAGAGTTACAGAATATTGCATTTTTGGGGACATACTTTTTTTTTTGTCTGTTATTTATTTAGTGTGTAATTCTGTTATTCACCATTTGGGTTGAGACATACATACTGTACATGTCTGTGTCTATATGTACAGTGATTAGTGTCCAAAGGGAAGAGATGACAAACAATGGCGACGGTGTAGAACAATAATCTATGTAAAAAGAAAGACTTTGCTAAAATTATTATTTGCAAATGTACCCTTTAATATCGTTGATTAAAAAAAAAGTACAAAATCCGATACTAATGTACAGATCACTATATCGTCTTTCAGGCTAGTCACTCTCTGCAAGGAGAAACGTGACCCCTTAAGACCCCAAGAAGAGGTCTCTCGTACAGACAAACGAGATCTCTTGCTTTGCACTGAGGAGGGGCGAGTCCCCGAAACACGTTTCTGCAAACAGAGATTCATGTTTGGCTTTTAGTTTAAGTCATATAGCAAGGCTCGTTAAAGTGTAGGTGACACTAGAGTTCCAGTCCTCTTCCTCTTTGAAGAGAGAATTTGTAAATTCATTTTTCCCAGAGGAGCATTGCCTATAAGTCTCCTTACACTGACATTGCGGCATGTCACTCTCCATTAGGAGAAATATTAAACCCAAACTATTGATGGGTCATTCTGTTCTTTTTTGCAAACGATGGGAGTGTCTGAATGTTTCTCCCTGGGAGTAAGATTACCATGTTGTGCCGTCGCATCAAAAAACCCTTTGGTGAGCCGAACCAAATGATCCTGGTCTCCAAAAAGAGCCGGACTGTCTATCACTAATCCAAACCATGAACTAATTGTAAAACAATGGAAGGAGATGTACACGTTATGTATTGGACCATGTAGAGATCAGCGGGGACCTGATCTCTGTTGTGGCGGCTCGTCCGAGGTTCCTTACAGGAAATGTAATAAACTCAAGGAGAAAAAGCAAAAACTATTTTTTTTCTTTTAAGATTCATGTTTGTAACAGTCTTTCTGCACCATTAAACATCTGGAATTGTGCAAGGATGTTTTCTGTCTGTGTGCTATCTGCCTTTTACATCTGCCGCCTTGTTTTACACCAAGTTAAACAAATGAAGTGACTAAAGGTTTGTGTTTGGGGAACCGTCGAGAGATTAACATATACTAACCTGCAGATGATACTGCAAAATCTACCCAAAAGCACAAAGAGATACAATAGTTTAATATAATCAAAATAGTATCTTATTTCCATGCACTGTGTGACTCTTAATAAAACGATGGTGATTATCCTTCGCGCCAGATTTGATTGACATTGGCTTTATGATCAAGAAATGTAAAATCCAGCTTCTTTTTAATATATCTTTATTTTCATTTTTTTTGCTGCTTTGACACATTTGTTGTTTTTTTTAAAAAAAACTTTTCACACTATTAGTTTTGGAAACAAACTTTTTACTTTTAGTAACTTTAAACTTTTTTTTGTAATATTTATACTTTGGATTTTTAATATTGAGTTATTTGTTTAATTCTTAGTGTTCCATTCTACCTTCTCCAACTTCTTTTTTTTTAAATAAGTGGTTTTAAAGCTCTTTGCAGCTGTTATATGTGACATATTTCTTTCATGATGGTGTAATGTTTTGTTATATAAATGAAAACATTGTTCATTTCGACTGATGAATGTTGATAATCATTTAAAACGCCAGTTGGAAATGTTGGATTTTTTCACTGCGTCATTGGCTAAAAAGTCTGATATATTTTGGTCCAACAACCATACTCGGTGTCTATCTTGAGCACGGGGCTCAGCGTAAACTCCCTGCATTGGACTCAACGATAGCTTTGAGCACCATACTCAAGATCAGATCCGAGTACTGGACTCAAGGGCAGCTCCGAGCGCCGAATTCAATGGCAGCTCCGATCACCGGACTCAATGGCAGCTCCAATCACTGGACTCAACGGTAGCTCTGAGCACCGGACTCAAGGGCAGCTCCAATCACCGGACTCAATGGCAGCTCCGAGCACCGGGCTCAATGGCAGCTCCGATCACCGGACTCAACGGCAGCTCCGAGCACCGGACTCAACGGCAGCTCCCAGCATCAGACTCAACGGCAGCTCCCAGCACCAGACTCAACGGCAGCTCCCAGCACCAGACTCAACGGCAGCTCCAAGCACCGGACTCAATGGCAGCTCTGATCACCGGACTCAATGGCAGCTCCAATCACTGGACTCAACGGTAGCTCTGAGCACCGGACTCAAGGGCAGCTCCAATCACCGGGCTCAACGGCAGCTCCGAGCACCAGACTCAACGGCAGCTCCCAGCACCAGACTCAACGGCAGCTCCCAGCACCAGAATCAACGGCAGCTCCCAGCACCGGACTCAACGGCAGCTCCAAGCACCGGACTCAGGGTCAACTACCAGCTAACAAAAAGTTGATCTAGAAGATTTATTTTTTTGGTAACTTTCCTAAATACTTAACTGAATGGATTATGAAACTGTTAAGAAAACAAACATCACATTAACTTTTTATTTTTTTTATTTCTGAAAATAATTTTCCTCTATTCATTTATTGTTGTTAACAAATATGCCATAAATCTGTATGAAGAACTATTAACTGAGGATTACTGTTACATTGTTCGCCTGGGTGTAATCACCATGACACTAGCTGTTGACCAGATTAACATTGAAAAAGGGTGTTTTAAGCTGAACTTGATAAAAAAGGATGTGTCCGGCCCCTGATCTTTGTGGTCCTGGACATCAGTGTTTATTTGATGGAGGATTCACACTGCATTCACCATAAAGCTCCCGATCTTGGCGCAGACTTCCACCAATGGAAACTCTGTTACCCCCAGAGACCAAAACCATTTTGCCTGAGTAAATACTGAAGGGATAGAAATGAGGCCCTGAGCAAAAAGAGTCTCCGGCAAGCTAATATTTGTCTTTTCTCATCAGCTGACCCTCAATACATTCGCAGGGTCAGAGGTGACCACCTGCTCTTCTCCGCTGGGCAAAAAAAGCTAAAAAATTAGATGCTTGAGAAGTTCAAACAGAAGAGCAGAAACCTTCAGTCTCAGAAAGAATGAACATCAAAAGGGATCTCTTTTTAAGGGAATATTCAGCACGAATATAAGAACAGACGATCACATTGCAAGAGAGAAGTGATCGAAGAAAAGTCAATCTGCTATTAATTCCAACTAGCTATTCCCATGGTAACAGCAGCACGGTAGCACCATCCCTGATATTAGATCAATGCTGATGGGCAAGCATTGTAAAAAAAGACAAATCCCATATTAATAGACAGTCACTGGCTCCATGTTCTTGAGGACTGGCACTCACCTGCTGTAACCTGACATGAATTTATGGCATCTTACACTAGAATAATTTAAACCCGGCTCAGGCAGCGGGACACCCCCTGAGTATTCAGGTAGTCAAAGTAAAGCCCCTATATTGTTACATCATACCAGCATCACTGTAAAGTTCCGCAGTTCCAGTGATTGTAGTACTGCTACTCCAACCACAGTTTTCCCAGTCCTGCTACATCAGCCTCCTCCATTACAACCCTGCAACTACATCTATCATCAATACCAGCTCTGGTACAGCAGTATCATCAGCACCAGCTCTGGCTAATACTGTTCCAGCCCTGATACATCGGTTTTTGCTTCAACACCTCTCTGACCCATCTTGTCAGCCCTGCTACACCAGTGCTACCAGTCCATGTTGCCTCAAGATCTGCTCACCAGTGCTACCAGTCCATGTTGCCTCAAGATCTGCTCACCAGTGGCTTTGTGAATCCATCTTACCAAGTTAGACATGGCAAAGACAGATGAATATTGATGACCTTCAGACAAGAACAGATCATTAAGAAGGACAAAAGGGACAAACATCGATTTAAGGTCCAAAGAAGCCAGGTTCACCCCAAAAAATCACCATAAAGGTTAAAAAAAAAAAAGCATTTAAAAGCAGCAGCTTGAGTCTCTGGACTGTATATAAACCAATGATTTTCCCTCACACTCATGGCAATGTCATGACTTTCATAATGACTTGTGACCTTGCAGTGAAAATACACCATATCATATAAGATATCATCTTCGTCTGCGGATCAGTGTTGCATTAGATATTATCCCTGAGGTATGGAGTTGGATAGTCATAACAAATTGTGTTACCTCGATTAAAATTATTTTTAAGCCTCTTAAAATGTGATGGATTACATTACAATAGAACATAGACTGTATAAATAAAGTTTATTGAAGACCGTAGAGGCTGTGTTCCTACTTTGTTATATGTCCTGTAGTTCCATCATCCGGTGTTTGTTGATATATGGTGCGTCCATGGACCTGGAATATTTACATAGATCCCTATTTATTATTCCTCATGTACAGATGGGCTACAGAGGTATTTACAAGGACCTTTTTCCCCCATAGAGAAAATATAAAATTGTGTAATAATTACAGTTATAGTGGCTGTCATACAACCCAAGTTACAGTGTAGTCTTTGCCTGCATTAGCAGTTAGCCAAATGGTCATATAACCCCTTAATGCATAAGAGAGCTCATATTGGTCGAGCGTGGACGTACCGTGGTTTTAATGGAGAAAGGGGAGTAAGCTGCTGCCAGACACTTCTGCCAGAGGCTTATCATTTTGGGAACAGAAGGATCAAGAGTTGGAATTTAACATATTCAATCTGTTGGGGAACGAGGGAGGCCCTCCAACACATGAGATAGTGGCCAGCTTTGCTTAATGTGTCTGGTCACCGGTAGTGTTCCATTCGGGAACGATATCTGATTTCTACAAAATCTATACAGAGAGGAAGAACACATCTTTAAGCCTTAAATTAAAGGGGTCATTAACACTGGATAAACTCTACCTAATAGGGAACCTAGTCGTCAAAGTGAAGGGTCCACCACTTGAGACTCCATTCATTTGCCCTCAGAGGACTTGTGGCAACACTGATGGACACAGAAAAGGCCCCTGTGCAAGAGTATATGGGCCCAATGCAGTCCAATAGCTCATTATAATGCACAATTCCATCTGTTTTAGAAGTGGAAATAGGCCCCGTTACCTCTTGGCCCCCGATGAGGCCGCAAAGGTTGCACCAATGGTATGTCGGTTCCGACATGGCGACTATGTATTACACTCTTGCCTCTCAACTTCAATGTAAAATATTTCATGGAACATTTTGGATCCCAGGAGGAGGATTTCTTAGATGGATAACCCCCTGTAAGGTCTGTTTCCACTCTACAAGTACACATCATAAAAAAAAATACTTATTTGATGGCCCCCATAAAATAAAATGGGTTTTCCAAGAATAAAACTTATCCTCAATCCATATCCACTGGGCCCCCCAGCAATCCCGAGAACAAGGCTCTGCAGAGCCCCGTCTGAATTTAGCGGAGGTCGAGCATGCGTGCCTCTGCTTCATTCAGTTTCTTTGGTACGGTGCTCAACCATTTCCGCCAGCCCCATAGATAATGAATGGAGCAGAGGTGCATATGATGGACCTCCGTTACATTCAGTTGAGGCACTGCCCCTGTTATTAGGATCAGCGGTCGGACCCCGAGCAATCGGTAAGTTATTCCCTGTATTAATAGGATTTAACTTATATTAGTAGGACAACACCTTTAAAACAGTCAGTAAACCATTTCCCATCATTTAATATTTTGCAGCTGACTATGTGGTCTTTTCCCACCTCATTTTGCATAAAATAATAAAACGACGGCAGACAAAAATGTTCCTTTTTTTCACGCCCAATTGCATCAAATGAACAGGAATAAAGCAACGTGACCCCGTAAGCTCGACTAGAGAGAGAAGGATCATCTCTCAGGTTGCACCAAGTCAGCCATCCGTAACAAATCTTCTCGGAGTGGTCCTTTTCTGCATTCTGTCGAGGACGTGTGGCCCTTTGTCTCAACCGCACGTCTAAAAACACATGAACCGGCGCTGTACAATAAGCAAATCATTTAAGCTATTTGAGGCAGCGATTTTCTGACCTCCTCCTGAAAATGGAAAATGTCATTCACTCCCCGCTCGTTCTGAAGCTGCGGCAGAGAGAGGGGAAAGATAAAGTGGAGCGCGGTCCATGGAAATTAATTGTGTCATTGGTTCATGACTGAGCAATTGGCTAAACACTTTTACTTATCTCCAGCTCTTAGGTTTAATCTTCCCGGGATCTTTGTATATTGTGTATACAGGAAACGGCTGCCATCGGCATTCTTCCTGTGATGTGAATGGATGCGATGCGATCTGACATTCCGCGTTGTCATCACCGTGTTCTCTTATAATACAATTCCTATCCTATTTGTTTCCTGCCACTTTCACGACCGTAGGAAAGCAGAGTTCTGGCTTTTGCAACTTCCCTGTGTTTAGTCATCCTAAGAGGCTGCTCATAAATATAATAAAGGTCAATCTTCAATCTCTGGTGATTTCAGAAGAAGCAGGCATGTTTGTACAAGAAGCAAGACATTATTTCTGGCCATAATATGACTCGTACTCTCCATTTTCACCAATTTCCGTTTGCAGTCTCTTGTTTTCAGTTGTCTCCAAGCTAGAGAGTAAGAGACTAACCGTAATGTAACAATTGCGATCATTTAGGTCGTAAATGTATCTCGTAGCTTCACAGCATAGACAATTGCCTTACTGTCACAACTCCCAGGTATTACTGCTGCAGGGAGAGCTGAGCAACGGAGCTGAGAGCAGAGCGGCGGGGAACTCACCGGGTAGCACACACTCAAGGGGTCAGACACACAGACTAAACGAAAGTATAGCTGACATTGAATCCTAGTCTGGAGTGTGAATAAATACTCCTCCCAGATCCAAAGAGGCCAGCAATGTTAACTGTGAGAGAACAGGACATGAACCATGTCCTATACCATGACACTTACGATACGAGATGTGCAGCATCTGAAACAACGGATACTGGAAGCCTGTGCTAGCATTTCTTCTGCGGTGTTGCTATCAGTGTGTCAAGAGTGGGAGAAGAAGGTTGCATTGACAATCCAGCACAATGAGCCGCACTTTGAACACATTTTATAAGTGGTCATAAACTTGTAAATAACTCATGAAAGAATAGTTACTTTAAAACCAAGCACACCATTGCTTTTCTTGTGAAATTCACAATAAGTTTGATGTGTCACATAACCCTCTTCCCACTGGAAAAAATAAAGTTAGATCCAAAATGTCCAACTTCAAAATGGCCGCCATGGTCACCACCCATCTTGAAAAGTTCCCTCCCTCCCATATACTAATGGGCCACAAACAGGAAGTTGATATCACCAACCATTCCAATTTTATTTAGGTGTATCCATATAAATGGCCCACCCTGTAGAAACAACAATACTAATGTTTAAGAGTTCAGAAATCAATATTATGTGGAATAACCATGATTTTTAATCACAGCTTTCATGCGTCTTGGCATGCTTTCCACCAGTCTTTCACACGGCTCCTGGTACAATAATGTCAGCAGTTCTTCTTTGTTTGATGGCTTGTGACTATCCATCATCCTCCAGATTACATTCCAGAGGTTTTCAATGGGGTTCAGGTCTGGAGATTGGGCTGCCCATGACAGGGATTTGATGTGGCGGTCCTTCATCCACACCTTGATTGACCTAGCTGTGTGGCATGGCGCATTGTCCTGCTGGAAAAACCAGTCCTCAGAGTTGGGGAACATTGCCTGAGTAGAAGGAATCAACTGTTTTTCCAGGATAACCTTGTATGTAGCTTGATTCATATGTCCTTCGCAAAGATTAACCTGCCCAGTTCCAGCTTTGCTGAAGCATCCCCAGATCATCACTGATCCGCCACCAAATTTCACAGTGGGTGCAAGACACTGTGCCTCGTACGCCTCTCCAGGTCTCCGTCTAACCATTAGATGACCAGTTGTTGGGCAAAGCTGAAAATTAGACTCATCAGAGAAGATTACCTTACTCCAGTCCTCTATGGTCCAATCCTTATGGTCTTTGGCAAACCTCAGCCTGGCTCTCCTTTGCTTCTCATTGATGAAAGGCTTTTTTCTAGCTTTACATGCCTTGAGTCCTGCCTCTAGGAGCCTGTTACGAACTGTTCTTGCCGTGCACTTCAACCAAGCTGCCATTTGCCATTCCTTTTGTAGGTCACTTGATGTCATCCTGCGGTTGCTGAGTGACATTCGAATAAGATGACGGTCATCCCAGTCAGTGGAGAGTCATTTTCGCCCTCTGCCGATCTGTAGCTTTGTTGTCCCCAATGTCTGCTGCTTGACCTTGTTGTAATGGACTGCTATCTTAGAAATTTTAAGGATGGAGGCAACATGACGCTCACTGTGCCCCTCTGCTACTAAAGCCAGAAATGAGCCCTTCTTTTCCTCACTCAAAACTTTTCTTTTGAACTCCTTTGGCATGGTTAAAAGTTATTTTGTCATTCCTATTACATTTGGGATATTACTAGCACTTGTTTTGCCATCCAGCTTGTCCTATTGTAAAAGGATTGTGAACACCACAGCAGGGTTTTTTTTATACTTTCCTTCGATAAATAAGATTTGGTTCAGGTGATCACCTAATCAGAAGCACATTAACTAGAATGAGGTGTACTCTGGCTGGAATTCAACTGACATTGGAATGGAATGGCTGTCAGACATGTAGAGAAGCTGATTTTTATAAAACTGTGCAGTGGTCTCTTAAGTTTTGCCAGAGCCCTGGGACCCATATGGCTCTAGTTGCACCCTTGGAGACATGCAGCTATGCTGTCTTCTATACAAAGCGCACAAAGACATGGATGATTCCTGCTTCCCTGTATCTATGTGGTACAGGTTCAGGAGTAGCGGCAGCATGGAGGATATTATAAAGCAGTACTGAGCAGTGTAACTGTGAATCCAGCTCTGGGAATGAGATAAAACCTCTAACAGAGTAGGAGCACCATATATGAAAGCCTGTGCCTCTGTCTCACCCTGCTCCTCCCTGGAAATGGCCATTTATAGGGGTGAGGGACAGAGGTCACTGCACATGGTAGTCACTCTTTCTATAAAGGGTCTATGGGAATTATAGAAATACCTAAGTGATTGCCAAAGACCACCTTGGCTAGCCCAACATGGGACACCCGTTCTCCCGATGAATGGCACCAAAACCTGCCGCTCTTACAGTCTCATTTAAATATCAGAGGCGTCCGGAACCGGCTTGCTCTTGAACATTTATACATTTGCACATATGGATATTCTACCAGGTCCGATGTCCCGGTCAAGGGAAGTACCCTCTTTTATAAGCGTTGGCTAAAGAGGTCTTCAAGATATAAAATATTTAATGCCGAAGGTCGACCACAATGGGGCCAAAAATGCCTCTGCCGAAAAAAATTGTCTTTAGACTATTTAATTATCTAAGCTAAAATATGAAAATCCTCCCATAGTTTTCGACCTACACGGAGTAAAGGCCGCTGAAGGTCGTAAAGCTGACACTTTATATGATAAAATGACAGGATGGCCTTCACGCTAAGACATTAAACCCCTAGTCCCGAGCGTCAAACTCCCATAAAATAATGTCCAATAAAATGAATGTATCTCCATAGTAAATTTTTATCTGCAGTAATAATTTAATTACGGCTCTTTTTAAAAAAAGATATAAAATACTATAATTTAGTTTAAGCATATCGTAAAAATGAAAAAAAAAAAAAAGATTGATCAAGAGTATATTCTGCGGAAAATTCTCTTTGATCTTCTTCGTTTTCGGTACTAATGAATTATAAAATCGTGTAAGTGGAAACTAATCTCTTTTATATTCCGCCATCTGTGCCAGCGCGATTCCTTTAATGTTCTCGCAGAACAATATACGCTATCCTGCATGATAAGGAGTGTGTGACGTGACCGAAAATCAGGCGAGAGCCGTAGATAAGAGCGGAAAGGATGATGATTAGACTCGCTGGATGCGGACTCCACCTTCGTAGAGTGCAGGGTCATCTGTTTTTAAGGTCTACTACAGCCATAGATGAAGCAGTTCTTGGACCATCTGAGGTCCTAAAAGTTTTTTTATTACTTTCTTCATGTTTTTCTACAATGACTGGATGGCGCTATTACGTGTACGCTCTGGCTCTATTATTTCATTATTTTACCATTAAAATGCATAGAAGGAAAGACGAGCAAATCTTTTGACATTCAAATTCCTCAGATTCGCCAAATTTTGCAAATTAATTGATTTCCAACCAATCGAAAGTACTACAAATCCTCTAATTGTCCTAAAACATTTGTGACACTGTCCTCTTCTCCTTAAACACCAATCTTCTTCACTGTTGTGCTGTCACACACTATCTGTGCACTTTCTTCAGTGTTTTATGGCTAAGCTATAGCAACCTCTCACTATTCAGCTTCACGACAACTGGGCTGCTGCATTCCTTGCCTTGGCTTTTATATCTGCATGGCTAAGCTGTGATGTCCTCTTACAATCCAGATTCATCACATAGGGGCTGCTACATTCCCTGCCTTAGATTTTATACAGGTTTTTATAGCTCTATGTCTAAGCTGTGATATGATGTTACCATACAGATTCACCACAAACTGGCTGCTCCATTCCCTGCCTCGGCTTTTATTCAGGCTTTTTATCTCTATGTATAAGATGTAACGTCCTCTTACTATCTAGATTCTCCACAAACTGGCTGCTGCATTTCCTGCCTTAGCTTTGACACAGGCTTATATATCTCTATATCTAAGTTGTGAAGTCCTCTTACTATCCAGACTCACCACACACTGACTGCTGCATTCCCTACCTTGACTTTAATACAGGCATTTATATCTCTATGTTTAAGCTATAACATTCTCTTACTTTCCAGATTCATCACAAACTGGCTGTTGCATTCCCTGCCTCGACTTTTATATCTCTACGTCTAAGCTGTGACGTCCTGCTACTATCCAGATTCACCACAAACTCGCTACTGCATTCCCTTCTTAGGCTTTTATTCATCTATTTCTAAGTCTACGTTCACATTTGCGGTCTGCGCCGCAGCGTCGGGCGCCGCAGCGTCGCCGCATGCGTCATGCGCCCCTATATTTAACATGGGGGCGCATGGACATGCGGCGCACTTGCGTTTTGCGCCGCATGCGTTACTGCGGCGCACGCGTCTGGGCGCAGAGGACGCAGCAAGTTGCATTTTTGCTGCGTCCAAAATCAATGAAAAAAAGGACGCATGCGGCGCAAAACGCAGCGTTGTGCATGCGTTTTGCTGCGTTTTTGTTTGCGGTGTGCGTTGCGGCGCCGACGCTGCGGCGCACAACGCAAATGTGAACGTAGCCTAACCTGTGACACCCTCCTACTTTCCAGATTCACCACAAACTGGCTGCTGCATTCCCTGCCTCGACTTTTATATCTCTATGTCTAAGCTGTGACGTCCTGCTACTATCCAGATTCACCACAAACTGGCTGCTGCATTCCCTTCCTCGGCTTTTCTACAAGCTTTCCTACAGTCTTTAAAATGCTTGCAACCATTTTACGCAATTTTCCCAAAATTGAATCGCAAATTGTTCAAGATTACCAGGTTCAGCCAATCCCTTCAATTTCAACCCAAATATAATTTCCATAAAATCGATTTGCTCATCTTTAGTACCTAGGTAATACCATAAAAAAAAGTAATCTGGAATAACAAAGTCATGTCTGCAATATATAGTACTGAAAAGCTTTCATATATGTAATCCCAACAAAACAACTCAAATTTGGCCACATGAGGTCCGCTCTAAAACAAACATGACCTCATCCGAAAGCCCAGACCCTACAAAGACTGATGAGCCGGAGGGCCACAGGGGAGAGCCCCTCGCGCTCAGTGATTCTGATCATTTTTTATTTTTCTCTCCTCCCATCCTGAACACAGTAGTCATAAAGGACACAGCACATCGTCCTTGACTTTTCAAAGGTAAAGCTCCTTGCTCATTAATGTATTGTGTCGATATGTTTATGTAAATGCAATAGTATAAAAAAAGTATAGATAAGTACAACTATAAAGTTATTCCATTAGTGCACTGTAAAATGTTTGTAGGCTCTATCCCCCTTCTCATAAAATCTGAAAATGACACACTAAACTCATAATATAGCAGCCCCTTGTGAATTGAACCAGCCATGACTCATACCTTCTGCAAATGCTCCTGATTTTTAATGCACTCCATCAACTCCCAACAGGATTTTTTTTTTTTTTTTTTTCCTAAGCCCAACATTTTTATAACCTCTGGTGCAAAATTCTATCCGCCCCCACGATCGGTTTTGTACCTTGTATTTATTTAATGAGCAGATACTTTGAAAAACAGTTTTGAATAATAAGCATTATGCAAATCATCGTACAGGCGAAATTTAAAAAAAAAAAGAAAAACGAAGCCGCCAGATGTTCTTCAAGTTCCTTCCTGGAGTGTCGATCTATAAAGCTCTCCGGCAGCTGAACGTGTATTGGCAAATGTCACACTTCTTACAGAATCATATGATTAGAACGGCGTGATGTTAATTATGTCTTATTATTTCTTTTACCCGCTTGATGTAACAGATTTTATTGTTAAAATTGCAAACTGCTGGTAAAAACCAACTCTGCAATTTACCTCTTATTAAAAATCCTCTCCGTTCTCAAGAATAGAGGGATATTCATTTTTATAGTGCACTGCCCATTGCCTTGGTTATCGGTCACCTCTGAAGTCTATCAGCAGTGGTCGGTTTCCGAGGCAAGCTTTTCCTTTAGAGCTTGTAAACATTGCTCTGAAGGTGGGTAAAGCCATCCTCAGTGCCCCTGCACGCCTCCGATGCTGCCTTTGCTTGCACACAATTTAGACCAGTGGTTCAACCAAGTAATTTGCCCGAACTGTCAATCATCAGGAGCACATCCCCCCTAGGCAAGTAGGAGGCAGGGGAGCAGTGCGCTCCTGCACATCTATGTTGAGAACAAACATTTTAGGCAGTAAAAATTAAGTGACGTAACAATTTGTATTCCTTTACAAATGGAAAGGAAATCTGTTAGCGCAAAATGACTGTTCAAACCAAGCACAGACACTCTGCGAACCCTTGGCACGGCCATACTGTTCAGTTCACCTTCCAACCTTCGCCTTCCACTTTCCCGGGAAATCTAGTGCTGTTAATGAAAGGTAGAAATAGATGCAAAACAAGTACATGAGAACGTGCACTGGATTGCAATGAGGAACAATTGCACAGAGCGTCTCTCGCTCTGGATGACCAGTCCTGTCCTACAATACACACACAGTTCACTGATATGATTCAGCCCAAAAAAAAATGAAATGACAAAAAATTGCTGTTTTTTTAGTCTTGTTAATTCCTCCAGAAAAATGGAACACAAACTAGATCAGAAAGTCATACAGACCCCAAAATGATTCTGTTAAAACCTATGGCTTGCGCTTCAAAAAAAAAAAAAGGACTGACAACTTTGGAGACTAAAAAATAAGTTATGACTCTCAGAAAACTACATTTTTTTTGCAACTTTCTATTTTTTTTAAGTGGTAAAACAAACAAAAAAGCATAAATTTGGCATCACTACAACCATACTGACTCAGAAAGTCATTCTAACCACCAAGTGAAAATCGTAAAAACAAAACTCAAAAAACAACTGTAGAATTGAAGCGGTAAACAAAGTGAAAATCGTAAAAACAAAAGACAACAGTAGAATTGCTGTTTTTTTTTTTAATTATTTAAACTTATTCAAATTTTCCTACAGCTTTTTTCAGTACATAATATGATAAAAAGAATGGTGTAATTCAAAACTTCAAACGTCCAGCAAATAAATCAAGCCTTTATGATATAAAAATACAAAAAAGCTTTTCCTTCGGAAGACGAGGGAGAAAAAAAAAACAGAAGTGCAATAAAGGCTGGGTTCGTATTTCAAGGGTTTTTTCCATTGTTAAATTGTTTTGTAACCACTGCAAACGTGACAAATAAAAAATAGAAGCACAGCCGGAATGTTCACGTTCTTGTGTTGCAGAAAACTTCCTGTATTTGTAAACAATGTATCAACTTCCAAAGCTAACGTGATACATAGCAATAAAAGTATCGGTGATGGAAAAGGAAGGGACTGAATATTGTGATGACATCTGATCTATACGGACAGGCTTAGGGGGCATGTAATATACAGGTGGGACGGAATATATTGACCTGCGGTGACTCGGATAGGAATCCATCTTGTTCCGTTTAATTACTTAACATGTTTATGTTCTACCGATTCAGCCCTTTCAATAGCCATATAGTCTCGCTATGTTTCCCCACTCTCCCCTCCGCTGACATACCCCCTTCTCAGTGCTCCTCAATAGATACTGGGGGCTAAAATAGCCTGACAAATGACTGAGGAGGTCCTGAGGATGCCCGTTTAATTCTGCCGTCTTTATTGTGGATGACCTAAAACCAAATACCCAGGCCCCGGTCTCCCTGGTGACACCTGAAGTCTTCAAGTCTCCTAGTAACTCCGAACAATAATCCCTGGGAAAAGCCCATGCAGTTTGGAAAAGGGCAGTGCTTTCTCTCAGAGCTCCTCTGGGTGATGCTGGGAGGGAGAAGAAGGGATTTTTTTCGGATCCCGCTGGCACACCGCGAGCAGAAACGAGAGGTGTAAATGCATTCACTTATTTCTTCTGCCTTAAAAAAAAAAAAAAGTTTGCAAAAGTTTTTAAAAAAGTTTTAGACTTGTATAGTCCCATCAGGCAAAGAAGCGGCTCCCCACCTGTGGAGTTAGTAGCTGGCTTTTAAGGGGACAAAAGCTCCTTTCACATCTCCCCGGCCTCCCCCAACCCTCTCTATGGCCACTCTTAAACACTACGGGGATCCCAATCCAACTGCAAATTCCACTTTTATTGAAGGGGGGAAATGGCCCTGTTACACAGAAGATATTTCCTGCTTTCTTTAGGGATTACACGCACAAGCTGAACGTGTCGTAATTGCAAACATAGAGAATATCAAGTGTGATCTGGGGGCAACCGCTCGTCCCCGCTAATAGTAGCACAGAAGTGGTAAAGAACCTGAAACCATCTGTTTAGCTGCAGGTAGAAAAAATAAAAATAAAAGTACTGTATATAAATATATAGAGATTTCTTCTACTACTCTCATCTGAAAAGTTTTATCAGTTTAATGACTCCTAAATAAACTGGTTCATGTGCGGAGGTTGGGAGTTGTAGTGTTCTATGAATAAAGTTTAATAGAACTTTTATTGTTTCAAAAGGTTGAAAGTAGACAGAAATTCATCAAATTCTTCCTATAGCCAAACATATTGATCCATGGGGCAGATACCAATAGTTCCATATTAGGGGAAAAAAATCCTACCTGTCTCAACATAGACTAATTCCCTAGATCAACGTCCCATCACAAAATCTAGTGCCCATAACCTGTAATATTATATTTATCAAGAAAGGCACCCAGGCCTCGAAGTACTTTTATAGTGAATCAGCCATTACAATATCATGTGGTAGAAAATTCCATAATCTCACTGCTCTTGCAGTAAAGAATCCATAGAATCACTGCTTTTACAGTAGAGAATCCATAATATCACTGCTTTTACAATGAATAATCCATAATCTCACTGTTCTTACAATAAAGAATCCATAATCTTACTGCACTTACAGTAAATAATCCATAATCTCACTGCTCTTACAGCAAAGAATCCATAATCTCACTGCTCTTACAGTAAAGAATCCATAATCTCACTGTTTTTACAATGAATAATCCATAATCGTGCTGCTCTTGTAGTAAAAAATCAAAAATATCATTGTTCTTGCAGGAAAGAATCCATAATCTCACTGCTTTTACAATGAAGAGTCCATAATCTCATTGCTCTGGCAGTAAAGAATCCATAATTTCACTGCTCTAAAGGTAAAGAATCCATAATCTCATTGCTTTTACAATAAAGAATGCATGATCTCACTGCCCTTACACTAAATAATCCATTATCTTACTGCACTTACAGTAAATAATCCATAGTGTCACTACTCTTACACTAAAGAATCCATAATCTCACTGCTCTTACTATAAAGAATCCATAATCTCACTGCTCTTACTATAAAGAATCCATAATCTCACTGCTCTTACTATAAAGAATCCATAATCTCACTGCTTTTACTATAAAGAATCCATAATCTCACTACTCTTACACTAAAGAATCCATAATCTCACTGCTCTTACTATAAAGAATCCATAATCTCACTGCTCTTACTATAAAGAATCCATAATCTCACTGCTTTTGCTATAAAGAATCCATTATCTCACTGCTTTTACTATAAAGAATCCATAATCTCACTACTCTTACACTAAAGAATCCATAATCTCACTGCTCTTACTATAAATAATCCATAATATCACTGCTCTTACTATAAAGAATCCATAATCTCACTGCTCTTACTATAAAGAATCCATAATCTCACTGCTTTTGCTATAAAGAATCCATAATCTCATTACATTTACTATAAACAATCCATAATTTCACTGCTTTTACTGTAAGAGAAAAAAGGGAGACACAAAAGCGCAAATAGGGTCTTATCAAAAAGTTGCCCACCAAGAGAACTACTCACCTGATGAGATTGAAGGAAGGACATACTGTATATTAATGGTGGCTGCTGCAGATCCACAGGTCAGTGCAGGACCTAATTGAAACATACACTTAGGTAGGAAAAAAGGATCATCCCCGCGCTGCTGCAAGAAGAATTCCAAAAATTGTAGAGGTTTCAACGTGGTTTATTCTACGCGTTTCAGGGTTCAGGTGACCCCTTCATCAGGACATACCACAAATATTGTACCTATGGTACATTTGATCTATAAAAGTTGTTACAAAAGTTCTCGGAGACTGTGAACTGATGATTACTGAAGACACGGTACATAGAGGATTGTATCTGTGCGAGCAGCAGTACAATAACCAGCAATAATGGGGACGTGTAGGGCTTCACCAGCGCAGAGACCCAAACCTCTGTTCACACAGGAGATTGACAGCTCGCTCTTCAGAATGGTAAGAACACGTCCAGGAGAGGATGGAATCCGGGAAATTGATTTCTTTGTGTCTGTGACACGAGGTGATCGAATGTCAATAATCCTTGACTTAAAAGGGATATTGTTCTTACCTGCGGCCGCGGCTGGAGACACCGAGGTCATATATATGTATACATTACACACCGTATATATATATACACCCATGACTCCTATAGCGACAGTATCTATGAATCAGATGATTGGAGCAAACACAATGCAATGGAATACAAAGTACAAAATAGTAAATGTAATTAGGGAATTCTGCGTTAATAGAGGGGGGTCCCGGGTTCAGGACCCTCATTTCTTGGCCGGAGGAGAGAGCACCTTTCATCCTGTCCTACATCACACAAATGACCCACGGGTATCGGGAATTAAACCCTGGATGCAAAAAATGGGGAAGAGACCAAGCATGCAACAAGACCCCCCGGATAAGATATAGGTGGTCTCTACATGTAACATTTTACATCTCAGTGGGTGTAATGCTTCTTAGATGGGGGTAACTTATTTTCAGGACTATTATTTTTTTCCAAAGGCTTGTCCGGGATTTTTATACTACTCAAGGGTGGTGCAACACCCGGGACACCCCGAGGATCGGCGGCGGCCAGTTATGTGGATGTACAGTACCTGTCTGTGGCCACTATTCCATTGATGGGGCTATGCGTAGATCCGGTCGCCCGCGGTCACCTGTACCAGCTGATTGGTGAAGCTGCCAGGTGTCACACCTCCATTGATCAGTCATTGATGGCCTATCGTAAATATATCAATATAAAAGTTCTGAACAACCCATGTAATAAATAATTTATTTAGTTTACGATTGGGTTTTCCAGTGCAGACCACCTCTTTTTAGTTACTTATTTTTTTTAGGCTATGTTCACACTTTGCGGTTTTTGCTGCGGATCCGCAGCGGATTTGGCGCTGCGGATCCGCATCAGTTTTCCATGCAGGGTACAGTACAATGTTACCCTATGGAAAACAAAAACCGCTGTGCCCACTTTGCGTTTTTCCGCAGGAAAATCCGCGCGGATTTTCTGCGGAAAAAAAGAAGTACCATGTCAATTCTTTCTGCGGATTCCGCAGCGGTTTTCCACCTGCACCAATAGGAAAGTGCAGTTGGAAAACCGCAGTGGAATCCGCAGTAGAAACCGCACAAAAAAACGCAGTGAAAATCACCGCGGTTTTGCACTGCGGTTTTTGCAAATCTGCTGCGGAAAAATCCGCAGTGGAATCTGCAAAGTGTGAACAAGCCCTTAAAGTGTCCCTGAAAATAAGGTTGACACAATGCCCCCATCTAAGAAGCATTGCCCCCCTAGGAATGAGTGAACTATCCCTTAGGCCATCAATGTAAAAGTTCTCGTACAACCCCTATATACTTCCATTGTTCAGCCTGATATTCTTTGCCACAGATGCTCATTTATATTCCTCCCCTGTACACTTACATAATTGTATCTTTGATATTAGGATCTCCATAAAATTCTTTTTTTTTTTTACATTGTAAAATGTAAAATCCGCATTTACCCAAATTAAAGAAGCACGAGCCGGAACAAATAAATTAATGCTGCGAAAATCTAATTGATGTTTTCATTGATCTTTGGAAGAAAACATGATTAGACGATACAGCTGTAAAGTCATTTCCATTACAATAGGAACAGATTGGAGAACGTGAAAGCAAAACCTTAATTTTTACATTAACACACGGAGCCGAGTGCAGCTTTATAGGCTTCTGTGCCGCCTAACCGTGCACCATATAACACCATAGCCCACAACTAAAGCTGTGCCGCACCAGAAAATACATGACAGAATGGAGCTGTCAGTCGATGGCGCTGCCCGGAGACGTCGTTCTGCTGCATTGGCAACTGGACAGTTTAGGTCTAGCTTTATCAGAGCAGTAAGTTCAGGCTCAGTTTCCAGGTGTTGTCACAGATTTTGTTACTTATTTTTCCCCCAAAAAATGATGGTCACATCAATGGAAACAAATAGGCACCAGTATAGATTAATGGGTTCCACTGGGTGACGTTGGTCTCAGTCGTGGGACCATTGTCACATCTTCCATAAATATCTGATAGGTGCAGATCCCCCTAGCTGAGAACAAGAGGGGTGCACTGACCATTATTCTGCTCAGTGAGGGGGCCGATATCTCCAGGCATCTGTATATAAGCCTGGAAAAGCCATTAAAGTGTATCCATTTTTGGGGGGTTCCCCACAGCTGGTACCTGGTTAGAATGCTTGATGTTTTCCATATCTCCCATGGAAGTGTGTGGATGGCTGGAATCTCTCCCCTCACTTCCATGGAAGTTATGAAAACAGTCAAGCAACCTAACCAGGCACCAGCTGTGGGAGCCAAAAAATGGATGCATTAAAAATGCTTTTAATATTGATCACCTATAGGTAATCAATATCTGACTCTCCACACCAGCACCAATCAGGTGTTTTCTAGCTCTGGCGGAGCAGAACAGCACAGCTCCATGTACTGTGTAGTGTCCGCTCTCAGTACTGCAGCTCATATCACATTCATGCCAATAGGAGATAAGCCGCAATACCCCAGAATGGCCACTATGTGGTGTTTGGAGCTGTGCCATTTCAATTGAATATAAGGTTTACATTCATAGTTGGGGGTGCCGGCTCACATACACCAATTCATCTGAGAAGGATCACGTATATAGCGCCATCATATTCCGCAGCACTTTACAGACATTATCATCACTGTCCCCATCGGGGCTCACATTCTAGATTCCCTATCAGTATGTCTTTGGAGTGTTGACGGAAACTCACGCAGCCATAGGGAGAGCATACAAACCCAGCGTTGCAATGCAACAGTGCTAACCACTGAGTCGCCATACAGTGCTAACCACTGAGTCACCATACCATGCTAATCACTGAGTCACCATACAGTGCTAACCACTGAGTCACCATACAGTGCTAACCACTGAGTCACCATACAATGCTAACCACTGAGTCACCATACAATGCTAACCACTGAGTCACCCATACAGTGCTAACCACTGAGTCACCCATACAGTGCTAACCACTGAGTCACCATACAGTGATAACCAGAGTCACCATACAGTGCTAACCACTGAGTCACCATACAGTGCTAACCACTGAGTCACCCTACAGTGCTAACCACCAAGTCACCCATGCAGTGCTAACCACCGAGTCACCATACAATGCTAACCACTGAGTCACTCATACAGTGCTAACCACTGAGTCACCATACAGTGCTAACCACTGAGTCACCATACAATGCTAACCACTGAGTCACCGTACAGTGCTAACCACTGAGTCACTGTACAGTGCTAACCACTGAGTCCTCATACAATGCTAACCAATGAGTCTCCATACAGTGCTAACCACTGAGTCCCCATACAGTGCTAACCACTGAGTCACCATACAGTGCTAACCACTGAGTCCCCATACAATGCTAACCAATGAGTCACCATACAGTGCTAACCACTGAGTCCCCATACAGTGCTAACCAATGAGTCACCATACAGTGCTAACCGCTGAGTCCCCATACAGTGCTAACCGCTGAGTCACCGTACAGTGCTAACCACTGAGTCACCATAGTGCTAACCACTGAGTCACCATACAGTGCTAACCACTGAGTCCCCATACAATGCTAACCAATGAGTCACCATACAGTGCTAACCACTGAGTCTCCATACAGTGCTAACCACTGAGTCACCATACAGTGCTAACCACTGAGTCACCATACAGTGCTAACCACTGAGTCACCATACAGTGCTAACCACTGAGTCCCCATACAATGCTAACCACTGAGTCACCATACAATGCTAACCACTGAGTCACCCATACAGTGCTAACCACTGAGTCACCCATACAGTGCTAACCACTGAGTCACCATACAGTGATAACCAGAGTCACCATACAGTGCTAACCACTGAGTCACCATACAGTGCTAACCACTGAGTCACCCTACAGTGCTAACCACCAAGTCACCCATGCAGTGCTAACCACCGAGTCACCATACAATGCTAACCACTGAGTCACTCATACAGTGCTAACCACTGAGTCACCATACAGTGCTAACCACTGAGTCCCCATACAATGCTAACCACTGAGTCACCATAGTGCTAACCACTGAGTCACCGTACAATGCTAACCACTGAGTCACTGTACAGTGCTAACCACTGAGTCACCATACAGTGCTAACCACTGAGTCCCCATACAATGCTAACCAATGAGTCACCATACAGTGCTAACCACTGAGTCTCCATACAGTGCTAACCACTGAGTCCCCATACAGTGCTAACCACTGAGTCCCCATATAGTGCTAACCACTGAGTCACCATACAGTGCTAACCACTGAGTCACCGTACAGTGCTAACCACTGAGTCACCATACAGTGCTAACCACTGAGTCACCATACAGTGCTAACCACTGAGTCCCCATACAGTGCTAACCACTGAGTCACCATACAGTGCTAACCACTGAGTCCCCATACAATGCTAACCAATGAGTCTCCATACAGTGCTAACCACTGAGTCACCATACAACGCTAACCACTGAGTCACCGTACAGTGCTAACCAGAGTCACCATACAACGCTAACCACTGAGTCACCGTACAGCGCTAACCACTGAGTCACCATACAGTGCTAACCACTGAGTCACCATACAGTGCTAACCACTGAGTCACCATACAGTGCTAACCACTGAGTCACCATACAGTGCTAACCACTGAGTCCCCATACAGTGCTAACCACTGAGTCCCCATACAATGCTAACCAATGAGTCACCATACAGTGCTAACCACTGAGTCCCCATACAATGCTAACCAATGAGTCCCCATACAGTGCTAACCACTGAGTCTCCATACAGTGCTAACCACTGAGTCCCCATACAATGCTAACCAATGAGTCCCCATACAGTGCTAACCACTGAGTCCCCATACAGTGCTAACCACTGAGTCACCATACAACGCTAACCACTGAGTCACCGTACAGTGCTAACCACTGAGTCACCATACAGTGCTAACCACTGAGTCACCATACAATGCTAACCACTGAGTCACCATACAATGCTAACCAATGAGTCACCGTGCCACCCAATACCCCAAAGCTTGAAAACCCCATAAAATCTTCAGTTATTGATCAGATTTGCTCCTTTGATGCCACTTTTTCGATCTTTTGATACAACAGGTAAACCCCTTGTCTACAGTATTTCTCCCAGGAAGATCAGCGCTCGATAATATGGCAGGTAAGGGTGGAGGAGCAGGTACGGAGGGCTCAAGTTCACGCCGATCCTCATGGTTTCCAGTTGGAGTCGTTTGCACTGATTCATTGACGCCGTGCTCCTAACTAGACAGCGAAATGTCTTTGGTTACAAATTTTTCCCTGGGGCGAAGTAAAAATTAATCCAGTTCTTCCTGCCTTTACAACTGCACATACACTGCAGCGCTTGTAGGCCTAAGGGAGGGATGTCTACTGCGGAGAGCGGCTCAGGGGAGTCCCGACTGATGCAAGCCGGATCCATTTAAAGGGAAAACGCACCGACTCTGGCAATTTGGTTGTTAGAAACATTTAGAAATCCCCAAGGTCGCCTTGTCCTTGTCTGAGTCTTACAGGTTACAGACGATCGTGAACCTACATGGTAACATAGTGCATACATACTCCATAGCCTCGTACACAGGGTGCATTACCTGCATTACTTATATCAGCGCCTGTCCCCAGTGGACCTCACAATGTGATTTGTGCAGCAACAATCTCAGAGAAAGCCATCTGCCCCAATGGGATGTTTTGGGGAAATGGAGTACACAACGAGGGAACGCACAAACTCCATGGAGTATCTAGTCTGAGTGATTTCAATCTCGGACCCTAAACATTTTTCTGCACTAAAATAAATTTGACAATCTTGGTTTAATGTGAAGTTGTATTGTGAGTTACAAAATGTTTCCAAGGGGGATATTCAGGTCCAGCAAAAAAAAACAAGAAAGATTCTGCAGGGAAAAGCTGCCACCAGCAAGAGCAGAGGGGGGTGAAATGTAACGGGGTGGTCCATGTGATGCAAGGACACGTTGTGTCTTCCAGAACTGGAGCCTCTTGGACTCAATAGTCCTCCATTCTGGTTACAAAAAAGGGGGTCCCAAGTGGGGGGACTAATAGCGCTTATAGAAATGATAAAAAAGTGATTTAAATTGATACTTTGTAAGGCTCCACCGATGGTTCTGGTGGCAGATCCACATAGTCTTCTATCCTTTCTCATTCATCTGAATCCATCACTCTCATCATCCTAACTCCACTCTTGTTTTAAATGTCAACCTTTTATTCCTTTTCATAGCCAAGACTAGGACCCTCGTATACTGAGCTATTTGGGGGGAGATGAACCCAGCTCAAGATCTTCAGCTCTGGAGGACCCAACATGTTGATGCAATACACAAATAGCCCAATGATTTCAACCAACACCATGTAATGTTTCATAGCGCTTATTTTTTAAGGACTCTTCTACCAAAAATCCATCCTCAAATGAAGACTTTAATGGGTTCATTAAAGTGAAATGATCATCAGAAAATTACCTATTGTTTCTATAAGGTTTTTATTATAACTGTTTGTGGGTTTTTAAATATTTTTTGGCAATATTTTTTCCATATCACAATCTAAAATAAAAATGAGGAATCTCGCAATTCTCACACTGGCCACTAGGGCTATTTTAGACTTTCGATTGTTTCAGGAAATTCACATGAACATTAGCCACAACATCCAGATTCTAATCCTATCCTTTACAGTGAAGCATCTGATGAGCATGTGCAAAGGTCAATGTGAAGGGAGGGGGAGGGGAGCTGTGACATCACTTATTGTGATTGGTGGATTCTGTGTTATCAACTGTGTATGCAGGTGTTACATGTCATTATAATCCTACCTCTGATGATATTGACAACTGTGTATGCAGGTGTTACATGTCATTATAATCCTTCCTCTGATGATATTGACACTGCTGAAAACTCTAGAATATCTATAGCTTCTCTATGACTAAGTGACTCCAGGGGTAAGTGATACTGATTTCTTTGTTTTTTTACAATTCATTACCCAAAGGCAATTTTGTTAAATCAAGGAAAACCTCAAGTGTCTTCATTCTCAATGCTGATTACATTTTTCTGCACTCTCCAATACGTTTACGTTCCTGATGACTGGTTTTGTGCTACTTATATTAATTAACTGGTTTCCCAATGCTCAACCTTTCTAGACTATGTATACTTTGGCACAGAATTTTTTCATCCGCTACCTGAATTCAAAGTTAAGCAGCTTTCTAAATAGTTTTCATTAAAAATTGTCTACAGTTTTACCGCTGCAGAGAGTCCTGTAACTCCTTTATCCAGCTGAATGATCTGCAAAAATCTTACAAAACCATCAAAGCCCCTGTTCTTGGTTCTCATCTCTCTCTGCCTCCAGTCCATTCTCTCAGACGTAGAGACAGCAGCAGGGAGTGGGTTGCACAGAGATCTACAACAGACAGGTGAGAAAGCATCTACAGTCTCAGAGAGGGCAGAAAAAAAGAGGTAACGGATTAGGACTCGGAGGAAAGAACATGAAGAGAAAATAAGTGAAGGATTAAAGATGTGCTGAAATATTTATACAGCAGCACCCCGGAAACACACAGACCTCACATCCAACCTATACAGTATTACTGGGAGAGAGACACAGACCTCACATCCAGTCTATGTTACTGGAAGAAACACACAGACCTCACATCCAGCCTATATTACTGAGAGGGACACACAGACCTCACATCCAGCCTATATTACTGAGAGGGACACACAGACCTCACATCCAGCCTATATTACTGAGAGGGACACACAGACCTCACATCCAGCCTATATTACTGGGAGAGACACACAGACCTCACATCCAGCCTATATTACTGAGAGGGACACACAGACCTCACATCCAGCCTATATTACTGAGAGGGACACACAGACCTCACATCCAGCTTATATTACTGGGATAGATGCGCAGAGGTCACATCCAGCCTATATTACTGGGAGAGACACACAGACCTCACATCCAGCCTATATTACTGGGAGAGACACACAGACCTCACATCCAGCCTATATTACTGGGAGAGACACACATACCTCACATCCAGCCTATATTACTGGGAGAGACAAACAGACCTCAAATCCAGCCTATATTACTAGGAGAGACACACAGACCTCACATCCAGCCTATATTACTGGGAGAGACACACAGACCTCACATCCTGGATATATTACTGAGAGACACACGCAGACCTCACATCCAGCCTATATTACTTGGATAGATGCGCAGAGCTCACATCCAGTCTATATTAACATGGCTACAAAGTACACATAAATTGGCCAATTTATGCGCTAAACTTTCTCAATTTTTCATATTTCTAGTGCAGTAATGAAATTCAATTTTCATGTTTCATGTAGGTTTTGGCGCCACAGTGTGCTACCTTATTTATTTGACTGTATACGAGTTGGTGACTCTAGGTTCAGCACATGTTCACACTTAGTCTATGTTTGGATGTGACGGTCAGTTTTTTTAAGTTTATATGACTGGGAGAGACACAGAGACCTCACATCCAGCCTATATTACTGTGATAGACACGCAGACCTCACATCCAGCCTATATTACTGAGCAGTGGCGTAACTACAAAGTTATGGGCCCCGGTGCGAACTTCCAAATGGGGCCCCCCCCCCGCCATAAAATTCAATGTAAGCCCCATAGAATACAATGCAGCCCCCCTCATAGTATAATGCAGCCCCTCCATACAGGGGCAGTGACAAAGACACGAGCAAATGGTGACGAGGGGGCAGAGGAGAGGGAACAAGGAAGACAGGCACTAGGGGACACATGGGGGCTAGGAGGCAGGGGAGAAGGATACAAGGGGTCTAGTGGGCAAGGGAGACTGACACAAGTGGGCAAGGGAGACTGACACAAAGGGCACACGGGGACTAGTGGACAAGAGAGACTGGCACACGGGGACACGGACTAGTGGGCAAGGGAGACTGACACACGGGGAATAGTGGGCAAGGGAGACTGATACAAGGGGACTAGTGGGCAATGGAGACTGACACACGGGGACAAGGGACAAGCACAAGGGGACAAGGGAGACAGGCACAAGGGGACACATAGGGACTAGTGAGCAAGAGACTGACACAAGGGGACAAGGGATACAAGCACAAGGGGACACACAGGGACAAGTGGGAAAGGGAGACTGACACACAGGGACTAGTGGGCAAAGGAGACTGACACAAGCACAAGGGGACAAAGGAGACTGACACAAGCACAAGGGGACATAGGAGACAGGCACATGGGGACACACAGGGACTAATGGGCAAGGGAGACTGGCACACGGGGACACAAGCATAAGGGAGACAGGCTCAAGGGGACACACAGGGACTAATGGGCAAGGGAGACTGGCACACGGGGACAAGGGACACAAGCATAAGGGGACAAGGGAGACAGGCACATGGGGACACACAGGGACTAATGGGCAAGGGAGACTGGCACATGGGGACACAAGCATAAGGGAGACAGGCTCAAGGGGACTCACGGCCCCCTGACCTGCCAGAGCCGCTTGCAGCTGCGACCGTAGTAGTTACGCCGCTGCCTCACACACACATACTACAGATATCACACACACACTACAGATATCACACACACACTACAGATATCACACACACACTACAGATATCACACACACACATCATACTACAGATATCACACACACACACACACACACACATCAGTTATTACACACACTACAGATATCACACACATACTACAGATAACACACACACACACTACAGATATCACACACACACACACACACACACACACTACAGATATCACACACACACACACATACACACACTACAGATATCACACACACACACATACACACACTACAGATATCACACACACACACACACATCATACTACAGATATCACACACATACTACAGTTATCACACACACACTACAGATACCACACACACACACACACCAGAGATACCAGCTCATATACACAACTCACAATCTCCTCTCTGGTACAGGGGTGGCTGATGTAAACCGGCTGCAGCTCCTCAGCTTCTCCTGACTAAGGCTAGTTTCACACTAGCGACTAAGGCTAGTTTCACACTAGCGTCGGGAACAACCCGTCGCTGTGCGTCGGGCCGACGTTCCCGACGCTAGCGTGGTCTCCGCCGCACAACGGGGGCAGCGGATGCATTTTTCCCACGCATCCGCTGCCCCATTGTGAGGTGCGGGGAAGTGCGGGGAGGTGGGGGCGGAGTTCCGGCCGCACATGCGCGGTCGGAAAAAGTGGACCGTCGGGAGCAAAAAACGTTACATGTAAGGCTTTTTTCTCCCGACGGTCCGCTACCACACGCCCAAGCGTCGCAAAACGGACGCGACGTTTGGCAATGCGTCGCAAATGCGTCGCTAATGTTAGTCTATGACGAAAAAACGTATCCAGCAAGAACTTTTGCTGGATGCGTATTTTCGGCAAAACGACGCATTTGCGACGTATTGCAGTTAACGCTAGTGTGAAACTAGCCTAAAGCGGCTCTGTCCCGCACCTCCCCCCTGCTCTCGCCTTCTGTCCCGGGGTTATTTTGGCTTTCTCTTAAAGGGAACCTGTCACCCCGTTTTTTCCGTATGAGATAAAAATACTGTTAAATAGGGCCTGAGCTGTGCATTACAATAGTGTATTTTGTGGACCCCGATTCCCCACCTATGCTGCCGAAATACGTTACCAAAGTAGCCGTTTTCACCTGTCAATCAGGCTGGTCTGGTCAGATGGGCGTGGTGTCTTCCCCCAGATCTTGCTTAGTTTTCCGTTGGTGGCGTAGTGGTGTGCGCATGCCCAAGGTCCCGAATCCACTGCACAGGGGAGTGAAAATAGCGTGATGTGCGACATTTCATTGGTGATCGGTGGGGCGGCCATCTTCCTTTGGCCGCGCGTGCGCAGAAGCGGCGCTCTGCTGGCCGCGGCTTCAGGAAAATGGCCGCAGGATGCCGCGCGTGCCCAGATGGAGATCGCGGCGGCCATTTTCCTGAAGCAGAGATGCGACACCTCGTACACACCCGACTCCGCTCCGTACACCCCCGACTCCGCTCCGTACACCTCGTACACACACGGCTCCGCTCCGTACGCCTCGTACACACACGGCTCCGCTCCGTACGCCTCGTACACACACGGCTCCGCTCCGTACGCCTCGTACACACACGGCTCCGCTCCGTACGCCTCGTACACACCCGGCTCCGCTCCGTACGCCTCGTACACACCCGGCTCCGCTCCGTACACCTCATGCACACCCGGCTCCGCTCCGTACACCTCATGCACACCCGGCTCCGCTCCGTACACCTCATGCACACCCGGCTCCGCTCCGTACACCTCATGCACACCCGGCTCCGCTCCGTACACCTCATGCACACCCGGCTCCGCTCCGTACACCTCATGCACACCCGGCTCCGCTCCGTACACCTCATACACACCCGGCTCCGCGCCGTACACCTCATACACACCCGGCTCCGCTCCGTACACCTCATGCACACCCGGCTCCGCTCCGTACACCTCATGCACACCCGGCTCCGCTCCGTACACCTCATGCACACCCGGCTCCGCTCCGTACACCTCATGCACACCCGGCTCCGCTCCGTACACCTCATGCACACCCGGCTCCGCTCCGTACACCTCATGCACACCCGGCTCCGCTCCGTACACCTCATGCACACCCGGCTCCGCTCCGTACACCTCATACACACCCGGCTCCGCTCCGTACACCTCATACACACCCGGCTCCGCTCCGTACACCTCATGCACACCCGGCTCCGCTCCGTACACCTCATGCACACCCGGCTCCGCTCCGTACACCTCATGCACACCCGGCTCCGCTCCGTACACCTCATGCACACCCGGCTCCGCTCCGTACACCTCATGCACACCCGGCTCCGCTCCGTACACCTCATACACACACGGCTCCGCTCCGTACACCTCATACACACCCGGCTCCGCTCCGTACACCTCATACACACCCGGCTCCGCTCCGTACACCTCATACACACCCGGCTCCGCTCCGTACACCTCATACACACCCGGCTCCGCTCCGTACACCTCATACACACCCGGCTCCGCTCCGTACACCTCATACACACCCGGCTCCGCTCCGTACACCTCATACACACCCGGCTCCGCTCCGTACACCTCATACACACCCGGCTCCGCTCCGTACACCTCATACACACCCGGCTCCGCTCCGTACACCTCATACACACCCGGCTCCGCTCCGTACACCTCATGCACACCCGGCTCCGCTCCGTACACCTCATGCACACCCGGCTCCGCTCCGTACACCTCATACACACCCGGCTCCGCTCCGTACACCTCATACACACCCGGCTCCGCTCCGTACACCTCATACACACACGGCTCCGCTCTGTACACCTCATACACACCCGGCTCCGCTCCGTACACCTCATACACACCCGGCTCTGCTCCGTACACCTCATGCACACCCAGCTCTGCTCCGTACACCTCATGCACACCCAGCTCTGCTCCGTACACCTCATGCACACCCGGCTCTGCTCCGTACACCTCATGCACACCCAGCTCTGCTCCGTACACCTCATGCACACCCAGCTCTGCTCCGTACACCTCATACACACCCGGCTCATGCACACCCGGCTCCGCTCCGTACACCTCATACACACACGGCTCCGCTCTGTACACCTCATACACACACGGCTCCGCTCCGTACACCTCATGCACACCCAGCTCTGCTCCGTACACCTCATACACACCCGGCTCCGCTCCGTACACCTCATACACACACGGCTCCGCTCCGTACACCTCATGCACACCCAGCTCTGCTCCGTACACCTCATACACACCCGGCTCCGCTCCGTACACCTCATACACACACGGCTCCGCTCCGTACACCTCATACACACCCGGCTCCGCTCCGTACACCTCATACACACACTGCTCTGCTACATCCACCCAAACCCCTCCTGACCTCACACAAAAGCTTACCCTCCTCCAGCACGATGACAAACAGCACTGCACTACTGTCCTGCACTACACGGAAGCCCTTGATCATGTGACTCCGACTCCTCCCCTCCTGTGACCTCATCCTAGGTCCTGTGCGCACAGAGCAGTGGCAGCTATAGTAGTGGTGTGCGGCTCTCTGCGGTGGAGGGGCTCTGCTGCGGGTCAAGTGCAGTCCCACCCGTGATCGCGAGTGCACGCGCAGCAGGGCCTGTAAGGAAGAATTATTTAAAGGGCCGGCGGCCCATTTTGTAGCTTAGAGTTCTTAGGAGCCCGCCCAGTCTGCTGGACTGGGTGGGCCCCTAAGCACTGCGGGCCCCGTCGCAATTGCGACCCCTGCGACCGCGGTAGTTACGCCTCTGTTACTGAGAGAGACACACAGACCTCACATCCAGCCTATATTACTGAGAGAGACACACAGACCTCACATCCAGTCTATATTACTGGGAGAGACACACAGACCTCACATCCAGCCTATATTACTGGGAGAGACACACAGACCTCACATCCAGCCTATATTACTGGGAGAGACACACAGAGCTCACATCCAGCCTATATTACTGGGAGAGACACACAGAGCTCACATCCAGCCTATATTACTGGGAGAAATACTCCAAGCTTACTTCCAGCCTATATTACTGGGAGAGACACACAGACCTCACATCCAGCCTATATTACTGGGAAAGATGCTCCCACAATAGAAAAATCTGAAATCTGAATTAGACTGTAAACGCAGGCGGTCTGAAAGCGAATGAAAGAATAAAGAATGAAACTGCAATTGTATTAAGGTAACCACTAACTTGTAAAAGTAAACCTTTCTCCATGTCACATGTGGCTATAGCCCATAGCTTTTAAGGTCCATGAGTTTATAATCTGTTCATAAGAACGTTCTTGATCATCGGCAGAACCAAAACGCTTGGCTGATTGTATCATCTTGGCGGCTCTGTAAGCCATTGTTGTCGGCAGCACAATGCCCCACATAAACAGGGAGCGTGCTGCCGACAACATATATCCTGTAGGAGGCCTGTCTACATTTAGTTTGCATTGGCTCTTGGTGGAACTTTGTCCACATAAATGCACCTTTACCTGCCCAGCAATGTTCCATCTACAGCCCGTTTATTGCATGTAATGATGGGTCACGGTGTCCACGCTCGTGAATCCGGTCCTATTGTTTAGAATGAGTTTTTACTTTCCAACCATAAATCATAATGAATATTAAACTGATGAACAATCCCCAAGAGTCTGCATTCTGCAGGGGGGATACAGACGGTCGGAGGTTCCGCATACCCTATAAAACAGCAATTGCTTTCATGGGGGAGGGATGACATCTATAAATTACACCAATGTCTTGTAAAAACACCATTGATCTAAAATGGAGAGAAATTCCACTGTAAAGCCCCCCCATTCCCCCCCAAGCCTAATAAACCCGGGAAGTCTATATCAGGACCTTAATGCATGTGTTTTCCCATCCCGTAAATGTGAAGGATGGACTGTTAATGGTCCCAGGGTAGTGAATGGCGAGGCGCCATGCTGTGGCACTAATGCACTCCATGGAGATCCCACCGGCCACTAGAAAGGGGACACGGCCGTTTTATGCTACATTAAGTTATACTAGTTTACATAGGTGGGATTTCTAATCGGGTAATAAAGATTTACAACTTTCTAGAGCAGAAAGACTTCCTGGGCAGAAGCTGTTGTATTGGAAGGTGGCGGCGAGGAACCTGACTGCAGACGGTTTACCATTAACTACCATCACATTTACATACGTTGGCACTTAATTTTTTTTTGTTAAAGACGTGCAACATAGTCCTATCTAATAAAATGGGTGAGGTAGTACAACTTCGGTAGAAAACACCCCAGACAGTACAGAGAACTAAAGATGGACCCCGAAAGCTAATCATGAAGCAGCTCATAAGGAAACGCTATTGTGATCTATGAAGTCTATTAGCTCCTGCCCTTATCTGCAATCTCATTGATTCCAGGAAAATGCTAAATGACAGTGGGCCCCTTAGCCCATTGGGCCCTTATGCAGCTGCCTCAATGTTATGGCCACCCCATCTTGTAAGTTTTGTATGAATTACTTTGAAACTTTTAAAAACTTTTTTAAATTCTTTTAAAAATCACCGAATCTACAGTACATCATCAGTAATGTGACGTGGACTAACTTTCTGGTCACAGGCGGACATAGACAGAAGAAGACCCCTGTACAAAAAAACAGCACAAAGACCCTTTGCAGTCCAATAATTAACCAGAATGCAAAATTCCACCTTCTTTGTAAGTAGAAGTGGCCCCCTTACCTGCATAGATTGCACCAATGGTATATCCGCCCTTGTTTTTGGTTTATGATGATGCTTTTCAATTCCTTACAAATTTGCTATGTTATCGAAGAAAGTCCTGTAGGTTGCTACATTGTCAATTAAAGGGGACCATTGAGTGGATTTTTGATATTTAAACTACATTCATCCGCCAGTTGTCACTGTTCCACTGATTCTGGAACAGTTTTTCTTTCTCTACTGAGCCCCTCCATTCCAAAGTTATGCCCCTATTAACAAACTTGTACATTTTCCTTTCGGTTAACTGGGCGGGTACCACAGAACTTTTCTCCCCTGATGCCGGCCAATAAAAACACGGCGACGCCCACAGAGAAGTTTTTGGTATACGCCCAGTTAGCTGAAGGGAAAATGTACAACTTTATTACCGGGGAACATAACTTTGGAATGGAAGGGCACAGAAGAAAAAGAAAAACTGTTCCAGAATCAGTGGAACAGCGATAATTGGAGGAGATAGTCAGTTTAAAATAAAAAATCCATTGAAAGTTCCCTTTAATGTGTGAACCAACCAACTATAGACAAGTCTAGACACTTTTCCTCCTTCTGGAAGAGATAAATTGCATGAGTTTTGCCTCTTAGACTCCCTAGTTAGATCTTTACTTGGAGATATTGCTCTTCTGACAATCACAGGACCGCTGCAGCCAATCACAGGTGAACAGTAATGTCATAATTTCCAGCACCAGCACAGATCATGGAGCAGTATGGGCAGAATTCACATAAGATACAGTATGTAATGGGGACATTTTTTTTTTACAGAATCCAAGCTGGCGGAAAAAGGTTCTGCTGAGCCCGGACAACCCCTTTAAAGGTTGTTGATTCCAAATACTACAGTGGAGATTTTTTATTAGTGGAATTTTTTAAGTCAGATTTGACAGCTGTAGAATTTCCGTTATTTGCATCAAATGTATTAACCCGTCACATAATGTTGGATAAATTTGGATCATTTGTAGACACTTATCTATAAAGCTGTGTCCCCCAGCAGTGTGAATAAAAAAATTTTACGACTTTTTTAAAATTGCAATTCATAAATCTGACTTAGACTTACGGTATATATATGGCTAACCGCACACACTTTCCAACAATAGAGAGAATGGCGTCAAGTTGTTTTGTTTTTTTCTTCAAAAGGAAAAAAACAAAACTCCCTGTTTTTACATTCTGCCTCATAATTGATAGAACTTGCGTCCAAGTCTTGTTCAGAAATCTAAAAGTTCATGCAAAGGAAGCTGTAATGCATATTTGCTTCGGTGGGGATCACAAAGCACGGACCCTCACTAATAAATGACAAAACTATAAAGGTTCCAGTGTCTCTCCTACCTGTCTGCAGTCTCCAGGACATCTCCTGTCTACGGCTTCCAGCACCTCTGCTACCTGTCTGTCGTCTCCAGGATGTCTCCAGTCTACCTGTGGCTTCCAGCACCTCTGCTATCTGTCTGTGGTCTCCCGGATGTCTCCGGTCTACCTGTGGCTTCCAGTGCCTCTGTAGCCTGTCTGCGGTCTCTCGGATGTCTCTTGACTGCTGGTGGCTTCCAGTGCCTCTGTTATCTCTTTGAAGTTTCCAGCACCTCTGCTATCTGTCTCCAGTCTCCCGCATGTCTCTGGTCTGCCTGAGGCTTCCAGTGCTTCTTCTACCTGTTTACAATTTCCAGTACTTCTACTATCTGCCTGCAGTCTCCAGGACATCTCCTGCCTACCTGCAGCTTTCAGTACCTCTGTTATCTGTTTCCAGTCTCCCGCACGTCTTTGGTCTGCCTGAGGCTTCCAGTGCTTCTTCTACCTGTTTGCAATTTCCAGTACTTCTACTATCTGCCTGCAGTCTCCAGGACATCTCCTGCCTACCTGCAGCTTTCAGTACCTCTGTTATCTGTTTCCAGTCTCCCGCACGTCTTTGGTCTGCCTGAGGCTTCCAGTGCTTCTTCTACCTGTTTGCAATTTCCAGTACTTCTACTATCTGCCTGCAGTCTCCAGGACATCTCCTGCCTACCTGCAGCTTTCAGTACCTCTGTTATCTGTTTCCAGTCTCCTGCACGTCTCTGGTCTGCCTGTGGCTTCCAGTGCTTCTTCTAACTGTTTGCAATTTCCAGTACTTCTACTACCTGCATGCAGTCTCCAGGACATCTCCTGCCTACCTGCAGCTTCCAGTACCTCTGTTATCTGTTTCCTGTGTACTTCATCTACTGCTGAACCGATGCCCATGGCCCATGTACCAACCAGACCTTGGGTTTCGAGAATCCACCTCATCTAGTAAGCCCGACAGGTTTTACACTACTATGATATTGATGATCTATTTTTAGGATGTATGCCATCAATATCATAGTGCTGGACAACCCCTTTAAAGGGAACCTGTCACCCCGTTTTTCCGGTATGAGATAAAAATACTGTTAAATAGGGCCTGAGCTGTGCATTACAATAGTGTAGTTTGTGGACCCCGATTCCCCACCTATGCTGCCGAAATACATTACCAAAGTAGTAGTTTTCGCCTGTCAATCAGGCTGGTCAGGTCGGATGGGCGTGGTGTCTTCCCCCAGATCTTGCGTAGTTTTCCGTTGGTGGCGTAGTGGTGTGCGCATGTCCAAGGTCCCGAATCCTGCACAGGGGTGTGAAAATAGCAGCGATGTCCGTTATTCCATTGGTGGTCGGTGGGCGCGGCCATCTTGCTTTGGCCGCGCGTGCGCAGAAGCGGCGCTCTGCTGGCCGCGGTTTCAGGAAAATGGCCGCGGGCATCCGCGCGTGCGCAGAAGGCTAGCGCGGCGGCCATTTTCGTGAAGCAGAGTTCGCATCTCGGCTTCACGAAAATGGCCGCCGCGATAGCCATCTGCACACGCGCGGATGCCCACGGCCATTTTCCTGAAGCCGCGGCCAGCAGAGCGCCGCTTCTGCGCACGCGCGGCCAAAGCAAGATGGCCGCGCCCACCGATCACCAATGGAATAACGGACATCGCTGCTATTTTCACACCCCTGTGCAGGATTCGGGACCTTGGACATGCGCACACCACTACGCCACCAACGGAAAACTACGCAAGATCTGGGGGAAGACACCACGCCCATCCGACCTGACCAGCCTGATTGACAGGCGAAAACTACTACTTTGGTAACGTATTTCGGCAGCATAGGTGGGGAATCGGGGTCCACAAACTACACTATTGTAATGCACAGCTCAGGCCCTATTTAACAGTATTTTTATCTCATACCGAAAAAACGAGGTGACAGGTTCCCTTTAAAGAAACCTATTTAGTAGGGCTACAAAGTATACGCAAGAATAAATATCTTATAAAACTACTTTTACCAACATGACAGCCTGACTTATTGATTTCACGATGCATAAATCATCCCAAACACACAACAAAGCGACATCCTATAAGAAAACTATTTCCTGGCAGATCCTCACGGCAATGAAGCCATCATATTGAGACAGTTTATTCAAGAGCCTCGGCCCACCTAGTGTGATGTGCCCCTTCCTCCCTACACGGGCACATTATCATCATCCTTCATCCAGCAGATGATGGGCATTTCCAGTTTACTCTATGGGAACGTTACACATCACATAGAATAGAAAGTTCCAAAATAGAATTTGTGAGTATTGAAATTTCTTGAAATCACTTCCCAATATATTTAGCTCAATAGCAAAAGTGCGCTCTTGTATTAAAAACTGGAAGAACATTTTTCTTTTAGATGTATTTAATGGGTTTTATTGAATTACTTTTTATAATTCTTTCACTATCAGATAATCCACAGCTCATGATACAGATATTTAATGAGAAGATGTGATTAAATAATTATTATATTGTAGTGGAATGTGTATAACAGAGTTCAATAAAATATCATTAAATAATATGGAGCTAGTCATAAAATCTAAAGGCTATGGATACCTTTAGCATGGAAAGAAAATCTTTTTAAATATTGAATGTTAATGGGTCCCTTTAATTTAAGGGAATCTGTCAGCAGGGTTTTACCATGTAATCTGAGAGCAGCGTCATGTAGTGACGGATACCCTGATTCCAAGCATGTATCACTTACTATTGCTGTTTCAATATAATCAGTGTTTTATCAGCAGGAGATTATTACTTCAGGACTAGGTTTCTTGTGCCTCCTGGTCCAGCCCTGCCCCCACCTCTGATTGGCAACTTTTTTCAGTGTACACAGGAAGCAGCCAATCAGGGGTGAGGGTGGAGTTATACAGGGTTGAGCATTCTGCAGCAGAGAAAGCAGTGATTGTATCACAACTGTTGCACCCAGTAAACTAAGTGATACATAGCTGGAATTAGGATTTCTGTCCCTACCTCATGCTGCTGTCAGATTACATAGCAAAAAAACCTCCTGACAGATTCCCATTAATAAAATTTAAGTATCCAGTCTTCATTCTTTAATTTATTTTCAGACCCCCTAATATGCAGTTAAGATTTTACTCTGATAGGAGTGTCTCTCCCGGTAATACAGGCTGGATGTGATGACTGTGTCACTCCCAGTTATATAGAGACATTAAGTACATAAAGTAATACAGCAACTACAGTATACTTGACCAAACATTCAGATATAAAGACAAAACAAAAAATTAAAACTGCTTAAAAAGCATTAGTGCAAAAAAGTAATGATGTCCGGGTTACACAATTTTCATAGAGTAAGGGTAAGGAAAGAGTCAGTTAGCCATATAACTCGGTCAAGGATCGCAACGTAATGCTCGGACTGGCCATCGGTTCCCCCGACCTGAGCATGACAGCTGCATAGAAATACATGCTGTCACGCACGGGACAGGACGGGAGAGCCGCCGGCCAGTCCGAGCATTGTGTTGTGATCATCGTCTGAGATACACATCTGTCTGACTCTTCCCTAAGGGTGAAAAAACCTATATGGGTCTTAAGTTATGCAGCACCCTGCAAGCTATGAGATGAAACAGCAACATTGTCGGCCCCCTTATGCCCAGCAGTCATCCCTTCTGTAACGCCTCAACCATTAGAAACTCAACACCGACGGGAGCAGCTAACAGAAGCCGTCACACAATGTACACAGAAGAGATGAATACGACAGCGAGGACCAAAATCTGCAATGTGCCAAGAGACCCAAGAGAGCCAGGTTGAGGTGCCAAACCACAGTCTGCCAACCTGTCACTGGGCAGATCACCATCTAGTGTGAGCAAAAGCGCTGAATGAGTTCACGGTAGACCTGACAAGGATTTATTAGGGGTTTATGTTAAGGGGAAATCCTCCCCTGTGATTACAAGTCCATTAGTTACTTAGCGGGATTCCCTTTATTCCTTTGCTGCATTTTCTAAGTTCATAGACATCTCTTCCCCTGTAAAAGTGACTTTGCAATTTATTATATAAGACCCTGTTCACATAGTAGTATTTGCACATCCTATTACTATAATGGACGCCTCTGGGGATGTCCCAGCTAAAAATTGCAAAAAAACAGCAACTTTCCAATTTGCCTTTCAATAAAAATCCTCTCTGCTCTCCAGAATGGAGAGATTTTATTCTTATAGTTTACTGCTCGTTGCCTAGATTACCGGCCACCTTGGTGGTAGCCAATTTTCTAGCAGCGGGCATTTGCAAGCTATTTGCTATACAGCTTGTAAGCCCTGCTCTGAAGCTGGATCTGGCCAGCATCAGCGTCTCTGCGCTCCTCCAATACTGAAGAGGTAAAGCCGTCTCTGCTTACAGCATGTAATGCTGCCGGTCTGAACTGTCAATCACGAGGCGTGCAACGCCCCACTGGAAAACAGCTGGAAGATAAAAGCGCAATGTGAATAGAGCCTAAAGGCAGGTTTACGAGGGTAGATTTGTGCCCATAAGGAGCGTCAATCAACGATTTAATAAATCGTTCATCCCTTGTTTAACCTAATTACACCGGCCGATGTAAACAGTAGGGGGATGAAGAATAGTAACAGCACACATAGAAATGGGGGAATCCTGCTCTCCTGTCTCTATTTAGCATGTGTTCAAAAGCAGAAGCAGCGCGGAGGATATTATGCAGCAAGTACTAAGCAGTATAGCTGGGAATCCAGCTCTGAGGTGAGATAAAGCACTTACTAGCAAGCAGGAGCATCATCCGTGTGTTCCTATGTCTTTCTCCTTTACTCTGCTCGTCTCTGCTTCCCTTTCCTCTACATAACTACAATATCATTATCCCGCCATCTCTTTTTGTGCAGCGTTCTGCATCATTATAATGAGTGCATTACTCTGGATCATTATTTAGTGTAGAATCCCTGATCATCCTTCACCGACATTAGGAGAGTTCTAGATCATCGAACATCTACTTTATCCTGAGCCCCTGGTCTGAACTCTACATAATCACACCCGATATTATCAATGCATCATTACCCTTCATTACTTCACCCCACTATCATAATGTAAGCCCCTCATCCTGAACCGTGCTACCTGATCTTCTGCAGCAATTTACATCCAGCTATTCCAGCCTGTCTATAATTTCCAGTCTGCAGTCCCATGAACAAAGAATCATTTAGTGTCAAACTGTCGGCACCCAGCACTGGATTTTTAAAGCGTACTTGTCCTACCAAGGGACTGTTCAGTATCTGCTGTCCTGTGTGTAAAAGATGAATACACTTACTGGCAATTATATAACTTGTATCCTGTATATTCACCAGTTTTCCCCTCTGCAGGCTTTATTTATAATTTTCATTTCTTTCTGAGCTACTGTGCAGAGTTAGGGATCAGGGATTCTTGCTCTCCTGAGTCTAAGTGCTACACAGAAACAACAGCAGGATGTAGGACATTAGACAGCTGTAATGAGCAATGTAGCTGTGAATCCAGCACTGAGATGAGATAAAGCTGTTACTAGAAAAAAGTAGCATAAAGGACATTATACAGCAGTACTGAGCAGCATAGATGTGAAACCAGCACTTTGACAAGATAAAACTGTTACTAGAAAACAGCAGCATAGAGGGCATTATACAACAGTACTGAGCAGTGTAGATGTAAATCCAGCACTGAGATGAGATAAACAGTTTAACAGAAAACAGTACCATAAAGGACATTATACAGCAGTAGTGATCAGTGTAGCTGTGAATCCAGCTTTGGGGTGAGATAAAACAATTACTAGAAAGCAATTCAATCCAATGATAAAACAGTTACTAGAAAACAGCAGCAAAGAGAACATTATACAACAGTACTCAGCATTCTAACTGAGATTAGATAAAACTGTTACTAGAAAACATCAGCATAGAGGAAATTATACAGCAGTACTGAGCAGTGCAGCTGTGACTCCATTACTGAGAAGAGATAAAACCGTTAGTAGAAAACAGTAGCATAAAGGGCATTATACAGCAGTACTCAGCATTGTAGCTGTGAATCTAGTACTGAGATGAGATAAAGCTGTTGCCAGAAAACAGTAGCATAAAGGCCATTATACAGCAGTACTGAGCAGCATAGATGTGAAACCAGCACTTTGACAAGATAAAACTGTTACTAGAAAACGGCAGCATAGAGGGCATTATACAACAGTACTGAGCAGTGTAGATGTAAATCCAGCACTGAGATGAGATAAAGCTGTTAACAGAAAACAGTAGCATAAAGGACATTATACAGCAGTAGTGATCAGTGTAGCTGTGAATCCAGCTTTGGGGTGAGATAAAACAATTACTAGAAAGCAATCCAATCCAATGATAAAACAGTTACTAGAAAACAGCAGCAAAGAGAACATTATACAACAGTACTCAGCATTCTAACTGAGATTAGATAAAACCGTTACTAGAAAACAGCAGCATAGAGGACATTATACAGCAGTACTGAGCAGTGCAGCTGTGAATCCATTACTGAGAAGAGATAAAACCGTTACTAGAAAACAGTAGCATAAAGAGCATTATACAGCAGTACTCAGCATTGTAGCTGTGAATTCAGTACTGAGATGAGATAAAACTGTTACTAGAAAACAGCAGCATAGAGGACATTATACATCATTACTGAGCAGGATAGCTGTGAATCCAGCTTTGGGGTGAGATAAAACAATTACTAGAAAGCAGCAGCAGCACCTTTCTGTGTGTGTCTATGCCTCTCTCTTTCATTCAGCTTCTTTTCTTTCTCTCCAAAGACTTTCTTTCTTTTGGTAGCTGTAAATTGATCCCTCAGTGAACACTCAGTGAACACTCTTGAGCTATACAACTTTTAACAGTTTTTTAGAGTAAATGAGTTTAGGGGAAAGGAGACAGAGAAGAAGTGGCTCATAAGTGGAGAATGAAGTACATTTCTCTGATAAAAATACATTACACAAATACTTATATTTTATATGTACTTTTGATTTATACAGAGTTTATTGTAAGGTCACCACCACAAGCTAAAAGTAAACTTTGCCTCAACTTGAGCAGCTCTGCACAGTGCAGGGCCCAAAACAATACGGCAAACTTCCGTAACCATCACCTGCCATAACCCAACCACCTCGTCATGAACCCGAAATCCAAATGTGACTGTTCCATAATAAGCAAAGGTCTTCATCCATAAAATCCACCCAAGTTCTGCTCTTACCACACGGATTCCACTCCGACCACATCAACGAAACGAACCAAAGCTTTATGTAAAAACATCCGACCAGTGAATGGAGGCTTCTTGCCAATACCTTTAGTTTAGGGCATTTATTGACCTCAGGGTCACCCCTTATTTGAAGCATCAAAGCCGTCTATCCAGCGAGATCTGCGTCAGTGCCCAGAGACAATGGCACAATTATAAAGGGCATTGGGGTCCGGGGATGTGGTTCCCCTATACTCTGCCGGATACAACAACCAGTCAGAGGCCCCCAAATAGTGTGGAAACAATGTATATCCCATCCATCCTTATATCTAGTAATTGATCAATCTTATTTATCCATCTAACTGATATCTACAAAAAAACTGACCAGCAACTCAGAACAGAATAAAGCAAAGTGTGAACAGGTACAAGCTGTAACGACACGATAATATACAAACATACGAATCCGGCAGCCTCTGTAAGGGCTAAGATATGAGCAAACATCGAATACATGAAATATAAGCTGCATTATTGCTGTACAGAATATACTTATAAAATTAATGAACTTAGCGCACCAATTGGCTATGACAGCCCACCGACCATGACAAGGCGACCCCTCTTTGACAGGACCCTAAACCTAATATTTATCAAACATGCTTCTCCTGGGCTTAAAGCTACAAACTTAAAGGGCAGATAGGATCCAGCATGAATTAAAAAATGCAATAGGCTCGGGTCACACGACTGTTTACCCGCCATCCGAGAAAATCGGCCCGATTACGCTAATCAGACTCCGATTAGAGTGGGATCCGATTTTCTCGGAGGTGGAAAGAAGAAAAAAAGTTTCTCTACCTTCTCCATTATGTCAGGCTGTGAAAATCAGATCATACTCAAAATGTCATTCGATTTTTTTTTCACGGACATGAATGGGCTGGTGCCGTCGCAAATTGTGCATGTTGTGATTTGTTTCCATGGACCATTCAGTCAATGGAAAAAATAGGACCTGTGCACGGCCTGATAGAAAGAGTCAATGTGTAGGAGCTGGTGATGAGCGAGTGTACTTGTTGCTCGGGTTTTCCCCAGCACACTCGGGTGATCTCCGAGTATTTGTTAGTGCTCAGAGGTTTAGTTTTCATCGCCTCAGCTGGATGATTTACAGCTACTAGACAGCTTGAACACATGTGGGGATTCCCTAGCAACCAGGCAACCCCCACATGTACTCAGCCTGGCTAGTAGCTGTAAATCATTCAGATGCAGTGATGCAGCGTGCTCAGGAAAACCCAAACAACGAGTACACTCGCTCATCACTAGTAAGAGCCAAAACGTTGCACTGAACTTTATGGGCTAATGATTTATCCTTCTTCTTTGCACTGTTGTAAGGCTGCCCTCCTCTTTTTTTTGTTACCTATTTATGGGGCCTTTGGTAATTATCTGAAAGTGTGCAACCAGGAAGATAATACTAGTGCTGCAACATTTTTTTTCTATTTCTTTCCATCCATCCATCCATCCACGTTAAGCCATTCATCCATCTACAGTAATCCATCCATCTACAGTAATCCATCCAACCATCCATCCAAAGTAATCCATCCATCCATAGTAATCCATCCAACCATCCATCCACAGTAATCCATCATCCATAGTAATCCATCATCTACATTAATCCATCCATCCATCTACAGTAATCATCCATCAACAGTAATCCATCCATCCATCCATCCATAGTCATCCATCCATATATCTACAGTAATCCATCCATCCATAGTAATCCATCCATCTACAGTAATCCATCATCCATCTACAGTAATCCATCCATCTACAGTAATCCATCCATCTATCCATTGTAATCCATCCATATATCTACAGTAATCCATCCATCCATCCATCTCTCTACTTATGGGTTCCACCAAGATAGATCAGAGATGATTGAGTCATTGACATGTTGGAAGGGCGATCTGTGCCCGCAGCCCTACAGACCATACGCCGGTGCGGGGTTCTATGACTCACGGATGACCGGTATGGTGACACGTGTGACGTATGACTGTGTGCAGCCGATGTGGCAGTGGGCAGATGTTGGCGTGTGGGTTCTCACAGGCCGATGCCATGATCTGAGTGTCGTGCTGGCAGACGAGGACCCGTACTTGACTTCTGCTTTACAAACAATAAGTGGTGCCATTTTTAGGTGCCTGTAATAACCTTGTTGTGGAATGCAGACTGCGCAGCCGGGATCCTCAGGAGAAGCATTTTAACGAGCCGTAGCCTCCAGCTAAATGTACAGACCCCTGCTGGGGCAGTAATAAGATCAGAGCGGTGACAATGGAGGCATACATTACATGTGTATGGGAGCGACGAGTCGTCTCTAGTCCAAGTTGTTGCAGACACTTTATTTGTAGATTATAAAACCTGCGATTATTCTCCTATATAGAATGTGACATGCGCCCGTCAGGAGACGCTGAGATCCATCCAGGATGGGAGGGATCACCAGGATCTGGAAGATGTGAAGAATAAGTCCAGGTTCAAGGTCATAGTCTTATTGCACCCATGCACATTGGGTTATGAGCAGCCCCAATAACATACGTACTCAGGACAGCTGGATTAAAAAAAGCCTAAAGGCACCCATCAAATAAGGGCAGAGGGATGTCGCACCCATCCCAATAGGAGGTGTCAGGCAACGAAGGTCAGGCATGTTGGGTTTCATCGTGCCCTATCTTTCTGCCAGAGACCACCCACACCCCACCTAGGACTGGACTGCCCATCTGTGCAAATTCCACCCTTATTCGGCCTCAGGTATCTCCAAATTTGTATGAACTGCTTCTGGAAATTGTGTCAGGCCCATCAAATCTAGGAATGTTGACAAGTATTGCTGGGAGAGACACATGGACCTCTCACATCCAGCCTATATTACTGGGAGAAACACACAGAGCTCACATCCAACCTATATTACTGGGAGAGACACACAGACCTCACATCCAGCCTATATTACTGGGAGAGACACACGGACCTCACATCCAGCCTATATTACTGGGAGAGACACACAGAGCTCACATCCAGCCTATATTACTGGGAGGGACACACAGAGCTCACATCCAGCCTATATTACTAAGAGAGACACACAGACCTCACATCCAGCCTATATTACTGGGAGACACACAGAGCTCACATCCAGCCTATATTACTGGGAGAGACACACAGACCTCACATCCAGCCTATATTACTGGAAGAAATGTTTCCACAAGAGAAAAATGTGAAGCTTGGATCAAGCTGCACACGGCATACCAGGGGTCTGAATATGAATGAAATGAAGATTACAGACTGAAGCCTACTGCACTTTTACATTTTGAGAGTGTATTTTTTTGGAGACGAACACTTGGGATTAATTAGAGAACATTAGAAGAAGTTTTCCTTCTCTTGGGATTGTCATTTTTAGGGAATAACGCGCAGTTTGCACTTTTTTTGCTGCTTTGCCTTTTACTTTCGCAGTGGGGTTTTTCCATGGGGCATTGTTCACATCTGGAGCATTCTCCCTTTCGAGCCCTGACTGTGTCCCTGCACTAAACCTGCGCCTCCCGTTGAGGTTTACGGCACTCCAAGCGCGGACTTACTGACTTCCGCCAGGTCGCCTTCCAGAAGTGTTAAAGTACAAGTGATTCAGGTGTTTACTAGTTAACAAGCTCACATGGATGTGAACCCCTGACCCCCCGATAAATTCGTCTGCCGGCGCGTTCCAGCGAATACGTGTCCCAATGTCAATGCCTTGCAGATGTAGACTGAAGCCTGCGGTAAATTCTGTTTGCATCCTTAAACATTTGCATTTCTGGTTGAAAGAGGCGAGAAGTGGCGAGGCTGAGGGTATCTCGGGGATCGGCGAAATTGTCTGCTGCCTTTCATGTGAACGCCATGTATATTCATCGAGCTCTGGGAAAGGTTCGTTATTCAAACAGGCAATGGAGAGACAGAAAAAAAAAACCCCACAGCTTCTTTGGTTTTCAAAGGACGCTCTGATGCGCCAGTCAGAAAGCTGTCATACTATCCCTGAAGCGAATGATCCAGGGAAGGAAAGATGAAAAAGAGAGACAGACATCAGACGTACAAAACAGGCCAGAAAGGAAAGTGCAAAGAGTGGAAAGGGCGCCCGACAAGTGGGCTGAGAGCTGCCGAAAAGCACAACCAGCCAGAGTCAATGGGAACGATTCAATGGGAGCGTTAAAGTCTTACGGGCACCATTATACTGCAAATTGGCACAACGCACAAGTCTGTCCCAACCGTAGAAGACTACAGGGCGGCAATACGGCTCCATACTAAAAGGAGGAAAAATATAAAATGACATGTAATGGACATGCTGCACCCCAGGAGAAGAGAATAACCCTGTAATGCAGGCACTGTAGATTGCTTATGGCATATATAAAGGCTCCTGTACGGCTCTTGGCCAAAGCAACACAAACTAACATCATTTTTTACCAGACACTTTGGGTAAATCATCTTAAAAAAAAGAAATAAACTAGACATGAGTAAATCTCCCAAAATTAGCTTTGGGCAGATTTGCTAAATTTTTGCCCAAATTTTTAACTCAAAGTATAATGAACAAAGGGAAGGGATTTGGTAAAAAACGAATAAAATGCATTATATTCACCTGTCCTTACACCGCCACAGTTTCATGGTCCATTGCGGTGTGGCTGGTGATTGACGTCAACGATGTGGGTTGGTCCTAAGTGTCCACCTGAGGCCACTCCGAAAACAGAAACGTATCTGACCAATGGTACTGGTACCCCGAATACAGGGGGTCACAGGACCAATGGTACTCCGAATACATGAAAGCATCGGACCAATGGCACTCCGAATACAGTACAGCATGGGACTAATGGTACTCCGAATACAGGAGAGCACCGGACCAATGGTACTCCGAATATGGAAAGATTGGACCAATGGTACTCCGAATATGGAAAGATTGGACCAATGGTACTGGCACCCCAAATACAGCAGAGCACCAGACCAATGGTACTCTGAATACAGGAGAGCATCGGACTAATGGTACTCCGAATACAGGAGAGCACCAGACCAATGGTACTCCGAATACAGGAGAGCACCAGACCAATGGTACTCCGAATACAGGAGAGCATCAGACCAATGGTACTCCAAATACAGGAAAGATTGGACTAATGGTACTCCGAATACAGGAGAGCATCAGACCAATGGCACTCCGAATACAGGAGAGCATCAGACCAATGGCACTCCGAATACAGGAGAGCATCGGACTAATGGTACTCCGAATACAGGAGAGCATCAGACCAATGGTACTCCGAATAAAGGAGAGTATCAGACTAATGGTACTCCGAATACAGGAGAGCATTGGACTAATGGTACTCCGAATACAGGAGAGTTTCAGACTAATGGTTCTCCAAATACAGGAAAGCATCAGACCAATGGTACTCCAAATACAGGAGAGCATCAGACCAATGGTACTCCGAATACAGGAGAGCATCGGACTAATGGTACTCCGAATACAGGAGAGCATCAGACTAATGGTTCTCCGAATACAGGAGAGCATCGGACTAATGGTACTCCAAATACAGGAGAGAATCGGACTAATGGTACTCCTAATACAGGAGAGCATCGGACTAATGGTACTCCGAATACAGGAGAGCACCAGACCAATGGTACTCCGAATACAGGAGAGCACCAGACCAATGGTTCTCCGAATATAGGAGAGTATCGGACTAATGGTACTCTGAATACAGGAGAGCATCAGACCAATGGTACTCTGAATACAGGAGAGCATCAGGCTAATGGTACTCCGAATACAGGAGAGCATCAGACCAATGGTTCTCCGAATACAGGAGAGCATCAGACCAATGGTACTCCGAATACAGGAGAGCATCAGACCAATGGTACTCCGAATACAGGAGAGAATCGGACTAATGGTACTCCGAATACAGGAGAGCACCAGACCAATGGTACTCCGAATACAGGAGAGCACCAGACCAATGGTACTCCGAATACAGGAAAGATCGGACTAATGGTTCTCCGAATACAGGAGAGGTTCAGACTAATGGTACTTCGAATACAGGAGAGCATCAGACCAATGGTACTCCGAATACAGGAAAGATCGGACTAATGGTTCTCCGAATACAGGAGAGTATCAGACTAATGGTTCTCCGAATACAGGAGAGCATCAGACCAATGGTTCTCCGAATACAGGAGAGTATCAGACTAATGGTTCTCCGAATATAGGAGAGTATCGGACTAATGGTACTCTGAATACAGGAGAGCATCAGACCAATGGTACTTCGAATACAGGAGAGCATCAGACCAATGGTTCTCCGAATACAGGAGAGGTTCAGACTAATGGTTCTCCGAATACAGGAGAGCATCAGACTAATGGATAACACATCTCAAACAAGTAGCAAAGACCATAAGAAAAGTTTCCCGATGCCGTCTTCCTCTCCAGTGTAACCCAACCAGGAACAGACATTCGGGGGACAAGGTGTATGGCCGCCATTGTTCCGCACACAGTGAGGTTATTTGTAAAAAAAGAAATGTACACGCAAATTGTAAAACTTGAAGAATTTCAGCCAAAATGCAAAACGTCCACGTAAAACCTACGACAGATCCAGAAAGAACCATGTGAACGGCACCGGAAAACTCCGGTCACATCTCTGATGGTGTTTTCTCGGTGGATCGTCTCAGTGTGGTATCGTAGCCACAATCTCAGCTTTGGTTGCCCGTCCTGCCGGCAGCTGCATTGAATGAAGCGGTTGTCTTACAGGAGTGGAGGACAAGGCGGCGCGCACTAATGGGAACGTCCCATGTAATGGAGGCCCCACAGTCACCGACTCTTGGGTCCTCAGCTTCATGTTGCAGCATTTTGTGGGGGATCACAGACACGTTGCTCCTGCTCATTACATGCATCGGAGGATACAACAAAGCCCGGCAGACCGAGCCGACTTCTTCCCTCCATATTAGCATATGACTATGGCCCCGTATCGACTTCTGCCTCCGCTGCCAAGTGGAGGGGACTGGCTTTTCACAGCTGAATTGTTCGGTCTCCACAGCGCTCGCACGTCTGGACATTTCTACAAACAAAGATGTTAACCTGAAAGCGAGTCGTGTCCCGTAAGCGGCGTGAATCCCAGCGCACATTCCCCTCGTCGCCACTCGGAGCCTTTCTTAAAGCGCAGATTGAAATTCACGAGGCAGGAGCTGGCCGCAGACCGAGTGTGATGACTGATTTCACGGCCGCTCCTTACTGACCTTCAGAGACAGGAATTGGCTGAAAATTTAATGGAGCCTTTAATCCGCCGTTCTCTTTGCAAAAGTTAAATGTACCGGCGACAAATGCAATTTGTATCTGACATGGATGCATCGCAATTTTTTTTTTTCTTTAGGGAGTGCAGCCATTGAGTGTGAAAATGAGCTTTTAAAGGGGTGGTCTTTTCTATCGACCCTTTTAGAGCATAGAAACATGATCCATATGACTGTCCTGGAGCAAGAAGTGCTAGGCCAGCTCTGGACGCCAAGGATATGCTGCAATTCTACCTCTGTATTGGCTCCCTGACGCATCACGTTGACTTTTATAGGTGTCTACTTTTACATCAATAGGAGCTGAGTGGCAGTACATAAGAATGGCCACTACACAATGCACGGCGCCATGGAGTTCCAGCTGTTCACATTCATCGGCTGATCGCTGGGAGTGCCGGGCGTCGCACCCAGTGGCGTAACTACATGGGCCCAATGCAAAAGTTACAACTGGGCCCCCAATTATTTAAGTCTTTAATATCGCTGGTCTTTTTATATAGGCAAAAGGGACTTTTTGGGGCCCCCTAGGCTCCAGGGCCCGGGTTCCATTGCAACCCATGCACCTATTGTAGTTACGCTCCTGGTCGGACCCCTAACGATCTGATGTGTACGACCTATTCTAAGTCATTAATTACTAGACAACATATAATAATAGGGTCCTTTATGGAAAATACAGAAGAGGAGCTTCCTCGTCCCCTCCTTTATGTCTATTCCTCGGGACACAGATACATGTGATCGGCTTCTCCCCGGCCATGGACTGCACTGCTGCCCCTGCATTTTTCTCTTGTGATACAGAATTTCCATCTCGCCACCGATGAGCATCCAGATCCTTCCCGCAGTCCTTCATTTACGTCACGTTCACAAACAGTTCCTCCATGAAGCCAACAAGAACAATTGGATTTCATTTGCACTGGATTTGGGTCCAACAAACCCCCTTGTTTACACACAGTAACACACACGTTCTCCAGATGCCGACCCACCCAACGTCCTCGGTAAATATTGAGCTGACGGAACATTTGTTTTCCGTGGTCTCCTATCTGGGGGTGGTGGATGTGTCGCTTCGCTCGGTTCTTTGGCTTACTTGAAGAGGCAGCTATATTGCTCATTTCATCCCATCACCAATTTCCAATTAATTAATTACTAAATGCAATATTTGTATTTCCAAAAACGGACCTGACGGATACTGATGATCATTTAGGTCAGGTTTGGAAATCCAACACTTTGGGTGAGGAATGAAGGTGGTCAGCAAGTATTGGACAGGTAGTGTGATGAGATTTATTGCTGCAGCAGGAGTCATAGTGGGAAACATTAAATGGTCACTGTCGTTTCTGAAAACCGTGCTTATATCAATAGTAAAAGTGAGTTTAAGAGACTTAATAATATATCACAAAGGGGAAATCGTCTTCATAATCCACTTATGAGCCACTTCTTGTTTCCTGCCTCCTGAATTCATCATTCACTTTGAAATATCAGCTCAAACCTTTCTTGATTAAAACAAGAGGGACGGTCAGGTCACCAAGGAATCAAATTATAGCTACCTGTGAGAGTGTGAAAACAGGCAGAGGGAGAATGAGACAGATCACAGCTTTTTAATAAGTGTTTTATCTCACCACATAGCTGGATTCACAGCTACACTTGCTCAGTACTGCTGTATATTGTCATCAATGCTGCTGCATTACAGCAAGAGTTTATCTCACCACAGAGCTGCACTCATTGCTACACTGCTCAGTACTGCCGCATATTGCCTCAATGCTGCTGCCTTATAGCAAGTGTTTAACTCACCCCAGAGCTGGATTCACAGCTATACTTGCTCAGTACTGCTGTATATTTGCCTCAATGCTGATGTGTTATAACAAATGTTTAGCTCACCACAGAGCTGGATTCACAGCTACACTTGCTCAGTACTGCTGCATAATGCCTCCTTCATGCTACTTTTTAGCAAGTGTTTACTCTCACCCACAGCAAGACTCACTGCAACACTGCTCAGTAGTGCTGTATATTGTCTTCAATACTGCTGTGTTATAGTAAGTGTTTATTCATCACAAAGCTGGACTCACTCCTACACTGCTCAGTACTGCTGTATAATACCTTCAAATGCAGCTGCTTTATAATAAGTGTTTATCTCACAGCGGAGCTGGACTCACTGTTACACTGCTCAGTACTGCTGTATTGAAATGCTGCTGCTTTATAGCAAGTGTTTATGTCATCCCAGAGCTGGACTCACAGCTACACTGGTCAGTACTGCTGCATAATGTCTTCCATGCTGCTTCTGAACATATGATAGACACAGATAGACATGAGTTACTCCTGCTTTCCTGTGTGCTGATCTCCACCAACTAGAACGGAGACAACTGAAAATTAGAAATAGAACCTGCAGAGGAGAAAATTGGTGAAAAATGCAGAATACAGGTCATAATAATTGTGCTATTCATCATGTACATTACCGCTTTTTTGACAAGTACACTTGAAAAGTTTTGCGTGGCTCCAGCAATGATGTGTGACCGCTGCAAACAATCCCTGCAGTTAACACCACTAAGGCGTCAACATAAGACTGTCGGGGACGGGAAAGTAATGACATCAAATTAAAAGGGGTTTGCAAGGTGTTTATTTTCAGAAAATGTTATGGAATCAGAATACCCCTTTAAAATGCAGATGACTGTGCTGAATGCATAAAACAGCCACAAATGCTGCTCATCTTGGGCGACAGCAATAGACCAGACACAAGGATCCGGTACGATTCCCTGCAGACACATAACAAGGAGAAATAGACCTTTCCCGTGCGGCGGAATGACGCCATAAGCGGCGTTCTGTTACTCCGCGGCTGCAATGCTTTACTGCGCTGAGTCTTAGCAATATTATTATTATTTATTATTATTATAGCGCCATTTATTCCATGGCGCTTTACATGTGAGGAGGGGTATACATAATACATTATTACGACTCCATATAAAAGGTATCGAGAGCAGTAATGCAATGTGTGAACGATGCCTAAGAGTAGGAACCAGGACCATTAGTGAACCTAGCGAGGCCGCATTTATGGAAAGCTCGTCCTCCAGGCCTCCACGGTTGTAGGTGCATCTTCCCCTTATTATCGGAGTATTAATATCTGACCTTGGCGGCGGCACCTCTCACGTCTGCTATATATATCAGCAGCTCATTACTTCTCCTTCACGGCTCTTTCATCCCTGAGTCATTGCATGAAATCTGCAAAACAGAAGAATCTCCGGCATTGTTTCCTCCCGTCCCACCCGGATTGATTTCAGCTTTTTTTTTTTTTTTGCCTTCTTCGCTGATGATGTAAACAAGGACGAGACCACAAACAATGAAAGCATCAACATCTGCCCCTCATATGTGTCTCCGAGTGGGAGCGCGGCGGGGGTCTCCTCCGCTCAGGGTGACTGACAACAATCAGGATCAGGATCAAGAGTCCGGACCGAAAACTGATGACATCCCCTGTACCTGGGAAGAAGAGGCGCAGTCGCTGATCGTCAGAGCCGTCTGATGGGGCAGAAAGAGACAAAATATCCATCAAAGAACATGGTGAGAAGAACCAGGCGCTGACACATGGACCTTCCCGGCTCCCAGATATGGACGGCTGTATACAGAAAGGCAGCGGATGATGATATCATTGGAAACTTCACAGAAGACGGGAAACATCACAGTCCAGGATGCGCTCCCCAAATTGTTTGCTCCTTGCAAAACTGCATCACTCGAAGGTTCATGGGATTTCAGGGACCACAACACAATGATTCCCGACAGGAACCGAGCTGCAGAAAGTGCCGAGTCGTAAGTTGAATAAAAGTCACCGAGTTCATAACTGCAATCCTTGATCAGCACAAATACTGCGCCGTACATCACCAAGCACAATGCCGAGCGTCGGATGGAGTGGTGTAAAGGCGCCATCACTGGACTCTGGAGGAGACGTGTTCTGTGCAGTGACGGATCACACTTCACCTCTGATGGAGGAGTCTGGGTTTGGTGATTCCAGGAGAACGTTACCCCCTGACTGCATTGTGCCCCCTGTACAGATGGTGGAGGAGGATTGTTATCAGGGGTCGGCATTGGGCCCTTAGACCCATTGATGGAAAATCTTAATCTTCAGCACAAGACATTGTGGACAATTGTAGCTTCAGCTTTGTGGGAACAGTTTGGGGTTCGCCCTTTTCTCTTCCCCAGGACTGTGCCCAGTGCACAAGCTCCATACAGACATGGAGGGGGAACATTAAAAATTATATTTTCCCGAGTAGCAAAATGATTTTTTTTTGCCCAGGGTCAAATAGCCAGGTCTCCAAAGACAGGAAACTAAGACTGTGAGGACAGCGACAGCGGCGGCGGCACTATAAAAACAACCAAAATAAATAAGCAGGTAAATGTTTGGGAAGGGCAGCCCAAAAAAGACCATCACCTTCTTAAAGGGATAGTAAAATCCAACTTATCTGGTTGCTGTCGATTTTCATGCAATATATTGTTAGATGCGGGGTCTGTGATCTGCAGAGCAATCTAAGGTGGAACAAGTCTACGTCGCCTGGTGCTGTTCTGGGTGGGGATCTCTCACAACTTCTTGCTCTGTCCTTCTTCTCTTGTTCTATTCTCCTGCCCTTGTCCTCCTCTCTTTTCCTCTTGACCCATCACGCCTCCTATATTTTCTCACTTCCCACAAGACATGCTCGGGCTCGCTCTGCCGCATTTGTTGGCTTGGCTATACTCTACCTCCATCTTTAGGCGTTAGGACATTTTAATTCACAAATATGAGACGTCAAGCCGGGCTTCCAGTTACCAGGGACGGTGATATGCGGCTGGATTTATGGCAGGGAGATAATGGAACTTTTTATTAATGGGGAGGGGAAGGGGGGGGTGCGACAGTTTTCCTTCTATAAAAGAAGAATAGAAAAAAAACAACGGGAGAAATCTGTGTAGTTTACTTAGAGACATGTGAAAGCGCCGGGGCTGGAGGGACCTGAGGTCACTTCCAATCCTTTGTCATTTTGCTTTGCAGCAAAGAGTGATCAATTTTTAACAGTTATTCATTTCATTCAAGGCAATGTCCTGGCGGCTTGGACAAAACCCGGCCCCTTTTGTCTGTCTGTCCGGCGCTAACAGTTTAATTAAACCCCCGCTCGAGATGAGGTCAAAGGGTCGACTATTCATCAGTAACGCTTTACTAAAAATATCAGCTCCGGCCCTTGTTTAAAATCCTGGAATCAAGTTAATGACTTACGTACCCCTCAATTATCCAGGAGGGGCGCGCCGGAGACTTGCCCTATAGGAAAACTGTCTAATTATGGTGAAAAAAAAGTATCGAAAAGAAAAAAAAAACTCCCTTAAAATGCTATTTAACTACTATAACAATTATGTAGCAAGTTACTTATTTGTAGCAAAATGTTGCAAAGAGGAAAATAAAGTCAGATTGGAAAACATTAGATAGAAGCGGGTAAAGCAAACGTCACCTAGGGCAAAGGCTATGAATAGAATGAAGATCGAATGGATTCGTTTTTGAAACATTTCTTTCTTAAAGGGAATCTGTCAGTAGGATCTACCCTCCTAAGCCGCCCATATGATCATGTAGGTCATAGGAAGCTGAATAAAAGGATACCTTGATATCAGCGATCCGATGTTTTGCTCCAGAGAAATCATCATTTTTCCTAATATGTAAATGAGCTGTTTAGATCTATGGGCGGGACATAGATTTCCCTGAAAATCCGCCTCTAGAGGGTGTTTTACATGAAAGTGGACACTACCGCTTTCAGATCTGTAAATAAGGGGAGCAAACTGTCAGTAGTTACACGTCTCACACTGGTAATGCCATCTTTCACGTAAAATCAGGGAGATCTATGTCCCGCCCATAGATCTTAACAACTCATTTACATATTAAGAAAAATGTGGATTTCTCAGGAATAAAACATCGGATCGCTGATATCAAGGTATCATTTTATTCAGCTTCCAATGACCTACATGTCCATATAGGCGGCTTAGGAGGGTTGATCCTATGGACACATTCCCTTTAAAGGGATAGTAAAATCCAACTTGCCTCTGTCTGTGCAGTTTCATGCATTCTGTTATTCACTGTTATCAGCCATTGGAGCGCGAGCAAATCATTTTTCAATGAAAACGTAACACTCTGAATCTTATACTGTACATTTCGATACGTAATGTTAGAAAAAATTCAAAACCATTCCTTTTTTGTTCCTGGGATGAAAGATTTTGCTAGAAATGACACCAGAAAACATTTCATAGAGATCTGACCTCTCGGAAAACACATGAAAAAAATAAATAAATAAAAATTCCATAAAAAGGTGTTTTTATATTTTTTTTCCAACTTTCAAACACATTTCTGATACAGATTGTTACAGTGAACAATTAAAAGTTCTAGACCCTCGGATGGCAGACTAAAGAAGCCTAAAGTTATGTTCACCTTGAGGCGTTTGAACATGGCGAGTATTTCAAGTGGAAACGCTCTTTCTTTGAGGAATTTTTGTAAGAGTTTGTCTTTTCCTAAAAGGTTTTTTTTCATAAAGCATTTTTATGTTTTTTGGGGTTTTTTCATGCAATTTGTATTGCCTCAAAAATGCAACATTATACAGTGATTTTAAAATCTCATTCACGTGGAGAGTATTATTTTTTTGCCTTTGGGCTATTTAACAAAACGCAGTCTTACAATTGTTGTTTTTACTGCACTTTTTCCCCATTCCGATCTCAATGCCCCCCCCCCCAAAAAAGAAAAAAAATTGAAATAAATCAAATTTTTGCTGCCTACATTTTCCATGCAGAAAAAAAATGCATAAAAAAAAGCGATGTGTGAACATGCCGTAATCTCACTTTCTTGACACCAGATATATTGATGATATCCAGCCTGGCAATCACCTAATGGATTCAGGTTCAGCTGGGGATCAGATAACGAAGCTAAACATTATACGTGGCCCCTCCGTTAGGTCCGTATGTCGAAATGGGAACCATGAAATTAAAAAAATACTACTAATTTTATTTTTTATTTTTTTTATTCCCATGATACTGCAAGATGACAGTGATACATTTGGATTGCAGATACAGGTTATCCTCCGCGACAAATATTGGTGAATTCTGCAATCTCCCCTCCACGCTGCCCCCCCTTACAACTGGGATAATTAGCAGGGAATGGGATCCGATTTCACCCCCTGCCCTCCAGCCGGCAGCACAATTTGTAATAAGACAGCTGCGATTAGCACCGGACAGGACGCCGTAGACTATTTGTGAGTTCGGTATTTGATGGGGGAGGGGAGAAATGGGAAATCCCATGATAAGGATCCGGGACTCGCATTATGCCCAATGAATAGGTAAAATGTAACAGGCCGGAGTCTTCCGCGCCCCATAGATCAATCTTTATGGCAGAAGTCAGTGAGTCTTTTTTGGAGCAGTTTCTCACCAGTCTGACTATTCTCTGCCATGTTTGCTCAGGAGCCGCCGTTTCACTCAACGTCACTTTCTCGTTAATAGAAAAAAAGGGACGGAGAAGGAAAAGCAGCGAGGGGGGAGAGGAAAAATACAAAAGGAAAAACTAAATTGGGATGAAACCAAGCCAAGTCCCCAAGGCGAGCAAGCTAATCACCAGAAAGTCACTGACCGATGGCGAGAGTCCAAATTAAGCCCCTCGCATTACCATGGAGATGGCGGCTTCTTCCACGGCGGCTTCAAAACCATTTCATCACTTTTCTTGTCTCTTTATCCCTGGGACAAAACCAGAGGAAGCGATCCTAATGATGCGTTTCCCCCCTGTCCTCGCACTTCAATCTCTCACCTTCTCCCCATCGATTAAAGGGGGCGTCTGTACCGCCACGTAGCGCTCAACGCCTGATAACTAGGAGTCAAGAGATCGGCTGGGAGAGCGATGATGATGATGATGCCGAAGAAGCAGAATTATCATGTATCAATCATCTGCAACATTGTATCATACTCCATTAATGAACGTCTTGTATCGGCTCCTCGTAATATCGATCCTTAATTTACTTTTTATTTTTTGTCTATTTCTTTCTATCTCTCGTCACTTCTGCCTTTCCTCTGTTCCCATGTGTGACGAATAATGTTTTGGTTTTAGGGCATAGAGACGTTACATAGAGGGACGTGGACCCCCATACACATCAGATAGCGATCATTGGGCCACCAGCTATCTATCCCCCCATACAAAGGAAGACAAAGCTCGGCCCAACGCTCCTGTGCTCTCAATGCCGGACTCCTCGGGTGGCTGCTCATCTCCAGTGAGAACATATGGATCACTGATATTCAGCAAGATGGGTCCTTCTCTACCCCGACGTCATCTGTCCGGAGTCCCCCATACCTATTACGCTTCGTTCAGACGTCAGTATTTTTCATGTCCAGACAGTAGACAAAATAGGAGAAATGCATGTTGAGAAGTGAAGGAGAAGGAAGTTCTAGTACTGATAATGCTGGGAGAAAGAAATGCACGATGAGAAGTGACGGAGAAGGAAGTTCTAGTACTGATAATGCTGGGAGAAAGAAATGCACGATGAGAAGTGACGGAGAAGGAAGTTCTAGTACTGATAATGCTGGGAGAAAGAAATGCATGATGAGAAGTGAAGGAGAAGGAATTTCTAGTACTGATAATGCTGGGAGAAAGAAATGCACGATGAGAAGTGAAGGAGAAGGAAGTTCTAGTACTGATAATGCTGGGAGAAAGAAATGCACGATGAGAAGTGAAGGAGAAGGAAGTTCTAGTACTGACAATGCTGGGAGAAAGAAATGCACGATGAGAAGTGAAGGAGAAGGAAGTTCTAGTACTGATAATGCTGGGAGAAAGAAATGCACGATGAGAAGTGACGGAGAAGGAAGTTCTAGTACTGATAATGCTGGGAGAAAGAAATGCACGATGAGAAGTGAAGGAGAAGGAAGTTCTAGTACTGATAATGCTGGGAGAAAGAAATGCATGATGAGAAGTGAAGGAGAAGGAAGTTCTAGTACTGACAATGCTGGGAGAAAGAAATGCACGATGAGAAGTGAAGGAGAAGGAAGTTCTAGTACTGATAATGCTGGGAGAAAGAAATGCACGATGAGAAGTGAAGGGGAAGGAAGTTCTAGCACTGATAATGCTGGGAGAAATAAATGCACGATGAGAAGTGAAGGAGAAGGAAGTTCTAGTACTGATAATGCTGGGAGAAATAAATGCACGATGAGAAGTGAAGGAGAAGGAAGTTCTAGTACTGATAATGCTGGGAGAAAGAAATGCACGATGAGAAGTGAAGGGGAAGGAAGTTCTAGCACTGATAATGCTGGGAGAAAGAAATGCACGATGAGAAGTGAAGGAGAAGGAAGTTCTAGTACTGATAATGCTGGGAGAAAGAAATGCACGATGAGAAGTGAAGGAGAAGGAAGTTCTAGTACTGACAATGCTGGGAGAAAGAAATGCACGATGAGAAGTGAAGGAGAAGGAAGTTCTAGTACTGATAATGCTGGGAGAAAGAAATGCACGATGAGAAGTGAAGGAGAAGGAAGTTCTAGTACTGATAATGCTGGGAGAAAGAAATGCACGATGAGAAGTGAAGGAGAAGGAAGTTCTAGTACTGATAATGCTGGGAGAAAGAAATGCACGATGAGAAGTGAAGGAGAAGGAAGTTCTAGTACTGATAATGCTGGGAGAAAGAAATGCACGATGAGAAGTGAAGGAGAAGGAAGTTCTAGTACTGATAATGCTGGGAGAAAGAAATGCACGATGAGAAGTGACGGAGAAGGAAGTTCTAGTACTGATAATGCTGGGAGAAAGAAATGCACGATGAGAAGTGACGGAGAAGGAAGTTCTAGTACTGATAATGCTGGGAGAAAGAAATGCACGATGAGAAGTGAAGGAGAAGGAAGTTCTAGTACTGATAATGCTGGGAGAAAGAAATGCACGATGAGAAGTGAAGGAGAAGGAAGTTCTAGTACTGATAATGCTGGGAGAAAGAAATGCACGATGAGAAGTGAAGGAGAAGGAAGTTCTAGTACTGATAATGCTGGGAGAAAGAAATGCACGATGAGAAGTGAAGGAGAAGGAAGTTCTAGTACTGATAATGCTGGGAGAAAGAAATGCACGATGAGAAGTGAAGGAGAAGGAAGTTCTAGTACTGATAATGCTGGGAGAATATTGCTGAAGGTAGACTGTCAACGCAATAGGAGTGCATGGCAAGTTAAAGAGCAGGAGAAACCGGACTGTTCCAGCACATATTATTCCGATATGTGCACCAAATAAATCACCTCCATTGATTAGATCACAGTAAGCTAAGAAAAAGCATAAGGGCCAAAGTATCAGTAAGGTATTTCCCCCTCTATTACTGTTCTCCTGTCTGTCAAATTTCATATTGGTATAACAGAAGAGCTGGCTTTCATCTATTGGGCAGAGATGGAGCAATGCATATTGAAAAATTAAATGGAAGTTCTAGTACCTATGGTGCTGGCAGACTGCTTGTCTCAATAAGATTGCATGACAAGTTACAGAATCAAGACAGTTCCAGCACATATTTTAACTTGCTGGATCTGCTTGTATCATATCCTGAGAGATAATTGGAACATTTACAATTTCATCCTATTTAGTTCCAGTTTTCAAAAAATCAACTTTTTCTCATTTGTTTTAGAAAAATTACTTCCTACGAGTTTCCCATATTCAGGAGATGCTTCCATGACCGTAGGCAGTAAATATTTCTAGGATTACGTTGCCGGATCTCTCGGCTCTTTGATGATTTGTACCTGATGTCTGATCTGTAGTTACATTACACAATCATTAGGATTTATTAACGTTCGCACGCATTCTGCCGCTTCCCTCAATACAAACATGTCCCTGATACATTGACTTTACAGCATTTTAGTTTGTAGTAAAGTTTTCTTCTTTTTTCTTTTTTACCAGGAGACTCAATTAAAAAAAAAGAAACAATGTCGTCTTGCAAAAAGTTACAATGATTCTGCGTCTCATTTTGTTGCTTCCTCGTTAAATAAAAAGTTTTAGCGTTTAGGGTGATAATAACTTGATAAAATTTGGTGATGTTGGAGCGGATTCCTCAATAATGGCTCTAATTTCAGGATCACAAAGAAACGTTCTTTCTTATGAAATTATAGTCTGTAGCACCCGGATTTGTGTCTGCATTTACAGTACTTGAATGGTTGTTTGTGCTGCTGATTTTTCATGTGCCCGGTATAACTGCATTTAAGTGCATGGTCTAAGATGCAATACCGTTTCCAACCACAGACATAAGTGGAGCTGTTTCTAGAAAAAAAAAAACAAGAACAACTGCATTTCATATCACCCTTTAAAGCATACGGCGGAATATTCTCCTAATGTTGGATACATTTGGCGCATCTTTAGAATTCTGTCTAGAACTGATTGATTTTCCGCTTTTTACGGGACTCACATACTGGAGGGATTTTGCATCATATTTGTGCAACCTTTTTTTTAAAAAAAAGTTTCATGTCATAAATGCCGGGGATCCCATCAAAATATGAGTGCCGCAAAATGCTTTTAAAGAGACGCCCCAACTTTCATTAACCCATTACTTGCCAAATTAAAATTTTTACAAGTACGGATTTTTCAGAAAAGGGCGTCCCAATATTCAATTAAAAATGACAATGACATGATTTCCTATTTTGAAAACATTCATTTTACAAACACTACGCAAAAAATTGGGCCTAATTATAAAAATTATAAAATCTTAGTTGCTAGAAGTTAAAGATTAGGCGTCCCAAAAAAAGGACATTGGTAGATAATGGGTTAAAAGGGGTCTTTTATGCCAGAAAACTGGTATAGAGAAGAACGACTAGAGGATATTTCTTATGCTGAAAAATGTGCTGCGTTTATTATGGCCTCTATGCAGGATTGGACTGGCCCACCAGATAACCGGGGAATCCTCCGGCGCACATTTGTGGTTTTCCCGGATGGCACTCATACCTGTGATTGTTTATGTAGCCATTCACATGTCTAAGATTTTTCATGGACTGGACGGTCCATGGAAAATCATTGAGACATGACTGATTTTTCTCCGATCAAAATCAACAAAGTGAGTCTACGGATCCGTAGAAAAAAAAGGGATCCCACGAACTGTCAGAAAGAAGTATGTGGAGAAACTAACTTTTTTTTTCTCTTCCCGTGAGAGTAAAACTCAGACTCTGATCAAACTTTGATCAAAAATAATTGTTCGATTTTTCTCGTACGTCACGTCTGAATGAGGCCTTGGTGGAGCATTTTACTCCAGAGCACCCTGATACAACACTGGTGTAAAAAATCCCAGTTTTGATTAATTCACCCCGAAAATGTGTCAAAACTCCGGTATCAATCATAATAATTTCCCCTAATACTTTCTCCATCTTTTGGATTTCGAAAGTCTGTAAAAAAAATAAAATAAAATACACGAGATGAACTTGCTTTAAAAGTGCAAAATGAAATCCTAGATAGTCGGAGCCGTGTTCATTTTGCACTTTACTGTCTGATATGAAAATGGTAACGGAGTAGTGAAACAATACACTCGGAGCTTATAAAATATTCAGAGCGTCTAAGCAATAAAAATAAACACACAGGCCGCTTATTTCCTGACAATAACCTCCCTCGACTAGTAAAGCCTTTCCAAATCTGGCGATGAACGAGCGCAGAAGATGAACGAAGGATGATTAATAATCCAAATAACATTTCCTAAAAAGTCCCTGTCCCTTTCTCCCAAGTTCTCTCCATCCCATTTGTGCGCTTCGAGCAGACAAACCGACATACCAAGAAGGGCAAAGCGTTAATTATACCCAGCGGGACGCGGGATAATGGAAGGAGAGGAGATCCCTGCGCCTCCGCCGCCGAGCTCCAGGGGAGCAGAATGTTGGGACTCCAGTGTCTGGTGCCTCAGCTGTTCCCTCCGGCTGAGCCTTTTGGGAAGCACAGCGAGGACTCGGCTCTGTCGGCCGCCGAAAACAAGACAAATATTGTAACAAAGACAATAGGAATAAAAAGAGGAATGCTACTCTGATTAGCCACGGTGACCATAAGGCGTTCCTTTCCTTCGCGCACATTCCTCAATGCGTTCCTCCAGCCAGTGGTGCGCAGCTGTGTTGTTGCATTGGTTTTATTTTTTATTTTTTTTTACTATAGGGTCCTGCTGTTTTCCGACCTGCTATACGTTCACAACCAGATGATCCACCAGAAGACAAGAGCGTAGATTACGCTGGCAGCATCACAAGCCATTAGGCCCCCGCTCTTCCCTTCTGCTATCTCTGTCTTTTCCATTATGGCTTCCTTTAGCCGCATGTTATGTCTGTGATTTATCACTGGGACTTTCTGAAGACGTAAAGGATGGAAAACGTTATCTGGTAGGATATTACTTTTATCGTAATCTGAACGGACCCTTAAACTCATCAAGCCCTCCAAAAGAATATCCCACTATAATTGGCGCACAGCTTCTTTTTTCCTTAATTGATCTTGATACATTAATCTGAATCATATAATGCACGGAAACATGCAGTGATCGTTACTGAAGGAAGACTAGATTAACTTTACCCATAGTTGACAAACTTTGGAGCAGAGTATGATGTGGCGGCCATAGTGATCCCCCGTGACAGCGGCTCCTTCCTGTCCCTACAGACCCCAGACATAACATTAACCTTCACCGCGGCCTAAAACAGATTGCTCTTTTCATGTACAAAGGCCATTCTTTCCTAAGAAAAGAGTATTTCATAACATTTTTAAAGTTACTTAATACTTTTCACCGGACTGATTATTATCCAATATCTGTTACAAAATGGAGGACGAATTTTGCAGGGAAGTTATCAAAGTTTTTGCAGCAGTTATCTAATGTCAAAAAGAGGATATTTGCCCCCCCAAAAGAGTAAAAATTACAACTTTTGTCCCTCTAGGGTTGATCTAAAAAAAATAAAAAAAATCGATGTAGCGTTACAGGATGGGAGTAGCCGCACACATTGCAGCTGAGAACCATTTCATTTTTATGGCGCAGAAACGTTCCAAACAAAAGCGCTACATTTATGGAGACGTGAACGCCTCTTGATAAATTTGGTGCAGCCTCATCCGGCCAGTCCTGATACATTAGATGGTGGTCCGCTATTCAGGATTAGGAAACACCAACATACAAGCTCTTCACTCTGGAAGACCCAGCACGCCGAGTGGATGTTTCATTTTACCTGGTGGGAGAAATTGAACACTTGGGTTCCAATTATGTCTTTCTTAATTTTGCACCAAACTAAATTAAAATGGGGGGCGCGATGTTTCAATATTTAGCGCAAATGTAAAGATTATTTTTTTTCTCTCGTTTGATACATTTGGACCCTTTCAATAAGCTATAAAATGTATGTTTGTTTTCAATTGTGCAAAACAAAATTGGATTCCACAAACTTCATTTTTCTGGCGTTAAAAAGCTTCAAGTTTTGGAACATGTAATATTTACACCTCTATTTGTGATTTTTTTTTTTTTTTTTTTTTTTCCACACTCAACACTTTTTCAAAAACGAAAAAAATGAGCAAAGCTTTGCAGAAAAGGCAGTGAGACGGAATTACTAGTGATGAGCGAGCGTGCTCGGATAAGGTGTTATCTCAGCATGCTCGGGGGCTAACCAAGTGTCTTCGGCGTGCTCGAATAATATGTTCGAGTCACCGAAGCTGCATGTCTCGTCTAACAAACAGGAAATTCCTGCATGTGTTGTGGCTGTCAAACAGTCACGAGATATGCAGCCGCAGGGACTCAAACATATTATTCGAGCACGCCGAATACACTCGGTTAGCACCCAAGCATGTGGATAACACTTTATCCGAGCACCCTCGCTCATCACTACTTACAAGATCTATAGAAAGGAGCTTGTAAGCGCTGAGCTCCTTGCCTAGCAGACCAGCCACCACTGATAGACTGCATGGTAAACTAAAGAGATAAGAATCCATCTAATTTTGAGATGAAAGAGGGATTTTAATAGGAGGTAAATTGTAAAGTTGCTTCTTTTTACAAACACTTTGCAATTTTACCAATCTATGACGGTGACACAACCCCTTTAATATAATTTACAATGCCCAAAGTAAGTGCATCCAATTATAGAAGAGGATGTCAAGCGGCACAACCAGTCGGTGAATTAAAAACATCTTTATTCTGTAACCTTTAAAACATATGGATCAATACAAAATATGATTTAAAAAAAAGCCTGCTGCATTTCTTGCTCAGAAACGCGTTAGTTTATTTCTTAGCATGTTTTGTATGGATCCACATGCTTTAATGGTTACAGAAGTTTTTGATTCACCGGCTGGTTGTGCTGCTTCACATCCTTGTCCTCTTCTACGATTTGCCGGTCGGATGTGTCACCCACCGATTTTGCGGTATCTCAGTTCCCTACATATATGTTATTTAAATGCATGTTTGCTTTTTACTAATTTAGTTACAGCAGGGTTTATGCTCATTTTGTTTCTTGTAGGTTCTGTCTGTTTTATGGCCAATGTGAAGATGCGTTTAGATGTTGCATGTACAACAAGTCAGACTCCAGCTCAATGTGTGTTTTTCTTGGATTTTTGCATTTTGTGCAAGTTAGAGCGTGGCCTCCCTTCCCTGAGCTGGACATTACTTCCCAAGGCTGAGGTGCCCAGATCTCGGGACCCAGTCCTTTGTCTGCCCTTATTCACACAGGTCACTTCTGACACATGGTAAGGTTTTAACATTAGACAGTGTAGGACCATCCCAAATAGGGTCACCTTGACGCTGGTGGAACGGCTTTTATGCTATTTTTGCATAAAAAACAGTGTATACTAAGAACTCGGTTTTATTTAAAGACATTACACAAAACAAAAAATGTATTTAAGCACTAACAGGCAGGAAATTACAACCTACCTGTCTGTTGTGCACGGCGCTGTTCTCCCCGGCACGGAGAGATCACAAACCGCTCCTGCCGGGGATTCAGCTGCCTCTGCTGACGCGATGGGCTGGGACTTACAAGGTCAGTCTGACTGACAGCCGTGTCCCCCAGTTAGGCAGTAGGGATCCAGCTGTCAATCAGAATGACATCTGATGTCCCGCCGGTCTACAGAGCGGAAAAGAAGCCTCCGCTCTGTAGACATGACGTCAGCAGAGGCTTCTGAATCCCCGGCAGGAGCGGTCTGTGACGGAGAAGAACAGCACCAGGCACAACAGGCAGGTTAGTTGCAATTACCTGCCTGTTCGTGCTTAGATACATTTTTTTTGTGTTTTTTTGCAAAGTTCGGGATATCCCCTTTAAATGTACTCTTGCTATTACTTATTTAGTTACAGTAGGGTATATGCTCATTTTGATTCTTGTAGGTTTTTTCCCTCACTCCTCAGTTTTCTATATGCAATTATATGTAAATGAGTCACTATATGACAAATATCACTATTTATATAGCAGGGCAAATGTTAATAATAACAATAATAATGATAATAATAATAACTAATAATGAGAGATAATTTTGCAGTAAAGTTTTCCCTTTTTTTCTGGGCATCCTCTCATCTACTAGGCAGCCCGCTTTGTTAGCGCTGGTATTAAGCCATCTCAGATAACTAATGTCTATAGAAACACATGGAAAGGAGATGTGCCAGCGTCCTGCCTACGAGCGATAATATCAGCTACGCGTGGGATGAAATGCAATGCCCGGGGTAACGTGAGGATGAAATGTAAGGAGGCTCTAAAGATCGTGGACTGCAACATCTGTCTCGGATTTTTATGTTACGTTTATTACCAGTGTCACAGCTTGTAAAGTATCTAGTAAAAGAAAGCGACAGAAGTGGGAGAAAAGCAGGGAAGGGGCTTGGAGGAAATCGGTAATATCCTCGGCTTTACTGTCCGTAAAGAGACTTTATCTACAGCTGGGACCATGTGCAAAAACTGGAGGGGAAAACTCCGGTACACTGTGAATTAGAAAAACTGTATGTCCGTAAACTGAACAAATCTGGAGAAAGTACCAATATAAATATTTAATATCAAATAGTCATATTAAAATGGGTTGTCAAATATTGTTTTATCCATCACCCATCCACAGCATAGGTAATACATTTCTGATCACTGGGGGTCTGACTGTTTGGACCCCACCCAGCATGAGAAGGGATAAAAGAAAATCCACTGTGAATAAAGCCTTAATGAGCATGTGCGACTTTCAGTAGGAGTGATGGATGCAAATGCTCGCAAACACCTCTTTCACAAAAGGGACTCTGGGTGCTCCATTCTCATGGTGACCTCAAGGGTCAGAGTCCCATTAATCATACATTGATCTATCCCATGGTTAGGTGCTGATATACATTGTTTATGGAACATCCCTTTTAATTGTCAGTATTAAATATTGTTCCCTTTTACTGCGGCTCCTTGCTGTTGATATTGACCACGTCCAGGTGAGAAATCCATGCTCTGATGAAATGATGATAAAAGATCCATAATACTTATAAAATCTCTACAGAGCATGGTATATAGGAAGTGAAAAATATGGCAGATTTATTAATGACTTGTGACCTCATTTTGCCAATTTTGGTGTTAAGTAAGCCAACCAAGAAGTGTCATAGGGTAGAGAGAAGTATCTGACATGCCAGCAAGATGTGACAAATTATCAGGGTACGTGCCGACGAACAGTAAACACTGCGGGTTGGACGCTGCGTACTTCAATAGATGGCAGCGCTTTGGACGTGACGAGCATGCGCTGCATCCAAAGCGCTGCCAGTTCTGGGTCGTTGGCACATGCCCTCACACAGTGTAATCTGTCTCTAGCAGTAGAGACACCAAGACAGAATACAGGAAGTGGGGACTGGTCTTTGTCTCACTACAGGAAGTGCTGACTGGTCTTTGTCTCACTACAGGAAGTGCTGACTGGTCTTTGTCTCAATACAGGAAGTGGGGACTGGTCTTTGTCTTACTACAGGAAGTGGGGACTGGTCTTTGTCTCACTACAGGAAGTGGGGACTGGTCTTTGTCTCACTACAGGAAGTGGGGACTGGTGGGGCAGGACTTTGTATCTCGATAGGAAGTGGAGACCGGTATTTGTCTATCAATGTGAAGTGTGTGTGGGACTTTGTCTTTTGACAGGAAGTGGGAATGGATCTTTATCTATCAACAGGAAGTGTGGGTGGGTTTTTGTCTCTTGACAGGAAGTTGGGGAGGGTATTTATCTTTCTACAGGAAGTGGGAACAGGTTTTTGTCTTTCTACAGGAAGTGTGGGTGGGTTTTTGTCTCTCAACAGGAAATGTGGGTCTTTGAATATCTACAGTTTGTGGCGGCAGGCCTTTGTCTCCTTACAGGAAATGGGGGAGGGTCTTTGTCTCCTGACAGGAAGTGGGGAATGGTCTTTGTGTCCTGACAGGAAATGGGGGTGAGTCTTTGTCTTTTTACAGGAAATGGGGGGGGGCTTTGTTTTTCTACACTGTATAGGGTCAGACTTTGTCAGTTCCTGATCAAAGAAGAGGAGGGTCTTTTTTCATTTTACAGGAAGTGAGGGTGGATCTTTGTCTCTCAACAGGAAGTGTGGGTCTTTGTCTATCTACAGGATGTGGTGGCGGGCCTTTGTCTCCTGACAGGAAATGGGGGCGAGTCTTTGTCTTTTTACAGGAAGTGGGGAGTGGGCCTTTGTATTTCTACACTATATAGGGTCAGACTCTGTCAGTTCCTGATCTCCTAAGAGAGAGGTGGATTTTCAGTTAAAGACAAAAGAAAAGATATTGGACAATGCCAGACGACATGTATTCTGGGAAATTAGGTAAAGGAAGTCTCCACACTTATAGTACTGGCAGAATACTGATGAAGCGGAATCTCCCAGTCAAAAGAGGTGCCATGGTCAATTACAGATCACGAGAATCAGGAATTTTTCCTGCACGTAGTAGATTGATATATCCACCAAAATAAGTTTCAGCTCAAGCGCATCGAGGTCCGTGGCTTTTCTACAGGTATTATGTGAAAAGATAGGAAGCAGAAGACAAGCTAACACACAGCTATGGCCATTGTCAATGTCATTAAATGTATATTTTTCAATGCAAATCATTACCTATCTGCCAAGACTTTTTTTTTGGAGAGAGCTAGAAGCTGACTCACACGGTGTATGACTCAGGACTATACAAGCACGTCTTAACTAAAGTCTTCACATATAAATAAAATTATTTTCTTTATGTAAAAAAAAAAAAAAAAAACCTCAAATCCCCAAAAGATACAATAATGCAGAGAACGTGGGAAGATGAAGAGAAAAACATTGACATCTGATATTTATAAATGGCAGGCCCGGAGATCTGTTGCTCGGAGCGGCAGACCCGCCATACAGCGTTACATGATAAATATATGCAAATGTCTCTTATTTACTACGGATGTCAGCTTAGAGGGCGGGCTGAGCCAGATTTAACATTCCTTCACTGTTGTTTTTTTCCTGTTGCAATTGGATTAATTATGGTGTTTAGGAGAGATCAAAACAGGCAGAAAGTGACAGCAGAGCCCTGCGATTTCTAAAGACCCGGCCGTCATTGAGCAGCTCAAAGCCGGTGGAGAATGGCTGGGGAACAATGTGGGAGGGCTGCGAAGATCGCGCTTTCTCCAAATCACTAATGTCGCTGACTTGGTTTTGTATCAGGGTAGATCCGAGATACATTTACATAGTCGGAGGCTTGAATGAACATCTCACGTTGGGTCTTTCCAGAAGACACAAAAAGATACAAGGAAAGGAAGCAAGAAGAGACCGACCACACATAGGAAGGAGCGGAACCTAAAGCCATACTTACATTGTAACCAGTCCATTCCGGCATTCCTAATTCTACTTATGAAGTCGACGTTACGTTTGTTGCCAAAATTTACAACTAGGACACATATCCTTGAGAATAGAAAATATTTGCCCAATTAGAGACATTCTGTAGATCTTTGAGCCAAGACTTATTGTAATGGATGCAATACAATATTTAAAGGGTTATTCTCAGCTTTATGGATTAATATATTTGCGGATAGTCCTTGAAAAAACAAGCACTTTTGCAATTTACTGCACGTAAAAATTTGCAGCCGTTTTCGAGATATTAACACTTTTCTTTAGTTTACAGCTAGTTGTCTTCGGAAACCCACCACTGCTGCTGTCTAGCTTGTAAGCGCTGTTCTGAAAATGGCTGGCATTAGAAGTTAACAGCACGCTTCAGGGATCCAAGTCAAGCGCTTACAAGATTAAAAGAAAAGAGCTTGTAAGCACTGTGAATGTTCTATTTGTCTAGCAGAAGTGGTTGGTTTCCAAGACAACGAGTTGTTAAAAAACACAAAAAAGTGCTAATATCTCAAAATCGGCTGAAAATTTTAACAAGATGTAAATTGTAAAATTACTTGTCTTTACAAGAACTATCCGACAACACCAAGTTATGAAGATGGAAATAATCCCTTGAAGAGGATTTATTTGATATTGACAGCCTAGCCTTAGGATATCAGATCGTGGAGGGTTTCCAGGCACCCAAAATGGTCAGATGATTTAAGGCTAGTCTAAGTCATGGTTTAACAGTTACAGCTCTGTAAATTTTGTAGTGATTGAGTCTGGTCCTGAAGCTCAGTCCTTTATTCACCTGAGTCTGGTCCTGAAGCTCAGTTCTTTATTCACCTGAGTCTGGTCCTGAAGCTCAGTCCTTTATTCACCTGAGTCTGGTCCTGAAGCTCAGTTCTTTATTCACCCGAGTCTGGTCCTGAAGCTCAGTTCTTTATTCACCTGAGTCTGGTCCTGAAGCTCAGTCCTTTATTCCCATGAATCTGGTCCTGAAGATCAGTCCTTTATTCTCCTGAGTCTGGTCTTGGAGCTCAGTCCTTTATTCACCTGAGTCTTGTCCTGAAGCGCAGTCCTTTATTCACCTGAGTCTGGTCCTGAAGCTCCGTCCCTTATTCACCTGAGTCTGGTCCTGAAGCTTAGTCCTTTTTTCACGTGAGTCTGGTCCTGAAGCTCAGTCCCTTTTTCACCTGAGTCTGGTCCTGAAGCTCAGTCCTTTATTCACCTGAATCTGGTCCTGAAGCTCAGACCTTTATTCTCCTGAGTCTGGTCTTGGAGCTCAGTCCTTTATTCACCTGAGTCTTGTCCTGAAGCGCAGTCCCTTATTCACCTGAGTCTGGTCCTGAAGCTTAGTCCTTTTTTCACGTGAGTCTGGTCCTGAAGCTCAGTCCCTTTTTCACCTGAGTCTGGTCCTGAAGCTCAGTCCTTTATTCCCATGAATCTGGTCCTGAAGATCAGTCCTTTATTCTCCTGAGTCTGGTCTTGGAGCTCAGTCCTTTATTCACCTGAGTCTTGTCCTGAAGCGCAGTCCTTTATTCACCTGAGTCTGGTCCTGAAGCTCCGTCCCTTATTCACCTGAGTCTGGTCCTGAAGCTTAGTCCTTTTTTCACGTGAGTCTGGTCCTGAAGCTCAGTCCCTTTTTCACCTGAGTCTGGTCCTGAAGCTCAGTCCTTTATTCACCTGAATCTGGTCCTGAAGCTCAGACCTTTATTCTCCTGAGTCTGGTCTTGGAGCTCAGTCCTTTATTCACCTGAGTCTTGTCCTGAAGCGCAGTCCTTTATTCACCTGAGTCTGGTCCTGAAGCTCCGTCCCTTATTCACCTGAGTCTGGTCCTGAAGCTTAGTCCTTTTTTCACGTGAGTCTGGTCCTGAAGCTCAGTCCCTTTTTCACCTGAGTCTGGTCCTGAAGCTCAGTCCTTTATTCACCTGAGTCTGGTCCTGAAGCTCAGTCCTTTATTCACCTGAGTCTGGTTCTGAAGCTCAGTCCTCTATTCACCTAAATGGAAAAGAGCTGCAGGACCAGACTCAATCAGTACAAAATGTACAGAGCTGTGACTGGTAAACCATGGATGGGACACAGCAAAATCCAGAACACCACAAACACAATGGATGAAGTGAGAGCTGCTAAGGATACGCTATTAGACTGGAAAGAGCCCATATATTGACAGGAGCCCTTTTCTGTCTGTGTTCGCCAGTGCACACATGCATATGACATACAGCCATGTGTAATAACAGCTTAAACTTCTCTCATATACAGCAGTACAACCTGGGGCTCACTGTTAGTGTTTCTGCCTAAATAACACAGGTCCTGATTTTGAATCCTGGAGAAAACTAACAAGCAAGAAGAAGATGAAAAGCAATAAAATACATAAAATGAGGAAGACTGAGCATAGATATGAGGCCACAAACTACACAGGGCTCCTAATAACCAGGGAGCAGCAGTGCCAACAAACAGATTGTCCCACATCCGATCCGATAAGGGGTCCGCTATCATCTCCAAAGCAGGTGCAAATGAGCATTGTGATGACCTATTGGCCTGCAAAATATAGGGTCTCTTCCGTCTGCGCATTATATTATCATGTAAGTTTACAAGAGAGTGAAAAATGGAGAACACATGGGGATCCTGGTAGTCATAGATACAATTAAATACGGTGATCACTATCGCAGGGGGTCAGAGACGCTGGCCACGTGCCCCTATTCCCAGTGCTTGTAAGGTCATAATTGTTCACTTAGTGCCATGGTTGGTGGGTCCACAGCTCCAGGACCATCTCATCGCATCATCACTCACAAATGATCACCTGTCATTGTCACACGGCGCCATCATAGGAGGAAGTGGGATTAAAAAAATACAATAGTTAGGAAATCCACCAATATAAATCTCCATGAAAGGTTCATCCGAATGAGACAAAACACCATAATAAGGGAGGTGAAGGACAAACGCTGATCGTTCATCATCACTATATTATTATTCCAATAACACAGTGACAATCCCGGCACCGGATTGCAGGTGATACGTTGGCGCATCGTAAGACCCCAATGACAGGTGCGGGCAGGCCGAGGATTTATGGAAGGAGCGGGGAGAAGGGTCTCCTGTACGCATGATACATTGTCTACTGTTCCAATACTAACTCCATATCGCCATTTACTCCTGTTACTAATCAGTCCAGAATAATGTATCCATCACAATTCTAGATCCTTCACAGGTAAATATCACAAAACTACAGTGATCAGAAAACACATGGCGAAGAGCATGTGGACCACCCTCAAAATGGCTCGGCAGAGGAAATGCCCCATGAGAATGGACCCGCATCATAAAAAATGCATAAAATCAAGCACCGTGCAATCTTCACAAAGGTTCACATCCATTTCTGCAAGTCATCCTGTGTGCACAATGTCAGGCGGCAGCTGCGAAAGCCAATGGAAATAAGTTCTCTGGTCCGACATGTCATTAGCCGTCCTGCCGATTTGGGCATCAGTGAAGCAAAATTAACATTTCCTACCCTGAAATCCAATGTATAGCTTGGTAAAGAAGGACCCGAGGGGGAATCATTTAAAGAGTAACTCATTTTTTTTCCTCTTAATTTAATTATTTATCAGCCTTTGCAAAGTTTGGATAGATAGATAGATAGATAGATAGATAGATAGATAGATAGATAGATAGATAGATAGATAGATAGATAGATAGATAGATACAAAATTCATCCATATCATTATTTTGCCGCGGTGCTGTTTTAATTGCCTGATTCAAGCTCCCTAGGAATCTGCTTTCTACTGCAGATCAACAAAAATTCCATTATTTAAAACATTGTGCACCAGACGTTTTCTGTCTGAGACTCAAGGATAAAGGCTCAGACAGGCAAAGTCCCACACTCCATTGTAAATGGAGGACTTATTGTTGCTTAGCAGCAGTTCAAAGCAGATTCTAAAGGAGCATGAACTGGGCAGATAAAACAGCACCGCCCCATAATGGTTGGAAGAAAAGGAGGCAATATATAGAAATTAAATATATTCCAAATGTTCGTTATTTTTCAAAGGCTGATCAATAATTGAATGAAAGAATTAGTAAATTACTCTTTAATGTGGGTTTTCCGTATCTCATCACAAGACTAATACAGAAACACAGAGGTAGATCCAAGTGTATATCAATGGCCGTGGATTGGAAAAACGAAGGGCAACAGAATTTCAGAAACATATTAGAAATCACCAGCAATTTATTGATCGGTTTATGCTTTTATCTTCTGTTTTGTACTTTTTCAAAATTGGTGTCTCCATTCCCCAAAAATATTGACAGATAAAAAATCACATAAAGGAGGCGGAATGTTTGCACTTTTTATAGCTGTCATGTGCAGTGATGTAATGGAGGTACTCACAGCCGGGAGAGCGCCTGGTTGTTCTGGAATAGCAGCTCAGGCAGCGTGTGCAGCTGGTTCCGGTTAAGGCGCCTGAAAGTAAAAGGAGGGAAGCAAAAAACAGGCTATCAGATGCCATTTTATACAGTTTGCTTACAATATGGCTGCACTAATCCCAGGACCACAATGTAACTGTCCCCTGAACATCACAAAGCCGCCCGACACACAGCGACATCCCTGCAGGCAGCGCGATCATATCCACAGGCGGCCCAGGATATATTACACACACCTGTCCTGATGGGTATATATCACCAGGAGGGGCGATCCTCAGTGACGGCCGCGGGGCCAGAAATGCTGGAGAAAGGCTCCGTCACTCCGAGCCAAAACATTACTCTACACATCGGGCAAAAGAAGCCAGTGACAGCGATGACTCACAAGGATTGGCTGCAGTGGTGACTATTTCTATAACATGAGGACATTCAAGTCAATATCTGGAGTTTTACACCCATTAATCCTGATACTATCTATCTATCTATGTATCTATCTATTATCTATCTCTTATCTATCTATTATCTATTATCTATGTATCTATTTATTATCTATCTCTATTATCTATCTATCTATCTATCTCTTATCTAACTATCATCTATCTACAGTTGTGGCCAAAAGTATTGACACCCCTGCAATTCTGTCAGATAATACTCAGTTTCTTCCTGAAAATGATTGCAAACACAAATTCTTTGGTATTATTATCTTCATTTAATTTGTCTTAAATGAAAAAACACAAAAATAATTGTCCTAAAGCCAAATTGGATATAATTCCACACCAAACATAAAAAAGGGGGTGGACAAAAGTATTGGCACTGTTCAATAAATCATGTGATGCTTCTCTAATTAGTGTAATTAACAGCACCTGTAACTTACCTGTGGCACCTAACAGGTGTTGGCAATAACTAAATCACACTTGCAGCCAGTTGACATGGATTAAAGTTGACTCAACCTCTGTCCTGTGTCCTTGTGTGTACCACATTGAGCATGGAGAAAAGAAAGAAGACCAAAGAACTGTCTGAGGACTTGAGAAACCATATTGTGAGGAAGCATGAGCAATCTCAAGGCTACAAGTCCATCTCCAAAGACCTGAATGTTCCTGTGTCTACCGTGCGCAGTGTCATCAAGAAGTGTAAAGCCCATGGCACTGTGGCTAACCTCCCTAGATGTGGACGGAAAAGAAAAATTGACAAGAGATTTCAACGCAAGATTGTGCGGATGTTGGATAAAGAACCTCGACTAACATCCAAACAAGTTCAAGCTGCCCTGCAGTCCGAGGGTACAACAGTGTCAACCCATACTATCCGTTGGCGTCTGAATGAAAAGGGACTGTATGGTAGGAGACCCAGGAAAACCCCACTTCTTACCCCGAGACATAAAAAAGCCAGGCTGGAGTTTGCCAAAATTAACCTGAAAAAGCCTAAAACATTTTAGAAGAATGTTCTCTGGTCAGATGAGACAAAAGTAGAGCTTTTTGGGCAAAGGCATCAACATAGAGTTTACAGGAGAAAAAAAGAGGCATTCAAAGAAAAGAACACGGTCCCTACAGTCAAACATGGCGGAGGTTCCCTGATGTTTTGGGGTTGCTTTGCTGCCTCTGGCACTGGACTGCTTGACCGTGTGCATGGCATTATGAAGTCTGAAAACTACCAACAAATTTTGCAGCATAATGTAGGGCCCAGTGTGAGAAAGCTGGGTCTCCCTCAGAGGTCATGGGTCTTCCAGCAGGACAATGACCCAAAACACACTTCAAAAAGCACTAGAACATGGTTTGAGAGAAAGCACTGGAGACTTCTAAGGTGGCTAGCAATGAGTCCAGACCTGAATCCATAGAACACCTGTGGAGAGATCTAAAAATGGCAGTTTGGAGAAGGCACCCTTCAAATATCAGGGACCTGGAGCAGTTTGCCAAAGAAGAATGGTCTAAAATCCCAGCAGAGCATTGGAAGAAACTCATTGATGGTTACCGGAAGCGGTTGGTCGCAATTATTTTGGATAAAGGTTGTGCAACCAAGTATTAGGCCGAGGGTGCCAATACTTTTGTCTGGCCCATTTTTGGAGTTTTGTGTGAAATGATCAATGTTTTGCTTTTTGCTTCATTCTCTTTTGTGTTTTTTTCATTTAAGACAAATTAAATGAAGATAATACCAAAGAATTTGTGTTAGCAATCATTGTCAGGAAGAAACCGAGAATTATCTGACAGAATTGCAGGGGTATCAATACTTTTGGCCACAACTGTAATATCTATCTATCTATCTCTTATCTAACTATCATCTATCTATTATCTATCTCTCTCTATTATCTATCCATCTAGCGGTCTGTCTGTTGCCCTGGCAGTGTGCCTGTGTCTCTCATGTGCCCTTCTTGTATCCCAGTCCTTTTTCCCACATTTCCCTCCTATTCGGACAGTGCATCTCATGTTCTGTGACTAATACAATAGCAGGAATGACTTGTGACGTCCACGTGTCCGTGCTGTTACCTGGCGGCACAGCAGCATCTTGCAGACAGACGCGCCATGTCCATCAGGATGACAGGGAACCTTCTGTAACTTCTGTCGTTACATTATTAATATGAAAAGAGCTTTGTGTGGGGAAATCAATGTGGCAAATGCTAAATGCAGAAAATGTAACAGGGATAACACAGATCATGTGAAACTCCCAACACCAGCAGTATGTGAGAATATGCTGAGCGCTGTAGCTGCACATGAGCTGGAGTGCCGCAGGTCAGTAGTGACCCCATACACCGGACATGAGACTCTGGAGGTGCACAGTGCCCGCTCCTCCCATACCCGTATCTGTATTATTTGGTGCCCATGGGATGGACGGTGGAATAATACGAGATGTGTAGATCTGCAGCGGTCTGTGACATGACAGGCAGTGAAGATAATGGTGTGCGAGCACTCACAGCCTCTCCAGCTCCTTCATGTCGTCAAAAGCTCCGCGCTCCACGCTGCTAATCTGATTCTCCATCAGCTGCCTGAAAAACAAAACACAAGAACCTGGAATGAATTCCTGCAGCCAGAACACATATCATACATCGTCCTTCCCGGACACGTTGTGGTCGCCTACGTGTAAATGTGAGCAGGTACAACACATATAGACTATGCTTAGAAAAATGAGGTTTCCATCTATAAATGTGCTCCTTGTTGTGGCTGGTGGTCACACATTGCAGCAGGAGAGGCTGTGACTGGTCAACAATAAATGGCACCTTGTCGTGGCTGGTGGGCTCTCATGAATTCTCCAATTTATTTATTTATTTTTTTAAGTACAGTCTACATGGCAGTAATGCAATTCATATATTCATTGCTTGCATATATCTTGGCACCCACAATGGCTGCTGCATTTTTTTTTGTAAGTTACAGACCAGTGACCCCAAGAGCTGACAATCATCTGTATTGAGGGCTCAGTCGATATGAAGTCAATGAAGCATACAATCAATCCTGTAATCTGATAGCTTATGCTTGCTGGAAATTTGCACAAAATTTCAGCCTAATTTTAGCGCACCGTGTAATATTGTAAGGCCACATTAGGGTTGAGCGAAACAGATCGGACATTTTCAAAAATCGGCGACTTTCAGCAAAGTCGGGTTTCATGAAACCCGACCCGATCCCACTGTGGGATCGGCCATGCGGTCGGCGATCTTTGCGCCAAAGTCGTGTTTCATATGACGCTTTTCCCGCCTTTTTTCAGCCAATGAAGGAGTGTGGGCAGCGTGATGACATAGGTTCCGGCTTGCTTTTTGTGGTGTCACAGGGGGTAAAACCGCCATATTACCGTTTGGGATGCAGGGAATGAGGAGGAGGAGGACGACGAGGAGGACGACGAGGACGAGGAGGAGGAGGAGGAAAAAAAAATATCCCCATTGACTTGCATTGGGTTTCGTGTTTCGGTCGGCCCCCCCGACTTTTCACAATAATCGGCCGATTTCACACGATCCTACTTTTGAGAAAGTCGGGTTTCACGAAACCCGACTCGATCCTAAAAAAGTAAAAGTCGCTCAACCCTAGGCCACATCTCTTTCCTATCAATTTACCCTCATTTTTTTTTATTGAGACCATTCCCCTCGTCAGTGCACAAAGTGTCTAAAATTCAAACTTTTTTTTTGGCACCACAGCACGTTACGGTTACTATTGCTTTCGCTGCAATTATTCTGTGCGTTGTGTTCTTCCCACCAAATTTATTAAATACATTTTTTTATCACTTTTCGTCTCTTCCAACAAATTTCTATTTTGGCAGTCAAAGTGGATATGGTTTAACGCTCCAAATATTATTTTAGGTTAAAAAAAAAGTTGCAAAAAAAAAAAAAAAGTTGCAAACCCGTTCCAGAAGAAGTAAAAATTTGAGTACAGTTCTAGACTGAATTATTTTAGTGATGCTCCAAATTTAGCAAATCTTGCACGAGATTTTGTAAAACTGGTGCAGAATCGGATTACTTTGCACTTATCTATAGGTATTCTAGATGGAGTTTGAAAAAGCTCCATATTTCGGAGATACTTCCATATTTTGGCATCTGATGGAACATGTCTGACGGCCCAATTATAAGACTTGGGAGGACAGAACAGACATCTGGTGCAGGACAAGATCAGACTTGAGTGCTGCCAACTTGGAGAACAAAATCGGTCAACAAATGGCAACACGTCACCAATCCAAACATTTCTGCTCTTCCTTTATTTTTACTTTTCAGGACAGAAATTGGAGGCATAAGGGGGTCCGATAAACCCCCACAAAAGTCTCCGGTTTCCATATTACAGGTCCCTTTCGGATGACGTTTTCTACATGAGTCCGGTGGTCTTTCGTTATTATTATCTCCCGCAGATCAGAGCAGGATTGTGTTATAGATGTAAATGAGCACACAATGTATCCTCCAGGGTGAAACATTGTATCCCACCCATAACAGGAAGATATGTAACCTCTGCAACCGGGAGCGTGACCCAATGGACCCATAAGTGCAGGGGGCGTTGAAAGTGATCCCCCCGCCGCCCTCCAGAGAACCAACGTGCGGCTCATTTACACCATTTTCGAGAACTCTCCTGTTTTCTCATAATTGCTGGACGATTATATTATGTAACAAGCCATAATTGCATCATATATCTACACGCGGGGGTCTTCTGCGAGCATCATGTTACTAATACATCCGGTGCAAGAAGATCTGGGTCTGCACACAACAGCGACGTACGTCATCATATATCACCCGTATTTCAAGAAAAGCGCCATTTAAGGAATCGCGAGGATTCGGCTACTATATTCGTAGTGTGCGGTGGTGACACTGGAGGAACGGACCCTGGAGGGGGTGAAATATAACAATGGTGGCCATTTTTAGATGTTATATTCAGGGAGGTGCATAGTTTGCATTAAGCCGTCTGGTATTTCCTCCCCTGAGATCAGTATTAGTAGCGGTACCATAGGACGAGCAGACAATGGAAAATTGCGAATATTCTCATATTTATTAACTCCATAAATGGGACCTGCGGTGTCCGGTGTGTGGTCACATAGTCAATAGCAGGCTGGTAATGACGTGGCCATGGGGGAGACAGGGGTATTTCCACACTATAAAATAATGCCTTAGTGATCATGGGGGTCCGACCTAGGAGACCTCCACCGATCCGGAGAATGAAACCCCCCCAGAGCGGATTTTAGCGCTACGTCACAAGGGTATCCTGCACAGATCCATTCCAGGGACGGGGGTCACGCTGCAGGTCCCTGCACAGGAGGGTGACCACGACGCCACTGTGCAGGGAAAACCTGAAAGGAGACACAGGGGACCATAAAGCTACGGAACATTAAGATGACGTCCGCTTTCCTCATTTATTTTTTCCAAGGACCAAGTGAAACTCTGACGACACTCAGATGAAAGGGGCTTATGAAATTCAGGCCATTTTTGCGCACAAGAAAAATCATTGACGGCCTCAGTAGGGATCGGTGGGAATCCCGAAGGTTGGACCCTCGTCAACAGTTAAATAACGGCATAGGAATTCAGTACTGATTAACCTCTAAGGCTCTGCTCACAATCGGGATCTGATTGGAAAGGATCCTCTGGCAAAAAAAAAAAAAAGATGTAAAAAAAAAAAAAAACAGAAACAAAAATCTAAGTTTTTAAACAGCTCTTTTACTAACTGAAACACTTTTTTCCATTTGCTTCTATTTTTGCTGGTTTTTTTAACAGATCCATTCATTCTCCACGCGCCTCCAATGTCCCAGACGTGCAAAATCATTAAAAATTGGATCTGTCAAGCAGATTACATCATGATCTGTTAAGAGCCGTTTCCTACAGACTTTAAGTTGGAAAAAAAGCAACTTAAGTCTCTGTTTAAAAAAAAAAAAAAAAAAGCAGACTTTGTGAAAAATCAGATCGTTGATGGAAAGGGGGCAAAAAGCTAAAATTTACGAAAAAAACGACATTCAAATAAATGGGTCCTGTAACTAAATGTTTTTTTTTTTCCATTTTTATGGTGTTGAATGGATGATAACGAGGCCTCTGTACATCCGCTGTGGCTGCAATGTGTCCAGTGTGACAACGGAGAACGTAACTGTACGTGATACAAAGTCATAGACAATGATAAGAGCAGAATCTTACAAGACTCGCAGCTGCTTCAGTCCAGAGAAGTCGTTCTTCGTAATACGGGTGACGTTGTTTCCATTCAGTTCTCTGCAGAAAAAAAAAGAAACATAATAAATACACGAGTGTAATCATCTCCCTTCACATTTATAGCGATAACCTACGTAATGCCAGGATTCCTGCAGCAAACACAGGTCCATAATGTAACCAGTAAGAGGTGATGAAGGATGATGAGTAAAACTGCACCCCCCAGCGATGGACGGATGCCCCCATTATTTACAGTCACTCTACTTTTTGTAACCACTTCATTTATAGCAGAAACTAAGGCGGCTCCTATGTGTCCATAGTACTGCAGAATAGTGAGTGCAGCTCTGGGGTATAATACAGGATGTAACTCAGGATCAGTAATGTAATGTATGTACACAGTGACTGCACCAGCAGAATAGTGAGTGCAGCTCTGGAGTATAATACAGGATGTAACTCAGGATCAGTAATGTAATGTATGTACACAGTGACTGCACCAGCAGAATAGTGAGTGAAGCCCTGGAGTATAATACAGGATGTAACTCAGGATCAGTAATGTAATGTATGTACACAGTGACTGCACCAGCAGAATAGTGAGTGCAGCTCTGGGGTATAATAAAGGATGTAACTCAGGATCAGTAATGTATGTACACAGCGACTGCACCAGCAGAATAGTGAGTGCAGCTCTGGAGCATAATACAGGATGTAACTCAGGATCAGTAATGTAATGTATGTCCACAGTGACTGCACCAGCAGAATAGTGAGTGCAGCTCTGGGGTATAATACAGGATGTAACTCAGGATCAGTAATGTAATGTATATACACAGTGACTCCACCAGCAGAATAGTGAGTGCAGCTCTGGGGTATAATACAGGAGGTAACTCAGGATCAGTAATGTAATATATGTACACAGCGACTGCACCAGCAGAATAGTGAGTGCAGCTCTGGGGTATAATACAGGATATAACTCAGGATCAGTAATGTAATGTATATACACAGTGACTGCACCAGCAGAATAGTGAGTGCAGCTCTGGGGTATAATACAGGATGTAACTCAGGATCAGTAATGTAATGTATGTACACAGTGACTGCACCAGCAGAATAGTGAGTGCAGCTCTGGGGTATAATACAGGATGTAACTCAGGATCAGTAATGTAATGTATGTACACAGTGACTGTACCAGCAGAATAGTGAGTGCAGCTCTGGGGTATAATACAGGATGTAACTCAGGATCAGTAATGTAATGTATGTACACAGTGACTGCACCAGCAGAATAGTGAGTGCAGCTCTGGGGTATAATACAGGATGTAACTCAGGATCAGTAATGTAATGTATGTACACAGTGACTGCACCAGCAGAATAGTGAGTGCAGCTCTGGGGTATAATACAGGATGTAACTCAGGATCAGTAATGTAATGTATGTACACAGTGACTGTACCAGCAGAATAGTGAGTGCAGCTCTGGGGTATAATACAGGATGTAACTCAGGATCAGTAATGTAATGTATGTACACAGTGACTGCACCAGCAGAATAGTGAGTGCAGCTCTGGGGTATAATACAGGATGTAACTCAGGATCAGTAATGTAATGTATGTACACAGTGACTGCACCAGCAGAATAGTGAGTGCAGCTCTGGAGTATAATACAGGATGTAACTCAGGATCAGTAATGTAATGTATGGACACAGTGACTGCACCAGCAGAATAGTGAGTGCAGCTCTGGGGTATAATACAGGATGTAACTCAGGATCAGTAATGTAATGTATGTACACAGTGACTGCACCAGCAGAATAGTGAGTGCAGCTCTGGGGTATAATAAAGGATGTAACTCAGGATCAGTAATGTATGTACACAGCGACTGCACCAGCAGAATAGTGAGTGCAGCTCTGGAGTATAATACAGGATGTAACTCAGGATCAGTAATGTAATGTATGTCCACAGTGACTGCACCAGCAGAATAGTGAGTGCAGCTCTGGGGTATAATACAGGATGTAACTCAGGATCACTAATGTAATGTATATACACAGTGACTCCACCAGCAGAATAGTGAGTGCAGCTCTGGGGTATAATACAGGAGGTAACTCAGGATCAGTAATGTAATGTATGTCCACAGTGACTGCACCAGCAGAATAGTGAGTGCAGCTCTGGGGTATAATACAGGATATAACTCAGGATCAGTAATGTAATGTATGTCCACAGTGACTGCACCAGCAGAATAGTGAGTGCAGCTCTGGGGTATAATACAGGATGTAACTCAGGATCACTAATGTAATGTATATACACAGTGACTCCACCAGCAGAATAGTGAGTGCAGCTCTGGGGTATAATACAGGAGGTAAGTCAGGATCAGTAATGTAATATATGTACACAGCGACTGCACCAGCAGAATAGTGAGTGCAGCTCTGGGGTATAATACAGGATATAACTCAGGATCAGTAATGTAATGTATATACACAGTGACTGCACCAGCAGAATAGTGAGTGCAGCTCTGGGGTATAATAAAGGATGTAACTCAGGATCGGTAATGTAATGTATGTACACAGTGACTGCACCAGCAGAATAGTGAGTGCAGCTCTGGAGTATAATACAGGATGTAACTCAGGATCAGTAATGTAATGTATGTACACAGTGACTGCACCAGCAGAATAGTGAGTGAAGCCCTGGAGTATAATACAGGATGTAACTCAGGATCAGTAATGTAATGTATGTACACAGTGACTGCACCAGCAGAATAGTGAGTGCAGCTCTGGGGTATAATAAAGGATGTAACTCAGGATCAGTAATGTATGTACACAGCGACTGCACCAGCAGAATAGTGAGTGCAGCTCTGGAGCATAATACAGGATGTAACTCAGGATCAGTAATGTAATGTATGTCCACAGTGACTGCACCAGCAGAATAGTGAGTGCAGCTCTGGGGTATAATACAGGATGTAACTCAGGATCAGTAATGTAATGTATATACACAGTGACTCCACCAGCAGAATAGTGAGTGCAGCTCTGGGGTATAATACAGGAGGTAACTCAGGATCAGTAATGTAATATATGTACACAGCGACTGCACCAGCAGAATAGTGAGTGCAGCTCTGGGGTATAATACAGGATATAACTCAGGATCAGTAATGTAATGTATATACACAGTGACTGCACCAGCAGAATAGTGAGTGCAGCTCTGGGGTATAATACAGGATGTAACTCAGGATCAGTAATGTAATGTATGTACACAGTGACTGCACCAGCAGAATAGTGAGTGCAGCTCTGGGGTATAATACAGGATGTAACTCAGGATCAGTAATGTAATGTATGTACACAGTGACTGTACCAGCAGAATAGTGAGTGCAGCTCTGGGGTATAATACAGGATGTAACTCAGGATCAGTAATGTAATGTATGTACACAGTGACTGCACCAGCAGAATAGTGAGTGCAGCTCTGGGGTATAATACAGGATGTAACTCAGGATCAGTAATGTAATGTATGTACACAGTGACTGCACCAGCAGAATAGTGAGTGCAGCTCTGGGGTATAATACAGGATGTAACTCAGGATCAGTAATGTAATGTATGTACACAGTGACTGTACCAGCAGAATAGTGAGTGCAGCTCTGGGGTATAATACAGGATGTAACTCAGGATCAGTAATGTAATGTATGTACACAGTGACTGCACCAGCAGAATAGTGAGTGCAGCTCTGGGGTATAATACAGGATGTAACTCAGGATCAGTAATGTAATGTATGTACACAGTGACTGCACCAGCAGAATAGTGAGTGCAGCTCTGGAGTATAATACAGGATGTAACTCAGGATCAGTAATGTAATGTATGGACACAGTGACTGCACCAGCAGAATAGTGAGTGCAGCTCTGGGGTATAATACAGGATGTAACTCAGGATCAGTAATGTAATGTATGTACACAGTGACTGCACCAGCAGAATAGTGAGTGCAGCTCTGGGGTATAATAAAGGATGTAACTCAGGATCAGTAATGTATGTACACAGCGACTGCACCAGCAGAATAGTGAGTGCAGCTCTGGAGTATAATACAGGATGTAACTCAGGATCAGTAATGTAATGTATGTCCACAGTGACTGCACCAGCAGAATAGTGAGTGCAGCTCTGGGGTATAATACAGGATGTAACTCAGGATCACTAATGTAATGTATATACACAGTGACTCCACCAGCAGAATAGTGAGTGCAGCTCTGGGGTATAATACAGGAGGTAACTCAGGATCAGTAATGTAATGTATGTCCACAGTGACTGCACCAGCAGAATAGTGAGTGCAGCTCTGGGGTATAATACAGGATATAACTCAGGATCAGTAATGTAATGTATGTCCACAGTGACTGCACCAGCAGAATAGTGAGTGCAGCTCTGGGGTATAATACAGGATGTAACTCAGGATCACTAATGTAATGTATATACACAGTGACTCCACCAGCAGAATAGTGAGTGCAGCTCTGGGGTATAATACAGGAGGTAAGTCAGGATCAGTAATGTAATATATGTACACAGTGACTGCACCAGCAGAATAGTGAGTGCAGCTCTGGGGTATAATACAGGATATAACTCAGGATCAGTAATGTAATGTATATACACAGTGACTGCACCAGCAGAATAGTGAGTGCAGCTCTGGGGTATAATAAAGGATGTAACTCAGGATCGGTAATGTAATGTATGTACACAGTGACTGCACCAGCAGAATAGTGAGTGCAGCTCTGGAGTATAATACAGGATGTAACTCAGTCATGTAATATAATGTATTTATAAAGTTGCTGTATTTTTCATGTTGATATAAGAGTAAACCCCTGAAACACTGGCAATCTTCTTATATAACAGTGAAAACCACGTTGCATCGTTCACAGCTGCTGAATCATATTTTGGATATCTGGAGGAGACGTCCCACATTCCCAGTGAAATCCCATATAAGCAGCACTTTGAGGTCGGGTTTCACAGGTGAAAGGTCAGAAGCAGCAGACGATGAGAGACAATTATAAGGGACAACTAATTCATACATCCCAATTATTGCAATATTGAATAACATTTATCTCGCGGGAGTTCAACGCTCTCATTACTAAGCTGCAAAAACTCCATCATTATGATGATTTATGGAGCAGTAATGTCCATAAAGTACGTGATATTGTGTGTAAAGTGATCTAGAGCTGACACCATTATCTGGGTTCAAACCAAAAACTTTAGCAACTGATATAACAAAACATTTGTATCCAAATCTACCACTATTTCCAAAGAGTGAATATGACTAAGCACCCGGCTTTCTTTCCTGCATTCACCACTGTAATTCTGAGACCTGGATTTATCATGGTTCTACACTCACCGGCCACTTTATTAGGTACACCATGCTAGTAACGGGTTGGACCCCTTTTGCCTTCAGAACTGCCTCAATTCTTCGTGGCATAGATTCAACAAGGTGCTGGAAGCATTCCTCAGAGATTTTGGTCCATATTGACATGATGGCATCACACAGTTGCCGCAGATTTGTCGGCTGCACATCCCAAAGATGCTCCATACAAGGCAGGATGGATCCATGCTTTCATGTTGTTTACGCCAAATTCTGACCCTACCATCCGAATGTCGCAGCAGAAATCGAGACTCATCAGACCAAGCAACGTTTTTCCAATCTTCTACTGTCCAATTTCGATGAGCTTGTGCAAATTGTAGCCTCAGTTTCCTGTTCTTAGCTGAAAGGAGTGGTACCCGGTGTGGTCTTCTGCTGCTGTAGCCCATCTGCCTCAAAGTTCGACGCACTGTGCGTTCAGAGATGCTCTTAGGCCTACCTTGGTTGTAACGGGTGGCGATTTGAGTCACTGTTGCCTTTCTATCAGCTCGAACCAGTCTGCCCATTCTCCTCTGACCTCTGGCATCAACAAGGCATTTCCGCCCACAGAACTGCCGCTCACTGGATTTTTTTTCTTTTTCGGACCATTCTCTGTAAACCCTAGAGATGGTTGTGCGTGAAAATCCCAGTAGATCAGCAGTTTCTGAAATACTCAGACCAGCCCTTCTGGCACCAACAACCATGCCACGTTCAAAGGCACTCAAATCACCTTTCTTCCCCATACTGATGCTCGGTTTGAACTGCAGGAGATTGTCTTGACCATGTCTACATGCCTAAATGCACTGAGTTGCCGCCATGTGATTGGCTGATTAGAAATTAAGTGTTAACAAGAAGTTGGACAGGTGTACCTAATAAAGTGGCCAGTGAGTGTATTAGATCTATGAGTTGTATAAAGCTCCGTTAGATCATGCATAGACTTCTATGGACTTCTATGGGGCACTGTCGACATCTTATAAAAGTTTTTTAATTTAGCTTTGTTATGAATGTTAGATACAAACACTGTCATGTTCCGTTGCGCGTCTCTGCGGGTTACATGGTGCCTTACACATTAGCGTTCTCTGTGGACGGTCAGAACAGAGGACACAACACCCCACTGGGTTACCACTAGCACCTTAAAGACCTCATCATTGATTTATAACGAGGTCTAGTAGATTTTTCCAAATTGCACTCATTGAACCTTTCTCAGTCACTTTTTCTGTTTCGACGTGAATGCAACATGATTTGATACAATGTTGCACAGCGTATCGCTTTCTCCTATAATCAAGTCCTTGACCAGAAATAGGGGCTTCCAATTATTTAGGCGACCCCTTCTTGAAAGTGGGAGACAGGCTCTGAATCTACCTTGGTTTCGTCCAGGGGAACAGTAAAATGGTCTCTCAGTGGCCCACCCTATAGACACCCATACGCGTTAGATAAAAGTGGTCCGAAATTTTGATTTCAGGAAGATCGAAGCACCATATAAAGTGTTTGGCGCAGGGTCATTACTACAATAGGTGCAGGGGTTGCAATTGCAACTGAGCCCCTGAGTCTGGGGGGGGGGGGGGGGGGCAAAAATGCCTTTAACCTATATGGAAAGACCAAAACTCTTAAAGACTTGCAACAATTGGGGGCCCTGTTGGAGCTTTTGCATTGGAGTCCTTGAGCTTCTAGTTATGTTTGAGGGTCTCCCGACTGTCCCCGAAACGGATTAGGTCACCAGATGTAAGGATGGAGCAAATAGGGTTCAATTGTCCGATCCTTTTCGTTATCTCATAAATAACACGGGAGCTCAATATTCCTGTGTTATGGGGGCGTCAGGAGAAATAGCGGTCTGCCGAGTGTTTGTTCGTCCAACAATTGTTTAATAGCCGGCTTAGGGCTGCGTTCAGACAAATGTATGAATGAAAAGTCATCTATTCTCTGAACCGGAAAAGTAAATAAATTTTCATCCACATAGTTTCCATACAGTCATAGATGAAAGTGTTGACATCCTTTAAATTGTTCCAGAAAATTACTTTTTTTTTTTTTCCAGAAAATTATTGCATTTTCAAATGTTTAAAAAAACAGAGGAAAAAAAAAGCAAATTGGATATCATAATCACACAAAACTCCAAAGATGGCCCTGACAAAGTTGTTGCCACCTTTCCAAAATTGTGAGTAAACAACTTTGTTTCAAGCATGTGATGCTCACTCAAACTCACCTGTGGCAAGTAACAGGTGTGGACAATATGAAAATCACACCTGAAACCAGATAAAAAGGGGAGAAGTTGACACAATCTTTGCATTGTGTGTCACACTAAGCATGGAGACCAGAAAGGGGAGAAGAGAACTGTCTGAGGACTTGAAAACCAGATTTGTTGAACAATCTTAAGGTTACAACTCCATCCATCTCCAGAGATCTTTATGTTCCATTGTCCACGGTGCACAACATAATCAAGAAGTTTACAACCCATGGCACTGTGGCTAATCTCAGTGGACATGGACGACAGAGAAAGATTGATGAAAGGTTGTAATACAGAATAATCTGGATGGTGAATAAGCAGCCCCAATCAAGTTCCAAAGAAATTCAAGCAGCTCATGGTGCATCAGTGTCAGCGCAAACTATCTATCCACATTTGAATTAAACACTATGGCAGGAAACCCAGGAGGATCCCACTGCTGACACAGAGACAAAAAAAGCTAGACTGCAGTTTGCCAAAATGAACGTGAGTAAGCCAAAATCCTTCTGGGAAAGCGTTTTGTGGACAGATGAGACCAAAATAGAGCTTTTTGGTAAAGCACATCATTCTACTGTTTACCTAAAACAGAATGAGGCCTACAAAGAAAAGAACACAGTACCTACAGTCAAATATAGTGGAGAGTCACAAAAGTTTTGGGGTTGTTTTGTAGCCGCTGGCACTGGGTACTTTGACTGTGTGCATGAAATCTGAAGTTTACCAATGGATTTTGGGTGGCAATGTAGTACCCAGATCATTTAGTTTGTTTTTTTTTGTCTGAAATTATGTCCAATTTGCCTTTTTTTCCCCTCATGTGATTTGAGTTGTTCCAATACACACAAAGGAAATAAATATGTGTAATTGTAATAATTTTCTGGAAAAAAAATAATTCATTTTCTGGAACAATTTAAAGGGTGCTAACACTTTCGGCCATGACTATGTCCTATTCTTACATCTATATAACTTTTTTTTTTAATCTCCCAACTTAAAAACTAATCAAGACCCGCTCTTAGTTCCTATGTAATCTTTGTAATAAATCCTTTAAAAACGGATGCTATCCGGATGGAGTCAGCCTAACATCTTTTTTTCATTTAATTATATTTTGTATAGGAATCTGTCAGCAGGTTTTTGCTATGTCATCTGAGAGCAGCATGATGTATGGAAAGAGACCCTGATTCCATGTGTCCATTTACTGGGTGCAGCAATTAAGACACACACATCAGAGTTTTCTCGCTGTACATCTAGCTCAAAAAACCGACCCCGCTCACACCACACCTTTCTTTATACATTGTATATTGATTGACAGTAAGCCATAATTAGTGCTGGTTGGACCAGGAGGCATGGGGAAGCTAGTCCGGCAGTGATAGAAACAGTGTATCTCCTCCTGATAAAACATTTATTGTATTGAAACAGCAGCACACAGACTGATAAGTGAAACATTGCTGAAATCAGGGTATCTGCCTCTACCTCATGCTGTCCTCAGATTACATAGAAAAACCTGCTGTATATACCCTTTAAAGCACTAATTAAATTCTAATGACCGAGTGTCATATGAGAGATGAAAAAAATAGCGCTTGCTGCATTCTATTTTTCACAGGTACTCCAAGTATAGCTCCATATTGCAACATTATATTCTCATAGGCGCAATACTACTGAAGTGAGAATAACCCTGCAGCAGAGGTGTAACGATCACGTCGCAGAGGTGTAACGATCACGTCGCAGAGGTGTAACGATCACGTCGCTGAAGTCAGCTGCAGGCTACAGGAGTGGACGCTGCACGTTGTGGGAGCAGGGGAAGGTAAGGAGAGTAGTTTATGTTTTTAACTGTATTGGAAATGAGCACCAGAGCAGACATTATACCAGGAAGGGGCCCAGGATGGAAGACATTGTTATAGGATGAGGTACATCATACCAGGAAAAGGGACATTATTACAGGAAGGAATCAGGCTGGGGACAATATTTCAGTAAGTGGCCCAGGACAGGGAGAAATCATACCAGGAAGGAGCCAATGATGGGGGACATTGTTACAGGAAGGGGTCAGGATGGGTGACATTATTACAGTAAGTGGTCCAGGAGAGGGGAAATCATACCAGGAAGGGGACCATGATGGGGGACATTGTTATAGGATGAGGTACATCATACCAGGAAAAGGGACATTATTACAGGAAGGAATCAGGATGGGGGACAATATTACAGTAAGTGGTCCAGGACAGGAAGAAATTATACTAGGAAGGGTCCCATGATGGGGGACATTGTTACAGGAGTTGGTCAGGATGGGTGACATTATTACAGTAAGGGGTCCAGGAGAGGGAAAATCATACCAGGAAGGGGCCCATGATGGGGGACATTGTTACAAGAAGGGGTCAGGATGGGTGACATTATTACAGTAAGTGGTCCAGGAGAGGGGAAATCATACCAGGAAGGGGGACCATGGTGGCAGACATTATGCCAGGATGGGGGACATTGTTACAGGAAGGGGTCAGGGATGTAAGACATTATCACAGTAAGGGGCCCAGGAGAGGGAAAATCATAGCAGGAAGGGGACCATGATAGGGGACATTTTACAGGAAGGGGTCAGGATGGACGACCTTATTACAGTAAGGGGTCCAGGACAGGGGAAATCATACCAGGAAGGGACCCATGATGGAGGTACATTATACTAGGATTGGAGACATTGTTACAAGAAGGGGTCAAGATGGGTAACATTATTACAGTAAAGGGTTCAGGACAGCGGAAATCATACCAGGGTGAGGGACATTATTACTGGAAGGGGCTTAGGATAAGAGACATTATACCAAGAAGTGGCCCATGATGGGTGACATTATACCAGGCAAAGGGACATTATACTAGAAGCCCAGGAGAGGGGACATTATAACAGGAAAGGGCGTAGGATGTGGGACATCGGACCATGATTGGGCATAGGATGAGGGACATTATTATAAGAAGGGGCCAGGATGGGGGATACTATTACAGGAAGGCGCCAGGATGTGGACTTCAGTACATGAAGGGTGAACACGTAGGTCTTTATTGGATCTAGAACGCTACAAGAGACCATATATCTGACCACCATGGAGGTGGGGGTCCAGGTCCAAGATAAGATACTGTTCAGCAATGTAAAAAATGCTCATCTGTTGGATAAATACGGTGCAAGCAATGGAGAAGACGTTGAGCGAGGGGAAATAAATGACTGAGACTGTGTATTTATAGGGGGTAAATAGCCAAACATCCTTCTGCTTCTCTGCTCCTAATATTGAGGCAGCCGTATATATATATATATATATATATATATATATATATATATATATAATATCCAGATGTCCGGACCCCGCTCCGTCCTTACATATCAGGACACAGGATATACACAGCCCTAACAAACTGATCTGATTTATGTAAACTCACGGCTGGCTTCTATGTGGATAAATGCCACGTGTGTCCACGTCAAAATGGAGTGCTGAAATAATGACTCATGTCCCGGATTAAGGCGTCTCCAAATCACTTATCTCCCTTCTTAAAAAAAAAAAGGGGGGGAAAGTTTGAGAAAGTTCTAACAACTCAGTAGCTTCAATAAACCACAAATAAAATAAACATTTCCATAATACAAACAGAGAAAAAAGCAGAGAGTAAAAGAGATTTAGGAGAGTAATCCAGAAACCAACACGCTGTGCAGCCGCGGGGGCTTAAAATCTAATATTACAGTCAAGAACGTCTGGAATAATGCAGGAGCCCAAAATCATGTGCAACATAAACGTCGCCGAGATCTGCCGCAGCCTACAGAAATAATTGTGTATAAACGACGTGTGTAGATACAGCCGAGGATTCCGGTCCGAAACTCAAGGCCGGCATATCTCACACCGAACTCAAGACTTTCACCAAACTTATTACGAAGTTTAACACGTTGGACCTCACAGACGGTCAAAGATTTTATTGGATTGCTCTATAAACTGCACCATTGTACAATGGAATTCCCAATGCGGTGTGGCATGGAGGCGATCAGCCTGTGGCACTGCTGAGGGGTTATGGAAGCCCAGGTTGCTTTGATAGCAGCCTTCAGCTCGCCTGCATTGTTGGGTCTGGTGTCTCTCATCTTCCTCTTGACAATACTCCATAGAGTCTCTTTGGGGTTAAGGTCAGGCGAGTTTGCTGCCAATCAAGCCCAGTGATACTGGTGTTTGTACACCAGGTATTGGTATTTTGTCAGTGTGTGTCAAGTCCTGCTGGAGAATGACATTTCCATCTCCATAAAGCTTGTCGGCAGAGGGAAGCATGAAGTGCTCTAAAATGTCCTGGTAGACGGCTGCGCTGACTTTGGTCTTGATAAAACACAGAGGACCTACACCAGCAGATGACATGGCTCCCCAAACCATCACTGATTGTGGAAACTTCACACTAGACCTCCAGCAGCTTGGATTGTGGCCTCTCCACTCTTCCTCCAGATTCTGGGACCTTGATTTCCAAATGAAATGCAAAATTTACCCTCCTTGTGGAGTGTGTCAATGACTGCCTTCTGGAGATCTGTCAGTCAGCAGTCTTCCCCATGATTGTGGAGCTACTGTAACAGACTAAGGGACCTTTATAAACACTTAGGAAGCCTTTGCAGGTGTTTTTTGTTAATTATTCTAATTTACTGAAATAATGACTTTTGTGTTTTCATTGGCTGTAAGCCATAATCATCGACATTACCAGAAATAAACACATGAACAATAGATCACTCTGTGTGTAACGACTCTACGTAATATGAGTTTCACTTTTTCTATTGAAGATCTGAAATAAATTCACTTTTTGATGATATTCTAATGTTGTGAGCAGCACTTGTACATCGCTGCCGACGTTGGGAGAGATTTCCACGTTTATGAGACTATCCATCAGGCGATTTCCTTTACGCCTCAACCACAATAAATTGAATTAGAAGCATGCCCGGGAATGTAAATCTCAATCACATGCGATTAACCCATTCGCTGCTGATATCTCTGCGCGCCTGCACCGTCTACGAGTGGTCCCGGACCCCCAAGGCTACAAATGCACCACACAAGAGGCAATCCCTCCATACAGTACAATCGGCAGCGCCCGCCACGTCTGTTTTTCTTATGTCTCAGACCAAAATTAGTGAAGGAAGCTCCAATTTCCGCACAAATAATGTGAACCATTCCATTACCGTCTATACTGGAGTCAGTTCGGTCCTCGCGTAATGAAGTTATATTACAGCTCAAAGCGAATATGAAACCTGCCACATTCTAAAGCGCCAAAAAAAATAGGGAGAAATGGGGAAAAACGAAAACATGGTAGACTTATGGCAAATGGACTATTAGGAGCCAAATCAGAAAATTGATAAGACGTGGGCCAAATTGACATTTAGTGCGTGTTCACACTGGGTAAATACACAGCAGATTCCTGGACGGAAAATCAGCGTCTAACAACAGCAGCGCTGGGTATGAAGGTTTCGGAAATCTCATATGATCAGCAAGGTAAAATTGACGGGTGGTGCAGAGTTGAGTTATGCTGCGGGTGACATTCGGATTTTACCTTTTGCTAAATGTACAGCTTTATCTCACTATTTCTGAAGATTTTCTTATGTGTACATAGCCTTAAAATTGTCATCTAGCAAAAGGTCAGGGTCCAACTGATGGGAACCCCCCCCACCGATCGCAAGAACATGTACATGAAATTCCCAGTTGCAAGGGAGCAGCAATGTGCTGGACCAAGTCTTCGTCTTTTTCCATCGGTTCCATAGAGAATGAATGGGAAGATGGTGCTCTATATACAGGGGCATTTCAGAGAACCATTCCACCACTGATCCCAACAGTATCTCTAAAAAAATATTTGCAAATGCCGTCAGTTTTCCGTGATCAGCAGATCACAACCCTGCAAATCTCCTACTACTTGCGCCTCTTCTGAATAGTAGTCCCCACGATATCAGAGCAGAGCAATGAAGGGCTCTGGTCTGTCGGCCATGGACTACCAACATGGCTGCTGCACCGGGGCCGTGCAAATCTTCTCAACTTTAGTTATTACCCAGCCATTGAATAAGTGAAAACTATTAATGATGGCTGACACAGTTTTTTTGGATCGTGTGCTATGCTTTAGGCCGGTTTCACACGTCAGTGGATCCGGTACGTGAGGTGACAGTTTCCTCACGTACCGGAGACACTGACACACGTAGACCCATAAAAATCAATGCATCTGTGCAGATGTCATTGATTTTTTGCGGACCGTGTCTCCGTGTGCCAAACACGGAGACATGTCAGTGTTCGTGGGAGCGCACGTATTACACGGACCCATTAAAGTCAATGGGTCCGTGTAAAACACGGACCACAAACGGACGGTCTCCGTTTGCAGTCCGTGTGCCGTGCAGGGGACAGCGCTACAGTAAGCGCTGTCCCCCCCACTGGTGCTGAAGCCGCGATTCATATGTTCCCTGCAGCAGCGTTTGCTGCAGAGAAAATATGAATAATAGTGTTTAAAATAAAGATCTATGTGTCCCCCGCCCTCCCACCCCCTGTGCGCCCCCCCGCTGTTCAGAAAATACTCACCCGCTCCCACGTTGGCTGTCACTCCTTCCTCTCTGCCCCGCGCCTTCTACTGTATGCGGTCACGTGGGGCCGCTCATTTACAATCATGAATAGTCGGCTCCGCCCCTATGGGAGGTGGAGCCGCCTATTCATGACTGTAAATAATCGGCCCCACGTGACCGCATACAGGAGAAGATGGGGCCAGACCAGGAAGCCGCGACAGCCAACGTGGGAGCGGGTGAGTATTTTCTGAACAGCGGGGGGGCGCATAGGGGGTGGGGGGGCGCACAGGGGGTGGGAGGGCGAGGGACACATAGATCTTTATTTTAAACACTATTATTCATATTTTCTCTGCAGCAAACGCTGCTGCAGGGAACATATGAATCGCGGCTTCAGCACGATGCAGGGTACCACACGCGTGGGTACCACACGCTCCGTGTGGTACCCACTCGCCATACGGGCGGCACACGTGTGCCGCACGTATGGCCTACGTGAGTTCACAGGCACATGGACACGGATAACTCCGGTACCGATTTATTCTGGTACCGGAATTATCTGGACGTGTGGGACAGCCCTTATGTTTATGGATAGATCACAGAACCATTACAAGGATTGCGCCTTTCCATGTGTCCTTTTTGTTTTTCGTCATCCCCAGAAACAAAAAATGGAGAAAGTCCTACTTCGATCCATGTTGCAAAATGACCCAGTAAAAATTTAAAAAAAAGGTGGAAAGCACACGGATGTTATCGAAATGAAGAATTTCTCCCAGAACATTATTGCAGTTACACATGTTTTGTTATACACGTGTTTATTTCCTTTGTGTTTATTGACATAACCCAAAATATTGAGAAAAAAAGGCAAATTGGACATAATTTCACACAAAAACGCAAAAATGGGCCGGACAAAATTGAATGTGGCAGAGGAGGCATCTCAGTTTACAGGGGTTCAGTGTGGAATAAAGTTTTGCAACTTTCTAACAAACTTTGTGTCTCAGTTTAAGAACTTTGTCTGCTGTAGATAGAAACAAAGAAATAAAATATCCCCGATGTAAATGTGTAACACAGACACGAAAGGTCACAGCTGCAACAGGGATCCTTTTTGGTGTAATCTCTGGGTGGCGAGGCTCAGGTGATGTTGGCATGCAGGGATATTCTTACTATACTGGAGGTCTGAACGCCCAATTACCCGCCACATACAAGGTGATCGGCGGTTATTTTTTGGCCTGTCTACACTGGAATTGGACATGTAAATACTGTTGCGCTTTTGTTGCAATTTTTTTGGGGGGGGAATTTTATTCCTTTTTTATTTTGTGGAAAAAGAAAAAAAAAAGAGCATGAACCGCACATCCCAAAATCATACGTTGATCTAAAGCCGCTAGGCAAAAATTTAAATACTGAACATGAGGTTTTCAGTTTAACATTCTGATCAGACTGTATGAAGCCCACTGCCCCTTCACGGCAAACCTCGTAGTGGGTCCTAACGCCCTCTCTCTTTTTTTTCTTTTTGCACATAGCAAATCCTTTTTTATTGCTTTTACATTTTCCTGTTGAGACTGTCCGACACGAATACTACAAGCACAGAAAGATTGTTAATGCGATTGTTCTATTCATATGGAATATTATGTTCTTGGCAGCCTGTATCCTGTTTACATAGGAAAATGCGCTTCTGATAACAGTGATATTAACGCTGAAATTAATGATCCAATCAGCCACAGAGGGAGCATTTTTCTCATTTGTCAGGTGATTGCCGGCATTTTTGCACAAGCAAACGCCAGTTGCATCCGATATTCGGATCGCACTCTGCCATGCAAGTCAATTAATTTGTGGAAAACAGTGGATGCATTTGGATGACATCTGAGTGCAGTCAGATTTTCATAGATTGACAGAATGGAGAAGATGGAGGTTTTTTCCCGTTTTCTCATTTGAGAAAATCGGATCAAACTCTCAGCAAAATCTCAGCAAAATCTCAGCAAACTCGCAAATGCTCATCAAATGCTCAAACTCTGATCAAAAGCTCCATTAAACTCTGATCAAACGCTCCATCAAACTCTGATCAAACTCTGATCAAACTCTGATCAAACGCTCATCAAACGCTCATCAAACGCTCATCAAACGCTCCGTCAAACGCTCATCAAACGCTCCGTCAAACGCTCATCAAACGCTCATCAAACTCTGATCAAAAGCTCCATAAATGTTAGTCTATGGGGAAAAAAATGCATCCTGCAGACAACTTTGCAGGATGCGTTTTTTCTCCTGAACGAAGCATTGCGACGTATTGCAAATGACACTAGTGTGAAAGTAGCCTTAAACGTCCGTTCTGTTTTTATCACTAGTCTAGAATTAAATGGCCGCTTCCGATCAGAAAAAATGGACCAAAATGGAAAATGCATTGACTTTTTTCTAAGATGGAGGAAAAAAATAGTTGGAAGTAGCCCCAATGATTTGTATGGCTGTTGGGCCCCAATTCATACATGATGGACGATTTTGTCCTAAAGTTTCCAGAAATGCAGCAAAACTTGCTTTTCGTAAGCGGCTTCTTTACTGCCAAGAAACAAAAAACACAGTAAAAATACAACATAGCCTTACAGTCGTCCAGATTTTCGGACTCTGGATGAATCAGACCCTTTTCCATTCACTGACATGAAGCAGAGATTTTGACAGTACGGAGGAATCGAAATCCAAAGCAGATTAGAAATGTACAGAACCTTTCATGATATAATTTACAGATGACCACAAGGAATATGTCGACCATATGCTCTAATAGGGGCACATAGAGAGGGGGGATGGGGCTGCCATCATAACCGGACCCCCTATTTAGAATAGGAAATGCTTTTTAGACATTCTCTCCACTTTCCTTTCCGCAGATACAGAGCAGACCCCGAGCCCTACAGGCCGTATATTGCACATATTAGTAATCCGACCATGCGCACATAACTTTCCCATTACATTAGAACTTTTTTTTTTCGTCCGTCCTCCTCCAGAAGTTTTGTGTTTCTGATTATTCCTTTTTTTCCCCCTGCAGCTTTCGTTACGTCACTTGTTTATGAATTCGGAGCAAAATTTTATTTTATTTTTTAAAGAAAACTGAAATTGTAAACTGCGCATTTTTCCTAATAACATCCAGGAAAATTAATTAGCTGCCTTAAAATTGGTTCGGATGAGGCGCCATAAGGCAGATGTATGCCGCGCAAATGTTCTCGGTCAATGCCAAGAGTGAGCTCTCGTCTGGTTTACAGGAATTGTCTCTTTTGTTTTTTACGCTCCATTCCTCTGGCGTGGAGTCCAGACACTGGTGCCATATAGATGGTCAGTGTGGTGCAATATGGCCCCAGTGTGCTGCCATATAGTGCTCCATAAGGTGCAATATGGCCCCAGTGTGCCGCCATATAGTGCTTCATAAGGTGCTGTATGTACAGAGCTGTTCTCCCCACCAGGGGTACAGCAAGGACCCCTACATCCGTACAAGTCCAGAAAAGGGCAAAAAAGAGACCCGGAGCACCTGTGCTGGGGGACATTAATGAAGACTGACGTTGGGGGATACTGGAGAAAAAGGAGAGCATGGTCTGGTTTCTCCGCAGTCGATCCGTCCTCATTAGAGGAAAAACATGGGGATTTTATATTGCTCCACAGAGATCAATATGGACAGATGATTGAGCACGTACTATCCCTTTAAGAAAACCTTTAAGAAAATGTTTGTTTCTTTTTGTGGAAATAAGGTTCCAAAAGACTGAAAAAGCTGCAAGGGACCAGTGGTGAAGGGCAGGTTGTCAGCGCCCGCCAGGGCAAGCATTGTGTGCGTCACTTCCACCGGTCTGGTCTTGGACCCTTTATTCCCCAAGCACAAGTATTGTATTGTAAGAAAACACTGATGTAATTACAGTTTGTCCTTCGGCAGTCTAGTTTTTTTTTTCTGCTTGTTGGTAAAATGTTAAATAAAATAAATAAAATAATAATATTTAAAAATAAAAATATATACTTTTTATATTTTTTTTCCCTTTTTTATTACATGCTTACGGTTTCAGTAACATAACCATTTTTTTACCTTAACCATAAACCTGCGCCTACCCCTAGTTCTGTGGCCCTAATTCTATTAAAGTTGGAAGAAAGTATTTAAAAACATTAAATATATGAGAACGACTCTATGTAAACTGCGGACGGCTCAGCTAGTCGGTGTACGATTCCCCACAAGCAAAATTAAGGCTGTGTTCACATGTTGCGTTTTTGCCGAGTTTTTTTTTGTTGCAATTTTAAGCTGCGCTTACCAGTAACAGCAAAAGTCTTGAGATATCAGAAATCTCATGCACACACATTGGTTTTATTTTCCTGACTGATTTGGAAAAATGCAGCGTTTTTTGCAAACTGCAGAATATCACTTTTTGAGCGTATTTGCAGCATTTTTTTTCACCCATAGGAAACAATGGGTAAGTGCAAAAACGCAGCAAAAAAACGCAGGTATCAGTTTTTGTTGCAAAACATCCGAGGGAACTCTGCCTCTAAGTTACACCGAATATGAAAGATAAATGATAAAGCTCCTGAAAGACTCGCAGTATTTCCACTACATTACCTCTCGTATAGAGCCATCAGCGCTGCTGAATGAATGAATGGCAGCGTCGACAATTAAAAAGTACAGATCAAATATCATGTGTGGCCGCAGATGAAGTCGGGCCGTGTGCCATGTGTCTGCAGCAGATGTTCCTCTATTACCATGAAATTAGGAGATGGAAATGACCAAACTACACAAAACAGACCCCAAAAAGTATAAAGTGCAAATAATGTGAAATTCCCACTGACAATGAGGTTGCACAATAAACATACTACTCTGCTCAAAAAAATAAAGGGAACACTAAAATCCCACATCCTAGATATCTCTGAATGAAATATTCCAGTTGCAAATTTTTATTCATTGCATAGGGGAATGTGTTCAGAACAATAAAATATAACAATTATCAATGTAAATCACAACTAATATCCCATGTAGGTCTGGATTTGGAATCATACTCAAAATCAAAGTGGAAAATCAAATTACAGGCTGATCCAACTTCAGTGGAAATGCCTGAAGACAAGGAAATGATGCTCAGTATTGTGTGTGACCTCCACGTGCCTGTATGACCTCCCTACAATGCCTGGGCATGGTCCTGATGAGGCGGTGGATGGTCTCCTGAGGGATCTCCTCCCAGACCTGGACTAAAGCATCCGCCAACTCCTGGACGTCTGTGGTGCAACGTGACGGTGGATGGAGCGAGACATGATGTCCCAGATGTGCTCAATCAGATTCAGGTCTGGGGAACGGGCGGGCCAGTCCATAGCTTCAATGCCTTCATCTTGCAGGAACTGCTGACACACTTCAGCCACATGAGGTCTGGCATCGTCCTGCATTAGGAAGAACCCAGGGCCAGCCGCACCATCATATGGTCTCACAAGGGGTCTGAGGATCTCATCTCGTTACCTAATGGCAGTCAGACTACCTCTGGCGAGCACATGGAGGGCTGTACGGCACTCCAAAGAAATACCACCCCACACCATTACTGACCCACTGCCAAACCGGTCATGCTGAAGGATTTTGCAGGCAGCAGATCGCTCTCCACAGCGTCTCCAGACTATGTCACATCTATCACATGTGCTCAGTGTGAACCTGCTTTCATCTGTGAAGAGCACAGGGCGCCAGTGGCGAATTTGCCAATCCTGGTGTTCTGTGGCAAATGCCAAGCGTCCTGCACGGTGTTGGGCTGTGAGCACAACCCCCATCTGTGGACGTCGGGCCCTCAGACCATCCTCATGGAGTCGGTTTCTAACCGTTTGTGCAGACACATGCAAATTTGTGACCTGCTGGAGATCATTTTGCAGGGCTCTGGCAGTGCTCCTCCTGTTCCTCCTTGCACAAAGGCTGAGGTAGCGGTTCCTCTGCTGGGTTGTTGCCCTCCTACAGCCCCCTCCATGTCTCCTGGTGTACTGGCCTGTCTCCTGGTAGCGCCTCCAGCCTCTGGACACTACGCTGACAGACACAGCAAACCTTCTTGCCACAGCTCGCATTGATGTGCCATCCTGGATGAGCTGCACTATCTGAGCCACTTGTGTGGGCTGTAGAGTCCGTCTCATGCTACCACGAGTGTGAAAGCACAACCAACATTCAAAAGTGACCAAAACATCAGCCAGAAAGCATTGGTATTGAGATGTGGTCTGTGGTCCCCACCTGCAGAACCACTCCTTTATTGAGGGTGTCTTGATAATTGCCAATAATTTCCATCTGTTGTCTATTCCATTTGCACAACAGCATGTGAAAGTGATTGTCAATCAGTGTTGCTTCCTAAGTGGACAGTTTGATTTCACAGAAGTTTGATTTGCTTGGAGTTATATTCTGTTGTTTAAGTGTTCACTTCATTTTTTTGAGCTGTGTGTATACATATTACATATTATTTCATGAGCAGTAGATGGTCGGAAATTATTTTTTACATAAGAGAAAAAACATTTACGGTAAAAAAAAAGGACCAAAAATGGGTGAAAATTGGATCCAGAAAACTCATGGAAAAAGTTATTTTTTTCTAGCATAAAAAAGACGTCTGAATGAGGCTTAAAATGATGACCTAAGCGAACTAACCTCACATCCCACAGTGTTCACATCGATCTCTATAAATCCTCCTGTGAAATGGGATAAAAATGGCAAAAAAACAAACAAAAAAACACTGAGTTTGGGGATTTTCTTATAGCCTGATATAAAGTTTACCGTCACTTGTGACCTAAAAAAAATTGGGGTGGGTAAAGTCACGAACAGAATTGCTGCAAAACTCCACAGATCCAGCCTAGAACATTGTGTGCCTGGACCAGGAGGCCGGATACTGACCGTCCACTCCCAGGGGCTAACGTGTCATTTACCTGTGACTACATTTAGGTCGTCCTTCAGCCCCCACTAATCCAGGCTCGTGGGGGGTCCCTTCTCTCTCAACCACTACTCACACACTGAGTCTCCCCGATGTCTGTTATTATCCGCAGCGCTGCAGCCAATCAGTGCTCTGAGTAGCTCAAAGCGTTAACTGGGGAAGAACTGCTGAGCTCAGCGATTGGCTGCAGCGCTATCCATGTGACTTCAGCGCTGCAGACAATAACAGAATCCCGGAGCAATGCCGCAGACTTTTTCTTTTTAGAACAATCTGCAGCCGGGGACAGGGTTGTTCCAAATCCTGAAAACCCTTTAAAGCCCTGTTCACACAAGTCGACAAAACTATATGGGAATAACACGACAGGGTGCATACTGTCTGCCATCTCCTGTTTACGTAGAGCAATGCGCTGCCGACAATGATGATTTTTGTGCCGGCACAAACACCTAAGCAGCCAAGAAACTGGTTGTCAGCTGACCTGCACCCTGTCCATACCGGCCGATGATAGGGACAAACGGTAGTCAGGAAAAGTAAATGGACCTGTACTTGGATCTCATGAGGGTTATCCTGTTAAAAAATATATATTCTTATTGCAATTATCATTAGAGGCCCTATCTACAGACGTTGTCTCTGGTGTCCGAGAATAATGCGGTCTGGATGACTGCTAATTTCGATAGCTAAGCCAGCCCCCTTCTTTGAAATTGCCCATGAATAGACATACAAGAAGGCTAGCTTGGCTATAGAAGGGAGCAGTCAACCAGGCCCACTAGCAGAATGGTATTTAACAGGGAAAAATGCAAGATTCTACATCTGGGCAAGAAAAACGAAAATTACATCTACAAAATGGGAGGAATGGAACTAAGCAACAGCACGTGTGAAAAAGACTTGGGTATACTAATAGATTACAGACTGTACTTGAGTCAACAGTGTGATGCAGCAGCAAAAAAGGCAAACACAGTTCTAGGATGTATTAAGAGAAGCATAGAGTCTAGATCACGTTAAGTAATTATCCCCTTCTACTCCTCCTTGGTTTTGCCTCATCGGGAATACTGTGTCCAGGTCTGGGAACCACATTGTAAAAAAAGACATTGAAAAACTGGAGCAAGTTCAGAGAAAAGCGACCAGGATGGTGAGCGGACTGCAAAGTATGTCCTACGAGGAACGGTTAAAAGATCTGGGAATGTTTAGCTTGCAAAAAAGAAGGCTAAGAGGAGACTTAATAGCTATCTACAAATATCTGAAGGGCTGTCACAGTGTAGAGGGATCATCATTATTATCATGTACACATGGAAACACGAGAAGCAATGGAAAGAAACTGAAAGGGAGATGATACAGATTAGATATTAGAAAAAAGTTTTTGACAGTGAGGATGATCAATGAGTGGAAGAGGCTGCCACGAGAGGTGAAGAGTTCTCCTTCAATGGAAGTCTTCAGAGGCTAGACAGACATCTGTCTGAGATGGTTTAGTGACTCCTGCATTGAGCAGGGGGTTGTGTTATGGACCTGGTGGTTAGGAGCACTAGGAATGACCTGATAGTTAAACCATAGAACAGGACAAGCTCTGGGAAGTGGGAGCTCTGCTGACCGCAAACCCTAATCCTATCACACACACTAGAAATAGCCGTGGAGCGTACCTAACTCTGCCTAGACGCCTCTTCACAGCCTAAGAGCTAACTACCCCTAAAGATAGGAAATAAAGCCTTACCTTGCCTCAGAGAAATTCCCCAAAGGAAAAGGCAGCCCCCCACAAATATTGACTGTGAGTTAAGATGGAAGTCACAAACACAGGAATGAAACAGGTTTCAGCAAAGGAGACCAGACTTCACTAAACAGACAGAGGATAGAAAAGGTATCTTTGCGGTCAGTACAAAAAACTACAAAATACCACGCAGAGTGTGCAAAAAGACCCCCGCACCGACTCACGGTGTGGAGGTGCCACTCTGCATCCCAGAGCTTCCAGCTAGCAAGGCAATATCATGATAGCAAGCTGGACAAGAAAACAATAAACAACAAATTAACTAGCAGGGACTTAGCTTCTGCTGGAGTAGACAGGTCATCAGAAAGATCCAGGAGAGATCTGAACCAGTGCTAAGACGTTGACAGCTGGCATGAAGTAACGATCTGAGTGGAGTTAAATAGAGAAGCCAGCCTAGCACTAAACGAGGGCAGCTGAGGAAGGAATCTCAGAACCAGCAGCTCCACTCACAGCCACCAGAGGGAGTCCACGGACAGAACACGCCGAAGTACCATTCATGACCACAGGAGGGAGTTCGAGAACGGAATTCACAACAGTACCGCCCCCTTGAGGAGGGGTCACCGAACCCTCACCAGAGCCCCCAGGCCGATCAGGATGAACCAAATGAAAGGCACGAACTAAATAGGCAGCATGGACATCAGAGGCAACAACCCAGGAATTATCTTCCTGACCATAGCCCTTCCACTTGACCAGGTACTGAAGTTTCCATCTCGAAATACGAGAATCTAAAATCTTCTCCACCATATACTCCAACTCCCCCTCGACCAACACCGGAGCAGGAGGGTCAACGGAGGGAACCATAGGCGCCACATATCTCTGCAACAACGACCTATGGAACACATTATGGATGGCAAAAGAAGCTGGAAGGGCCAAACGAAATGACACAGGATTGAGAATTTCAGAAATGTTATAAGGACCAATGAAACAAGGCTTAAACTTAGGTGAAGAAACCTTCATAGGAACATAACGAGACGACAACCAAACCAAATCCCCAACACGAAGTCGGGGACCAAAACAGCGACGGCGGTTAGTGAAACGTTGAGCCTTCTCCTGTCAAATTGTCCACTACGTGAGTCCAAATTTGCTGCAACCTGTCCACCACAGAATCCACACCAGGACAGTCCGAAGGCTCAACCTACCCTGAAGAAAAACGAGGATGAAAACCAGAATTACAGAAAAAAGGCGAAACCAAAGTAGCCGAACTGGCCCGATTATTAAGGGCGAACTCAGCCAAAGGCAAAAAGGTCACCCAATCATCCTGATCAGCAGAAACAAAGCATCTCAGATATGTTTCCAAAGTCTGATTGGTTCGTTCGGTTTGGCCATTTGTCTGAGGATGGAAAGCTGAAGAAAAAGACAAATCAATGCCCATCTTAGCACAAAAGGACCGCCAAAACCTTGAAACAAACTGGGAACCTCTGTCCGACACGATGTTCTCCGGAATGCCGTGCAAACGAACCACATGCTGGAAAAATAACGGAACCAAATCAGAGGAGGAAGGCAACTTAGGCAAGGGTACCAAATGGACCATCTTAGAGAAGCGATCACAAACCACCCAGATGACCGACATCCTTTGAGAGACAGGGAGATCTGAAATAAAATCCATGGAAATGTGCGTCCAGGGCCTTTTCGGGACTGGCAAGGGCAAAAGCAACCCACTGGCACGAGAACAGCAGGGCTTAGCCCGAGCACAAGTCCCACAGGACTGCACAAAAGAACGCACATCTCGTGACAAGGACGGCCACCAAAAGGACCTAGCCACCAAATCTCTGGTACCAAAGATTCCCGGATGACCAGCCAACACCGAACAATGAACCTCAGAGATAACTCTACTAGTCCATCTATCAGGGACAAAAAGTCTCTCCGCTGGACAACGGTCAGGTCTATCAGCCTGAAACTCCTGCAGCACCCGCCGCAAATCAGGGGAGATGGCAGACAAAATCACCCCCTCTTTGAGAATACCAGCCGGCTCAGGAACTCCCGGAGAATCAGGCACAAAACTCCTTGAAAGGGCATCAGCCTTCACATTCTTAGAACCTGGAAGGTATGAAACCACAAAATCGAAACGGGAGAAAAACAGCGACCAACGAGCCTGTCTAGGATTCAACCGCTTGGCCGACTCGAGATAAGTCAGATTCTTGTGATCCGTCAAGACCACCACGCGATGCTTGGCTCCATCAAGCCAATGTCGCCACTCCTCGAATGCCCACTTCATAACCAACAACTCCCGATTGCCAACATCATAATTACGCTCAGCAGGCGAAAACATCCTAGAAAAGAAAGCACATGGCTTCATCACAGAACCATCAGAATTTCTTTGAGACAAAACAGCCACTGCTCCAATCTCAGAAGCATCGACCTCGACCTGAAAAGGGAGCGAAACATCTGGCTGACACAACACAGGGGCTGAAGAGAAACGACGTTTCAGCTCCTGAAAAGCCTCAACGGCCGCAGAGGACCAATTCACCACATCCGCACCTTTCTTGGTCATATCAGTCAATGGTTTAACAACACTAGAAAAATTAGCGATGAAGCGACGGTAAAAATTAGCAAAGCCCAGGAATTTCTGAAGGCTCTTCACAGATGTAGGCTGAGTCCAATCATAAATGGCCTGAACTTTAACAGGATCCATCTCGATAGTAGAAGGGGAAAAAATGAAGCCCAAAAATGAAACCTTCTGAACTCCGAAGAGACATTTAGACCCCTTCACAAACAAGGAATTAGCACGAAGGACCTGGAACACCATTCTGACCTGCTTCACATGAGACTCCCAGTCATCCGAGAAGACCAAAATATCATCCAAATATACAATCATGAATCTATCCAGGTACTTTCGGAAGATGTCATGCATAAAGGACTGAAACACAGATGGGGCATTAGAAAGCCCGAATGGCATCACCAGGTACTCAAAATGGCCCTCGGGCGTATTAAATGCAGTTTTCCATTCATCGCCCTGTTTAATACTCACAAGATTATGCGCCCCTCGAAGATCTATCTTGGTGAACCAACTAGCCCCCTTAATCCGAGCAAACAAATCAGACAATAGAGGCAAAGGGTACTGAAATTTGACCGTGATTTTATTGAGAAGGCGGTAATCTATACAAGGTCTCAGAGAACCATCCTTCTTGGCCACAAAAAAGAACCCTGCTCCCAACGGTGACGACGACGGGCGAATATGCCCTTTCTCCAAGGACTCCTTTATATAACTCCGCATAGCGGCGTGTTCTGGCACAGATAAATTGAACAGTCGGCCCTTAGGAAACTTACTACCAGGAATCAAATTTATAGCACAATCGCAATCCCTATGAGGAGGTAGGCCACTGGATTTGGGCTCATCAAATACATCCCGGTAATCCGACAAAAACTCAGCGACTTCAGAAGGAGTAGAAGAAGAAATTGACAACAATGGAACATCACCATGTACCCCCTGACAACCCCAACTGGACACAGACATTGATTTCCAATCCAATACAGGATTATGGACCTGCAGCCATGGCAAACCCAATATGACCACATCATGCAGATTATGCAACACCAAAAAGCGAATATCCCCCTGATGTGCAGGAGCCATGCACATGGTCAACTGAGTCCAATACTGAGGCTTATTCTTGGCCAAAGGCGTAGCATCAATTCCCCTCAATGGAATAGGATACTGCAAGCGCTCCAAGAAAAAACCACAGCGCCTGGCAAACTCCAAGTCCATAAAATTCAGGGCAGCGCCTGAATCCACAAATGCCATAACAGAATAGGATGACAAAGAGCAAATCAGAGTAACGGACAAAAGAAATTTAGACTGTACAGTACCAATGGTGACAAACCTAGCGAACCGCTTAGTGCGCTTAGGACAATCAGAGATAGCATGAGTGGAGTCACCACAGTAAAAACACAGCCCATTCTGACGTCTGTGTTCTTGCCGTTTAGCTCTGGTCAAAGTCCTATCACATTGCATAGGCTCAGGCCTCTTCTCAGAAGATACCGCCAAATGGTGCACAGCTTTGCGCTCACGCAAGCGCCGATCGATCTGAATGGCCAAGGACATAGACTCATTCAGACCAGCAGGCGTGGGGAACCCCACCATAACATCCTTAAGGGCTTCAGAAAGACCCTTTCTGAAAATTGCCGCCAGGGCACACTCATTCCACTGAGTAAGCACAGACCACTTTCTAAACTTTTGGCAATATACCTCCGCTTCATCCTGACCCTGACACAAAGCCAGCAAGATTTTCTCTGCCTGATCCACTGAATTCGATTCATCATAGAGCAATCCAAGCGCCAGAAAAAACGCATCTACATTACGCAATGCAGGGTCTCCTGGCGCAAGGGAAAATGCCCAGTCTTGAGGGTCGCCACGTAACAAAGAAATAATGATTTTTACTTGCTGAATGGGGTCACCAGAGGAACGGGGTTTCAAAGCAAGAAACAGTCTACAATTATTTTTGAAATTCAGGAACTTAGATCTATCCCAAGAAAACAAATCAGGAATCGGAATTCTAGGCTCTAACATCGGATTCTGAACTACATAATCTTGAATGCTTTGTACCCTTGCAGTGAGTTGATCCACACTAGAGGACAGACCTTGAATGTCCATATCTGCACCTGAGTCCTGAACCACCCAGAGGTTAAGGGGAAAGGAAAGACAAAACACACTGCAGAGAAAAAAAAATGGTCTCAGAACTTCTCCTATCCCTCTATTGAGATGCATCAACACTTTACGGGCCAGCTGTACTATTATGGACCTGGTGGTTAGGGGCACTAGGAATGACCCGATAGTTAAACCATAGAACAGGACAAGCTCTGGGAAGTGGGAGCTCTGCTGACCGCAAACCCTAATCCTATCACACACACTAGAAATAGCCGTGGAGCGTACCTAACTCTGCCTAGATGCCTCTTCACAGCCTAAGAGCTAACTACCCCTAAAAGATAGGAAATAAAGCCTTACCTTGCCTCAGAGAAATTCCCCAAAGGAAAAGGCAGCCCCCCACAAATATTGACTGTGAGTTAAGATGGAAGTCACAAACACAGGAATGAAACAGGTTTCAGCAATGGAGGCCAGACTTCACTAAACAGACAGAGGATAGAAAAGGTATCTTTGCGGTCAGCACAAAAAACTACAAAATACCACGTAGAGTGTGCAAAAAGACCCCCGCACCGACTCACGGTGTGGAGGTGCCACTCTGCATCCCAGAGCTTCCAGCTAGCAAGGCAATATCATGATAGCAAGCTGGACAAGAAAACAATAAACAACAAATTAACTAGCAGGGACTTAGCTTCTGCTGGAGTAGACAGGTCATCAGAAAGATCCAGGAGAGATCTGAACCAGTGCTAAGACATTGACAGTTGGCATGAAGTAACGATCTGAGTGGAGTTAAATAGAGAAGCCAGCCTAGCACTAAACGAGGGCAGCCGAGGAAGGAATCTCAGAACCAGCAGCTCCACTCACAGCCACCAGAGGGAGTCCACGGACAGAACTCGCCGAAGTACCATTCATGACCACAGGAGGGAGTTCGAGAACGGAATTCACAACAGGGTTGGACACGATGACCCAGGAGGTCCCTTCAACCTATAACATTCTATGATTAAAGGGGGCTATAGAAATTGTCAGCCAGCCCCCTTCATGTACAGCATTAATGATGTCCTGATGCAGGAAATGCAAGCCAGAATTGGGCACCTTTCAGAATTGAAGTATATTAATAATTTTAGACTTCATTAAAGACAACCCCTTTAATTGTTCATTATATTATCAATATATGAATTGAAGGGCTTCCCTGATATAATAGGTTTTCTTCTCAAACAATGGTCACCAGGGTAGTAACTATAGAGGGGGTGCAGGGGTTGTAGATACACCTGGGCACTGTAGTCTAGAGGGGGCCAAATGGTCTCTTTGCCCGAAACACGGAGACCAGTTCTATTGGAGACCTGTAATAGTTTGGGGACCTGTTGGACTGGACTGGCTTAGTACATGTGGGGTTTGCCTGGTTGCTAGGGAACCCCCACATGTACTCAGGCTGGCTAGTAGCTGTAAATCATTCAGCTGCGGTGATGAAAACTACATCTCCGAGCAGTCATAAATACTCGGAGGTCATCCGAGCGTGCTCTGGAAAACCCGAGCAACGAGTACACTCGCTCATCACTATTGATGACCTATCTTTAGTATGTCTTATCATTGAGGGTGTGACATCCTGCACCTCCACCATCAGCAGTTCCCGATGTCGGTGGTGGATGGAACAGCTCAGTTATGGTGGTGCACAGCGCAGTGCAGCTCCGCCTGCGAATTTAAGTGCTGTAATTCCAGATTCCGTCCATGGATAAGAGTGGCGCTATTCCTGAAAATGTCGCCCATATATTATTATTTTAAATCCTAAACAATTCTTTTCAAAATGTATTGTAATGATATAACGTAAATCTTATGAACGACCAGTAATCGATAAGCCCCGGCTATATCTGCAGCTTCTAGTAAGGATAATAGAAATCCTATATTAATGTCACAGATTGGGACTGCGGATAAACCAGGAGCCGACGCACTTGAGCCGCCCTCTTTCATTTTCCAGGATGGAGAGCGTCAATCGACAGCCGGGCCGTGAACCTTTCATCGGGGTTGTTGGTAAATAACGTATGGGGTGCGGAATGTTAATTGCGCCATATCAGGTACCGGGGTTGACTCGAGCTGTCACCATACACTTCTAAAGGAACTTCCTGATCGCTGAAATCTGATCAGCAGGTAGAACGAAGAACTCTGCCAAAAAGTCTGCCCACTAATCACTGGTGTATGCAAACAGAAATGGACAGGTTCACGTTTCCTGCGTGGAAACACTAGACGAGAAGGAAGTCGGTGGTCAAAATGAAATTAGTATTTAGTGAGATTTCTGCTTCTGGAAGGAACCTGAATAACAGCCTTTATTATTGGATGTGGAGGCTTACTGAAAGGATGGTGCACACAGTGAAAACAGAGATATGGACGTTTTCTTTGTGCAAATGTTCATCTTGCTCCTAGCAAAGAAACAATGGATCATTAGGTGCCTGGTTCTGTCACTAGGGCAGGAGGGATTGGCATTATTCTCATCTCCAAAACCCTTGAGATAATTCCCCATAGTGAAGATTCGTAACAAAGCAGCTCCTCGGGGGCGGGGAGAAGTCTAGCTTGTTGTTACATAGTAGCAAATGGGATGAGACGTAGCAACATAATTGGTACAGATGGAAAAAGACACAAGTCCCATCTATTCTCCTGCAATGTTGTGATCTAAAGGAGGGAATAAAAAACCTCTGAAGCAAAGACCATCCAGTGGTAGGCCAGTCCGTATTGTCAAGAATTATCTTCACTGCTTAATATTACACTATTATGAGATTAAACATAACAGGTCTACCTTTATAGGATATTTAGGACGAATCAGAGGCATATTATGGGACCACAGGTGGCTGAAGAAAGATCATTGGCAAAATTTGGGCCCTTAGGAGACTGAGGACAAATTGGGGCCACAATATGAGCCCCAAAAAAAGGCTGAGGACAAATTAGATGCCCAATATAGGCCCACAGGTGGCTGATGACAAGTTAGGGGTACAGCATGGGCCCACAGAAGGTTGAGAACAAATTAGATACCCATTATGGGCCCACAGGTGGTGGAGGACAAATTAGATGCCCATTATGGGCCCACAGGTGGCGGATGACAAATTAGATACCCAGTATGGGCCCATAGGTGCTAGATTACAAATTAGATGCCCAGTATGGGCCCTTAGGTGGCTGAGGTCAAGTTAGAGGTAGAGCATGGGCTCCTAATTTGTTCTCAACCCTTTGTGGGCCCAATATGAGCCCACTGGTGGCTGAGGACAAATTAGATGCCCAGTATAAGCCCTTAGGTGGCTGAGGACAAGTTAAAGGAACAGCATGGGCCCTCAGAAGGTTGAGAACAACTTAGGAGCCCAATATGGGCCCAAAGAAGGTTGAGAATAAATTAGGAGACCAGTATGAGAAAACAGTAGGCTGAGGACAAATTTGAGGCAAAGCATGGGCCGCCAGGAGGCAGAAGACAAATTAGGGACATAGTTATGGGACCACAGGCAGTTGAAGAATAATCAGGGGGATAGTTTGTGCCCACAGGTGGCTAAAAACAAAATCAGCGGCACCAAATAGACCCATAGGAAGATGAGGGAAAATTAGGAGTACAGTATAAAACCACAGGAGGCTTAGAACAACTTAGGGTAACATTATGGGTCCATAGGTAGCTGGGGAGAAGTCAGGAGTACAGTGCGGGCTCACGGTAGAATGAGGAAAATTTAGGGGTCCAATATGGGCCCACAGGAGGTTGAGAAAAACTAGGAGCACAGTATAGGCCCACAAGAGGCTATAGACAAATAGGATTTTGTAGATTTTTGCAATATCAGCTGAGTGGCAGGAGTTTGCTAAGCGGGACCCCTGGTGATCATGGTGATCAGTCGATCTCTAAACCGTTTCACAAGGTGTTATAGCGATGGCGACCTGGCTGGATGTCATACATTTTTATGTGAATTTACGCTCATGTAATCTCTGTCTATAGCGCCACAATGCAGGATCTTTGATGTATGTCACCCACACAAGGTGCTTCTTTTTTCACAATGGATCAAACTACATTTCAGCTATTGTGACCCTTGAAAAGGTAGAAATGATCTGCAAAAGGCTCGGCTGTGTCATGTGCGCTGAATGGGGGGAAATAAAAAGCCTGGAATCAGGTGTCGCCAGGTTGCTTTATGTTCTGCGCTGAATAGGCGTTCTGGTATTTTCATGTATTCTTTTGTGATGATGGGCAGTCGGAGTGAAAGATCCTATGCAGAGCGGCCAAAAGCTTCTCTTCTTCCATCACCTTCTGCGTGTTATAGATCCTGGCAGACAAAGCGATTAATACTCTAATCCCATCACTACCTCCCAACATCTCCCTCAGGGGCTTCAGCAGTAGCAAGCCGAGCAACTGTGTGCACCATGCACACCGGCACTGCCGGACATGGTGCGTCTGTGTGGGCAGACACTACTCCTTAGTTGTAGCCTGGACTGACGCTTTTCTTTTTTGCTAGACAATTTTAGAAATCCACTAGCTAGCTTTTCCAAAAGAAAAATATGCAAATAAAACCCCAGAACATTCCCACTGATAAACTACATATTGCAAAAAGTAACAATGTGAACTAGGATACATGGAATTTGTCTTGTACAGAGGTGGAAGCTTTCTGCATCTACAGCCAAGAAAATTACAAGTAACTCCATTTATAACCTAATTTTAGGGTGTCTGACCTCACACAACATTATGTGACAGTGCGTACTTCCAGCCACAAATGGAGATTTCACTTGGCTACAATTTAAAGGGAACAGGTCAGGTCAATTTTACAACTGAAACAAGTGGTCTGTCTGAATAGGGCGTAGCAAAACAATAAAAATGATACCAGTCTCGTAGTAATCCGATGTGCCAGCGCTGAGAAATCAAGCTTTCAATTCACTATTTGCAAATGAGCTTTGACATCTGTGAGGGGGGTGGCAGAGTTTTCTGAAAAAACAAAATGTCTCCTAATTTGCATGCGGCTTTTAAACTATATTTCTCAGCATTGGTACATCCGATTATTACAAGACAGGTGTCATTTTTATTGTGGCATTATGACCTATACAGCCAGATCACTGGTTTCAGTAGTAAAATTGGACTGATAGGGTCCCTTTAAAAACAATAATTTTCCCTCTAAAAATGTCAAAGGTTCCTCCATCTAAAAAAGTCAGACTTCATATATTGTATCATGTGGCCACAGCCCTGTTCTCCAACCCTACAGCCCTCCATGTTTCTGAGCTTTCTTTTGTCTCGTCTTCCCGTAAACATAAGTGAGCGTCCTCCTGTTTACAAGCACCTATTGGTTCACACAGGACTGCGGAGTTGGGGGGTCCGTTTTGGGTGCAGTCAGAGTTGGTAGCCATGTACGAGGTTCATTTAAGTTTTATTAATCAATTAAATGTAAGCATTTTATGTGGATGTTAAAAATGATCATTTGTCGGCAGCCCCTAGTTCATGTAAACAGGAATGAGCTGCAGACAATAATGAAATTATATGCAATGAGTAACTGTCCGATCACATACATAGCGGGTAATTGGTGTGAATAAATTATCTTGTTAAATCACTGATAATTGTGCTTAAATATGAAGAAATGAAGCAATACTCATATTATAAAAGGATGCCATTTCCTACATTGCAAATTTGAATAGACAGAGGCAAGTTGCGGCTAAAAAAAGTTACTGAATTTGGTGCAGTGATGTCACAAAGCAAAACTGTCAGCCAATTGAGAAATTCTGTGAAAAACAAAACGTTTCTGCTCTCATGTTGAGGAAGAGATCAACACTTGAGTTCAGTCATCTGTATGAGGCACCCCACACTTTAAAGAGTCACTTTACATGTATATGTTTTTTGTTTTTTACAAATGTCACTTTTCTCCTGAATCCGGTGGGCTTTTTTGCTCCTTAAAGGAAACATGTCACTTGCTATAAATGTGTAATTTTCTTACTTGATGTAAATGCCGCTGTTCTCCTGAATCCAGAGATGTTCTTCTTTGCTTCCTACGCGACTCCGTTCCTGAGGTATGGCCATCTTTTCCCTGTATTTAAATGTAGTCTTATCAGCAAAGGGGCGTGGTCTTCAACTCTTTTCTTTGCCATCTTCTTGATAACCCCGCCCCCTTAACTAATAAAACCTACAGGAAAGAAGGGGCCGTATCTCAGGAATGGAGAGCTGTAGGAAGAAAAGAAGAACATCTCCGGATTCAGGAGAACAGCGGCATTAACATCAAGCAAGAAAATTACCTATTTATGGCAAGTGACAGGTTCCCTTTAAATACTTTTTAAACATATTAAACTGTGTAACGGCCATGAGAAATCATATCTCTTATTAACAACATCTGCACAGCAGAAAAGGGATACAATTTTTCTCTTTTTGGAACATGAGCAAATACCAAGTAGTCATTCTAATTATTGGAAAAAAAGAACAATTGCATAAATCATAAAACTGCAAACAATTAAGTTATTTCCTCCAAGAAAAGCGCCAAATAATATGTTGTTCGGGACAACGACTCGTAAAAACATGGTTGGAATGGAGTGGGGGGAGAAAAAGGATACGGTCACATTAATGATCATGCGGAACTGAACATGGGCCCCCCAATGTCAGCGCCATCCCATGCAACGATCCAATTGATGCCGATATGAGCAAGGTTGGATCCCCAGCTCGCCTTCCTTATGCCATGATGTAATAATTATTCATTATTGTCGCTGTATATAATCCCGTACACACTGGATACATGATATATGAGCCGACAGCTATACGTCTATAGATTACACAGAACAGACTCCATCTGGCACACAGATTTTTATCGCAAGTATTGAATGAGCCTGCTGCGGCTCGTTTTGTACCTGCCAAGGTCCAAGGGGCCCGAGGGAGATTAAGAGTCACGGACCAGGAAAGTAAAGACGAATTCTCATATGGAACAGTGAGAGGCCTTTCGCAATTTACGAGGACAGATGCTGATAATGTGCGAGATTTTATTCCAATGCATGAACTCCCATTGACAGGATGCGGCTGTGTCGGGATTAGGACGTCGTGCGGAGACTTGCGATTTCCTAACCTGCTAATAAAACAGCGGTTAGCACTTCTTTCATTAAACAGGATAATAACGCTCGGATTGTAAAGCGCCGTCGCGTTTCCTCTTCTCTTTGAAAACTGCGAAAATAGAATCGCTGTAAAAATAATATGTCCCGTATTAAAACTTCCTTCCTTGAAACATTGTGTTTATTGCCTCCTCCATTATATCATATTCATCTGTTTGGCTCCAATTAGGTCTGAAAAGTAATTCTAAAGAAAATGAGAAAGACAAAAGTTTCCAGATAGTAGTAAAAGTTTACGAAAAATTGGAGTTAGATTTTCCCTTGAAATTAATAGGAATCCCAAAAGGAAGAGATTTCTCCTGTTATTCCCTAAGGTCTGTATGTATGTGTATCCTGTGAGGGTCCCTGCATTATTTTAGGGGTGTCAGAGAAGGAACAGGAGAGTGACTGAATGCTATAGTTACATGATGGATAGATGTCACGGCTCCCGGGTAATACTGCTGCAGGGAGAGCTGCACACAGCAGCAAGGGAGCTGAGCAAAGCGCCGGGTAACTAACCAGGTAACAACCAGGACCTGAACCATGTGACAGAGTAGGAGGTGGTCGGGAGCGGAAGCAGATGCCGGGGTGCAGAGTGGACGATAACCACAGGAGAGTAGTCAAACAAGCAAAGATCAGAGCCAGGAGATCACGAGGTACCAAAGGGGCGAAACGGGATTGTCAGAAGGGATGCCAGAGGTCAAAAATCCAAAAGAACGAACAAGCAGAGTACAGAATGGAGAGCAAGCAAAACAATTGCAAACCGGGCACACACTCCAGGGGTCAGGCACACAGACTAGACGAGAGTATAGCTGACAGGGAATCCTAGTCTCGAGTGAGTATAAATACCCCTCCCAGATCCAAAGAGAGGCTCGTAAAATTAACCCTGAGAGAACAGGACTTTAACCATGTCCTGACCATGACAATAGATATGAAAAAAGGGAAGGAAAAAAAGGAGGTAAGAGAAGCGAAGCTTGGTGTGCATAAGACTTATCTGTAACTTGCCATAAATATATAGATTTTTTTTTTTACTTGGTGTAAATGCCGCTGTTCTCCTGAATCCGGCGTTGTTTTTCTTTTGTTCCTGCGCCTCTCCATCCCTGATATATGGCCTCATATTCCTGTGCACAAATCTAGTCTTGTTAGCCAAGGGGGTGTGATCCTCATGACTTCTCTGTGGGCGTGATCTTGATGATCACGCCCTCTTGACCATCAAGACTAGAGCTACATACAGTGAAGAGGAGGCCATATCTCAGGAATGGAGAGACGCAGAAACAAAATAAAAATATCGTAGGATTAAGGAGAACAGCGGGATTTACATCGAGTTTAAAGATGACATATTTATGGCAAGTGGCAGGTTCTCTTTAAAGTGGTATTCTCATCTTGTGATTATGTACAAGGATAAGCTTTTACTTTTATGATCAGTTGGGGTCCATCATCTGACATTATTATTTATGTATATAGTACATGGAAGGGGTTAAATACAAGATACAAATATAAATTACAGTGCACAAACCAACAATGACAGACAGGTTCAGGGGAGAGAGGACCCTGCCCTTGCGGCCTTACCGATCCTGGCAATGAATGGGCCGCAGTGCTGCCCTCTTCTCTACCCTGGACACCCAACTACCGGTGGTCCATATACCATATTTACTGGAGCGGGAGTGGGGGTCCCACAGGCCTGCCCATCATTGTTTACATTGCCTTATTTTGCACAGTATAATAGTACTGTATCAGTGGGTACTTCTTCTGGGCACCTATTGTCCTGCCGTGGCCCCTACAAACAGCAGAACGGTGGTAGTCCTCCAAGGAGCTTGGGCTTGGCCAAAAATGGTAACAAATAAAATAACTTACAAAAAGGATCTTTTACTTGCCATAGATATGTAATTTTTTTCTTACCCAGTGTAAATGCCCCTGTTCTCCTGAATCCGGCGATGTTTTTCTTTTGTTTCTGCGCCTCTCTGTTCCTGAGATATGGCCCTTTCTTTCCTGTAGATCAATCTGGTCTTTTTAGGCAAGGGGGCGTGATCCTAATATAGACAAATTGTGAACCACGCCTATTTGACTAACAGGAGTAGATTTTCACACAAGAAAGAAGGGGCCATATCTCAGGAACGGAGAAGAGCAGGAAGAAAAGAAAAACAACGCCGGAATCAGGAGAACAGCAGCTTTTATACCAGGTTAGAAGCAAAATTACATATTGATGTCAAAATATTAACCACTGTGAAGGCTCCACGTAAGGCCGTTAGATGTAGGGTTCAAGAATTCCCAAGTTGTTTCTTCCACTTCGCCTTTGCACTCACTTCTACTGAAATAAGTCTAGTTCTCTCACCGAACCATGAAAATAATGACTGGATGAGACCGTGACGTGCACGAATTCACACCTACAACCTACTGGGTCATAAAATATGGCGACGGATCAATCGGGGAAAAAAAAATTGAATTTTATTTCTGGTTAATATAACAAAGTATCGCTCTTATTCTGTATTCTGAAAAGTTAGAGATTCTTCTTTTTATAAAAAAAAAAAAATCTAAAAGTCAAAAACATAATAGAAATAAACATAAAAGGCCTCGGTAAGAGGGATCACATCTACCATGATTGAAGAGTTCTATGGTGAAAGCGCTAATCTATAAAACAGAAGAAGAGCGCCGCCAAGAAGAGAATTCCGCGAGAAGCGGCACAGTTATTCTTTGTGAAGCCTCTCGGCCCCGGCGCGCTCGCTGGACTAAATCCCAAAGATGCTGATCATTATTTCTGAGTCATATGGCGCTGTGTAGAAGAAGATGTATCCGACACATTTACACGGTGTCTACCTGCGCTGCAGCTGTCGCTTGTCTAAGTCATTATTAATATGCACATGAAGAGAACATTACAAGGAGGAATTGTGCAAAAAATAAACACACGTCCTGCGCCTCCATCCCCGGCCTCCCAGGAGCAGCTGTCAAAGAAATGCCCAACTAATTACTGCACGCCTCTGCGCGGCTATAACAGCCTGTCCAGAGAAATGTCGAAATGAGCCACATTCTCCAAAGGCCTGGATGGCTGGAGCATGACATTGTGAAATCACGTCTCCACAAAGAGGAATTGTGCAGGGATACAATCCGCAACAATGGAGAAGGGCAGCAGCGGTGCCACGGTCAATCAGCGCAATACACAGAAAAAAACGACCCTCGGCGACAATGTATCACCCTCTTCTGATATGTCAAGAGCGATAGGAGACGGCAGAAGAACAACATTTCTTCTGACTCGTCCCCTTGGCTATAGATAGGGATTGTATGAAACTGTGCAGGATGCAAATATGGAGTGTCCACCCCCAAAACAACTCCTAGCTATGGAAAAACGAGTTATGCTCCTCTCCACCAACTATTGTAGAGGGAAAACATAAGAAGTAAATCGTCAGTTTCCAGCCATCTTATATTATCCAGGCAGCACCCCAATACTAACAGGTACAACACCCACTGGGAGACTATACGGGATCTTCATGATTTTCTCCAGACCAGTGTGGTCTCATATTCTATAACATCAATTTTGATAGGAACGTAGCTACAGTCAGTATAGGGTTAACACACAGGCTCCACCATTCACAATAGGGGATGTCACAGCTCACCTCCTCCTCCTGTATAATGACTGATAACACCTCTATATACAGTAGATAACACAGGATCCACCATTCACAATAGGTGATATCACAGCTCACCTCCTCCTGTACAATGACTGATAACACCTCTATATACAGTAGATAACACAGGCTCCACCATTCACAATAGGTGATATCACAGCTCACCTTCTCCTCCTGTACAATGACTGATAACACCTCTATATACAGTAGATAACACAGGATCCACCATTCACAATAGGTGATGTCACAGCTCACCTCCTCCTCCTGTACAATGACTGATAACACCTCTATATACAGTAGATAACACAGGATCCACCAATCACAATAGGTGATGTCACAGCTCACCTCCTCCTCCTGTACAATGACTGATAACACCTCTATATACAGTAGATAACACAGGATCCACCATTCACAGTAGGTGATGTCACAGCTCACCTCCTCCTCCTGTGCAATGACTGATAACACCTCTATATACAGTAGATAACACAGGATCCACCATTCACAATAGGTGATGTCACAGCTCACCTCCTCCTCCTGTACAATGGCTGATAACACTTAGAATTGGACTTAGTAGCCAGAGTGAAAATTGTAAGATTTCTTTACATACAGTTGTGTGAAAAAGTGTTTGCCATCTTCCTGATTTCCTATTCTTTTGCATGTTTGTCACACTTAAATGTTTCCGATCACCAAACGTAAACATTAGACAAAGATAACACAATTAATCACAAAATGCAGTTTATAAATGAAGGTCTTTATTATTTAGGGAAAAATAAATCTAAACCTACAGGGTCCTGTGTGAAAAAGTGATTGCCCCCTAAATCTAATAGCTGGTTGGGTCGCCCTTAGCACCAACAACTGCAATCAAGCATTTGCGATAACTGACAATGAGTCTTTTACAATGCTCTGGAGGGATTTTGGTCACTCATCTTTGCAGAATTGTTGTAATTCTGCCGTCTTGGAGGGTTTCCGAGCATGAACCGCCTTTTTAAGGTCATGCAACAGCATCTCAATCGGATTAAGGTCAGGATTTTGACTAGACCACTCCAAAGTCTTAATTTCGCTTTTCTTAAGCCATTCAGAGGTGGACTTGGTGTTTTGGATCATTGTCCTGCTCCATAACCCAAGTGCACTTCTCCTTCAGGATTTTTTGGTAGACAGCAGAATTCATGGTTCCATTTACTACAGCAAGTATTCCAGGTCCTGAAGCAGCAAAACAGCCCCAGACCATCACACTACCACCGCCATATTTTACTGTTGGTATGATGTTCCATTTCTGAAATGCTGTTACTTCTACACCAGATGTAATGGGACATACACCTACCAAAAATTTCAACTTTTGCCTCATCAGTCCACAGAGTATTCTCCCAAATGTCTTGGGGATCATCAAGATGTTTTCTGGCAAAACTGAGATGAGCTTTTATGTTCTTATTGCTCAGCAGTGGTTTTCGTCTTGGAATTCTGCCATGCCGGCCATTTTTGCCCAGTCATTTTCTTATCGTGGAGTCTTGAACACTGATCTTAACTGAGACAAGTGAGGCTTGCAGTTCTTTGGATGTTGTTGTCCATTTTTTTGTGACCTCTTGGATGAATCGTTGTTGTGGTCATGGGGTAATTTTGGATGGCTGGACACTCCTGGGAAGGTTCACCACTGTTCCATGTTTTCACCATTTGTGGATAATGGCTCTCACTGTGGTTTACTGGAGTCATAAAGCTTTAGAAAATAGTTTATAACCTTTCCCAGACTGATGGATCTCAATTACTTTGTTTCTCATTTCTTCCAGAATTTCTTTGGATCGTGGCATGATGTTTAGCTTTTGAGGACCTTTTGGTCTACATCACTTTGTCAGGCAGGTCCTACTTAAGTGATTTCTTGATTGAGACCAGGTGTGACAGTAATCAGGGAATGTGAACGTGGCTTCCCAAAGATGTGATAAACCACACTTAATTGATGTTTTACACACAGGGCCCTGCAGGTTTGGATTTCTTTTTCCCTTAATAATAAAGACCATCACATACATTTTGTGATTACTTGTGTTATCTTTGTCTAATATTTACATTTGTTTGGTGATCTGAAACATTCAAGTGTGACAAATATACAAAAGAATTGGAAATCAGGAAGATGGCAAACACTTTTTCACACAACTGTATACACAAAAATAGATAGATGGATAACGATATTGAAAATGTAAAACAAAATATATTGAACATAAAACTCTGATTTAAACACCAGTTCATTTTCTGATTAAACATTCCCTTTAAGAGAACCGCAGCTGGTAACAACCATGCAACTAATTTGGCAGCAGATGGGTTAACTCAACAGAAGGAAGAAACGATCATCATGTCTTATGAACAATGGCGACCAACTGGGAAGCAACAGAGACGAGAAGCATCCAGGCTGATTAAGAAGATTAAGTGGTAAAAGGACGACGGCTTTTATGGCGCGGAGCAGAAGCCGCGAGGAGCGGGCGGGCGAACAGTTGGCGAGTGGTGAGGAGAATGCTGCAATGCAGGACTGGAGCGCGAGTTTCATTACAAGGTGCAGTGAACCAGAGGCGATCATCTCAAGTTTATCTAAAGATTTCTGCATGACTGCAGCAAAACAGAAATGACACGAGATGAGCCCCCCGCTGCCCGCGCTCCACGACTGCTGCATGCTGCGACTACAGAGCAGACACTGCAGCAGAGGACAGGGAGAAAGAAAGCCCCGGCGGGGTCACGAGCGGGTGCCATATCTGCTCGTGACCTCTCCACAGTTACAATATGGCTGCAAAAATCATCAGACTTCCCTCTCCGTCAGTGGGTATCCGCACTCTCATTACTGAGTCTAGTGTTGTAAAATGACTTGTACTCAACCACAGACCCAGCGACCCAGACCCAGCTGTTTACCCAGCCCCTGCGCCCAGTCCCTCTACTCCAGCCACTGTACCCCAGCCCTGTGCCTCAGCCACTGTACCCCAGACACAGAGGCCCATCTCTTTACCCCAGCCCCTGTGCCCCAATCCCTCTACTTCAGCCCCTGTACCCCAGCCCCTGTGCCTCAGCCCCTGTACCCCAGCCCCTGTGCCTCAGCCCCTGTACCCCAGCCCCTGTACCCCAGCCCCTGTACCCCAGCCCCTGTGCCTCAGCCACTGTACCCCAGACCCAGAGGCCCAGTCCCTCTACTCCAGCCCCTGTACCCCAGCCCCTGCGCCTCAGCCACTGTACCTCAAACCCAGAGGCCCATCTCTTTTACCCAGGCCCCAGCATCTCAGCCCCTGTGACCCAACCCCTGAGCCACTGCCCCTGTACCCCAGCCCCCTAACCCCTGTATCCCAGCAGCCCAGCTTTTTTACCCCAGCTCCTGTGCCCCTGCGTCCCCACTCCTGCACCCCAACCCTTGTCCCTCTACTCCGGCCCCTGCACCCCAGCCCCTCCACTCCAAGCCCTAGACCTCAGCCTCCGCACCCCAGTGGCCCAACTCCTTTACCCCATCTCCTACGTCCCAACCCCTGCACCCTAGCCCCTGCACTGCAGCTCATTTACCCCTGCCCCTGTACCCCAGCACCCTAACTCTTTTACCCCAGCTCCTTTACCTCAGCTAATGCACCCGGGCTCCTTTACCTCAGCACCTCTACCCCAGCCCCTGTGACATTTATGAAGATATACAGTGGCTCTACAGACTTCTACTATTAACAATGAAGTATAATGCGGTGTAGATATACAGAGCTGCCGATGAGGCCGCATGTCACTATCAGTTTCAAGGCCAAGGCTAAATATTGCAGAGGCTCTGACACCAGATTTCTCAATACAAAATGCATACTTTATACAACAGATTTATTCAACTTGATGAGAAAATTACTGTAAAAATGTATATATGAATGGCTGCATACTTCTTTTTGAAAGTTTATGCTCAACCTCCAGCCACCAAGCCTGACTGACAGCTCCTCAGTGTCCCTCCTCCCAGCTGCTGCTGAATCTCCAGCCACCAAGCCTGACTGACAGCTCCTCAGTGTCCCTCCTCCCAGCTGCTGCTGAATCTCCAGCCACCAAGCCTGACTGACAGCTCCTCAGTGTCCCTCCTCCCAGCTGCTGCTGAATCTCCTCCAACTCATTCATAGTGCTGAATTTCCTCCTCCCTACTCTGACTGAAAGTTCCTCAGTGCTCCTCCTCCCTGCTGCTGAATCTCCAGCCACCAAGCCTGACTGACAGCTCCTCAGTGTCCCTCCTCCCAGCTGCTGCTGAATCTCCAGCCACCAAGCCTGACTGACAGCTCCTCAGTGTCACTCCTCCCAGCTGCTGCTGAATCTCCAGCCACCAAGCCTAACTGACAGCTCCTCAGTGTCCCTCCTCCCAGCTGCTGCTGAATCTCCTCCAACTCATTCATAGTGCTGAATTTCCGCCTCCCTACTCTGACTGAAAGTTCCTCAGTGCTCCTCCTCCCTGCTGCTGAATCTCCAGCCACCAAGCCTGACTGACAGCTCCTCAGTGTCCCTCCTCCCAGCTGCTGCTGAATCTCCTCCAACTCATTCCTAGTGCTGAATTTCCTCCTCCCTACTCTGACTGAAAGTTCCTCAGTGCTCCTCCTCCCCGCTGCTGAATCTCCAGCCACAAGCCTGACTGACAGCTCCTCAGTGTCACTCCTCCCAGCTGCTGCTGAATCTCCAGCCACCAAGCCTGACTGACAGCTCCTCAGTGTCCCTCCTCCCAGCTGCTGCATCTCCTCCAACTCATTCCTAGTGCTGAATTTCCTCCTCCCTACTCTGACTGAAAGTTCCTCAGTGCTCCTCCTCCCTGCTGCTGAATATCCAGCCACCAAGCCTGACTGACAGCTCCTCAGTGTTCCTCCTCGCTGCTGCTGAATCTCCAGCCACCATGCCTGACTGACAGCTCCTCAGTGTCCCTCCTCCCTGGTGCTGAATCTCCTCTACTCCTCTGTAGTGCTGAATTTCCTCCTCACTACTCCGATAGCTCCTCAATGCTCCTTCTCTCTGCTGCTGCATTACAAAGTTTGACAGAAACTGTTATTTATTGACAGATTGTACTTGTTTTCCATCTATCTCCACTCTCCTCTTGCTCCAGTAAAGCCACAGCTGTCAATCAAGGAAGAAGAGGGGGGAGATAGGTAAAAAACAAGTAGGTGGGAAGTTGCACTGAACTATTCAGCCACACCCAGGGTGCACTGAGCGCCTCATTACTAGTATATTCTGTGTTGTTGTTTTTTTTTTAATACACACGTTATTTTTCTTATAGAGAAGCCAATGAGAATGCCCATGAAAAAATGTCACATTTAGAGCATTATGCGTTAGAAAAAAAAAACAAAACAGCCAGAACCCAAGAAAACAAAAAAATTTTTTTAAATATTTTACTGTTGACTCCCAAGTAATTGCAAAAAGTTGCAAAAAAGAAAGAAATATCAAAAGTAACAAAACATTGGGACAATGTGCAATAAACTCGCCCTTATCCCAGGGACTCATCGCAGCGCACAAATGGGCATGTTTCTTCCCAATGACTCCGTACGACGAGCCGTGTGAGCGGTGATAACGCCGTCGCTGTTTCCTCATCACTCTTCATGTTGGTTCGGAATAATTTTGATTTATGAGTTTTCAGCTCCTGGAATTTTCGAGCTATTGCTTTTAATGAAAAATCCCTTCTCCTTCCCTCCCAGTGATATTGTGATTTATTGGCTCTTCGTTAGTGATGTCGGTCTGACAAACCATCACATCTCGCGTTATCTATCCAATGTCATTAGCGGAAATTTGGTGCAAAGTCCTGAAAAATTGATTTATTCCCAAACGTTTACTTGCATTGAAATCAAGTCCCGCTCACAATAAATGCAAACTACTTCCTAGGATCTAGCGGCACCATCTCCAGTGTCTCGATACAGGAACTATTAGTTAAACCAACATCATGGCGGCGTCTATTAACAATTTATTTTTTATTGCCGTCAGTGTCAACTATTTCCTTTTATTTTTGCATCCAGCCATTTTTTATTGGCCATTGTCTGATCTCTAATCACCCATGTCTTCCCGTCACTGGTAATTACTATTTGAACCCAGAGGCTGTAAGGTCTGTCAGCCTCCTCCGAGAATCAAAGCCTGCCAAGGAGCCAGCTGGCAGGAGCATGCAAATGCGGCCCCTTAGAGATACAGAAAGCAACTTCTGCCTGGTCAAAACAGACAAAAAAAAAATCACCAGCCTTAGGAAAACGGGAAGCGGCAGCGAATGTAGCCACCGAGTAATCTGTGTTGATTTTTTAATTATACTGCCAGGACTGTGCGAAATTAGAATTCAGCACAACCTCCTGCCTGACAAAGCCACAGAGAGGAATTCTTCATCATCGCCCCTTGACAGTGTCTACCATAATTGCAATAGTCGGGGCAAATGACTTGAAATGGTCAGGGCCAATGACTTGCAATGGTCGGGGCATATGACTTGCAATGGTCGGGGCATATGACTTGCAATGGTCGGGGCATATGACTTGCAATGGTCGGGGCATATGACTTGCAATGGTCGGGGCATATGACTTGCAATGGTCGGGGCATATGACTTGCAATGGTCGGGGCATATGACTTGCAATGGTCGGGGCATATGACTTGCAATGGTCGGGGCATATGACTTGCAATGGTCGGGGCATATGACTTGCAATGGTCGGGGCATATGACTTGCAATGGTCGGGGCATATGACTTGCAATGGTCGGGGCATATGACTTGTAATGGTCGGGGCATATGACTTGTAATGGTCGGGGCATATGACTTGTAATGGTCGGGGCATATGACTTGTAATGGTCGGGGCATATGACTTGTAATGGTCGGGGCATATGACTTGTAATGGTCGGGGCATATGACTTGTAATGGTCGGGGCATATGACTTGTAATGGTCGGGGCATATGACTTGTAATGGTCGGGGCATATGACTTGCAATGGTCAGAGCAAATGACTTGCAATGGTCAGGGCAAATGACTTGCAATGGTCGGGGCAAATGACTTGCAATGGTCAGGGCAAATGACTTGCAATGGTTGGGGCACATGACTTGCAATGGTCGGGCAAATGACTTGCAATGGTTGAGGCAAATTACTTGCAATGGTTGGGGCAAATGACTTGCAATGGTCGGGGCAAATAACTTGCAATGGTCAGGGCAAATGACGTGCAATGGTTGGGGCAAATGACTTGCAATGGTCGGGGCAAATAACTTGCAATGGTCAGGGCAAATGACGTGCAATGGTCAGGGCAAATGACGTGCAATGGTTGGGGCAAATGACTTGCAATGGTCGGGCAAATGACTTGCAATGGTTGGGGCAAATGACTTGCAATGGTTGGGGCAAATGACTTGCAATGGTCGGGGCAAATGACTTGCAATGGTTGGGGCAAATGACTTGCAATGGTCGGGGCAAGTGGTCCCTCGCTCACCACTTGGATCTGTCCATGGCTCTGATCATGTTTAGGGCAGGTGCAGATGACCGTATGTTCTCCATCCGGAAAACAGTCTGATTATACTCTAATCTGAGCCGGATCCGATTTTCTCTGATGCATAAAATTAAAAAAAAAAATAATAATAATAAATAATAATAATTTTATATAGCGCCAACATATTCCGCAGTGCTTTACAAATTATAGAGGGGACTTGTACAGACAATAGACATTACAGCATAACAGAAATCACAGTTCAAAACAGATACCAGGAGGAATGAGGGCCCTGCTCGCGAGCTTACAAACTATGAGGAAAAGGGGAGACACGAGAGGTGGACAGTAACAATTGCTTTAGTTATTTGGACCAGCCATAGTGTAAGGCTCGGGTGTTCATGTAAAGCTGCATGAACCAGTTAACAGCCTAAGTATGTAGCAGTACAGACACAGAGGCTATTAACTGCATAAAGTGTATGAGAACATGATGGAGGAACGTGATTATGGTTTGTTTTTTTTTTAGATATTTTATTAGGCCACACAGGGATACTTAGGTTAATGCATAGAGGCGGTAGGCCAGTCTGAACAAATGCGTTTTTAGGGCACGCTTAAAACTGTGGGGATTGGGGATTAATCGTATTAACCTGGGTAGTGCATTCCAAAGAATCGGCGCAGCACGTGTAAAGTCTTGGAGACGGGAATGGGAGGTCCTGATTATTGAGGATGCTAACCTGAGGTCATTAGTGGAGCGGAGGGCATGGGTAGGGTGGTAGACTGAGACCAGAGAGGAGATGTAGGGTGGTGCTGAGCCATGGAGTGCTTTGTGGATGAGGGTAGTAGTTTTGTACTGGATTCTGGAGTGGATGGGTAGCCAGTGTAATGACTGGCACAAGGTAGAGGCATCGGTGTAACGGTTGGTGAGGAATATGATCCTGGCAGCAGCATTCAGGACAGATTGGAGCGGGGAGAGTTTGGTAAGAGGGAGGCCGATTAGTAGAGAGTTACAATAGTCCAGACAGGAATGAATAAGTGAGACAGTAAGAGTTTTTGCAGAGTAGAAAGTAAGAAAAGGGCGAATTCTAGAAATATTTTTGAGATGCAGATAAGAAGAGCGAGCCAGTGATCGGATGTGGGGGGTGAATGAAAGCTCGGAATCAAGGATGACCCCAAGGCTGCGGGCATGTTGCTTGGGAGTAATGGTGGAACCGCACACGGAGATGGCAATGTCAGGCAAAGGTAGGTTAGTAGAGGGAGAGAACACGAGGAGTTCAGTTTTTGACAGGTTCAGTTTCAGATAGAGGAAGGACATGATGCTAGAGACAGCGGTAAGACAATCACTGGTGTTTTCTAAGAAGGTCGGCGTGAAAGCAGGAGAAGAGGTGTATAATTGGGTGTCGTCAGCATAGAGATGGTACTGGAAACCAAATCTACTGATTGTCCAATAGGGGCGGTATACAAAGAGAAGAGGAGAGGGCCTAGGACTGATCCTTGAGGAACCCCAACAGTAACGGGAAGGTGAGAGGAGGAGGAACCAGCAAAACATACAGTGATGGATCGGTCAGAGAGATAGGAGGAGAACCAAGAGAGAACGGTGTCCTTGAGGCCGAAGGAGCGGAGCATAGTGAGGAGGAGCTGATGATCCACAGTGTTGAATGCTGCGGAAAGATCCAAGAGAATTAGCATGGAGTAGTGACCATTAGATTTAGCTGTTAGTAGGTCATTAGAGACTTTAGTGAGGGCAGTTTCAGTAGAGTGTAAAGAGCGGAAGCCAGATTGAAGAGGGTCGAGAAGAGAGTTATCTGAGAGATAGCGGGTAAGACGGGAGTGGACCAGGCGTTCCAGGAGTTTAGAGATGAAGGGAAGATTAGAGACAGGTCTATAATTAGCGGCACAGTTTTGGTCGAGGGAGGGTTTTTTTTAGTAATGGATGTATGATGGCAAGCTTAAATGAGGAGGGAAAAATACCGGAAGTGAGAGAAAGGTTGAATATTTTTGTTATGTGAGAGGTGACAGCCGGGGAAAGGGACTGGAGGAGATGTAAAATAAAGTTTTTCCACCTCCTCCATTCACTGAAAATCGCACTGCACTCGGATGTCGGTTCAGTTGCTTTTGTGAATCCATTAATCTTATAAGTGAAGAAAACTAAGATCTGCTCTGCATGGGATTTCATTCATTCTCAGTAGTAGTAGTAGATGTTCTGCAGCAGCAAACACAGAGACCCATCATCTGTGTAACAAACGTTGCCCACGGCACCTAAGCAATGGTGAATATATGGTGTGAATGGGTCCTTACTAAACACTACTAATGTCAGGTTACGGGCTATTTAAAAAGGAACCTGCCGGAATAATTTTACTACTAAACCAGCGGTCTGTCTGTACAGGTCCTAGTAAAACAATAAAAATGATACCTGTATTATAGTAATCCAATGTGCCAGCGCTGAGAAATCAAGGTTTGAAGCTCCATTCAAATTAGCTTGGGGGCGTGTCAATACCCTGAGTGCACTGACACGCCCACAGTGCACTTCCAGGCTAATGTGTTTTCAATGCTTGATATCTCAGCACTGGTATATCCGATTACTACATGACTGGTATCATTTTAATCCCCGTACCAGGACCTCTACAACCGTACCACTATTGTCGGTAGTCCTCACAGATTCCCTTACAGCACTGTTTGTTCACGCAGAGCTTGTTTGATGCATTTTTGGGGAGGCATGAAAAGTGCAGGCTATGGCCAGAAAACTGCATTTTGTGGCAAGTTAATGCAATACTTTGGTGCTAAAACCATTTTGATCTTAAGAAAGAAAAACGGCAGTAAAAATGCTGAAAGAAATGACACGGCGCAAGAGTTCTTCTAAGATCAAAGAATGCAAGAAAAGAAATGCATAGTGTGAATGAGAGACTAGAAACGTCATTCCTTTTGCTTTTACAGTAAAACGCTGCCTTTAAGTTCATCAAAATTGCCATGTGTGAACAAGTCCTAAAAAAGCTAAACGATGCACCCTACAGACAGGGGTATAGCTGGGGGTAGGAAACTGATGTATTTGCCCCAGGGACTGATAATTTTAATGTCAGGACTAAAGTAAGTGATAATGAAACTTGTCCAGGAGATAATACCATGGTCCGTGTAATGGTTGCCAGCACTATCAAGGAGACGCCATTTCTGCCCCAATAATGCAACAACCTGCACGTGCTCCAGGAGGCTCAGTAGCCACAGTGGCCACAATCCCTGCAGTCAATGAGAATGCTTTACAGCCCAGCACACTGACAATGATTCATTACTAATGACGACCACGACTACTGCCTGGTTCAATGATTGGCAAAATGAAGACAGTCCCCCATTCAGTCCCAATAAACAGATGCCATTCATTAGCCGGCACAGGTTAGGAGCGGCCCCTGGCGTTAATACAAGGGGCGTAATGTGCTACCTGTAATCACCCCATTAACCGGTGTTTGCCAGTCACCCGTAATTTTCCTACTGAGTTTTCGTAACTTTATTTACTACTAAAAGAGAAAGTGACAAAAATTTCCACAAATAACACGAGAAACCTGAATCCAATAATGGATATTTTATTATTAAATAAACGGGTTAATTGGCCAATTATCCTCCTGCCATCAGCCAGCGGAAAACAGGACGACAGCTGACGTCAGCGTAGAGCTATTTACTCAAAAATGGGGGCAGAATGTGTCATTCACATCAAATTGAAGGCTCCGACTGCAAATGTTGAGGAGAGAGGAGTGCGGAGGATCCCGGGCGCTGACAAACGGTAATCTGGGCGGTAAGTAGAAAAACGTCCAATTTATTGCAACGTGTTTTGGAGTGGAATCTATTCCGAAACGCGTTGCAATAAATTGGAAGGTTTTTTTTATGCTTATCGCCCGGGATCCTCCGTCCTCCTCTCTCCTTTACTCTCCTTTGTCAGTACAGCGCATATTTTCGGCTCCTAGTCATACACTTTATGTTGAGGAAACGCACAAAAATATATATGACTCGTCCAAGAGGCAGGTCTCCGGTGGCTTCTCCCATCCCCCGTGACTGACTATACACACAGGGAGAGACCTGTCAGTCTAGGGGGTTGGGGCGGGGAGAAGCCACCATGGATCCGCCTCTTGGACTAGTTGTTGTGAACTCTATTTTTGGGCTCCCTCTAGTGGTCACAAGTGGTACTGTGTAGTGTTGTCTTTCTGCAGGTTGGCTTCATCACCTGGTTCGTTATCCTTGGTTGGTTTCCTATTTAGCTCACCTGGATACTCAGTTCCTTGCCTGCTATCAATGTATTCAGTGCTCTTCAGATTCCTGGTGACTACCTTGCTCCCAGTCTCTCCAAGACAAGCTAAGTTTTTGTTTGTTCAGTTTCTGATTATCAGCGTTCATCATGTTTTTTTGTCTAGCTTCTTAAAATGTGATTTCTTACTTGCTGGTTGCTCTAGGGGAATGAGTTTCTCCCCTCACACCGTTAGTTGGTGTGGGGGTTCTTGAAATCTCAGTGTGGATATTTTGTAAGGGTTTTTTACTGACCGCATAGACCCCTTTTCTATTTTCTGCTATCTAGAATTAGTGGGCCTCTTTTGCTGAATCTGCTTTCACCCCTGTGTATGTGCCTTCCTCTTACCTCACCGTTATTATCTGTTGGGGGCTTCTATATCTTTGGGGATTATTTCTCTGGAGGCAAGAGAGGTCTTTCTTTCTCTCTAGGGGTAGTTAGTTCCTCAGGCTGGCTCGAGACGTCTAGGATTTTAGACACGTTCACCGGCTGCCTCTAGTGTGGTTGGATAGGTTCAGTTTTGCGGTCAGTCCAGTTTTCCACCTCCCTAGAGCTTGTCCTATGTTTAGTCACCTTGCTGGAGTATTTGTGATCCTCAACCACTAAGGATCATAACAACTAGTATTCCCAGACACATAGTCCCGGGCGGCTTTTTAAAGTAAGGTTTCTCGGAAATGGCGCAGAGTTTCAGTGTAAAACATACATGACTGATTCCGCCCATGGTCCGGGCTGCATGAATCTTCCTTTAAGGGGCTACGACAACCTCCCTAAGGGGAGCAAATAATACCGGAATATGCAACTTGTACCAGAAATATCTACAATCGGACACCCCCGCTAACACCACGACTGCGGGGGCAGAGGCGTGATGTCGGAGGAAATGTTCTGATTTTGACTCCAGTTTTAATAATAGAAAAGTCTAATATATTTTTTAAGTTTCTAGGAATTTAGGAAATGTTCAAAATATAAGTCTTATAAATGTATTTTATGTTCTATAAATCTATTTGTCAAAAAAGCAGCGAGACGGAGTTTGGGCAAAAAAAAGAGGAATTATGAAAGTTTGGCTTCTACAACTGCGATCTGTGAGTCCGAGACCTGATCCACGATGAACAAGAGCTAAACGAGCGACGTCAGGATTAATAAGGAATCATCATTAGCACCCGAACAATTGTGATTTAATGACTCAGACTCGGAACGACGGGTGAATCGCTTATTATATGTCACAGCCCAGAGCTGAAAAAGCACTTTACGTCTCCTGGTAGCCGCTGACCCAAAAGGGAGGTCTCAAGGAGGACACGAATTCTTGGCCAAAAATGACGAAGTCTCAAGTGCTTTCATTACTGTCGGTAATATTTTCCTGTCTACAATATATTTAGTCATTTTATTCTGAAGAGAGTGCGATGTATTTATAAAATAAAATAAAAAATACGTATCACTGAATATATACAATAGGGAAAATAAGTATTTGATTTACTGCAGATTTTCCAAGTTTTCCCACCTAAAAGAATACAGAGGCCTGTAATTTTTATTGTAGGTACACTTCACTGTGAGAGACAGAATCTAAAAATAAAATCCAGAAAATCACATTGTATGATTTTTACATAATTAAATTTAGTTTGCATTTTATTGTATGAAATAAGTATTTGATATCACAGAAAAACAGAACGTAATATTTGGTTCAGAAACCTTTGTTTGCAATTACAGAGGTCAGACGTTTCCTGTAGTCCTTGACCAAGTTTGCACACACTGCAGCAGGGATTTTGGCCCCCTCCTCCTTACAGATCTTCTCCAGATCTTTCAAGTTCCGGAGCTGTCGCTGGGCAACATTGAGGTTCATCTCGCTCCAAAAATTTTCTATTGGGTTCAGGTCTGGAGACTGGCTAGGCTGTTGTGAAATTGGATTTTGGGCTCCCCCGGTGGCCACTGGTGGAATTGAACTGGTGTGCATCATCCTCTCTGTTCACCTGTTTCCATCAGGATGTGGGAGTCGCTATTTAGCCTTGCTCCTCTGTCACTTCCATGCCGGTCAACATTGTAATCAGAAGCCTTTCTGTGCATGTTCCTGCTGCTAGACAACTCCCAGCTAAGTTGGACTTTAGTCCTTGTTTGTTTTTGCATTTTGTTCCAGTTCACAGCTGTAGTTTTGTTTCTGTGTCTGGAAAGCTCTTGTGATCTGAAATTGCCACTCTGATGTTATGAGTTAATACTAGAGTCTTAAAGTAATTTCAGGATGATGTTTTGATAGGGTTTTCAGCTGACCATGAAAGTGCCCTTTCTGTCTTCCTGCTATCTAGTAAGCGGACCTCAATTTTGCTAAACCTATTTTCATACTACGTTTGTCATTTCATCTAAAATCACCGCCAATATTTGTGGGGGCCTCTGTCTGCCTTTCGGGGAAATTTCTCTAGAGGTGAGCCAGGACTATATTTTCCTCTGCCAGGATTAGTTAGTCCTCCGGCCGGCGCTGGGCGTCTAGGGATAAAACGCAGGCTACGCTACCCGGCTACTGTTAGTTGTGCGGCAGGTTTAGTTCATGGTCAGTTTAGTTTCCATCCTTCCAAGAGCTAGTTTTTACGTTTGCTGGGCTATGTTCTCTTGCCATTGAGAACCATAACAGTTTGACCGGACTAAAAGGGTTAAATTAATTGACAGAGAAAGGAGAGAAAAGAGAAGTCTGCTGAAGATTTTTTTTTTTTTTTCAGTTCTAGTGTGCTTGTAATTGAATCTCTTGCAAGTCTGCCTATATTGCAGCCTTTCTCTCTCTCTCTCCTTCTAATCCTGGAATGGCTCTGTGTTCACCTGTTTAAAATGGATATTCAGAGTTTAGCTGCAGGTTTGAATAATCTCACCACGAAAGTTCAAAATTTACAAGATTTTGTTGTTCATGTTCCTATATCTGAACCTAGAATTCCTTTGCCTGAATTTTTCTCGGGGAATAGATCTTGCTTTCAAAATTTCAAAAATAATTGCAAGTTGTTTTTGTCCCTGAAATCTCGCTCTGCTGGAGATCCTGCTCAGCAGGTCAGGATTGTGATTTCCTTGCTCCGGGGCGACCCTCAGGATTGGGCTTTTGCATTGGCTCCAGGGGATCCTGCGTTGCTCAATGTGGATGCGTTTTTTCTGGCCTTGGGGTTGCTTTATGAGGAACCTCAGTTAGAACTTCAGGCGGAAAAGGCCTTGATGTCCCTATCTCAGGGGCAAGACGAAGCTGAAATATATTGCCAGAAATTCCGTAAATGGGCTGTGCTTACTCAGTGGAATGAGTGCGCCCTGGCGGCGAATTTCAGAGAGGGTCTCTCTGATGCCATTAAGGATGTTATGGTGGGGTTCCCTGTGCCTGCGGGTCTGAATGAGTCCATGACAATGGCTATCCAGATCGATAGGCGTCTGCGGGAGCGCAAACCTGTGCACCATTTGGCGGTGTCTACTGAGAAGACGCCAGAGAATATGCAATGTGATAGAATTCTGTCCAGAAGTGAACGGCAGAATTTTAGACGAAAAAATGGGTTGTGCTTCTATTGCGGTGATTCAACTCATGTTATATCAGCATGCTCTAAGCGTACTAAGAAGCTTGATAAGTCTGTTTCAATTGGCACTTTACAGTCTAAGTTTATTCTATCTGTGACCCTGATTTGTTCCTTATCATCTATTACCGCGGATGCCTATGTCGACTCTGGCGCCGCTTTGAGTCTTATGGATTGGTCCTTTGCCAAACGCTGTGGGTATGATTTAGAGCCTCTTGAAACTCCTATACCCCTGAAGGGGATTGACTCCACCCCATTGGCTAGCAATAAACCACAATACTGGACACAAGTAACTATGCGGATTAATCCGGATCACCAGGAGATTATTCGCTTTCTTGTGCTGTATAACCTACATGATGTGTTGGTGCTTGGATTGCCATGGCTGCAATCTCATAACCCAGTCCTTGACTGGAAAGCTATGTCTGTGTTAAGCTGGGGATGTAAGGGGACGCATGGGGACGTACCTGTGGTTTCCATTTCATCATCTATTCCCTCTGAGATTCCTGAATTCTTGACTGAATATCGTGACGTTTTTGAAGAACCTAAGCTTGGTTCATTACCTCCGCACCGGGAGTGCGATTGTGCCATAGATTTGATTCCGGGTAGTAAATACCCTAAGGGTCGTTTATTTAATCTGTCTGTGCCTGAACATGCTGCTATGCGAGAATATATAAAGGAGTCCTTGGAAAAGGGACATATTCGTCCTTCGTCATCTCCCTTAGGAGCCGGTTTTTTCTTTGTGGCTAAGAAAGATGGCTCTTTGAGGCCGTGCATTGATTATCGGCTTTTGAATAAAATCACGGTTAAATATCAATATCCGTTGCCACTGCTGACTGATTTGTTTGCTCGCATAAAGGGGGCCAAGTGGTTCTCTAAGATAGATCTTCGTGGGGCGTATAATTTGGTGCGAATTAAGCAGGGGGATGAGTGGAAAACCGCATTTAATACGCCCGAGGGCCACTTTGAGTATTTGGTGATGCCTTTTGGTCTTTCAAATGCCCCTTCAGTCTTTCAGTCCTTTATGCATGACATTTTCCGTGATTATTTGGATAAATTTATGATTGTGTATCTGGATGATATTTTGATTTTTTCGGATGACTGGGACTCTCATGTCCAGCAGGTCAGGAGGGTTTTTCAGGTTTTGCGGTCTAATTCCTTGTGTGTGAAGGGTTCTAAGTGCGTTTTTGGGGTTCAAAAGATTTCCTTTTTGGGATATATTTTTTCCCCCTCTTCCATCGAGATGGATCCTGTCAAGGTTCAGGCTATTTGTGATTGGACGCAACCCTCTTCTCTTAAGAGTCTTCAGAAATTTTTGGGCTTTGCTAACTTTTATCGTCGATTTATTGCTGGTTTTTCTGATGTTGTTAAACCATTGACTGATTTGACTAAGAAGGGTGCTGATGTTGCTGATTGGTCCCCTGCTGCTGTGGAGGCCTTTCGGGAGCTTAAGCGCCGCTTTTCTTCCGCCCCTGTGTTGCGTCAGCCTGATGTTGCCCTTCCTTTTCAGGTTGAGGTCGACGCTTCTGAAATCGGAGCTGGGGCGGTTTTGTCGCAGAGAAGTTCCGATTGCTCCGTGATGAGACCTTGTGCTTTTTTCTCGCGTAAATTTTCGCCCGCCGAGCGGAATTATGATGTTGGGAATCGGGAGCTTTTGGCCATGAAGTGGGCTTTTGAGGAGTGGCGTCATTGGCTTGAGGGGGCTAGACATCAGGTGGTGGTATTGACTGACCACAAAAATCTAATTTATCTTGAGTCCGCCAGACGCCTGAATCCTAGACAGGCGCGCTGGTCGTTGTTTTTCTCTCGGTTTAATTTTGTGGTGTCCTACCTGCCGGGTTCTAAGAATGTTAAGGCGGATGCCCTTTCTAGGAGTTTTGAGCCTGACTCCCCTGGTAATTCTGAACCTACAGGTATCCTTAAGGATGGAGTGATATTGTCTGCCGTTTCTCCAGACCTGCGGCGGGCCTTGCAGGAGTTTCAGGCGGATAGACCTGATCGTTGCCCACCTGGTAGACTGTTTGTTCCTGATGATTGGACCAGTAAAGTTATTTCTGAGGTTCATTCTTCTGCGTTGGCAGGTCATCCTGGAATCTTTGGTACCAGGGATTTGGTGGCAAGGTCCTTCTGGTGGCCTTCCTTGTCTCGAGATGTGCGAGGCTTTGTGCAGTCTTGTGACGTTTGTGCTCGGGCCAAGCCTTGTTGTTCTCGGGCTAGTGGATTGTTGTTGCCCTTGCCTATTCCGAAGAGGCCCTGGACGCACATCTCGATGGATTTTATTTCGGATCTTCCTGTTTCTCAGAAGATGTCTGTCATCTGGGTGGTGTGTGATCGTTTCTCTAAGATGGTCCATTTGGTTCCCCTGCCTAAGTTGCCTTCTTCTTCCGAGTTGGTTCCTCTGTTTTTTCAAAATGTGGTCCGTTTGCATGGTATTCCGGAGAATATCGTTTCTGACAGAGGTACCCAATTCGTGTCTAGATTTTGGCGAGCATTCTGTGCTAGGATGGGCATAGATTTGTCTTTCTCGTCTGCTTTCCATCCTCAGACTAATGGCCAGACCGAGCGGACGAATCAGACCTTGGAGACATATTTGAGGTGTTTTGTGTCTGCAGATCAGGATGATTGGGTTGCTTTTTTGCCTTTAGCGGAGTTTGCTCTCAATAATCGGGCCAGCTCTGCCACCTTGGTGTCTCCCTTTTTCTGTAATTCGGGGTTTCATCCTCGATTTTCTTCTGGTCAGGTGGAATCTTCGGATTGTCCTGGAGTGGATGCTGTGGTGGAGAGGTTGCATCAGATTTGGGGGCAGGTAGTGGACAATTTTAAGTTGTCCCAGGAGAAGACTCAGCTTTTTGCCAACCGCCGGCGTCGGGTTGGTCCTCGGCTTTGTGTTGGGGACTTGGTGTGGTTGTCTTCTCGTTTTGTCCCTATGAGGGTTTCTTCTCCCAAGTTTAAGCCTCGGTTCATCGGCCCGTACAAGATATTGGAGATTCTTAACCCTGTGTCCTTCCGTTTGGACCTCCCTGCATCTTTTTCTATTCATAATGTTTTTCATCGGTCATTATTGCGCAGGTATGAGGTACCGGTTGTGCCTTCCGTTGAGCCTCCTGCTCCGGTGTTGGTTGAGGGCGAGTTGGAGTACGTTGTGGAAAAAATCTTGGACTCCCGTGTTTCCAGACGGAAACTCCAGTATCTGGTCAAATGGAAGGGATACGGTCAGGAGGATAATTCTTGGGTGACTGCCTCTGATGTTCATGCCTCCGATTTGGTCCGTGCCTTTCATAGGGCTCATCCTGATCGCCCTGGTGGTTCTGGTGAGGGTTCGGTGCCCCCTCCTTGAGGGGGGGGGTACTGTTGTGAAATTGGATTTTGGGCTCCCCCGGTGGCCACTGGTGGAATTGAACTGGTGTGCATCATCCTCTCTGTTCACCTGTTTCCATCAGGATGTGGGAGTCGCTATTTAGCCTTGCTCCTCTGTCACTTCCATGCCGGTCAACATTGTAATCAGAAGCCTTTCTGTGCATGTTCCTGCTGCTAGACAACTCCCAGCTAAGTTGGACTTTAGTCCTTGTTTGTTTTTGCATTTTGTTCCAGTTCACAGCTGTAGTTTTGTTTCTGTGTCTGGAAAGCTCTTGTGATCTGAAATTGCCACTCTGATGTTATGAGTTAATACTAGAGTCTTAAAGTAATTTCAGGATGATGTTTTGATAGGGTTTTCAGCTGACCATGAAAGTGCCCTTTCTGTCTTCCTGCTATCTAGTAAGCGGACCTCAATTTTGCTAAACCTATTTTCATACTACGTTTGTCATTTCATCTAAAATCACCGCCAATATTTGTGGGGGCCTCTGTCTGCCTTTCGGGGAAATTTCTCTAGAGGTGAGCCAGGACTATATTTTCCTCTGCCAGGATTAGTTAGTCCTCCGGCCGGCGCTGGGCGTCTAGGGATAAAACGCAGGCTACGCTACCCGGCTACTGTTAGTTGTGCGGCAGGTTTAGTTCATGGTCAGTTTAGTTTCCATCCTTCCAAGAGCTAGTTCTTACGTTTGCTGGGCTATGTTCTCTTGCCATTGAGAACCATAACACTAGGCCACTCCAGGACCTTGAAATGCTTCTTATGGAGCCACTCCTTAGTTGCCCTGGCTGTGTGTTTCGGGTCATAGTCATGCTGGGAGACCCAGCCATGACCCATCTTCAATACTCTTACTGAAGGAGGTTGTTGGCCAAAATCTCACCATAAATGACCCCATCCTTCCTTCCTTCAATATGGTGCAGCAGTCCTGACCCCTTTTCAGGAAAGTACCCCCAGAGTATGATGTTCTCCCCACCATGCTTCACGGTTGGGAGAGTGTTCTTGGAGTTGTACTCTTCCTCATTCCTCTTCCGAACACGGTGAGTGGAATTGACACCAAAAAGTTCTGTTTGCTATGGCATGACCTTAAAAAGGTGATTCATGCTCGGAAACCCTCTAGTGTGGCTGAATTATAACAATTCTGTAAAGATGAGTGGCCAAAATTCCTCCAGAGCGTTGTAAAAGACTCATTGCCAGTTATCGCAAACACTTGATTGCAGTTGTTGCTGCTAAAGGTGGCCCAACCACAGTTCACAGAGTGCTGTATCCAAGTATTTTAATGGGAAGTTGAGTGGAAGGAAAAAGTGTGGTAGAAAAAGTTGCACAAGTAACCGGGATAACCGCAGCCTTGAAAGGATGGTTAAGAAAAGGCCATTCAAAAATGTGGGGGAGATTCACAAGGAGTGGACTGCTGCTGGAGTCATCGCTGGTTTGGGGAGCCATGTCATCTGCTGGTGTAGGTCCACTCTGTTTTATCAAGACCAAAGTCAGTGCAGCCGTCTACCAGGAAATATTAGAGCACTTCGTGCTTCCCTCTGCCGACATACTTTTTGGAGATGGAAATTTCATTCTCCAGCAGGACTTGGCCCCTGTCCACACTGTTAATATACCAACACCTGGTGTAAAAACAACAGTATCACTGTGCCTGATTGGCAGCAAACTCGCCTGACCTTAACCCCATAGAGAATCTATGAAGTATTGTCAAGAGGAAGATGAGAGACACCAGACCCAACAATGCAGACGAGCTGAAGTCTGCTATCAAAGCCACCTGGGCTTCCATAACCCCTCAGCAGTGCCACAGGCTGATCACCTCCATGCCACGCCGCATTGATGCAGTAATTGATGCAAAAGGAGCCCTGACCAAGTATTGAGTGCATTTACTGAACATACATTTCAGTCAGCCAACATTTCAGATTGTAAAATCATTTTTCAAGCTGGTGTTATAAAGTATTCTAATTTACTGAGATAATGACTTTTGGGTTTTCATTGGCTGTAAGCCATAATCATCAACATTAACAGAAATAAACACGTGAAATGCTGTGTGTAATGACTGTATAATATAGGAGTTTCACTTTTTGTATTGAAGAACTGAAATAAGTTAACGTTTTGATGATATTCTAATTTAGTGAGAAGCACCTGTATAATATATATATATATATATATATATATATATATATATATATATATATATATATATATATATATATATATATAAAAAATATATAATATATATAAAATATATAATATATATATTTTATATATATTCTATACATTTAATTTTTCATTTTTAAGTTTGTTGTATTTAATTTTTATGTTATATACTATACATGTGATTTCATTTTTTTATTGAAAAAATATACTTTATATAAATATTTAATATGTTTTCAATAATATATTATAATACATTTATTTTTATAGATAATTATAAATACATTTCATACTCTGGTTTAGAAAAAAATAATTTAAATATATTTCAAGAGTCAATTTAAGGGAACTTGTCAGCTGATGCATGCTGCCCGAACCATGGACAGCACGGATCAGACTGCATTACTGTTGCAGGTATGTTGCATTCTGCTGTTTCAGAGATGACATACTTAAAAAAAGGCGGTCGGGGACGTCATGTCTTTAACCAGTCTGACGTTCTATCTGAGCTGGGAAGAGAGAAATAGGAGACTGTTTGCTATGGCTCGCACAGAAAGTTAAGCCTGCAGCCAATCAGTAACCACTGACTGGCGGCAGCGGTCACATGCAATTCTCTGCAAGGAGAAGGATACAGGAAGAGGTGTGGAGGAATGACGGTGGTCCAGTAGGTTAGTATCTGTACTTTTTTGTTTTATGACCTCCGAGGGTTCACTTTAATATAAAACGTAGTGGACAACCCTTTAATGGACAGGGGAGGGGGTCACCCATTCAGGACCCTCGGCTGGTGTAGATACGAAGTGTGTCTTTCTATATGGATGACTCAATACATATTTGCATTACAAAGACAGCTAGCTAGGTGGTCAGTATTCAGGGTGTAATACTTTATTTCACCTCCAGAGGCGCCATAGGGAAATTGAACACAATCTGCCAGGTTCCAACCCAGAGTACAGCTGATAATTGGGGGTCAGGGCAGCATTATATCACAAGGAGATCCTTCCAATAAAAGAAAATATCCAAAGCCCTCACGAGCTGAGGAGAAGTGTTCCCGCAGCTCTAAGTTCCCCCTTTCCACAGTTTACATGCAAGGCACAAATGCATGTCTGACATTTTATCCAGATGGTCTGGCAATCGAAACGCAGGAAATTTCAGCGAGCACCGCTATCTAAATGATCTAAACATAGGCAGCGCATAATTACTTGGACGGAGGCGCGGAATACCAATGCACTTGACTTGAAAAATAAAACCCTAAGATAAGGATCCCTTCTACTTCTCAGGGATCCCAGCAATGCGTTGCAGGAGGAATATCTGACAGCTTTCGCACCTCGCAAACGCAGGAGACCTTGTGGTTCTCATTAAACTCCTCCATAGTTTTCATGGAATTCATCAAAGTTTTACGCTTGTCACTAAAAAGTCATTAAAGCGATTCCAACATGAACGGCTGCGGGGTAGAAACGGAGACTTTTCCATGGGATGTGAAACGTCAACTCCGCTGGTAAAGAATGGAGAAAATAATCTGATTTATGTGGAGGGGAAACCATCAAGAACTTTGACATTTCAGGTTTTTCCTCCCATTTACTTCAGTCTATTTTATAGGTGATTATAGCAAAGTTTTATAATATAGTCACCCAAGAACTGGAGCGAAACGGGAGGAAAACCCATAAAGTCAAACTTCTCAAGATACAGTGTATATTTTACTTAATAGGTGAAGAAAATCTGCAACATCCAAAACTCATGGTGAGAACGTAGCCTTATAGTCGCACCTCGGTTGATAGGCGACAGCTCATGACATTTTGTAGGATATTTAGTGATGAGGAAGGCGGAACTTTTGGGATGAAATTTCCAATATAAAAATGAACTTTTCAGGACAGAATTACCCAGTGCGATTCCGTACTAGATTCTCGCACTTTCAGCATTCATCAAATCATGTTATAGACTTTATGTACTAAAGCAAATATTATTTGATATTAAGAAGTTTTCTAGGTTAAAGGATTATTTCTGACCTATCCGTACATTTCTAGGGACAAATGGATGTTTAATTTTATTGCTTCAGGAATGTTTCACAAAGCTAAAAAAAAAGTTAAAATACCATTATGGATAAACTTTGCCTGAGCAGAACTGGGACCTTTCTTCAAGTGTTAAGTCATAGAGCTCGCCTCAAAGTAACGAACAACTTTATACTGTAATAACTAATAAAACTACTGACAATGGACAAACCTTTGGAAAAACACAGTAAACTTTGGCTTCATTCAGACTTTAGTGATTTTTCTTGTATGCAAAAAAAAGACCGATTGTCATCAGTGTTTGGATCAGATTGTCATCAGTGTTTGGATCAGATTGTCATCAGTGTTTTTGATCAGATTGTCATTGGTGTTTTGGGTCAGATTGTCATTGGTGTTTTGGGTCAGATTGTCATTGGTGTTTTGGGTCAGATTATCATCGGTGTTTGGGTCAGACTGTCATCGGTGTTTGGGTCAGATTATCATCGGTGTTTGGGTCAGACTGTCATCGGTGTTTGGGTCAGATTGTCATCGGTGTTTTGGGTCAGATTGTCATCAGTGTTTGGATCAGATTGTCATCAGTGTTTTGGGTCAGATCGTCATCAGTGTTTGGGCCAGATTGTCATCAGTGTTTTGGGTCAGATTGTCATCGGTGTTTTGGGTCAGATTGTCATTGGTGTTTTGGGTCAGATTGTCATCAGTGTTTTGGGTCAGATTGTCATCAGTGTTTTGGGTCAGATTGTCATCAGTGTTTTGGGTCAGATTGTCATCAGTGTTTTGGGTCAGATTGTCATCAGTGTTTTGGATCAGATTGTCATCAGTGTTTTGGATCAGATTGTCATCAGTGTTTTGGATCAGATTGTCATCAGTGTTTTGGGTCAGATCGTCATCAGTGTTTGGGGTCTGGTTTTCATCAGTGTTTTGGGTCAGTTTGTCATCAGTATTTTGGGTGAGTCTTTGGTAGATTCTCCTATCAAACAAATATTAAACAAAACCGCATGGCACTAGGGTACAACTAGGAGGCCATCAGTGTGCTTTCCAAGGTTTCACTGACTCACAGACTTGATTGGGTGAGTTTGATCCGTGGACACTCCACATCTGTATCCCTGTAGCAATAAGTCTTGGTCTCCAGGGTTAGATACATTGTTTGTTTTTTACTACATTCCCAAGATGAGTTTTTCATGAGTTTTTGATGTTGCCGAGTTTTGAAAAAACACAAGTAACCGATTTTACTTAATAGGTGCAGAAAATCTGCAACATCAAAAAGTCACCAAAGGCTCATCATGAGAACGGAAGCCTAAAAGTTAAATGGTTATTACTAAAAATATTAAATTATCCCATATCCATGTGATAGGAGGGGACAACTTACTGATCACCGTGGGACTGACCTAAGAATACTAACCCCATGAACGGGGCTCTGCAGGCCCATCCTAAATGCAGCGGGGGTGGACATGCTCGGCCTCTGCTCCATCCATTTTGCAAAATCTCAATTCTTGGGGTTTCCAGAGATCTGTTTTCGGGATCGCTGGGGTTTCAAGTAGTCGGACCCTCAGCTATCCCATGTTTTGGAGGAATAACCCTTTAATAATCTATTTCTGCAAACATAAAGTGCTTAGATATAATATCCCATCTAGCAATTTCCATACGTACGGACAGGAAACATGTTTGCGAAATGGTCAAACGTCACGGATCATTTTTTTTTTTTACCATGGCCAATAAGATACAAGATATTAGGGAAGACACAGAGATTGCACTTTATAATGGCCAGTGATCATGGAATATACAGCTCTTTACCGGGATCCATATGTATCACAAATGCATAAAAACCATTCAAAATAAAACCTGAAAACCTCATGTGCTCAGCTCGCGAGTCTCGCAGCCCTTCACCATTAGCTCCATGTACCCTGAAACTGCAGAGAAAAACCCAAAGTGCAATCTCCTCCGATAACCATCTGCTCCCTAATGACATATACAGCTCAGCTCCGCAGCAGTGACACCACTTCATACATTTCACTGCAACTTTTCCCAGTCACATGTAACAACCAACCAAGTTTTACTCTCTTCAGTAAGAAAATAAATGAGAGAGACATAGCAGAACTTAGGGGTTCGTTCACACGGTGCGGATGTTGGAGAGGATTCTGCTACAATATCCATATGAAAAACCACTTCAAGTACTTTGTGAATAAACTTCCTATTGATTGCAATGGTTAAACTTATCTACAGCGCATGCAGAAAAAAGCAGCAAAATGTCAATTCTTTCTGACTACAACCCCCTCAAAAAAAACCTGCAAAAAAACAACATTTACCACAATCATTAAAACCCCATGCATTAAAAAAAAAATGCAAAAAAAATATATTTTTGTACTTTTCAGCTCCCGGTTTGTTACATGTAACATGTTTCCTATTCATTGCTCCAAGGGTAAGATCATTATGAGGCTTTGAAGCTTTTACAGGCGACCCCGCTATAACGTCCAAAGAATAATAGAAAGAGTGTAATGATGGTAATTGGGGGAAGTGGGTGCCAATATGGTCAATATAAGGCTACGACCCCACGATGAGATTTAAAAAAAAAACTGAAAAGTTACCTACTGTACTTAAAGGGTGCAAGAAATCTGCAACATCAAAAACTCACCATAGTGGGAACTACGACCCCATGACGAGTTTTCGGTGAGTTTTTGATGTAGAAATTCGGCACCTAATATTTAAATTAGTTCACTAGCTCTTTTTATTGCGTTTTTGCGTGCACTTTTTGATGCGCTAAAGTCAAATGTGCATTTTTTACCTGCAGATTTTCCGCATCTAATGCAGTTCTATGGGGAAATTCCGCACAGAAAACTCAGCGTACCCGCAAGAGAGATTGACAAAAGTACCGCACGTCAGTTTACGGTGAGTAAAAAAGAAGCGCAGCGGACAGGAGACGTCTATAAATCACATCCACTTTGCTGGAACTGGAACACGCAGCGTCAAAAACGCACCAAAAGCTCATGGTGGGAACGCAGCCGAACAGTCCAAACAATATCCGAGGTGCGGAACTACTATAACAGTAGAAAAGAACCTTGGGAAGTAAATTTCCACAGTTTTCGCCTTTGTATCTACTGTTTACAAAATAGGTAAAAAAAAATAAATGAAATAAAAAACAACGGAAACAAAATGTATCAACAACATGCAACACGATAAATAATCTGCATCCGCAGAAGAACACGTTCAACTATCAATCTAATAAGAAAGTCTCTCGGCTCCTACTTACAGCCTCTCCGTGTTCCTTGGGATATTTTTCGGAACCATTTTTAGACCCAACCCATGACAATCCACAGTGGTTCCGCTACAGGAGCACAGAGCCGGGCATCCATTGGCACACACTTGGCAGATGCTGCTCCAAGCCAGTATCCACACTCCAGCTCTGAGCCACAATGAGAAGCTAGAAGATCCCCTTACAGCCATGCTGCCAGAAGAAGGGTTCCAGCCTAAACACTGCGCTGAGCCCTTTAAATCATCAAGAGTCCTGAAGCCAAAAAAAATAAAAAATAAATTTAAAAATAAAGGATCCAGGTAGCTTCTTCTACCCCCCTCCAGAAAAAAATAATAACAAAAAATCCTTGGCAAATCCCAGAATGGAAAAGAAAAAATAATAAAAAATAATAATAAAAAAATATATTGTAACAATTGCAATCTTGGAGTGTTACAAAGACTCAGTAATCCTTTTTTGCTCTCAGGCTGCTAGGAAAATGCTGCTCTCACAATGCAGCCAGCACCTTCCTAGTGCTCTGGTCTCTTTGCAGGAAGTCTGCTCCTGTGTTTCTGTGCCTGGAGTTCCCTGTGCACACTGAGCCTGCTCTCCTCTGCTCTCTGTCTGGAGCTTGGTACCAGTATAAATAAGAGGCAGAGAAGGCTCACACAGGCACAGAACAGCAGTCATCCATCAATGGGGAGACACACCAATATCAGGCTGACTCCTCCCTGCTCCCTCCTCCTGTCTGGTGTGCAGGGCTTTACCCCCTACAGAACAGCAAGGGGAGAGGAGGGGGCTCATTGACCAAACTGCAGACAACACACAGGCACCGCTCCCTCCTAGCACTCAGCACCTTGCTAAAATAATAAGACAAATGGGGAATATCAGTGCCCCACAATGGTGCAGAGCTTTCATTAAAAATAAAAATAAAAACTCTTTTTTTTTTAAGCTAAAACTTTTACTTTTCGCTCCAGCGGAGGGTCCCCCACCGGGCGGAGGTTGCAGGATTGGAGCAAAACATATTTGATTGACAGCTGGGACTTCATTACTTATCCCGAAGGGTGCAGAAATGCCACCAGCAAATTATGATGCCCCCACACATTATGATGCCCCCACAGTTCCCTACACAGTATGATGCCCCCACAGTCCCCCACACAGTATGTTGCCCCCACAGTCCCCCACACAGTATGTTGCCCCCACAGTCCCCCACACTGTATGTTGCCCCTACAGTCCCCCACACAGTATGCTGCCCCCACAGTCCCCCACACAGTATGATGCCCCCACAGTCCCTCACACAGAGTATGTTGCCCCCACACAGTATGATGCCCCCACAGTCCCTCACACAGAGTATGTTGCCCCCACAGTCCCCCACACAGTATGATGCCCCCACAGTCCCCTACACAGTATGATGCCCCCACAGTCCCCCACGCACTATCATGCCACCACAGTCCCCTATGCAGTATGATGCCACCACAGTCCCCCACACAGTATCATGCCACCACAGTCCCCCACACAGTATGATGCCCCCAGAGTCACCCACACAGTATGATGCCCCCACAGTCCCCCACACATTATGATGCCCCCACAGTCCCCCACACAGTATGATGCCCCCACAGTGCCCCTCACAGTATGATGCCCCCACAGTCCCCCACACAGTATGATGCCCCCAGAGTGCCCCACACAGTATAATGCCCCCACAGACCCCCACACAGTATGATGCCCCCACAGTGCCCCACACAGTACGATGCACCCACAGTCACCCACACAGTATGATGCCCCAACAGTCCCCCACACAGCATGATGCCTCCACAGTCCCCCCACACAAGATGATGCACCCACAGTCCCCCACACAGTATGATGCCTCCACAGTCACCCACACAGTATGATGCACCCACAGTGTCCCACACAGTATGATGCCCCCACAGTCCCCCACACAGTATGATGCTCCCAGAGTCACCCACACAGTATGATGCCCCCACAGTCCCCCACACAGTATGATGCACCCACAGTCCCCCACACAGTATGATGCCCCCACAGTCCCCCACACAGTATGTTGCCCCCACAGTTCCCCACACAGTATGATGCCTTCACAGTCCCCCCACACAGTATGATGCACCCACTGTCCCCCACACAGTATGATGCCCCCACAGTCCCCTACACAGTATGATGCCCCCCAGTCCCCCACACAGTATGATGCCCTCACAGTCCCCCACACAGTATGATGCACCCACAGTTCCCCCAAGCACATAATGAAGCCCCATAGTGACCCCTTCACATTATGAGGCCCCCATAGTTACCCCCCCAGCAGTATGATACCCCCACACTCACCCACACAGTATGATGCACCCACAGTGTCCCACACAGTATGATGCCCCCACAGTCCCCCACACAGTATGATGCCCCCACAGTCACCCACACAGTATGATGCACCCACAGTGTCCCACACAGTATGATGCCCCCACAGCCCCCCCACAGTATTATGTCCCCACAGTCCCCCACACAGTATGATGCCCCCACACAGTATGATTCCCCCACAGTCCCCCACGCAGTATCATGCCACCACAGTCCCCCACACAGTATGATGTCCCCACACAGTATGATGCCCCCACAGTCCCCCCACAGTATGTTGCCCCCACAGTCCCCTACACAGTATGATGCCCCCACAGTCCCCCACACATTATGATGCCCCCACAGTCCCCCACACAGTATGATGCACCCACAGTTCCCCCAAACACATAATGAAGCCCCATAGTGACCCCTTCACATTATGAGGCCCCCATAGTTACCCCCACAGTATGATGCCCCCACTTTACCCTCCAGAAAATAATAAAATAAATAAACCTCCTCTAGCCCTGTTCCCACAATGCACCACTCCGGTCTATGTGGTGTGCACACAGAGGCTCCGCTCAGCCGCTGCGATCTAGTGATGTAACCGATGCCCCCGGTTTCCTATTCCACCATTGTATTCAACTGCATCTTGAGAATGCAGATACCATTGAAGTTGAGACATCTATTGGGGGCAGAGGTATGCAGCACAGGGACCCTCCTACTTACAGGCCCCCTGGCGGTTGCATGGTCTGTCCCTATAGTGGTATGACAAGATAGTTATCTAGCTGTTCCTCACTGCTCTGCTATCACACACTATCTGTATCGTTTATTCAGTATTTTATAGGTTTTTTTCCTTCCTATTTCTATTGTAAAGCTGTGAGCAGTGACGTCCTGTCACTATCCAGATTCACTACAAAGCGGCCGCTGCATTCCCTGCTTCGGCTTTTATACAGGTTATAATAGTCCCTCCTGATTGGTTGTGCTATATAATGATGTGATACCTGCAAGACATTATGGGAAAGACCGTACAGCCGCTCCTAAGATGTTCCTTCTTCTGCAGTCTGTAAATTGCAGCAGACATTTTTGGCGCTCTACGAGCAAATCAAACAGCAAATTGTTCAAATTCAACAGTTTCAGCCAAATCCTAAAAATTCAACACAAATTTGATTCGCACATCTCTACTGATTACACCTGATCCGATTGTTATTCTGTGTGACTGTGGTATAGGGAATCCATTATAGTCTGTGAGTTTCTTTGGATTTGCAGCCCATTTATGTATCAAACGCTCCCATTCAAGTGAATGGGTCCCAAATAAAAACGGACGGCACATTGATGTCCTCCGCATTGCATCCATCTGCTATCCATTGTTTATTAATACTAGGAGATTCTCAACAGTTTGTCACTTAAAGGGGATGTCCACCCTGACGTTTACTCTATAGAAAGCTTAAAAACAATAAAATATATATTACTTACTTATACTTCCCCTACTTGCACTCCTTGTCCAGCTGTGCTGCTTTTTTTTTTAGCGATCTCAGCACGTGGACCCCCAAAAAGTGCATTTTTTTAAATTACTGTGTATGTAGCATGTCAGAAGTTTTGTAAAAGTTTTGTAAAAGTTCACTTTCTTCCTTGGAAGGCGCAGAAGTAACACTGCATGATCACTTTTAGACAAATATCTTGTTAATTCGGCTTCCTGCTCTTCGGAGTTTGCAATCGGAAGATTTATAGCAACCAGCAGATATATAACACTGCACAGATACCAGGACAAGGGCTCCAGGGCTCCGCCTAGTGGTCACAAAAGGCGATGCACAACCCAAAAAAAGCTCAGTTCATCCCCATTAATTACATAAAACTTTCCACTTGCTCCATTCAAAGTCTATGGGACTGACAGAGATAGCCATGCTATTAACCCTTTGCACATGACAGAGCACGTGGAGTTCTCGGCGACTATATAACTAGGGGTATCCTGTCGCACACTGCGCCATATTGATATTGCTCCATAGAAGCAAAGCACCTCAGCCAATCAGTATGATTAGTTATTCCCTGTCAGTCTGTATAATGCTCAGATGTGTCGGCCCCCCACGAGAAGAAGGGGCGCTCTTTGCAGTTACCGTGCAGTCTGGCTGATGGATGGCTCACCTGTATGGGGGCCCCTTTCCTCTTTAATCTATGTTATTCCGCCATATGATATTTATTCCTGGGTTTGCCCAATCATTTAAAGGGGATTTCAAAGTTTAGAAAATGATTCATTTATTATTATACAATTAGAGGAAATCCGGCTCTAAGATCCCCTTCGATCAGATTCTTACATCCATATTGAAAACCTGGAAAAACACTTAAAGAACAAACCTAAAAATCCTGACAAATAACAGTTTATTACATTATGTGATAACAACGCATAGTATTATCCTCCTCCACCATCTGTACAGGGGGCACAATGTAGTCAGGGGGTAACGTTCTCCTGGAATCACCAAACCCAGACCCCTCCATCAGAGGTGAAGTGTGATCCGTCACTGCACAGAACACGTCTCCTCCAGAGTCCAGTGGTGGCGGCTTTACACCACTCCATCCGACGCTCGGCATTGTGCTTGGTGATGTACGGCTGCATGCAGCTGCTCAGCCATGAAGCTCCAGGAGGGGGCGCCAGAGCTGGGATTTCACCTGCGAGACTCGGCCGTATTTCGCATATGTGTGATGCTGGCCTAACAGGGGTAACGGGCAGGATATTAGGCACCAGAGGTAATGAGAAACTGGACTTTAATCATTAAGGAGTGCGCCCCAATACTGTGCCCATATATTGTACCTTACTCTCACAGCCGTATACCATGTACAGCAGGATACAGCATTGCCCAGCTGCCTCTGTGCACACGGCTCCAGTTGTCGGATGGAAATAACGTACATTTTGGCTGATGGATAGCCGTTTGATGCGCTCTTTATTGTCCGCTATAAATTTCCTGACAAATGACAACCCCCGATTATAAGCCACATTTTCCCGTCACAGTCCTGGCTGTTGCCTCTGGAGATCTTTCTTGCAGGATTCTTAATTCTTTGAGAATGTCGGCACCTGAGTCAACAGAAGGAGCGGGATGGATTCCTGCGACCACTTCTTTCCCAATAGGCTGGGAGCGCACTTCTACCAAGAAAACTAATAAGTCCGAGATAACTAATATTTACACAAACAAATCCAATAAAAACAACATGTCTTTACTATAAAACAATATTTACGCATTACTAGAAAGAATGAAAAATCTCTAATATTCTGCCGTATCCATGTTCTTCCGTGTCAGTAAAAGCTTTCAATGACTTCTACAAAATCCTCACCAGTTATTTTATTAATCACTTTCCTCTTCATTCACTTAATACGGAGCAGAATTCGAAGGACATAACACCGGGATTTTCATGCACATAGTGAAGAAGTGGTTTAGTAAAGTTAGGAAACTTATTCTAAACAATTGCATTTGTAAAGGCAGACCAATTATTTTGCAATTTCTCCAATGCGCCATATATTAAAGGGTTTTTAATATCCATATCCACCCATCAATGTCTGTAGAGGGGCTGTATACACCAAATGGCCATTTGCAAATTTTATTTTCATTTTGTCTGCATTTCAACAAAAGGAAAAAAATAAGTTGTGAATGTGGATGCAGCCTTTAAAGCCTAAGGTCACCAATGACATGGAAAAAAAGCTTCCTACATGTGCTTACTACTACTTAATAAAACTGGAAGTTTCACTCTGCAATCTTCATTCCCTCACTTATTTTCAGAACCCCGATACATAGTTTTCAGCCTGATCTAACTTTCAGATTTTTTTTCTCTTGTTGGAGTGTCTCTCCCAGTAATATAGGCTGGATGTGAAATATGTGTGTCCCTCACAGTAATATAGGCTGGATGTGAGGTCTGTGTGTCTCTCCTAGTAATATAGGCTGGATGTGAACTCTCTGTCTCTCCCAGTAATATAGGCTGGATGTGTCTCCCAGTAATATAGGCTGGATGTGTCTCCCAGTAATATAGGCTGGATGTGAGGTCTGTGTCTCTCCCAGTAATATAGGCTGGATGTGAGGTCTGTGTGTCTCTCCCAGTAATATAGGCTGGATGTGAGGTCTGTGTGTCTACCCCAGTAATATAGGCTGGATGTGAGGTCTATGTGTCTCTCCCAGTAATATAGGCTGGATGTGAGGTCTGTGTGTCTCTCCCAGTAATATAGGCTGGATGTGAGGTCTGTGTGTCTCTCCCGGTAATACAGGCGAGATGTGAGCTCTGTGTCTCTCCCAGTAATATAGGCTGGATGTGAGCTCTGTGTGTCTCTCCCAGTAATATAGGCTGGATGTGTGGTCTGTGTGTCTCTCCCAGTAATATAGGCTGGATGTGAGGTCTGTGTGTCTCTCCCAGTAATATAGGCTGGATGTGAGGTATGTGTGTCTCCCCCAGTAATATAGGCTGGATTTGAGGTCTGTGTGTCTCTCCCAGTAATATAGGCTGGATGTGAGGTCTGTGTGTCTATCTCATTAATAAAGGCTGGATGTGAGGTCTGTGTGTCTCTCCCAGTAATATAGGCTGGATGTGAGGTCCGTGTCTCTCTCAGTAATACGGGCTGGATGTGAGATCTGTGTGTCTCTCCCAGTAATATAGGCTGGATGTGAGATCTGTGTGTCTCTCCCAGTAATATAGGCTGGATGTGAGGTCTGTGTGTGTCATGGCCACTCCTTCCGCTCATTCTTACCCGCTGCGGTGCGCTCCTCCTGCAGATGCGCGTCCTCTCCTTCATTCTCTGCTCTCTGGTTCTCGTCGGGTGCGCGTGCGCACCGCTCACTCCAGCACTTCCTTTTTCTGATTTGCAGACGCTCTGTATCTCCTCTCTGTGATCCTGGAGGACCGTGACCCGGAAGTCCTCCAGCACTCCATGTATATAAGGTGATTCCTTCCTCTGCTCCTTGCCTGTCTGTCATTTGTGCTTCTGTGACTCAGGTCCACCATTGTCTTTACACTGCCTGTTCTGAGTCTCCGCTGTCCAGCCAGTTCAGCTTCTCTGCCTTTCCCAGGCTTCCTTGTCTCCTCATCCAGTCCAGTCCTCCCAGTGTCCTCTCCGTACTCTGTAGTCTGGTGTCTCTGTCCCGTCCTGCTTCCTTTGTGTCTTCCCCTTCGCAGTTCTCCTTTGGTCTCACCGGTTCCCAGCCCTTACCTAACTGTACTTCATCTTGCCTCACTCTGTCCGTTCTGCGCCTAGCTTCTTTATCTTGTACTTCCTACTACCTGTCTCCGGGTTCCAGCTTCTGTGGCAATAGTCTCCCTTGGGTCTGCCCCTAACGCTCCCTGTATAGGGGGTGGTCTACCTGATCAGCTCACCCTTGGGAGGTTCGTTGTCGTGGATCTGTGGGTCCACCCCAGGTATTCCAATAGGACTGCACTCGGATGACATCTGAGTGCAGTCTGATTCTCACAGTGTGTCTCTCCAAGTAATATAGGCTGGATGTGAGGTCTGTTATGACCCCAATGGCAGAGGGTCTCAGAAATAGTTTCTAAGTCTGCAAACACAAAAACCAGCTCATAGGGCAGTGGTAACTGATCTGACCATATATCTAATCCTAGCACCACAAATAACAGCAGCCGGGGAACGTGCCTACGTTGATTCTAGACGTCTCGCGCCAGCCGGAGAACTAACTAACCCTAGAAGGGAAAAGAAAGACCTTTCTTGCCTCCAGAGAAAAGACCCCAAAAGTTGGATACAAGCCCCCAACAAATAATAACGGTGAGGTAAGAGGAAAAGACAAACGTAAGGATGAGCTAGGTATTTAGCAAAGAGAGGCCCACTAGCTAATAGCAGAATATAGTAAGATAACTTATATGGTCAGCAAAAACCCTATCAAAAATATCCACGCTGGATATTCAAGAACCCCCGAACCGTCTAACGGCCCGGGGGGAGAACACCAGCCCCCTAGAGCTTCCAGCAAGGTAAGGAATCACATTTAGTACAAGCTGGACAAAAATGAGAGCAAGCAAATAACCCAAAAAACAAAGAAGCAGGACTTAGCTTAATTTTGCACGAACCAGGACCAGCAGATAGGAGCAAACAAAAAGGATCTGATTACAACGATGCCAGGCACTGGACTAAGGATCCAGGAGGTTTATATAGCAACACCCCTGGACTAACGACCCAGGTGGGTGCAAACTGAGGAAAGAAAATCCCAGAGTCATATCACTAATAACCACCAGAGGGAGCCAAGAAGTCTAATTCACAACAGTACCCCCCCCCTTAAGGAGGGGTCACCGAACCCTCACCAAGACCACCAGGGCGATCAGGATGAGCAGCGTGAAAGGCACGAACTAAATCGGCCGCATGCACATCAGAGGCAACCACCCAGGAATTATCCTCCTGACCATAGCCCTTCCACTTGACCAGATACTGAAGCCTCCGTCTGGAGAGACGAGAATCCAAGATCTTCTCCACCACGTACTCCAACTCGCCCCCAACCAACACCGGAGCAGGAGGCTCAACAGAAGGAACCACAGGTACAACGTACCGCCGCAACAAGGACCTATGGAACACGTTGTGAATGGCAAACGACACCGGAAGATCCAAGTGAAAGGACACAGGATTAAGGATTTCCAAAATCTTGTAAGGACCGATGAAGCGAGGCTTAAATTTAGGAGAGGAGACCTTCATAGGAACAAATCGAGAAGACAGCCATACCAAATCCCCAACACGAAGTCGGGGACCCACACCGCGGCGGCGGTTGGCAAAACGCTGAGCCTTCTCCTGTGACAACTTTAAGTTGTCCACCACATGATTCCAGATCTGCTGCAACCTATCCACCACAGATTCTACCCCAGGACAGTCAGAAGGCTCCACATGTCCCAAGGAAAAACGAGGATGGAAACCAGAGTTGCAGAAAAATGGCGAAACCAAAGTAGCGGAACTAGCCCGGTTATTAAGGGCAAACTCAGCCAACTGCAAGAAGGTCACCCAATCATCCTGATCTGCCGAAACAAAACACCTCAAATAAGCCTCCAGAGTCTGATTAGTTCGCTCCGTTTGTCCATTAGTCTGAGGATGAAAGGCAGACGAAAACGACAACTCAATGCCCATCCTAGCACAAAAGGATCGCCAGAACCTGGAAACAAACTGGGATCCTCTGTCAGACACAATATTCTCAGGAATGCCGTGTAAACGAACCACATTCTGAAAGAACACAGGAACCAGATCGGAAGAGGAGGGCAGCTTAGGCAAAGGCACCAAATGGACCATTTTGGAAAAGCGATCACATACCACCCAGATGACAGACATGCCCTGAGACACCGGGAGATCAGAAATGAAATCCATGGAAATGTGTGTCCAAGGCCTCTTCGGGACAGGCAAGGGCAAGAGCAACCCGCTGGCACGAGAACAGCAAGGCTTAGCTCGAGCACAAGTCCCACAGGACTGCACAAATGACCGCACATCCCGTGACAAGGAAGGCCACCAAAAGGACCTAGCCACCAGATCTCTGGTGCCAAAAATTCCCGGATGACCTGCCAACACCGAGGAATGAACCTCGGAAATGACTCTGCTGGTCCACCTATCAGGAACAAACAGTCTGTCAGGTGGACAAGAGTCAGGTCTACCAGCCTGAAATCTCTGCAACACGCGTCTCAAATCAGGAGAAATGGCTGACAAGATAACTCCCTCTTTAAGAATACCAACTGGTTCTGCGACTCCAGGAGAGTCAGGCACAAAGCTCCTTGAAAGAGCATCAGCCTTCACATTCTTTGAACCTGGTAAATACGAGACCACAAAGTCAAAACGGGAGAAAAACAATGACCAGCGGGCCTGTCTAGGATTCAGGCGTTTAGCAGACTCGAGATACATCAGATTTTTGTGATCAGTCAAGACCACCACACGATGCTTAGCACCCTCGAGCCAATGACGCCACTCCTCAAATGCCCACTTCATGGCCAGCAACTCCCGATTGCCGACATCATAATTCCGCTCAGCAGGCAAAAATTTCCTGGAGAAGAAAGCACATGGTCTCATTACCGAGCAACCAGGGCCTCTCTGTGACAAAACGGCCCCTGCCCCAATCTCAGAAGCATCCACTTCAACCTGAAAGGGAAGTGAGACATCAGGCTGGCACAAAACAGGCGCCGAAGTAAACCGGCGCTTCAACTCTTGGAACGCCTCCACGGCTGCAGGAGCCCAGTTAGCAACATCAGAACCTTTCTTGGTCATATCCGTCAAAGGTTTAACAACGCTAGAAAAATTAGCGATAAAACGACGGTAGAAGTTAGCAAAACCCAAGAACTTCTGAAGACTCTTAACTGACGTGGGTTGAGTCCAATCATGAATAGCTCGGACCTTGACTGGGTCCATCTCCACAGCAGAAGGGGAAAAAAATAAACCCCAAAAAGGGAACCTTCTGTACTCCAAAGAGACACTTTGAGCCTTTAACAAACAAGGCATTCTCACGCAAAACCTGAAACACCATCCTGACCTGCTCCACATGTGAGTCCCAATCTTCAGAGAAAACCAGAATATCATCCAGATAAACAATCATAAATTTATCCAGATACTTCCGGAAAATATCATGCATAAAGGACTGAAACACTGAGGGCGCATTAGAGAGCCCAAAAGGCATCACCAAGTACTCAAAATGACCTTCGGGCGTATTAAATGCAGTCTTCCATTCATCTCCTTGCTTAATGCGCACAAGGTTGTACGCACCACGAAGATCTATCTTGGTGAACCGCTTGGCACCTTTAATCCGGGCAAACAAGTCCGACAACAGAGGCAAAGGATACTGAAATTTAACAGTGATTTTATTCAGAAGCCGATAGTCAATACAAGGTCTCAAAGATCCGTCCTTCTTGGCCACAAAAAAGAATCCCGCACCAAGAGGGGAAGAGGATGGACGGATATGCCCCTTCTCCAGAGACTCCTTGATATACGAACGCATTGCGGCATGCTCAGGTACAGACAGATTAAATAATCTTCCCTTAGGAAATTTACTACCTGGAATCAAATCTATTGCGCAGTCACAGTCCCTATGAGGAGGCAGAGCACTGGATCTGGACTCGCTGAATACATCCTGATAATCAGACAAATACTCAGGAACTTCCGAAGGAGTAGAGGAAGCAATAGACACCGGCGGGGAATCAGCATGAATTCCCTGACAGCCCCAACTTGACACAGACATTGCCTTCCAATCCAAGACTGGATTATGGGTCTGTAACCATGGCAGACCCAAAACGACCAAATCATGCATTTTATGCAGAACAAGAAAACGAATCACCTCCCGATGTTCAGGAGTCATGCACATGGTCACCTGCGTCCAAAACTGCGGTTTATTTTCCGCCAATGGCGTAGCATCAATACCTCTAAGAGGAATAGGATTTACCAACGGTTCAAGAACAAAACCACAGCGCTTGGCAAATGACAGATCCATAAGACTCAGGGCGGCACCTGAATCCACAAACGCCATAACAGGGTAAGAAGACAAAAAGCAAATTAAAGTCACAGACAAAATAAATTTAGGTTGCAAATTACCAATGGCGACAGGACTAACAACCCTTGTTAGGCGTTTAGAGCATGCTGATATAACATGTGTAGAATCACCACAGTAAAAACATAACCCATTCTGACGTCTATGATTTTTCCGCTCATTTCTGGTCTGAATTCTATCACATTGCATTAAATCAGATGTTTGTTCAGACAACACCACCAGAGGATTAGCGGTTTTGCGCTCCCGCAAACGCCGGTCAATTTGAATAGCCAGCGCCATAGAATCATTCAGACTTGTAGGAATGGGGAAACCCACCATCACATTCTTAATGGCTTCAGAAAGGCCATTTCTGAAATTTGCGGCCAGAGCACACTCATTCCACTGAGTAAGCACGGACCATTTCCGAAATTTTTGGCAATACACTTCAGCTTCATCCTGGCCCTGAGAAATAGCCAGCAAGGCTTTTTCTGCCTGAACTTCAAGATTGGGTTCCTCGTAAAGCAATCCGAGCGCCAGAAAAAACGCATCAATATTTGCCAATGCCGGATCTCCTGGCGCTAGCAAAAAAGCCCAATCCTGAGGGTCGCCCCGTAAAAAAGAGATAACAATTTTCACTTGCTGAGCTGGATCTCCAGATGAACGGGGTCTCAGAGAAAGAAACAATTTACAATTATTCCTGAAATTCCTAAACTTAAATCGGTCTCCAGAAAACAGTTCAGGAATCGGTATTTTAGGTTCAGACATAGGACTACTGGTAACAAAATCTTGTATGCCCTGCACACGAGCGGCAAGCTGGTCTACACTTGTAATCAAGGTCTGGACATTCATGTCTGTAGCAAGCACAAGCCACTCAAAGGTAAAGGGGAGGAAGAGAAGGAAAAAAAAAAAAAAAAAAACTCAGAATTTCCTTTCTTATTATCCCACTTCTGCAATGCAATAAACATTCAATGTTGGCCTGGCATACTGTTATGACCCCAATGGCAGAGGGTCTCAGAAATAGTTTCTAAGTCTGCAAACACAAAAACCAGCTCATAGGGCAGTGGTAACTGATCTGACCATATATCTAATCCTAGCACCACAAATAACAGCAGCCGGGGAACGTGCCTACGTTGATTCTAGACGTCTCGCGCCAGCCGGAGAACTAACTAACCCTAGAAGGGAAAAGAAAGACCTTTCTTGCCTCCAGAGAAAAGACCCCAAAAGTTGGATACAAGCCCCCAACAAATAATAACGGTGAGGTAAGAGGAAAAGACAAACGTAAGGATGAGCGAGGTATTTAGCAAATAGAGGCCCACTAGCTAATAGCAGAATATAGTAAGATAACTTATATGGTCAGCAAAAACCCTATCAAAAATATCCACGCTGGATATTCAAGAACCCCCGAACCGTCTAACGGCCCGGGGGGAGAACACCAGCCCCCTAGAGCTTCCAGCAAGGTAAGGAATCACATTTAGTACAAGCTGGACAAAAATGAGAGCAAGCAAATAACCCAAAAAACAAAGAAGCAGGACTTAGCTTAATTTTGCACGAACCAGGACCAGCAGATAGGAGCAAACAAAAAGGATCTGATTACAACGATGCCAGGCACTGGACTAAGGATCCAGGAGGTTTATATAGCAACACCCCTGGACTAACGACCCAGGTGGGTGCAAACTGAGGAAAGAAAATCCCAGAGTCATATCACTAATAACCACCAGAGGGAGCCAAGAAGTCTAATTCACAACAGAGGTCTGTGTGTTTCTCAAAGTAATATAGGCTGGATGTGAGTTCTGTGTGTGCCTCCCAGTAATATAAGCTGGATGTGAGGTCTGTGTGTCTCTCCCAGTAATATAGGCTGGATGTGAGCTCTGTGTCTCTCTCAGTAATATAGGCTGGATGTGAGGTCTGTATGTCTCTCCCAGTAAAATAGGCTGGATGTGAGGTCTGTGTGTCTCTCCGAGTAATATAGGCTGGATGTGAGGTCTGTGTATCTCTCCCAGTAATATAGGCTGGATGTGAGGTCTGTGTGTCTCTCCCAGTAATACAGGCTGGATGTGAGCTCTTTGTGTATCCAGGGTGCTGCTGTCTTCATTAGCTCATATGTCAGCACAGCTTCTATCCTACACTTATTTCTTCTCTATGTGCTTTCCTTCTTTTCTGTAGCCAGTTTTCTCTGCCCTCTCTGAGATACTTTCTCCCCTCTCCACTGCATTACATCCCTCTCCTCCTCCAGCTGCTATATATCTAACACATAGTATAGGGAGTGAGAGCAGAAAGAGCCATCAAAACCGGCAACTCTGTTTTGTAACTTTTTTGATGCAGTGAATGAGGAATATGATGGTTCAAAGTCCGCACTGCACAAGGTTCCAAAAGTGCGATCACACACAGAGGTGGAGCCGCATATTCATCACTGTAATGGGCGGCACCACGTGACCGCTCATACAGGAGAAGCTGCGGCGCGGAGAGGACGCTTCGAGGGAGCCGGGTGAGTATTTTCTTTCCAGCGGTGGGGCGCACAGGGAGTGGGAGGGGGGTGGTGACAAAGATCTTTATTTCTACCGCAAAAAAAACAAAATACAATGATTTTTCATTTCTTCTCTCCAGCGAACGCTGCTGGAGAGAAGAAATGAATGGCAGCTTCAGCACCCAAAGCAGGGGACAGCGCTTACTGTAGCGCTGTCTCCTGCACGGTCCGTGTGGTACCCAGTTGGCACACGGGCGGCACACGGCTGCCGCACGTGTGCCACACTGATGTGCCACGTGAGCTCACGGACACACGGATAACTCCGGTACCGATTTTTCTGGTACCGGAATTATCTGGACGTGTGGGACAGGCCTTAAGGGGTAGTCCATCACCTACATACTCATACATAATCCTTATTACTGCAGCACCCGAATCCTGTATGCCGGTTTTTGGTTCTTTATCGCCAGTGATTGACCTCAGCACCGGAGGGACTGAAGACTCACAGAGAAAAATGGAGCTGCAGTGGTGTAGAAGTAATGTAAGGACTCAGATGAGGATCTAGGACAGATGAGTATAAGGTGTTTCACTAAGTCTGAACCCCTTCCCTGTATTTATTATGGTTTGGGGTTTGAAGCATAATTAGAGCTTTTTTCACAGTATAATCAGGCATTTTTGATTTGGATTGATTTTATTCCAGTAAAATCGTGCGAATCTGCCAAAAATTAATTTCTGTAGATTTGCTCATCTCAAGTAGAAATCATAAGCTGCTCATGGCCGTATTATAAATCTGCATTATATAGCTGCATATATGGAAGCACATACTGTCAAGCATTGTGCCATGTTCCCTTGCTTGCTGCGGTATAGGAGCTATTCCTCAATATTGTTCCATAGGTTGATTAAGTCATAAACAGCACGTGCATTTTATTATTATTATTATTATTATTATTATTATACAACTACAGAGCATGTTTAGTGCTTTATACTGCCATAATTCCAGAGACATTCTGCAGCATGGCGTCTAAACAGGAGGGACATCACAAGCAATGTTAGTAGGTTGATTAAGTCACAAATTGAATTGAATCTGCCAAGTGAATTGAGCGAATCTGCCAAAAATGAATTTCCCTAGATTTGCTCATCTCTAGTAGAAATCATAAGCTGCGCATAAGAGAATACCCAGTGAGCCATGATGCACATGGCCATATTATAAATCTGCGTTCTATAGCTGCTTATATGGAAGCACATACTGTAAAACATTGTGCTATGTTTTCTTGCTTGCTGCGGTATAGGAGTTATTCCTCTATATTGCCCCATAAGTTGATTAAAACACAAATCGAATTAAAACTGCGAGCCGAATTGAGTGAAACTTTCAAAAATGAATTTCTGTAGATTTGCTCATCTCAAGTAGAAATCATAAGCTGCACATGGCCATATTATAAATCTGCATTATATAGCTGCATATATGGAAGCACATACTGCCAAGCATTGTGCCATGTTCCCTTGCTTGCTGGGGTATAGGAGCTATTCCTCAATATTGCTCCATAGGTTGATTAAGTCATAAACAGCATGTGCATTTTATTATTATACAACTATAGAGCCTGTTTAGTGCTTTATACCGCTGTAATTCCAGAGTCATTCTGCAGCATGGCGTCTAAACAGGAGGAACGTCACAAGGAATGTTAGAAGGTTGATAAAGTCACAAATTGAATTGAATCTGCCAACCGAATTGAGCGAATCTACCAAAAATTATTTTCGGTAGATTTGCTCATCTCTAGTAGAAATCATAAGCTGCGCATAAGAGAATACCCAGTGAGCCATGATGCACATGGCCATATTATAAATCTGCGTTCTATAGCTGCATATATGGAAGCACATGATGAAAAACATTGTGCTATGTTCTCTTGCTTGCTGCGGTATAGGAGTTATTCCTCTATATTGCCCCATAAGTTGATTAAGACACAAATCAAATCAAATCTGCCAATCGAATTGAGCGAATCTGACAAAAATGAATTTCTGTAGATTTACTCATCTCTGGCAGAAATCATATGCTGTGTATATCGGAATACCCCTTTGAGCCTTCACGCACACGGCCATAAGACAAATCTGCCTTGTATAGCTGCATATAAGGAAGGACATAATGTAAAGCTTTGTGACATGTTCTCTTGCTTGCTGCGCTATAGGAGCTATTCCTCAATATTGTTCCATAGGTTGATTAAGTAACAAACACACGTGCTTAATATTATTATACAACTATAGAGCCTGTTTAGTGCTTTATACCGCCGTAAATTCCAGAGACTTTTTGCAACATGGACTCTAAGCGTTCATACTCACGTGCAAGAAAATAAATGGTCCGCAATCTGGATGCAAAAATTGGATGCAAACTATGCGATTGTCATGCGAGTTCAATGCGATTTTTAATCGCACCATTTGTATGACATCCGTATGCAATGCGTTTTTTTTCTCTGCAACTATTTTTATACAATCATTTACAGGACCATTTACAGAGTTCTATGCCACAGAATGGTAAGGTATCTGTAAAAAAAACAGACAGAAAACGGATGGTTCGTATTCCGTGCGCTTCTTTTCTCGCACCCATTGACTTGCATTGGCGAGACTCGCAGCAAAGCGCAGCATGCTGCGATTGTTTTCTCAGTCCGATTTCGGCAGAGAAAAAAAATCGCAAATGAGATGTCACCTATTGAATAACATTGGTCCGAGTGCAATCCGATTTTTTATCGGATTGCACTCGTCCGTTTTGCTCGCAAGTGAGTATGAGCCCTAGACAGGAGGAACGTCACAAGCAATAAGTTGTAAGCAGTCACGCTGCGCAGGATGGTGCAGCACAATGCAGCCAGTGTTACAGAGCAGCGTCCTCAGCCCTTTATACGACTGGAGGATCTATGAGCGTCCATACATTCACAGAAGCTGCATCCTTCCAAGGGTCTTGCTGCACCCCCCCGAGCGCTGCTTGCAAAACCTGCAGAACTATTAAGTAATTATGACAAGTTGTAAACATCAGCAATTAGACGCTAATGGATTGTATGAGAAGTGTGAGATATGGCGGGGGGGGGGGGATGTCATCTTAGTAAGAATAATATATAATGCGAGTCTGTATGGGAATAATATTGGTTCCTGGTCAGAAAACGGCTGAATTACAAGTTGGACTCAGGGAGCCGCAGTAACCAACATGTAAGTGGCTGGCATATTTCTGATGAAGTGAACACCGCTGCGGATAAAAAGCAAAATGACTCATAATGACTTGTCATAGCAGCACCCTAAGGCTCAGTTCACACTAGATTTGTGGTGTTTGCCAGGACAATCTCGCAATGTATGTGCCAAATCCAGGACGAATGCAGCTATATATCGTGCAATTGGATTTTTGCAAAAACATAAACCATGGTAAAATAAAAGGCAGATTGAAGCATAGCCCAAAAGAGCGTTCTGAAAACGTAGATTGGGCCCCTTCTAGCCAGTAGCATACGTCCTAGGGAAACAAATGGCAAGGGCGGCCACCCTGTGCCCACTTATATGATGGGTCCCACCAGGATCCCCTTTAAACTGTATGAGAATTCACAGGAGCCACTACAGTCAAAATCTGTAGTAGAGCGGGGAGCCATGAGCTCCCTGCTCTGCGGATCTCCGCCCTGTAAATTTAGGCAGAACAGGGGCACACACATGATGTTATAGAACCCTGGCACAGGCGACACAATGATATTACTGCATCGCTCCTGCATTTGGACTCTATTAGAAGAAGTCTTGGCGCCTGGGCTTGTTGGGCACTTTGAGTGAGTAAACAATTTAAACTTAATATATTAAAATAATTTTTGGGGGACACTCAGGAGGCTTAATTAATTGTTAAGGGGCACTGCTTATAAAAGGATTGTTTTCATCTAAGGGGTATTCACCGCTCTTCTTCCAGCTTTGCCAAGGGGCGGTATACTCCTGAAGATTGACAGTTCAGACCAATGGCACTGGCATGGTACAAACTGTGCATTCTCCCATTCTGCTGGCAGAGGTAACGTTACCTCTGCAACATCGGAGAAGCTGGGCTGGGGCACTGAAGATGGTGAGATCCAGCAGCACTTGCAGGGTCTAAAGCATAGTGTGCTCCTTGCCTAGGTAATCGACCACTCTGACACTGCAGCAATGGCTGGGAACCTTGACAATGAGCAGTAAAGGTACCGTCACATTAAGCGACGCTGCAGCGATAGCGACAACGATGCCGATCGCTGCAGCGTCGCTGTTTGATCGCTGGAGAGCTGTCACACAGACCGCTCTCCAGCGACCAACGATGCCGAGGTCCCCGGGTAACCAGGGTAAACATCGGGTTGCTAAGCGCAGGGCCGCGCTTAGTAACCCGATGTTTACCCTGGTTACCAGCGTAAAAGTAAAAAAAACAAACAGTACATGCTCACCTGCGCGTCCCCCAGCGTCTGCTTCCTGACACTGACTGAGCTCCGGCCCTAACAGCACAGCGGTGACGTCACCGCTGTGCTTTCACTTTCACTTTAGGGCCGGATCTCAGTCAGAGCAGGAAGCAGACGCTGGGAGACGCGCAGGTGAGCATGTACTGTTTGTTTTTTTTACTTTTACGCTGGTAACCAGGGTAAACATCGGGTTACTAAGCGCGGCCCTGCGCTTAGTAACCCGATGTTTACCCTGGTTACCAGTGTAAAACATCGCTGGTATCGTTGCTTTTGGTGTCAAACACAACGATACACGGCGATCGGACGACCAAATAAAGTTCTGGACTTTATTCAGCGACCAGCGACATCACAGCAGGATCCTGATCGCTGCTGCGTGTCAAACTAAACGATATCGCTAGCGAGGACGCTGCAACGTCACGGATCGCTAGCGATATCGTTTAGTGTGACGGTACCTTAAGGTACCGTCACATTAAGCGACGCTGCAGCGATAGCGACAGCGATGTCAATCGCTGCAGCGTCGCTGTTTGATCGCTGGGGAGCTGTCACACAGACCGCTCTCCAGCGACCAACGATGCCGAGGTCCCCGGGTAACCAGGGTAAACATCGGGTTGCTAAGCGCAGGGCCGCGCTTAGTTACCCGATGTTTACCCTGGTTACCAGTGTAAAAGTTAAAAAAACAAACAGCACATACTCACCAGCGCGTCCCCCAGCCTCTGCTTCCTGACACTGACTGAGCTCCGGCCCTAACAGCAGAGCGGTGACGTCACCGCTGTGCTTTCACTTTCAGTTTAGGGCCGGCGCTCAGTCAGTGTCAGGAAGCAGAGGCTGGGGGACGCGCTGGTGAGTATGTGCTGTTTGTTTTTTTAACTTTTACGCTGGTAACCAGGGTAAACATCGGGTTACTAAGCGCGGCCCTGCGCTTAGTAACCCGATGTTTACCCTGGTTACCAGTGTAAAATATCGCTGGTATCCTTGCTTTTGCTGTCAAACACGGCGATACACGGCGACCTAGCGACCAAATATAGTGCAGACCTTCTAGCAGCGACCAGCAATTTCACAGCGGGATCCAGATCGCTGCTGCGTGTCAAATACAGTGATATCGCTATCCAGGTCGCTGCAACGTCACGGATCGCTGGCGATATCGCCTAGTGTGACGGTACCTTTAAGGAAGCTCAGTGGTTAGCACTGTTGCTTTGCAGGACTGAAGTCCTGGGTTCACATCCCAGCAAGGACGATTTATGCAAGGAGTTTGTATGTTTTCCCCTTGTTTTCGTGTTTTCACTCCAAAGACATAGTGATAGGGAATCTAGATTGTGAGCCCCAAAGGGACAGTGATGATGTCAGTAAAGAACTGGAGAATTAAAGCCGCTATATACTGTAAGTGAGTAAAATAAATAAATAAACCATATAATTAAAAGTACTACACTGCGGGGGCAGAAACAGCGTCATATTAGTATATTAGTAGAAAGTCGCCCAAGGTGTCATTATACTATAAACCTTTTTTTGAGGAGTAACATCCTCCCGCCCCGGAAAGAGATGTCTGATAAAATGGGGATGTGCAGTCGCCCTGATTTTGTGCTTTTGACTGCAGGGCATGACGCTCCCCTCTGACAGATGTTCTTTACCAGTTTTGCATAGTAATTGGCAGTAAATATTTATCCTCTGCGCCCACCCATCACCTCCGTTCTGCCACATCGCTCAAACACTACGGTTTTCACTCGCGAGCAGCGTCGTTTGCACAGGCGAAGTGTTAATCATTAGTATCGCCCTATGGCGTCTTTTCACATTTCTAGTTTGTTGGCAAACTTATTTTAATTTCCTAGAACATTACAGGGTATAAATGAAACCTGCAAATACTGATATACGGTTTTTAGGGAACCTCAGTGGTGACCTCTATTTAGCCCTTACCGTAGCACCACTTGGGAAAGTCACCATTTTTGGCCGCGGTTTTGCTTTAAGTCCCACCCGGTTTGCAGGACTGTCTCGCTAAGATCGTGACTGTGCAATACCTGGGACGTCCCTTTAAGCGCCGACTGCTGGGTTCAATCACCATTTCCATTTAATGGCTAGAAATCCCATCAGCGTGACGCTCGGTTTATCATCAGGTTTTTCTTCTCCCAGAAGCGGACTGTTCACATCTCCGGAATTAATTCATATAATTTGGGAAATAAATGTAAAGTGTAAAAGGATCCGGCACCAGAACAAGTGTCCCATCTGGTGTCTGGCCGCAATCTGGACAGTGTCCAGGAGTCTGTAAGCGATAATATCAGATGTGCTTTAAAGGGAATCTGTCAGCAGATTTTTGCTGATGCAATATGAGAGCAGCCTGATGAAGGGGAAGAAAGCCTGATTCCAGCAATGTGTCACTTATTGGGCTGCTTGCTGCAGCTTTGATAAAGCTCCTTAGGCCGGAGACACACTGCTGCGAGATACGGCCGAGTCTCGCTGGTTAAAAGCAAGCTGTGGCACCTGCACTCCGGAGCGGAGCGTGCAGCTGCATAGCAATACATGGAGCTGCATGCTCCGCTCCGGAGTGCCTGTGCCACAGCTTGCTCTTAACCAGCGAGACTCGGCCGTATCTCGCAGCAGTGTGTCTCCGGCCTTAAAGGGATTGTTCACTACAGAGACAACACCTTATGTTTCCACTTTGTAAAATAATAACACCCAAACAGATTACAGTCCTTTCTTCCTAAGCAAATTTTATACACAGAGGAAGTATGTTCCTGCCATGTCTCTGTATCCCCTTCAGCCCGAGCTCCAGCAGCTTCCAGTGCCAAACAGAAGTGTTCAGCTCGGGGCACAGTTCACACTGAACAGGCTGCATCTTCCACGCTGTTCTGTGCAGTGCTCACAGACTGATTGCCGCAGTCTCCATTCAGAAAAAGACCTTGGCATATCTCTCTGTCTCAGCTACAGCTCACATTTTGGCTGGTCACTCACCAGTAATACACTCAACTCTGCTCAACATCCAGCAGACTGACAATCCATAAAGCTACTTTCCATTTCTTAGCAAAACCTTACAGGTGTATCTAATCAAGACCAGGCAGACCTGAGATTTAATCCTGTCCTTCCCAGCTATGCAACAATATATACATACAGCGGGTGAAACAAGTATTGAACACGTGCTATTGACATGAAATTCTCACCAAATTTCGGCAACAACCCATCCAATCCACACACACAGGCAAAGAAATCACCATCGATGTCCATAAGTTAAGTTATGTGTAACAATTAGATCTGACACAGGGAAAATGTCTTGAACACGCTTCCTGAAATTTTATTAAAGGGGTTGCTCGGTCTAAATTGATAAGTCTGCAGTCACTTTGTGTGCACGCACTGTGAGGATTTGATGTATGCGTTATGCATACTCCTGGCCAGAGCCTGACTAGTGGGCACAGCCTTGCTACATGCAATTTAGACCAGACAACTCATTTAATACTTTGTAAAAAGCCTTTATTGGTGATGAAGCTTCAGGACGCCTAATGAATGGAGAAACTAGTCGCAGGCATTGCTCAGGTGTGATTTTGGCCCATTCTTCAATACAAACACTCTTCACATCCTGAAGGTCCCATGGGCTTCTTCTGTGACCTCTGAGCTTTAGTTCCTTCCATACATTTTCTACTGTATTCAGGTCCGGTGATCGGCTCGGCCATTCTAGCAGCTTTATTTGCTTTTTCTGAAACCAGTTGAGTTTCCTTGACTGTGTGTTTTGGATCATTGTCTTGCTGAAATGTCCACCCTCGTTTCATTTTCATCATACTGGCAGCAGATTTTTTTCAAGACTGTAACAGTACATTGGTCCATTTGTAAGGAGATTGCCATACTGCCTACATTCCCCCTTGAAGAATACGCGTATTGTTGTATTGTATAATGTGAACTAAGATATACGTTATTGGTAATAATGTTATGTATTGCTCAACGGTAGGGAGAATTAGGGTTAATGTTTGGAACTAGCCTAGAGCGGGAGGGTCAAAGGTGAAGGGCATAGACGGTTTCCTGACAGGTGAACAGATAGGGCCCAGTGTGTGTCTAGAACAGACCTAAGATCTAGACACTAAGCAGTGCTGCATGACGTGGGTGTCTCAAAGAGAGAGGAGACCAAGATAGTGATCAGCGTGATCCTGAGTAAAGAGAGAGAGAGGAAAAGAGAGACCTTACCGAAGGATGGAGGGATGTACTAGAGACAGGCCCTGGGGCAAGACGCCAAGCAGTACGGCCCCGAGTTGTAACTCAGAGAAGTAATGGGACAAAGAACGTGAAATTAAGAGAATGCCTCAGGTGGAAGTTCCAAGACATCAGTAGCCGGGAACCTAAGGACCGGCCATTATGGTTCCCATAAGGGGAAAGAATCTGGAACTGCAGGTTGAGAATAGGACTCTTGCTAACTGGACTGTAGTACTGAGCTGAAATGTGGTGAAGGAAAGTGAAACAGTAAAGATAGAGAATAAACGAGTAACGAGGAAGGAATTGAGACTGTTTGTGAAATGCTCCATATTGTGAAGGAAACATTCATCATGTTGTGTACCTGCTCTCTACTATACATAATTCCCTCCAAATTGCTTTACCAAAATTTAGCAAAAAGTTTATTTTCAACTAGTGGTCTCCGTCATTGGAGTCTTCAAAATCTGGTCCTGGATAAACAAAGTCATTGGTAACATGCAGCCACCCAGGGCATAGCGCCTCCATAACACAAGTCCACACATCCAGCCAGGAACCCACCTTCATGTAACATGGTGAGGTGGAGAGATGAGCCCACGGTGCCAAGTTACACATTCATCCCTCCTTCAATCAAATTAAGTCGTTAGTGCCGTAGGCTGAAAAACAGCCCCACACCATGATGTTCCCACCTCCAGTCTTCACTGTTGGCATGGTGTTTTTTGTGGTGATAAGCAGTGTCTTTTGGCCTACAAACATGGTGTTTATTATGGCATCCAAAGAATTCAATTTTGGTCTCATCTGATCAGACTTGTCTAAATGTAGATGAGAAAACTTAAAATGTACTTGAACATGCTTTTTCTCCAGCAACAGAGTCTTGTGTAGAGAGCATATAGGCCATGGAGGCTGTGTGGTGAGCGTGCATACAGGCCGTGGAGGTTTAGTGGTGAGAGAGCATATAGGCCATGGAGGTTGTGTGGTGAGCATGTATACAGGCCATGGAGGTTGTGTGGTGAGCATGCATACAGGCCAAGGAGGTTGTGTGGTGAGCATGCATACAGGCCAAGTAGGTTGTGTGGTGAGCATGCATACAGGCCATAGAGGTTGTGTGGTGAGCCTGCATACAGGCCATGGAGGTTATGTGGTGAGCGTGCATACAGGCCATGGAGGTTGAGAGCATTACTTATTGTTTTCTTTGAAACAATTGTACCTGCTGATTCCAGGTCTTTCTGTAGCTCTCCACGGGTGGTCCTTGGCTCTTGGACAAGGACTCTGATAATTCTTTTCACTCCTCTGTCTGGAATCTTGCAGGGAGCACCTAGTTGTGGCCGATTTATGTTGAAATGATGTTCGTTCCACTTCCGGATTAAGGCCCCAACAGTGCTCACTCTAACTTTCAGTAGTTTAGACATTTTTCTGTAACCAATGCCATCAGTATGTTTTGCAGCAATAAGGTTGTGAAGGTATTGAGACAGCTCACTGGTTTTACACATCATGAGATTTTTCTTGTGTGGTACCTTGGTAATGAGACACATTTCTACAAGCCAACAGTTCAAACCAGCTGATATTATTTTTCACTAAGTGGCTGGATTGCTTTCTAATTACTGATAGATTTCAGCTGGTGTCAGGACTTTCCATGGCTTTTTCACCTTTCTTTCATCATGTGTTCGATACTTTTTCTCATTATTACACATAACTTATGGACATCTATGGTGATTTCTTTGCCTGTGTGGATTGGGTGGGTTGTTACCGACATCTGGTGTGAATTTCATGTCAATATCCCCTTTAGAATTGGATTTACCTTAGAAAATTGGTGACTTATTTTACCTGCTGTGTGTGTATACAGTACAGACCAAAAGTTTGGACACACCTTCTCATTTAAAGATTTTTCTGTATTTTCATGACTATGAAAATTGTACATTCACACTGAAGGCATCAAAACTATGAATTAACACATGTGGAATTATATACTTAACAAAAAAGTGTGAAACAACTGAAAATATGTCTTATATTCTAGGTTCTTCGAAGTAGCCACCTTTTGCTTTGATGACTGCTTTGCACACTCTTGGCATTCTCTTGATGAGCTTCAGGAGGTAGTCACCGGGCATGGTTTTCACTTCACAGGTGTGCCCTGTCAGGTTTAATAGGTGGGATTTCTTGCCTTATAAATGGGGTGGGGACCATCAGTTGTGTTGTGCAGAAGTTTGGTGGATACACAGCTGATAGTCCTACTGAATAGACTGTTAGCTGCTTTTTTCTTGCCATAATACGAATTCTAAGTAAAGAAAAACGAGTAGCCATCATTACTTTAAGAAATGACGGTCAGTCAGTCCGAAAAATTGGGAAAACTTTGAAAGTGTCCCCAAGTGCAGTGGCAAAAACCATCAAGCGCCACAAAGAAACTGGCTCACATGAGGACCGCCCCAGGAAAGGAAGACCAAGAGTCACCTCTGCTTCTGAGGATAAGTTTATCCGAGTCACCAGCCTCAGAAATCACAGGTTAACAGCAGCTCAGATTAGAGACCAGGTCAATGCCACACAGAGTTCTAGCAGCAGACACATCTCTACAACAACTGTTAAGAGGAGAATTTGTGCAGCAGGCCTTCATGGTAAAATAGCTGCTAGGAAACATTGCTAAGGACAGACAACAAGCAGAAGAGACTTGTTTGGGCTAAAGAACACAAGGAATGGACATTAGACCAGTGGAAATCTGTGCTTTGGTCTGATGAGTCCAAATTTGAGATCTTTGGTTCCAACCACCGTGTCTTTGTGCGATGCAGAAAAGGTGAATGGATGGACTCTACATGCCTGGTTCCCACCGTGAAGCATGGAGGAGGAGGTGTGATGGTGTGGGGGTGCTTTGCTGGTGAAAGTGTTGGGGATTTATTCAAAAGTGAAGGCATACTGAACCAGCATGGCCACCACAGCATCTTGCAGCGGCATGCTATTCCATCCGGTTTGCGTGTAGTTGGACCATCATTTATTTTTCAACAGGACAATGACCCCAAACACACCTCCAGGCTGTGTAAGGGCTATTTGACCAAGAAGGAGAGTGATGTGGTGCTACGCCAGATGACCTGGCCTCCACAGTCACCAGACCTGAACCCAATCGCGATGGTTTGGGGTGAGCTGGAGCGCAGAGTGAAGGCAAAAGGGCCAACAAGTGCTAAGCATCTCTGGGAACTCCTTCAAAATTGTTGGAAGACCATTCCCGGTGACTACCTCTAGAAGCTCATCAAGAGAATGTCAAGAGTGTGCAAAGCAGTCATCAAAGCAAAAGGTGGCTACTTTGAAGAACCTAGAATATAAGACATAATTTCAGTTGTTTCACACTTTTTTGTTAAGTATATAATTCCACATGTGTTCATTCATAGTTTTGATGCCTTCAGTGTGAGTGTACAATTTTCATAGTCATGAAAATACAGAACAATCTTTAAAAGAGAAGGTGTCCAAACTTTTGGTCTGTACTGTATATATATATATATATATATATATATATATATATATATATATATATATAAACATAGTGCTTTGAAAAAGTATAAGGCTACGTTCACACGATCCGTTTTTTGCTGCGGATCCGTAGCGGAATTGCAGCTACGGATCCGCAGCCGTTTTCCATGCAGGGTACAGTACAATGTTACCCTATGGAAACCAAAACCCGCTGTGCCGACGATCCTTTTTTTCGCTGGAAAATCCGCGCGGATTTGCCAACGGAAAAAAGAAGTACCATGTCAATTCTTTCAGCGGATTCCGCTGCGGGTTTCCAACAGCACCAATAGGAAACTGCAGTTGGAAACCCGCAGTGGAATCCGCAGAAGAAAAAGGACACAAATCCGCCGAGAGAAGCACCGCCGTTTTCCACTGCGGATTTCCCCGAAAAAGGACCGGAAAAATCCGCAGTGAAAAACGGATCGTGTGAACGTAGCCTCAGTATTCATGCCCCATGAACATTTTTTCACGTTACTTTCATAAACTTAAATGTATTTTATTGGGATTTTAAGTGATACCAACACAAAGTATCAAGTATTTGTGAAGTGTAAAGGAATAAATATATATCTGAAAATTGTGACGTGGATTTGTAGTCTGATACGCTTAAATAAAATCCTAAGTGACCAATTGCCTGCAGAAGTCACATACGTAGTACATTGAGTCCACATGTGTGTGATTTCTTCTCAGTATAACTATAACTGTTCTGTGAAGGACTCGGTGGTTTTGTTTGAGAACATTTGAGATCAAACAGCATCATGAAAAAAAATGAAACCCACCAGACAGGTCAGGGATAAAGTTGTGGAGAAGAGTAAAGCAGGGTTAGGTTATAAAAAAAGAGCTCTGAACATCTCACAGAGAACTCTTCAATTCAATATTCAAAAATGGAAGACGTATGGAACCTGACATCCCAAGCAAGCAACCAAGAGGCCTGTGGTCACTCTGGAGGAGCTGCAGAGATCCTCAGCTCACGTGGGAGAATCTGTCCAGAGGTCTGTTCTGTTTAAGTTTAGCGCCTGGACAGGGTTAGGAATTTATGCTTTTAAGTTTGTTTTTGGGGCTGTGCAACCTGTCAAAAGCAAAAAACTGCATGTGTTTGGACCAAAACTGCATTGCTTGTGTGAACGCTACCTAATGCCTACCAGGGAGAGTGAACCCCCACAGGGGTGTGAAAACTTTTTCAAGGCACTATATTTATAAATGTATTTTTTGTTCAATTTAGTCCTTATGGTCAAGATTGCTTTATGGGCCGACCATTGAAGTCATTAGGTCCATACACTTCCTCCTTGTTACAGAGACATAGGAAATGTTATTTTTTTTTTTTTGTTTTGGGGAAGGCTTTATTCTGTCTTTCTTTTTGATACGGTCCTAAACGTTCCTGATCTGCGGCGCCTCCATGTTTCCCTGCAGACCATCGTTCAATATCTGCAGTCCCAGCCCTCCAAAAGACTGCGCAGAAAATGCATAACGAAAGGACAGGACTTGTACGGGGATGGCAGGAAATGCGGCAAATGGCAACATTTTAATATATAAAAAAAAGAATTGCAAAAATTGCCCATAATAATGAGTTTTTACATATTGCACCAGGATTGAAAAAAGGTTCCCCAGGGTTTTCCAAACTCGGACTAAGGACCCTCACGGTTCCCGTCCACAAGACCAGCTACAATCATGCTGTTGGATTAGATGACATGAGGAACGGATCCCAAATCAGAGAGTTCCCCCAGATACAGTATCAGAGAAAGTGTCCCTATTTACAGTGCAAAGTCGCACACAAGTGTGGGTCCTAACATCTATCAGACCTATAGGCGAGGGTATACATTTTGGGCTAAAATAATTCTTGCATTAGGGTTTCATGAAGAATAAATTGCAATGTTTCATTTTGTTTCCCTGCACAATGTTAGCTGCAGAATGAGTTAACTGAGGATCTGTCAGTGAGCGCATTCTGATGTAGATTTTCAAACTCTTACCGGTCTTTTTTTTTTTTTTTTCCTCTTGTCATCTTATTTATGACCACCTGAAAGTTTAGTTCCCATTTGATGTGGTCTGTGGTCCTAAATCACACAGGAGCTCAGAATAAACACAGATAACAGAGTTATACCCTCCCCATCATGACAAGCACAAATCATTGTGCAACTAGTAATGTGCAGGGAAACAAAGAGTCTTTAAAAGCTAAATGATGGAGAAAAAAAACAAATTGTCCTTTACATATATATGAATATTCTCTGTGTATTCAGACAGACGGTAATAACTCGTGGGATCGGAGCTTCTACTTGTGGGAGATGACTCTCGGACGGCTGTCGGCAGCACCTGACATTTATCATCGTCTTTCTGCCGCTTTCTACATACTGTATTATTTTATTAGCTTGCAGCTAAAATTAATAGAGAGCGAATGAATCGATATGAGAGGGAAGCGATGGACGGTTCCTTATTATCTGTGGGATGGGGGAGGGTAAACTATAGGTGGCTGCACACCTCGGCTGAATGATGGACAGGTACGAGCGGGGTTGGCTGCATGAATGTGTTTTCTATGGGGAGAGTGGAGTAACCTTATCTCCCCTGTGTATAACATCCGGCCCCCGCTGTACACGGTATACGAATGTGAGCATAAATTACAATCTATGGATAAAGTATTGGGCCACACGTCTTAATTATTGCATTTCAGTTTCCCATTCAGTCCCATTTTGTGGTGTATAATCTTCAGCCCCTCACCCCAGCTGTATAACCTCCGGCCCCCCACCCCTGATGTATAACCCCCAGCCCCCCCATCCCTCGGTGTATAACAGTGGACCACTTGCTCCTGGTGTATAACCCCCGGCCCCCCGCCATGCCGTCTGCTTTTACTAACATGTGACAGATCGGCCGGTGGTGCGGAGCTCCTGATACCAGCACGGTCCTGTAATTGGAGCCACTGGGGTAACAAGTCCGTCCATGACTTTTCTTCCCCCTGAATCTCCCCCCATCACCTGTGAGTGACACTATTGAGAATTGGAAGGAACCGCAGCAACTCAGCGACAAAATGGAGGCTCTGTAACATAACAGACGGGGGGCCGAGTGCTGAGGAGCAGAGGGCAGAAAAGTCACCACCGCTCTGCTGACTCAATAACTGCAGAGTCCAGACCTCCTCTGTTATAACATCAGCACAAACACTGCGCCCCCACATAGAGCGTCATGGCCGAGCAGCTGTAAGCAGCCATACATCACCAAGCACAATGCCGAGCGTCGGATGGAGTGGTGTAAAGCCGCCACCACTGGACTCTGGAGGAGACGTGCTCTCAGTGTGCAGTGACGGATCACACTTCTCTATCTGCGTCTGATGGAGGAGTCTGGGTTTCGTGAATTTCCTGAGAATGCAGAGAGGCCGACTCCATATTGTTATCTATGGATGTAGACTAGGAGGCCAGAAAAACTTCAAGAGGAGAAATGTCCAGGGGGCAGATACTTTTCTCCCTATAGAGTATTAGTTATTAGTTGCCGAGAACCCCTTTGTATATTGCTATGTGCACTGTGATCCATGGAGCTCTTCTCACCTTTACCTATAGCATCATTGGATGGAGTCAGTAGCCATGTTTCCCATTTCCATGCCGTTCCATCATTAGTATGTACAGCATGTGATGGATGCAGAATTTTATAAGCAGAGCAATAAATGTGTTATCATTGCTTATAATAAAACATATAAAAGTGTTAGTTCACGTGGTCAGAATGTATCCTCAGCCCTGGTACAAGGCCGGATTCTGATGCTGGGATACAATGTATCACTGACACTTCCTCTGTATTTACACATTGTTTCTTTCCCTCTTAGTAATTTTCTGTGTTTTTTGTCCCTCTGCCAAGTCCACATATGAGATCAGATCCACAAATGGTGGAGAAACTCGATGTACGCCTGTAGCGCAGCGAGCGGGACACCTGTTCAGCTCTTTGGGGTATCCTCGTGTTTCTGTTCACAGTCATTAGGAGAGCAGTAAATCTGAGCTCTATATGGGGGCTGCCAGCACAAGAACCGTTTTCTGGTTCCTCACTTCATCGCAGAGGAGTAGTTGGCCTTTTGGGTTCTCGAAGTTAAAGGAGTTCTCCGGATTGTAGTAAATATAGTTTTATAGCTACATTCTGTTCCTGATGTTTATGCTGTAGAGATGTTTCAATGTAAAACTCAATGGGGGTAATTCATCAAAAGTTTACGCCAAACTCATAACTTTCCTGTAAGGTGGATGGAGTCCAGAGAGTAGATTTCTGACGCTGGCACATGGAAGCCCCAAAAATGCAAATTTGGAATGTGTTAGTACAGAGACGGACTCGTGATTAGCATCTACCAAAGTGGACCAAGGATGGATCACCGGTGGCAGGGTCATGGACGCACAAAGCTCTTTTATGCACGTCTGATCAAGGAAGACTCCATCCTACATTTTACAGACATTCTGTAAGATCTGCTGATAATAACGTCTTGGTGCCAAATCCCACTGGACACCTTGGTTGGTCTTGTGGAATCCATGTCTCGTTGTATCAGAGGTGTTATGCGGCATGAGTGGGACCTACACAATATTAGGTAGGTGGCTTTAAAGCCTCCATCTCTGGGGCAGGGGTATGGAGTGAGCTCACATCAAAGGAGGCAGGTGCCAGCTGTGGTGTACAGCCTCCACCTGACTCTAACAGCAGTAAACGGAGCTTGCTCCAATCACTGCTGTTAATTCACTTAAGAAACCTCGAAAAGATAACGGTCTATTGAAAGCAGCACTTCCAATATATAGGAGCTCAAAAGAAAAAGGAAGCGACTGCAGCTATATATTAAAATAGTACATTTTTATTGATTCGTCATTATGAACAGCTAAAAATGTAAAAAGAAATGACAAACAGACCTCACACATCCAGGTGAAAAACAGAATACTATCAGTACATAGTAAGAGGCACTAATAAAATATGCAAAAGAGGAATTAATGAAGTCAATGAGTGTAAGTAATGGCATCTTTAATTAAGTATGAGTGTAGCTTAATCAATAGTTTGATTTCCCACACGGGATAAATAATAAATGGTATAAAGTAACTTTATGGCAATTATTATTTACCCCATATGGGAAATCAAATTTCATTAACTCCTCTTTCACATATTTTATTAGTGCACATGCCTCTTAATATGTACTGCAGTACCGTAGCTGCTGGGAGGCAGAGGGGGGCGGTCTCCTGGGGCCCCACCCTCTGAGGGGCCCACCCAGAGCTTCACAATTGGTAAATGTGCAGCAGAGCAGGGGCCCCCATCCATCATCGCAAGTTCAACAATGATGAGAGAAGTTCGCAATGATGAGGGAAGGAGCATTATGCTCCCTCTCCCATCATTCCCCCACTGCATCTGTTGTCACTGACAGCGGGCACGATGATGTCATTACTTATCACCCGCTGTCCTGAGATGTGTGGGCGTTCAGAGCAGCAGGGTAACGAGGATGAGAACTGAATATTGTATTTATTTATTTTTATGGGGAGTCCATTACACTGTATGGAGGCCTATGGGGAGTGCATTATGCTATATAGAGGTCTATGGGGAGTCCATTATACTATATAGAGGTCTATGGGGAGTCCATTATAATATATAGAGGTCTATGGGGGGGTGCATTATACTGTATGGAGGTCTATGAGGAGTTCATTATACTATAGAAGCCAATGAGGAGTGTATTATACTATATAGAGTCTGCTAATGGGGAGTGCATTATACCATATAGAGTCTCCCTATAGGGGTGCATTATACTATATAGAGGTCTATAAGGAGTGCATAATGCTGTATGGAGGTCTATGGGGATTGCATTATACTATAGAAGCCTATGGGGAGTGCATTATACTATATAGAGTCTGCCTATGGGAGTGCAGTATACTATATAGGGTCTGCCTATGGGGACTGCATTATACTATATAGAGTCTGCCTATGGGGTGCGCTATGCTATATGGAGGCCTATTGGGAGTGTATTATGCTATATAGAGGACTATGGGGATTGCATTATACTATATAAAGTCTGCCTATGGGGGTGCATTATACTATATAGAGTCTCCCATGGGGAGTGCACTATAGGATATAGAATCTGCCTATGGGGAGAGCATTATACTATATGTAGGCCTATGGGGAGTGTATTATAATATAAAGAGGACTATGGGGGATGCATGATACTATATAGAGGCCTATGGAGAATGCATTATACTATATAGAGATCTATGGAGAATGCATTATACTACCGGTATATAGAGTCTGCCTATGGGCAGTACATAATACTGTATATAGGCATATGTGCAGTTCATTATACTATAATTGGGTTATGCAGCAAGACAATGATCCAAAACTCACCAGCAATCTCACCTCTGAATGGCTTAAGGAAATAAAATTAAGACTTTGGAATGGCCTAGTCAAAGTCCTGACCTTAATCTGATTGAGATGCTGTGGCATGACGTTAAAAAGGCGGTTTATGCTCGGAAACCCTCCAATGTGGCTGAATTACAACAATTCTGCAATGATTAGAAGCAAAAATCCCTCCAGAGAGCTGTAAAAGACTCATTGTCAGTTATCGCAAATGCTTGATTGCAGTTGTTGGTGCTAAGGGCGACCCAACCAGTTATTAGGTTTAGGGGGCAATCACTTTGTCACACAGGACCCTGTAGGTTTGGATTTATTTTTCTCTCAATAATAAAACTGCATTTTGTGATTACTTGTGTTATCTTTGTCTAATGTTTACAGAAACATTTAAGTGCGACAAACATGCAAAAGAATAGGAAATCTGGAAGGGGGAGAACACTCTTGCTTTGTCCAGTGTTTTTATTTATCTGTATAATATCATGATTGCAATATATTTAGAGAATTAAAACTTTGATGGGAGGATGAGGAGGAGGAGGAGGATTTCTTTATATACAAAGTGTACACAGGTTTTCATAAAATTACATTTACTGTGCTTCAACTGATGAATTTCTGCTCCTAAAAATACTGTGCTTGTGCTCCATGGGATCATGGCCAGAGGGTATGTCCACATCGGTCAGATACCCATATCCGGGACGAAAGTCCATTATGTGTTATGGATGCAACATTGTGGATAAGATAGTTCTGATATCTCACCCAGACGCTGCGGAGAACATCCAGTTCATTTATTCCTCTTTTCCCATTGCTGTGTAATTGACAAATACAACGTGTCCTTTAAAATCCGGTGAACTCCTAATGCCTCATTCTATAAATACAGAGGTATTTTTAGCATTTGAGAGGAAAATATAGTGCCATTAATTATTTAAGGTGTTATCATAGAGGAGATGTTTGCAAATGGTTATTCCTTGGGCGCTGGTGAACTTATCCACATCACTTGTAGACGTCGTCTTTTACATTGCAGAAAACAGCAGAGATAAAGTGGCTGGAAGCTGATACATTTCTGATACATTTACTGTATATCACTTACAGCGTTACACTTATTGGTTGTTATTCATGAACTACTGTAAGGAGGAGGTGAGCTGTGACATCACCTATTGTGAATGGTGGATCCTGTGTTATCTACTGTATATAGAGGTGTTATCAGTCATTGTACAGGAGGAGGAGGTGAGCTGTGACATCACCTATTGTGAATGGTGGATCCTGTGTTATCTACTGTATATAGAGGTGTTCTCAGTCATTGTACAGGAGGAGGAGGTGAGCTGTGACATCACCTATTGTGAATGGTGGATCCTGTGTTATCTACTGTATATAGAGGTGTTCTCAGTCATTGTACAGGAGGAGGAGGTGAGCTGTGACATCATCTATTGTGAATGGTGGATCCTGTGTTATCTACTGTATATAGAGGTGTTCTCAGTCATTGTACAGGAGGAGGAGGTGAGCTGTGACATCACCTATTGTGAATGGTGGATCCTGTGTTATCTACTGTATATAGAGGTGTTCTCAGTCATTGTACAGGAGGAGGAGGTGAGCTGTGACATCACCTATTGTGAATGGTGGATCCTGTGTTATCTACTGTATATAGAGGTGTTCTCAGTCATTTTACAGGAGGAGGAGGTGAGCTGTGACATCACCTATTGTGAATGGTGGATCCTGTGTTATCTACTGTATATAGAGGTGTTATCAGTCATTATACAGGAGGAGGTGAGCTGTGACATCACCTATGACTTTTTTTCATCAGTATTTACAAAAGAAAATCCCATGGCAGCCAATATGACTAGTGATAAAAATTCCCCATTAAATGTCACCTGCTTAACCCAGCAGGAAGTACAGCGGCGGCTAAAAATAACTAAAATTGACAAATCTCCGGGCCCGGATGGGATACATCCCCGAGTACTGCAGGAACTAAGTACAGTCATTGATAGACCATTATTTTTAATCTTTAAAGACTCCATAATAACAGGGTCTGTACCACAGGACTGGCGTATAGCAAATGTGGTGCCAATATTCAAAAAAGGGGCAAAAACTGAACTCGGTAATTATAGGCCAGTAAGCTTAACCTCTACTGTGGGTAAAATCCTGGAGGGCATTCTAAGGGATGCTATGCTGGAGTATCTGAAGAGGAATAACCTCATGACCCAGTATCAGCACGGGTTTACTAGGGACCGATCATGTCAGACTAATTTGATCAGCTTCTATGAAGAGGTAAGTTCCGGACTGGACCAAGGGAACCCAGTGGACGTAGTATATATGGACTTTTCCAAAGCTTTTGATACGGTGCCACACAAAAGGTTGTTACATAAAATGAGAGTAATGGGGATAGGGGAAAATATGTGTAAGTGGGTTGAGAGCTGGCTCAGGGATAGGAAACAAAGGGTGGTTATTAATGGAGCACACTCGGACTGGGTCACGGTTAGCAGTGGGGTACCACAGGGGTCAGTATTGGGCCCTCTTCTTTTTAACATATTTAATAATGACCTTGTAGGGGGCATTCAGAGTAGAATTTCAATATTTGCAGATGACACTAAACTCTGCAGGGTAATCAATACAGGGGAGGACAATTTTATATTACAGGATGATTTATGTAAACTAGAAGCTTGGGCTGATAAATGGCAAATGAGCTTTAATGGGGATAAATGTAAGGTCATGCACTTGGGTAGAAGTAATAAGATGTATAACTATGTGCTTAATTCTAAAACTCTGGGCAAAACCGTCAATGAAAAAGACCTGGGTGTATGGGTGGATGACAAACTCATATTCAGTGGCCAGTGTCAGGCAGCTGCTACAAAGGCAAATAAAATAATGGGATGTATTAAAAGAGGCATAGATGCTCATGAGGAGAACATAATTTTACCTCTATACAAGTCACTAGTTCGACCACACTTAGAATACTGTCCACAGTTCTGGTCTCCGGTGTATAAGAAAGACATAGCTGAACTGGAGCGGGTGCAGAGAAGAGCGACCAAGGTTATTAGAGGACTGGGGGGTCTGCAATACCAAGATAGGTTATTACACTTGGGGCTATTTAGTTTGGAAAAACGAAGACTAAGGGGTGATCTTATTTTAATGTATAAATATATGAGGGGACAGTACAAAGACCTTTCTGATGATCTTTTTAATCATAGACCTGAGACAGGGACAAGGGGGCATCCTCTACGTCTGGAGGAAAGAAGGTTTAAGCATAATAACAGACGCGGATTCTTTACTGTAAGAGCAGTGAGACTATGGAACTCTCTGCCGTATGATGTTGTAATGAGTGACTCATTGCTTCAATTTAAGAGGGGACTGGATACCTTTCTGGAAAAGTATAATGTTACAAGGTATATATATTAGATTCCTTGATAAGGCGTTGATCCAGGGAACTAGTCTGATTGCCGTATGTGGAGTCGGGAAGGAATTTTTTTTCCCCATGGTGGAGTTACTCTTTGCCACATGGGTTTTTTTTGCCTTCCCCTGGATCAACATGTTAGGGCATGTTAGGTTAGGCTATGGGTTGAACTAGATGGACTTACAGTCTTCCTTCAACCTTAATAACTATGTAACTATGTAACTATTGTGAATGGTGGATCCTGTGTTATCTACTGTATATAGAGGTGTTCTCAGTCATTGTACAGGAGGAGGAGGTGAGCTGTGACATCACCTATTGTGAATGGTGGATCCTGTGTTATCTACTGTATACAGAGGTGTTATCAGTCATTATACAGGAGGAGGTGAGCTGTGACATCACCTATTGTGAATGGTGGATCCTGTGTTATCTACTGTATATAGAGGTGTTCTCAGTCATTGTACAGGAGGAGGAGGTGAGCTGTGACATCACCTATTGTGAATGGTGGATCCTGTGTTATCTACTGTATATAGAGGTGTTATCAGTCATTATACAGGAGGAGGTGAGCTGTGACATCACCTATTGTGAATGGTGGATCCTGTGTTGTCTACTGTATATAGAGGTGTTATCAGTCATTGTAGAGGAAGAGGAGGGGAGCTGTGACATCACCTATTGTGAATGGTGGATCCTGTGTTGTCTACTGTATATAGAGGTGTTATCAGTCATTGTACAGGAGGAGGAGGTGAGCTGTGACATCACCTATTGTGAATGGTGGATCCTGAGTTATCTACTGTATATAGAGATGTTATCAGTCATTGTACAGGAGGAGGAGGTGAGCTGAGATATCACCTATTGTGAATGGTGGATACTGTGTTATCTACTGTGTATAGAGGTGTTATCAGTCATTGTACAGGAGGAGGAGGAGGTGAGCTGTGACATCACCTATTGTGAATGGTGGATACTGTGTTATCTACTGTATATAGAGGTGATATCAGTCATTGTACAGGAAGAGGAGGAGAGCTGTGACATCACCTATTGTGAATGGTGGATCCTGTGTTGTCTACTGTATATAGAGGTGTTATCAGTCATTGTACAGGAGGAGGTGAGCTGTGACATCACCTATTGTGAATGGTGGATCCTGTGTTATCTACTGTATATAGAGGTGTTATCAGTCATTGTACAGGAAGAGGAGGTGAGCTGTGACATCACCTATTGTGAATGGTGGATCCTGTGTTATCTACTGTATATAGAGGTGTTATCAGTCATTGTACAGGAGGAGGAGGTGAGCTGTGACATCACTTATTGTGAATGGTGGATCCTGAGTTATCTACTGTATATAGAGATGTTATCAGTCATTGTACAGGAGGAGGAGGTGAGCTGAGATATCACCTATTGTGAATGGTGGATACTGTGTTATCTACTGTGTATAGAGGTGTTATCAGTCATTGTACAAGAGGAGAAGGAGGTGAGCTGTGACATCACCTATTGTGAATGGTGGATACTGTGTTATCTACTGTATATAGAGGTGATATCAGTCATTGTACAGGAAGAGGAGGTGAGCTGTGACATCACCTATTGTGAATGGTGGATCCTGTGTTATCTACTGTATATAGAGGTGTTATCAGTCTTTGTACAGGAGGAGGAGGTGAGCTGAGACATCACCTATTGTGAATGGTGGATCCTGAGTTATCTACTGTATATAGAGGCGTTATCAGTCTTTGTACAGGAGGAGGTGAGCTGTGACATCACCTATTGTGAATGGTGGATCCTGTGTTGTCTACTGTATATAGAGGTGTTATCAGTCATTGTACAGGAGGAGGTGAGCTGTGACATCACCTATTGTGAATGGTGGATCCTGTGTTATCTACTGTATATAGAGGTGTTATCAGTCATTGTACAGGAGGAGGAGGTGAGCTGTGACATCACTTATTGTGAATGGTGGATCCTGAGTTATCTACTGTATATAGAGATGTTATCAGTCATTGTACAGGAGGAGGAGGTGAGCTGAGATATCACCTATTGTGAATGGTGGATCCTGTGTTATCTACTGTATATAGAGGTGTTATCAGTCTTTGTACAGGAGGAGGAGGTGAGCTGAGACATCACCTATTGTGAATGGTGGATCCTGAGTTATCTACTGTATATAGAGGTGTTATCAGTCATTGTACAGGAGGAGGTGAGCTGTGACATCACCTAATGTGAATGGTGGATCCTGTGTTATCTACTGTATATAGAGGTGTTATCAGTCATTGTACAGGAGGAGGAGGTGAGCTGTGACATCACCTATTGTGAATGGTGGATCCTGTGTTATTTACTGTATATAGAGGTGTTATCAGTCATTGTACAGGAGGAGGAGGTGAGCTGTGACATCACCTATTGTGAATGGTGGATCCTGTGTTATCTACTGTATATAGAGGTGTTATCAGTCATTGTACAGGAGGAGGTGAGCTGTGACATCACCTGTTGTGAATGGTGGATCCTGTGTTATCTACTGTATATAGAGGTGTTATCAGTCATTGTACAGGAGGAGGTGAGCTGTGACATCACTTATTGTGAATGGTGGATCCTGAGTTATCTACTGTATATAGAGATGTTATCAGTCATTGTACAGGAGGAGGAGGTGAGCTGAGGCATCACCTATTGTGAATGGTGGATCCTGAGATATCTACTGTATATAGAGGTGTTATCAGTCATTGTACAGGAGGAGGTGAGCTGTGACATCACCTGTTGTGAATGGTGGATCCTGTGTTATCTACTGTATATAGAGGTGTTATCAGTCATTGTACAGGAGGAGGAGGAGGTGAGCTGTGACATTACCTATTGTGAATGGTGGACCCTGTGTTAGGCCGGTTTCACACGTCAGTGGCTCCGGTACGTGAGGTGACAGTTTCCTCACGTACCGGAGACACTGACACACGTAGACCCATAAAAATCAATGCATCTGTGCAGATGTCATTGATTTTTTGCGGACCGTGTCTCCGTGTGCCAAACACGGAGACATGTCAGTGTTCGTGGGAGCGCACGTTTTACACGGACCCAATAGAGTCAATGGGTCCGCGTAAAACACGCACCTCACACGGACATTCTCCGTCTGGGGTCCGTGTGCGTGCCGGAGACAGCGCTACAGTAAGCGCTGTCCCCCCCACATGGTGCTGAAGCCGGTATTCATATCTTCCCTGTAGCAGCGTTTGCTATAGAGAAAATATGAAGAATAGTGTTAAAAATAAAGATTTAGGTGTCCGCCGCCCTCCCACCCCCTGTGCGCCCCCCCGCTGGTCAGAAAATACTTATCCGGGTCCCCCGTCGGCTGTCGCTCCTTCCTGGTCTGGCCGCGCCTCCTACTGTATGCGGTCACGTGGGGCCGATCAATTACAATCATGAATAGTCGGCTCCGCCCCTATGGAGGTGGAGCCACATATTCATGACTGTAAATGATCGGGCCCACGTGACCGCATGCAGGAGAAGCCGCGGCAAGACCAAGAAGGAGCGACAGCCGACGGGGGACCCGGGTAAGTATTTTCTGACCAGCGGGGGGGCGCACAGGGGGTGGGGGGGCGCACAGGGGGTGGGGGGGCGGCGGACACCTAAATCTTTATTTTTAACACTATTCTTTATATTTTCTCTGCAGCAAACGTTACTGCAGAGAGGATATGAATCGCAGCTTCAGCAGCTTCAGCACCATGCAGAGTGGGTACCACACGCTCCGTGTGGTACCCACTCGCCATACGGGCGGCACACGTGTGCCGCAGGTATGGCCTCCGTGAGTTCCCAGGCACACGGACACGGATAACTCCGGTACCGATTTATTCCGGTACCGGAATTATCTGGATGTGTGGGACAGCCCTTATATACTATGTAGAAGTGTCATTAAATGGCATTTTTTTTGTCGATTCGCACAAATCCAATCACAGAGTCCAGCAAATAAAAAAAAAAATTTACACTAATTTGATTTGTATCAAACAGTTTCACTCATCTTAAGTCTTAGGGAGAAAAGCCGCTGCTAGAGATGCATGGCAGTGGCTTACTCTTCTTTTTCTACTGAGAAGAGTTGTAAGCTCAGCGGAGCTCTATGTCCTTGTGTATAGAGGGTCAGGGGTGATAGCTTTTGGCTAAGTGACCAAGCTGACTTTACCTTCATCCAATTAAAATCATCTATTTCTCGTCATTCTTTTCTGACCAGTGTTCACAAAACTGTAAAGAGAAATATCTATTCTGCATACAGTAGATGCACTGAACTGCTAAGAGCCAATTCATGAGTCTGCCGGCTACCAATTCATGGAGGTACAAAATATCTTCTGGCCCGGAGTAAATGTTTCAATAATGACATGAATTCTAAAAAAAAATGTGAATAAACTTTTTATCTCCAAGTATCATTCATCCTTGACTCATTGCTTCCTTTAAATATGTAATTGATTTATTTTTTTACCTGATGTAAATGCCGCTGTTCTCACGATTCCGGCGTTGTCTTTCTTTTGTTCCTGCGCCTCTCCATTCCGGAGATATTGACCCTTCTTTTCTGTCTATAAATCTAGGCTTGTTACCAAGTGGGTGTGGCCATCAACTCTTCTCTGTGGGTGTGTCCTTGAGGACCACACCCTGTTGCCTAACAAGTCTCGATTTATATGCAATGAAGAGGAGGCCATATCTCAGGAACGGAGAGGGTCAGGAACAAAAGGAAAACAATGCCGGATTCAGGAGAACAGCGACATTTATACCAGCTGAAAAAAAAATAATACATGTGTAATGAGACAGGTCCTCTTTAAAGCAAAAATAAATTTTTGACTCCCTTCATTTTAGTAGCTACTTCATCAAACTTATCCTAACCCTTTAGTCTTAGCAGCGCTCAGTGCGTCCCCGAGGTCTCGGCACGCTGAGCGCAATGGTAAAGTGATACAAGTTACGGGGTTATATTGTAGCTCGGGGTCTGCAACTGCAAACACTTGATCATATTGCGGAAATCCACTACACAGACTACAGGGAATCATTGCCTTCTTGCAAAATAACCAGTAGTACTGATCCCGGCGTCTAGGTGATGAGTGACGGTTCACTCGTTCATCACCTGTTTGCTAATTTTAAAAATGAAGAAAAACAAAAATCCCAAAAAAATACAGAAGAAGGAGGAAAAGAGTTCCACATTCATCACTACACGGCCCAATATCTTTAAGGTTCTCTCCACGTATCCAGTGCCAAACCGCATTCCCCACCCCCCGGTGTGAGTCATTAATTAATGCTCTGAAATGAACGGCCGCCATACAATACATTATTCTAATCTACACTCCGAGCATTGATCGATTGCCCACGTTTTTTTCTTTTTTTTTCCCCTCTCTTTTAATTAAGTATATCTTAGAAGTTTCATAATATAACAATCGGGCTTGAAGACGTACTTAGAAATAAAATATGAATGGATTGTAGAAAGGTGGCAGACTAATTATACATTAACCATGATATATAATAATAACAAATTACACGTATTACCTCTGCAAATAACGATCACATATTATCACATCGTTCTCGCCCGTCCTGGGCGGCTCGTCATTACTTTCCCAATAATTGGCTTTATTCTTCATAATTAGCGCTTGAAATATATTTTTTAAAAATGTCATATTATAAAATAAAGATTCTACATACATTATATGGAAAAAAAGTATGTGCCCCCCCCCCCCCCCCTCCATAAACCGCCTACAGGAGCTTTCCTGACTCCCCATTATGGGGAGGATTTCTACAGGATTTTGGGGACGTCTTTAGGAATTTTTGCCCCTTCATCCACAACTCGGGGCGTAATCACACTTCACAGACTCACCATATTTCACAACACAAACTGCATACATCCATCATTGCATAGATTCTTTTAGACCTGATGAAGCTGGGGTTCTAACTGTGAAAATCCATGTCAGTTTTATAACTAGGTTTTAAAGTTTCCCTGACTAATGTAAAATAAAACTTTTGCTGCAGGACTCATAAAATATTCATTTTTTTATTTTACATCTATGCGGCCATTATATGGCTATGTTCACACGTTGCAATTTTGCAGGTTTGTTTTTTTGGGGTTTTTTTTACATCAAATTAAAAGTTGCTTTTTACAGTACCAGCAAAAGTTCTAAGATTTCAGACTTCTCTTGCACTCTTGGATTTTTGCTTCCGAACTGAATTGGAAAGCTACAGCCATCTTCAGCGTTTTTTTTCACCTATAGAAATTAATTAGAGGTCAAAAATGCAATTATGCGGTGATTTTACGGTGTTTTGGGTGAATAAAACTAACTTTATTAAACATGTATTGTAGACAAGTCACTGAAGTCGTTTGCTTAAAAAAATGCAGCAAAAATGCAGAAAAACTGTGTTTTTGAATGCAGCGATTTTACTGCCAAGAGAGCAGGTTTATGGTGCTGAAAAAAAAGCTGCAATAATGTAATATGGGAACAAAGGCTAACACAGATTTTCACAGTAAGTACACCAGCCTCATCAAGTGTAAGATATCTGTGTAATAATGTAAGCAATTTGTATCCTAAAGTTTGGTGACAGATCTCCATCAATGTAGGGAGCATGGGTCCCAAAGCTGTAGCGAGCGTGTGTGGCCATTGCTCCATTCTCCCTCCATAGTGGTGGTCACATGTGCTAACGCTTTAATTAGACAGAAGACTCTGCGCCCCCCAAACTGAGGATCGGTGGGCATCTCAGCATCCTGACCCCAGCAATCATCTAGCCTATGGAAAGGGGATAAATGAGATCGACTTGACAGTCAAAAATACCAAAACCACCAGGATGTTTTCCACCTTTGGGGACCTTTTATTTTCTTACTTATGGTAAATGCATGAATTTTTTGGCTGAAATTTTTTTTGCAATTGGCTTTCATTAACAATGTTGCACTGTTAGCTTCTCTTTTGTACTTTCCATTACTGGATGCAGAATGGGTGAACTGAGAATCTATCAGTGAGCTCGCTCTGATGATCCAACGGCAACTCTTTTATCTTGTAACTCTTTTATCTAGGGTTTTTTTTTAGCTCCTCTGATTTATGACCACAGACCACACGTGCAGGAAAACATAAGACAAACAGTGCAACATTTTTAATGAACCACAATTGCAAAAAATATTTTTTGCCCAAAATACATGCATTTAAGTAAAAAAAAATGTCTTCAGAGGTGAACAACAATTCCATTTTTAACCTATTGAATACATTTGGGGGCAACCGAGGAAGGCTGTTAAACTTTGCAATGACTAAGAAATATTTAGGAGGTCCCTTAGGACAGTTTGGGCCCCTGATGGCGGCTATATTGAAATATCTGCCTTCATTTTATGCAAAGAAAATCCAGTCTATAATGAATTAATGTAACCCTGATTAAATGGTTGTTGCATCTATGGGCATCTGTTAAATAGGGGAACAAATACTCTCCACATTCTTCCGGTCTCCAGGTTTGGGGTCCCTAAGCTGAGTCTTTGGGGGACAACATTTTGACCTAGAGAAAGAAGAGTAATTTTCCAGAATTCGGTCAGAGACTAAACGACAAACTCTAGGTTGTGTACACCCAAGCATCACTAAATGTTTCCAAATGGAAATGTCAGACTTCCTGCCACTTATCCGAGTAAAAGCACAGACTGATGAAATCGGATTTTTCCGATTTCCCCAACCTTCATTCTACTTAGATCTATTTTGATCCCCTTGATACATTGTCCTGTCCTCCAAACTTGGGAACAGACTGTGCGCCATGATTCATCAATAGCAGTATGTGCCAGAATTCTGGTTGTAAAAGTGCAGAAATTTTGCAGAACTCGAAGTTGCGCAAAAATTTGGTGACTTTTTTCGTGAATCCTCACAGCATGCACAGTGCGCACTGTCAGTATTCTCCGGTGTCGGTGGAACGCCCACCAGGTCCTAGGGGTACTCGGTACCGGGCCGGTTCTGAAAGGGATGTGTCACGGTGGCAGTGACCCGGTCCTTGGCCCTGGGTGTCCAAATGAAAGGGGATGGTCTTTAAAGGGAATGTTGAAAAAAGTTTGTTCGTGACGCCACCTGTGGTATTCAGTCAGAGGTGACCGACGCTGCTTAAAGGGGTCCTCTGAGGAGTGATGGTACTGCAGCAACGATGGTATGACTTCCCACAGGTGAAGCTGGGTCCCCAGGGCTCCCGGTGTAGTAGGGACAGATGGTGTATGGTGTAGAAAGAAATAGAGGACACAGGGTTGCAGTCTCTTTACTGGTGTTATTCAGCTACCGTCCAGGGTACCGGATTACAGGTGCTGCTGGTGGTCCGGCCGGCTTGGAAGCGACTCAGGGATCCCCCTAGCCAGGTAGCGTTGTAAGCCTTCCTTCTAGCACGGTGTTGTGTTGTAGTCCCTTGCTGCCTTAGGCCTCTCACAAGGTCTTCACTTTCTCTCTGTCCCCCTTTAGGTAGGACACAAACCCATATGATAGGTAACTCGAGCCTTTTTACAGGGTCTCTCAGGATGACTCCGGGCTCTATCTAATACTGTGTCTTTGGGTGTTAATGGTGGACAGGTGACTTGAAATCTAGCTGTCCGCCGGTTTCTGCCATGGGGCATGAAGTTACCCCCACAACCTCGGTCTTCCAGCTACCGGTATCTGCGCTTCAGCGTGGAGGAAGCTCAGTCGCAGCTTCTCTCCAGCTCCTCACTCTCCTTTGCTTCTGTTCCTCCTTCTCTATCTCTATAAACTGTTCTGCTTTTCTTTCCTTCCTTCCAGGAGCTGCAGAACCTCATGTGGCTGCACGGCCCCCTCTTTCTTCTTTCAGACTCTCACTGTCTGCTGCCACTCTGCTCTGTCCCTCTGACAGACTATCTACTTTCCCTCCAGCCAGAATATTTATAGGGAGGCCACCCACAAACTAGACGAGAGCTCCCCCTTCTGGCCTGGAGTAAGAACATGTTGCATGTTTGTGATACCTGTTAAAGGGATCCTTCCTCGCTTCCAAGCATGGCATCACTCTCCCCGTGAGGAAAGCAATGCCACTATAACACCCAAGAACCTGGGGTTTTACATCGGCGCTGAGAGCAGGCGTTCCTATGACTGCAATTATGCAATTTGCATACTTTCGGCCACATTCCAACAAAACGTGTCTGGCTTCGGTTAATTCACTTGTATTGAGCGAGGCTGAGAATGTCTAGTCGGCACATGACAAAGTCCATACTTGCGGTCATGCACCCGCCGCTGGTACCGCAAAATCCTGACAGTGTGAACTGTGCACGCTGTGAGGTTTCACAAGTCTGCAGTCACCATGTGGCTGCAGACTTGAGCCTCAAGCCTGGAAAATCCTTTTAAGAAGAAACAATTGATTTCCACATCCAGTCGAAAGATTTTGAATGAAAACCTTTTTTTTTTACAAAAATGTGTGTATCATACTTAGTTTTCTACTATAACTGTAAGACAATGGTGTAGAAAACAGGAAAAAAAAATACTTAAAATGGCTACTACCATATGTTCCCAACTACATAGATGGATATTGTCAGATGACGCGTGGGATTTCAGTGCGAGCGGCAGGGACTGGATGGATGATGGTGTGGAGTAGTGGGACGGACTAGAGAGGTGAGCAGTAATGGAAGTGCAGCGCCCCAGAGTCCTGGTCGTTGCAGTACTGTGGCTCCGCCACTAAGGGGAGCCATGGTACGTCTAATGGCACTGAAGGAGTTCATCTGACCAGGTATCACAGACACCAATACATTTCACAGTCGGGCCTCCAGGGGGAGCTAAGGGTTCTATTCACTAGGCCACTCCTCACATACTGGTAAAACTGGGGGTCAGGCAGGAAGTTAGGACAGAAAGCTACTGGGAATCGAACAGGCAACACCTTGTGGCAGAGGGTGTTGCGGGGAGAGACCAGAAGGGTCTCTGTCAGGCGTGGGACCCTGACAGAGGCCTGGCTACGAGGCAGAACGCTACGGGACCGTGCCTGCTCAGAATAGCGGCGGTGCCCTAAGGAAGGAACAGAAGCGAGATATATTGTGCTGAGTGAGAAACGAGATCACCGCAGAGGGAGAATTCCAGTAGGAGTCGTGCTGTTAGACCAAGGCAACATCCTACTGAGGCGCACAACCGGTGGCCGGAACGCCGAGGAAGTACAGTGCTTCAAGCCATACTTCAAACCTACGGCAGGACAGTCAGTTACAGGCGGGCTGTCTCACCCAGACCCAGGAAGACCTAGGGAGGTACCAACAGGAGTGGGGCGACGCTAGAGTCCCGGAAGAGCTCCGAGCCTCCCCGTCATACGGGTGCGTCCTAACCGTAAGATCAGGGGGACGTAAAAAGGGAGAACATTACAGTTGTGAGGGAACACGAGAAACAGACACAACAGTTGTGGGGACTTTCCGTAAGCACAGCAGGGAAGGACCGCAACACACAAGCGCAAGAAGGTAGGCACAGATTTCCACCTGCAAAGAGAACTCTGGAGGTGCCATTGGACCGGCCGGACTTGCGCAGCCTGGTAAACCGTATTCTGGACTGAGGACCCGGAGATCTTCAGTAAAGAGGTAAAGAGACTGCAACCTGGTGTCCTCGTTATTTACTGCGACCGGCCCTTCATAACTACACCATCATTCACCACCATTCACTATTCTATCACCGGACGTCTCCCACCGACCGACAGGGCCACGGACCGGGTCTAGCCACCGTGATAACCCCAGAACAGAGACTCAGAGGCCCGGTACCGGGTACCCCTCAGCCCTGCGGCAGTGGGGGCGCTCCAATTTGGCGTCACGAACAGGATCTACTTAAGCCTGAAGAATCAGGTCATGTGTGCCTTGGAACTGTGATTTACTGTGCTTGGACTGTACTTTATTGAAAAGACTGTGTGCTACCGTTACTACAAGGATTGCCGCCAAAACCGCCGCCATTGCAGCGCTGAGAAGAAGCGCAGGAGAAGAAGAGGGGCGTGGAGTAGGCGTAGACAAGCTAGAGAGCGCGAAAGACTATGGCCGCCCAGTCTAAATATTTCTGCACTGTGAGGACGTGTCCGTCAGCAGCAGAGATCCGCCTCCTAATTCTCAATGGAGGGCGGAGACCGAGAAAACGACACCGCCCACGATGGAGAGAGCGGGAAAAGGACCAGGAAGAAGGAGCGAGCAACATGGAGGACGCCATGGCCAGCCGCCCGGAGCCGGAGCGTGGGGTCGGAGCCGAGGACTCCCCCAGCTACCCGGAGAGGCACCGCAGCCAGACCTCCACAGTTGGCGCTGACCTCCTGCAGACCGGAGCGGACAAGCTGATCCCCCAACCCCGGCGGATGCAGCTGAGCACTGAGGCCGGGTGGAAGAAGACCATCATCGGGAGCCTCGCCAGACGTCTGTCGGCAGCCTCGTCTGGTCCGGAGCAAGAAAGAAGTTCCAGCGCTCCGAAGCCAGAAAGCAAGGCCCTGCCGGAAAGCGAGATGCTGCAAACGGAGATGACAACGCCGCAGCGCAAGGCCCCGCAACCAGCGTCCCAGACCCCAGCGGAGGTGGAGCAGACCAGCACCGGAGGGACCGAATCTGAAGCAGGTATGAAGGACGACCCTGCCCTGACGACCGACACCACTCCAGTGACCGCTAGTGCCACAGCTGCTGACTCCATTCCAGTGACTGATCTTGCAGCAGCCGCTACCTCTGCTGCAGCTAATGCCCATACTCAAGCTGCGCAGACCTCCATCGCTGCGCATGATTTAACTGTACATGAAAGACGGATTAACGGCGTTTGTCCAGCACTGGGTGTAACCCTGGACCTCACTTTTCCCAGGCCAAGAGGGGTTAAGTGCCAGGTGCAGCCCTGGAAGCCATCCAACTAAACCTCGGAAACCTAAAACTGTACATAGTTAACTGTTTGTTTCCCTGCTTTTTGCTGCTTTAAACACGACTAGGGTTAACTCTTAAAGGGATCCCTTTGTTTACCCGGGATCCCTTCCTCTGCTTTTGCTTTTGTTTCCTGTTTCCTCATTGTTGAAAAGAACTGCTGGATCATGAACAATGCATGATACAAACTCCTTGTATATAGTTTGCACCTTCTTAAAGGTGCTTCCTACTGGTTTTACTTAAAGAGAGACTCTTTGCGAAGATACCGCACCGGAGCCTTTGATGAGTACGGACTGGTAGCTTGAGAAGCCGTGCTACCTCATAAAGACTTGGTCCCTTCTTAAAGGGGACATTCACGTATTGCACTTAAGAACGGTATTGCTTTAGGACAGATAGAAAGCAATAATGTCATGGCAAGAGAAAGTGATGATGATGCTTACTTGAAAGAGAGTAATAATGTTGGCATGAAAAAGTTAAATGTAGAAAACTGGTTTATTGTAAAGAAAGAGTTTAATAATGTGTTAAAGAACGAGGACAGAAAGTGAACCCGTAGGGGTTAGTCAGTGAGTCCTCCTAGGAGCCATACAGAGATGGCTCAGTGCTCTTAACCTGAAAGTAATGTTATGTTCTATACTGTGTATAGTAGTTGAAAAGGCAGTAGGCCCGGGCTGAAAGGGGCGGTCCTGTATAGAAAGGAGAGGCAGAAGGTCTGGTGCCGTTAGGACAGGCGGTCCTGCAGACTTAAAGAAGGAGAATGTAAAACTAAATTGCCTTATAATGTGATTATAAGAAGGTCTTTAGCGGATGCTGAGTGTACGTCCTTAAAGGCAATGTTGAAGTATTGTTTAAAAATTTGCACTGAGTAGAATACCCGGTTGGGTAACAGAAGTTATTTATAGCCTGTTGCTGTGATATTTAGCCATGTTTTGTAACGTTCAAGTGTCCTCACCTCCCATAAAGGGAAGCTCTGTTCAAGTATACTTATTGTTATTTGCACTCAACAAATTGTATGTCTTTTTGCTAACCTGTATTGTTGTTTTCTTCCCAGTCCCGGAGTACTGGATTTAACCGGGGGGGAGTGCAGCGCCCCAGAGTCCTGGTCGTTGCAGTACTGTGGCTCCGCCACTAAGGGGAGCCATGGTACGTCTAATGGCACTGAAGGAGTTCATCTGACCTGTTATCACAGACACCAATACATTTCACAGTCGGGCCTCCAGGGGGAGCTAAGGGTTCTATTCACTAGGCCACTCCTCACATACTGGTAAAACTGGGGGTCAGGCAGGAAGTTAGGACAGAAAGCTACTGGGAATCGAACAGGCAACACTTAGTGGCAGAGGGTGTTGCGGGGAGAGACCAGAAGGGTCTCTGTCAGGCGTGGGACCCTGACAGAGGCCTGGCTACGAGGCAGAACGCTACGGGACCGTGCCTGCTCAGAATAGCGACGGTGCCCTAAGGAAGGAACAGAAGCGAGATATATTGTGCTGAGTGAGAAACGAGGTCACCGCAGAGGGAGAATTCCAGTAGGAGTCGTGCTGTTAGACCGAGGCAACATCCTACTGAGGCGCACAACCGGTGGCCGGAACGCCGAGGAAGTACAGTGCTTCAAGCCATACTTCAAACCTACGGCAGGACAGTCAGTTACAGGCGGGCTGTCTCACCCAGACCCAGGAAGACCTAGGGAGGTACCAACAGGAGTGGGGCGACGCTAGAGTCCCGGAAGAGCTCCGAGCCTCCCCGTCATACGGGTGCGTCCTAACCGTAAGATCAGGGAGAACATTACAGTTGTGAGGGAACACGAGAAACAGACACAACAGTTGTGGGGACTTTCCGTAAGCACAGCAGGGAAGGACCGCAACACACAAGCGCAAGAAGGTAGGCACAGATTTCCACCTGCAAAGAGAACTCTGGAGGTGCCATCGGACCAGCCGGACTTGCGCAGCCTGGTAAACCGTATTCTGGACTGAGGACCCGGAGATCTTCAGTAAAGAGGTAAAGAGACTGCAACCTGGTGTCCTCGTTATTTACTGCGACCGGCCCTTCATAACTACACCATCATTCACCACCATTCACTATTCTATCACCGGACGTCTCCCACTGACCGACAGGGCCACGGACCGGGTCTAGCCACCGTGATAACCCCAGAACAGAGACTCAGAGGCCCGGTACCGGGTACCCCTCGGCCCTGCGGCAGTGGGGGCGCTCCAGAAGCATGAGGATTTTTTTTATTTTTCAAAAACTTTTGATGGGCCTTTACAGTTCAGAAAAATTGTTGCCAGCTGCATCCATTTTTCTGAATCACTGGCGAAAGCAAATTACTGCATTTTTGGCAAATGTGGATTTCTGTCAAATTCAATTCCACTCAAATGTATTCGATCATCTCTATGTACAAGTAATCGCTCCACTATTTTTCAACTTCAGATGCCCAGAGAGGTTTTTTTTCGGACCTGAGGCCTAAAATCAGAGTCAGAAGAAAGGATTTCTAACAGGTGGAATGTGCCGTTCCGTTTCTCTCATTCTCTAGGTATCTTGGATTTCGACTCCTTACAGGAGTTACACCTAATCAGCTATGAAGTGGCTGAGCTCGGCCACATATGCAGCCTAGAGACGCGGAGGAGAATGAGATTTCAAAGTCGTTGGCCTTGTTCTCGGAAAGAATCTGCATGAATCGTATCAACCATTAGATTTTATTGTGAAGCAGAATAAGTGTGATCCTGCTCCCGGCACGCCTCGTACATCTGCCTTGAGCTTTCGATTTTACGAGGTGACACAAAAATGCACTTTTGGTTTTACGAATTTGCAGGTTTTGGATCAAGATAGAGATTAACCAGGAGAGATAAAAACTCACAAAGTTGTTGAATTAAGTGTTATAAAATACATTGTAAACCTGCGCCCCGATAAACTGGATGGGTAAGAAGGAAATCTACAACGGCAACGACACTTGAACTTCAGCGATGATTAACTTTCCCCATTGATATGAATGATGTTAAAGGAGTTTTTCTGGACTTTAAAGCGTTCCTGTTGTTTCAGGATAAGCAGAGCATGTGTGTGTACATGAGGAATAACATTATTTCTGCCCATTATGTGACTTGTATCCAGCTTTTTTCACCAGCCAGTTTTTTCCTCTACAGGCTCTTTCCGCTCTAATTTTTTGTCTCTAGGCTAGTGGGTGGAGACTAACTGCTATGACATCTCTAGTGCACACATACATAAGCAATTTCTGCTCTCCTTTCTCTATGTAACACATATTTATAAAAACCCAGCTTCCTCTAACCTTGTGCCAAAAGCAGCAGCCATGGGTTCTTCTAAGCAGCTGCCGAGCACTCTGAAAATTAAAATTGTAGAGGCCCACAAAGCAGGAGAGGGCTATAAGAAGATAGCAAAGCATTTTCAAGTTGCCATTTCTTCATTTCAAAATGTAATTAAGAAATGGCAGTTACCAGGAACAGTGGAGGTCATGATAAGGTCTGGAAGACCAAGAAAATTTCAATGAGAGCTGCTCGTAGGATTTCTAGGGAGTCAAATCAGAATCTATGCTTGACTGCAAAAGACCTTCAGAAAGATTTATCAGACTCTGGAGTTGTAGTATATTGTTCCACTGTTTAGAGACACCTGCACAAATATGGCTTTCATGGAAAAGTCATCAGAAGAAAACCTCTACTGCGTCTTCACCATAAGATTCAGCATCAGAAGCATGCAAAAGAACATCAAAACAAGCCTGATGCATTTTGGAAACAAGTCCTGTGGACCGATGAGGTTAAGATATAACTCTTTGGTCACAAAAATCAGAGGCATGTGTGGAGAAAAGGGCACAGAATTTCAGGAAAATAAGATCACCTCAACCAGTAAGCATGGGTGTGGATCAATCATGCTTTGGGGTTGTGTTGCAGCCAAAGGCACAGAGAACATTTCACAGGTAGAGGGAAGAATGGATTCAAAGACATTTCAACAAATTCTTGATACAAACAACACCATCTGTAAAAAAGCTGAAGATGAAAAGAGGAAGAGGATGGCTTCTACAAATGGATAATGATCCTAAACACATGGCAAAATCCACAATAGATGACCTAAAAAGGCACAAGCTGAAGGTTTTACAATGGCCCTCACAGTTCCCTGATCTGAACATTATTGAAAATTTGTGGCTTGACCTCAAAATAGCAGAGGATGGAAGACGCCCCAGGAATCTCACAGAACTGGAGGAATTCTCCAAGGAAGAATGGATGAAAATCCCTCAAACAAGAATGGAAAGACTCCTGTCTGGCTACAAATAGAGTTTATAAGCTGTGATACTTGCAAAAGGGGGTGCTACTAGGAATTAACTATGCAGGGTGCATAAACTTTGGCATTGGCTCATTTTTAAAATATAAAAAAAGGATTTTTTTTTTGCCTAAAATATAAAGGAAATGTGTCATCTTTAACTTTAGGCCCTTTAGAGATCATTTCATCTTCAACTTGCTTAACTGTTCACAACAACAGTAATTTTTACCATGGGTGCCCAAACTTTTACATGCCACTGTGTATCGCATAAGGCTGGTGTGACACCCCAGGGTCCTGATTGTCACACTCACATAGCTTTCTTCACGGGAAGAGTGATGTCACGCTTGGAAGATCTTCTTTATTAGGTAACCACAAACATGCAACATGTTCACACTCCAGACCAGAAGGGGGAGCTCTGATCCAGCTTATGGGTGGCTCGCCTATATATATTCTGGTCTGGAGGGAAAGTCAGGCAGTCTGTCAGAGAGACAGAGGAGAGAGCAGTGAGACAGTGAGTGTTGGAAGGACTGAAGGGGCCGTGCAGCCAAGAGGGTGCTGCAGCTCCTGGACAGAGATAATACAGAAGAACAGATTGAAGAGAGCGTGCAGAAGGGTGGAGCGCAGTAGAGAAAGAACTGAGGAGAATAGCTGCGACTGAGCTACCTCCCTGTAGAGCGCAGACACCGGTAGCCAGTAGACCGTGGCTGTATCGACTCCAAGTGGCACAGCAGAAACTGGCAGGACAGCTGGACTACACGTCACCTGTCCGCCCTAACACCCAGGAGACCCAGTGGCGCATAGAGCCCGGGTCATGATAGAGACCCTGTAAAAAGGCTCGAGCCACCTGTCATACGGATTTGTGTTTCACCTTTAAGGAGGACAGAGAGAACAGTGAGGACCTTGACAGAAGCCACAGGCAGCAAGGGACTACACCACAGCGCTGGTAGGAAGGCTTCTAACTCCACCTGGTAAAGGGGACTCTGATGTTGCTTCCAAGCCGGCAGAACCCTGCCGGTACCTGTGATCTGGTGCCCTGGACTATGGCTGCCTGAAGTCTTCAGTAAACCAGGTAAAGAGGCAGCAAACATGTGGCCTCTGTTTCTTACCACACCACCCACCATCTTCATCTACACACCGGGAGCCCTGGGGACCCAACTTCACCTGTGGGAAGTTATACCATTTTAGCTGCCATAACATCACCCCAGAGGACCCCTTTAAGCAGCGTTGGTCCCCACTGACCGAATACCACAGGTGGCGTCACGAACACAAACTTTATTCTCAAAACCCCTTTAAAGACCTTCCCTTTTACATGGGCGCCCAGGGCCACGGACCGGGTTGCCACCACCGTGAGACATCCCCTTAAGTACCAGAGCCGGTACCGAGTACCCCACGGCCCTGGCGGGCGTTCCACTGGCCATATGCATTAGATCGCTTGACCCCCTTTATCATTTGGCCAAGGTGACGTGTTCCCAGTGGGGAAAGGAAAGGACAAAATGATCTGGCATTTGAAATCCAACTATCCAAAACATCTCCCCCAGCACCAGCCATTGCGGAAAATTTGGGAGGATTTGCTGGTGCTGCCTAATTTGGCAGGTGGGTCCACATACATTCTACGCATATTGTTTTGTAGGGTACATAGCCCTATATAACCGTACCTCACTTTTAAAATTGTCTCTCTGTTGCTATGCCTGTATGGACTGTAAGTGGATTTTCTTGTTAACGGAGGAGGCGATAGTAAAAGTCAGGGGCACAGAGGATGTGGCTAGTTGGCTCAGTGCACCGTTCTTCCCACTGGCATTTGCATATGGATGCCACCTTCTGTCTTGATACTCAGCACTGGCTTGCTAGGAGCGAACGCTGTCTACAGAGGATGGTTGGGCATGGGCTCAGTGTCCGATGTCCAGAGCACCCATGCTCACAGTCCTCCTTCCTCTCTCGGAGGCCACTCTGCTACACTTTACTATACTCTGCTATATTTTCTGGATAGCAGAGAAGAGTTTGGGCGTTTTACACCAGACTCAGCCAAATCCACCAAAATGGGCACATCTGGGGCAGGATGGGGCAAGACAATGACAGGTCTTCTAATACAATGGCGTACCTTACTCGTACAATTTGTGGTGAGGTGCCTGACAGTTTTTTTGATGCACCAGATTTTATTAAGCGGTGGTATTCTCTTCAAGGGGTTGTCCACTATGCGGACAACCCCTTCAGAATACCCGCAGTAAAATAATAATGTTTATATTCACCTTTGGTGATGGCACCGTTCCAGGAGTGTTGGCACTGGCTGTCCCGGTGATTGCTGCACATTGTTATGTCACACGATCATTGCAGCCAATCAGCGTTGGCTTCACTTTCCCTTTCTACAGACAAGTGGGTGCTCTCTCACGTCCTCCGGGTGTCAATTGCATCCACAGAAGAGAAGCGTCAACCCAGCGCTTATTGGCTGCAGGGATTGCATAACATAAGGTCATGAGAGCCCTGGGAGAGCCAGCACTAACACTGCTGGAATGGCGCCGGAGGTGAGTATAGGAGCTATTATTTTACTTCCCAGAAACATATTGATTCAGAAGGGTTTGTTTGAGTAGTAGATAACCTCTTTAATGAATCCGGTGCATCTGGATCCAACACAATGGTCTTTATGAATCGGGGCCAAGGCTGATAGATTTTGTTTAAGTTACTAAATGTCAATACTTTTTGTTTTGGAAACATTTTCTGAGTTTGACTTTATTTCTTTATGTGGAGTTACAAAGTATTTTGCTCCCAAAATTCCTTTGAAAAAAAAAAAAACCTTCGTAAATATTTTGAATGAAAAACTTGCAACAATATCAAAAGGCACAAATCATGTAAAACAAAAGAAAGCGTCCCCTTCGTCCCCAGCAGAATGTGCCTCATTTTTGGCAAATATTAATATTGCACATCTGAAACAGTTTGCAGACTGGCAGATAACATGAGCGCTCGCCTTCTCGCTATATTATTTTATTTTCCTCTCTGCTTTTCCCAAACCCTTAAGCAGATGTTAATGAATACAAATGAGAAGAAATAGCAGCTAGGTATTTGCATGAGAGGTTAAAACCTTACAGCCTCCAATTCCCTTTTCAATCATGATTGTCATTCTTCGGGCCGCGTCGTCGGTGTTTCCGTGTCACATCTGGGGACCGCATTTGAAAGCAAAGAGCTAATATTTAGGTATTCTTGTGAAAGAAAAAAAGCTGTCACTATGACAACGTGGTGAATAGCGTGCGCTTAAAAAAATGGTGGGATCGTTTAAAAATAAATAAATAATAATAATTTAAAAAAAAAGCTACTCAAATACAAGCTGTTCACAATTGGATTGTCTCCCGCAGTCTCAGCTGCCATGGAAATGCCTTTCATTTGCGGAAAAGAGACCTAGAGAGACATCTAGTGGATATCGGCTCCCGAGAAGAATGAACAAAGGATGGAACAATAAAAGACTTTTTAAAAGCTCTCGGGGTTTTTTTCTTTTGATGATCTGGCAAAATGTTAATGACCGAAAAAGAATAATGCCGACCTCATCACCCATAACAAGTCTTATATGTCTAGAAGTTGTCCAGGTTCTTTGTAACTTGACCATCCACTCTGCCCATTTCAGTGGGCAGTTCCTCTTCATGAGCATGCTGTTAGCGCTATAGGTTTGTAAAGTGGCAGAGAGCGGTAGTCCCCACTGAACTGCTGTCCGTTTGCGCTCTGACACTTTACAGACTTATAGGCCACAGGCTCCTGTCCTCAGGAGCCACAGCACACAGAGCCACCAAGTTCTTTGTAACAGACAAACTTTTACTAAGCAGTCCAAGTTCATCAGGTGGGTACAGGGCGATAAGGCACAGCAGTTCTCCCTTCCTGCTTAGTACTCCTCTTCTGTTCTGCCACCCATTCATTCTGGACTACCCCCAAGCCATGTCTCCATCAGCCTCAGAGATTTGGTGTCCACTCCGGCAGTGTACCCGGCACCAGCCACCTGCCCCCCCATGTAAATGCACATCCACCGATCTCCTGATGTAAGAAGGCCAGTCTCGCTCTGTGGTACCTGGCCCGAGCCTTAGGCTCCAGACGCTATTGGAATGTCCATCAGGGAATTCCATTTGGACTCCCACAGCCTCGAATGTTTGGCCCATGCTGCCCCTAGTAACCCACCCAAACTTGAACTCCACTATACACTTCACTAACTGACACTGAACTCCCCCCTAAGCAGGAAATGCCCCCCCTTTTTTGACAACAGTGCCCACCCACTTGGCTAGTTATATACTTAACCATTTCCTATCTTATATGCTAAACCTATTATCCTTATTATATTTCTTATACTGTTCTAAGCTTATCCTATGCTATCTTCACATTATGCATTAACACCTTATATACTGTACATCACCATAATGCCCTACATTAGATCACATTAGACGCACATTACTTTAACATATAAAACCGCACAACGGTATTCACATAGCATGTTTGTTGTCTGGAGGGGCTGGAACAGGGTAAGACAGTTCACATCCCTACATTCCTCCCCTCTTTAAACATGGTTGTCGTCGACCATTCTAGGCTCTGGAAGACAACACACAGGGTATAACAATTACAGAAAACATTTAAACCATTCGTCTCCTCTTTTCTGGGGTATAGAGTATCCGTCGCCAGAGAGTGCATTGACCCCAAAATCAAAGAGCACATGTTCCTGGGCCCATAGGCCAACATAACAACTGCCCCACAGTCCTTGGGCTCATACAATGTCCTTCTCCTGCAGAAAACTTTAAGTAGATGGTTTGCTTGGTCAGAAACACAAATCAATGTCCATCCGAGTCCATGTTCCAGAAAAACAATGGCCCTTAGGTCCAAGCATTAAAAGTTGCCCTACAGTCGAAGGGCATCGTTCAGTTCATTTATGGGTCCTCATGACCCTGGTCACAGCAGTTTGGAGACCCTGACACCGCGTGTCTAAGTTCCTTTTAATCACAGACCCAGGCTCAGACTGGCCAATAGAGGAACAGGGGAATCCCCTGGTGGGCCCTAAACCCCACTGTATGGGCAGTAGTTGGCATAATTCACTTTATTCACTCTATATGAAAAAAGCAGCATCTCATCATTCATTAACCAAACTACCCAGTTTATTATTATATAGCAATATAGGTACATTTGTGAATGGGGGTAGTGTAATATTTGTATGCGGGTGAAAAATGTCCCTTCAAGTCAATATTACTTTTGGGCCCTTGGCACCCCAGTCCGAAAGACCTATGTGAGCCAACACATCAGCAGCTCCAATGGTTCTACAGCACTGTCCATCCAGTCCTGACCCGGCTTGAATCTTCGGGTAGTCCGTTTCCTCCCCCTTCTGTGAACAACAGCCCCATTAAGTTACACAGCCAGTCCCACAAACCTGCAGGGGGGTACGCAACATGCTTAAAACATAGTGGGAGGGGGGAACACAAAACTCATTGGCCGTCCTGGCTAACATCAAAGGCATGCTGACACACTTTTGGGCTTCCTGCCCTCTGGAACGCAGAACAGTTCCTCTAGTGGCTCTGCTGTGCAACAGGAACGGCTAAGCCTTACAAAGCGGAATCCTCTTTCCTCCTCAGGTGTCCGCATTGACTTCTCCCTCCTCTGTGGACTTTGGGTACTGCCTGCACCTGCTTCCTGGATCACAGTTCTGAGCCGCAAGTGATCTGGCTGCTTGCTGGAATCCCCCAAATGTAGAAATGGGCCACAGCTCCTTGCAGCACCTGTACTATTGCCTGCTCTCGTGTGGGCGGTGAGGACCCCCAGGGACTGATGCCCTGCAGGTGGTGGCCCCAACTCGAACCGCCTCAATGACTCCCTCGCAGATTCTTTCATTCTGTAGAAAGGCTCATTCTGCTCTCTACCTTCCCGGGTCAGACATACGGCATGCCGCCTCTGCTGTCCCTCCATCTTTATGAAGGTGACTTAGTACCAGCCCCAGTTCCTGCAGTCTTCAGGGCAGGTGCTCGGTCTTGAACACTTTCTGGTCAAAGAGGACATTATGGCGGTGCTGAATTCCTCTATAAACCCCTGCCTGCTCTGTGGATCATAGGTGACGATTACTCCCTGAGAAGCCAGGTCATGGTATCTTGAGGCTAGCGGACCCATGAGAATGTCCCCAGCCCTGGCTCGTCTCCTCTTCGTTTGTGACCAGCCCAGCCCCTTCAGGTCGCTGACCAGATAACAGATCCTGGCTCTTCCGTCCTTGGTCCTCAGGAACCCCGGCGGTGAAGGTCACTGTCTGGATTTGGGCCTTGGTGGCTCCGTGAAGTTGGCTGGTTCCGAGCCACAACTTCGCAGGTGCACCAGCTTTCTCTGGACCTGATATTTCTAGGGTCACCGCCTCGGCAGTCTAGCGCGTTTCTGCTATCTCATCTCGCTGTGTCTTTGTCGCCTTCTCGCCCACAAATGGCATTGCCTCTCCTGGCTTCTGGGGTTGGTAAGGCTCTGCCTCTTCCTGGGTGGAGCTACTTCCGACTCACCGTCCCGCTTTCCGTCAGTCTCTGCCCGTTCTCCATTGACTTCCTGTAACAGGCATCGTTTCTTTTTCTTTCGTTGTGATCATTGGTGGCAGGCACTGCTGACCATGGGCTGGCCTCTCCGGAAAAGCCTCTTCCTGGGCTGGATGGATTTTGCGTGATTTCTCTTCTGATACGCCCACAATGGACAAGTTCATCTAGATATTTTGCGCCACTCACCGGCTTCTTGTATGTGTTCATCGCCAGCTTTGTATTTGCTGGATCCTTCCCCGCATCGATCAAATTTTCTTGATGAATGGATCGATTCTGCTGACTATGCCATGTGTAAAATTTTATTTTTGTATCACAAACTTTATTTTCCCATAAGAAGTAGTGAGCTAATGTGATAATCTCACAATTGTTATGTTTGATCATTTTTCTTTGGAAGTGCCATAGATGTGAATGAAGACAACCATGCGTGAGTCACTGCCTCTCCACAATGGCGCAATATGAGCCCAGTTAAAATACATGATACACCATGAGAAAGGGCACTTGATGCCAGAAACGCGTTGGTAATATGGATTTTGTACACATTTTCTGCACCTGTTTAAAACATTTTGGAATAAATCATTCAAGAAATGTAAATATAAATTAGTTGATTCAGACATTTGTGGCATAATTTCATAATTTTACTTACAACCTGACATGTTAGAAGGTAAAAACCCCAAGCGGAGCTCACACGACACCATTTTTCCCCATACTTTCAACTATAAGGAGCATGTGGTTTCCAAATGAAGACACCCGAAGAATAAATACAGGTGATTCTCAGAAAATTAGAATATCATCAAAAAGTTAATTTATTTCAGTTCTTCAATACAAAAAGTGAATCTCATATATTATATAGTCATTACAGACAGTGATCTATTTCACACGTTTATTTCTGTTAATGTTGAGGATTATGGCTTACAGCCAATGAAAACCCAAATTCATTATCTCATTAAATTAGAATACTTTATAACACCAGCTTGAAAAATGATTTTACAATCGGAAATGTTGTCCTACTGACATGTATGTTCAGTAAATGCGCTCAATACTTTGTCGCGGCTCCTTTTGCATCAATTACTGCATCAATGCGGCATGGCATGGAGGCAATCAGCCTGTGGCGCTGCTGAGGGGTTATGGAAGCCCAAGTCGCTTTGAGAGCAGCCTTCAGCTCGTCTGCATTGTTGGGTCTGGTGTCTCATCTTCTTGACAATACTCCATAGATTCTCTATGGGGTTAAGGTCAGGCGAGTTTGCTGCCAATCAAGCACAGTGATACTGTTGTTTTTACACCAGGTATTGGTATTTTGGCAGTGTGGACAGGGGCCAAGTCCTGCTGAAGAATGACATTTCCATCTCCAAAAAGCTTGTCGGTAGAGGGAAGCATGAAGTGCTCTAAAATGTCCTGGTAGACGGCTGCGCTGACTTTGGTCTTGATAAAACACAGTGGACCTACACCAGCAGATGACATGGCTCCCCAAACCATCACTGATTGTGGAGACTTCACACCAGACCTCCAGCAGCTTGGATTGTGGCCTCTCCACTCTTCCTCCAGACTCTGGGACCTTGATTTCCAAATGAAATGCAAAATTTACTTTCATCTGAAAACAACACCTTGGACCAATGACAACAGTCCAGTTCTTTTCCTCCTTGGCCCAGGTAAGACGCTTCTGGCGTTGTCTATTGGTCATGAGTGACTTGACACAAGGAATGTGACACTTGTAGGCCATGTCCTGGACTGGAGACGTCTGTGTGTGGCAGCTCTTGAAGCAATGATTCCAGCAGCAGTCCACTCCTTGTGAATCTCCCCCACATTTTTGAATGGCCTTTTCTTAATCCTTTCAAGGCTGCGGTTATCCCGTTTGCTTGTGCACCTTTTTCTATCACAGTTTTTCCTTCAACTCAACTTCCCATTGATAGGTTTGGATCCAGCACTCTGTGAACTGCCAGCTTCTTTACCAATGACCTTTTGTGGCTTCCCCTCCTTGTGGAGTGCGTCAATGACTGCCTTCTGGACATCTGTCAAGTCAGAAGTCTTCCCCATGATTGTGGAGCCTACTGAAACAGACTAAGGGACCTTTATAAATGCTTAGGAGCCTTTGCAGGTGTTTTTTGAGCCCCATCTTTTTTTGGCAACATGGATGCGAAGGGGCAATATAAGTCTATGGGTCCATGTAAAACAAGTACAGCACACGGGTGACACAGTGATGGTAAAAACAGACACACGGATGACACACTGATGGTAAAAACAGACACACAAGTGACACCGATGGTAAAAACAAACACACGGGTGACACTGATGGTAAAAACAAACACACAGGTGACACCAATGGTAAAAAGACACAGGTGACGCTGATGGTAAAAACGGACACATGGGTGACACTGATGGTAAAATTGGACACACTGATGGTAAATACTGATGACACCGCTTTCTCACATTCGTGTTTTATACAAATGCATTAAAGACGCCTAGAATGGTTTACATAAGTAGAATCGGGCGCAATAATATCATTGATACATTGTTGCTCTTTTTTTGCTTCCGTTTTTCAGGCGGAGTGCGTGTGCACATATCGTTAGGTCTCCTTTTTACTTGCTCTGGGTGGGAGCTTTGTACATGACAGTGAGGGTGGACGCGCTCACGGCCACAGATGGGAAGAGACACTTTTCAAACATGGTTTCCGTGGACTAAGTGTAAAGAAACAACAACCTGTGCCCCCGACTTAACGCACAATGTGGCTGATGTTGCACCGTAGATTTAAGCTCCAGCACCTTTTCTTCCCCTTTTATCCTTTTTTCTGCTTTCATGTTTCTGGAGAACTACAGTAAGAATCTTATACTGAACATTGGTAACTTTTGAGAGACGCTCAGACTTATTAACTTTAATGGTTTTTGAATCCGTTCATTACAACATGGTTTATCTGTTTCTTATATTTTGCAACAAAAAAAAAATCTATTTAAGAAAAAAAAAAAAAAAAAGATTAAATACAAAACGGAGTAGTTCTTGAGTGGAAAATTAGGAAGCACGAGGAGATTTTGCATCTCAGCATGTAGGATTGGAGCAAAAGAGAAATCAGACGTTCAATCAGGCCAAACTCATGGGAAGCCGAATGTGAAATTCCAACGCTGGTAACATTTCTTAGCAAAACAGCGGGAACCAAGGGCGGAAAATAAAAGTCCGATGGGCACTTCACGGACACTGAGCACATAACAACAGGGCTCGAGAGTCTGTTTGATGTGACTGGGGGGGGGGATAATCAGACGACAAATTTCTCTTCAGTGGAAAATGATTGCAGGAGAGGAAGAATGGTCTGCATGGGAGGAAGTTTGAGGACTTTATTAAACTTTTGCCATCACTTCCCGTGGAGTTCCGGACACATCGCCAAATGTTGCATCTGTCTCGTTAGGACGGAGATGGGACATTTTTCTTTATTAAATACAGGTGCATGACAAGGCTAATTTTGTGCAAACTTTTTTATATTACCCAATTTACCCCACACTTTTTCAGGGTTTTTTTTTCATCTCATACTTTAGTTTTTTTTTTTTTTTTTTATCTGGCTCTACCACAACTTGCTTTTTTGCAGGATAAGTATATATATTTTTTTAACTGGCACTGACTTGGATTGTATATATGCATTGAATAACTGCAACTCCCATTTTTTACCAGTATTCATGGGGTGGTCCACTACCTGCCTTCTTAAGTGGAATATTTGTCCATTTATTGGACAACCCCTTTTAACTTTGCCCTTGAACCAATTTAGCATTTTTGCACGAAATAAACTTTTCTAGTGTCATGTTCCTTCATCTTTTTCATTTTTGCAGCAACTTTACGGAACTCATTTTTTTGCTTTGTTGTGTATCTTTTATTGGTTCCATTTCTAGGACTTTTTGATATTTTTTTTTTCATTCCTGTTTTTGGGAGGCAAAATGGAGAAATCTGGCTTTTTTTTGTTTTTTAGAGCTGCATGATGTGTATGACACCGTGAATACACTTACTTTACGGGAATGTAAACCTTCGTCAGGCCCGGACTGGCCCACAGGAGAATCCTCTGGTGGGCCGCCCCTGTGAAGGACTGCTAATGAGTAGTAACATTAAATTTTATTCACAATTTGCAGAAAAAGTTTGTACATTAAACAATCTAGCCAAATTAATACTATATAGAAGCAGAAATAAACTTGTGAACTAGGGTGAGGAAGATATTTTTGCAAGTAGCTAAACAGTCAGCTCCAAGAATCAATGTTACTGGTGGGCCTTGTCAACCCTGTCCTTAGTAATAAAGGTGTTCACTGCTGTTTTGGATCCCAAGGACTTAAATGGAAACTGCAAAGTAACCCAAAAAGTGTTCACCTTCCCAACTGAGCAAATTAAGCATTACACAGATTTTTTTTTTTTTGTTAGCCTATTGGAAAAGTTTGACACAAATTTACTCCACACCCACCATCTTTATAAGGATTTTTATGTTTGCCAAATATTTTTGCTGCAATTTTTTTTTGCACTATTTTGCAAGAAATGTGACTTTTTGCTCTACAGCTTATAAAAAAAAAGTTTAATGACAAAAATAAAAATGTTGACTTTACGAAAAATTCATGCAATTTTAAAGAATTTAGCATCAAAAACAGCAACAAATGCAGCAAAACAAAAATGAATAAATTGTTTTAGCAATCGAGATGGATTTCTGCTGCCGGACCCCTACTGATCAGCTTCATACAGTAGTGTGCTGCATTTTTCCTTTTTTGGTTTCACCCCCTGCAATATAGTCCTTCTCCAGAAGGTGGCAATAGAGAGACAGGTCCAAGCTTTACGAAGTTTTGACCATCAGGGCCCCAGTAGAAAAAGTTTGACAGTGATTTAATTTTAGGCGAAATGTTGGACTGCCAATAACAGATGTTTCTTTAAAAATGTTTTTGTAATATTTTAAGAGACAAGTCATTATGTTTTTATTGTTGGAGGTCGCCCACCATCATTGCAATGGAGGGGCGGAAGCACAAAGCAGAGTCCTCTTTTCCTCCAAGACCGATTCTGTCTAGGAGAAGATCAGTGCATGAGTGTGAGCCTTTTGTGTTAGTGATTACGGGGGTGTCAGGTACTGGATTCCAACAGAACAGAACTCGACATTTGTTTAAAAAAGTTTTTTTAAAGTTCTGTTACTCTTTGAAGATCATATATAAGAATGTATTTTTTCGACTGGACATTTGGCCTTTAGTGCGACAGGTGTCAGAGAGGAAATCTAGAGCCCCCGAGATACTAACAAAAGTGCAATCAGTCCAGACGCCACGTAGCAACCGACCAAACATTTACTGCCGTCTCTGCATCAATCAATGTAAATTGTTCCCGTGTCACCAGGGGTTAACGAGTATTTGCCCGCTGTCAGTAACCTCTACTGACTGATCGCACCAGACCCATTCAGGACCACACAACTCTTGAGAGAGTCTTGACCCGGCTGTGTGTGTCCAGCCATGAGCAGGTGTCTAGGAGAAAAATATTTAGAAATTTCTAGCAACCTGAACAGTTATGTCGCGGCTTTGATAAATGTTGCACCATTTTTTACCCAAATTTTATAACACCATGAATGAATAATAAGCTACAAGAAAAATGCAGAGGACCATTGAGGAGCTGCAACTCCAGATACATTTTTATTCACATTTTGCAAATAAACCTAAATGGTGGGGAAAAGCTGCAAGCAACGGAGTATAATGGCAGAGACAGACTTCCGTATAACTCGTGCGAGGTTCTCATCGTAAACCTGGTACTGGCTGGCGGCTCTCCTGAGCTTGACAGCTGCATAAACATGCATATCGCTGTCATGAACAGGTCAGGAGAGGTGCAGTGTGATGAGATCAATCGCACAAGTTATACGGAAGTCTGTCTCTCACCTAAGAGTGCACTCAGAAGGCCGTATAAGATGGGAACGCAGTGCACAGACTGGCTGGTGGCTCTCCTGAGCTTGACAGCTGCATAGAAATACATCACGCCCTCATGCTTAGGTCAGGAGAGGTGCAATGTGATCAGATCAATTGCACAAGTTATACGGAAGTCTGTCTCTCACCTAAGAGTGCACTCAGACAGCCGTATAAGTCAGACTGAGATGGGAACGCAGTGCACAGACTGGCTGGCGGCTCTCCTGAACCAAGCATGACAGCTTCATGTACAGTATTTCTATGCAGCTATTGCACTCAGGTTGGGAGAGAGGCCGACCAGTCTGATTTATACGGCCGTATAACTGCTCTTTAAAGTGTAGTAGATGGAGCTGAGCATGGTGGCGTAACGAGTGCGGTCGCCCATCCAGTTGAAGTGTATTGTGACGCACAGACTCATCGTTTACGTGCTTGACAATATACGCTGCCCGTCATCGAGATGACAGCAGCTGATGTCGGTGTGCACGTGATGGGGTGTATGGCAGTGATGACGCGCTCCCAACGCACCCATAAGTCAGCTGCCCACTTCACAAGAGCACGTGGCAGGGAAGCAAAAGGAAGGCGAGTATTTATTGATTTTAAAAATCAGTGGCCGTACTTGTACATGATAACCATGAGGGTGCATTATACTTTATGGATGACTATGGGGTGTTGGCTACCAAAAAATCCTGGAGGAAAATGTCCGCCCATCTGTTTGTGACCTTAAGCTGAAGCACACTTGTGTTTGGATCATTGTCCTGCTGCAGAACCCAACACAAGTCCACCTCTGAATGGCTTAAGAACAACAAAATTAAGACTTTCTTAATGAGAAAAAAAAAAAAAAAAAAAAACTTGTTTGAATTTACCAAATGGCTGCAATGAAACAGAGTGACAAATTTAAAGGGGTCTGAATACTTTCCGTACCCACTGTAGGTGCGCAGGCTCCCAGCTGCATCGCGGGGGCGAAGGGTGACAGAATGGACAGCTTTTTAAGTGTCACTGTGTCAATCATGTTATTTATGAGGCTAACCTTTCGTGATGGGAGCGAGCTTACTTTTAGTGATTGGGAGTTGCACATGTGACCAAATGAATGCATCTGGAGGAGGGAAACAATGTTACAGGTGGTATCACATAGACCGGGTATAGCTGCTGGTTCCAGGCTTGTGCTCCTTTAACCCTGAAGAATTGATGGTTTCCCAGGACCATCTTCTCTATACCCGGCCTGTGTAGGGCGGACGTTAACCCTTCACGCTGTGCATGCTGTAACATATGGACGCAGACCTGCAATTACAGCACAGGATGTCCATCCAGACGCAGGCACAGCGCCACCTAGTGATGATGCTTGGGAGTGCAGTCATACGAAATAAGCAGTAAACCCCCCCATAATTATGGCACATGCCGATAAACTTTACTCAGACTTGCATCTGCTTGAAGAAAGCATCGATATCGCCACAGCAGTGGTATCGTGTACCTATACCTATGGAAACGCGCTGGCTCACAGCAGACCTCATGCCTTTTGCATCAGTGCTCTTCATAGACAGTAGATCCAAACGGAAACAGGGTCTGCAGCAGAAACACTAGAGAAGTATAAGTATCAAATACTTATTTTCCCCACTGTATACACACAAAATATATTATATAATATTCCCCCTGTATGCAGCGCTGCCTCCTGCCGATCAGTTGCAGCGCTCTTGCCAGATGTTGATGCTAGGAAAACGGAGGGCGGGCGCAACACTGAGCACAGAGAGCAGGGTTCATCCAGGAGGTGTTTTTCCCCCCCGCCTCCCTAGGTCAACTATTAAGATGTTGTCAAATAGTGGACACTCCCTTTAAAACCAGAGGGATGAGAGGAGTCTATTCTTCTAGCGCAGAGACACTGTTGACAGGTACATCCACCTGTACGTGGGAAAGAGATGACATTTTATAACAAATCACACAAACACAAATATATGGGGAAAAAAAAAAAATTTATTTGTAAACCTTTATATTAAAATACAAAAAACAAGACTGACATAAATATTAATACACACAAGTACAGAAATAAAACGGCTGTATACAGCACCGTATAGCTGCGTAACCATCACATTTGACAGGTTCATACACGAGGTGGGGTGGGGGATCTCTGGGCTATTCACGCAGTGTTTTGTCCACGTTCGTTTGTCCCATCGAGGCTTACTGGAGGCGGACGTCCAGTTGTAGTCTACTATGTCTGAGCGTCCACCTCCAGGCGGCGACGCACGTCGGAGCGCACGTTGGCTGTCGGCACCTTTATAGTCTAAGGCCCCGTCGGTGCATACATTCCAATCCCGTTTTGACGAGATCAATGAACGTGGACAAAACCGCCGTGTGAAAGGAGCCCAAGAAAGAGGTTAGTGGTAATGGAGGAAAGGGTTTCTCCAGAGAAAATTCGTAAGCGAACTAGGGAGCACGGTGCTTGCAGTAGAGTAAAATCACATTGGAGCGCAGTAAAATTTTGGCTGCAGAAGTGGCATCGCCCCTTTATATATCACAGGATTTGGTGCCAGATCAGTAGATTATTTACCAAGAACGTACATATGGTTTCAGACTTGGAGTGAAGGAGGGGTAGCTGCACACAAACCAACATTACGTCTGAAATATAGCTGTACAATAAAATGGAAATTGTAAAATTAAAGCGTGGAAATTCACATTTTTATTTTTTTTCATTTCAACATGTCACTTATTTTTCCTAAACAATAGATTATTACAAGCCTCAGTGGAAAACCTGTAATGTATCTGTACACTACCGTAGTAAGAGACTGTGGAAATGCATTTCACATTGGATCGTGGGTTTTATGGGATGGATATTATACAGTATGGTTTTACCGCAGGAGACATTTCTACGCCAACTTTTTTTTTTTCTTTAAAAGTGTTGTCTCAATATACATTAACGTCAAAGTGCTAGAATAAGCCGCCATCTATACCACCATATGAGCCCACTGACACCCTCACAAGGGTCATTAGCCAGTCCCCATGGAGTTGGGGGCAGCGATGGGGTTTGCGGACACCCCTCTCTCCCTCTATTACATAGATACCTTTTTGCGCCGACTTGCCCTTATACATATATTGTGCATATTCTTGTATTTTTGGAGCAGATGTCGACCATCTGACCGCTGGAGGCAGCGGAGTTTAGCCCCCGGCCATCTAGAAGTGGGTCCTGGTGACAACCTCCAGCGATCAGCAGGTTGTCACCGATCATGTCAAAATATATCGAAATGGGAGAGGTAAAAGACTATTAGGTTCCTAATAAATCAATGGCTGAAGACTTTGCCTTCATATCTTTACACAATATGAAAATATGTTGGGTCGTTCACCAAACCTCCAATTATGTAAAAGGTTCAAAAGAACAAAGACAAAAAAAAAAGAAAATAAAAAAGGACAAAACGTTATAGATTAGAGCTCAAAAGGGAATTTTATAAATATTACCGATCTGACCCTGCAGTAGTCTGCCAATACTGGTGACCTCCAATTTGAGACTTTCCAGCTAGTGGGTAAAATTGCAAAATGCTGGTTATAAAAATAGAAGCTTTCCAAGTTACCTCTTATTAAAAATACTTGTAATTATTAATGCTATGTTTCCAACCACTAGGCAAAGAGCGCAGCATTTACAAGCTCTTTGCTACAGACCTTGCAGGTGCTGAGCTATAGTGGATGCTGCAGAGGCAAAGCCGTCTCCTATTGCAGCGCCAGAAAGCGCACGTCAACCAGGAATTAAACCCTGTCACTGGTTGGAACTGTCAATCATCAGGAGCGCACGGCCCCCTCTGGCCAGCAAGCAGGAAGCCGTGAGCTCCTAAAGACAGAAAATGAGACAAACGCTGACTTTCATGGTGGAAGTGCTGGTTTTACACAATCTGGGGAGTTGCTAGTCTATATACTAATATGGGGAGCCGAGTATATAAAATAAAGCCCAGGACTGCACGAAGCTACAGATGAGAACACCGCACAGGCAGATTCCCAGACTCGTGTCTTAGTGTCCAGCGGCAAAAAACAAACAAAAAAAAAAAAAACAACTAAAATAAATAAAATCCCTTGGGAAGAGCAAACCTTAAAGAAAGATGTTCTGCCTTGTATAGGAAGGCAAACATGGCCGATATTTACATGGAGCGGACAAAGCTTCTCTGGTATTTATGGAGAGCCATTCAATCACCGCTGACCACAAATAGCCGCTTGTTCAGCAACGAGCCGACATTGTCCGGTGCAAAGTCACAGACAAAAACGTGGATTCAGACGGATGGGGACATCGCGGCCCACCAACGCATGCAGACGTGAAGACATAGCCTTATGTGCAGAGCAAAGCTGGTGTATATTCTCATATAATCTGCTTTTAAGTATTTAAAAAAATATTAATTAAATTGGGAGGGATTTTAGGGAACAGTAGATCAAATACTGATCTAGGGATTGTGTTCTTCTAGGGCCTCGTCTACATTAGTGGCGCAGAGAGGAGAGCACCTGTCCACCTTTATATTAGATGACACTTTGGGCACAGGTTGGTCTCATAACTGCTCGCTTGTATATATTAAATATATATCAGACATATGGAACAAATGTGATCCGGACCCTCAGCAGCGCTCCCACTTGGGTGCTTTATGTCAGGGCCACATGAAAGTCACAGGGACTCCTTTTGGTGGCTTCTGTGCAAGTTGCATGGGACCAGTCTGGCAGCGCTAAATAGTCATGTGACTGCAAGCCGTGGACAGGTTGCCCAAATGCAGAGTACCCCAGGTCGCCCTAGTCTCTATTAAAGTACTGAGATGGGATTCAAGCTGATGATGTTTATTAGGGGTTTGAGTGGGCTAAGAAATGTATTATTTCCGTGTAAACGCGCTACTTTAGCTTAAGATAAAGAACATAAAAATATTAATTTAAGATACAAAACATGTTCAATAACTACTTACTGTAAAGCGTTAGACCCTTGTGAGTCGGGGAGCGTCCCTGACGGAGAACACTACAATCATACATATATACAATCGCACTTTGGGGACAACACTTTGCAGATTTTTTGGCAAACTGTTATTTTTAGCGAGAAACCCAGGACCACTTCTCGTGCAAAAGACGACTCAGGAACCGGGTGTGAAAAGCGAATATCCACTTTTGGGCCAAGTTATTGTTATTACATTTATATTGGTCCATTTTTCTAACACAAATGCAGCATAAAAAGCCGTAGAAGGGGCCGGTGGACAGACAACATGCTGGGGATCCCACCAGCAGCAGAACGGCGCAGTGGTCACGTACGAAGGCTACATCTTGTGCTCTAATTCTATAAGACGTGCCGTACCCGTCCATGGAACAGTAACGTACACGTGTGACCACCTGCCGCTCCATGTAACATGGAGGCAGGAGACCCCCGTTATCCTGATAGATGGGGGTCAAAGATTTGTGGAACGACCCCTTTAAACAAAACACTACAGCATTTTCTTAAACTACCCCTTTAGCAAGGGCTTTGTGAACACTACGTGTCTTCTCATACTGATCAATCATTGCCTGCTTGCCTTCCTTAGCCAGCGCCATTCTGAACTTCTTCTGCACCAAGTGGCTCAGACGGCGTCCTCTAAATGGTATGGAAGGCACTACAAGTCCATGAGAACCTCCATATAAGATTTGCATTGACTTGTGGTCCATATAGAGGACGCAGTGTGAGCCGGCCCGAACTTCAGTATTATTAGTATTTTACTACATGCACATCATTTTGCCTAAGGGGATACGTATATTAAAAAAATATATATTTTTGTTTATGAATGTATCCCGCTAAAATAAATATATATTTTAATGGGAGATCGATACAGAGATTATAATATATATTTATTACACAATTATGTATATTTTTTATACATACATATCCCCTTAGTCATAATTCTGTGTACAAAGCACATAGCAAAATACTGATTATATACAGATTACACTTACAGTACACTTCTAGCCACCTGCAGATTTAAGGGGGCGTTTATTGGATGCTGTTTTAGCAATGGTGGATGATGGCAGCAAGAATGAGCTGGACCTAAAAATTACATTACTTTAATGCAGTTGTGACCTAATTATTAGTCCACTGGTTATGATTTCTGGCTTCATGTTTAAGACCAATTAATAAAAGAAAATAGATCTTTAAAAACAAACAAACTTAAAAAAAACAAACAAAAAAAAACACTTAAAATTGCCTCCAATAATGCCGACCTTCTATTCTCATACATATCGGGGTCCGTATAATCTCCCATTATTTGGAGTTTGCTATCTGATGCCACCCTGTCATATCTCCTCACTGACAAGTCATTATATACATCCCTACCGTCCAGATGAAGGAAACCTTCGCTCTTTACGTTATTTAAAAGCAATGGTCGGCAATGTATGCACTTCCTGCAGCTTTACAGAAACTGGAAAATGCAATAAAATAAAAAAAATTAAAAAGAAAAGGGAAGCAGCATTGTCATCATCTATACAAACTATGTAGAGAATCTGCAAATCTTGGGAGTCGGAGACTGTTGGAAACAACATGGCTGCTGTCTTTCGGAAAGAGCGCCACACTTGTGTATGGGCTGAATCTGGTATCACAGAACCAGGAAAAAAAATAAAAGCTGAGCTGCAGTACCAGAGCCAGCCGAGGGAGCAGAGAGGCGCTGTTTCTAGGAGATGGCAGTCGTGATTTTCCAATCTCAAGTAACCAGACGATATCTGTATACATGTAGTGAACAGTAACAGAAGAACGGCCCTTCCTAACAGTTTACACCGGCGACATTGTATTAATAACCACAATACATGCAGATCACAAAAGTCTTAGTATGCAAAGAGCAGCTTGCTCATTAAAGACCTTTCTGCATTAATTATAAAAAAAAAAAAAAAAAAGGCCACAGACCGTAACAATAAAATGCCACATACAAAAGAGATGGGTCTGCTCAATACTTATGTCACAGCTTTGTAACAGTTGTCCACAGGTTGATAAACAAAAAAAAAAGAAAAAAAGTTTATATTTCTAAAATAAGAAGTCCTCAGATTCTTTAAATGGCAGTTTCTTGAGTATGCCGGAGATGGGGCGGTTTTAACTTTGTAGATGCCTGTAAAGAAAGAACGTAGGAAGATATAATAAATGGTTAATTGTATTCTTAAATAATGTAGCATAGTTCTTCTGATTTTCCCCATGTCCAGGGTATTGCAGTAGCTTAGGTATCCATGGTTACAACCACTAACAACTACCTAAGCTACTGTGACATAGCAAATCAGAAGAACTATACTACGTTTCTAATAGGAGGTATTTGCCAATATTATTGTCGCACCTAGTAAATATTGGCATAGGATGTTGGGGATGGAAACGCCCATTTAATTAAAATGAGCATCACATTGCCCATCCCTCCAAACAGGACAGTCTATAGATTATATATAGGGGCACAGCAATAAGTAACCCAAGTTCCCCAAGAACCCTTGGATGTAGCACATCGGGGCCCAGGGTCATAGTAACTATAGGAACCTAGGAAAACAGAGAGATGGAGCCTTCATCGAATATACTGTAACGGGAAACCGAGAACCCTTGCACACACCTCTTTCTTGCTATGTGATGACTCTGACAGCTTTAATTTGGCTTTTGTAAAGTAAACTGCAGGAGAGTCCTGGGGCATCTGGAGAAAAAAGTAAAATCATTTAATCAAGCATGTATATTGCATCTGCACCTGCCACGTGTCTTTAGACAACCATATTATTTTGGCGGTGGGTCGGCGTGTGCATTGCACGCAGTCATGATTCAGCATATAGTGACTTCTCTTCTAAAAAAGATGCCCCTTGAACCGAATGCCAACGTACTTAGGAGTAATGTCCGCTGAATTATCTGCATATGTAAAGAGGATTATTATTTTTGTTACTTACATATGAACTATTCTCCTTTACATGCTTTGATCCTTGCGTTGTCAGTGGCGTCGTCATTGGCGTTGTCCGCTTTTTCTCAGATACCACCTGTCCGCCCAAGACTTTACGCTAAAATGTATCAAAATGTGATAAAAAAAAGAAAGATAAGATTGTAATATTAAAATACTATGAAGTCAGATTTACTTATGAGTGTCAGTAAGTGGATACATTTGCAGGGTTATTTCTAAAATCAGACCTTTTTTTTTTTTGCATATCCACATTGGTAAACAGGGTCCATTTTGTTCAATATTCTTTATCAGCTCAGACAGGACTATTGGAATCTACGAGATTTTATTAATAATTGCACCTCAAAATAAAAGTTTGGCACATTGTTAACCCTCTCGCTGTATTTTCTTGCTATGATTGGATGCACAATGTACTACATCTAATCTGACATTAGGGGGAGCTGTAACTAAACAGTCTTCAGAGCGGGGCCCAGAGACATGCCACCAGGCACGAGCGCCGGGCCCAGCGACATGCCACCGGGCACGAGCGAGGGGCCCAGCGACATGCCACCGGGCACGAGCGAGGGGCCCAGCGACATGCCACCGGGCACGAGCGAGGGGCCCAGCGACATGCCACCGGGCACGAGCGAGGGGCCCAGCGACATGCCACCGGGCACGAGCGAGGGGCCCAGAGACATGCCACCGGGCACGAGCGAGGGGCCCAGAGACATGCCACCGGGCACGAGCGACGGGCCCAGAGACATGCCACCGGGCACGAGCGAGGGGCCCAGCGACATGCCACCGGGCACGAGCGAGGGGCCCAGAGACATGCCACCGGGCACGAGCGAGGGGCCCAGAGACATGCCACCGGGCACGAGCGAGGGGCCCAGAGACATGCCACCGGGCACGAGCGAGGGGCCCAGAGACATGCCACCGGGCACGAGCGACGGGCCCAGAGACATGCCACCGGGCACGAGCGACGGGCCCAGCTACATGCCACCGGGCACGAGCGACGGGCCCAGAGACATGCCACCGGGCACGAGCGACGGGTCCAGCGACATGCCACCGGGCACGAGCGAGGGGCCCAGCGACATGCCACCGGGCACGAGCGAGGGGCCCAGCGACATGCCACCGGGCACGAGCGAGGGGCCCAGCGACATGCCACCGGGCACGAGCGAGGGGCCCAGCGACATGCCACCGGGCACGAGCGAGGGGCCCAGCGACATGCCACCGGGCACGAGCGAGGGGCCCAGGGACATGCCACCGGGCACGAGCGAGGGGCCCAGCGACATGCCACCGGGCACGAGCGAGGGGCCCAGCGACATGCCACCGGGCACGAGCGAGGGGCCCAGCGACATGCCACCGGGCACGAGCGAGGGGCCCAGCGACATGCCACCGGGCACGAGCGAGGGGCCCAGCGACATGCCACCGGGCACGAGCGAGGGGCCCAGCGACATGCCACCGGGCACGAGCGAGGGGCCCAGCGACATGCCACCGGGCACGAGCGAGGGGCCCAGCGACATGCCACCGGGCACGAGTCAGTAACTTTGCTTCTTCTCCCACTCTGTGCAATAACCGCAGGGAGATATAAACTAATCTCTAATAACTTACCTTAATCATCCCGCTGAAGGACCGGGAGCGGACGTGCTTCTTTCCGCTGCTCAGGTCGGGCGTTCCTTGGTTATGCTTGTTGAACTACAATAGAACATTCATATTAGAAAAGTGACACTGGTTACTTGCATATGACGCGTAGGAGATTTTGGCGAAAGTATTTCATCGGCACATGTCTGCAGGATTAATTACCAAAAAGGAGAATCCCTGTATGTAAAACACAAGAAAAAAAGTAATTGCTGCATTCAAATTAGAAGTAAGATAATGTTAGTTTAGGGTTTGAGTGAGCGGCCATCAAATCAAAGTAGATGATGTAAAGGTGGCAAACTTCAAGGGGTTAAATAAGAGAGAAGCTGATTAAAGATTTAGACGCTGCCAGTCAGAGATCAGATCCCGAGGAGGTGGAGAGCCAAAAAGTATTGTAGTGTATTGTGCAAGTGATCAAGGCGCAGAAAATGTGCAGAAAATGTTTTTTAAACAAATAATCTAATAAAATATATAATTCTATTATCATTAGTTTAATTATATTTTTTTTCAGCAAACAATATATATAACAAAATAATACTAGAAGTCTGACATGGAGAATCATCTTACCGGGTCATTTTTACAGCACAAAACACCATAAACACCAAGCCAATACAACGGCAGATTTTTTTTTACCATTTCAGCGAAAATTTGCTATTTTTTTTTTTTTCACTTCATTTTCCAGTCCATTGTATGGTAAAGTGAATAGTGTTATTCAAAATTACAACTCGGCCCATAAAAAAAAACCAAGTCGTCATATAAGTAAGTGGGCAAAGGAAGAGGGGGATGAAAAAAATGGAAGAAAAAAAAAAAAAGAAGTGAAATTTGGAATGTTATGAAGAAGCCAAAACCTGAAGGCCGATTTATTGCTGCAGTTCATGCCGTGGGGCTTATTACAGTACTGCATATATACAGTAAGAGCCTATAGTGTATATATCCAGCAGGGGGCGCCATATAACTAAGAAAGACGTTTCCATTCTGCTCATCTTGAGCTGTAACAATTTTAAAGTCTCCAAAAGAAATTCCCCCAATAAAAGTTGTCACAATTCAAGCAAAATATCCCCCTAGATTTATGCATGGGTTCATGTAGCTACATTTAAGGCTCCCTATGTTCCCTTCCTCTTGGGTTAGATGACGGTGAGCGGGGCGCCAAATCCCGCATGCTTTAGGCCCCCTACACACGTTCAGGAATTCATGCAGAAAATTCCTGTGAAAATCCGGACATTTCTGCCGGATTTCCGCATGAAAACCGCGTTTTTTGCGCGGTTTTGACGCGTTTTTGATGTAGTTTTTCCCGGACATTTCCCAATGCATTAGACAGTGGGAAAACCGCGAAAAAAAATGCAAAATTAATGAGCATGTTCATTATTTTTCCGCAATGCATTTTCATGCGGAAAAACGCACATCATGTGCACAGAAGTTGCGGATTTCATTAAAAATGATGGGATGCTTAATGTATGCAGATTATTTGCGGTTTTATAGAGTTTTTATAGCGCAAAAACGCTAAAAAAACCCGCAAATAATCTGCAACGTGTGCACATAGCCAACCTCAGCTAGGACATTCCTTAGGGAATTATCCGGTCGTCCTTTGCCCTGCGTCCTGACCGAGTCCTAGTGGATAACCAAGGGTTTCGCTGCGGTCTTATGTAATTTGTGAGGTGCGGTAAGTAGGCATGTACGGGCATTGAAAGCAATAGGACTCATTCCTTGCTGTCTGTGGGTATGGTACGTAATTACTGGGCATGGCAGATGCCACGTGGATAGCTATTAAGATGGCGGCAGTCACATGCTTCACTGATGTGACCACCACCATGGCTACTTCATCCTCTGCGAAGGTGTTCAAACAGTTCAGGACATGTGCAGATGGAGAGGTACAGCTTCAGCGCCTGCGCAGGAGAAGAGGCAGCGGTGGTGGCGATCACATGGGTAACAGCCGCCAACTTGATAGTTATGGCGTTAGGAATTACTGCTTCCACTTCAGCCGTGGGCACGAGAGGGCGCTGCAGCCATCTGTGGGCAGCAAGGTGGCACTGCAGCCATTTCAGCCGTGGGCACAAGAGGACGCTGCAGCCATCTGTGGGCAGCAAGGTGGCACTGCAGCCATTGCAGCCGTGGGCACAAGAGGGCGCTGCAGCCATCTGTGGGCAGCAAGGTGGCACTGCAGCCATTGCAGCCGTGGGCACAAGAGGGCGCTGCAGCTGTTGTGCTGCATCTCAGCAGGCTATGGGGTGAGTGACGGCTGTTGGCTGCTGTCACAGATCACATACTAATGTATCAAGGACGTCGCAGAATGACTACACACGGCCATACCTGTCGGATGAGTTTCTTCTTCTTGGCAGAATCCGGCATATGGTGGACATGTTGAAACAAGTCTCTTAATGCTTCCTCGGTGCGGCGCTGCGTCAGCTCCTGCTGAGATGTGGAGGATGAGGGTGACGATCCTAGCAGACTTCTTTTCTGGCTTTTTAGAAACTTAAATTCATTGTGGGTTTGAGAGGATAAAAGCTCCAAGTCATCCTACAGGATAAGGACAGGAGGGAAAAAGTGAACTTTCCTTAACATCTCCAGTTTGGTGAAAAATACTTTAAAAATAAATAAATACATTAACAGACCCTTTTCGCACCATAGGAGCTCAGTTTGTCTGTGCAAGGGATTTCGGGCTACCACTAGGGGGAGCACAATGCATTTAGTGTCTACAATAACGCAGCACGCTGCCCCTAGTGGCAGCTGCAGGCAGGCGCAATTTAAAGGGTTATGCCAATTGTATTCATTCATGACTGCCCCGTCCACAGGAGGATGGGAGTCCAGAATCTGAGCTGATCGGGCAGTGCCCTGGGCAGAGAGATCGTGATTCCAGTCTCAGCCCTGAACGCTACGTCCTGCTGTGTGCATGAATATTAATTATGGCCGTCCCTGCTGCGAGCTTTTCATTTTCTCACTTTCTTCCTCAACCTAATCAGCCTTGAGAGAATATCATATAGGTGTTGAAGATGTGACATATGGATGTCTTGGGCTGGATCCAGCTGCTGATTTGCCTGATTGATGCTTGTATGTGTCGCACACACTCAGCCAATTCTCAGCTTAAGCATATATTACACAGGAGAGCAAACATAGGATAATGAAAGGGGGTCTGTTACCCCCCAAAATGCATTTTAAAATGGGCTAAACAGTGTTGTGCTCTTAGACTTGATGTGACCGATGTACTTACTGTGAAATTCCAAGTTCAAATGCTGTTAGAATCTTGGTATTAGAATAAGCATTTTAGGAGGCCAGCTAAAGCGGGAGAGCTCATGAGTCCAGGTCTAATCAGTCTGACTGCCGAACCTTGTACTGAGCAGTGTGAGATCTCAGCAGGGAGGAGGGACACTGAGGAGACGTCCGGTCCATTTAGGAATGTCTGCAGTTTGTGTTGTGAAGACTGGCGAGACCCGCTTTAGATTTCTAGTCCCTGACCAATGCCGTGTGTATAATCCACTATATGGGTTACATTATTACCTTGGAGGCAGGGGTTTTGCTTCCGCTGAAGTACAGCCGGGCATACTCCCGTATATAAGCAGGTGCCTAAAAGAAAGCAAGGAGAAAAAAAAACGCGTTGAGAAACCTCTTCGGCACAGATGGTGAAACATTTCATTGCAATCCATTTTCATTTCTGCACATATGTAATTAGCCCACATTAGGCAAATGTATTCACATAAAATAGGAGTGGGACGACAGCGGCTGCATTATAACCTGCTAATATACAATTAGCGCTCAGCTGTATTAGCGGCTACAGTATCTGCGATAATCATGTATAAAAGGCAAGGGGCCGACAATCCAGGACCATTATTAAAAGGGCCACCCCCCACTTCTCCAATGTATAACATACCCCAAACCCTGGGGGATAAAGCAGCATTGGACTAAGTATCAGCAGAATGTGAAGTTCTATCTCCTGGAAATGTATGAATGAAGGGACAGCTGTTATTGTGAATGCATGGCTTCCTTACACACCAAGGATGAATTCGCGTGTCTGACCTCCGGGCCTGTACTCTACAGCTTCATGGATGGTTATGGGCTCTGGTTTATTTATACATTTCCAGGAGGTATAACAGAGGAATAGTGGAATGGAGATCCCTAATCCAAGGACTGTGTGACGTGGAACACGGACAGACGAGTGTAACCCAACACAAATCAATAAACGCCGACACCTTATTAACCTGAGAAATGACACTAGCTGGCTGTGTATTACACGTTCCCGTTTTCAGGTGCTATAAAGAAGTGTAAATAGGGAAGAAAAAAAGGGAAAAAAAAACAAAAAAACAAAAACCACCCCAATATAATGCCAGACCTGTGTAATTGGTAGTGGTGGTGATTAACCGACGACCTGTATATTGGCCTACTGCTATAAGCCGGTCTAGTGTCATATACCATACTCCGAGCCGCACACGACAGTCTATTACCGCCGCCTCCTGACTGATATGCCCCGCGATTCCCAATCACTTGCTATTTACCCCATGGTTTAGTAATTAGTATAATGTGCTGCCGCACGGGACTCGCAGGTTTCAGTGACACATTTTTGCCATAACGGATTACGACTAGTTGGATCGGCGTAAGTTTTCCATATTGGTGCGATGGCGCATGTTGGCATGGAAACTTATTGAATCAGTCCGTCTGTCACATAAATCAAGTGAGGGGTTAATGGATATGCAAATATTACACTTACGTTAATGACTAATATAGGAAGCAGCAGCTGAGACTTCATTTGGGTTCCATGTGATATTAATTAACATTTTTCTAGAGTGTTTCGTTATGCCAGAATATACAAATTGCTGGTGTACATTAAATTTTTTTTTTTTTAAGGCAAAGTAAAACCGTAAAAATAAACAAATTATCAAGTTTTCTAAAATATGATTAGTATCTCCTCAGTGCCCTCCCTCCATTCTGCTAAATCTTTGCCCACCTAGCCCAAGAGGTCCCCCATAGATCACAAGAAAGGGAATCCTACGGCCATCTTTCCCCTTCACGGCGTGACTGCAGGGAGGACAATATTGATTTGGGCAGTGATGGTGCAGACGGAAAAAAGCCAAATGTTTGTTTGGCTCTAGAGATACAGTACATTAAGTACTTTTATTTTTTTTTTAAATTCGTTTATTAACAACAAAATGAATCATGTTACATATACATTTGTTTCCAAAAATTTGAACATAATAAACAATACATTTAAATCATGCATTGGCAAGCATACAATAGGATAATATTTCAGTTATGACCAACGCTCTTTTGAAACTGTAAAGTAAAGGCGTTAAGTTATTGGTAACATATAGAGATATGAACCATAAATTGTACCCATCACTATTCTAACTACTAATACGCCGCAATACCTCGTGCCTCTCGCACATGCGGTGTCCCCACTCACCACCAAAACCAGTCATGTTGGAACTACAGAGTAAGGTGGGAAGAATTCCATCTACCCCAAATTTTTTCAAACTTTCCCGGACACCCCCTGTTCTGATACAATGTGCGCTCATATGGGATGATCGAATTTACCAGGTCAATCCAAGTTCTCAGAGAAGGGCATGAGCTCCACATCCACCGCAGCGCCAATGCCTTTTGTGCCATAAAAAGGGTTTCCCGCAAGAGGATCTCAGTGTAATGATCCCAAGTCTCCTCCTCCCACACTCCAAATATACAAATTAATGGATCAAGGGGAACAGGAAGCGATAACAGTGAAGTTAGTAAGGACGTCACCTCCCTCCAATACTGAGAAGTAACAGGGCACCTCCATATCATGTGGATAAAATCTGCATCTGATGAGTGACATCGCGGACACTCTGACGTTTGATATCGACCCATTTTATAAAGCCGTGTCGGAGTTAAATATGCTTGATGCATTATACTGTATATAACTGGATCATCCTATTAACTGATGGAGATACCCTAACCGGAGACTCGAGAACGTCCTCCCAATCCTCCTCCTGTATATTGGAAAGGAGTCCCTCCCATTTTCCCCTAATAAAATTAAGAGTAGATGTAGCTCCTGAAGATAGCAAATAAGTGTAGAGGGAGGAGATAAGACCTTGAGGGCCCTGAGATTTGAGGATCCCTATCAAGGGCAAAGAAGAAATAGCACGACCCGCGCCCGAGTGTCTCATATACGATTGAATAGCGGATCTCAATTGTAAAGATCTAAAAAATTGGGACCGTGGTATACTGTGTTTAGCTTGTAATTGCTCAAATGATACAAAAATTCCCCCATCATATAGATCACCTATGGAGGAGACGCCATGCGCCACCCAGAAGTCAGTGGACGGGTGATTAGATAATGCTGGGAAATATCCGTTGTTCCACAGGGGCATCTCCGCTATAATGGCTGTAAATTTAATAATTTTTTTAATTTGCCTCCAGACCAATCGCGCCAAACGAAGCAAATGTAGCAGACGTGGGGTATTAGTTTTCTCCATTTCCAGAAAGTGTAGTGGACAATCAATTTGGGCCGACTGAAAAAGGTGACTTTCAGAGTTGGGAGGGGACCTATCGGGCATCCACTTATTGAGAGCTTTAGCCTGACCTGCCAGATAAGGCTACGTTCGTCATGCGCCCCTATACTTAACATGGGGGACGCATGCATTTTTTTTTGTTGCGTTGTGCGACACATGCGTCTTTTTTGCCGCAAGCGTCGGACCAAGAAAACGCAACAAGTTGCATTTTTCTTGCGTCCGATTTTCGGCAAAAACCGACGCATGCGTCGCAAAACGCAGCGTTTTTGCGTGCGTTGTGTCGCCGACGCAGTGGCGCACAACGCTAGTGTGAACGTAGCCTTATAGAAATAGAAATCCGGCAACGCCACCCCACCCCCCTGTTTTGGCCTCTGCAGCGTGGACAGTTTAAGTTTGGGTCTGGAAGTGCCCCATATGAAAGTTGTAGTTTGAGAATTTAAAGAGTAAAAAAGGATTTAGGGATCGGCACCGCACTGTGCTGAAGGAAGTAACTGAGTTTGGGTAGTAGTATCATTTTAATTAAATTAATGCGACCAGCTACAGAAAGTGGGAGTTTAGACCAAGCTGCAAATTTAGATTTAACCAGTTCCATCAGGGGAAATATATTAAGTTGTAAGTCAAGCCCACTAAGTTGAGAAATATGTATGCCTAGGTATTTGAAACTGGTTACAATGGGAAGGGGAGACAGGGTCCCAAGGCGAGGCATTGGAATATGGGAGAGAGGCATCAACGCGGACTTATCCCAATTTATGTATAGGCCTGAAAATCTACTAAATTCGTCTATAGTAGCAATCACCCGCGGCAAAGTTCCTTCCGCTTTACCCACAAAGATCACCATGTCATCAGCATACAGACCGATGGTATCCACCCGACCAGCTATGTCTATGCCTTTAATATCTGGAGAGGACCTCACACGTATCGCCAATGCCTCTATCGCCGGGGAGAGGGGGCACCCCTGGCGGGTTCCTCGATGTAGTGAAAAGGGTGCAGAATTTGTGCCGTTTACAATTAGACGGGCTCTAGGTTTGATATACAGTAGACCCACCCATTTTAAAAATTTGTCTCCGAAGCCATATTTTTGTAAACAGGCTGAGAGGAAGTGCCACTCGAGAGAATCAAAGGCCTTGGCCGCATCCAGCGATGCCAGTGCCCAGGAGTTATCTAATACTAATGAACTGTATTGGATTACCGATTGAACTCGTCTAATATTAATAGAGGTATTCTTACCTGGCATGAAACCTGTTTGGTCTGGATGTATAAGGGCTAGTATAATTGAGTTTAGTCTGGTAGCTAGAATTTTAGTAAAGATTTTATAGTCCACGTTTACCAAAGATATAGGACGGTAAGATCCACATTCCAAAGGGTCCTTCCCCTCTTTTTTAAGTACAATAATGTTTGCCTCGTAATAGGTGTCGGGCATAGACCCTGCCTCCCACAGTCCCCGAAATATTTTCAACAAAAGTGGCGCTAGTGTACGCCGATATTTCTTATATAATTCAATGGGAAACCCGTCTGGACCAGGAGCTTTCCCGGAAGCCATATCTGCCATAGCATATTCAACCTCCTCCAAGGTAAACTCAGCGTCCATATAGGCTCGCTGTGTTGGGCTTAGTGTGGGAAACGTTATATCCGATAGGTAGTTTAGGTTTTCCGGGATATCAAAGTCACATTTGGATGAATATAGTGACTTATAATATTCATGAAAACAGTGGAGTATTCTCCTCGGTTGAGGACACCAGTAGTCCGTCAGATGTTCGGATCTGTAATCTAGTATTGGATATATTATGTTGGCGTACCAAAAAGGCCAGAAATTTACTAGCTTGGTTGCCCAATTCAAAGTAAGATTGGCGCGCAAAGAATAATTTACGCTTGGACTTGGTGTCCGTATGTTGGACATATAGCCTCTGAGAAGATAACCACTCAAGTCTATTGCCACTAGTAGGGTCAGGTATATATGCAGATTTCGAATCTCTCAACCTCGTCATCCTCCCCTGAGGTCACCCTCTTTATATAGGAAATTGTGGACGACAGACATCTCCGTAGATATGCCTTAAGGGCATCCCAAAATATATTAGTGTCCTGGGGCTCCGGGTGAGATGAGAGAAAACATTCCAGCTGATCAACAGTTCTATCACTAGAATCCAGTAATTTAAGCCAAAACGGATTCAGTTTCCAGAGTATGCCATTATTGGAGTGTGCAAATTTAAAGATTAACCCCTTCCCGACATCTGACGTAATAGTACGTCAGATGTCGGGTCCCCTGCTTTGATGTGCGCTCCGGCGGTGAGCGCACATCAAAGTCGCGACATGTCAGCTGTTTTTTACAGCTGACATGTGCGCGCAATAGCGGCGGGTGAAATCGCGATCACCCGCCGCTATTAACTAGTTAAATGCCGCTGTCAAACGCAGACAGCGGCATTTAACTACCGCATCCGGCCGTGCGGCCGGATATGAGCGCATCGCCGACCCCCGTCACATGATCGGGGGTCGGCGATGCTTGTACATTGTAACCATAGAGGTCCTGGAGACCTCTATGGTTACTGATCGCCGGTGGCTGTGAGCGCCACCCTGTGGTCGGCGCTCACAGCACACCGGCATTTCTGCTGTGTAGCAGCGATCTTATGATCACTGCTGCATAGCAGAGCCGATCGGGCTGTGCCTGCTTCTAGCCTCCCATGGAGGCTATAGAAGCATGGCAAAAGTAAAAAAAAAAAGTAAAAAAAAATGTGAAAAAAAAAAAAATATATAAAAGTTTAAATCACCCCCCTTTCGCCCCAATCAAAATAAATCAATAAAAAAAAACCCCAACCTACACATATTTGGTATCGCCGCGTTCAGAATCGCCCGATCTATCAATAAAAAAAAAGCATTAACCTGATCGCTAAACGGCGTAATGAGAAAAAAAATCGAAACGCCAGATTTACGTTTTTTTGGTCGCCACGACATTGCATTAAAATGCAATAACGGGCAATCAAAAGAACGTATCTGCACCAAAATACTATCATTAAAAATGCCAGCTCGGCACGCAAAAAATAAGCCCTCACCTGACTCCAGATCACGAAAAATGGAGACGCTACGAGTATCGGAAAATGGTGCAATTTTGTTTTGTTTTTTGCAAAGTTTGGAATTTTTTTTCACCACTTAGGTGAAAAATAACCTAGCCATGTTAGGTGTCTATGAACTCGTACTGACCTGGAGAATCATAATGGCAGGTCAGTTTTAGCATTTAGTGAACCTAGCAAAATAGGCAAGCAAAAAACAAGTGTGGGATTGCACTTTTTTTGCAATTTCACTGCACTTGGAATTTTCCCGTTTTCTAGTACACGACATGGTAAAACCAATGATGTCGTTCAAAAGTACAACTCGTCCCGCAAAAAATAAGCCCTCACATGGCCAAATTGACGGAAAAATAAAAAAAAGTTATGGCTCTGGGAAGGAGGGGAGCGAAAAACGAAAACGGAAAAAGCTCCGGGGGTGAAGGGGTTAAGGATAATTGGGCTGTGGTCAGATATTCCCCTATTACCGTGTTCAATACTGTCTACCCACATTGCCACCTTCTCGGAACCAAATATGTAATCTATGCGGGAGAGGGTGCGTCTGGTAGATGAATGGCAGGTATATCCCTTCACCCCGGGGTGGCATATTCTCCACAGATCCAACCATCCACTTCCCTCCATAAATAAAGCCATTTGGGAAGGAGCCTGTGTTGGAGGCTCCCCAGTCGTCTCGTCACTCAGTCTATCCAGGCGACTATCCATAACCAGATTAAAGTCCCCCATACAAAAACCATTAGCTTCCGGGAAGCTTAGAGCTAAACTCAATGCCCTCCAAAGAACCGAGACATTAGCCGGAGGGGGGGTTGAAAACACACAGTATAACATTCACGAGAGTTAATTAGAGCATGTACAAAGACAAAACGACCTTCGGTGTCCCTTCTAGCCTCTCTGACCTCCCATCTGACCTCCCGGTGAATGAGCAGTGAGACCCCTCTAGAATAGCTAGTGTGAAATGCGTGGACGGACCATTGCACCCATGGTTTCTGTACACAGCGGACTGAATCTCTGGTCAAATGTGTCTCCACCAGCGCCACTATATGGGGGTGATGACGCTTGATCTGAGAAAAGACCTTAATCTTCTTCAGAGGTGATTTAATACCCCGTACATTCCAGGTCATACAGACTACCTCAGACCCCATACCCACATTTCAAAATATGATAAATAGTGGCATCCGGGTTGAGACTGGGGACAACCCATACATACAAGGCAGGAGAACTGTTTGCGGCGATTTCTACCTACAAAACAAATAAAACCAACATAAAAACAGAAACAGAGCAAAAACCAAACAGTATAGGAGTGAAGTCCTGTGCTCCTATTGACAAGAAAAAAATGGGGATACCCTCGCTAGATTCAGCGTCCGGTATTGTTGTTAAGTGGGACGTCCACATAGAGAGCTCCAATATGCAATGATCAGCACAACTAAATTAGGATTTTTTTGCGTTGGACACCCCGTAGGTTCGCAGCCACAGCCGCCTCTTCCGGATCAGTGAAAAAAAACAGAGGTGCCATCATGAACAACGCGCAGACGAGCTGGATAAATCATGGAGTATATAACATTTCGGTCTCTGAGTTGCTTCTTTATATCCATAAACCGTGCCCGCTGTTTCTGGAGTTCCATTGAGAAATCCGGGAAGATTGAAATAGTAGCATTGTGGAATTTAATAGGGCTCTTCTGCCTTGCCAGGCGCAGGATAGTGTCTCTGTCTTTGCAGTTGAGAAGACGTGCCAAAAAGGGTCTCGGCGGAGCTCCAGGGGAGAGGGGTCTCGTAGGAACTCTATGGGCTCTCTCCACGGAGAAAGTTGAGGAAAATTCGCCTCCCAGAGAGGTCTTGAGCCATTCCTCCAGAAATTCTTCAGGACGTTGACCCTCGGAGCGTTCCGGCAGACCAATAATTCGGATATTATTCCGACGTAGTCTATTCTCCAGGTCATCCGCTTTTTGTTTCCAAGCATTTATGGAGCCAGCCACCTTTGTCAATTTAGCCTCCATGGGAGGGATGGTGTCCTCCACTTGTGACACTCTTGTCTCCACCTCTGTGATACGTCCACCCATGGTTTGCATATCATGTCTCAGGCGGCCAACCTCAGTGTGCACGTTCTCTATTTTTTCAGTAAGAGAAGATCTAGTCAAAGAGATGGCCTGCATTAGTTGTTCAGAGGCCTGCTTGAGGGTCAGTTCTTCCTGTTCACCCTCTTCAACACTGTCCGACAGGCGGCCTTTCCGTGGAGCCTGTGCAGGATTATTTCTAAGTGTCCGCCCACCATCCGAATGGTCCTCTCTAGCAAATTTCTTCAGTTTGTCAGCAGCTCCTGAACTCTTTGAATACTGCATGACTGACAGATGTGAAGGACAACCAGATGACCAGGATAATAAAAGAGACAGCTCCACTCATAAAGATGATAGAGTAATACGAATCCCGTATACAGAGCCTAGCAGGCAGCGCAAAATGAGCAGGATATTTATAGTAGCAATATAGTTCACTAAACGCAGTATTGCCCAGTCCAGGTCAAACTTTGTGCACCAGGGTAAGGAGGGGAGAGCCCGCAGCCCCCGCAGAGAGAGCAGCAAGGAGGGGAGCCAATCCCTCCAAGTCTCTAGCACTGATAGGGATAGGTGACTGCCGAATAGGGGGAGCACGGGGCCCAATATCTCAGGGCACACTCCGACTGTCCCCGCAATTTGGATCAGGATATGTGCACACCTCCCAGACAGCGCCGTAAGGATGGCGTTCAGCGCCGCGTCTCTTCCTGATAAGGCGCGCACTTATGGAGTGACCGCCACCTCCGGCTGGCACCACCGACCAGCTCCTTCCAACCTCCGGCGCACCCAGGTCTAGCCGCGCTCCGCAGAGCCTCCCAGGCTCAGAAGGGTCCCAGTGGTAATGGAGGCCGGCGTCGCTCTGTGCTTCCTGAGCGAGCGCGCATGGAAAATGGCTGCCGCCTCGTGTATGCCTCACCGCTCCCACAGGCCTTCCAGGATCTCCGCTCCTCTTCCAGCTCCGTAACACTCTCCGCAGCAGCCGCTCACCCTCCGGGGTCCAAGAGGGTCTCCAAACTGAGTAACCCACACTGGAAGGGGTTTAGGTGCCAGGATTTATTCAGGATAGCAGGAGCTCTCCCCGGGTGCATCCTCTCGCTCCTGTTACATAGCCACACCCCACATTAAGTATTTTTACACTGCCAATTATGCAAGTTATCCCACCTCCAAAGAATGGAGGTCTGTAATTTTAATCGTAGGTACAGTTCACCTGTGAGGGGCTTTATTGTTAGATTCTGTCTCTCACAGGTGAACTGTACCTATGATAAAAACTACAGACCTCTCCATTCTTTGTAGGTGGGAAAACTTGCAAAATTGGCAGTGTATCAAATACTTATTTTCTCGATTGTACGCAACACCGATCCAAGGGTTTCCCAATCCTTTTAGGATTATAAACAAACTGTTCCAGACTGAATTTGGGCAACTGATATGGTTACTGTTCCATAGCAGTAAATCGCTCTGCACAACCACACGGATGCTGTACTCTGTTTTGGCCACTAAAAGTGAAAGAGGGGGTGTCTTTTACCGTCACATCTGCGAGTGCGATCGATTGGCTGTCATGACACCCAGAGGCCTATTAAAGGCCACACAGTGTTTGACATATCTGTAGTTAATTGATGTGGGGGTTGGTGAGGAAGGAGTTTGAGGTACAAACTCAATTTGGGACATTAATAAGTCTCAATTGATGAAAATCGAAAGCAAACTCATTGAAAACAAAAACCCAAGTGCACAACGAAGAACAAAAAAAACAAAAGCGAACGCATACCATAGACTTTATAAAATAAAAATGGTGAAAAACACAAGACAAGAAAAATTACAAATGCAATAATGAAAACGGCCCATGTTTGTATAGGTGGCATGCCTAACAACATCCGTCATTCAGCCCAATTATGAGCGCTGCAGACAGACGAGTGCCGATCCTGGTATATCGGGTTCCCGCCTACACATAATTAAGGGCAACCTTCGCTTCTTTCTCATCTGACTAGCGCTGATCACTGACGCAAATGTCTCACGGTGCCCGAGAGCTGCAAACATCCATCTAGATAGCTAATGTATTAATAGACTATGGATGGAAAGTGACCACCTGGGAGTCACAGAAGTGCGCACAATTCAGAAATGATGAATGGTAAATGGGCCACACAGGGAAAGGTTAAAGAAAACACAAAAATGTGTCGCTATTCATTGCATCACTGCCAAGGAAATTTAGGAGACATGTATAATGTGCAAATATAACGGAGCATTAGGGCTGTGATGAAGCTTCCCCAGGATCCAGAATGGCCGACTAATACAGACGACAGGTCGCTGTCCAACTGTATGATCAGAAAATGCCCCATTACATGACCCCTTTATAATTGACGATTTTCTGGAGTTTTTTTTCTTTTCTTTTTTTCCAGTGCTTACATTTTTTCCCCCTTTCCTAAGAGCCACGACTTAAAAAAACAAACAAAAAAAAAAACACTATCAGAGCGGGCACGTGTTTGGAGTTATGAATTTCACCGTTTGTTTACGGCTAAATGGCAATAAAGAAAAAAAAAAAAAAAGTCTGACATACTTTTTTGGGGCTTTAATTTTACAGTGTTCATTGTGTGGTAAAAACGAGCTGGCAACATGTTTGCACAGGTCAGTGAAACTACACTGTTCGCAAATGTCAGTGGTTAAAAAATAAATAACTAAATAAAAAATATATATAGAATTGTAAATTTGTAAACAATAAATAAATAAGTTTGGTTTGTGTTGCCATTATCTGCGGCTCAAATATTTATCCATTGATGGACACATTTAGGGACTGCAGTTTCAATAACAAGCTCACGTTTTTATTGCTTCAATTTGGACTAAATACTACATTTTGATTTCTTAACGAGTTTCCCTTTTTATTTTAATTTTATTTTTTATTTTTATTTTTTTAAAGGGAGCTGAAAACTGCAATTCTGGTGTTTGGTAAACACCATAAAGAGAAGAAAAAATCCAATCAGGAGTGTACACTTGACATGACAATACCATACTTCTAATAATGTTTGGGGTATTTTTTTTTTATTTTTAACAATCTTTCTTAGGCCAGTCTCACACGTCCAGATAATTCCGGTACCAGAAAAAAACGGTACCGGAGTTATCCGTGTCCGTGAGCTCACGTTGGCCACCCGCTGTTCTGAAAATACTCACCTGCCTCCCTCGCAGTGTCCTGTCCTGGCCGCAGCTTCTCCTGTATGCGGTCACGTGGGGCCGCTCATTTACAATCATGAATAGTCGGCTCCGCCCCTATGGGAGGTGGAGCCGCATATTCATGACTGTAATCGGCGGCCCCACGTGACCGCATACAGTAGAAGGTGCGGCCAGGACAGGAAGCAGCGACAGCCAACGAGGGAGGCGGGTGAGTATTTTCAGAACAGCGGGGGGGCGCACAAGGGGTGGGGACATGGAGCTTTATTTTAAACACGAAATACCACTAAAAAAATGGATTATTCATATCTTCTTTACAGCAAACGCTGCTGCACAGAAGATATGAATCGCGGCTTCAGCACCATGTGGGGGGGACAGCGCTTACTGGAGCGCTGTCTCCTGCACGGCACACGGAGAACGTCCGTGTGCGGTACGTGTTTTACACGGACCTATTGACTTTAATGGGTCCGTGTAATACGTGCGCTCCCACGAACACTGACATGTCTCCGTGTTTGGCACACGGAGACACGGTCCGCAAAAAAATCAATGACATCTGCACAGATGCATTGATTTTAATGTGTCTTCGTGTGTCAGTGGCTCCGGTACGTGAGGAAACTGTCACCTCACGTACCGGAGCCACTGACGTGTGAAACCGGCCTTAGGCTATGTGCACACGTTCAGGATTTTTTGCGTTTTTTTCTCTGCCGTTTTCTGTGGAAAAAAAAGCTAAAAAAAAAGCAGCTTACATTAAGCATCCCATCATTTCAATGCATTCCACAATTCTTGTGCACATGCTGCTTTTTTCCGCGAAAAAAACGCATCGCGGTAAAAAACAGCATGTTCATTAATTTTGCCGCTATATTATTGCATTGGGAAGCTCTGGGGGAAAAAAAAAAAAGACGCGAAAAATCCGCAAAAAAAAAAAAAAGCCACGAGCAAAAAACACGGATTTTGTTGAGGAAAATTCTGCAGACATTCCTGAACGTGTGCACATAGCCTTAAAGACATTTTTAGGCACACCACAGAGGAGAGGCCATACTTACCAATACCTGGTCACAATTCCAATATGCAGGGCGCAGAGTAGTTGTTTCACAGAAGCAAAAAAAAAAATTGAATCTATGGACAGGCCAGTACTGATGGAGAGTAGGACGCCCTTACTTACATTTGGGTAAGGTGTATACAACGCACACTTACCTTAAAAAGTTTTTGCGAATGTTTAATCATGAAGGTGACTCCGTTGGTCAGCTTTATTATGTGTTCTTGTAAATCATTTGCAGTGACCTAAGATACAAATAGGAAACAAAGGATAAAATATTCAGAAAAATATAAAAATATTCTGACTTACAAAAACTTACATTAAAGAGAACGTAGGCTGTGCATTTTCTGATTGAGACATTGAAGATTTACAAAAATTTGCATGGCTCATGTGACAAATGGGTGTGGCTTAGCACAAAGACGCATGTCCTAAAGGGGATATCCGGGATATTGTGGAAAACAAATAATGTGCCTAAGCACCAACAAGCAGGTAGTTACTACCTACCTGTTGTGCCCGTGCAGGTTTTCCCTGGCACAGAGAGGTCACAGGCCGCTCCTGTCGGCGATTCAGCTGCCTATGCTGCTGTCACGTCAACAGAGCGGCGGCTTTTTTTCTGCCCTTATGTCAGACGTCATTCTGATTGACAGTCGGCTCCCCCAGTTAGGCAGCGGGAATCTGGCTGTCAATCATAAAGAAGTCGGAAGGCCCGCCCTGTCAACAGAGCAGAGAAGAATCTGCGACTGTCGAGGTGATGTCAGCAGAAGCAGCTAAATCACCAGTATGAGCGATCAGTGCTGGCGGAGAAGTGTGCCGGGCACAACAGGCAGGTATGTGGCAGCTGCCTATTAGTGTTTAGACAGATTTTAGGTCCCGGATATATCGAAAAAAGCTCAATTACCATCCAGTCAGATGCAAACCCAGGTGCTGCATATCACTGTGCTCCACGAAGGCACTAGGCAAAGCTGATTAACCGAGTAACGCATGCCCAATTATTGCAATGTGGGGACCCTCTTGAGGCGCAAATTACAAATGTTACCCTAAAAGTCAGTCTTACTATTCGATCATCCTGATTGAGATGAATTGGTGAAATATCCTCCTACCAGTCCGGACTTACATTCTTGGGCCATAAGATGTGTGGTGCAAACATCAGCGCCAGGTTGTGGGCGGACATCTTGTTGCGGTCCTGTTTTTTGGCCGTTTGGTACAGGAGATCCAATAGGAGTTTAAGGAGATTCCTGTTGGGGGATGGGAGAAGCAAAAACAAGAGTTGCAGGACCTCGATCTGCCGCTCCTTATCAGGTTTCCCCGTCCGGTTACCCTTATCATCAAGGAGCATTAGGTCTGCGAAGGAAAAAGAACCACAAGTTAAAGATGAAATCCTCAGTCTATTCTGTCCACCGGCTCCAGCCCACGCACAACGGGACGTGTTCTGCCCAGTTATTAAGTGACAGGAAACTGTAGGCAGTCAAGGTCGCAGAGCATCTCCCATACGTGATAGCTCCTGTCATCCACACTGACTCATTAGGTCACAGAGCTACAATCATTGGAATTCAGCACATGAATAGAGGGAAGCAAGCGAAAAAGGTTAATGAAGTGCAAAAACCTATGGGGTATTCCAGTATTTTTTATTTATTTTTTTTTTAAATCAAGATTGGTAAATACAGGAAAAGTTTAGTAAAAAGTTGGTTAGTTCTTAAAAAAGTTTCACAACCAGAATACCCTGTTTGAAGGGGGCCATAAACATACAGTTGTGCTCAAAAGGTTACATACCCTAGAAGAATTTGTGCTTTCTTGGCCTTTTTTCAGACAATATGAATGATGACACCAAACCTTTTTCTCCACTCATGGTTAGTGGTTGGGTGAAGCCATTTATTGTCAAACTACTGTGTTTTCTCTTTTTAAACCATAATGAGAATCCAAAACATTCATATGACCCTGATCAAAAGTTCACATACCCCATATCTTAATACCGTGTATTGCCCCCTCTAACATCAATGACAGCTTGAAGTCTTTTGTGGTAGTTGTGGATGAGGTTCTTTATTTTCTCAGATGGTAAAGCTGCCCACTCTTCTTGGCAGAAAGCCTCCTGTAAATTCCTGGGTTGTCTAGCATCTGTCTGTGCATCTTGAAACAGCCACACCACTAGTTTTCAGAGAGTTCTGTATTTCAGCTGATGTTATTTGTGGGTTTTTCTTTGCATCCCGAACAATTTTCCTGGCAGTTGTGGACGACATTTTTGCTGGTCTCCCTGACCGTGGCTTTGTTTTTACAGAGCCCCTGATTTTCCATTTGTTAATCACAGTTTGAACTCTGCTGACTGGTATTATCAATCCCTTGGATATCTTTTTGTATCTCTTTCCTGTTTTTTAAAGTTCAACTACCTTTTCCCGTAGATTCGTTGACAATCCTTTTGCTTTCCCCATGACTCTCAATCCAGAAACGTCAGTGGCTGGATGAAAGATGCAAGAGTCTGTCTGGATCCCAGAAAGTCACTCAGCTTTTATGCACACACACTGATTACAAGCAAACAGTTCACAGGTGAGGATGTTACCTTTAGCAGCCATTCCAACCCATTTGTGTCAACTTCTGTGCATGTTATCAGGCCAGAATCACCAGGGTATGTAAACTTTGATCAGGGTAATTTGGATGTTTTGGGTTGTCATTATGATTTAAAGAGAGAAAACACAGTAGTTTGACAATAAATGGCTTCACCCAACCACTAACCATATGTGGAGAAAAGGTTTTGGTGTTATTCATATTCTCAGAAAAAAGGCCAAGACAGCAAAAATTCTGCCGGGTATGTAAACTTGTGAGCACAAGTGTAACTACAGTCACAAGAACAACTAAGTGCACCCTCTTTGAATGTTATGTACCAGGACATAATTTCTGGCCCCCAGAAAGGTCTTAAAATTAGGCAAGTACAAAGTCAGATAAATAGCACAAAGCGTATATTTACTGCTTCCCTAGGAAATAATAAGTAGCAGCCATGTGATGCTAATCAAATGCCCATCATTAATAGATCATCAGCAAGTGTGACCGCCGCTCGAGCAGAAGTTTTGGTAGTTTGCAGGTCTGGAGTATTCAGGCATCTGATAATCACAATGTGAAGGAGGAAAGACATCAGTAATGACCTTAGAGAAGCATTGCTCTGTGCTCAATCTGTAAAGGATTATAGGTCAATTTCCAAACAATTTGGAGAAAATTTTTTAAAACATTCAAGTTCACAATCTTCCCAAGAGTGAACGTCCCAGCAAATTCACTCCAAGCTCAGACCATGCAAAAAAAAAAACCAAGAGCTACAACTCAGACTCCAAAGGCCTCAGATGGCATGTTAAAGGCTCGAGTTGATGGTAGTACAATTAGAAAAAGTGCGGGATTCCAGCGACATCGGTGCAACAAGGGAAAATCAATCAAATTGAATGGGCAGAGAAGCCTGTGACTAAACAGAAAATGAAGCACAACCCTATAACTAAATGAGCAGGTATGATCTATGTGATGTGCTTTTTGGACATCATTACAGCGCAGTTTTTAATGAAAGGGTCCCCCCCCCCCCCCCCCAAACGTGACCCATTACCTTTTTTTACTGATTTGCTTGTTTTAAATACATACATATTAAATACATTTCCAATGAACTCAATACTAAAGCCTTTTTAACAAAGCTCTGCGGTAATGGCTCTCCGTTATTCCTCTAGGAAATATATGCATAGACTGACATCGGGGTGTTCCCAGGTGGGCATGTGTCCCTAGGCAGTCTAACACTGAGCGATCAGTACCACACAGTAGGGAAACAACCTTTTTCACAATTTAAGTAGTAATTCCCAGCAGCTAATTTATTCATAAATTTCCAGGAGGAATAAGAAGAATGGCAGGACTTTGTTGTAAGAAAAGACGATCCGGAATGGATATGTAATGGAGAATAGGAGACAAGTAACTACTAAACCAGCCGGATGAGGATAGACGACAGCTCCCTTTGTTAAGAGACTCCCTCCATGGTTCTCTCTGCTCAGACGTCTCCTTTTATTACGTGAAACAACATTTTATTGCAATTTTCTACTAAAATATTTAAAAAAAATAAAAATAAAAAAAATAAAAAAATTTCCAGCCCACATTGTCAGTTCTCTCCACACTTGCCAGTCCTGTACTGACAGCTCAGCTTACCTGCGATCTTCAGATGAGCGTGGTAATGCCGGTGTGTCAGCAGGGGTTCAGGTAATTCACCCAGGAACATTTTTAGTAACGTGGCGACATCATTAGGGTGAAACGCTCCAGAATCCACATCAACGTCAACTCCACTATTGAGAGAGTCTTTAAGAATCTGCAGACGATTACTGTTCCCAGGGATACGAAACAACCCTTCAGTGCGGAGATCTGAGGAGGCAGACGTTAACGAGAAGAAGCTCAAAGAAAATGCTGTACTGAGAAAAGGAGTCAACAAGCGGAGCGAGGCTTCACTCAGACGGCCGGGATGTGGCCCAAAGCCCCTGTGGCACTGCGGGCCTTATGGGCAGAATCATTAGAATCATAGGATTATAAGAAGGAAAGAAGAGAACGCAAAAATGTAACTAATGCAAAGGGAAGTGCAAGCTATAACGATGGGAGACCTTGTTTTCTCCTCCATGTCCCATTTGTTACAATAGTGGAAAAGCGAGATAAAGAGGTCAAGAGACAAGATAGGGAGCAAAGAACAGGTTCAGAATAAGCAAGAGGGAATGTGCCAGAAGGAAATTAACTATTATTCAAAAAAAAATATGTTTCTACCTTTCTAGGCTGAATACTACTCACATTTCATGTCCACTACAGAAGATTTTTTTTTTAGCAGAATTATATAGAATTAAAATAACACCTCTATATACAGTAGACAACACAGGATCCACCATTCACAATAGGTGATGTCACAGCTCACCTCCTCCTCCTGTACAATGACTGATAACACCTCTATATCCAGTAGATAACACAGGATCCACCATTCACAATAGGTGATGTCACAGCTCACCTCCTCCTCCTGTACAATGACTGATAACTCCTCTATATACAGTAGATAACACAGGATCCACCATTCACAATAGGTGATGTCACAGCTCACCTCCTCCTCCTGTACAATGACTGATAACACCTCTATATCCAGTAGATAACACAGGATCCACCATTCACAATAGGTGATGTCACAGCTCACCTCCTCCTCCTGTACAATGACTGATAACACCTCTATACAGTAGATAACACAGGATCCACCATTCACAATAGGCAAGATCACAGCTCACCTCTTCCTGTACTGTGACCTGATAACAGAATGCAAAATGCATACAAATTTGACACCCACTGATAAACACAGCTGATTCAGGAGCAGCATGTATCAGACAGTGACTACATGATATCAGCCAGGCATGTTCAACTCTAAAATGCTGCGGTGTTTCAGAGAATAAAAAAAACACAATAGTTTAATAGCCGCTGGGGACCGCGCCGCACAGGAACTACCGTATTTTCTGGTGTATAAGACGACTGGGCGTATAAGACGACCCCCAACTTTTCCATATAAAATATACAGCAGGCATATCCCAAATTCCATAAGACGGGGGTCATCTTATACGCCCAGTCATCTTATACGGCGTGTGGTTCCCAGGGTCTGAAGGAGAGGAGACTCCTTCAGGCCCTGGGATCCATAGTCATGTAAAAAATAAAGAATAAAAATAAAAAATATGGATATACTCACCCCTCCGAGAAGCCTGGCTGTCACCGCTGCAAGCGTCTGCCTCCATTCCTAAGAATTGCAGAGCGTGAAGGACCTTCGATGACATCACTGTCTTGTGATTGGTCCGTGACCGGTCACCTGACCGCGACGTCATCGAAGGTCTCTCGCTCTGCAATTCTTAGAAACGGAGGCAGACGCTTGCAGCGGTGACAGCCAGGCTTCTCGGAGGGGTGAGTATATCCATATTTTTTATTTTTATTCTTTATTTTTTACATGAATACGGATCCCAGGGCCTGAAGGAGAGTTTCCTCTCCTTCAGACCCTGGGAACCATCCAGGATCGCTCCCTGCACACGCCGTACCCGGCGTATAAGACGACCCCCGACTTTTGGGACAATTTTTAGGGGTTAAAAAGTCATCTTGTACGCCGGAAAATACGGTAGTCGTATAGGCAGGTTCCTGGGAGCTTTTTCCCCGCCTACTGCTCTGAATTGACAGGTTAATCCCTACATGTGCCTATAGTCACTGGTAGCGGGCGGGAAGAAGCCACCGGGGACTCGCCTGCCCGATCGGTCTCCCGTGCAGCACTGTCTCGGTGGCTATTAAACTACATTTTTCCTGTGAAACACCACAGCGTTTCAGAGTAGAAAGAAAGGGAAAAGGGAAAAAAAAAAAAAAAAAAAAAAAGGCGCCGGGAAAGGTCAGAGAGGCCCGGCGCCTGCGCACTGCAGTACTTTGCTCTGACCTCAACAGGGCAGACAAAGTACACCTGCGCCGGAGCCGCAGCGTGAAGAGAAGAAGAGGACGTCATCGTATGAAGATGGGAGGCCCCGGCCCGGACCGCGACCCCCATCGGACCAGACCGCACCAGGACCGCCCCTGGGTGAGTATAATCTAACCTCTTTTTCTCATCTTTCAGGATACATTGGGGGCTTATCTACAGCATTACAGAATGCAGTAGATAAGCCCCTGATGCCGGTGGGCTTAGCTCACCTTCGATTTTGGGGGTGACAGATTCCCTTTAAAAACAAAAACCTTAAAGTATGTACAGATATATTGTATGTCGTAATGAAAACCATGTTTGGAGGCCAAAAGACACTGCATATCACCCCCAAAACACCACACTATCAGTGAAGGTTGAAGGTAGGAACATCATGGTGTGAGGCTGTTTTTCAGCATACGGCGCTGGCAAACTTTATATAACTGAAGGAAGGATGAATGGACAAATGTACTGAGACATTCTCGATAAAAATCTTCTGCCATCTCCCAGGATGATGTAGATGAAATGAGGGTGGAAATTTCAGCAACACAATGATCCCAAACACACAGCCAAGGAAACTTTTGGTTTCAGATAAAGAAAAATCTGCTAGAATGGCCGAGCCGATTAACGGACCTGAATTCAATAGAAAATGTATGCAAGGAAATAAAGCTCAGAGTTCATAGAAGAGGCCCACAGGACCTTCAGGATGTGAATAGTGTTTGTGTGGAAGAATGGGCTACAATTACACCTGAGCAATGCCTGCGACTAGTTTCTCCACCAACTAGGCGTCTTGACGCTTCATCACCAAAAAAAGCATTAAATTTCAGCAACATGTTCAATACTTTTTCTCTGTTATTTCTCATTATTACACATATCTTAGTTTATGGACATCGATGGTTTGATTTCTTTGCCTGTGTGGATTGGATGGGTTGTTACAGACATCTGGTGAGAATTTCGTGTCAATAGCACCTTTAGAAAATTGGTGACGTGTTCAATACTTATTTCGCCGGCTGCACTGGCTTCAAACCTCTCAAAGGGGAGTCTGTCCTGTGTGAGGTGGAAGGGAGGGTTAGGTTCAGAACCATCTCATTTAGGTAATGAGGAGTCCACCGAAGGGATCAGGAATACCATCTGCGCGGCGTCCAAAATGCTGCGTTCTACATTACGAGCATAGTGATGTGATTTATAGAAACCCCACACTCACTGTGCTTCTATTGATACCTGCGAAAACTCCCCCGCGGTGCGGGATTACAAGCCACAGCACGTTCATTTCGGCAGTGGAGACACTAGTCTCCGCTGCGTAGTTTCCCCCACGGCCAGTCACTAGGCACATTAAATCCGCATCATTCACTAAGAACATTTAGCTGCGATTAGAATGCTAGAGGCAGCGAAGAAAAAAACTCTGCTATTCCTGATCGTGGGCACGTAGCCTAAGGGTATGTGCACATCACTTGCGTCAGACTATGCCGAAATATTCATTACTGGGTTACTGCTTAACCCTATCCGAACACGGCCTTATGGAGGTGTGTAAATGGAAGGGAAAAAAGGGACAAACTCAAAGAAAAGTACCATCTAGCCAAAGTATTACATTCACATTTATCTTAGATGATGCATAAAAGCAAAAAGTAAATAAATGTGTATAAATGTAGAAAGCTGCAAAAGAACAAAACAGCAATAATCCCCAACTTTTTCTTGGTGGACATGGCTGAAGTGGTGACGGCAGGTCTACAGCATGTGACCGCTGCAGCCAATCATGTGCTGAATATAAACCATCAAGAGAACCATTCATAGTCGGTACCAGATAGCCCAATCATCAAGTAGATTGGCTAAACAGCCCAAAATAGGACCCTCCTCTATGCAGCCAAAATATTATTCAAATGGATCTTAGATGATACATAAAAACAAAAACAAAATAAATGTGTTTAGTGGAGGAAGCTACAAAAGAATAAAACAGCAATAATCCCCAGCTTTCTGCAGCTTCCTCTAGGTGGACATGGCTGAAGTGGTGATGGCAGGTCTGCAGCTTGTGACCGCTGCAGCCAATCATGTGCTGTATCAATGCAGCAATGCCACAAAAGGATAGCAGTGAAAAAGCTGCAATTAATGCTGTCAAATGTCAGGGATAGAGGGGGAGCAAGAAGAAGAAGGAAAAAAAAAACCAAACAAACAAAAAACAAACAAACAGTAATTGGGACCTTGTGTGCCCCCAGTAAAGTGACGCATTTCAGTCCCTACGTGGGTTTTTCTTCAGAGTCACGATGTCCAGAATCGGTATTAGTTTTAGTAAGCATTGCCTGGACATAGCGGACCCCAGCAATGTTATACAGCGAGGATCACGGCTACACACCTTGCAAAGTAAATGGTATTTCAGAGTTATTGCTGACAACAAAAATAATATATATATAAAAAAAAAGCTCTTAATGTGGTAAACAACAACAAAAACAGAAAATGTCTGCGGATACAAAGAAAGTTCAGGGCACTTACTTTTGTGCAGATATTCTATGAGCTGATAAATTTGTGCGATGCCTTCTTCTGTCAATGGCGCTCCAAAAATGATGCCTTTCTCTGGAGAAAAAGAAAGAAGCGGATTACTTTTGGCTGCACTTACTCTAAACATGAAAGGTGGTCGAGAGCCGCCATCGCTTTTATGTGCAGCAGCCGCAGATACAGCAAGCCAAGGATTACACTAGAAGAAGCATTCCTGGAGAAAGCGGCATTTCACATTAGGCTATTCTGTCCTGTGTGGGTGAAAATAAGGCGCACAGGAGGCATCATCCTGTACGGAAATGTTCTTACCCAACGCACGTCTGCACCGAGCAAAGGGAAAGGTTACAAGTCAACTACCGGGTGACCCATCCAGATATTACCCCAAGCCTTGTGTCACTGTCTAAACACGATTTGCAATTCTGTTTTTATTTCAATAATTGTGATCTCTTAATGCTGCAAATTCAACAAATGTTGTTCTTTACAGCCTATAAAATGTTTGGAAACTCTGTGGTGCAGAAGAATTTGGAACAGGACATTGAGTTTTTTTTTTTTTTCTCAGTTTTGAAAAATAAACCGGTCATAATTGGGAGGTTTGTCCGATAAAATGACATTTATCCTCTAATGGTTGATGATTTGAACATTATAAAGGACTCATCTGCATTGATCATTTACGAAAATCAGAGAAAAATAGCATTAACTTATATATTGGTTTTGAACATTAGTTTTTTTTTTACAGTACTTATTGGTTCAACAAGAGGACTTGGACCTGAAATCCTTCTATCACATGGATTATGCACTGCAGTGCGTCTGTAGTACAGGGCATCAGCTCCACTAGACTTTGACAGACCGTTAGGAATCAGGCCCAGTACCCTGCAGGATCGGATTACTTGAGGGATGACAGGAAAGCCTTTGTCGCCCCCCTGCAACAAGCAATGCTCTGGAATTGCTGTCGGGCTGATGACGGACAGTAAATCTGCAATGCTGACGTACCGTTCCATCATTTTACGGGAAGGGGTTAATGAATGTGGTGCACTTTACTCTGATGGATTCTGCATCAGGACCGGCTTACAAAAACCCAAGTGTAGATTAAATCTGCCACGAAGTGTTTAGAAAAATTAACACTTCGTACTATAAAATAAATCATATATACCGCTACAGTAACAGTGTAGCCTCACACCATTAGCTCGAGGTCGCAAGGATGTCATGAGCGTCATTAAAATATTTTTAATTTAACACATGCCTGCACAGGTAAATGTGAATACTATTATATACTTTTATAATATATACACACTTTTTTTTTTTGGGTGCAGAGTAGAGAATGAATCATGACGCATTTTCCTGTGCAGGCATGTGTTAAATTAATATTATTCTGCGCTCATGACATCCTTACGACCTCAAGACAATGTGAGGTTAGACTGTTACTGTAGCGAAAAAAAAAAAAAAATTATATATATATATATATATATATATATATATATATATATATATATATATATATATACACATATATACATACACACACACATACATATACACACACACCGTATATATTTTCTGTACATTTTGTGACACCCACACTCCTCAAATGTTATTCAGCCCTAAGCTGAACAGTAGCTTTCCTTTGGAAACATTCTACATGATCCATCAACTAAACAAAAGGAATTACTGCAACTGCGGAGGGGTCAGTGAAACCTCATCTTAGAAGGGACAAGGGTCGGCAGGTCAGGCCATTATACACACTGAGGGTCACACATGTAGCTGTTTACTATTTATTACTGCTCCACCGATATAATGAGGCAGTAGTGGGCGAGAGACTAGTATCCAGCAGGTGTTCTACAAGGAGTGGGGGGCTTTTTTTCAGCTACTACTTTAAAGATGCGAATGCAAAAATCCATCAAAACAATATCTGTTACAAATTTACACACACGAAGAAAAATTATTAAAAAAAAACAAAAAAAAAAAAAAACACCCACAATGCAGTAATATTGTGGGTTATAGACAATTGGTGGAGAAAGGTTGAACCTGATGGACAGAAGGTCTTGCCATCTCATCTGAGAGCGCCATGATATAGGGGCAGAGACACAGATTGCAGCGCTGGGCTGCGGAGTCGGAAAAAAAATGATCTAACTCCTAAAATATATAAATTGGGTTCAGTGCATGATGTGCTGTAAATGTTTTCAGAATAATTTGTGAAAGTTATAAAATGTTCTATAAAGGTTTGTTCCATTCCTGACCTAAGGATCTCGGCTTTTAGTGGAGAGGAGTCTGTGCTGCACTTTATGTACATGATCAGTAGTGTCCGATGCTGTGCAGTCAGGGAAACTGAGGAGTCGGAGTCGGGCTTACCGACTCCACAGCCCTGGTTACCTATTAATGGTTGTTTACTCCATCTCCGGGTCATTTCAGTTTTTGCATTTCTGTTTTTTGCTCCCCTTCTTCCCAGAGCCATAACTTTTTATTTTTATTTTTCCCATCAACATGGCCATGTGATGGCTTGTTATTCGTGGGACGACTTTTGAACCACACCATTTACTTTACAATATAATGTACTGGAAATTGGGGGCAAAAAAAAATTCCAAGTGCGGTGAAATTGCAAAAAAAAAAAATATATATATATTTTTTTTTTTTTTACCATGTTCACCAAATGCTGAAAATACCATGCCATTATGATTCTCCAGGTCACTAGGAGTTCGTAAACACCAAACATGTCTAAGTTATTTTTTATGTGGTGAAAAAGAAATCCAGAGTTTGTTAAAAAAAATAAAAATAATAATTTGCATCATTTTAGGAGACCTGTACCATTTCAATTGTTTAGGATCTGGGGCTGGGCGAGGGCTTATTTTTTGTGCGCCAAGCTGACGTTTTTATTGATACCATTTTGGTGTAGATATGATGTTTTGATCGCCCGTTATTGCATTTAGGCTGTGGAAAAAAAAAAAAAAAAATGTAATTCTAGTGTTTAGATTCTTTTTTTCATGTTATGCCGTTTACCGATTGGTTTAAGTATTCTTATATATTGATTGGGTGATTCTGAACGCGGCGGTACCAAAAGTGTGGGTTTTTTAACCCTTTAATTTTCAATGGGGAGAAGGGGGGGGGGGGGGGGGGGGTGATTAGAACTTTTTAGGTTTTTTCATTTTAGTATATCCAGTTAAAGATATGATGACAAACTGAGTGGTTATTGTGTGTACAAAATCGTGGAAAGTGAGAAACACAGAATAATTCACATGCCTTGAGCAGGTGGTAAATCTAAATTTAACCCCTTAGTGACAGAGCCAATTTAGTACTTAATGACCGAGCCAATTTTTTACAATTCTGACCACTGTCACTTTATGAGGTTATAACTCTGGAACGCTTTATCGGATCCCGCTGATTCTGAGTTTGTTTTTTCGTGACATATTGTACTTCAAGTTAGTGGTAACATTTCTTCGATATTACTTGCGATTATTTATGAAAAAAATGGAAATATGGCGAAAATTTTTAAAATTTTGCAATTTTCAAACTTTGTATTTTTATGCCCTTAAAATCAGAGAGATATGTCATGAAAAATAGTTAATAAATAACATTTCCCACATGTCCACTTTACATCAGCACAATTTTGGAAACAAAATTTTTTTTTGTTAGGGAGTTATAAGGGTTAAAAGTTGACCAGCAATTTCTCATTTTTACAACACCATGTTTTTTTTAGGGACCACATCACCTTTGAAGTCATTTTGAGGGGTCTATATGATAGAAAATAACCAAGTGTGACAACATTCTAAAAACTGCACCCCTCAAGCTGCTCAAAACCACATTCAAGAAGTTTATTAACCCTTTACGTACTTCACAGGAACTGAAACAATGTGGAAGAAAAAAATGAACATTTAATTTTTTTTTGCAAACATTTTACTTCAGAACCATTTTTTTTAATTTTCACAAGTGTAAAAACAGAAATTTAACCACAAATTTTGTTGTGCAATTTCTCCTGAGTACGCCGATACCCCATATGTGGAGGTAAACCACTGTTTGGGCGCACCGCAGAGCTTGGAAGTGAAGGAGCACTGTTTGACTGTTTCAATGCAGAATTGGCTGGAATTGAGATCGGACGCCATGTCACGTTTGGAGAGCCCCTGATGTGCCTAAACAGTGGAAACCCCCCACAAATGACACCATTTTGGAAACTAGACCCCTTAAGGAACTTATCTAGATGTGTGGTGAGCACTTTAAACCCCCAGGTGCTTCACAGAAGTTTATAGCGTAGAGCCGTGAAAATAAAAAACAAACAAAAAAAACGCATTTTTTCTACAAAAATGATCTTTTTGCCTCCAAATTTTTATTTTACCAAGGGTAACAGGAGAAAATGGACCCCAGAAGTTGTTGTACAATTTGTCCTGAGTACGCCGACACCCCATATGTGGGGGTAAACCACTGTTTGGGCACACGGCAGAGCTCGGAAGAGAAGGAGCGCCATTTTGGAATTCAGACTTTGATAGAATTGTCTGTGGGTGTTATGTTGCGTTTGCAGAGCCCCTGATGTACCTAAACAGTAGAAACCCCCCACAAGTGACCAAATTTTGGAAACTAGACCCCCTAAGGAACTTATCTAGATATGTGGTGAGAACTTTGAATGCTTAAGTGCTTCACAGAAGTTTATAATGCAGAGTAGTGAAAATAAAAAAATATTTTTTTTCCCACAAAAAAGATTTTTAGCCCCCAAGTTTTTATTTTCACAAGGGTAACAGGAGAAATTGGACCCCAAAAGTTGTTGTCCAATTTATCCCGAGTACGCTGATGCCCCATATGTGGGGGTAAACCACTGTTTGGGCACACGGCAGAGCTCAGAAGGGAGGGAGCACCATTTGACTTTTTTAGCGCAAAATTGTCTGTCGTGTTTGGAGAACCCCTGATGTACCTAAACAGTGGAAACCCCCCAATTCTAACTCCAACACACCCCTAACACTAATCTCAACCCGATCCATAATCCTAATCACAACCCTAACGATAATCACAACCCTAACCCCAAAACAGCCCTAATCTCAACTCTAACCATAACCCTAATCAAAACCCTAAATCCAACACACCCCTAACCCTAATCTCAACCCTAACCTCAAACCTAACCCTAATCCCAATACACCCCTAACCCTAATCCCAACCCTAACCTTAATCCCAACCCTAATCCCAAACGTAACCCTAATCCCAACCGTAACCCTAATACCAACCCTAATCTAAACCCTAACCCTAATCCCAACTCTATCCCTAACTTTAGCCCCAACCCTAGCCCTAACCCTAACTTTAGCCCCAATCCTAACCCTAAATTTAACCCTAACCCTAGCCCTAACTTTAGCCCCAACCCTAACCCTAAGGCTACTTTCACACTAGCGTCGTACTCGGCCCATCGCAGTGTGTCGGGCCGACGTACCGACGCTAGCGTTGTAAGCGCCGCACAACGGGTGCAGAGGATGCTGTTTTTTCAACGCATCCGCTGCCAATTGTGAGGTGCGGGGAGGCGGGGGCAGAGTTCCGGCCGCGCATGCGCGGTCGGAAATGGCGGACAAGTCGCACAAAAAAAGTTACATGTAGCGTTTTTTGTGCCGACGGTCCGCCAAAGCACGACGCATCCGTCGCACGACGGATGCAACGTGTGGCAATCCGTCGCAATGTGTCGCTAATGCAAGTCAATGGAGAAAAAAAAACGCATCCTGCAAGCACTTTTGCAGGATGCGTTTTTTCTCCAACGACACATTGCGACGGAAGCCAAAAAACGCTAGTGTGAAAGTAGCCTAACCCTAACCCTAACCCTAAATTTAGCCCCAACCTTAGCCCTAATTTTAGCCCCAACTCGTCTCTCCTGCCGGCAGATGGCAGCAGATGGCGGGCGCACTGCGCATGCGCCTGCAATTTTCTTTGCAGAGGAAGAAGCCGGCCGGCAAGAGGAGACGCAGGAGGACCCGGGGACACCGGGTGAGTATGATAGGGTCCCCGAATCCCCCTATTTCTCTGTCCTCTGATGTGCGATCACATCAGAGGACAGAGAATTACAGATCGCTTTTTTTTTTTTTGCGGTCGCCGGTAAACAGTTAATTACCGGCGATCGCAAAACAGGGGTCGGTAAAAACCGACCCCGATCATGTTCTTTGGGGTCTCGGCTACCCCCGGCAGCCGAGACCCCAAAGATCTTCCGGGTGCCGGGCGCACTGCGCCCGCCATTTTTTCCCAGAAAAAAGATGGCGGCGCCCATCGGGAGACACGAGGAGCACCGGGGGAGATAGGCGAGTATTGGGGGGCTATTGGGGGCCATCGGGGACACTTTCTCTGTCCTCCGATGTGCGATCACATCGGAGGACAGAGAAATTAAATGGCAAATCGCGTTTGTTTGTTTTTTTGTTGCGACCGCCGGTAAACGGTTAATTACCGGCGATCGCAACTCGTGGGTCGGTAAAAACCCCCCGAATCATGTTCTCTGGGGTCTCGGCTACCCTCGGCAACCGAGACCCCAGAGAAAATCCGACTCGGGGGGGGGGGGCGCTATTCACTTTTTCCACAGCGCCGTTAATTAACGGCGCTGTGGTTTAAGTACCCTTAGCGGCCGCCGTTAAAAGGCGTATCGGCGGTCGTTAAGGGGTTAATGTCAGCATATTTTACATGGTGAATCCTTATGCCACAAGGAACAAATTTGAGGGGTAAGACTTACCAATTTGCAAAGTTAATTTTTCCTTGGCACCCTAATCACTTGCCATGAGCGCTGACCGCTGGGCCCTCATAGCTATCCGGCTATGACAACCACACGGGTCTCCTGCAGACCCCGAGCTGTCACGCCAACCCATTTAACATGGTAACAGCTGTGGGTGGATCGCGATTACACCCGCGCGGCTGAGAAGCACAGGTTAGCTGATGAAATCAGCTGACATGTACCAGAAAAGATGTGGGCTCAGACCTGACATACGCCGTACATCAGAGCATAAGACAAGGGAAAAAACAATAGGCCTATTAATGGGTATACATACAGTAAGTGTTGAATATAACCTATATTGTGAATAGTGTAACCCAACCGACCGGACTGTATTAGGTTAAGGGGACAGTCGGTGTAAATACATAAAGAAAAAAAAAAAAAAAAAGAAAGAGAAAGAATCAACCAATAAAGTCCCAGTACAAAAGATGGGATGGTGATAAGAAATACTTTATTGAAATCAGGTTATAAACAGGGGTGACAGAACAGTGATAAAAGCCTCACCCTCTGATGAAGGTGTAAGCCGAAAGGCACACAGGGGTGGACACCACTCGGATGAAGGAGCTCCTCTACCTGTGTAAGTCTGCTGTCATTATTTTACTACCCCATGGCTTTCACTATTAGGTGACTTATATTAGGTCCATTACAACATGAGCACTGTCTCACAAATATTTATTTTAATACCATAATAATAACATATGGACCTCTTTTATGTCGTTTAATAAACACTGACTTACGGCACTTGCACTTTAGTCATCTCTATAGAATTTACATATTGTTTTGATTTATGCACTTTGCTGCACTTATCTCTATGATGACCATAACTTTATTGTGCTAGCCCTACTGGTGCTTCCAGAAAGGCTTTACTATCTCGGGTGCGCGTCCCTGTTTTTTTATATGCATTTTTACAGATGGCTTTTATCATTGTTCTGTCACCCCTGTTATTACCTGATTTCAATAAAGTATTTCTTGTTATCACCATCTTTTATACTGGGACTTTTTTGGTCGGTTCTTTCTCTCTCTATTCTATACACCGTACATGTACAGCGCATATCGTGAAGGCATTAAAAAGGGTTGTCTAGGATTATTATAGCGCCATTTATTCCATGGCGCTTTACATGTGAGGAGGGGTATACATAATAAAAACAAGTACAATAATCTTAAACAATACAAGTCACAACTCGTACAGGATGAGAGAGGACCCTGCCCGCGAGGGCTCACAATCTACAAGGGATGGGTGAGAATACAGTAGGTGAGGATAGAGCTGGTCATGCAGCGGTTTGGTCGATCGGTGGTTACTGCAGGTTGTAGGCTTGTCGGAAGCAGTAACTCTTCAGGTTCTTTTTGAAGGTTTCGATGGTAGGCGAGAGTCTTATATGTTGTGGTAGAGGGTTCCAGAGTAGGGGGAATGCACGAGAGAAATCTTGTATATGATTGTGGGAAGAGGAGATTAGAGGGGAGTAGAGAAGGAGATCTTGTGAGGATCGGAGGTTGCGTGCAGGAAAGTACCGGGAGATGAGGTCACAGATGTATGGAGGAGACAGGTTGTGGATGGCTTTGTACGTCATGGTTAGGGTTTTGTACTGGAGTCTCTGGGCAATGGTGAGCCAGTGGAGGGATTGACAGAGGGGAGAGGCCGGGGAATAGCGGGGGGACAGGTGGGTTAGTCGGGCAGCAGAGTTTAGAATAGATTGGAGGGGTGCGAGAGTGTTAGAGGGGAGGCCACAGAGCAGGAGGTTGCAGTAGTCAAGTCGAGAGATGATGAGGGCATGGACTAGGGTTTTTGCAGATTCTTGGTTTAGGAATGTACAGATTGACACCAAAGTCTCTAAATAATGCCAGACTTCCATATTGAGTGCACTGATCTGAAGAAACGCCATCACATTTAAACCACAAAAAGCAGAAAAAGGAGTCATAGCTCAAAAAACAATTGGCAAACTAACTTCATTGGATTATAAAATACAAATTGAGGTTTTCAGACTTATCACTGGTGAAACAGTAATAACGGGCTGAGCAATGCCATTTCGCAGTACATCATTTGTAAACTCCTACATGTCATTATAATTTCATAGAACTTATTTTTTTAATACATACAATAAATTTGTAACTTATGTATATATGTAAAATGGAGTGTTTAAAAGACAATCTACCTGCCTCATAAATTAGTGTATTTGCTTTTTTACTCCATAAGGTAGGTAGGTAGGTAGGTATATATATATATATATATATATATATATATATATATATATATATATATATATATATATATATATATATATATATATATATATTTATTTTTTACATGTGGATTAACTATAATCAAATGTCATTCAGAGAGTTCACATCCCATAAAGCACAGAGCACTTATAAATTATGTCAGCTTATTATTTACATCTATGATCTAATATCATGACTATTATAACCATCAGGTATATAATGAATCACATGATACCAAGTGGTTGCTCCTAGGATAATCTACAACCACACAACATATTCTCTTTACAATAGCACCCACAAATATGAATCAATCGTATAGGTGCAACTTTGTATCAATGTAAAGTAATGAAAAGTATATCAGAACAAGTAATTACCCAGAGCAAAGTCCACCACAATATCTCACTACCCAACGCACATTTTGAGTCACTTGCTTCCTCTGGGGGCGACCAAAGTCTGCAGCTATTGTCTACAGATAGAACAGAGCAGAGTTATGCACCATTACAAACACTTTCAGATCTCATCTCACAGCAGTCAGTGTGAGGGGGTGAAATCAGAAAGCACTGCGAGATGAAATCTGGAAGTGTTTATACTGATGCATAACTATGCAGCCAAACACTTTCAGATCTTATCTCACATTGCCATCAGCTCTCACCCTCCCCCACACCGACTGCTGTGAGATGAGGTCCGGAAAGGTTTGTAATGATAACTTGGCTCTGCTGTATTTCTACACCTGGTCAGGAGAGGAGGCCATGTTCTTCCCTGCATGATGGCTCCTGCTTATAATTGGCCACCTTCATGTAGTGGGGTAGTACAAGAGATGAAAAATTAAAACCCCTTCAGCCACTATATCATAATGTGGCTTGTTCAGAATGTAAAAACTAAATAAGAAAAAAAAAAAAAAGAAGAGGTCCTCTTTAACTCATTCTGTAGTCAAAGATGTGCAGGGAAAAAGCCTGTAAAAGCTAAACACTGACATTGTTATTTAAGGCCAGAAAATGAAAACAGCGGGCACCGCCAAATTAAATTTAAGTAATACCACCAGGGTGCTACAGTTGTACCCAAAAGCAGTAAATGTATAAAAGGAAAAAAAAAAAAAAGAAGGTGGTACAAAAATAGTGCACTCAACCAGTAGCAATATAGAAAATAGCTTTATTGATAACAAGAGAAAAGGCACATACATAATAAGAACATTTAAAAACACTTTAAACAAATACAAGGATTCAAAGTACCATATAGCAGCCAACATATAGTCTATCAAGATAGAAATGCTACCTGATAATGCTTTATAATTAAACGGATGAAGACATACTATACCATAATTAAACCACCCATAGGCCGTTATTATATAGTTATGATTATCCAGGAGTAAAGCATAGACTAAATATAGTGTAAATCAGCAGGATCATAGATTATGTACAAAATAATGATGGACTCTGAATCCCGATTACATGCAATGCCAATATAACAAGTGTCACCCAGAGGTTATGGTGATATAGTTAGAAGAATAAAAAGATAATATACACTCACCAAATCTTCAATGTAAGGCAGCATGAATGATCCCCACCTGTATAACATTCATAACTATATAGCAACGGCTTATGGGTGGTTTAATTATGGTATAGTACGCCTTCATCCGTTACTTAATTGTAAAGCATTATCAGGTAGCATTTCTATCTTGATAGACTATATTTTGGCTGCTAAATGGTACTTTGAATCCTTGTATTTGTTTTAAGTGTTCTTATTATGTATGTGCACTTTCTCGTGTTATCAATTAAGCTATTTTCTATATTGCTACCGGTTGAGTGCACTATTTTTGTTATTGAAGCCCAGTAACGAAATTATTAGCCCATAATACATGCATTTCAGGGGGAAAAAAAATAAAAAATCCTCAAAAGGTGTCCGCATTCTTTACAGGGAGAGAATGTAAGTCCCCAAAAATAAGGCTTCCACAATTTACACAAGTTGTGCATCTCAAATCCAGTACCATTGTGACAGTGAGGGATACAGCAGATCTCCGCCATTCAGTCCAGACTTAAAGGGAACCTATCACCAGGTTTCGCCTATATAAGATACGGCCACCGCCTTTCAGGGCTTATACACATCATTCTATAATTCTGTAGATAAGCCCCCGATCCGACCTGAAAGCTAAGAAAAATAAGTTATTATACTCACCTGCGGGGCGGTCCGGTCCGATGGGTGTCGTAGGTCCTGGTCCGGCGCCTCCCATCTTCTTGTGATCGCTCCCCGGCATTGGGCTCCTGCGCAGGCGTACGTTATCTGCCCTGTTGAGGGCAAAGTACTGCAGTGTGAAGGCGCTGGGCCTCTCTGACCTTTGCTGGTGCCTGCGCACTGCAGTACTTTGCTCTGCCCTCAACAGGTCAGATAAGTAGGCCTGAGCCGGAGCAGGAAGACAAGAAGAGGACATCATCACATGAAGATGGGCGACGCCGGACCCGGACACCCATCGGACCGGGACCGCCCCTGGGTGAGTATAATCTAACCTGTTTTTCTCATCTTTCAGGTTACATCGGGGGCCTTATCTACAGCATTACAGAATGCTGTATATAAGCCCCTGCCGGTGGCCTTAGCTCATATATGATTTTTGGGGTGACAGACTCCCTTTCAGATCATAAACAAGAAATCTATGCAGAGTTGGAGACAGCAGGAACGAGAGCCAGAACACGTTGTAATGGTGGAAAAATGATATGTTAATTTTGCCCTTTACATCATTTACTCTACGGATGAGACAATCCTACGCTGTAACAGAATCTCCAGTGAATGGAAGTCGTGTTTGATTAAATCCTGCACGGATGCGAAATAGGCATTTCCCTACATGGGAGCAATTTCTGTGCGTGCCTTTAACTCGAGAGTGTGGTGTATTAATGTAGCTCCAATTAATTTAACATTTTGTAATATAAGAAGCCATTCTTTGTCACAGCAGTGAAACCTGAGTGTAAACGGATTGTTATATACTTCTAGGGTTTCTATAATAACTGGAGCGAAATACGAGACGCATTTACCGTAATATAAAAGGACAGGAAAAAAATAAAAAAAATAATTATAGCCTGCGGCTCGTAGCGCACAATAGCAGGAGCCACTTCACCGCCGATATACAAGAGGACCGGTCTGGCGATACTGAGCATGTGTGACCACCGACACTGGGCACAAGGTGGACGGGGAGAGAATCAAAATAACAGCAGGGGCGCCATAACAAAACATGGATCAGGGGTCCGCAGAGTGAAGCTGGGCATACACTTTAGATACTTGCACATGTATATTGATCGGACAAGGGGAAAAGCTTATATCCACTGAAAAAAGGAGCAGACAGATTTTCAAGATCTGTCTTTTCCTCTAGATTTGGTCTGGAAGAAAACGAGGGACAGCCCCATACACTGTCAGCACAATGTGATTAATGAATGTATGAACTCCACTATTGCTGTAAAAGTCAAAAAACATAAGGAGAGTGAAAGCAGTGCTGATTGGCCTCAGGGATCACGTGACAATGTCACATGAGCCCAAAAGAGCCAGTACTGACACTGGAGATGAGTGTTATTGTTGTACTGGCAGGGAAATAGGGATTGAGAAGAGGGGTTTTCAGAGTAGTGCACAACCCCTTTAATGCTAAAGGGGTGCGGGCCCTATTTCATTTTTGCAGTACACATTAGGTATTTGGCAGGACCCTGTAAAGGCAGCAATTCATCAACTATGTATGTCTCCTGGTGAAGGATGTACATCTATGTCCTCCATTGGATACATTGAGGAAGGTCAGAAGCTGGACACTCTCCACACGACAGGTGCCAGCTGCCCAATTCACACATCACCTGCCTCTAATGGTGTGTTACTACACTCTGGGTACTTTAAAGAAGTTGTCTGATCCAAAATAAAAAGTCTGCAGTCACTCTGTGCGCTGGCACTCATGGGCAGAACCAACTAGTGGGCACAGCCTCGCTCCACCTGTACTGAGCGTGGCTGCGCCCACTGGACGGCCATGTCACCAGAAGGGGCACAGCCTCGCTCAACCTGTACCGAACATAGCTGCGCTCACTGGACGGCTGTGTCACTAGACGGGGCACAACCTCGCTCCACCTGTACCAAGCATAGCTGCGCCCACTGGACGGCTGTGTCACTAGACGGGGCACAACCTCGCTCCACCTGTACCAAGCATAGCTGCGCTCACTGAACGGCCATGTCACTAGACGGGGCACAACCTCGCTCCACCTGTACCAAGCAGAGCTGCGCTCACTGGACGGCTGTGTCACTAGACGGGGCACAACCTCGCTCCACCTGTACCAAGCATAGCTGCGCTCACTGAACGGCCATGTCACTAGACGGGGCACAACCTCGCTCCACCTGTACCAAGCAGAGCTGCGCTCACTGGACGGCTGTGTCACTAGACGGGGCACAACCTCGCTCCACCTGTACCAAGCATAGCTGCGCTCACTGAACGGCCATGTCACTAGACGGGGCACAACCTCGCTCCACCTGTACCAAGCAGAGCTGCGCTCACTGGACGGCTGTGTCACTAGACGGGGCACAACCTCGCTCCACCTGTACCAAGCATAGCTGCGCCCACTGGACGGCTGTGTCACTAGACGGGGCACAGCCTCGCTCCACCTGTACCAAGCAGAGCTGCGCTCACTGGACGGCCATGTCACCAGACGGGGCACAGCCTCGCTCCACCTGTACTGAGCGTGGCTGCGCCCACTGGACGGCCGTGTCACTAGACGGGGCACAGCCTCGCTCCACCTGTACCAAGCATAGCTGCGCTCACTGAACGGCCATGTCACTAGACGGGGCACAACCTCGCTCCACCTGTACTGAGCGTGGCTGCGCCCACTGGACGGCCATGTCACTAGACGGGGCACAGCCTCGCTCCACCTGTACTGAGCGTGGCTGCGCCCACTGGACGGCCGTGTCACTAGACGGGGCACAGCCTCGCTCCACCTGTACCAAGCATAGCTGCGCTCACTGGACGGCTGTGTCACTAGACGGGGCACAGCCTCGTTCCACCTGTACCAAATGCAGCGCCCCAGAGTCCTGGTCGTTGCAGTACTGTGGCTCCGCCGCTATGGGGAGCTATGGTGCGTCCGATGGCACTGAAGGAGTTCATCTGATCAGGTATCACAGACACCAATACATTTCACAGCCGGGCCTCCGGGGGGAGCTAAGGGTGCTATTCATTAGGCCACTCCCCACCATAGTGGGTAAACTGGGGGTCAGGCAGGAAGTTAGATCAGAAAGCTGACTGGGTTGGAACCAGGCAACACCTTGTGGCAGAGGGTGTTGTGGGGGAAGATACAGTAGGGTCTCTGTCAGGGGTGGGATCCTGACAGAGGCTTGGCAACTTGAACGAACGTAACGGGACCGCGCCTGCTCCGGGTAGCGGCGGTGCCCAAGGAAGGATTAGAAGCGAGATAGATTGTGCTGAGTGAGAAACGAGATCACGCAAAAGGAGAAATACCAGTAGGAGTCGTGCTGTAAGACCGAAGCAACACCCTACTGAGGCGCACTACCGGTGGCCGGAACGCCGAGGGAGTATCATAACATTCAGCTTCAAGCAATACTCCAAACAGCGGCAGGACAGTCAGTCTAAGGCGGGCTGTCTCACCTAAATCACCTATGCAGTCTTGGGGGGCAACTTGTGGAGAGGGGCGACTCTAGGGTCCCGGAAGAGCTCCGAGCCTACCCGTCAAACGGGTGCCGTCCCAACCAGAACACCAGGGAGGGACGGAGGATTAGCAGAACATCATCTAATTGAGTTGTGAGGGAACTTAAGAAACAGACACAACAGTTGTGGGGGACTTTCCGTAAGCACAGCAGGGAAGGACCACAACACATAGCGCTAGAAGGAAGGCACCGATTTCCACCTGTGAAGAGAACTCTGGAGGTGCCATTGGACCGGTCAGACTTGCGCAGCCTGGTGAACCGTATTCTGGACTGAAGACCCAGAGATCTTCAGTAAAGAGGTAAAGAGACTGCAACCTGGTGTCCTCGTTATTTACTGCACCGCACCACCACCACTAAAGCATCACTAATATCATTCATTCATCACATCCTTCACTGCGCGCCCCACGGCAGGGTCACGGACTGGGCCTAGCCGCCGTGACAACCCCAGAGCAGAGACTCAGAGGCCCGGTACCGGGTACCCCTCGGCCCTGCGGCAGTGGGGGCGCTCCACAAACATAGCTGCGCCCACTGGACGGCTGTGTCACTAGACGGGGCACAGCCTCGTTCCACCTGTACCAAGCATAGCTGCGCTCACTGGACGGCTGTGTCACTAGACGGGGCACAACCTTGCTCCACCTGTACCAAGCAGAGCTGCGCTCACTGGATGGCTGTGTCACTAGACGGGGCACAACCTCGCTCCACCTGTACCAAGCAGAGCTGCGCTCACTGGATGGCTGTGTCACTAGACGGGGCACAGCCTCGCTCCACCTGTACACCAAGCATAGCTGCGCTCACTGGATGGCTGTCACTAGACGGGGCACAGCCTCGCTCCACCTGTACCAAGCATAGCTGCGCCCACTGGACGGCTGTGTCACTAGACGGGGCACAGCCTCGCTCCACCTGTACCAAGCATAAATGCGCTCACTGGATGGCTGTGTCACTAGACGGGGCACAGCCTCGCTCCACCTGTACCAAGCATAGCTGCGCTCACTGGACGGCTGTGTCACTAGACGGGGCACAGCCTCGTTCCACCTGTACAAAGAATAGCTGCGCTCACTGGACGGCTGTGTCACTAGACGGGGCACAGCCTCGGTCCACCTGTACCAAACATAGCTGCGCCCACTGGACGGCTGTGTCACTAGACGGGGCACAGCCTCGTTCCACCTGTACCAAGCATAGCTGCGCTCACTGGACGGCTGTGTCACTAGACAGGGCACAACCTCGCTCCACCTGTACCAAGCATAGCTGCGCTCACTGGACGGCTGTGTCACTAGACGGGGCACAGCCTCGCTCCACCTGTACCAAGCATAGCTGCGCTCACTGGATGGCTGTGTCACTAGACGGGGCGCAGCCTCGCTCCACCTGTACCAAGCATAGCTGCGCTCACTGGACGGCTGTGTCACTAGACGGGGCACAGCCTCGTTCCACCTGTACAAAGAATAGCTGCGCTCACTGGACGGCTGTGTCACTAGACGGGGCACAGCCTCGGTCCACCTGTACCAAACATAGCTGCGCCCACTGGACGGCTGTGTCACTAGACGGGGCACAGCCTCGTTCCACCTGTACCAAGCATAGCTGCGCTCACTGGACGGCTGTGTCACTAGACAGGGCACAACCTCGCTCCACCTGTACCAAGCATAGCTGCGCTCACTGGACGGCTGTGTCACTAGACGGGGCACAGCCTCGTTCCACCTGTACAAAGAATAGCTGCGCTCACTGGACGGCTGTGTCACTAGACGGGGCACAGCCTCGGTCCACCTGTACCAAACATAGCTGCGCCCACTGGACGGCTGTGTCACTAGACGGGGCACAGCCTCGCTCCACCTGTACCAAGCATAGCTGCGCCCACTGGACGGCTGTGTCACTAGACGGGGCACAGCCTCGCTCCACCTGTACCAAGCATAGCTGCGCTCACTGGACGGCCGTGTCACTAGACGGGGCACAGCCTCGCTCCACCTGTACCAAGCATAGCTGCGCTCACTGGATGGCTGTCACTAGACGGGGCACAGCCTCGCTCCACCTGTACCAAGCATAGCTGCGCCCACTGGACGGCTGTGTCACTAGACGGGGCACAGCCTCGTTCCACCTGTACCAAGCAGAGCTGCGCTCACTGGACGGCCGTGTCACCAGACGGGGCACAGCCTCGCTCCACCTGTACTGAGCGTGGCTGCGCCCACTGGACAGCCGTGTCACTAGACGGGGCACAGCCTCGCTCCACCTGTACCAAGAATAGCTGCGCTCACTAGACGGCTGTGCCACCAGACGGGGCACAGCCTCGCTCCACCTGTACCAAGCATAGCTGCGCCCACTGGACGGCTGTGTCACTAGACGGGGCACAGCCTCGCTCCACCTGTACTGAGCGTGGCTGTGCCCACTGGACGGCCGTGTCACTAGACGGGGCACAGCCTCGCTCCACCTGTACCAAGCATAGCTGCGCTCACTGGACGGCTGTGTCACTAGACGGGGCACAGCCTCGCCCCAACTGTACTGAGTGCAGCTGCGCTCACTGGACCGCCGTGTCACTAGCCGGGGAGCAGCCTCACTCACTAAAAGTGTATGGAGTGAGGCTGCGCCCACTAGTCTGTTCTGCCCGGAAGTATGTATAACTAATTCATACATACCCGCTGCTCCCGGCTCGGAAACCAGCAAATCCCCGCAGCGCACAATACGTCTGCTAGGGGGATTCATCAGCCTGCCGACACACAGAGTGACTGCAGACCTATCATTTTGGACCAGACAACCACTTTGACACTGCCATCTAAATTGTCAATCTGACATTGGCATTTAAATGGTCGTGATAACCATGCGCTCGTGAACAATTGCGTGGTGCCAATAGGTTGATAGCAGCCAGGAGCCTCCTGAAGGTCCTTGTACTAGACTTCATGACAGTGACACTGCAGATCATTATTTCTCCTATGCACTGCAGAACTTTCGTATTGCATTATAACTGATCAAATGATTGCAATTGATTCTATAAATAAAAAAATAAAGTTTAAAACTAGTAAATATATTAATATTTTAGTTTTACTCCCCCCCCCCCTTTGCCTAAATGCAATATTATATTACTTGCTTGTATAGCACCATCATATTCTGCAACAATTTACATACATCATCACTGTCCTCATTGGGGCTCACAGATATAATTCCCTATCACTATGTCTTTGGAATGCAAAAGGAAATCTGAGAACCTGGAGGAAATTCACACAAACACGGGAAGAACATACAAACTCATTGCAGATGTTGTCCTGGGTGGGATTTGAACTCAGGATTTCAAACACTGCAAAACAATAGCCCTAACCACTAAGCCACCTGTAGAGTAAACAAATGGAAAAATAATTAAATACTTATTTTGATCACCACACTTCCCAAAAATGCAATTAAAAAGTAGGGATCATCACGAAGATTTGCAAGACAATGGCCTGGTGGCTGCTAACTAGCTCCCTGCAAACCTCTGACCGGCTGGCACATATGATTTGTATGCTCAGCATGTGACTTCGTTGTTGTGGTTTGATGCACACATGATGGCCGCCGAGATCTCAATCTGGGCACGTGCAGCCTCCCGTGGCCATTTTCCTGAAGCCCCGGGAAGCAGTGAACTCAATCTGCGCACACGCGGCCTCAGGAAGATGGCAGCCGCTGCCACCGAGAAACCCGTTATTCACCCGGCTCTGCTCTCTGTGGACACTGGGCTGCGGCGTCATCACACATGAGGAAGGGACCCTGCTCAGGTGCACGCCGTACCGCCCACCGTGCCTCAGCATCCCCGCACAACACCACTGCCGCAACCAACCGGTACACGCCTTGGTTCGCACTATAAGACGCAACCCAGCACCCCCCCCCCCCCCCCCCCCCCCCCATTTTCCTCACAATTTTATAGGGGGAAAAGTGCGTCTTATAGTCCAAAAAATACGGTATTTTCCCCACTGCGTATATATTTGATTAACATGACTATATACTTGTACAGACCTTTACGCTTCAGGAAGTTGAGTGACTTGAAGAAGGAAGCTGCTGCCCCATTTGGTCCTGGGAGTTTTGGATCCACTTCTCCCATCAGCTCAGCGAACTCCGTCCCCGGCAGGTCTATCAACCTTGTGATGTTACTGACCAACAGCTCGGTGAAAACTTCTGGATTCTCGTGTCGGAGCTTTTCCACAAAGAAGTCCGGGTTGTAGATAACTGGCTGACTCCGCAGGGAGGCATCATTACAGATCACTATGTTGCACAGCGCCTCACTGAAAGGGAAGGAAAAAAAAATTAAATAAATCTTTATATATCAATTTAATTGCTAAACCTGCTTACAAATAAATATTTGTTAAAGCGACCTTCTACCCAAAATAGGACTAAACATTTCTGTATGCAATGTTCATTATGAGACAGATGCCACAGAGAAACAAAGGCAGCGGCAAAGTAACAGAGGCACCAAGAAATACAACTCCACAGCAGAAATCAGATTAAAAAAAATATATATATATATATATATATATATATATATTGGATGAGAACGAATGCTAGATTAGCATCTTTTTCTTGCACACTCTAGATTTGGTGTGAAAAGATTTATTTTGACGAAAATTTAGATTAACCATAGTTTAATAAAAATGGTTGCCAGAGACACACCAGCTCAATATACATCAAGAGGTGTGTGGGTGTAAAGAAATGTAATGCATATCACTGCAACCATCATTTTATTTACATCCTCCTAAGAAACACCGGTCCTAATAAGTGTGGGTCTTGGCTCAGCCCCCCGTTTCCTCACCTTGCAGACGTGCCAAAAGGAGGAACAATATTATATAGGGGAATAGCATGAACATCATTTCCTAGTTACATTATTACTTTCAGGACTGCTCCTCACACAGAGATTTCCTTCACACCAAACTGAAATTATAGAATACTGGCTGCCTCCTGTCACCACTAGGGGGAGCTGACTGTAGAATTATCAGACTCACAATTAACGTACCGTAATATTAAAGGGAACCTGTCACCCCCAAAATCGAAGGTGAGCTTAGCCCACCGGCATCAGGGGCTCATCTACAGCATTCTGTAATGCTGTAGATAAGCCCCCGATGTACCCTGAAAGATAAGAAAAAGAGGTTAGATTATACTCACCTGGGCGGGCCGTCCAATGGGCGTCGCGGTCCGGTCCGGGGCCTCCCATCTTCATAGGATGACGTCCTCTTCGGGTCTTCACGCTACGGCTCCGGCGTACTTTATCTGCCCTGTTGGAGGTCAGAGCAAAGTACTGCAGTACGCAGGGCCTTTCTGACCTTTCCTGGCACGAAGACCAGAAGAGGACATCATCCTATGAAGATGGGAGGCCCCGGACCGGACCGCGACGCCCATTGTACCGGGACCACAGTGGGACCGCCCCTGGGCGAGTATGAAATAACCTTTTTTTCTCATCTTTCAGAATACATCGGGGGCTTATCTACAGCATTACAGAATGCTGTAGATAAGCCCCTGATGCCGGTGGGCTTAGCTCACCCCCCCAGGCATTTGTAACTAAAAGAGCCACCTTTGTCAGGGGGGCATGCCTTTTCCCCCCCCGACACAAACGCCTCCCAGTCATCACTGAGGGCCTCCGTGCGCCGCCTCCATTTCCTTCCTGAATGTCCCCGGCGCTGTAAGTTTTTTTTTTTCTGGCACGCACTGTTTGCGCTGCCCTTCGACTCCCATCACATGATGGGGACTTACAGCGAAGGCGTCGGGGATGTTCAGGAAGGAAATGGAGGCGGCGCACGGAGGCCCTGAGTGACGGCTGGGGGATGTTTGTGTCAGGGGGGAAAAGATATGCCCCCCTGACAAACTGCAGGTATGAGGGGCAAATTCTAAAAACGATTATTTCAGCGTTGGCAGGGACCTGAACTAAAAGCCACCTTGACAGAATGCAGCACAAGGTGGCTGTTTTAGTTACAAACACCTGGGGGGGGGGGGGGGGTGACAGGTTCCCTTTAAAAGGAGTTTCCCACTTTATCAGAAGCAGTTGCCAAATGTTTGATACATGTAAAATAACAGCGCCCTCCCGGATTTGGCTCTCAGCGCTGCTCTGGCCTTGGTGTGTTGGCTGCTGTGGTTATGTCCCTGCTGCAGCCAAAGCCCAGAAACCGGAGCAATGGCAGAGAGCATGACCCGGAGGGCGAGCACCTGCTCTGTTATTGCTATGGGTCCAAAAACATTACATACACTTTGAAAATCATGCCAACTATTAGCTGTACAACTCATAATACCAATTTTCCTGCATTTGAGCCCAAACTAAAAATTCTCAACAAATTACATCAACCTGAATTTAACTTCCTTCCCATCCCCCACCCACAATTTAGCTTGGTCCTGAAAGAGAACCGGTCATCAGGATGTTATACCCCAAACTATCGGCTTATATGTACCGTAATTTAATGCGGAGTAAACCCTTACCTTTCTGATAGAAATCCAATTTGCTGCTTTAGAGAAATCCACAGTTGAAAGTGTATGCTAATGAGCTACAAGTGCAGTGGGCGGGGCATGCACTTGCAGCTCTCCTGCCTTCTCTCCCTATGCCCCACCCACTGCACTTGCAGCTCATTAGCATACAATTTGAACCATGGATTTCTATAGAACAGCAAAATGGATTTCTACAAGAAAGGTAAGGATTTAGTCAGCATTAAAGCACCTTTACATACAAGCTGTTAGTTTGGGGTATAACATCGTGACGACAGATTCTCTTTAAAAGGAGCGTCTCCCCATTCTGCAGCAGTGCACCACGCCACTCCTTGTGTCCAGCTTCACAGCAGCACTTACAGTCTTTAGTGGAAAGAGCTTGTAAACACTGCATTTTGGGCCACCGCTGCGAGACTGCAGGCAACAACCCCAAAACAATCTTCCATTCAGGATTTTTAATAAAACGTAACTAACTTTGCATGTTTGTACAAGTACTTAATTTTACCCATTAAAGAACATGAAAAAAAAAACACCTTTAAAAATATCCTGAAACTGAGCAGCGAGTCGATAACGCTGTAAGTCATTGGGGCGATGCTGTACTCTATATTTTGGTGCAATGAAGAGGAAAAACAACAATCTAAAAACCACATGACAAATGAAAGCGTGTGACTAGTGTCTCTAAATCCCCATCACCCTTCACAGGCACGTTCTGACATCAATACGAGACGCCTCGGATCCTGTGTGACACGCGGCAATGACTTTCTACCGCTCCACTGAAGAGGATGATAAAGCGCTACGCCGGGTTTACTCCGCACAATACACGGGGAGACGCCACAAGACAAGATCAACACAAACAACTTGACCTTTTACATGTCATTTCTAAAGTGCTTTACAAAGAATATAAAAACACAGATCACAGCACAGCAAGTGCACAGAAAGCAAACGCCACGTATTTAGCACAGAGCGAACACTGCGATTATATCAGGCGGCATACGCCAGTGTCTAGGAATTAACGAAAAGACACATTGAAAAAAAAAGAAGCTTACAAAAGTGCAGAAACCTTCTGGAGCGGCATTAACGAGGCTGGAAATGGATGTAAGTGGGGCTGTGTGCTACAGTCGGGAGCCCAGGCAGCCCCTGCAAATTCCTGGCATACTGCTCTGCACAAAAGCACATTGTACATCCATCATGTACTGAGCGCAGTATATTAGGACTGAATTAAGGAGGAGAGTATTGTAATTTACTATTGTACTATAGCTACAGAAATACAGAAGCGTTTAGCATATAATTGGGCTTCTTCACCATTTACCAAGGAGGATCAAAGTGTCCTATAGTAGCAATTTTACCAACCATATAAGAGGCGATGAATGCATTCCTAATGATCCCGAAGTTCATCTATACTCCAGAACATACATACATACATATGCAGCGCCCCAGAGTCCTGGTCGTTGCAGTAACGTCGCTCTGCCGCTAAGGGGGGCGATGTTGCGTCTGATTGCACTAAGGGAGTTCACCTGATCAGGTAACACTCACACTACACTTCACACTCCGGCCACCAGGGGTGGGTGGTTCTATCTAGTAGGCCACTCCTCACACTCTGGTAAAACTGGAGATTGGACAGGAAGACAGGGAGAAGTAACTGGGAAGAGCTAGAGAGAGGACCTGTCAGGGATGGGATCCTGGCAGACTCCTAAGAGAACAACGCAACAAGTGAGCAACGGGAATACAGCAAAGAGGCAATAGGACCAGAAGGAGTCGTGCTGTAAGATCGAGGCAACATCCTTCTGAGGCGCAAACAGTCAGTGGCCGGAACGCCGAGAAAGTAAGAGACTTTAAGCATTACTTCAAACTACGGCAGGACAGCCAATTATAGGTTGACTGTCTCACTTAAACACCTAAGCAGACAACGGAGGCAGCTGTGGGAGAGGGGCGACTCTAGGGTCCCGGAAGAACTCCAGGCCTACCCCGTCATACGGGTGCGTCCTAGCCATATCATCTGGGGGACGGAGAGAGAACGAACATCAGAGGCAGACAGAATCAGTTGTGAGTGGGGTTGAGCGACCTTTAGTTTTTTAGGGTCGAGTCGGGTTTTGTGAAACCCGACTGTCTTAAAAGTCGAGTCGAGTGAAATCGGCCGACCACCGTGAAAAGTCGGGTTTCGGCCGAAACACGAAACCCAATGAAGGAAAATTCTCTCTCTCTCTCTCTTCTCCCCTCCCCTCCGTCCCAGCACAGAAAATTTCGTATTGCACATTCCAAATCCCTACTGCGCACAAGCGATAACATGACGATAGGCGTTCACTCCCCTAAGACCTATGTCATCACTCTGCCCACGCTCATTCATTGGCTGAAAAAATGGCGCTAAACGCGTCATACGAAACGCGACTTTGGCGCCAAGATCGCGTACCGCATGGCCGACCCCGCACAGGGATCGGGTCGGGTTTCATGAGACGCCGACTTTACCAAAAGTCGGCGACTTATGAAAATGAACGACCCGTTTCGCTCAACCCTAGTTGTGAGGACTATCCCGGGGTGCTCAGCAGGGAAGGACTACAACACATAGGCGCTAGCAGGTAGACGCTGATTCTCACCCGTCAAGGGAACTTCTAATGTGCCTTTGGACCGGCCGGTCTCAGCCAGCCTGTTAACAGTGCTCTGGATTGACTATCTCGAAGCCTTCAGTAAAGAGGTAAAGAGACTGCAACCTGTTGTCCTCGTTATTTACTGCGACCTGCACCGCACCACCACAACATCATCACCATCCACACCTTTCATTGGACGCCCCTCAGCAGGGTCACGGACCGGGTCTAGCCACCGTGACAACCCCAGAGCAGAGACTCAGAGGCCCGGTACCGGGTACCCCTCGGCCCTGCGGCAGTGGGGGCGCTATACATACATACATAGTACAGACCAAAAGTTTGGACACACCTTCTCATTTAAAGGTTTTTCTGTATTTTCATAACTATGAAAATTGTACACTCACACTGAAGGCATCATCAAAACTATGAATTAACACATGTGGAATTATATACTTAGCAAAAAAAGTGTGAAACAACTGAAATTATGTCTTATATTCTAGGTTCTTCAAAGTAGCAACCTTTTGCTTTCATGACTGCTTTGCACACTCTTGGCATTCTCTTGATGAGCTTCAAGAGGTAGTCACCGGGAATGGTTTTCACTTCACAGGTGTGCCCTGCAGGTTTAATAAGTGGGATTTCTTGCCTTATAAATGGGGTTGGCACCATCAGTTGTGTTGTGCAGAAGTCTGGTGGATACACAGCTGATAATCCTACTGAATAGACTGTTAGAATTTGTATTATGGCAAGAAAAAAAAGCAGCTAAGTAAAGAAAAATGAGTGGTCATCATTACTTTATGAAATGAAGGTCAGTCAGTCCGAAAAATTGGGAAAACTTTGAAAGTGTCCCCAAGTGCAGTGGCAAAAACCATCAAGCGCTACAAAGAAACTCGCTCACATGAGGACCGCCCCAGGAAAGGAAGACCAAGAGTCACCTCTGCTTCTGAAAATAAGTTTATCCGAGTCACCAGCCTCAGAAATCGCAGGTTAACAGCAGCTCAGATTAGAGACCAGGTCAATGCCACACAGAGTCCTAGCAGCAGACACATCTCTACAACAACTGTTAAGAGGAGACTTTGTGCAGCAGGCCTTCATGGTAAAATAGCTGCTAGGAAACCACTGCTAAGGACAGGCAACAAGCAGAAGAGACTTGTTTGGGCTAAAGAACACAAGGAATGGACATTAGACCAGTGGAAATCTGTGCTTTGGTCTGATGAGTCCAAATTTGAGATCTTTCGTTCCAACCACCGTGTCTTTGTGCGACGCAGAAAAGATGAATGGATGGAGTCTACATGCCTGGTTCCCACTGTGAAGCATGGAGGAGGAGGTGTGATGGTGTGGGGGTGCTTTGCTGGTGACACTGTTGGGGATTTATTCAAAATTGAAGGCATACTGAACCAGCATGGCTACCACAGCATCTTGCAGCGGCATGCTATTCCATTCGGTTTGCGTTTAGTTGGACCATCATTTATTTTTCAACAGGACAATGACCCCAAACACACCTCCAGGCTGTGTAAGGGCTATTTGACCAAGAAGGAGAGTGATGGGGTGCTACGCCAGATGACCTGGCCTCCACAGTCACCAGACCTGAACCCAATCAAGATGGTTTGGGGTGAGCTGGACCGCAGAGTGAAGGCAAAAGGGCCAACAAGTGCTAAACATCTCTGGGAACTCCTTCAAGATTGTTGGAAGACCATTCCCGGTGACTACTTCTTGAAGCTCATCAAGAGAATGCCAAGAGTGTGCAAAGCAGTCATCAAAGCAAAAGGTGGCTACTTTGAAGAACCTAGAATATAAGACATAATTTCAGTTGTTTCACACTTTTTTGTTAAATATATAATTCCACATGTGTTACTTCATAGTTTTGATGCCTTCAGTGTGAAGGTACAATTTTCATAGTCATGAAAATACAGAAAAATCTTTAAATGAGGTGTGTGTGCGCGCGTGAGTATATAAAATACAGAGTAAATATGTCATCTTTAGTTGTTTTTTTTTAGCGATCATTTCATATTCCACCTGCTTAACTGCTCACAATAACGGTAATTTCACCAGGGGTGCCCAAACTTTTACATGCCACTGTACGCTACATTACTTATCCTGTTATTCTACTCCAGAGCTGCACTCCCTATTCTGCTGGTGGAGCCATACATTACTTATCCAGTAGTGATCTGAGTTATTGCAGCAGCGTGCCATCACCTGTGTAGTATATCCTAAAAGGCTCTGCAGCCTGGAAATAGTGAATACAGCACATGTACAGGTATATGTATATTTACTGCACTCATTACTAACTGCTAAAGCTCAAATCTAGATGTGACTATAAAACCGTGTTCCTAGGGGGACAGATGGACATTGTATCACACATACTACATTGCATAGGAAGCAGTATAGGTGAGCTGTGTAATCCGGTCATGTAGTGGTCATCAAGCAGCGGGTCACTGACCACTCCTGCCGGCGATTCAGCTGCTCTGCATGAACATAAGATCTCTTCATCCTCTTCTGGGCTGCTCTGCTGACATTACACCGATTGATAGCTGGCTCCCTGCAGTTAGGTAGAGGAGAGCCAGTTATCAATCAGTATGACATCGGCAGTCATGATCCGTCAACAGAACAAACCGGAAGAGAAGCAGCAGCTCTGTCGATGTGATGGCAGCAGAAGTCTCTGAATCTCCAGTAGGAGCGGACTGTGACAAATCTGTGCCGGCAGAGGTCTACGCTGGGCAAAAGAGGCAGGTAAGGAACTATGCTGCTCCCGATGTGTTCTTGTCTACAGTCAATCTGTGAGCCCAGCAGCTCATTCGGTCAACATGGGCATAGCCACTTAGCTCAGTTACTGGCTGCAGTGCTTCCAGCATGAGGTCAATGATGCAGACAATAAGGCTAAGTTCACACTAGGTCTTTTTTATGCTAATTTTCAGCTGCTTTTTTTTTTTTTTTTTTTACAATTCCAGCAAAGCATCTGAGATTTCAGAAATCTAACACGCGCACTTTTTTTTTTTGTCATCAGCGTTTTGTGCTTTGCATGGTTTTTTGGACAAGGAGCGTTTTTTACCCATTGACTTAAATGGGGAGAAAAAAAACGCACCAAAACGCAGGTATCATTTTTTGCAGTGTCCTTTTAGTACCCAAACCTCATTCTTTGGAATAGGACTTTTTTTTACCCAATACTAAACTTACTTTATCATCATGCAGATGAGACACATCTAGAACGGCAAAACTGCCGCCAAAAAAAAAAAAAAAAGCATCTAAGGCTACGTTCACATTTGCGTTGCGTCGGGCGCAGGTTCGGCGACGCATGCGTCATGCGCCCCTATATTTAACATGGGGGCGCATGGACATGCGCCGTCTTGCATTTTGTGACGCATGCGTCATTTTTGGCGCAAGCGTCAGGGCGCAGAGGACGCTGCATGATGCAGTTTTTTTGCGCCAAAAATCATGCCAAAAGTGGACGCATGCGTCACAAAACAATGTGTTTTGCAGCCGACGCAACGCCCAACGACGCAAATGTGAACGTAGCCTAAAACGCCACAAAAACCTGCTTTTTTCTGCAACTTCTTTCCTGCCAAGAGATCACATTTTGCTGCAGAAAAAAAAAAAAGCCTAGTGTGAATTTACCCTAAGAGATAGTTGGCAGAGACTACATGCTGGACCAGGGGAGGGTGTGTAAAGAAATTTGTTTTGTTTAAAACAAACTGGAGGGGACCGGTGACGTTATCACAGCCTCATACTCAAACCACTTGCAATATCCCATAGACTTTAATGTATTTATTTAAAAAAAAATAAATAAATAAAGAAGTGGCCGCTCTGAGTTCTATTCATTTTTTGTGATGGGAAAGATGTCAGGCGACGCAGGATTTCAAATTCATCACAATAAACAGATACCAGACCAGGCTGCAAGCCGGGGACAGTTTAGGACGCTGCGAGTGTTTTATTTGTTTTATGTTCTGCAAAGGGACCTAATAATGGAAATAAAGACCGGACATGAGACCCCAGACATAGGAGGACCCCTATAATTCAATGGAGGGGGTCAAGAATTGTAAAAATCTATGTTGGCGGCTGCAGCATCATTCAGATGGAGCAGATTTGTGCAGTTTTTGCTTATTTCTATTCTCCCACCCTGTCATTCTGTGAAATCATGGCGAAATGACAGGGTATGCGGTAGCCATGGTAATAAGCTGCAGTACAACAGGTACAGGATCCAGACTGCGACCCCTATGCACCTCCCGCTGTCCTGTCTGAGGCAATCAATGGCGCAGTCATGTGACGTCATGTGACATCACCGCGCAGGACGACACCTCACTGAGATTAATACAAAAATGGCATAAAGAAAAATACTGCACTTGTTTCCCTTAGCAACCAATCAGAAAGCAGCTTTCATTTCCAACTCTGCTTTAGAAAAATTAAAGCTGCGCTCTGATTGGTTGCTATAGGCGTTATTCTTCAGACAGTGTCACAGCGCGTTATGCACGGCGACAGTGACCCGTTGTGTAACTTTCCATATAAAATGACTTCATGACGGGAAATCTCATCACCGGACGGCAGCCATACTGCCACTCACCGCCTTATTCCCGGCTCTCTGTCACCCGCATCCTCGAGTGCTGCCATCCTGTTTTCAAAATCATCCGCCGTCCTTTCAGACACGCCTCTTTACTTCCCTATTGGTTGTGCGTCTTCTTTCCCTTCACTGCTGATTGGTCAATTTGAATATCCTCGCGCTAGAGGGCGGGACATACGGGCGCTGTGTAGATGGAGCGCCTCAGAGCGGAGGTGGATTCTCGCGAGAGCTGAGCTGCAGTATGTGCGTGCGGACTCGGAGCGGCGGCTCAGGGAAGGGAAGCAATAAAGTCCGTGACCGGCCGCCGACCGGTGCAGGGAGGCTACGCGGACGTGTACACAGCATGGAGACGGCTGCATATCCCGTTATCTGTGTAATATGGGGGAAGTAACCCCGTACACTGTATACACGTTCATTACTACACATCTCCTGCCTGTACTGCCCTGTATACCCTCATTTCTGTTATAGCTGCGATGCCGTATACCGGAATCACCCCATAAGACTGACCGTATACCGGGGACACCCCACAAGACTGACCATATACCGGGACACCCCACAAGACTGACCATATACCGGGACACCCCATAAGACTGACCATATACCGGGACACCCCATAAGACTGACCGTATACCGGGGACACCCCACAAGACTGACCATATACCGGGAACACCCCATAAGACCTGCCGTATACCAGGACACCCCATAAGACTGACCATATACCGGGACACCCCATAAGACTGACCATATACCGGGAACACCCCACAAGACTGACCATATACCGGGACACCCCATAAGACTGACCATATACCGGGACACCCCATAAGACTGACCATATACCGGGACACCCCATAAGACTGACCATATACCGGGACACCCCATAAGACTGACCATATACCGGGACACCCCATAAGACTGACCATATACCGGGACACCCCATAAGACTGACCATATACCGGGAACACCCCACAAGACTGATCATATACCGGTAACACCCCACAAGACTGACCGTATACCGGGAACACCCCTCAAGACCTGCCGTATACCGGGAACACCCCACAAGACCTGCCATATACAGGGAACACCCCACAAGACCTGCTGTATCCTGGAAACAACCCATAAGATCTGCTGTATACAGGGAACACCTCACAAGACCTGCTGTATAACGAGAACACAAGACTTGCCATATACAGGGAACACCCCCACAAAACCTCCCATTTACTGGGAACACCCCGCAAGACCCACTGTATACCGGGAACACCCCACAAGACCTGTCGTATATTTGGAATACCCCACAAGACCTGCCATATACTGGGAACACCCCACAAGACCTGCCATATATCGGGAACACCCCACAAGACCTGCCGTATACTGGGAACACCCCACAAGACCTGTTGTATACCGGGAACATCCCACAAGACCTTACATACATCGGGAACACCCCACAAGACCTGTTGTTTACTGGGAACACCCCACAAGATCTTCCTTCTTGGGTATTCTTTGACCTGGTCTAGACATCACAATTTGCCACTTGTCGCAGTCGCTCAGACTTTTGCTCTTGCTCATTTTTCTGGCTTCCAACACATCAAATACTTATATCTCACCCCTGACACCGGCCATTGTCACCAGATTGTCACCCTCTTTCACTTCACCCGTCGGTTCTATGGTCGGCTGGTATATAATTGTACTCTCCCTGTAAATGTCTTTATTTTCATGCTGATCACATTTCGCTGTATATTCTGCTGTCATAGACAGGTGTCCTCACTTCTCATCTCTTTCTAGTCAATAATTTCTGTCTGTTCTTAAAATCAAGTTTAGCTTGTCAGAGCGATTAAACAGCAAGAAATAAAGTGTAATTACCAGAGCACAACGTCAAAAAACAATGTGACCCCTAAATTACTTCTCAGCCCAAAAGGATTATTCATGCAAAGATTTGCGGGGTCATCCAGCCAGAAAATGATTCTGAAAACCTCTTAGAATTATACAAAATAATCAATGAAGACAAACTCACCTAGTAGAGATGAGCAAATCAAATTCTTCCTTGTGTTTCACAAAAAATTGGATTCACTGGAATCCATTTTTTTTTTATTCTCACGGATGCAGCAAACATCTGCCGGACACAATTGTGCTGTGTTCAAAGAGAACCAGAAAGGGGTTAAAAAAAAAAACAGTACTCCTCCCTCCACAGCCATCATCTAAACAGTCTATAGCTTGATGCGGGGTTATTACATCACTTGTCACAATTGGCCTAGAGGGCGTTGAAAACCCGACAGACCCCTAGGTAAAAAATACCTGCCGCCTGGTATTGACCGGAACAACCAAGCAGGGAGCTGTGCAAACAAGGTGAGGGCCGGAGAAAGGTGAGTATGAATTTTCTTAATTTTTTATTATGCTCTAAGGTCTGGAGGGTAATTATATAAATGTAAACCACATTGAAACAATTTGATACAATTCCAATTTTCTGACGAATTTCGAGCGATCTGCAGAATTGGAATTTTCGGCTTTTTAAATCTACACCAGCACTCCACTCCATGCTACAATGACTTGTTGACCCAGACATATAAGCGCTGCAGCCAATCACTTGCCAGATCACAGCAATTGACTTACGACAGCAGTCACATTTCTATATCTACAGGGAGCAGAAAGTAGAGACTGGCAAGGAGCTAAAAAAAAGTCGCCATAGGAGTGACGGGGGACTCGTGGAGTGAGAAGGACTTCAATTGGTATTTTATAACATTGTGGTTTTAAAATACTTTTTCCTAGGTGGATAATCCCTTTAAGTTTATCAACCTCCTTAATTTTTGGGTCTTATATGTTCCCTCACCTAGATGCTTTGCTTACTTTTCTAACTCTGTGGAGACATTTTTAGCAATTGTTCAGACTTATGTAAATCAAGTGTAAAAGCATATTCTAATTTACATAAGTTACCAACTATCCACTCGGACCCCACCAATTGTCTGAAAAGGGTGGGCTTTTTTATTCAACTCCTCACACAGGTCAGTGGTTCTGGTAAGCCGTGGGGGATGCACAGTCAACAGAGAACAAGCATTGTTTTCCTACAGCTACTAAAAACCTATCCGTATCATGTGCATGGCTAGCTACATAGTAGTGGTCTGATGTAAAATCCCGGCTGTTGGTCAAACGATGGTTCAGTCGGCAACTATCTTGACGGGATCCCGTACGCAAGAGCTCTTGCTCTATTGAGCGCTGTTCTTCGCTTTATGAGAGGCATCTAAAGACCAGCAGTCCAGAATCTGACATGCCAGATTCTTATTTTCTCCCCCGACATCATCTGGGGGACAGTGAAGATGCCCCAATACTCACTATCGGCAGACATTGGTGGCCATACACATTAGATGAATTTAAGCCAAACCCTCCAATTTGGGCAGGACCGACCAATGTATGTCAGGGGGAAATGGTTGTTCATATTGGGGGTCTAGTGGCAGCGGCTTTCTCCCTTCTCTCCTTGGAGAACACATGCACGCTTGACCTTGCAGAACATCCATAGGTAGGCAGCTGGGGTGTCAGGTGGAGCGGCTGTAATTTGGGCATGCCTTCAGCTTTATCCTAACTTGAGTACAGGGCTCTGATATGCCCAGTCACCTAAGTTGTGGCTACACTTGCACACCACCACATCATAGGACTGCCAAGTACTTAACTATCTTCATCCCATAGGAAATGATTGGACTGATGAGGCGCATGCGCGGCCAGTGCTCCCTCCTCACCAGGCATTTCCGAGCCCCCTTCTATAAGTGGAGGTCCCATTATTGGGAGTCACAGCAGTAGTTATTTCCTTGTAGATAGGCGATCTCTTGCAACGGTGGTACAATGTATTTAATGTGGCTCAGAAGACTCCCTGTCACATAAGAACGTGGGGCCTAACTGCAGATTTACCATTGGCCCAGAAGCTTCACATTCTATATTCTGTATAGTTGCATTTTTTTCACATAATGAACAGACACAAATATTAGTTTTTATTCTTTTATTAAATATAAAAATACAATCATCAGTCTTTAAAAATATCAATAAAAATAGTAACAGAGAAATACTAAAGTCCTGTCTGTTCCCCACATAGACCCCTTCATTCACTAAAATAGCTCTGATCCACAGAAAATACCGACATGTCCACTCTACACACATAACAATACATGCTGCCATTACTCGCATGCTATGACATGATAGGAATACAGAGCTGAATTCATAATACTGGGCTCATCGCCAGCCATGAAAATTACATTATAAATATAAAGGTCAGACAGAACATATCACAATAGTCATTTGTAGTAAACATCCAGACTTTTTATATAAATCATATTTACATTTGTAATCCTTGGAATTCATTAAAGTAAGTCCATTGGTCTCTACATTAAAAGGTCTCCATGAGAAACAGCGCCACTCTTGTCAGTGCAGTGCAGCAGCGCAGATCAACCTTATTCAGCAAAATGGCGATGACTGCATTATCAGATGTAGACTGTGAGCAACAGGGGCACCGTTTTTGGAAAAATGCAACCATTTGTTTTTTTAATCTCATGCAACCTTCCTATGATCTCGATCCTCCTTTAGCATCTGTGCCCTAGAGGCTTCCTTAAGACTTGGCCTATGTGACACCTTTAGTGTAGCCAACTATAGTGGCTACGCAACCAGTGACATTTGTGCTTTAGACTTCCAGCTTAGTGCCAAACAATGCCCTGATAGTGCCATACTTATTTACTGAGATCCATACTCCACTGACATAGAGCTATATAGCACATATATACTGAGTGTCACACTGTGCCCAAATTAAGCCAAACTTTGCCCAGATAAGTAGTTGCTTCACTACTGCAGTAGTCCCAGTGCTCCTAGTCGATTTTCAATTCCTGAGTAACCTCTTTATCCTGCAGTAGAGTGATAGTACGAAATGCAATTTTTAAAATCATTACCCTATTTTACTTGATTTGCAGATTCGGGTGGGTTCTGGCTCCTGAGACACCCCCCCCCCCCCCCACTGATAGCTCAAAAATCTACCTTGTAACATTCTGCTCAGCATGCAGAAGCACTAAGCTTGTGCATGAGAGCATGCACAGAGCAATGTATGGGCAGAATAGAAAGTCTATGAGTCCATGCACAGAGCATTGTACAGGCTGAATAGACTGTATGAGTCCATGCACGGAGCAGTGTACGGGCTGAAGAAGAAGTCTATGAGTTCATGCACAGAGAGGTGTACTGGCTGAATAGAAAGTATATAAGTCCATGCACAGAGCGGTGTATGAGCTGAATAGAAAGTCTATGAGTCCATGCACAGAGCAGTGTACGGGCTGAAGAGGAAGTCTATGAGTCCATGCACGGAGTAGTGTATGGGCTGAAGAGGAAGTCTATGAGTCCATGCACAGAGCAGTGTACAGGCTGAAGAGGAAGTCTATGAGTCCATGCACGGAGCTGTGTACGGACTGAAGAGGAAGTCTATGAGTCCATGCACGGAGCTGTGTATGAGCTGAAGAGGAAGTCTAGGAGTCCATGCACAGGACAGTGTATGAGCTGAAGAGGAAGTCTAGGAGTCCACGCACAGAGCGGTGTACGGGCTGAAGAGAAAGTCTATGAGTCTATGCACAGAGCGGTGTACTGGCTGAATAGAAAGTATATAACTCCATGCACAGAGCGGTGTATGAGCTGAATAGAAAGTCTATTAGTCCATGCACAGAGCGGTGTATGAGCTGAAGAGAAAGTCTATAAGTCCATGCACAGAGCGGTGTATGAGCTGAATAGAAAGTCTATAAGTCCATGCACAGAGCGGTGTATGAGCTGAATAGAAAGTCTATTAGTCCATGCACAGAGCGGTGTACGGGCTAAAGAGGAAGTCTATGAGTCCATGCACGGAGCAGTGTACGGGCTGAAGAGGAAGTCTATGAGTCCATGCACAGAGCAGTGTATGAGTTGAATAGAAAGTCTATAAGTCCATGCACAGAGCGGTGTATGAGCTAAATAGAAAGTCTATGAGTGTCCAAAAAGAGAAAAAGTTGGCACTCACCCTCCAGATTAAACAAATCCTTTATTCAGTCCATTTAAAACGGTTACAGCAGGAGAGAAGTGGAAAACCTCTGTGGACGACGGCCGTTTTGTGCTCACTGCGCTTCAACGGGTCCTATGTTTGCAGGAAGTGAGGAGGCATCTTATTGTAGTGAAAGGAAAACCTCACAGGTGATTCTAACAGAAATGAGTTTAGAACGACAGGTTACTCCTTCCAACAGAGCAGAAGAACAAACAGAAAATGAGCCACAAAACTAAATTAAAAATAATTAAACAAAAACACACAGACTAATATAAAACAAGAATGTATACAATAGCCCTTTTACAAAAATACCATAATGTCATTCTTATCATTGAGTCCGGAGGGACCCTGCGCCCGTGTGCACAGAATCCATCTGGACTCCTTATGCAGCAGTGACCTACGGAGATCGCTTCCTTGTGGAGGCAAAAGAACTTGTTCCAATCCAGGTCTGGAATCCCTGCATGTTTTTCCTGCATGTGTTTGATCAGTCGCCTGGGACCTTTTCCCGTAATTATAGATCTGGAATGCTCCCGAAAACGGTCAAAAAGGGGGCGAATGGTTTTACCAATATAAAAGAAACTACAGGGAGAAAAGATTACCTATACCACAGAACATGACCTGCACGAGATGAAATCCTGAACTTGGTGAAGAATGGGACCAATTCTCAATATTTTATCAGTGAGATAAAAGCGGCAGAAGGAGCAATGGCCACACTTAAAGTTGCCTATTGGTTTGTAACTGTCAAGCCAATTTTTTGGTGTGGATTTTAGCCGATTTTGTACACAAAAATCTTCCAGGTTAGTACCTCTTTTATTGGCATTTAGAGGTCTACGGGACACTACCTTTGCCAGATCTGCATCTCTGTCTAGATGCCAATTTCATTTTAAGGTCAGTGGCTTGCTCCAAAAAAACGTGTGTGGTCACTATTTATCCGTCTCAGTCTCAAAAACTGACTTTAAGATGAAGCTTTTTTTGTATGAGATGGATGTGCACTAGAAAAGTGCAAGAAGGAATGGAGGCAGTGGGTTTCTTGTAAACCTCTGTTTTTATATTGACATCAACTATGCCAATATTTACATCCAGGAAGACTAGACCCCACCCACCAAAGTTGGAAGTGAACTACATGTTCATTGCATTCTCGGTAATCAGGTAATGGACAAATTCCTGAGCCTCAGTGCCTGCCCACACTATTAGGATGTATACAATAAACTTGGCACTCAAACCGGTTGTAAGATGAAGTTTTGACTTTATTGCACGTCCCAGATACAGTTTCAACAGTTAAACGTTTTCGGTCCCACTGGACCTTCTTCAGAACAATTTCCAATTTATCTGGTTAAGCTGGTTACAGCGTGTTGAAGGAAAAGTCACCTTATAACGATAAACTGTGGAGCAATGCAATAAATGAAAAAACGAGAAAACGAAGGGGCTCTAGGCGTACTAAGCCGCTAATGGAGTCTTTGGCCCATGATCAGGATGAGGAGCTCAGATCTGCGTGGCACTGGATCCCCAGAGAGGGACGTACTCTATTAGGATGTCATCTACATAGCGCAAATATAATCTGATATATTTCAAGAAAGAATTATGCCCTGTGTAGATGACAACCTCCTCCAGCACAGCAAGAAACAGATTTGCACATGTGCATGTAACCGGCGTGCCCAAGGCCATACCTGTTCTCTGGAGGTACCAAGTGTCTAAAAACGAAAAGGCATTATGTTTCAAAACGAAATTTAGAGCTCCACAAGCAAAATCAATAAATTGCCCCTGTGTTGTCAGTACTTGACAACATAGAACGTACCGCTTCTACACCCTGTTCCTGGGGGATTCTGGTGTAAAGGCTTTCCACGTCAATGGAAGTTAGTGAGAAGCCTTCTTGCCAAACTCCCGGATTATCCATAAGAAGTCACCAGAATCTCTCAAGGAAGAGGGTCGAGGCAGGCAGTCCATATACTGGGAAATGGGTTCTGTAAGGGATCCTATCCCAGAAACTATGGGGCGACCGGGGGGATTTGTTCTCGATTTGTGGAGTTTCGGTATAAGGTACCAGTGCGTTTTTTGGGGGGATTTCAGGAAACAGTTATTTCAGCCTTTTTGTATGAGATAATGCCTGAATCTACATATTGTCTCAGGAAGGACTGTAATTCTTTACGGTACTTGTCTGTGGGATCGTAAGAAAGCATTGTATCCGTGTCAGCAAGCTGTCTATGTGCCTCATGTAGATAGTAGTCCCTTGTGAGTAGTACTAAATTTCCACCTTTATCAGCTTGTCTGACTATCGTATCATCCCAACTTCTTATCATTTTTAACACCCTTTTTCCCCTCATTGTAAGGTTCGATGGTGATTTTGGATACACGAGTGCTTCCATGTCCTTAATGACTTGATCATGGAAGATATCGATGACATTTCCCGGTGATGCTGGTGGCATATATCTGGATTTCAACCCACCAACAATAGGTTTCAGGTGAATATTAGAGGTCTTTGCAGTCTGCATTGTAATTTTCATCATTGAGAGTCAACAAGAGAGCGGCATCACTCGCTCCTGTGGCTGAGTTCAAGGTCTTATCATCCTCAACCATGAAACCTAAAGATCCAATCTTACAGGGTATTTCTCCCGACGGGGAAGATGAGGGTTGTGAGTGGGAGGAAAGAAATGACTTATGCAAATGTATTTTATGAATTGCTTTGAATAAATCAATTTTGAAGTCCACAATATCGAGTTCGCTAGGAATACAGAACCCCAGACCTTTAGAGAGGAGCGAGCTACAATATTTATCTAGTGTGTGGTCTGTGAGGTTTACAAAATGGTATTGTCCGTGGCTGATTCCTCCGTTATTGCCTCCGTGACACTTGTTTCCGTTTGCGGTCCGGTTGCTGTCTTGCGCCTCCGACCGCCCCCTTCTGATTCTCCTCCTAAAGGGTTAACCGACGGACCTGCATCATTCTCCCATTTATCCTCCAAAGAGTACAACTGTGTTCGCACTGGAATCTGACTCTGTTGTCCAATAATCCTTTTGTGGGCGTATTTTCATTTTTTATTGTATAGATTTCTTTTGTGCCTGGCATCCCTGACTTTTTCTGTTTAGGTTGGTTCTCGTTCCAGTTAAAAATCAGGTTGGAATCAAAATCAGCTTTGTCTCTTATAAATGTATCTCGTTTTCTTTGTTTAATTGGGTTAAAACCAATTTCTTGTCTAATTTTTTATTGAAGGTTGCCCATTGATTACCAGTCAGTCTAGAATGCAGTTCCTTTTTTCCACATAATCTTTTTCATTTTGTTTCAGAACCAAACCGAGTAAATCACGGGAACCTTGCAACAAAATGTTATCCCGTTCTGTAGAAAATTCGTTGTTGTCTGAAAAGTTGGAAAGATCTTTGTAAACACGAGGACCTCGTGGTACTCCATGAAGGATTTTGGGGAATTACTAGTCTAGAACAGACAACATTCAGCAAGATTAGTGAGTTTAAACTCCAAATTTTGTGTGTAGGGCGTCTTGGTGTTCACAATCCGAGAAGTATTTGTCCACATTCTCTCTACCCGCTTGTGCACTGTTCGATGTTGCCACACTTCACATTTTGTGGTCCATTTTCTCCCGTTACCCTCGTGAAAATAAAAAAGTTTGGGTCTAAAGTAAATTTTTTGTGAAAAAAGTAAAATGTTCATTTTTTTCCTTCCACATTACATTAGTTCTCGTGAAGCACCTGAAGGGTTAATAAACTTCTTGAATATGGTTTTCAGCACCTTGAGGGGCGCAGTTTTCAGAATAGTGTCACGTTTGGGTATTTTTTCTCATATTGACCCCCTAAACTCACTTCAAATATGAGGGGGTCCCTATAAAAATGATTTTGTTGGAAAAATGAGAAATCGCTGGTTAAATTTTAACCCTTATAGCGTCCTAACAAAAAAAAAAACCATTATGTTTCCAAAATTGTGCTGATGTAAAGTTGACATGTGGGTTAACTATTTTGTGTGACAAGACTCTCTGATTTAAGGGCACAAAAAGTAAAAGCTTGAAAATGTCAAAATTTTAGCCAAAGTTAAAAATTTTTTTCATAAACGCAAGTCATATCGAAGAAATTTTACCACTAACATGAAGTACAATATGTCACGAAAAAAACATTCTCAGAATCAGTGGGATACGTTGAAGCGTTCTAGAGCTATAACCTCATAAAGTGACAGTGGTCAGAATTGTGAAAATTGGCCCAGTCATTAAGGTCAAAATTGGCTCCGTCACTAAGGAATTGTCCAGCTCTATATATATATAGTTTATATTAATTTATACAATGTTATTGATATATACAGTCATGAGAAAAACTTCCGTTTTCCGTATCAGGACATATTTAAAAAAAACCAAAAACATTTGGTCCTTAGAATCCTTATGAAATCCTGAAGTTAAACATACACTAAGGCTACGTTCACACACATTTTTTTTCTGCAGACGATACCTGCTCTCTTGGCACTAAACATCCTCTGTTCAAAACAGATTTTGCAGCATTTTTTTTTCTTTTTGCAGCGTTTGTCTACAGTACATGTTTAACCCTTCACGACAGATGACATATAGTTACATAATGGGCCGCGTACCTGCCTTTGATGCAGGGCTCGCACGTGAGTCCACATTTTTCCCCGCACTTGATGGCTGATTTCGGAAAATTGCAGTTTCAAGTCTCCTAAGCCGACTATTAAATTCAGTAAAATGTAAAAAAATAAAATAAAATAAAGGTTTGTAAAAGAAAAAACACAAAAGTTCAAATCACAACCCCCCCCCCCATTTTGCACCATTGAAAATAAAATTCTTTAAACAATACACATATTTGGTATCACTGGGTTCAGAAATGTGCGATCTATCAAAATTTTAAATAGTTTAATCAGATTCCTAAACGTAGTGAGAAAATAATCAAAACACCAGTATTGCATTTTTTTTGTCACCACAACATTGCAATAAAATGCAATAACAGGAGATCAAAACATTGTATCTCTACAACCAAAATTGTATCAGTAAAAACGTCATCTCAGGGCTAAAAAAATAAGCCATCACCCAGCCCTGGATCCCGAAAAATGGACACGCTAGGAATCTCGGAATATGGTGACAAACGCAAAAACTTTTTTTCAAATTTTGTTTTTTTTCACATTTCAAATAAAAAAAGAATCTGCACATGTTTGGTAGCTGCGTACTCATAATGACCTGGAGATTCATATTGTCAGGTCTTTGTTATCATATAGTGATCATGGTAAGTGTAAAAAAAAAAAAAAAAACAATTGTGGAATTGCACTTTTTTTTTGCAAGTTCACCACACTTGGAATTTTTGTTCCCTTTTTCCAGTACGCTACATGTTAAAATCAATGGTGTCATTCAAAAGTGCAACTCCTCCTGCAAAAAAACAAGCCCTCACATGGCAATCCTGATGAAAAAATCAAAAAGTTATGGCTATGGGAAGAAGGGGAGCAAGAATGGAAAATCAACCGGGGTGAAGAGTTTAATAAAATTAATTGCTAAAACATTTGTTTTTGTAGCATTTTGGAACTTTCTCATTGCTTTCCATGGGTGAAAAAAATGCTGAAAGAATTAACTTGCTTGATTTAAAAAACGCTGCAGTTCTCAAATTCAGTCAGGAAAAAAAAAGCAAGAGTATGCATGGGGTTTCGGAAGTCTCATAGGTTTTGCTTGTACTGTGAAACACAGCTTTTAATTTGCATTATTAAAAAAATGCTGCATGTGAACATAGTCTTTAAGTGCCAAACACTCGGGGAGGCCGTATTTGACTCACATAGAGCAGATAGTGTAGTATTAGTTTTTCTACGACAGCTCATACATACTAAATATCAAAGAAAGGAACTGATCTCCAAGTTTTTGCAGGAACCGGACCGCCAAACCCACAAGTCTCAGGGAGGTACACTTCACCTAAATTGATCGTCAATATACCTTCCGCTGTTTTCAACTCCTGTGGCGGCCGGATGTAAACAGCTCCGTTGACTGTGTAGAAGCCAATCTCTGGTACATTCACTTCAATAGGAGCTGAGCTGCAACACCAGGGAAAGGCAGCTGCCCGGCTGCGTTCACAAAATTGACAAGTCATCGAGATAGTAAGATTGAGCGACCCTTTCAATTGAAGCTCTTATAAATGACATTTCCTAACACAGAATTGGCAAAAAGCAACAAGAGTGTGACCAGGTCATTTCGGGCAACGAGAAACCACTAATATGTCCTGAAAAACTAAACAGGCAATCAACGCTGGATGCACTAATTATGTTTTTTGTTTCGTCCACAATTAGAATGCATTCACGGAGCAGCCTTAGATTCCATTTCAATAAAATGACAGTCATTCGGTCTGACATAATCCTGGTGGAAATATGGCCATTATCTCTCTTCTCCAGTTTTCTTTTCTTCCACTATGCAATTAAACCCAGACTGTGAAAAAGGAATAAAAAAAAAGAAGGCCATTTCCACAATTTCTTACATTCCAGCTCATTATGTGACAATCATGCAAATTGCACATTTATTTTCCCCTTTCGATATTTAGAAGTCCTAAGGCACCGAGAAGTCTCCAGTCTCCATCACGTCGAGGTGTCTGAAAAATAAAAGTTTGGGGTCACTGCTTTGAGTCTGTCCCAAAAATTCCTTCGGTTCTCCTTCGTTGGAATTTAGGGTCCACGTTGAACGTGTGCTGGGTGCCGACACCAGGGAAGAGCCACCAGACCGGGCAGAAGAAGCTTGGAAGTTCTGGTTAGGTCCATCTGCCGATTTCTCAAGCCATGGGAGAAGTGACTTTAAGGTCTCCCTGCATGCACTGCGGAAAGATGTCGATGAAATGCAAAACAGGATCGGATCCAGAGCGCTATTGAGATACCAAAGCGGCAGCGAGAGGTAAGTCTTCAGCAAGGTGTACACCTTGAGGACATATGTATTCCAGTTATCTATGTAGATCTGCATGAGGGAAGATGCCGTGTCCGGAAAATTGCACAGGAAAAAAGCCGCCACCACTGCACCTGTAAAAAGAGAGAAATATTCTAAACAGCTGTATCATGTACAGTATATAGAATAGATGGGTTATCTGTGTCTGTGTCTCATTCACTTATATAAGGCTGAGATGCAATACCAGACACTGCCAATAGACAAGAGTGGTGCTGTTTTGGAGTAAAAGTGTAACCTCTTCCATATAAAATTGAAAAAAAACCATTTAAGTCGGATGTAATTTTACTAAACAAAATCACGTATCACAAGTTTTTGAGCCAGCAAAGGATGAATTCAATTCAGAATATTCAGGTTTTACACATCTCTTGCTTGGAAAGTTGACATTTTTAGAAATAAATTGAAGCTGCTTGTCAGGGTTCTATCAATGAAGTTTTCTAAATTTGTTGCAATAGTTTCAGAGAACTGGATGCCATTTCATAGATATATCGTGATAAATAATCTGCAAATCGCTTTATCTGGAAAATAAATTTAATTCTTGTATACATTTTGTTTTTCCCATAACGTTTCTCCTTGTGGAAAGTGACAAGCCAAGCCTGCCATGTCAGAGAGAGGAGACTTATAAGTCATACATACTCCTGTATCTCTTCAGGGAGGAAGAGCACTTGAACTTTAGCAGCGATCCTAGAAGTCAATATTGACTCTTTAACGAGCTTTGCAATAAATAAGCAAGAATCTCAATTTGCAGACACAATGTTTCGGGGTGTTTCCCCTCATTAGTACAAAGTATGAGAACTAATTTACATCTTTCCCTCGAAAAATCCTTCCACTGTATGCCTCTTTTATGTCCAACTACTCTCCACTGCCTGTTGTCAAGTGTAATCCTCTATATCAGCAGAGAGTCCGAGATAGATTGCAAGGAATGGGGATGGGTCTTTGTGAGGACGGGTCTATGACTCTCTTCTCCTCTATCTGTCAAACTCGGAGTCTTAAAGAGAGTGTCCATTTAAAGGGGTTGCCCAGTTCTGACTTTCTCCGGATGTCAGAGAGTAAAGTGGACCGTGATTGGCTCCAGGGCTCAGGTCGTATAACAATGTCACCTGAAACTTTGGAGATCAGGAATAGAGTAAAGGCTTTTTTTATTTTACATGGGGGAATATAGTGACTGATAAGGGGTTATCTAAGTGATAGACAACTCCTATAACAAAGAGGCCGGCTTTTCGTGCAAGACACCCGAGCCACTGGACAATCGCAGGTAATATATGTGCTACAAAATAAATAAGGAAAAGGAAGTTCCAGCTTTTCAACTATTGACAGAGCGCCGAAGAAGCAGAACTATGCTCTACATTAAGCAGAGTGGATGACAAGTTACAGGGCACAAGAATCAGGACAGTTCCTGGACTTATTGTGGGCTATGAGGGCAGAAAGATCATGCTTCTCTATGGGTTTTATGTGAAAGGAAAGGTATTCTGTAAGGGCATAGCTATTTACAGGTTGTCTGTTACTTTTGGACTAGACACAGGCTCGCAAGCCATTAGACAATGTCAGGTGCAATGCATGCTGGGAAGTGAAATTAAAAAAGTACCTTTACTTATTGTACTGGCAGAATGCCAGTGAAGATGTACCACCCACAAAGAGCCGATGGCAAGTTACTGAGCTTGAGAATTAGATATCTATGTGCACCATAAAAATGATAATCTTGTGGGAGATAAGAACTATACCTTTCTATAGATTTTCGTTAAAAGCACAATTTCCCTTTAATTGTCTCTTTAATACCTGTACAATGGAGGCGGAGGAAGCAATGTGCTCACCAGGGATTTCTAACTCCTAACTTACTAAATTGTGGCGCCACAGGTTCAAAAGAATCAATTTTGGACGCAAATAGACAAAATTTTCTGTCTATATTTGAGGCTACAGGTTTTGTATCTACGTCGCGAACATTCCCCGGGACACAAGCTGACTTGCGGGTGTACGTCTGATCGGCTAGAGATGATTTCTCATGCATTTGTTACTAGAAATTATTATTGGATGCATAATTGCATGAAAGTGGCAAACAGTGGATTTATTTGTTACATTGTTTATAAAGTTTATTAACTAATGACACGTTGATTTTTAGTTTATTTTTTAGGTCCAACCTTTCATCACAATTACAAGTTTTCATGCAAGTTTCTAAAGGAAAGTTTTGTTCCTTTTTTTTCCTGCTGCTCCTTTGAGTAATGAATGATATAATATAATTATAATATCATTATAATATACCGTAATTGAGTAATGAGATATATGGACGTTTTATGGGGGGGGTTTCCAAGGGGGCATATGGGCATAACAGAGTGGTGCTTTTTATGTTTTTGGGCAAGAAAACTAAGGAACAATTGCAGTTGCAATACATTCTGAGAAAGAAGGGAAAGTTCTAGCACCTAAAGTGCTGGCAGGATGTTAATAAGCAGGGAACTACTCACTCTGTAAGAATGGATGGCAAGTTACAGAGCGTGAGAATTTTGACAGTCCTGGACTTTTCATAGTTTTAAGGTCTCCAAAATAGAGATGAATGGAACTATTCCTGGTCCATCAGCCAGGTCAGTAGTCTCTAGCCGCTGGATGGGAGGCTCATGAATCTCATACCTTTCTGGATCACTGGCATAGCTTTTCATTAGTCAGGCTCGCATCATCGCGGTGTGACACAGAGATGTCTCGTACCAGCCCTGATCAATTAAAATCCACGTCAGGGATCCTTGGATCAAGGATCTTAGCAGAGACCAGGCATGGAGTTGATTCACCGTGCACAACCACCCGCCATGGTGACCTTTCATGGATAAATCTCTTCATCAGGCTGGTCACAATGGGGTGTGGTTGTGCCCGCTGAATCAACTCCATGCTTGGTCTCGGCTAAGATTGCGAATCATGCTGTATCGTGAAGTTTCAGAAAGTTCTTTATCGCGTATATTTAATTGATGGCATTGTATTATGTTTTGGCTCATTGAAGAAATTCATGTTTTATGGCTCACATTTGAATGAGAAGAATATATGCGAAGAAGCGCTAACGCATAATGTGATTTATGCCATGCGATTGAAGGAGTTAAAGGGGTTGTTCAGGGCTTTAACATTGATGGTCTCCTATGGGAGTGCAACACCCGTCTCCCCTGCCGATATGCTGTTCTTGGAGTTGGCGGAGTTACGGAGCTTCATAGCTCCATCGACGGAATAGTGGCTGCGGTCGGGTACTGCACATCCATCCCCTATTGATTTCTATAGGCAGCAGATGTTCAGTACCCAGCCCCGGCCACCATACAGTGAACAGAGCTATGCGGTGCAGCTCCATAAGTGGGCAGTTCTGTCCGACACTAGAAACAGCTGTCGTACCCCCGACAATCAGACATTGATGACCTATACTAAGGATAGACCATCAATGTTAAAGTCCCAGAAAACCCATTTAAGAGAGATCCTTGTACACACGTAGCGATCCGCGTTGTGTAATAAAGGGCGTTGGAAATTACTGTTGAATACTGTCCTTATCATGGTGCCCATTTTTGACATTGTCAATTTCTTTACACCTTCACGCTTTTTCCATGACCCTTGCACCCATTTCTTAACCATCACCAAATAAAAAGAGCAGAGCCTTGCACAGGATCTCAACACCCAGTTAAGGCTCATTCAGATGTCCTTGGATTTCGGTGTGATCTCGGACCCCAATGCCCGGACTGGCCATCGGTCTACCGACGTCTGAATGAGCCTTTATAAAGAGGATGGAACTAAGAAGTGCTCTGAGAACACTAAAGGAGACACATGGTCTGCATGTACACCCCTGAGGATTCACCTTTTCTCTAAACATGTTACCTACCCATGAGTTGTCGCGCCTTCCTTTCTGAGAGTGGGCGACTATGAGGCTGGTTCATATGCTTCGAAGAAAAGTGCCAGTGTGTTCTTGTCAGGCCAATCTTTTCCCTCTGCCTGTGGTTTATAGTGAAGTGATGGAAGATTAGGAGATGAAAAATAATGATGGCCACCAAGGGCACCACAAAGAACAAAATGCTCCGGGTTTGCATGATACTTTTGTAAACGATGTATGGCTTTGGTTCCAGCATTTCACACACTGTGGAGTCGAGAACAACTTTATCCCGAGAAGTTGCGGTATAGTCCAGGATACACGCTGCAGACTCGCCATATACAATAGCCACAGGTATAGTGCTGAGGAACGACAGAATCCAAATGAAGGCCAATAAATAAGCCATGCGGGATTTTCGAAGTCCGGTGATTGACCACATGGGATGACATATGGCAAAATATCTCTCAGAAGTGAAGGCAATGATGGTCCAACTGGTGATGGCACAGTAGACCTGTCTGATCATGAAATATAGTTTACACACTGTGTCGGATAGAGCCCATGGGTAATATTGCCAGAAGTACCTGTACAAAGTCACTGGAATAGTCAGTAGGAGTAAGATGTCGGCCAAGGCCAAACTCAAGAGATAGAAACGGACAGCGCTCACCTTCATCCTACCATTTCTCATTAAAGTAAGGATACTTAGTCCATTGGCCAAGATACCGAAAAGAAAGAGAAGATTGTAAAATATAGTAGCCGGAATGGCTACATAATTGGGCTCCTGCTTTTGGGCACCAATGAAGAGTCGATGCAGAGTCCTCCGAGAGGTGTTGGAGCCATCACTTTCATTCCACAGAGATCCATTGTCAACGTTGATATAGTTGAGGCATTCATTGTAAGCGGCTGAATTCGACCGGTTCATTTCCAAAGCTTGGGACAAGTTCGGAGATTTCAAGGCTAAATAGCGACACAATTGAGAGGAATCATTAAAAAAAGAAGCAAAATTAGACGGAATGAAACATGATTATACATTTCAGCTCCATGGAAAGCTCTACACTGACATTATGGAAGAATGGCGGCTGATTACGCCGAAAGACTTTATTATTCTGTAGTGCAAATTCTTGATTAGTTGGCTAAATTGACGTACGCTCGAATGTACCGCTCGTAATCAGACATTACCGAAGAAAAGCAAGCGGTCATTAATGGAACAGTATGTGAATCCAAACCTCCTTGGAAAATACTTGGTTGTTGGTGCCAGAGTAGAGGGTAAAGAATATGGAGAGGGACCCTTGTTGTTTAGGTACCCGAGACTGCTGGTGGCGTGGTGCAGAGGGCTGTAGAGCGGCGCATCCGCGCCCTGCTTAATGTGCAGCTGTTCTTTACCCTCTACCCTGGCACCAACAACCAAGTAACCCCATGACTAAGACCCTGGAGGGTCGAAACGTTGGGTTGTTATATCAAACTATATCACTGCGCTGCTTGTGGTTTATTTATCTGTTTGAGACTATCTTTGGAATAAATTGTGAAAACACGCTTGCAAACTGACAAACAAGTGTGTCGGTGAATTTCTACTACTACGTGCTGGGGCCGTCAAGGTCTGTTCCATCGGCACCTCGTACTTTAGACCAGAGTGCACACCATTTTCTCCTTATTGCAGACATGTCTACTATGGCAGCCGCATGGGCAACGTAGTATTTTTTAGTGGCCTTCCTATTAGGCATTAAAAAATCCAATTTGGTTCAGAAATTTGAGTGATGACCACAGGACATGTCGCCTAGTTTTCCTACACTGGATTGCCAAATTCAGCGTAATTAGGGCACGTTCACATGCTGCAAAGCAGCAGATTTTTATCATGCTTTTTTATGCAAATTAAAAACTGCAATTTTTAGTACCAGCAAAAGCTAGAAGATTTCAGAAATGTCATGCACAATATTACTTTTTTTCCTGCCTGAAATGGAAAACTGATGCTTTTTTGACAACCCCAGAATGTCAATTCTTTCACGGTTTCTGCAGCATTTTTTTTTTCACCCCTAAAAAGCAAAAACACTGGAAAAGCCACAACCCTGCATTTCTGTTGCTTTTTTGATGAATGTAACTAACTTTATTAAACATGTTCTGAAGACAAATGACACATTATATTCCGCACCAGAATTGCAACGAAAACACAGCAAAACTTGATTTTTGTAAGTAGCTTTTTTACAACCAAGAGAGGAGGTTTTGGCTGCAGAAAAAAAACGCTGCAAAAAAGAAATGTGTGAATATAGTCTTAGTCTGATATAATTTCATTGAATATGCCATAAATGTCTGATAGATGTGGGACCTTCCACTATTTCCAGAAAGGATCCTATAACTTCCATCTAGGCTGAATGATGAGCCATCAATTATCTACTAAATCCAGGTGGAAAAATAAATTTAAACTTGAATTTGCACAAGGGCTGTGGAGTCGGTAAGACAAACCACCGACTCTGACTCCTCAATTTCCCTTACCTTGACTCCACAGCACTGGTCTCTACTGAGCATGTACATAAAGTGCAGCACAGATTCATCTCAACTAGAAGCCGAGATCCTTAGATCAGGAACAGAACAGACTTAGAACATTTCTTAACTTTCCCAAATTCTACTGAAAACCTTTAGAGCACATCCTGCACTGAACCCAATGTATTATATATTTTGGAGTATGTCCATTTTATACCAACTCCACCAAAATGGACTCCGACTTCACAGCCCGGCTTCGCACTCTATTCACTTTTATTTGGTAGTAATATTACTTTTACACATCCATTAGGCCGGTTTTACACGTCAGTGTCTCCAGTACGTGAGGTGACAGTTTCCTCACGTACAGGAGCAACTGACACACATAGACCCATTAAAATCAATGCATCTGTTCAGATGTCATTGATTTTTTGCGGACCGTGTCTCCGTGTGCCAAACACGGAGACATGTCAGTGTTTGTGGGAGCGCACGTATTACACGGACCCATTAAAGTCAATGGGTCCGTGTAAAACACGGACCGCACACGGACGTTGTCCGTCTGCAGTCCGTGTGCGTGCAGGAGACAGCGCTACAGTAAGCGCTGTCCCCCCACATGGTGCTGAAGCCGCGATTCATATCTTCTCTGCAGCAGCGTTTGCTGCAGAGAAGATATGAATAATAGTGTTTAAAATAAAGATCTATGTGTCCGCCGCCCCCCCACCCCCTGTGCGCCCCCCCCCCCCCGCTGTCCTGAAAATACTCACCCACTTCCCTCGTTGGCTGTCGGTGCTTCCTGGTCTGGCCGCGGCTTCCACTGTATGCGGTCACGTGGGGCCGCCGATTACAGTCATGAATATGCGGCTCCACCTCCCATAGGGGTGGAGCCGCCTATTCATGAGTGTAAATGAGCGGCCCCACGTGACCGCATACGTGGAAGCCGCGGCCAGACCAGGAAGCACCGACAGCCAACGAGGGAAGCGGGTGAGTATTTTCAGGACAGCGGGGGGGCGCACAGGGGGTGGGGGGGAGGCAGACACATAGATCTTTATTTTAAACACTATTATTCATATCTTCTCTGCAGCAAACGCTGCTGCAGAGAAGATATGAATCACGGCTTCAGCACCAGATGCTGGTACGTGTGGTACCCAGCACGATGCGTGTGGTACCCAGTGGGCACACGGGCGGCACACGTGTGCCGCAAGTGTGCCACACTGATGTACACAAGAAACGTAGGGGCACACGGACACGGATAATTCCGGTACTGATTGTTTCCGGTACCGGAATTATCTGGACATGTGAGACTGCCCTTAAACACAGTGCTCAAATTGCAATATTCTTCCCAACTAATGTGTCACCTAAGGTGAAGAGAACTAGCACTGCAATCCGAGCATACTCCATGTATCACACCCAGACACGGGTAAGTCTGGTGGATGACACAGCATATAAATATGACGGGATGGAAAATGGAGAGGAAGGTCCTAACGGTAGGAAGCGGGGGATGGGACACCTCCTGACACCAAGCTGTGCTTGTCTCTAAGCTTCCCTCACTCCCTATATGGGTCCTTACCCCCACCACTGTCATGTGCCTAGTCCCTGTCACCTCTGCTATCCCTGGATAGTGCAAGGATGCTTGCCAATGCAGATGATATATACAGGGAAAGAGACAAATAAGGGACAGACAAAAAGGATACTACTCAGCTCAGAATGTTCTGCTAAGCTCCACAGCAGCAGAGAAAATGTCACCAGTTAAGCAGGACTCCCACAGCAGCAATATCACAGTCATAGGCGAGCTCCACACACCAAGCTGGTCTGCATAGAAGAAAACTAGCTGATGGGTCATGTGACTATTTAAAGGGAGATGGGAGTGGTTACCAACCAACATCAGCTGACCAGTCTAAAAGAAACTGCTAGCAAAAGACTGGCATTAACTCTTGCTGGAACAAAAGGAAAAAACATTTAAATTTCCGCAGACCCAGAGCTGCCACGAGTCCCTTACTGATTCATGACACCACACTTCAAAGATGCATGAAGCCAGTCTAAGCAGACAATGCTCGCTCAGAGGTTTCCGTGTATCCCATAGTAGTGAATGGAAAGAGCTACGCACATGCAAAGCCAAATTTCCAATTTTTTCCCATCTGGATTTGGTAGTCAATCGTCATCTCATCAAGCTAAATGGAAGTCGAAGGCCCCTGTTTTGTAGAGGGATCCCCATCAGACATTTATGTCATGTATCCTGAGGATATATAAAAATGCCTATGGTTGATCCAACACTTGTAGACCATTTTACCTTTTATTATTCTATATAATTGCTACAATATTGTGCAAATGACCAATAATCAAAACCAGGGGCACAAAAAAAAACACTTGGAAAAAAAGAAAATCATTAATCTGATGCGCTAGAAAATCCCGTCTAGTGATTGCTCCCAATAACCTCTATTGCTCAGTATGCTTTTATCCTGGCAAACAACCCTCAATCAAGGTTGATCTCTGGCGCTTTGACAACAATATTTGTGCATTATCCTGCATATGGGGAGCTGTGGAATACAAGTAATCCCATTTATTACTGGAGGCAAAATTCCAATGTACTGGTAAGAGCGATGTATCATAATCATAAAGGAGATGTTGCTGAATTTTTGGTTTTCTCAATTCTCATTCATTTTTTTTTTTCTAACTTCACACCACTTACTGATGGCTTCACTTTCTGGAGTATGTGGTCATGCCACTTTCCTCAAAACCTTACCCTTTCCCCATCAGAACCAAACTCTTTTCCAAACAAACTGTATAAAACAAAATAAATTGTCCAAAATGAGAAAATCAAAACTCCAGGTTTGGATCTTGGAAATTTTTCAGTTTTATTATATCTATAGATTTAAAAGAAAAAAATCCATCGCACATCCAATTTGGTGGAGCATTTTGAACGTATGTTCTTTACAAAGTCTAATATCACACAGGACGTTCCCATCCCACCTAATTGTATAAGAAATAGGTTTAAACCCTCATGGAATATTGTGTGCCGATATGCACCAAATTTGGTACATTTTGTCCCAGGGTGTAGGGACATACAGAGTAATATAAAGTCACGGCCGAAATGGTTCCAGAAAATGAAGTATTTCTCCCAGGAAATTATTGCAATTACACACGCTTTGTTATACACATGTTTATTTCCTTCGTGTGTATTGGAACAGCACAAAAAAAAACTGGGAAAAAAAGGCAAATTGGACATAATTTCCCACAAAATGCCAAAAAATAGGCTGGACAAAATTGTTGGCACCTCTCCAAAATTGTGGGTAAACAACTTTGTTTCAATCAATGTGATGCTTGTTCAAACTCACTTGTGGCAAGTAACAGGTGTGGGCAATATGAAAACCACAACTGAAGCCAGATAAAAAGGGGAGAAGTTGACTCAGTGTTTGCATTTTGTGTCTGTGTGTGTCAGACTAAGTATGGAGAACACAAAGAGAAGAGAACTGTCTGATGACCTGAGAAAGAAAATTGATGAACAATCTCAATCTCCAGAGATCTTCCTTATATGTATGTTAAAATGCTCTTTATAATGCTTCATTAGCTCTGCGGAGGTGATGTACAGCATATGAACACTTACTATTTCTTTCTCCGCAGATCACCCTGTGATGTGATAATGTCTTAACCATTTGGTGCTTCGGGAGAAAGCAAAAAGAGAGTTTTTGCATCTCTTGCGGAACAAAATGTATCTGGAATACAGACACAAAACTATTTACAAAGTTTCCATTTGTGACCAATAGTGAAAGGTTGTATTTGACATAAGATATCATTGAGCACTATGCATTAGTGTTACAAATAGATATAAGGCTCCAGTTGATGGGGCAGAAAATAAGTATTTTTTATTTGTGCGGAGGTCAGCAGGTTATTTAGGTTTCTTATTTCGAGATATTTAGCGTTCTCCCTTAGTTGTTCTCAGCTTAATAAGTCTTCCATTCTACAGACAAAACTAATTTACTGAGCTACACCCGGAAATGAGCGGAATTTCTCCGAAAACTCCTTTTACGTTATGTGCACACAAAAACTTTTTCAGGCGGAAATCTGAAAAACCTGTCAGGAATTCAAAAGAATAAATGTATGCATTTCTAGGTGAAAACTGCACGCTGTGCGAATGTTCAGGCGTTTGGACGTGTGTAAATCACTGTTGTTAATCGAAGGTTTCTAAAAGAAGTGACCTGATCATTTTTCTGCAATTTTCCGCTCAGAAAACCCTGTGTACTTTACCGGATAACTCTGAGGCAAGGCTCAAAAGAATGTCTGGAAGAGCGCTTCATTATTGTTTTTTTATGAGCAGAATAAAGCAAGCCGCACAGCTTCTAATATCAGAGCTATTCACTATCGTGGAGTGCAAAAAAACTGGACGTCCGAAACAACAAGGAGGTGCTTGCGTTGATATAAAGTCTATGATACAATAACTGGCAGTAGAAAAAACGCCTCACCAGGCTTGCAGTTCAAGTGTTCTTTATTAGATCGCACACAAAGGCATCTTCACGGCACGGGGGAGTAACAGAGTGCAGGAGTGCAACAGACGAGACGACGATGGCCGTTTCGCGCTAAGAAAGAGCGCTTCCACGGGTCTGCCAGTTATTGTATCATTATTGTTTTTGCCTACAAAATTAGTACTAAAGACGTCACAAAATCCACGGAAAAACCAATCAAAAAGCCACTGACGGCCAAAACCATTGGAAAAACGCTTAAGAAACGACCCGTGGAAAAAAACATCACAAAAGACGCTTTCAGAAAGAAAAAAAATAGTTTCCTGAAATGTCTTTTACTTGAAAAACTCAGGAAGTTCGCCAGAGATTGAAAAACGTCACACAATGTCTCTTTCAGGTGGGCGAACCAGCCTACTTTTCCTAGATTAGGACCCTTCACAAATTGCCTTTTTTTATGTGAAGCATCTTTCCTAGCATTTTTTGGGTTGCTTCCTGAGTGGTTGTTTTGATCACCAGTTGTTTTTTTTTTTAGTGTTTTTCTTTTTTTATTTACTGGCATTTTTTGGACGTTTTTAACTCCGATTAACAATGAAGAAACCACTGGTGATTTTTCAAGCAGAAAACGCTGGTAAATGGCTAAAAAAATACGGTATACTCGGGCATCATGCAGCATCTTTTGAGCTTTCCAGTTGACTTGTATTGTAAAGCATAGAGCGTTTTCTGAGCAGAAAATGTCTGAAGAATGGATTGGTGATGCCTGAAGAATGGACCAGTAATGCCTGAACAATGTACCGGTAATTCCTGAAGAATGGACCGGTAATTCCTGAAGAATGGACCGGTAATGCCTGAAGAATGGACCGGTAATGCCTGAAGAATGGACCGGTAATGCCTGAAGAATGGACCGGTAATGCTTGAAGAATGGACCTGTAATGCCTGAAGAATGGACCGGTAATGCCTGAAGAATGGACCTGTAATGCCTGAAGAATGGACCTGTAATGCCTGAAGAATGGACCGGTAATGCCTGAAGAATGGACCTGTAATGCCTGAAGAATGGACCGGTAATGCCTGAAGAATGGACCTTGGCATCCTCGGGAAGCTGCAGCGGTTAAAAGACACTCAAAAGCCTGAACATGTGCATGTGTTCATTATTGCGTCGTGTTTTGGCGGACCGTAGGCACAAAAAAACATTACAAGTAACTTTTTTGTGCATCGTGTCCGCCATTTCCGACCGCGCATGCGCGGCTGGAACTCCGCCCCCTCCTCCCCAGACATTACAATGGGGCAGCGGATGCGTTGAAAAACTGCATCCGCTGCCCACGTTGTGCTTCTATTTCACAGTATGCGACAGGCTGACGCTAGTGTGAAAGTAGCCTAAGTGTGACAAACATGCAAGAGTGTAGGAAATCAGGAAGGGGGCAAACACTTTTTCACATAATAAATAGATAGATAAAAGATAAAGGATCCAACCAGCATTTTGTCAGTGATGCAGCCTAGTTAATGGCACATATATCATTTTTATGTAACATATTGATTCCACATTTGCCATTCACATTAGAAATGTCGCAGCAGTGCATCTCTTGGAGAAAATGGTGTTTGTGACATTTTCCGGACCAAAGACATGTCAGCCATCTGTGACCTTTTCCAAATTAAGTGGCTTCTCTAAAGAGCAAAAATCTAGCATCCTGACCTTATAAAACACGAGACATTTAACTTATTCTAAGACTATTTTTCTATTATATTATGCAACAAATATAAAATAACACTCTCCATATCCAGCAATAATAAGGACGGCGTTGTATTACACGTGTCTCTAAGAGCAGCGAGCAGAGCGAGCGCCAATCGCTGCTGAAAATCCATTTAGTTAGTTTATTGTCAGCGACTTCTATATGTAACGGCCACCAGTGCACATTCGCACCAGCTTTCCTCGCCCCCCTGTGTAGCATTCACAAGGTGCCGATTACTTAGTCATCAAAAAGTCCTCATATGGCTATGGGGATGTAAAGATCAAAGACGTTATGACTCTTGGAAGAAGGGGAGGGAAAAAAAAGTAATTAGCAAAAGAAGCAAACAATTGCCCTTGAGGGAAGGGGTTAATACATACTTAATTAATTTTGGTTAATAAATGATTACTCTACATCTGAAAACAAATACAATCTAAGTAAATGCACAAAGCAGCATGAGCCAATTACCTGCCCCCGCTTCTTATTCCTCAAGTCCATTTCTTTTACAATGTCGGTTGACTAGAATTATCGAGATTGTTATATGCCCATCAATAATAAATTGGTGTCGGGTAAAGTCAGTGGGAAATGTGTCACTAATGTCGGGTTATGGGCAGTGAGTCAGGTCACCGGCACTTTTTTTTTTTCAAGCGTGTGCTCATTTCTTAAACTGCTGAGATTTTAATCTGATCCTCTGGTTCTAGTATTTTTAGCTTCATTTCTTAGTTCTGGGCCTTTAGATGGAGCGGACCCCAACGTATTCCAATTGTTTTCCTAAGATTGCAACTTTAATAGATTGTGTGCTGTTGTTTCAATAAAATCAGTGTTTTATCAGCAGGAGATTATCATTACAGGACTAGGTGCCTCCTGGTCCTACTGCTCTGTGTAATCCCACCCCTGCTGCTGATTGGCAGCTTTCTGCCTATGACATTGCACACGTGAAGCAACCAATCAGTGATGGGGGGGGGGGTGTTATACAGAGCTCAGCATTGAAATCTCTGCTAGATCTACAGGAGAAGAAGCTGTGATTGTATGAAAATGACAGCAAGCAGCACAGTAAATGACACATAGCTGGAATCAGGATCTCTGCCTCTGCACCATGCTGATGTCAAATTGCATAGCAAAAACCTGGTGACTGAGTCCCTTTAATTCAAACAGGGGTCTCTATTGAGTTTTGGTGTCATAGCCGTGGGATAGGTGGGTTCCCAGCAGTGGCATCCCCAGACACCTTACCTATGCTGAGAACAATGCCTTCCATGAGTCAGGGGTCAAGTTGCGATTGTTACATCTATAGCTCGGACATTCAGTAAGATGGGGATAAGTAAAATGTTGCGATCTTGGGACAAACGCTTTGAGGGCCCATCTTTTATCGTTTGACTTCCCCTAAGCCAACTCTATTTCTTTCATGGTGCCATGAAATATTAAAGAAAGTAAGTAGATAACCACCTATATATGAGAGGAGGGTACAGAGATCTTTCTAATCATCTTTTTACACCTAGACCAGCAACGGGGACAAGGCGGCATCATCTACATCTAGAAAAGGTTTAATAATAATCACAGAAAAAGGCTCTTTACTTTAGGAGCAGTGAGATTATTATTTATTGTAAGAGCAGTGAGATTATGGATTCTTTATTGAAAGAGCAGTGATATTATGGATAATTTATTGTAAGAGCAGTGAGATTATGGATTCTTTACTGTAAGAGCAGTGATATTATGGATTCTTTATTGTAAGAGCAGTGATATTATGGATAATTTATTGTAAGAGCAGTGAGATTATGGATTCTTTATTGTAAGAGCAGTGAGATAATGGATTATTTATTGTAAGAGCAGTGAGATAATGAATTATTTACACTATGTTCCAAATTATTATGCAAATTACATTTTTCTCGGATTTTCCTAAAAGGTCGGGGCAAATGACAGTCAGTCTAATAAAAGTCATCACCTGTTAGAATATACTTCGAATTTTATTGGTGAAACCTCCCAATGATAACAGTATAATCTCCAAAATGAATAAAAACTCACAATGCACTGTTCCAAATTATTACGCACAGTAGAATTTCTAAACATTTGATATGTTTTAAAGAACTGAAAATGCTCATTTGTGGAATTTGCAGCATTAGGTCACATTCACTGAACAATAAAGCTATTTAACTCCAAAACATCCTAACAGGCCAAGTTACATGTTAACATAGGACACTTCTTTGATATCACCTTCACAGTTCTTGCATCCATTGAACTTGTGAGTTTATGGAGAGTTTCTGCTTGTATTTCTTTGCATGAATTCAGAATCGCCTCCCAGAGCTGCTGTTTGGATGTGAACGGCCTCCCACCCTCATAGATCTTTTGCTTGATGATACTCCAAAGGTTCTCTATAGGGTTGAGGTCAGGGGAAGATGGTGGCCACACCGTGAGTTTATCTCCTTTTATGCCCATAGCAGCCAATGACTCAGAGGTATTCTTTGCTGCATGACATGGGGCATTGTCATGCATGAAGATGATTCTGCTCCTGAAGGCACGTTTCTGCTTTTTATACCATGGAAGAAAGTTGTCAGTCAGAAACTTTATATACTTTGCAGAGATCATTTTCACACCTTCAGGAACCTTAAAGGGCCTTACCAGCTGTTTCCCCATGATTCCAGCCCAAAACATGACTCCTCCACTCCTTGCTGATGTCGCAGCCTTGTTGGGACATGGTGGCCATCCACCAACCATCCACTACTCCATCCATCTGGACCATCCACAGTTGCTCGACATCAGTAAACAAGACTGTTTGAAAATTAGTCTTCATGTATGTCTGGGCCCACTGCAACTGTTTCTGCTTGTGAACACTGTTTAGGGGTGGCCGAATAGTAGGTTTATGCACCACAGCAAGCCTTTGAAGGATCCTACACCATGAAGTTCGAGGGACTCCAGAGGCACCAGCAACTTCAAATATCTGTTTGCTGGTTTGTAATGGCTTTTTAACAGCTGCTCTCTTAATACGATGAACTTGCCTGGCAGAAACCTTCCTCATCCTGCCTTTATCAGCACGAACAAGTCTGTGCTCAGATTCAGCCACAAATCTCTTCACAGTATGATGATCATGCTTAAGTTTTCGGGAAATATCTATTATTTTCATCCCTTGACCAAGGCATTCCACTATTTAACGCTTTTCAGCAGCAGAGAGATCCTTTTTATTTCCAATATTGTTTGAAACCTGTGGCCTGCTTAATAATGTGGAACATCATTTTTAAGTAGTTTTCCTTTAATTAGAATCACCTGTAAAACTAATTATCACATGGGTTTCAGATTGATTTCAGTGATCCATTGAGCCCTGAGACACAATACCATCCACGAGTTTATTTGAAAAACAAAACAATTAAATCTGTATGACACTTAAAGCCAATTTGCATAATAATTTGGAACACAGTGTAATGTAAGAGCAGTGAGATTATGGATTATTTACTGTAAGCGCAATGAGATTATGGATTCTTTATTGTAAGAGCAGTGAGATTATGGATTATTTACTGTAAGTGCAATGAGACTATGGATTCTTTATTGTAAGAGCAGTGAGACTATGGATTCTTTATTGTAAGAGCAGTGAGACTATGGATTCTTTATTGTAAGAGCAGTGAGACTATGGATTCTTTACTGTAAGAGCAGTTAGATTATGGATTCTTTATTGTAAGAGCAGTGAGATTATGGATTATTTACTGTAAGCAATGAAATTATGGATTTTTTTATTGTAAGAGCAGTGAAATTATGGATTCTTTATTGTAAGAGCAGTGAGATAATGGAACTTTCTGCCATATGATGTAATGGATGATTCACTGCTAAAATTCAAGTAGGGGCTTGGATGCCTATCTTGAACAATATAACATTACAGGTTATGCACACTAAATTCTGTGATGGGACCTTGATCCAAGAAATTAGTCCGATTGCCGTATGTGAAGCCAGGAATTAATTTTTCCCTTAATATGGCGCTATTAGTATCTGCCCCATGGGGTTTTTGCCTTCTGGATAAACTGTCACCGTCCTTTATGAAGTCCTTCTACAGCCTCCATCAATTTTCACAGATTGAACTCGTACCCATCACAGTGTACATGGCTGGTCACATTTCAGAAGTTTTCTTGGCGACTGTGTGCATCCCTCCAAAAAAGCAAATGCTTGTCCATTTTTGATACAAGTCATGGATCAAACACTCCAATGTAAGTCCGTGAAAAAAAAACAACAAACAAACAGCATTAGGCTGCCATGATAGGTGTGTGCTAGTGGTCAGATTGTCTTCCTTGGTTCATAGGAGAAGCTTGAGAAAACCTTGTCAAAACAAAATGATGATGATGAATCTCTGCTGGACTCGCAGACCTGACGCTGATGAAAATCTGATCCTGCACATTGATGAAAATGAGTCCGTTATTTGTGGACTGTATCAGCGAGTGTAAGCCGACGCCTTATTGGCAGGAAAGCATCAGATAGCGCTCGGCCATGTGAGCGAGCCCTTAAGAAAAGATACTCCGGTTCTGTTGCTTCCTGATGAATGTAAAAAGTGCCCATCTATCTGCCAGGAAAAAATGTACTATATTTTATGGTAACTGGCATCTGATTTTCTCTCCTTTAATTGTTAACACTGTATATTGTAATGAACAAAAGGAGTTTGATGGATATTTTTTGCATGATTTAATGTAATAGCAGAGGGGGTCACTTTTTTTTTAACTTAAAAGCATGTACTGTATTTGGGACTAAAAATGATTTTTCTTTTGCCGTTGGGTTTCACTGAAAATGTTGCACCGTTTGGCTTTTACAGACTGATTCCCTGCACATTCTACTGTGATGTGGTCTGTGGTTATATTTCAGCTTAGAGGAGCTCAACCAAAGAGTTACACACTCCCCGTCAGAGAATTATCGTGAGCTCACTGGTGGATTCTCAGTTAGCTCCTTCTGCAGCCAGCAATAGACAGTGCAACAGAAAAAACTAATTGCAAAAATAAAATAATTTTTAGCCCCCTTAAGAAAAAAAAGATAAATTGTCCTCAAAGGTGGACAACCTCGGATATCTGCTGACAAACTGTGCAACATGGGCTGTTGGGTTGTCGGAGTTAGGTGAGGATCTAAACTTGTCTCTCAAGCCCTGTTCATATGATATTAATCATCTCTATCTATATATATATATAAGAGGCATCGTGATTACTCGCTAATCCCGCCCCCTGCACAGTAACTCCACCTCCCACATCACCACACATAATCCCGCCCCCAACACATCACCACACATAATCCTGCCCCCCACCTCATTACCACACATAATCCCACCCCCCCACCACATCACCACACATAATCCCGCCCCCCCACCACATCACCACACATAATCCCGCCCCCCACCACATCACCACACATAATCCCACCCCCCCACCTCATCACCACACATAATCCTGCCCCCCCACCACATCACCACACATAATCCTGCCCCCCCACCACATCACCACACATAATCCCGCCCCCCCACCACATCACCACACATAATCCCGCCCCCCCACCACATCACCACACATAATCCCGCCCCCCACCACATCACCACACATAATCCCACCCCCCCACCTCATCACCACACATAATCCTGCCCCCCCACCACATCACCACACATAATCCTGCCCCCCCACCACATCACCACACATAATCCCGCCCCCCCACCACATCACCACACATAATCCCGCCCCCACCACATCACCACACATAATTCCGCCCCCCCACCTCATCACCACACATAATCCTGCCCCCCCACCACATCACCACACATAATCCCGCCCCCCCACCACATCACCACACATAATCCCGCCCCCCACCACATCACCACACATAATCCCGCCCCCCCACCTCATCACCACACATAATCCTGCCCCCCCACCACATCACCACACATAATCCTGCCCCCCCACCACATCACCACACATAATCCTGCCCCCCCACCACATCACCACACATAATCCTGCCCCCCCACCACATCACCACACATAATCCTGCCCCCCCACCACATCACCACACATAATCCCGCCCCCACCCCATTACCACACTATTGTTATTAACTTCATTTTAAGTTAATTTACCACCTGCGTTAGCGCTATTGAATGTTGTCATTATTTACTTTAGTTTAATCACCAGCAGCGTTAATTAGATAGCAATGAGCGTGCCGAGCGTTAGCTGGCTGGAAACAGCTAGTTTGACATAATTGCAAGAAAAAGCTTGCTCTGATGGATGCCTTACAGTGGCATTCCTCATATATACAGTAGGTTCCCATAGACTTTTTTTTAATTATTTTGCACAATATGTTTTGTAATGCATACTATTGTATGGAATAACATCACCTGATATACCATTTCTTATCTTTTTTTGCATTATAACTTATACCAACCTAAAGGAGGGCAAAAAACCCACTCTTTTGCCCTCTGTCTGGTTAACAGACCACTATGGTGTACACACATCGCTTTCATGATACTAAGTAGAAAATGTTGTAACTCCTTAATATATTTCAGTGACCACCATTTTTCTATATGGACCACATCATGACCATGGTTCAACAGTAAAATGTACAAAGGAGCATATACAGAAACAGGAGAATATATGATAAAGTGTTTGAATAACCAATAAGCTTATGGTGTAAAGAGAAAGAAGGAATTAAAAAAAAAATTATAGGGGGGTTACTGTTTCTAGTCCCCTTACTGTTTATTAGTTTAACAGTGGCTTTCAGTCTGGGCATCCATACAAAACACTGGCAATGCATTAAATGGTGCTTGCACTTTCCAGACAACTTGATCTAATTTGATAAATAATGTGATAAATATTCAATCCGCAAATCACTTTATTTATAAATTGTCTTATTTCTGGAAAATCCATCCAAAATGGAGGCCACTAGGTGTCTCCCTTCTGTGCAACTTGATGTTAACTACTGGTTGTCAAATGTAATTCGTCTCTAGAAGAAGAGACACAGAGGGATTACAGGGACTGGTGGCGGGTCTTTGTCTCTCTACAGGAAGTGGGGGCGGGTCTATTTCTCTACAGGAAGTGGGGGTGGGTCTATGTCTCTACAGGAAGTGGGGGTGGGTCTGTGTCTCTACAGGAAGTGGGGACGGGTCTATGTCTTTTTACAGGAAGTGGGGATGGGTTTATTTCTCTCTGCAGATAGTGGGGGCAGATATATGTCTCTCTACAGGAAGTGGGAGTGGGTCTATATCTCTACAGGAAGTGGGCGTGGGTATATGTCTCTCTACAGGAAGTAGGGATGGGTCTATGTCTCTACAGGAAGTGGGGATGGGTTTATTTCTCTCTGCAGGTAGTGGATGCAGGTCTATGTCTCTCTACAGAAAGTGGGGGTGGGTCAATGTCTCTAGAGGAAGTGGGGATGGGTTTATTTCTCTCTGCAGATAGTGGGGGCAGATATATGTCTCTCTACAGGAAGTGGGAGTGGGTCTCTATCTCTACAGGAAGTGGGGGCGGGTATATGTCTCTCTACAGGAAGTAAGGATGGGTCTATGTCTCTACAGGAAGTGGGGATGGGTTTATTTCTCTCTGCAGGTAGTGGGGGCAGGTCTATGTCTCTCTACAGAAAGTGGGGGTGGGTCAATGTCTCTAGAGGAAGTGGGGATGGGTCTCTTTCTCTACAGCAAGAAAGGGCCAGTCTATGTCTCTCTATAGGAAGCGGGGGTGGGTCTATGTCTGTCTGCAGGAAGTGAGGGCAGGTCTGTTTCTCTACAGGAAGTGGGGGCAGGTGTTGTGAATTTGGATTCTGGGCTCCCCCGGTGGCTACTGGTGGAATTGAACTGGTGTCTTCATCTTCTCTGTTCACCTGTTCCCATCAAGATGTGGGAGTCGCTATATAACCTTGCTGCTCTGTTAGTTGCTTGCCGGTCAACAATGTTATCAGAAGCCTCTCTGTGCTTGTTCCTGCTCCTAGACAACTACTAGATAAGTTGGACTCTTGTCCATGTTTGTTTTTGCATTTTTGTTCCAGTTCACAGCTGTAGTTTCGTTACTGTGTCTGGAAAGCTCTTGTGAACAGGAATTGCCACTCTGGTGTTATGAGTTAATGCCAGAGTTTTAAAGTAATTTCTGGATGGTGTTTTGATAGGGTTTTCAGCTGACCATGAAAGTGTCCTTTCTGTCTTCTGCTATGTAGTAAGTGGACCTCAAATTTGCTAAACCTATTTTCATACTACGTTTGTTATTTCATCTTAATTCACCGCCAATACATGTGGGGGGCCTCTGTCTCCTTTCGGGGTATTTCTCTAGAGGTGAGCTAGGACTAATATTTTCCTCTGCTAGCATTATTTAGTCCTCCGGCTGGTGCTGGGCATCTAGAATCAACGTAGGCATGCTACCCGGCCACTGCTAGTTGTGCGTTAGGTTTAGTTCATGGTCAGCTCAGTTCCCATCTTCCAAGAGCTAGTTCCTATATATGCTGATGCTATGTTCTCTTGCCATTGAGAACATGACAGGCAGGTCTATGTCTCTACAGAAAGTTGTGGCGGGTGTGTGTCTCTACAGGAATTGATGGCCCCAAGACTACATAAGGGCCCTGCTGAAGGAACTTCAAGCATCCAGATTCCGGCGTAAGGACTACTGCCTCTTTCGGCTGTTGAGGGTACGGCGAATCTAGGCAGAGAACAGGAAGCCAATGTTTGTACTTTATTCATTTCCTTTCATTAAATCATTACCTTGTTGGACTGCAGCTGTGTCTGGAATGCATTTGTCCTGCCTACTTCTGTACAAGGGTCTATACTGACTGTGGCTTAGTTGACTCGGCTGGGACTACCACCCCGAACCACCTTGTTACAGAGGGTCTATGCCTCTCTACAAGAAGTGGGGGTGGGTCTATGTTTCTACAAGAAGTGGGGGGAGCGTCTTTGTCTCTCTACAGGAAGTGGGGTGGGTCTTTGTCTGTACAGGAAGTGGGGGCAAGTCTTTGTCTCTACAGGAAGTGAAGTGGCAGATGGCCTTTGTCTCTCCACAGGAAATGTGGGTGGATCTTTATCTCTGTGCAGGTCTTTGTCTCTCTATGGGAAGTGGAGGCGGGTCTATGTCTCTCTATAGGAAGTGGGGGCTATTGTATGTCTTTCTACAGGAATTGGTGGCAGGTCTATGCCTCTCTACAGGAAGTGGCGGTGGGTCTATGTGTCGCTACAGGAAGTGGTAACTGATCTTTGTCTACAGGAAGTGGAGGCGGGTCTTTGTCTCTGCAGGAAGTGGCAGCTGGCCTTTGTCTCTCTACAGGAATTGAGGGTGGATATTTATCTCTGCAGGAACTGGGTGAGGATCTTTATCTGTTCAGAAAGTGGGGGTGTGATTTTGTCTTTCTACAGGAAGCGGGTGCAGACCTTTGTCTCCATGGGAAGTGGGGGTGTTTTTTTTGTCTCTCTACGGGAAGTGGGGGCAGAGCTTTATCTCTCGGTCCACCCTGCTCTCCATTCTGTTAATCTGCATTCAAGAATGACAGAGAGGTAGACTTTCTGTTCTGGGCAGGTAAGCTATTGGACAATGGAAGGAGAATGCTTGCTAGGAAATAAGGGAAAGAATGTTCCAATACTTATAGTACTGGCTGAAAACTGATGAAGAGGAACTGCCTACTGAAAAAAGTGGGTGGCTGAAAAATTAGGGCAGCTTCTGGACATATTAGACTGATATTTGTGCCAAAATCTGTTTTACCTTGATTTTCTATGAGTTTTGTTGAAAAAGTGCATAAATCCACTTGAAAAACATTTAATATGGGAAGTAGTGCAGAGCAATTAAACACTTACTGGTTTCCATTGCGGACTGATTTTTATGGCTCCTTCCACCACCTAAAATCTATCTTTGACATCTGAGATGCAAGTGATGATACCTTGGGTCCTCCTCTTTTAATAGATAAATCTATGCACTTCATGTCTGGTCAGAAAACAGTAACGAGTCTGTATATACACAGGGCAGAAAGCATTCCCCAAAAATCAATATTTCACAGGAGGAAAATAAAGTCTTCCCAGACTGAAAGTGTAAAATAAGAAGTCATTCATCCCAGAGGACTTGGTAATTAATGCATTAATCAAGTTCAGAAGTTCTGGTCTCATTAAGAGAATCTCTCCGTTATCTCTTTGATACAAGTGCCAGAAAAAAATGGTTCAGCGGCATTTATCAATCAGATCTCCCTAGAGATCAATCAGTAGGACAACAAGTGTGCAGTATGAATTCATACGATGATCAACAAGACTGAGCGTGGACTAAGCTTCAATACTGTGGGCTGATTATCGCTGACCGGACGCCGTTACATCTCAAGATTCTGGTCAGTGTTTTGTATCAGTATTTGTAAGCTAAAGTATAAAAGAGTGCAAACCTTGATGGATAGCTCCCCTGACTAGTAATGATTGACCAAATCAGATTCAAAAGAAAGTATGCCAATTGCCGTGTAAAGACGTTTATTGCACTCTGAGGTCTCTCCAGACCCCAAAGGAAGAACATCAAAGTTGAGGTAACGGGTTAAAAAATGATAAAATGTATTATTCTTACTGGACCTAAACCTTTACTCCACCGCTGCAGATCCCCAGTCTTCGACCACAGTCTTTTGCTAATGCTGAAGCGAGAAATTGCCTGTGGGGACAAGGGGGGTCGGCAGGCACCCAATTCCACTAGCCGGAACCGCATGGACCAGGGATCGTCCCGCCTAACGTCCAATCTCCAGTTAACGTGGACATAACGCTACTCAGACAACACAGGGTGAGGAAAAACCAGTGTGGCAATGCTTTACTGATCCACAAAATAACAGATAACACACAGAACAGTCCCAACAAAATTCCCCAAGATGGTGCACATTACAGAGTCTCATCCTTCCACTGACCCGTCGGGATAGTGGCAGATGTTACATCAGGGTCGGCTACCCAACCTGTGGTACACACACAGAGAGGAGGTAACAACAAACATAGGAAGATGACAGTCCATTGAGTCCATATGAGGTACAAGGCCAGTTGACACGAGAGTCACAACCTGGCTTATCCGAACATCTCCATGGAGTCACGCGACCAGTGGGTTCCAATCCTGGCTTTATCCAAATGTATCCATGGTCCAGCGATGGTCAATGGAGCAGACCTGTTTTCTTCCAACCGGAGCCAAAAACCCCTAGGTTGTTTCCTGTAGAATGATAGATCCGTGTCCCTTGTGATGGAGCCATGATATTGGCTGCTGTCCTGTCTCTGGTCCTTTGGGTGTATACATCTTGGCAGAATCTCTGGCTGTCTCTCTACCCCCAGTCTCTCTGTCTCTGAGTCTCTTTATACAAAGGCATGTAACCGATTTTTAGATTTTTCCAAAAATATTTAGAATTGAGAGTCCTCAGTGGTTGATACCTTTTAATGGCTAACTGAAAAGATGGTAACAAATTGCAAGCTTTCAAGACTAGATTTTTCCAGTGTCCTTCAGTCCAGCATCAAAATAAAGGGAACAATGGTGATGAGATCAAGTAGCATTGCTTGATTATTTAATCTATTTGCATAGTTTTTCCCTCTCTGCTTTCGAAGTCACAAACTGGCTGCATAATACAATGCATAATTAGCATATCAACAAACATACCTATTCATCAAAGATAAGTGCACACTGTGTTATATGAAATATCAGCTTACAAGTCACTATTACAGGCTTACACAAGCAAAAGTATAGATAACAGCATATTTTACCTAGTTTGCTAAAAATAGTCGTCTGGGTAATTAAGATATAATTCAGTTTCTTCACATTGTCCTTATGTGGTTGTGTAGGGTTTGATGCACCCCATTGACGTGGGTTCTTCAAGTGCTGAGGCCAGTGATTGGCCTCATGCAGTATCGTAAAGGGGTGATTCATCGCATTGACGTGGTACCATGGCCAGTGATTGACCACACATGGTCGCAACTCATTGGTTTGGGTTCTGCCAGTGCTGAGGCTACTAAATGTTCATACTGTACCAAGTGAAGCCAATCCCTAATCTCAGGACCAGATAAACCAATGAACAGCACATGGGACCAAGGAGCTTTGGCGGATGGTGGCATACATACATACATACAGGTGAGGGCCTAGGACAAGTGAATATAATGTATTTCATTAATTTAATTCCATCTCATCAGGTTGGTTGTCATCAATTTGCTGAATTTGTGCAAATTAAATCCCCAAAATTTAGGGAAATTCTAACAAATTTCAATAAGTGCTGATTAAATCGCCCATCTCGTTTCATAACCTTTCATGTACATGGACGCTTATTTCGCTGCACTGCAATGCACTGCCGCCTCCAACTTATATATTTCCAGAGTCCATCCTTTCCTCAACCCTGAATCTACTAAAATGTTAGTGTGTGTGCAGCACCCCAGAGTCCTGGTTGTTGCAGTACTGTGGCTCCGCCACTATGGGGAGCTATGGTACGTCTGATTGCACTAAAGGAGTTTCTCTGACCAGGTAACACCTCACTACACTTCACACTCCGGCCACCAGGGGGGGTGGTCCTATCTAGTAGGCCACTCCTCACACTCTGGTAAAACTGGGGGTTGGACAGGAAGACAGAGAGAAGTAGCTGGGAAGAGCTAGTGAGAGGACCTGTCAGGGATGGGATCCTGGCAGACTCCTCAGAGCAGAACTAACCAGTGCACAAAGGGAATACAGTAAAGAGGAATTGGGACCAGAAGGAGGTCGTGCTGTTAGACCGACAACATCCTTCTGAGGCGCAAACAGTCGGTGGCCGGAACGCCGAGCAAGTAAGAGACTTTAAGTACACTGCAAACCACGGCCGGACAGCTAATTACAGGTTGGCTGTCTCACTTAACACCTAAGCAGACAACGGAGGCAGCTGTGGGAGAGGGGCGAATCTAGGGTCCCGGAAGAACTCCAGGCCTACCCCGTCATACGGGTGCGTCCTACCATATCATCAGGGGGACGGAGAGAACGAACATCAGAGACAGACAGAAACAGTTGTGAGGACTATCCCGGGAGCTCAGCAGGGAAGAACTACAACACCCAGCGCTAGAAGGTAGACACTGATTCCCACCTGTGAAGAGAACTCCTGATGTGCCTTTGGACCGGCCGGTCTCTGACAACCCTGTTGACAGCGCTCTGGACTGAGGACTCTGAAACCTTCAGTAAAGAGGTAAAGAGACTGCAACCTGGTGTCCTCGTTATTTACCGCGACCTGCACCCCACAACTGCACCGCTACACCACCACTACTTATTGCACTGGACGTCCCCCACTGACGGACAGGGCCACGGACCGGGTCTAGCCACCGTGACAACCCCAGGACTGAGACCTAGTAGCCCGGCTCCGGGTACCCCTAGGCCCTGCGGCGGTGTGGGGGCGCTCCATGTGCCCTCAACATCTCCCGCCTCGACTACTGCAATATCCTCCACTGTGACCTTCCTGCTAACACTCTCGCACTTCTCCAGTCCATCCTTATCTCTGTGCCCTAATAATTCACCTCTCCCCTCGCTACTCATCTGCTTCCCCGTTTTGAAAATTCCTTCATTGGCTCCCAATACCCCTACATATCCTTTCGCTGACCTACCTAATCTGACTCCTTTGTATAAGCATCCAAACTAATCTCCCGATATCTTCCAACACGCAACCTCCGCTCCTCCCAAGACCTTCTCGTCGCCTCCACACCCATACGTTCTTCACCCAGTCTCCTCCAACACTTCCCTCGAGTATCGCCCTTTCTCTGGAATTCTGTTCCCCAACACATCCGACTATCTGACATACTCGGAACCTTCATAAGGAACTTGAAAACCCATCTCTTCAAGAAAACTCCAGCCTCCAATGAACCCGCTACTTCCTCACCAACAACGGAGGTGCCGCAACCCTCCACCTTACTGTCTCCTTCCCCATTATCCCACAAGGCCAGGGTCTTCTCCTTTCTCTACCCTTCTGTCACTGTTAATTTGTACACCGTATTTTATTTTTGTATCTTCTCACGTACAGCACCATGGAATCAATGGTTCTCTAAAAATGAATAATTCCAGTTGAGCGTGCAAGGGTTTTCTAACTGGAGAAAGTGGAGCTAACCGTTACCAGACAGCAGCGGAGACACCTTATTTCCCAAGATCACAAAATTCTCGGACCTTAGAAATCCCCTGATATCATCACTTAGGGGATAGATGAGACGCCCCACACTGCAATGTATATGACCATCTTAAGACCCTGCGTCGCGTTGGCCATGCTCGTAAGAGAATGTAGATGTTCTGAGCCGTCGTGTATCTTCAGTTTCCAGCCTGCTCTTGGGTAATAACAACATGCATTTCTATTTGAAAGATATTTTTTAGATGAAATTTCAAAAGAACAGATTAAATCAATTTTTCTGATTGATGACATTACCTTGGGAACACTTGGTAAAGTCACCTGGTGCCTTCATGTGATCACAACTGGCCAGTCCAAAAGTAGAGGGAGTGTCTGAGACTACCTAAGCGCAGTGTGTTAAAGGGGTTGTCTACTACTCAGACAACATCTTCTCAATCGATATGTTTCCCCTATATAAAAGAATAAGGGTATGTGCACACATTAAGTATTTGCAGCAGAAATTTCTGCACCTTTTCTGCATCCCTTGGCTGCTGTGTAAAATATGTCCATTTTACCGCGGTTTTGTTGGGTTTTTGCATGTTTTTTGGTTGCGGATTTTTCCCCACTCATGGGTATAGTTGAAATGTGCAGAAAAATTCTCACCTCCTCATTCTCACCTCCTGAGTGTGATTTGATTTTCTTGGAGATGGAGAAAAAAGAGTTTCTCCACCTTCTCTATATTGTCAGTGCGTGAAAATCGGACCGCACTCTGAAGATTTTTTCCTCTAACCGATAGAGTTAAATGAGCAAACCCATCTTGGTCCGAGTAAAAAATCGGACATGTGCGCGGCCCCATAGAATAGCATTGATATGAGTGCTATCCATCAAATCCACGGATACAACTCGTCTGATTTTTGGGGTCGTGTGCACGAGCCCAGCTGGAAAGTCTAGCTCCAAGATCACTTCCAGCGAGACCAGAGATGGCTGATTTTGCACGGTTTGTTCAGCTATGAACCAGTTCACACAACTAATAATGACACATTACTATGAAAGTGCAATTCCGGGGTCTAATTACATCTAAATGATAGATGGCCTCCTCTGTTCCACATATTACATTCCATAACTGCACAAACACATCTTCCTCCTCTGATATTACAAGACACAGGCACAACCAGCCTCAGCGTCTTCCTTTCTTGTGCTAATTAAATGGTAACACTGGAAAATGTTCTCACTGCTGTTCTGTATTATCCATAAGCATAAAAAAAGATGTAAAGCAAAGTTTACACTTATTAATCAGGTGCATTTAGAGGTAAAGAATGGATTTCTATGGGTTTCCAACTAGTTCTCAAAAAAAAAATGGGTAAAAAATTAGATCATCTTCCATCTGTTGGTCCTGTATAAAGAATACATTTTTTTCCCCCGGAAACAGCGCCACCCTGCTTTTAGGCTGTGTCTGGTATTGCAGCTCAATTGCATTCATTTGAGTATTGCAATGCCACTTTCTGTATGAACACAAATCAGGTTTTTTTTTTTTTCTAATTGCATAAAATCCGTTTGACGACTGATGCAAAAATTGAAATTAGTTTGAATCGGTTTTGATTTTTTTTTTTTCAGTCTCATCAACAGAATCTAGAACTAATTTTTCCTCTCTTGATATTAGTGAAAGTGCACAATAATAGAAATACAATGAGAACAATTTATTTTGTACACCATTGTTTTTATGACTGCATGGATTAAAAAAAAAAAAGCGTCTACTTAAAGGAATTAAAGCAGATATATCGCTAGATTTCAAGATTTCATCATACAATATTTTATTAAATATATATTTTATAATATTTTATATTGAATATATGTATATATATATATATATACTGTATTATTATTTATTTATATAGCAGCACCATTAATTCCACGGTGCTGTACATGATAAATATTTATTTATATATTTAATTTATATATATTTTCAAAGGGAACCTATCACCAACAAAAATGCAGGGACCATGTTTTGCAAGAAAAAACATACCTTTCAAAAATATTAATTTTATATTCTCACTATATATATATATATATATATATATATATTTATGTATATATAGTATCATATACATTTAGTATCCTATGAAATCTTGAAGTCTAGCAATAATATGCTTTAATTCCTTTAATCTAATAATTAAATAAATGTATAAGACCTGTTGCTACTGGTGTACTTACTTTGAAAAACCATGTCAGAATCATTGCATACGTTATCTGGGGTTGTCCAGGCTTGGGATGACAGTCTGCAGTCACTCCACCTGCCTGCAGACTTCTGACTCCTCATAGTTCCATAGTTTGCAGTGCGCACGCTGTCAGGGTTCTCCATTCTCCAGTATTTGCATGCTTGTGGTCACGTGCTCATCTATTTGAAATGTGAGCAAATACTTACATACTTGCGGTCAATTGACTGTCCTCGCTCTCTGGCAAGATTGGAAAACCCAAGCCTGTACAACCCTTTTAATATTCCGTATGCTCACTTTAATATCAGGCAGGAGATTTTTTTTTTTTTAAATACAGACATTCTGAATTTATCTAAGTTAGTACACCAGCCCTATCAGGTCAACAAGATCTATTTAATAGTATATTGACTTTATATTGTGAAATGTGATCAAGTCTACACTGTAGCTATGTCCTCAATGGAATTTAGAAGAGTACCGAGCCCCAAAAGAAGGGGGGGGGGGGGGTCCTGCATATTGTCTCAGAGGAGAGTAACATCCTGATTATATTTTCACCCCCATCCACTTCCAATTTAAAGCCATGCTGCCCAGGACTGAGCATAATAAACGACAATCAACCAAACTGTAGGAGCAGGAAAAGAAAGTTCAATCCTGGGCATAAGTCCAGTGCCGATCCTAGCTCTCCCCCGGCATCAGTATCCCTATCCCCGCCATGTTCTTCATATAAGGCAAAAAGCCTTATATTATATAGTGAATAAATGTAATAATAAAAAAAAATCATCAGGAACCATTCTTCTACCTCTCTTTTAGGTACAATTTCCATTCTATGATAAAGCTAATAAGTCACTGGCATCTTGATCTTATATATAAAAGATTCTCTAAAATATCTCAGTTTGAAAAAAAAAACTTAAAAAAAAAAATCCATAAAAAGCCAAAATAAAGAATTGACAAAAATGTAAAATAAAAATAATTGCTTTAAGAGTGAACTATTTTCTTTTCCTAAATCCTAATATGTAATGAGTACGAGGAGCCTCTTACGTGGACGGGGTTGGGTTGTGGATGATGATTATTATGTACGGAGATGTGGATGATTGATACATTTGTCGTAATGAATGAGCAGCTACTTACTTTGGGCGATGTATCCGTGTCTGACGCCGGCTGCTGACAGAATCCTCTATCCAGCTGCTCTCAGAATGAAATGCATTTACTACATGATGCGGAGAGAGGGCAGATGTGGGAGGCAGCGATATTCTCCTATGTGCCATGGATGGCAAAGCCTCCGCATCACCACGCACTTATAGTCACCTTATCTTTTACCTGTACTGCCCATTGGCTGCCGGAAGGTGAATGATTCTGGAGAAAATTGTCAGAAGCGCATGAAAGAAGCTCGTGAGTGATCAGATCTGGAGATTGTGGCAGCGGTGATGTATCTCTGACAGTCAATTCATTTCAAGGCTATTACCTTTACACGTACTCATAGTAGCATAAAATAATGAAAAAAAAACAGGTTAGGGAATATTAAGACATTTTTCATATGTTGCTTCAACGCTATCTCCTATTATTAGATTTGCTGCAGATAACAGCTGCTGCGGAAGCTCCGATTCCCTGTGGATTTCCCATTCATAATTGTTCGGGTATAAACAGGCTTAAAATTGCAGATTTGTAACATTTCCAACACACTATTACTTGTTTCAGAGTAAGCATAACAGTCACTTCAGGTCGCTTTTTAGTATAAGCTGTCCTGTGTGTCCACATGAGCAATAACACTATTTCTGACCGTTATATAACGTGTATCCTGCATTTTTCACCAGTTCTCCCACTCTGCAGGTTCAATCTGTAATTTTCATCTGTCTCTGAATTAATGGATAGAGGTTAGCACACAGATATGAGGGATTCCTGCTCACCTGTCTATATGTAGGACATTTTCAGCATGGGGTATATTATACTGCAGTACTGAGCAGTACAACTGTGAATCCAGCTCTAGGGTGAGAAAATGAAACACTAGAAAGCAGCAACAGCAGCGGTGTGCCTGGGTTTCTCTCTTTCACTCTTCATCAGGGGAACAACCACAACTAGGCTAGTGCTGGGGGGGGGACCTGCCTATACCAGGAAGGGGACATATAAACCAGGAAAGGGCCCGGGAAGGGGGACACATATACCAGAAAGGGGGGCATGTATGTAATGCTCCAAACTTGTAGTGTATATGCCTTTAAGATGTAGCAGAGCTCACAGCTACCTCATTACCAGGGCCTGGGCTTGGTAGAGGAGGAGACATTTTGTGCCCAAGTGTAGTCACCTAAGAAAGCTTAAAGGGATTGTCCAATACATTGGATAATGCCATCACCGATTTAAACCTCGTAGACAAATATTTTTGTAAATACCTCTTGTTATCATCTGTGCCTGTGAGCGGCGCTGTCACTGACCGGTCACTCGGCATCACATGAGCCCGGCTGCAGCCACCATAGATGTCATGCGCTACTCTCCTGATTGGCTGGGCTGTGGGCGGAGCTTCGCCGCACGTCACAGCCCAGTATTCAGCGAGCGTTTGTGAAAGCAGAAGAGAGAGTTTGTCTTTTTCTAATCTCCCCTTATCTGATTTATAACCACAGACCACATCAAAGTTCAGCTAAAGTTTGACGTGGTCATAACTCGAAAAAAAAAAAAAAACATTTACAAATTCTCCAGAATTTACTGATGGATTCCCATTTAAAGCAATGTGCAGTGAATGAAAAAAGCTGGTGAAAGCCACATGGTGCAAACTTAGTAATGAAAACCAATTGTAAAAATAATTTTTAGCACAAAATACATGCATTTAAATAAAAAAAAGAAATAGCCCTTTACTTCCCGAGCGTCCATAGATGATAATCGTCAAGGTAGTCTGCTTTATTCTAAAATGTCACTGCACAGTATAGCAGCTACACACGATCAAGCGGCAAGCTGGCTGCCAGACACAGCCGGACTCCCCGTAGAGAAGGCAGAAATGGTTTATTAACCCCTCCGCCTTCCTGATCGCTGTATACACAGCACTAAACAAACGCTATGTATATAGTAATACTTTCAGACCCAGCGGGGATGTTATCTCTTTTTATAGGAAGGGAGGAGGAACTGTCAGTTCGTAGGATGCTTAGTCACCTCTGCTATGTAGTCAGGAGGCTGAATTTCTCCTGTAACTGGGCGTAATGTACCAGCCCCAGTTACAGGGAAAGTTAGGTGGAAAAAATGTATTTAAATGTTGAAATGCCGCCCAAAGGTCTTTTATGACCTTATGGGGAACTCAATATGTGAGATAAATGAAAAATAAATAAATACATAAATAAGTAAAAAGCAGTAAAGAAATAAAAGATGAAAAAAAGACACTGCAAATTCAAATTGCTGTTTCTAGCATCATTAGAAAAAATACTATAGCTCTTTGCACCACAAGTATGGAAGAAAAAAATGTGCCTGGTCAGAAACGAGATTAAGTGGTCAGGTCTTGAACTGATTAAAGGAGTTTTCCCGAATTATTATTTTTTTACTATGGAGTTAAAAATGAACAGACAGGTAGTTACTACCTGGCGCTGACTCACAGCAGCACTGACCACTCCTGCCGGTGATTCAGCTGCTCCATGTTAATAGAGCAGCTCTTCTTCTGCTTTGTTCTATCCACGAGTCGTTGCCGCTGACTTCATGCTGATTGACAGCTGACTCCCTGCAGTTAAGCAGCGGGGAGCCGGCGGTCAATCAGCATGATGTCAGCAGACACTCCCTGTCAACAGAGCAGAGCAGAAGAGAAGAAACCGCTGTGTTGACGCAATGGCAGTAGAAGCTGCTGGATCGCCACTTTATGCCAGCAGAGATCGGTGCTGAGCACAACAGGCAGGTAGGTAACAACTACCTGCCTGTTCTTAGGCCTGTAGTAAAGCAATAATATAGTCCTGGACAACCCCTCGAAGCTTTTTTAAACCCCATTAAACTCTAAGGCACCATTCTGCTGGTGAACATTTATAACTGTAGGCTGTATATTGGCAAGCTTCTATTATGCGGAGTCTGAAGACAATATTGCAGTTTTCCTTTTTTTCTATTATCATAGAAAAGGTCAAAAATAATAATAAATATCCACCGACTGCAACAATAACCTTTGCCATGCAGCAGGGAGACTCATAACTAATACAATACATGTATAGGTGTCCAAGCTATTGTTAATAGTCACACATGTAAAGCCATTATCGCGGCTCGGAAAATACTTTGTACAAGTAGTTAAAAAAAATACAGTCCATACCTCGTGCCTTGTGGAGTGACGTTATTTTGTGACTCGCAGGCTGGTGTTCCACAGCTCATGTCCTTGAACTGAAGAATTAATGAATTACATAACAATTGGTGGACAATTCCCCCATTAGTGATCTGACATTATAGGAAGGCACTCGGCAATAAAGACATCGCTGCACGATGAGGCGTCGCGTGTTTCCTATAGATGAAGCGACGGTCATGAAGATGTGGGCACTGACACAAATCGCATATTGTTCTAGATGAGATTAATCTTTGTTTCTTTTATTTTCAGTTATGTAAATGAGAATAAATATAATAGTGGCAGAAATTCCTTAGTGTGCTGAATGACGTGCCGACTATAACTCACCGACGGTTGTTTCTGGAGATATTAACATTTTCCCAGAGTCCACCGCATAAGAAACCATGGAACTGCGGGGGCTCTGGCCTTTCACAAAATGTTAGCAGAGTCCCCACAGCAGCACCGGACACCTGCAGCAGCACTGGACACCCGCAGCGGCGTGCTGCACGTCTGAACATCCCCTCATTCCAGCCTGCAGTCTGCACTAACGCTCCACTCTTGCCTCCTCCAGCAGCGACCCTTGTAAGCAATAAGATGCATGATTTATAAGAAACACCACCATTTTATTAAAAAAAATTTTTTTCCTATTTTGCTCCTCAAAATTTGGGGTGCGTCTTATAATCTGAAGCCTCTTATAATCCTAAATACGGTACATCAATGCCAAAAAGAAAAAAAATAGATGGTATTGGCATCTTAAAAAATGATAACAACAAGATAATTATAGAAGACAAAGAAAAGGCAGAGATATTAAACAGGCACTTTTCTTCCGTGTTCACCAATGAACTGACTGTTCCAGGGATCATTCAACAAGGCAAAAATCAAAGTTCACCACCTGATATAACTAGTTTAACACTAGGAAAAGTATGCCTGCATATGAGCAAATTAAACGTTGACAAAACCCCTGGGCCCAGATGGCATTCATCCATGGATACTTAGGGAATTGAACTCAGTAATTGACAGACCGTTATATCTCATATTCTTAGACTCTCTTGTAACAGGGGTGGTGCCACCGGATTGGGGGATGGCTGACGTGGTACCGTTATTTAATAAAGGTGAGAAGGTGGAGCTAGGCAACTACTGTCCGGTAAGCCTGACATCAGTAGTGTGCAAAATGCAGAGATACTGTATATTGCAGAGACTAATATAATAAATGTCAACCAGCATTGATTTATGAAGGATAAGTCGTGTCTAACCAACATGTTGGGTTTCAGTTAAGAGGTTAGTGCAAACCTGGATGTTGGTAATGCGGCTGATGTGATTTATCTGGACTGTACAAAGGCGCTAATGCTAAAGAAGCAAGGACTGGGGGAACTATGCAGGTGGGTAAGCAATTGGCTAAATGACAGGAAGCAAAGAGTCGTCATAAATGGTACATTCTCTAAATAGGATATAGTCAGCAGTGGAGACCACAGGGATCTGTACTGGGAGCAGTAAACCACAAGGATCAGTACTGGGAGCAGTGGGGTACCGCAGGGATCTGTACTGGGAGCAGTGGGGACTGCAGAGATCTGTACTGGGAGCTGTGGGGACCGCACGGATCTGTACTGGGAGCAGTGGGGACCGCAGAGATCTGTGCCAGGACCGATTCTTTTTAACCTCTTTATTAATGACCTTGTGGATGGGATTGAGAGTAAAGTGTCAGTCTTTGCTGACGACACCAAACTATGTAGGATACTAAAATCTGACCTTGACATTACAATATTGCATAATTATCAGAATAAAATCACTGAATGGGCAAACACTGGACAAATGAGATTTAATGTAGAGTAATGCACCTAGGAAGGAGTAATCCTATTGCTGTATATACAGTAAATGGGAATATACTCAGGACTACAGAACAGGAGAAGGATGGGGGATTCTCGCTACAAGTAAGCTGAGCAGCAGCACTCAATGTCAGGCAGCAGCTGCTACAGCAAACAAGATTTTAGGATGCATAAAAAGATAAAATCCCGCAATCCCAACATATTATTACCCCTTTATAAATCACTGGTGAGGCCTCATCTAGAATATGGGATCCAGTTTTGGGCTCCATTTAATAAAGGATATTCAGAAGTTACAATCAGTTCAACGACGGGCAACTAGATTATTACAAGGGATGGAGGCCTCTCATATTATGAGAGGTTGGGAAAGTTGTTTAGCTTAGAAAAAAAGACGCCTCAGAGATCTCATTTACATGTATAGATATACTGTATGTGTGGTCAGTAGAAGGGACAGAACAGGACTTATTCCTTCCAATGACTATACTGAGGACCAGGGGGCACTCATTACGGGTGGAAGAAAGACGATTCTGGCAGCTAAATAGGAAAGGGTTCTTTACAGTTACAGCAGTCAGACTGTGCAATGCCCGACCACAAGAGGTAGTAATGGCAGACACTATTGCTGGTTATAGGGTCTTTTTCAACCTATATAACACCCACATTTTTCCCCTAGAAAGTGATAATGCCTCCTTTGTGCCCCTTTGACAGTCACCATACCCTGAGTGCCCCTATAACAATAAGTGCCCACTTAACATTTAACAATGTCCCCCGAGTCCCCCATGTACAGCTCCCCTCTACCGGATATCCCCACAGCTCCCTATACAAAGTATAATGGGCCCACAGCTTCATTATACGCAAAACTGTATGGTGGCCCATTAGTAACCTCCGCATTGTCTGATGGCCCCACTCTGTACCATGGCACCACAGTAGCTACCACATTGTATGTTGGCCCACTTAGTAGCCCCCACTCTATAAGATGTCTCTCTTTGTAATCTCCACACTGTATGATGGCCCCCTTAGTAGCACCCACTCCAATGATGAATGATGGCCCCCCTAGTAGTTCTCACTCTGTATGATGGCCTCCACAGTAGCCCCCACATTTTATGATGGCTCCCATATTGTATGAAGGCCCACTTAGTAGCCCCCATGCTGTATGCAGGCCCCCTTAGTAGTCTCCTCACTGTAGAATAGCCACCTTAGTAGCTCCCACTCTGTATGATGGTCCCCTTAGTAGCCACCACTCGTTATGATGGTCGCCTTAGTAGCCCCCACACTATGTGATCGCCCCTTAGTTGCACCTAATCTGAATAAGGGCTTCATTAGTAGCCCCTACTCTTTACGAGGGTCCCACACACTGTATGATGGGCCTCACGCACTGTGTCGAAATGTGTTCGGTAATTTTCAAGCACCTTCTACTGTTCATGTTGAGGGGAAGAGACTTACTCCTGCACAGGGGTCCACCGGGGACTCACTCGTTCCCCGGTGGGCCAGTCCAAGACTGTATGGAGTACTGGGCCGCATGTGAAGCCACCACTTTAATCTAACAGGGCATTTCAGAACCCCATTCTATGGATCGGTTGGTGTCCAGGAGATCTGGAAGTTATCCTGTGGATATTTGATATTGGGCTCAATTAGTATTACCTGTGAGTTTCAGGATTTCTGTGAATTGTGCACAGGTGAAGCTTTAGAGCCTGAGAAGGGAAGAGACAACCTATGACCGAGAAGAATGTTTCAAAGGGATTTGGGGACTTAAATATTAATATTTGTAGAATAACCCATGCATATTTGACCTGTGAGGTCCAAACACCAGGTACACCCGTACAGAAGGTCATTCAATTATTCAATGGCTCCAACTTCATGGATGTTGTATATGTAAATACCGGCATTCTAATTTCTGCTGGTCACGACATTGCAACATTTTTCAAGACTGTAGTTGGAAAGTGTTAAAAGACACGTAATACATTCATGCATTTTGCATCGTACATCAACCACTGAGTTCAAGTAAAAAATACATCATCTTCAGCATCCAAATAAAGGCGGGCTGTAACCATTATATGCACATTGTTTTGCATGAAAGTGATTGAAATATTGGGAAAAAAAGGAAGAATAGATTTTATTTTGTACTATTATATATATATATATACAGTCATATGAAAAAGTTTGGGCACCCCTATTAATCTTAAGCTTAATGTTTTATAAAAATTGTTTTTTTTGCAACAGCTATTTCAGTGTCATATATCTAATAACTGTTGGACACAGTAATGTTTCTGCCTTGAAATGAGGTTTACTGTACTAACAGAAAATGTGCAATCTGCATTCAAACAACATTTGACAGGTGCATAAGTATGGGCACCCTTATCATTTTCTTGTTTTAAATACTCCTACCTACTTTTTACTGACTTACTAAAGCACTTTTTTTTGGTGTTGTAACCTCATTGAGCTTTGAACTTCATAGCTAGGTGTATGCAATCATGAGAAAAGCTACTTAAAGTGGCGACTTGCAAGTTGTTCTCCTGTTTGAATCTCCTCTGAAGAGTGGCATCATGGGCTCCTCAAAACAACTGTCAAATGATCTGAAAACAAAGATTATTCAACATAGTTGTTCAGGGGAAGGATACAAAAAGCTGTCTCAGAGATTTAACCTGTCAATTTCCACTGTGAGGAACATAGTAAGGAAATGGAAGAACACAGGTACAGTTCTTGTTAAGGTCAGAAGTGGCAGGCCAAGAAAAACATCAGAAAGGCAGAGAAGAAGAATGGTGAGATCAGTCAAGGACAATTCTCAGACCATCTCCAGAGATCTGCAGCATCAACTTCCTGCAGATGGTGTCACTGTGCATCGGTCAACTATACAACGCACTTTGCACAAGGAGAAGCTGTATGGGAGAGTGATGCGAAAGAAGCCGTTTCTGCAAGCAGGCCACAAACAGAGTCGGCTGAGGTATGCAAAAGCACATTTGGAGAAGCCAATTTCTTTTTGGAAGAAGGTCCTGTGGACTGATGAAACCAAGATTGAGTTGTTTGGTAATACAAAAAGGCGTTATGCATGGTGGCAAAAAAACACAGTGCGTTGTATAGTTGACCGATGCACAGTGACACTATCTGCAGCAAGTAGATGCTGCAGCTCTCTGGAGGTGGCCTGAGGATTGTCCTTGACTGATCTCACCATTCTTCTTCTCTGCCTTTCTGATGTTTTTCTTGGCCTGCCACTTCTAGCCTTAACAAGAACTGTACCTGTGTTCTTCCATTTCCTTACTATGTTCCTCACAGTGGAAATTGACAGGTTAAATCTCTGAGACAGCTTTTTGTATCCTTCCCCTGAACAGCTATGTTGAATAATCTTTGTTTTCAGATCATTTGACAGTTGTTTTGAGGAGCCCATGATGCCACTCTTCAGAGGCGATTCAAACAGGAGAACAACTTGCAAGTGGCCACTTTAAGTAGCTTTTCTCATGATTGCATACACCTGGCTATGAAGTTCAAAGCTCAGTGAGGTTACAAAACCAAAAAAAGAGCTTTAGTAAGTCAGTAAAAAGTAGGTAGGAGTATTTAAAACAAGAAAATGATAAGGGTGCCCATACTTATGCACCTGTCAAATTTTGTTTGAATGCAGATTGCACATTTTCTGTTAGTACAATAAACCTCATTTCAAGGCAGAAACATTACTGTTTCCAACAGTTATTAGATATATGAAACTGAAATAGCTGTTGCAAAATAAACCATTTTTATAAAACATTAAGCTTAAGATTAATAGGGGTGCCCAAACTTTTTCATATGACTGTGTATATATATATATATATATATTTTACTATAATCACTGCACTTGAAAATGTCGTTTTTTCCTGGTGACTCATGGCATTCTACTGTAAAGCAGTTGGCGAGTTTACTGAGCGGGAATACAATTGCAAAGTGCTACATTTTCTATACATTCTATCTGTGAGAGAGAGAAAAAAAAAGGACAAAATATATATTATTATACTGCCATAAAGTTCTCGGCTTTGTCAGAGGTGCACTAAGTGTTTGCAGTGATTGAGAATGTGTTCCATAGAACGCACTATGTGGGAAAAGTTAGCGCATGTGGATTGTGCAGCATAGAAGTGTAATGGGCACTTATTCCTGCCCCGTAGGTCATTTTTCACACTTCATCTATAGTCATAATTGTGGCACAGTGTTCCCGGGCAAGCTTGGACTGGGCCACCGGAGAATCCTCTGGTTTACCCACCTACCATGATGGCATGGCAGTGCCATCAAACACCACAATCTCCAACTGAACAATCCATGACCAATCATCCGAACACTCAATATCATAACTTCCCCAAGTGGTGACTGGCGGGTGTCATTCAGGTGTTACCTGCTGCTCCAACTGCTGCTGTTTAACCGCTTAGATGCTCCGACAGAGGCATTTAAGCGGTTTGATACTTTCTGTTGCCCGTACTCCCTTTCCTCGCAACACAATTCTGTTGTTGGGATCACCAAGGCAGGCAGAGGTCTACTGAAATCCTGCTGCCAACATCTTCGTTCACTTATAAAGCCCAACCTGTGAATAGGACCTGCTCTGAGTCTCACAGATCTCACACTCGGAGCCGCGATTTTCATGGACGTATGAATAAATTCACAAAACCAGGTGCTGTCCATGGAATGAAGAATCGGACGGTACGCAGATGTGTGAATGCAGCCTTAATATTTCCTACTTGTTGTGGTTGTTATTACTGTAGGTAACAATGAAATAATGTGTTTATTATTCTGCACTGCTGATACAATGTGGAGCTGGTAGTGTTGGTGGCTGGAGGTGCAGTTGGTTAGTGGAGTGTTATGAGTCAACGAGTGCAGACCTTACACAGTGTCCTTGTGAAATAATAGAGTACAACAGAGGAAAAGATTGCAATTTACTGAAAAACCTACAATAAAATAATACCACGAAATGAAAAGGACTTAGTACAGAACTTTGTATCAAAACATTTAGTGACACGTACACTATTCTAAAGGCCCCGTCTCACATAGCGATTTACCAACGATCACGACCAGCGATACGACCTGGCCGTGATCGTTGGTAAGTCGTTGTGTGGTCGCTGGGGAGCTGTCACACAGACCGCTCTCCAGCGACCAACGATCAGGGGAACGACTTCGGCATCATTGAAACTGTCTTCAAAGATGCCGAAGTCCCCCTGCAGCACCCGGGTAACCAGGGTAAACATCGGGTTACTAAGCGCAGGGCCGCGCTTAGTAACTCGATGTTTACCCTGGTTACCAAAAAAAACAAACAGTACATACTCACCATCTGATGTCCGTCAGGTCCCTTGCCGTCTGCTTCCTGCTCTGACTGAGTGCCGCCGTACAGTGAGAGCAGAGCGCAGCGGTGACGTCACTGCTGTGCTGCGCTCTCACTGTACGGCCGGATCTCAGTCAGAGCAGGAAGCAGACGGCAAGGGACCTGACGGACATCAGATGGTGAGTATGTACTGTTTTTTTTTTTGGTAACCAGGGTAAACATCGGGTTACTAAGCGCGGCCCTGCGCTTAGTAACCCGATGTTTACCCTGGTTACCAGTGAAGACATCGCTGAATCCGTGTCAAACACACCGATTCAGCGATGTCAGCGGGACCTCAACGACCAAAAAAAGGTCCAGGCCATTCCGACACGACCAGCGATCTCGCAGCAGGGGCCTGATCGCTGGTACGTGTCACACATAGCGAGATCGCTACTGAGGTCGCTGTTGCGTCACAAAACTAGTGACTCAGCAGCGATCTCGCTATGTGAGACGGGGCCTTTAGTATCCTAAACGCACCACGCATGTGATCAAGAGATATCAGCTTCTACTCACCTAGAGACAATAAACAAAAAAAGAGAAATGAAGTAAACTGTATATAACAAGTATTTTATTTATTTTAATCGTATTGTACAGTTTAGAGATAATAAACACAGCAATGTCACAGTACAGGGATAATACACACAGTGATGGCACAGTACAGGGATAATACACACAGCGATGTCACAGTACAGGGATAATACACACAGCGATGTCACAGTACAGGGATAATACACACAGCGATGTCACAGTACAGGGATAATACACACAGTGATGTCACAGTACAGGGATAATGCACACAGTGATGGCACAGTACAGGGATAATACACACAGTGATGGCACAGTACAAGGATAATACACACAGCGATGTCACAGTACAGGGATAATACACACAGTGATGGCACAGTACAGGGATAATACACACAGTGATGTCACAGTACAGGGATAATACACACAGTGATGGCACAGTACAGGGATAATACACACAGCGATGTCACAGTACAGGGATAATACACACAGCGATGTCACAGTACAGGGATAATACACACAGCGATGTCACAGTACAGGGATAATACACACAGCGATGTCACAGTACAGGGATAATACACACAGTGATGGCACAGTACAGGGATAATACACACAGTTGTCAAGGTGAAAATATATATCTTTATACTCTTTTTGTACTTTTATACTCTTATACTGTGAAACAATAAGTTTTTCCTATCTGCTAGTTAATGCATATGTAATTGTATTTAAAAATGGTTGCTAGGGTTCAGTTTCGTTTCTGGTTTGTGTCTGGAGGGATGATTCATTTCTTCAGAATCGAAACTCAGAGATGTGAAGAAAGGGAGGATTCACCGGAAGACGTCAGAACAAATCAGAAAGACTGGATGCTAGCTTAAACCCCGCCTAATGCACGCCTTCCCCTAACACTCAATATAGTATTGTGTATTTTAGAATAAAGCCAGTTGGTGTGACCGCTGCAGACATGTGTGGATGCACGGGGCATTAACTAAGTTTGAACCAGCTACCTGTCTGATTTATTCTTATCCGGTACCAGATGCCCTGCACACATATTAATTTGGAATGACTGGTGAAGGAAGGGTAATTGTCGTATTACGACCCCGACAATTTTGGCGCGACCAACGGGGGGCGTGGCCAGCGATCCGAGACCCTCTGGACCCATGCCTGGATGTCTGTGGATGATACCCGTAGTGGCTGACCTCGAGGACTGATCACCCTCTGCACGCGGTAAGTGGCGATCATGTACACTGTATATGTCACACTTGCTAGTGTCTCAGCCGTTATTGGTTTGTCTGTAGTCTCCTTGGGTCCGGGAGGTGAATGATCGAGTGGTGAGATCAAACGTGATCCTGTGCCACGCTCTGAACCAGCAACTGAGAGACGTTGCATCCTGTGCGACCTCTGTACACCACACCTCCTCCATCGGTCATTGTACTCCATTCAACCATCCTACCCGTGACTATTGTCTAGTAGTGAAGTGGACTGAAAAATTGAGCTAGTTGTAGATTGTGGGGCGGCTTAGAGGAAGGGATAGGAGACGCAGCCTCTGTGATATTGTACCAGCTAGGTAATTAAGATGTCCCGAGCAGGGACCACCTGTATTTCTGTGGAGGGCTCTCACTAGGAGACCGCCTCCCGACTGTTTAGAATATCGTGGCAGGATAGTCTGTTAATCGCTGGTGTTCAGGTTAGGGACAGAAAATGTTGAGCGCGAGGCTCTTCTTTTTTCTAATATGTTGAGCGAGTTTCCGTATTGCAGAATACCAGCGTTGAAATCGCTGCCAGCGATCCTGAGCTATAGCAGGGCGTAGTATTCTGGGAGCCAAGCTGCGTATCTTAAAGCAAAAGAAGTCAGTGCCCCACAAGTTAGATGAGGATGCCGTGGAAGTCAAGACAATGGTCACGGGAGGGCAAGAGACAGTCAAGAAGCTTATCTGCGAGTTGCGCGAGGCTTAAAGAACAAAGGATGAGAATAGGTTGATGGAGGGGAGGATCAGATAATGTGGAGCCCGTGTTTGGTTATAAAATGCCTGTGAACTGTGATCTTACAGATTGTAAAATGGCCGCCGTGCCACTGATGATGAAAATGCAGTCTCAGCCAGCGCCCTGTAATGGCGGCGGAAAGAGATCTCCAGAAGTGTAGGTGTGTCCTGTTTGTGTTGTGCAGAATCCAATCTGGGTGGAGACCTGCCTTGTGTGTGTGTACGGACCGTCTTTGGGGCTCCGCCCAGACCACGGAGGATTATAGGAAAGTTTTGTAGAAATTAGGTCTGAAAACTGCTGTAATTTGTGACTGTAGAAGATACGGAGCTTTGTATCAGTGCTGTGTACTGTAGGGGAGGGGCTGAGCAGACCGCTGCAAGATTTCTTTGTCACTTCTTCTTCTTTCTCCTTATCTGCGCTACGTGCTGGAGAAAGGGGGGTATAGAGTTGGGCTCTTGCTCTCCCTTCAGCGCTGAAGAATGCAGTGGAAGTTCTTATCTCCGTGTTACTAGATGGGAGGGGCTGAGTGAATCCCTGCGCGACCTGCCTGCAATTTTTCCCCTCGGCGCTGTGGGCTACGGGGGAGGGGGGGGGCCATGTATTGTATTCTAAGTTTTCTCTGTCCTTGGTACAATACACACTGAGAGATTTATGTTTACAGCAATAAGTACTGTATGAAATTGAAAGTGAAATAGACCTGCCTAGTTTTAGATGAAAACTTGTAAGTAATTGAAAGATTGGTAAAAGGCACCAATATATCCTGGATTGCCGAGAAGTTCTATGGGCGTCTTATGGTAGTGTTTGAAGATCTGGGATTCTCACTGTAACAAAAAGCCCATTCATACCTTTTTGTAGTAGATCCGATATTGGGATTTCCACTCCGGATGATGCATTGCAAATAGTAAAAGGTTTTCAAAAGAATTTAGTCCAGCAGGAAAGGAAGGGTTAAATCAGCAGCGCTTCTTACTGTCTATGTAACAGACTCTAGTTTCTGCCCCCTCCCTTCGTACACGTGAGTCCAGCTTCACATTCCAATACGCCTTTAACCCCGTATGGGAATTTCATTATCTCCCCAGCCCCGCCATGCAAATTCTCAGATCAAAAGCTTGTTTTAATTAGAGTAGATGACAGACCCAATAAATATACTCTTATAAAACCTATCCCTGTGGGACCTTTCCCTGAAGTTACTGCTCAGTTCGTAATCTTTTCTATATGTTCGGTAAATTTACTGGGGGCAGATTTATTATTACAGTTCTGCTCCAGGATATAATTCCAAGATGATGGTCAGATGGTCCTTGCGTTGTATAACTCCTATGCAGATGAATATAAAGAGATGTGTATCCTACTTGCCCTTCCCACAGTTATGATGGTCCTGATAGACCCAGATTCTCCCCCAATAATGCCTGTAGAACCAGTAAAAGTGTTTCTCAAACCTGGTGCCCCTTTTTCTAAAGTCCATCAATACTCTTTGAAATATGATCAGGAGCAGTGTCTCAAGGGGCAAATACAAATGTTATTCGATAATGGTGCCCTGATACCCTGTGTTTCCCCATGTAACACACCCGTGTTTCCCGTTAAGAAAAAAAAAAAAAGGGGGGCCAGTTATAGCCCAAGAGTGTCAGGCCTACCTTGCCGCTCATGGCCCCTTGCATCCAGGAGACGCTATGTCCACCCAAAGAGGGAATTTGCCCTGTGATACAGTGTTACACACTGCAGGCCCCGTATATGATTCCAAGACACCCGAGCACTGCCGTACAGTATTGCAGACTGCCTTGCAGACAGAGCTCACCTATGCAGGACATGCTACAGGTGTGCTGACTCAGCTTCATGGAGACAAATAGATACCTGTTGCTTATTACAGCGGCCGCCTGGGTACGGTGGCAAGAGGAAGCCCTTTCTGTGTTCGGGCCGTGTTGTCTGTCCAGCTGTTGCTACACAAGTCTTCAGAGATTGTTTTGGATCACCCACTGATGGTCGACACCCCACACGATGTATATAGTATCCTTAACCAAGTATAATCTAGCCACATGTCCATGACCAGACAGCTGCGACTTCGGTGTGCTATTCTCATGCCTACTAATGTGACTTTGAAAAGGTGCGCTGTCCTGAACCCTGCTACTCTTCTCCTAGTTCCCCTGGATCCAAAGGGGGGAGGAGTAGGTGACATGAAAAAGGACACTCTTTTTCTTTCTAGAATGGATCCAGAGGAACAAGATCAGGTTTCCAAACCACATGATTGTCTAGAATTGATGTCTCAGGAAACGGCTGGTCTCTAGTGTGCCTATTCTAATGCTGATTTTGAGCTTTTTGTAGATGGATCCCGTCACCAAGATGACCGAGGATGCTACTGTACCAGATATGCTGTGGTCTCAGAACATGAGGTAATCAAGGCAGAGTTAATGCCAGCTCATATGTCTGCACAAGAAGCATGCAAACTAGCAGAAGGTAAGACTGTAAATATCTACACTGATTCCAGGTATGCTTTTGGCATTACACACGGTTATGGGCCTATCTGGAGAGCCAGGGCTTTCCTGACAGCAAATGGCCACCCCTTTAAACATGCTGAGGCAGTCCAGCAACTTATGAATGCACTACAGCTTCCCACCCAAGCAGGCATCATAAAGGTAAAGGCACATACCAAAGGCACTGATGGACGGATAAAAGGGTAACGCACTGGCAGACCAGGCTGCGAAGAAAGCAGCAAGCACTCCTGTAGCCTCTCAAGTACATCACCTGGACACCCCACCATCTCCACTTGTGTTGAAAGACATCTTAGCCCGGTTACTAAAACAGGCAAGTAAGGAGGAGAAAAATAGGTGGCAAAAGATAGGGGCTTGCTCTGATACCGTTACCGGACTATGGGGGAGGGGTGAAAAGGTCTGCCTACCACAGGTACTGTACCCAATGATGGCACAGGTTCTGCACGGGAATGTGCACCACTCGAAGACGGCCATGTGTGACACACTACAGAAACAATGGATTGCCCCCGAGTTTTCCACCTGCGCAGAAAGGCAGGTACAGAGCTGCATGATATGTGCCACACATAATCAGAGTAGGACAGTGAAAACCCCATCCAAACACACTCCCCGGCCCCTTTAACCAATTCCAGAGACTGCAGAATGATTATATTCAGTTACCCAGGGTAGGGACGTATGAGTATGTATTGGTCTGCATTGATTTATTTTCAGGTTGGCCAGAAGCCTACCCAGTTGACAAAGCTACGGCTAAGACAACGGCGAAGACACTGATGGCTGAGATCATATGCAGGTATGGAGTTCCTGAAGTCATTGAAAGCGATCAGGATTCCCATTTTACTGGAGAGATCATGTCAGAGGTAATGGCAGCACTGGGGGTAAGTCAAGCATTGCATACTCCATTCGCAGAGTAGTGGAAGAGTGGAGAGACTAAATGGAACTCTTAAGCTTAAAATCCAGAAGGCAATGACAGAGACTGGTAAACCATGGACAGAATGCCTTCCTCTGGCTTTGTTTTCAGTAAGATATACCCCAAACAGGAAGACAGGACTGTCACCGTATGAGATTCTGTTTGGCAGGAGCCCCAATCTTGAATGTTTTTTTTTTCCACAACAGTTGTAGCCCAAGTACCAGGACTTGACTAGCTATGTGCAGGCCTTACATGGACACCTTGCCAAAGTGCATTTAACTGTCTTCAGTTCTCTTCCAGACCCAGACAAGGTTCCTGGACACCATCCCTTTGTGCCAGGAGACCTGGTGTATGTGAAAAAGTTTGTGCGTAGAGATTGTCTCCAGCCGAGATTTGAAGGACTTCACACGGTGATCCTGGTCACCCCCACTGCAGTAAAACTTGAAGGAAAGAGCACCTGGATTCACGCTTCACACTGTAAAAGAGACCGAACCAGTGTTTAGTCACAGTAGTGACTGAAGGGAAATGTTGCTGTTGTTTTTGATCCTGGAAATGGGGGCCATCCTCGCCCCTAATGTAAATGAAAATACTAAGGTCCCACTATTCTCTGGGTAAACCTGACAGCCCTGGTGAATATCTGACGATTTGATTTCTGTGATGTAGTCAAGTGTCCCGAGTGTCATGATCTCCATGGCCAGAGAACTAGCATAAGCCTCAATAGGAACAAGCTCTTGGAAGATGTAACTGTACTGACCATGAACTAAACCTACCGCATCATCTAGAAGTAGCCAGGTAGCATGTCCTACTTTTTATCCCTATATGCCCAGCGCCGGCCGGAGAACTAAATAATGCTAGCAGAGGGAAATATAAGACCTGACTCACCTCTAGAGAAATGCCCAAAAAGGAGACAGAAGCCCCCCACATATATTGGCGGTGATATGAGATGAAACAACAAACGCAGCAGGAAAATAGTTTTAGCAAATTTGAGGTCCGCTTTCTAGATAGCAGAAGACAGAAAGCATACTTTCATGGTCAGTAGAAAACCCTAACAAAACACATCCAGAAATTACTTTAGGACTCTGGCATTAACTCATAATACCAGAGTGGCAATTCCTGATCAACAAGAGCTTTCCAGACACAGTAACGAAACTGCAGCTGTGAACTGGAACCAAAATACAAAAACAAAACATGGACGAATGTCCAACTTATCTAGTAGATGTCTGGGAGCAGGAACAAGCACAGAGAGGCTTCTGATAACATTGATGACCGGCAAGCATCTAACAGAGAAGCCAGGTTATATAGCGACACCCAGATCTAATCAGAACAGGTGAACAGGGAAGATGATGTCACAAGTTCAATTCCACCAGTAGCCACCGGGGGAGCCCAGAATCCAAATTCACAACAGTACCCCCCCCTCAAGGAGGGGGCACCGAACCCTCACCAGAACCACCAGGGCGATCAGGATGGGCCCTATGAAAGGCACGAACCAGATCAGAGGCATGAACATCAGATGCAGTGACCCAAGAATTATCCTCCTGGCCGTATCCCTTCCACTTGACCAGATACTGGAGTCTCCGTCTGGAAACACGGGAGTCTAGGATTTTTTCCACAACGTACTCCAACTCACCCTCAACCAACACCGGAGCAGGAGGCTCAACGGAAGGCACAACCGGTGCCTCATACCTGCGCAATAACGACCGATGAAAAACGTTATGAATAGAAAAGGATGCAGGGAGGTCCAAACGGAAGGAAACAGGGTTAAGAATCTCCAATATTTTATACGGACCGATGAACCGAGGCTTAAACTTAGGAGATGAGACCCTCATAGGGACAAAACGAGAAGACAACCACACCAAATCTCCAACACAAAGCCGAGGACCAACACGACGGTGACGGTTGGCAAAAAGCTGAGTCTTCTCCTGGGACAACTTTAAATTGTCCATCACCTGCCCCCAGATATGATGCAATCTCTCCACCACCGCATCCACTCCAGGACAATCCGAGGATTCCATCTGACCGGAGGAAAATCGAGGGTGGAACCCCGAATTACAGAAAAACGGGGACACCAAAGTGGCAGAGCTGGCCCGATTATTGAGGGCGAACTCCACCAATGGCAAAAAAGCAACCCAATCATCCTGGTCAGCAGACACAAAACACCTCAGATATGTCTCCAGGGTCTGATTAGTCCGCTCGGTCTGGCCATTAGTCTGAGGGTGAAAAGCAGACGAAAAAGACAAATCTATGCCCATCCTAGCACAGAATGCCCGCCAAAATCTAGACACAAATTGGGTTCCTCTGTCAGAAACGATATTCTCAGGAATACCATGCAAACGAACAACATTTTGAAAAAACAGGGGCACCAACTCGGAAGAAGAAGGCAATTTGGGCAGGGGAACCAAATGGACCATCTTAGAAAAACGGTCACACACCACCCAGATGACAGACATCTTCTGAGAAACAGGCAGATCTGAAATAAAATCCATCGAGATGTGTGTCCAAGGCCTCTTAGGAATAGGCAAGGGCAACAATAATCCACTAGCCCGAGAACAACAAGGCTTGGCCCGAGCACAAACGTCACAAGACTGCACAAAGCCTCGCACATCTCGTGACAGGGAAGGCCACCAGAAGGATCTTGCCACCAAATCCCTGGTACCAAAAATTCCAGGATGACCTGCCAATGCAGAAGAATGTACCTCAGAGATGACTCTACTGGTCCAATCATCAGGAACAAACAACCTATCAGGCGGACAACGATCCGGTCTATCCGCCTGAAACTCCTGCAAGGCCCGCCGCAGGTCTGGAGAAACGGCTGACAAGATAACTCCCTCCTTAAGAATACCTGTGGGGTCAGAGTTGCCGGGTGAATCAGGCTCAAAACTCCTAGAAAGGGCATCCGCCTTAACATTCTTAGAACCCGGTAGGTACGATACCACAAAATTAAACCGAGAGAAAAATAATGACCAGCGCGCCTGTCTAGGATTCAGGCGCCTGGCGGTCTCAAGATAGATCAAATTTTTGTGGTCAGTCAATACCACCACCTGATGTCTGGCCCCCTCGAGCCAATGGCGCCACTCCTCAAACGCCCACTTCATGGCCAAAAGCTCCCGATTCCCAACATCATAATTCCGCTCAGCGGGCGAAAATTTACGGGAAAAGAAGGCACAAGGCCTCATCACGGCGCAGTCAGAACTTTTCTGCGACAACACTGCCCCAGCCCCGATCTCAGAAGCGTCGACCTCAACCTGAAAAGGAAGAGTCACATCAGGCTGACGCAACACAGGGGCAGAAGAAAAACGGCGCTTAAGCTCCTGAAAGGCCTCCACAGCATCAGGGGACCAATTAGCAACATCAGCACCCTGTCTAGTCAAATCGGTCAATGGCTTAACGACATCCGAAAAACCAGAAATAAATCGACGATAAAAGTTGGCAAAGCCCAAAAATTTCTGAAGACTTTTAAGAGAAGAGGGCTACGTCCAATCACAAATAGCTTGAACCTTGACAGGATCCATCTCAATGGAAGAGGGAGAAAAAATATATCCCAAAAAGGAAATTCTCTGAACCCCAAAAACGCACTTAGAACCCTTGACACACAGAGAATTAGACCGCAAAACCTGAAAAACCCTCTTAACTTGCCGGACATGAGAGTCCCAGTCATCCGAAAAAATCAGAATATCATCCAGATACACTATCATAAATTTATCCAAAAAATCGCGGAAAATATCATGCATAAAGGACTGGAAGACTGAAGGGGCATTAGAAAGACCAAAAGGCATCACCAAATACTCAAAGTGGCCCTCGGGCGTATTAAATGCGGTTTTCCACTCATCCCCCTGCCTGATCCGCACCAAATTATACGCCCCACGGAGATCAATCTTAGAGAACCACTTGGCCCCCTTTATGCGAGCAAACAAATCAGTCAGCAACGGCAATGGGTATTGATATTTAACCGTGATTTTATTCAAAAGCCGATAATCAATACATGGTCTCAAAGAGCCGTCTTTTTTTGACACAAAGAAAAAACCGGCTCCTAAGGGAGATGACGATGGACGAATATGTCCCTTTTCCAAGGACTCCTTTATATATTCTCGCATAGCAGTATGTTCAGGCACAGACAGATTAAATAAACGACCCTTTGGGTATTTACTACCCGGAATTAAATCTATAGCACAATCGCACTCCCGGTGCGGAGGTAATGAACCCAGCTTGGGTTCTTCAAAGACGTCACGATAATCAGACAGGAACTCAGGGATTTCAGAGGGAATAGATGATGAAATGGACACCAAAGGTACGTCCCCATGAGTCCCCTTACATCCCCAGCTCAACACAGACATAGCTCTCCAGTCAAGGACTGGGTTGTGAGACTGCAGCCATGGCAATCCCAGCACCAAATCATCATGTAGATTATACAGCACCAGAAAACGAATAGTCTCCTGGTGATCCGGATTAATACACATAGTCACTTGTGTCCAGTATTGTGGTTTATTATTAGCCAATGGGGTGGAGTCAATCCCTTTCAGAGGAATAAGAGTCTCCAAAGGCTCTAAATCATACCCACAACGATTGGCAAAGGACCAATCCATAAGACTCAACGCGGCGCCAGAGTCGATATAGGCGTCCGTAGTAATAGATGACAAAGAGCAAATCAGGGTCACAGACAAAATAAATTTAGACTGTAAAGTGCCAATGGGAACGGATTTATCAAGCTTTTTAGTACGCTTAGAGCATGCTGATATAACATGAGTAGAATCCCCACAATAGAAACACAACCCATTTTTCCGTCTAAAATTCTGCCGCTCGCTTCTGGACAGAATTCTATCACACTGCATGTTTTCTGGCGTCTTCTCAGTGGACACCGCCAGATGGTGCACTGGTTTGCGCTCCCGCAGACGCCTATCGATCTGAATGGCCATTGTCATGGACTCATTCAGACTTGCAGGCACAGGGAACCCCACCATAACATCCTTAATGGCATCAGAAAGACCCTCTCTGAAAGTAGCCGCCAAGGCGCACTCATTCCACTGAGTAAGCACAGACCATTTACGGAATCTTTGGCAGTAAATTTCAGCTTCATCTTGCCCCTGCGATAGGGACATCAAAGTTTTTTCTGCCTGAAGTTCCAAATGAGGTTCCTCATAAAGCAAGCCCAAGGCCAGAAAAAACGCATCCACATTGCGCAACGCAGGATCCCCTGGTGCCAATGCAAAAGCCCAATCTTGAGGGTCGCCGCGGAGCAAGGAAATCACAATCCCAACCTGCTGTGCAGGGTCTCCAGCAGAACGAGATTTCAGGGACAAAAATAACTTACAATTATTTCTAAAATTCTGAAAGCTAGATCTATTCCCTGAGAAGAATTCCGGCAAAGGAATTCTCGGCTCTGATACCGGAGCATGAACAACAAAATCTTGCAAACTTTGTACTTTCGTGGCGAGATTATTCAAACCTGTAGTTACCCTCTGTAGATCCATTATAGACAGGTGAACATAGAGCCATTCAAAGATTAGAAGGAGAGAGAAAAAAAAAAAAATTCTCAGCAGACTTCTTATTTCTCTCCTTTCTCAGCCAAGGATTTTAACCCTTTAGTGGGCCGGTCAAACTGTCATGATCTCCATGGCCAGAGAACTAGCATAAGCCTCAATAGGAACAAGCTCTTGGAAGATGTAACTGTACTGACCATGAACTAAACCTACCGCATCATCTAGAAGTAGCCAGGTAGCATGTCCTACTTTTTATCCCTATATGCCCAGCGCCGGCCGGAGAACTAAATAATGCTAGCAGAGGGAAATATAAGACCTGACTCACCTCTAGAGAAATGCCCAAAAAGGAGACAGAAGCCCCCCACATATATTGGCGGTGATATGAGATGAAACAACAAACGCAGCAGGAAAATAGTTTTAGCAAATTTGAGGTCCGCTTTCTAGATAGCAGAAGACAGAAAGCATACTTTCATGGTCAGTAGAAAACCCTAACAAAACACATCCAGAAATTACTTTAGGACTCTGGCATTAACTCATAATACCAGAGTGGCAATTCCTGATCAACAAGAGCTTTCCAGACACAGTAACGAAACTGCAGCTGTGAACTGGAACCAAAATACAAAAACAAAACATGGACGAATGTCCAACTTATCTAGTAGATGTCTGGGAGCAGGAACAAGCACAGAGAGGCTTCTGATAACATTGATGACCGGCAAGCATCTAACAGAGAAGCCAGGTTATATAGCGACACCCAGATCTAATCAGAACAGGTGAACAGGGAAGATGATGTCACAAGTTCAATTCCACCAGTAGCCACCGGGGGAGCCCAGAATCCAAATTCACAACACCCGAGACTGAATGGGTGGTAGAGGGAATCATCCAGTTTTATATATGTGTTACCAGAAATGACAACAATAATTGTTATTATTAGACAGATGCTGCTTGGAATACGGGAGACGATTGGGGATATAAACCTAGTGAAGCCATGTTCCCAAGGATGGGACGGGTAGGAGTCTTCGTGAGAGAATGCATCTAACAGCCCTTCTGCAACCACTCAGGGGCTGTAAATGGTGTAAAAGTTGTCACCCCCTCCTCCTGAATCTGGAGAACGCCCAATCTGCTGATCTGCAGACATTCGTATTGGGAAGGAATTATAATTATGTATTTAGTAGTGGATACCATGGGAATTTAGGCCATATACAGCTCCGGGATATTAGCTTCAGACCAACCATGACCCCTGTTACCAGTACACCTAAAGCAAGCCCAGGTGAGCGTTTGCAAAATGTAGTTAATGAAGTGATACCCCTTCCAGGTCTCAGTTGGCGAGAGGTTTTCTCCATAGAAACACAAACAGCCCCAAGGAAAAATCTATGGTTAGAATGGGTGAGATACAATGTAAGAGTCCAGAATATCTCTGTAGGATGTATTGCTTGTGCTGCTGCGAATACACATCTGTACACACATGCATTGCTTTTTCCTGATGACAACACCACTGCCTGTGTCATGAATCGTTTGAAAGGTCTGAAGTCCACTGATTGCCCAGATTATGTCCTACTAATTCATGAGAAACCCAAACTAAAGGTTCCAGGAGAAGTAATCGTATTAGCTGACAATTACACCTGCTACAATTCCCACGACACCACAGGTACACTAGTAGGGATTTTTGAGACAGGTTTCTGCAAGGAGAACAGTTCTCTAGATACTGATTTGCTAATTAAACATACACAATATATGTACACCAAAGATACCTGATGAACCTACCAGAAAGAGGAGAAGTTTTGATCAGCTCCACATGAGTTATGAAGAAGATCCACTAGTATATATTGATGCCATCGGGGTGCCAAGGGGGGTGCCTGACCAGTTTAAAGCCCAGAACCAGATTTATGCCGGCATTGCTTCTATAATCCCACAGGTGCAGATTAATAAAAATGTTGAATGGATCAAATATATATATTACAGTGAACAAAGATTTGTCAATTATAGCTGTGATGCCTTTTAGGGTATAGTTGAGGATTTGGGCCCTAACACTTGTATGACCCGTGCTGCAACCTGACCTAAGAGAATTACACTGAATCCTGTCCAGACAAGATCACATGCAGTGATATAAGAAGCTGACACAGGATTGTGGTTGGCGGATAGTGGGGACATTAACTTTTAGGAGTAGGCTGACAGTAATCCTTTTGGGAAGGAGCTGTAGACCAGCATGTCATGTCACCCCCACCACCAGAGAACCGACCACATCAGGTAGGGTAAGACAGATACAGGAGTATTATCCCTGGAGGCCCTCTGACTAGCTAGCTACGCAAAAACAATTGGCTGACCCTGAGAACCAACCTTTCTCATTCTACAGACAAATAATGACAATATGATGGACGTATAAATCCACCTAGGCAGGCCTAGGTAGTTAGTGAGCACGAAAACAGGTGACGTGCTAGGACGCAAATTAAGATTTTCTACAGATGTGACAAAGGAGAGAGTGTAGAGCTATACTTTGGACGGTTACAGCTGAAATGGGAAGACATGAGGTACAGTCCCATAAACCCACTTGATGTTAAAGTATTGGTAAATACATTCATTGACGGTATGACCAAAGACTTACGAGACGAAATATAGACAGCCAGACCTGAATGGCGAAATGTAGATCCAAAAGACCTGAAGGTTTCTAAAGAAGTTGAACAAATTAGGACAATAAGACGACGTGTCATGTATGCTGGAATAGACACATCTTTCTTCTCCAGTTGGTTAGGTGGGATCAAGAGATTCCTTCAATAAGTTTGTTTGGTACTAATTGCCCTCCTTATAGTTGAATCGATAATTCTCTGTTGTGTTATTCCCTTGTATAAAAAGGTTATTGCCAAAGCAACTCCGACTGGCACCTTCCTCAATCAAGAAGTAGATCCATCAGAGTACAATGGTACTGATCCAGGGGAGATCCCGAAGTATATTCCTCTCAAGAGAGTAGACAAAATCCCCCATTCTCAGATGATGCTAAGAGATTTAGTTTAGGGACAGTGGGAGAACTCCATGTGAGGTTAGTGAAGGGTTCAGCTGCCTGGAGGCCTCTCGCTAGGGGAGAGTTTCTGAGGTGTCTGGATGAAGAAATCCACCTCCCCTTTTCCCATCACATGGACAGTCTCGAAGGATCTTTCTTTAAGGGAAAAACTTAGTGTTTAGGGGGGATTGTCAAGGTGAAAATATATATCTTTATACTCTTTTTGTACTTTTATACTCTTATACTGTGAAACAATAAGTTTTTCCTATCTGCTAGTTAATGCATATGTAATTGTATTTAAAAATGGTTGCTAGGGTTCAGTTTCGTTTCTGGTTTGTGTCTGGAGGGATGATTCATTTCTTCAGAATCGAAACTCAGGGATGTGAAGAAAGGGAGGATTCACCGGAAGACGTCAGAACAAATCAGAAAGACTGGATGCTAGCTTAGACCCCGCCTAATGCACGCCTTCCCCTAAGACTCAATATAGTATTGTGTATTTTAGAATAAAGCCAGTTGGTGTGACCGCTGCAGACATGTGTGGATGCACGGGGCATTAACTAAGTTTGAACCAGCTACCTGTCTGATTTATTCTTATCCGGTACCAGATGCCCTGCACACATATTAATTTGGAATGACTGGTGAAGGAAGGGTAATTGTCGTATTACGACCCCGACACAGTGATGGCACAGTACAGGGATAATACACACAGCGATGTCACAGTACAGAGATAATACACACAGTGATGTCACAGTACAGAGATAATACACACAGTGATGTCACAATACAGGGATAATACACACAGTGATGTCACAGTACAGGGATAATACACACAGCGATGTCACAGTACAGGGATAATAAACACAGTGATGACACAGTACAGGGATAATACACAGTGATGTCACAGTACAGGGATAATACACACAGTGATGTCACAGTACAGGGATAATACACACAGCGATGTCACAGTACAGGGATAATAAACACAGTGATGACACAGTATCTACTATATAATTGTCTAAGGGTCACTCCATCTGTCCGTCTGTCTGTCTGTCTGTCTGTCGCGGATATTCATTGGTTGCGGCCTCTGTCTGTCATGGAAATCCAAGTCGCTGATTGGTCGCGGCCGGCCGAATCCTGTGTATTCAATGTATTATTCTAAAATCTTCATAAATAAACTACATACATATTCTAGAATACCCGATGCGTTAGAATCGGGCTACCATCTAGTAGGGAATAAACACAGTGATGTCACAGTACAGAGATAATACACACAGTGATGTCACAGTACAGGGATAATAGACACAGTGATGTCACAGTACAGGGATAATAGACACAGTGATGTCACAGTACAGGGATAATACACACAGTGATGTCACAGTACAGGGATAATACACACAGTGATGTCACAGTACAGGGATAATACACACAGTGATGTCACAGTACAGGGATAATACACAGTGATGTCACAGTACAGGGATAATACACACAGTGATGTCACAGTACAGGGATAATAAACACAGTGATGTCGCAGTACAGGGATAGTAAACACAGTGATGTCACAGTACAGGGATAATACACACAGTGATGTCACAGTACAGGGATAATACACAGTGATGTCACAGTACAGGGATAATACACACAGTGATGTCACAGTACAGGGATAATACACAGTGATGTCACAGTACAGGGATAATACACACAGTGATGTCACAGTACAGGGATAATAATCACAGTGATGTCACAGTACAGGGATAATAATCACAGCGATGTCTTATTTATTTGTGTGAGAGTTGAGTAGCAACCAATATCATTACTTTTCCTGTATCGCCGGACAACCCTTTCGGAATCACCCTAAAATGTATCAGAAAATTAAAGAAATGCTTTATTTACTCCCTGTTCCTGCACTATGCCTCCGGCGTCGGTGCTATATCCCCCGTCAGTCCTGTGACATTGTTATGTGACGTGAACTCTGCTGCCAATCATCGGTTATATATCGACTTCAGACTTTACTGTTCCTTCAGAGCGGAACTCCTGGGAGATAAGTGGAGCGCCCCCACACCGCCGCAGGGCCTAGGGGTACCCGGAGCCGGGCCTCTAGGTCTCAGTCCTGGGGTTGTCACGGTGGCTAGACCCGGTCCGTGGCCCTGTCTGTCAGTGGGGGACGTCCGGTGAAATAAGTGGTGTTGTAACGGTGCAGTTGTGGGGTGCAAGTCGCGATAAATAACAAGGACACCAGGTTGCAGTCTCTTTACCTCTTTACTGGAGATCTCTCGGTCCTCAGTCCAGAATCCGGTCCACCAGGCTGCGCAAGTCCGGCCGGTCCAATGGCACTTCCAGAGTTCTCTTCACAGGAGGAAATCTGTGCCTTCCCCCTAGCGCTATGTGTTGTAGTCCTTCCCTGCTGTGCTTACGGAAAGTACCCCACAACTGTTGTGTCTGTTTCTGATGTTCCCTCACAACTCGATTAGATGATGTTCTGCTAATCCTCCGTCCCTCCCTGAGGTTCGGGTAGGAATGGCACCCGTTTGTCAGGTAGGCCTGGAGTTCTTCCGGGACCCTAGAGACGCCCCTCTCCCACAATTGCCTCCCAAGACTTCATAGGTGATTTGAGTTAGACAGCCCGCCTGAGACTGACTGTCCTGCCGCTGTTTGGAGTATTGCTTGAAGCTGAATGTTATTCTACTCCCTCTGCGTTCCGGCCACCGGTAGTGCGCCTCAGTAGGATGTTGCTTCGGTCTTACAGCACGACTCCTACTGGTATTCTCCTTTGCGTGATCCCGTTTCTCACTCAGCACAATCTATCTCTCTTCTAATCCTTTCTTGGGCACCGCCGCTACCCGGAGCAGGCACGGTCCCGTTACGTTCGTTCTCGTTGCCAAGCCTCTGTCAGGATCCCACCCCTGACAGAGACCCTACTGTATCTTCCCCTACAACACCCTCTGCCACAAGGTGTTGCCTGGTTCCAATCCAGCTTTCTCACTAACTTCCTGCCTGACCCCCAGTTTTACCAGTATGTGAGGAGTGGCCTAATGAATAGCACCCTTAGCTCCCCCTGGAGGCCCGGCTGTGAAATGTATTGGTGTCTGTGATACCTGGTCAGATGAACTCCTTCAGTGCCATCAGACGCACCATAGCTCCCCATAGTGGCGGAGCCACAGTACTGCAACGACCAGGACTCTGGGGCGCTGCACAAGTATGGCAATTTTTTTTTATTTCATAATGCACCATGTATTCCATTAGTGGAAAACCCCTTTAAGTGATTGTCACCCTTCTATTCTTGTAACTCCAGGGTGCCTGCTCTGTTTTCTTGCTGTTACTCAAGTTATTCTGCTCAACAGCAGAACACTGAAGTCTAACAGTTGATAACGAGCAACATGATGTAACAGAATGACCCAAGGTCTTGATAGTGCTTGAGTTAATATTTGTTACTTTCTATTGTTGTTATTAGTAAATAAATAAAACAAACTTTCCAGTTATTGTATTGTGAACCATTATGTGACTCATACTTTAGACTGTGTCCTTGTAAAGAAGCTGAAGTCTCAGTGAAGGCGAGCAACAAAGGAGAAAGTTGCCATTTACTGTAGAACTGATGTAACAGTGAGAATGTCACAAGAAAACAAAAAACAATACATTTAAGAATAAACTATCTGAGGTTACAAGAGCTGAAATTTGATTTCTAGGAAAGCAGACCAAAGCAGTTTAAGACATCTATGGGTGGTAAAACATGAGGCACAGCCATGACATGCTCTAAATTCTGCCAAACTGCTTGGCCGTGCTCCCACCACAACTCTGATCCCTGCTGTTTAACCCCTTAATCTCTGTTGGTATCTGTGTAATCCATGCAGGCAATAAATCTGACAAATGACAAACACAAACAGCATCTGATCAACCGCAGATGTCAATAATGGAGCTCATGGTGTCCATCATTTCACGGTAACATCACCAACCAGACCATGGGTCTGGACAAAGTGAGAATCCACCAAATTGACTCCCGCTCCACTATCCAGAAGCATCGGAACTGTCTCAGTAACCCCCCCCCCAACCACCACTTCAGCAGGAATAGTACACTGAGACGTAAAGATGGAGGAAATATACACACCCTCCACACAACCAGGGGGACACAGCTTTTGAGATGGTGAACATACTTTGGCGTGAGCTGGGCAGACATTGATGTAATGACCCATAAGTCCACAGTAGAATCATGCCCCCATACCACGGCGAACTGCAGGCAACCCTGTTTGAGACTTCTCCTACCTGCATAGATTCGTCTGTCTGAACCGGTGTGTCCTCCTCCCTAGAAAGAACAACAGGGGGCAGATTCGGTGTATGTCTCTCCCTGAGGCGTCTATCCACCCGGATAGCAAGGGCTACGGCGGCCTCCAGCGACCCAGGAGTAGCGTACTGCACCAGGGTATGGTGGTGGGAGGAAGGACCCCCTTAGGGTATTAGGGGAGTGCAGGGACAGGCTCAGGTTTGAGCTCAGGTGGTGACCATCCATTTCCCTATCAGTAGGGCCTTCCTCTCCCCATTTCCATCCCATTGTGTGTGTGTTGCGCCGTCCACTGACCGACCCCCTTTTGGGTCGTGTCACATCGTGACAATCCTTTTTTCCCTTGGACCTTCATATATTAGGGCACAGAGCTTTTCACTTTTCTGGAAGAAAATCCGATACGGAAAACCGCAAAATAACACACTTCTTTGCATGCTTTTTGGGGGCTATTTACTTGTTTTCTACTTCCATTTCATTTAATTGGGTAAAAGGGCAATGTGTTTTGCCATGGAAATACATGATATTCGACACAAAGTTTTTGTTTTTCAGAAACATCAATTGGAAGATTTATTGAAGTGTTTTTATTATATGAATCATGGTGCAGAACAAACCCCAAAATCAATGTCTGAAACTATTTGTACATATACCATTATGGATCCTCTGAGCCACAAACAAGGCTGGAACAAATGACAGCTTTTAGATTTCTCCGACCGTCTCTTCGAAGTAAGTACTGATGTGTGATTTCTAGATTACAGCTGGAACATTGTGATTTGCCAGCAGCCAACAAACACTTATATTCTATATACCCCCTGTCTGACACCTGTGATTGTGACTTACTGCACAGAAAAGTTTTCGCCTCTGCTTTAAAGCTCTTTTCTGTGAACTTGTAAACGGTTTCTGAAATGTTAAGTGTGCAGTAATTACGGAGAGATAAAAATAGTTTTTACCTTTACCTTTGGAACAGGGCGGCAGTCGTACATGTCGGCTCCTTATAGCTGAAGCTTACAGAGACGTGCATCAGAAGAAATAGCTGCAGGTAAAATCATAGTTATCATCATCTGCTCACCCAATTTAGGACATTCTTGGGACATTCAGGTCATGTTTTTTTTTGTAAAAGGTCTGGTAAAAAATGACTATATGATTGTACCAGGTGAATAAACCTTCCAGCTCTCATAGCATTGCGCAGATTTAGGCAGCACCTGGTGCCGCTACGGCTCTGTATTTTGCTGTAAGGCTCTGTGCACACGTCTATCTGTATACAGCGGCTTCTATAACCTGTTGGTCTTCACAGCAGATCTGTACCAGAACTTGTTTCCTCCCATGTGAGGGGTGCACCAGGTTGTGTTAAGCACCTCAATAATGGCACAGAGGCCGGCCCGTATGGATGGGTCGTCAGTAGGGAGGCATAGACATTGACCTAGCGGGAAACAGTTCAGAACAAGTAGTCTATTTGCATCACTCAGCACAAGATCTCTGTGCTCTACACTCAGCACTTCCTCCAGGTCTACATCGCTCACTGCTCATCCTTCGGTCAGCCAGGTCCACACTTGTCCATATACTTTTCCAGACGGCTGCCATCCCCTTGGTCTTGCTTCTGAAGGATAACTTGATACTGACACTTTCTGGCACTTCACACCTTCTAGTCTTGGTATATCCTCTCTTTCGGACCTCATGGGTGTGGCAGTCTCCGCCTCATTCTCTCCAGTGCTCTCATAAGCATCCACTTTACCTATTCGGTGGTTAGGACCCTTCGCTAGCAAGTTTTTCTCTGTCTATAGCACTTTTCCTACTGCTCTTTTCCCACTTCTACAGGACGCTGTTCCCCAGTAACGGTCAAATTTGGTCAGCTAAAATTTCTCCACCACCACTGTCTTTTTTGTCCAGATGGCAATGTCCCAGCTATAATCCTAGGGTGACCCGCCAAATGTGCTTGTCCCCTACTTTATTTCAGGAAGTTTGCCCTCTGCATCTGACCCCGAGTGGAAGGAGACAGAAGCCAATATCCCCTCTGATGCACTGGTGTGTCCTCATACTGACTCTACGCACTACCTAACCGTCTCATCACATGCACGATTCAGCACCATTAAACTGTTGAGGGACGATCTAAAGTGATCCTTCACGGTTAATCTACATGGCGTTGCCGGCAACTGAAAATGACCAGATGGAGTTGTGTGTCTCTGTTTGGGGGATCAAGCAGATCTCTGGGCCCCCGTTTATTGTGTATCACTTTTCATAGTCATAGAAATTATACTTCAACCAATCAGCATAAGAACACGCTCACAGTTCTTAACCTATAAGAATGCAGGAACAGTCTGTGCGTCAAAGTCTCGTAGAACAATACACCCTCAGTCTCATGTCCTGTCCAGATTGCAACAATCAAGGTCTCATAACAGCTGTGAACTTTAGCCTAATATCAAAATTTATCTTAAAACAGCAAAATGGAGTCGAAAAGCACAAAATGGAGAATTTTTCTTAATTTGTTCCTTCACAAAACCATTGCACGCTCACTTACCCAGGCAATGCATACTTCACAGCTGAAGTACGACACCCTATCCGGTCTCAACACTTTATAAAGGAATACTAACCAAAGCCACATTGGCTGGGTGATACTGATCAGACATCCAAAAACACTTACTGAACCTTGTTCTTGTAATTGGCATATGCAAAGCAATACCTGGGCCACACTTAAAGAAGTGACCTGTCACTCGGTCAAAAATGGGCAGTTTTAGCTCTTATTTTATTCCTGCTCTCCGTAGTATTGTGTTTTAGTTTTTTTTTTTTTTTTTTAACCTGTCATATGGTTACAGAGATATGAGCCTTTTTATTTAGTGATCATTTTTATGGTCTTTAGAAAGAGGCGGGGCTCTCAGGATCCTCAGGGGCGTGTCTTTAGGCTGCTCTACATTATTACCCTGCGAGCAAAATCCTACACATTTATCAACTATAGCCCTAAATTTCTTTATTTCCCCATTTTTTTGCTTTCTGTTCAGCGGAGAGTATTCAGCTGTACTAATTAGCTGCAGGTCATTGCTACAATATCCAGAAATGTGAAAGCTTCCTCATTCATAAAGACGATTTTTTTAGTTTAATCCAAGAAGCTTTCATAATTATTTTCCATTCACTTAGTAAATTTATGCAAAAAGAAGCTTTTTCTTTCATCTGAAGCAAAGACAGGAAACTATTATCCCATCAGTAGTCTGTGTATTACGCATCCAGAATGTGAAAAGATAAAAGTAATTATTACTAATATACAAAGATGTTGAGGTTTGGCGGACTTATCGGCATTAAGATGTAATACTGCCGCTTCCATCGTAATTTCCATCACAGCGGTGACTTCTTCATGGAGAGAACAATCTCCGCCCATATTTGTTGATCTAAGTCATTACTCCACATGTGTACGTTGGTCATGGCTTTAATAGGGGCACACATAGAAGGCTATAGGGTCACATTGTACCACGGCACACCTACGTTTCATACCGCGGCATAGGGGGGCTTTTTCTAGTAGGAGGTATAGCTGGGAGGGATCTGTACCTACACAATGGCATATGGGGCACTATACAAGGGGGCATGGGGTCTCCACCCAACGGTAACGTATCGACTCTATAAAAGTCTCTGTCCCACAGATCTCAGTAATGTGAGTGGATTTAGTCGGTAAGAGTAAAGTGCGCCTGTGCAGGACGCAGGCGCGAGATGTCGATGGGCTATGTGGATGACGCAGGACGCATCATCCACATCAAAGAAAGCTGTAGAGGAGGCACAGATGCTGCAGCAATCCCCTGCTCTTCTTCTCTTAGAAATCCCCGGGTCTCTCGCCAGTTTACATTTTTACCCAATCGTAATGAAACCACTGCAGCTAATCACTGGCAGCAGTGGTGACTAACCCTTCACTGTTGCAACCAGTGATTGGCTGCAGCAGTCACATGTTCGCATGCTTGGGATAGGATGCACTTTCTGTCCTCGACTGAATCGATCATTGGTGGGATGTGCTGGAAAAACAAGTCTGATCCATGGAGGCCGCGCGCCGAGCAACGTACAAGTATAGGAGAAATGATCTGCTGCTAACGGCTCGCAGTTAGGGCTCCATCACAGGTCTTGTTGAGTCCGTGAAAAGAGGATTTGGAGCCGTTTTGGTGGTAGGGAGGGGTGTCTGCACAATATGGGCTGGTGGTGTTAATGTTATGGCTGATCAGTGTATAACTTCATTTAATCACAGATCGTCAGTGGACGTCACGGATAATCTCATTTCTACGGCTTACATAGCAATAAATGTCGCAAGGATGTGTAAAAGCCATTTATTGTATCCACGAGGTCAGAGATCCTGGGAGTCCGGAGCAGGGAGCGCAACGAGTACAAGAAAAGATTACTCACCCTAAACGGCATGTGTCATCGGAAAATGTCCTGTGGTTTATCAAGTCTTTATGTGAAATGGATTTTTCTCTTAATTCTTTTTTTTAGTTTCCATATCACCATCTAAATTAAAAAATACATACAGTATAGACCAAAAGTTTGGACACACCTTCTCATTTAAAGATTTTTCTGTATTTTCATGACTATGAAAATTGTACATTCACACTGAAGGAATCAAAACTATGAATGAACACATGTGGAATTATATACTTAACAAAAAAGTGTTAAACAACTGAAATTATGTCTTATATTCTAGGTTCTTCAAAGTAGCCACCTTTTGCTTTGATGACTGCTTTGCACACTCTTGGCATTCTCTTGATGAGCTTCAAGAGGTAGTCACCGGGAATGGTCTTCCAGCAATCTTGAAGAAGTTCCCAGAGATCCTTAGCACTTGTTGGCCCTTTTGCCTTCACTCTGCGGTCCATCTCACCCCAAACCATCTCGATTGGGTTCATGTCTGGTGACTGTGGAGGCCAGGTCATCCGGCGTAGTACCCCATCACTCTCCTTCTTGGTCAAATAGCCCTTACACAGCCTGGAGGTGTGTTTGGGGTCATTGTCCTGTTGAAAAATAAATGATGGTCCAACTAAACACAAACCGGATGGAATAGCATGCCGCTGCAAGATGCTGTGGTAGCCAAGCTGGTTCAGTATGCCTTCAATTTTGAATAAATCCCCAACAGTGTCACCAGCAAAGCACCCCCACACCATCACACCTGCTCCTCCATGCTTCACGGTGGGAACCAGGCATGTAGAGTCCATCTGTTCACCTTTTCTGCGTCACACAAAGACACGGTGGTTGGGACCAAAGATCTCAAATTTGGACTCATCAGACCAAAGCACAGATTTCCACTGGTCTAATGTCCACTCCCTGTGTTCTTTAGCCCAAACAAGTCTTTTCTGCTTGTTGCCTGTCCTTAGCAGTGGTTTCCTAGCAGCTATTTTACCATGAAGGCCTGCTGCACAAAGTCTCCTTAACAGTTTTTGTAGAGATGTGTCTGCTGCTAGTACTCTGTGTGGCATTGACCTGGTCTCTAATCTGAGCTGCTGTTAACCTGCGATTTCTGAGGCTGGTGACTCGGATAAACTTATCCTCAGAAGCAGAGGTGACTCTTGGTCTTCCTTTCTTGGGGCGGTCCTCATGTGAGCCAGTTTCTTTGTAGCGCTTGATGCTTTTTGCCACTGCACTTGGGGACACTTTCAAAGTTTGCCCAATGTTTCATACTGACTGACCTTCATTTCTTAAAGTAATGATGGCCACTCGTTTTTCTTTACTTAGCTGCTTTTTTCTTGCCATAATACAAATTCTAACAGTCTATTCAGTAGGACTATCAGCTGTGTATCCACCAGACTTCTGCACAACACAACTGATGGTCCCAACCCCATTTATAAGGCAAGAAATCCCACTTATTAAACCTGACAGGGCACACCTGTGAAGTGAAAACCATTCCCGGTGACTACCTCTTGAAGCTCATCAAGAGAATGCCAAGAGTGTGCAAAGCAGTCATCAAAGCAAAAGGTGGCTACTTTGAAGAACCTAGAATATAAGACATAATTTCAGTTGTTTCACACTTTTTTGTTAAAGGGAACCTGTCACCCCGTTTTTTCCGTATGAGATAAAAATACTGTTAAATAGGGCCTGAGCTGTGCATTACAATAGTGTAGTTTGTTTACCCCGATTCCCCACCTATGCTGCCGAAATACATTACCAAAGTAGTCGTTTTCGCCTGTCAATCAGGCTGGTCTTGTCAAAAGGGCGTGGTGTCTTCAGAGTTCGCATCTCGGCTTCAGGAAAATGGCCGCCGCGATCTCCATCTGCGCACGCGCGGCATCCCGCGGCCATTTTCCTGAAGCCGCGGCCAGCAGAGCGCCGCTTCTGTGCACGCGCGGCCAAAGGAAGATGGCCGCGCCCACGGATCACCAATGAAATAGTGCACATCGCGCTCTTTCCACTCCCCTGTGCAGTGGATTCGGGACCTTGGGCATGTGCACACCACTACGCCACCAACGGAAAACTAAGCAAAATCTGGGGGAAGACACCACGCCCTTTTGACCAGACCAGCCTGATTGACAGGCGAAAACGACTACTTTGGTAACGTATTTCGGCAGCATAGGTGGGGAATCAGGGTACACAAACTACACTATTGTAATGCACAGCTCAGGCCCTATTAAACAGTATTTTTATCTCATACGGAAAAAACGGGGTGACAGGTGCCCTTTAAGTATATAATTCCACATGTGTTAATTCACATCTCTGGATTTTTGGTACCAGAGATTTGGTGGGTAGGTCCTTTTGGTGGCCTTCTTTGTCACGGGATGTGTGTTCTTTTGTGCAGTCCTGTGGGACTTGTGCGCGGGCCAAGCCTTGCTGTTCCCACGCTAGTGGGTTGCTTTTGCTTTTGCCGGTCCCTGAGAGGCCTTGGACGCATATTTCTATGGATTTTATTTCGGATCTTCCGGTTTCCCAGAGGATGACAGTTATCTGGGTGGTTTGTGACCGGTTTTCTAAGATGGTTCATTTGGTACCTTTGCCTAAGTTGCCTTCCTCTTCTGATTTGGTTCCGTTGTTTTTTCAGCATGTGGTTCGTTTGCATGGCATTCCGGAGAACATTGTGTTATGACCCCAATGGCAGAGGGTCTCAGAAATAGTTTCTAAGTCTGCAAACACAAAAACCAGCTCATAGGGCAGTGGGAACTGATCTGACCATATATCTAATCCTAGCACCACAAATAACAACAGCCGGGGAACGTGCCTACGTTGATTCTAGACGTCTCGCGCCAGCCGGAGAACTAACTAACCCTAGAAGGGAAAAGAAAGACCTTTCTTGCCTCCAGAGAAAAGACCCCAAAAGTTGGATACAAGCCCCCAACAAATAATAACGGTGAGGTAAGAGGAAAAGACAAACGTAAGGATGAGCTAGGTATTTAGCAAAGAGAGGCCCACTAGCTAATAGCAGAATATAGTAAGATAACTTATATGGTCAGCAAAAACCCTATCAAAAATATCCACGCTGGATATTCAAGAACCCTTGAACCGTCTAACGGCCCGGGGGGAGAACACCAGCCCCCTAGAGCTTCCAGCAAGGTCAGGAATCACATTTAGTACAAGCTGGACAAAAATGAGAGCAAGCAAATAACCCAAAAAACATAGAAGCAGGACTTAGCTTAATTTTGCACGAACCAGGACCAGCAGATAGGAGCAAACAAAAAGGATCTGATTACAACGATGCCAGGCACTGGACTAAGAATCCAGGAGGTTTATATAGCAACACCCCTGGACTAACGACCCAGGTGGGTGCAAACTGAGGAAAGAAAATCCCAGAGTCATATCACTAATAACCACCAGAGGGAGCCAAGAAGTCTAATTCACAACAGTACCCCCCCCTTAAGGAGGGGTCACCGAACCCTCACCAAGACCACCAGGGCGATCAGGATGAGCAGCGTGAAAGGCACGAACTAAATCGGCCGCATGCACATCAGAGGCAACCACCCAGGAATTATCCTCCTGACCATAGCCCTTCCACTTGACCAGATACTGAAGCCTCCATCTGGAGAGACGAGAATCCAAGATCTTCTCCACCACGTACTCCAACTCGCCCCCAACCAACACCGGAGCAGGAGGCTCAACAGAAGGAACCACAGGTACAACGTACCGCCGCAACAAGGACCTATGGAACACGTTGTGAATGGCAAACGACACCGGAAGATCCAAGCGAAAGGACACAGGATTAAGGATTTCCAATATCTTGTAAGGACCGATGAAGCGAGGCTTAAATTTAGGAGAGGAGACCTTCATAGGAACAAATCGAGAAGACAGCCATACCAAATCCCCAACACGAAGTCGGGGACCCACACCGCGGCGGCGGTTGGCAAAACGCTGAGCCTTCTCCTGTGACAACTTTAAGTTGTCCACCACATGATTCCAGATCTGCTGCAACCTATCCACCACAGAATCTACCCCAGGACAGTCAGAAGGCTCCACATGTCCTGAGGAAAAACAAGGATGGAAACCAGAGTTGCAGAAAAATGGCGAAACCAAAGTAGCGGAACTAGCCCGGTTATTAAGGGCAAACTCAGCCAACGGCAAGAAGGTCACCCAATCATCCTGATCTGCCGAAACAAAACACCTCAAATAAGCCTCCAGAGTCTGATTAGTTCGCTCCGTTTGTCCATTAGTCTGAGGATGAAAGGCAGACGAAAACGACAACTCAATGCCCATCCTAGCACAAAAGGATCGCCAGAACCTGGAAACAAACTGGGATCCTCTGTCAGACACAATATTCTCAGGAATGCCGTGTAAACGAACCACATTCTGAAAGAACACAGGAACCAGATCGGAAGAGGAGGGCAGCTTAGGCAAAGGCACCAAATGGACCATTTTGGAAAAGCGATCACATACCACCCAGATGACAGACATGCCCTGAGACACCGGGAGATCAGAAATGAAATCCATGGAAATGTGTGTCCAAGGCCTCTTCGGGACAGGCAAGGGCAAGAGCAACCCGCTGGCACGAGAACAGCAAGGCTTAGCTCGAGCACAAGTCCCACAGGACTGCACAAATGACCGCACATCCCGTGACAAGGAAGGCCACCAAAAGGACCTAGCCACCAGATCTCTGGTGCCAAAAATTCCCGGATGACCTGCCAACACCGAGGAATGAACCTCGGAAATGACTCTGCTGGTCCACCTATCAAGAACAAACAGTCTGTCAGGTGGACAAGAGTCAGGTCTACCAGCCTGAAATCTCTGCAACACGCGTCTCAAATCAGGAGAAATGGCTGACAAGATAACTCCCTCTTTAAGAATACCAATTGGTTCTGCGACTCCAGGAGAGTCAGGCACAAAGCTCCTTGAAAGAGCATCAGCCTTCACATTCTTTGAACCTGGTAAATACGAGACCACAAAGTCAAAACGGGAGAAAAACAATGACCAGCGGGCCTGTCTAGGATTCAGGCGTTTAGCAGACTCGAGATACATCAGATTTTTGTGATCAGTCAAGACCACCACACGATGCTTAGCACCCTCAAGCCAATGACGCCACTCCTCAAATGCCCACTTCATGGCCAGCAACTCCCGATTGCCGACATCATAATTCCGCTCAGCAGGCGAAAACTTCCTGGAGAAGAAAGCACATGGTCTCATTACCGAGCAACCAGGGCCTCTCTGTGACAAAACGGCCCCTGCCCCAATCTCAGAAGCATCCACTTCGACCTGAAAGGGAAGTGAGACATCAGGCTGGAACAAAACAGGCGCCGAAGTAAACCGGCGCTTCAACTCTTGGAACGCCTCCACGGCTGCAGGAGCCCAGTTAGCAACATCAGAACCTTTCTTGGTCATATCCGTCAAAGGTTTAACAACGCTAGAAAAATTAGCGATAAAACGACGGTAGAAGTTAGCAAAACCCAACAACTTCTGAAGACTCTTAACTGACGTGGGTTGAGTCCAATCATGAATAGCTCGGACCTTGACTGGGTCCATCTCCACAGCAGAAGGGGAAAAAATAAACCCCAAAAAGGGAACCTTCTGTACTCCAAAGAGACACTTTGAGCCCTTAACAAACAAAGCATTCTCACGCAAAACCTGAAACACCATCCTGACCTGCTCCACATGTGAGTCCCAATCTTCATAGAAAACCAGAATATCATCCAGATAAACAATCATAAATTTATCCAGATACTTCCGGAAAATATCATGCATAAAGGACTGAAACACTGAGGGCGCATTAGAGAGCCCAAAAGGCATCACCAAGTACTCAAAATGACCTTCGGGCGTATTAAATGCAGTCTTCCATTCATCTCCTTGCTTAATGCGCACAAGGTTGTACGCACCACGAAGATCTATCTTGGTGAACCACTTGGCACCCTTAATCCGGGCAAACAAGTCCGACAATAGAGGCAAAGGATACTGAAATTTAACAGTGATTTTATTCAGAAGCCGATAGTCAATACAAGGTCTCGGAGATCCGTCCTTCTTGGCCACAAAAAAGAATCCCGCACCAAGAGGGGAAGAGGATGGACGGATATGCCCCTTCTCCAGAGACTCCTTGATATACGAACGCATTGCGGCATGCTCAGGTACAGACAGATTAAATAATCTTCCCTTAGGAAATTTACTACCTGGAATCAAATCTATGGCGCAGTCACAGTCCCTATGAGGAGGCAGAGCACTGGATCTGGACTCGCTGAATATATCCTGATAATCAGACAAATACTCAGGAACTTCCGAAGGAGTAGAGGAAGCAATAGACACCGGCGGGGAATCAGCATGAATTCCCTGACAGCCCCAACTTGACACAGACATTGCCTTCCAATCCAAGACTGGATTATGGGTCTGTAACCATGGCAGACCCAAAACGACCAAATCATGCATTTTATGCAGAACAAGAAAACGAATCACCTCCCGATGTTCAGGAGTCATGCACATGGTTACCTGCGTCCAAAACTGCGGTTTATTTTCCGCCAATGGCGTAGCATCAATACCTCTAAGAGGAATAGGATTTACCAACGGTTCAAGAACAAAACCACAGCGCTTGGCAAATGACAGATCCATAAGACTCAGGGCAGCACCTGAATCCATAAACGCCATAACAGGGTAAGAAGACAATGAGCAAATTAAAGTCACAGACAAAATAAATTTAGGTTGCAAATTACCAATGGCGACAGGACTGACAACCCTTGTTAGGCGTTTAGAGCATGCTGATATAACGTGTAGAATCACCACAGTAAAAACATAACCCATTCTGACGTCTATGATTTTTCCGCTCATTTCTAGTCTGAATTCTATCACATTGCATTAAATCAGATGTTTGTTCAGACAACACCACCAGAGGATTAGCGGTTTTGCGCTCCCGCAAACGCCGGTCAATTTGAATAGCCAGCGCCATAGAATCATTCAGACTTGTAGGAATGGGGAAACCCACCATCACATTCTTAATGGCTTCAGAAAGGCCATTTCTGAAATTTGCGGCCAGAGCACACTCATTCCACTGAGTAAGCACGGACCATTTCCGAAATTTTTGGCAATACACTTCAGCTTCATCCTGGCCCTGAGAAATAGCCAGCAAGGCTTTTTCTGCCTGAACTTCAAGATTGGGTTCCTCGTAAAGCAATCCGAGCGCCAGAAAAAACGCATCAATATTTGCCAGTGCCGGATCTCCTGGCGCTAGCGAAAAAGCCCAATCCTGAGGGTCGCCCCGTAAAAAAGAGATAACAATTTTCACTTGCTGAGCTGGATCTTCAGATGAACGGGGTCTCAGAGAAAGAAACAATTTACAATTGTTCCTGAAATTCCTAAACCTAAATCGGTCTCCAGAAAACAGTTCAGGAATAGGTATTTTAGGTTCAGACATTGGACTACTGGTAACAAAATCTTGTATGCCCTGCACACGAGCAGCAAGCTGGCCTACACTTGTAATCAAGGTCTGGACATTCATGTCTGTAGCAAGCACAAGCCACTCAAAGGTAAAGGGGAGGAAGAGAGGAAAAAACAAAAAAAAACAAAACAGAATTTCCTTTCTTATTATCCCACTTCTGCAATGCAATAAACATTCAATGTTGGCCTGGCATACTGTTATGACCCCAATGGCAGAGGGTCTCAGAAATAGTTTCTAAGTCTGCAAACACAAAAACCAGCTCATAGGGCAGTGGTAACTGATCTGACCATATATCTAATCCTAGCACCACAAATAACAACAGCCGGGGAACGTGCCTACGTTGATTCTAGACGTCTCGCGCCAGCCGGAGAACTAACTAACCCTAGAAGGGAAAAGAAAGACCTTTCTTGCCTCCAGAGAAAAGACCCCAAAAGTTGGATACAAGCCCCCAACAAATAATAACGGTGAGGTAAGAGGAAAAGACAAACGTAAGGATGAGCTAGGTATTTAGCAAAGAGAGGCCCACTAGCTAATAGCAGAATATAGTAAGATAACTTATATGGTCAGCAAAAACCCTATCAAAAATAACCATGCTGGATATTCAAGAACCCCCGAACCGTCTAACAGCCCAGGGGGAAGACACCAGCCCCCTAGAGCTTCCAGCATGGTCAGGAATCACATTTAGTACAAGCTGGACAAAAATGAGAGCAAGCAAATAACCCAAAAAACAAAGAAGCAGGACTTAGCTTAATTTTGCACGAACCAGGACCAGCAGATAGGAGCAAACAAAAAGGATCTGATTACAACGATGCCAGGCACTGGACTAAGGATCCAGGAGTTTTATATAGCAACACCCCTGGACTAACGACCCAGGTGGGTGCAAACTGAGGAAAGAAAATCCCAGAGTCATATCACTAATAACCACCAGAGGGAGCCAAGAAGTCTAATTCACAACACATTGTGTCCGATAGAGGTTCCCAGTTTTTTTCTAGGTTTTGGCGGGCCTTTTGTGCTAGGCTGGGCATTGATTTGTCTTTTTCTTCCGCATTTCGTCGCTGTGTTTGTTCCCGGCTTCGGGTTGGGGATTTGGTCTGGTTGTCTTCTCGTCATGTCCCTATGAAGGTTTCTTCCCCTAAGTTTAAGCCTCGGTTATTGGCCCTTATAGGATTTCTGAGATTATCAATCCAGTGTCTTTTCGTTTCGCCCCTTCCAGCCTCTTTTTCCATCCATAATGTTTTTCATAGATCTTTGTTGCGGAAATTGTTATGGACCTGGTAGTTAGGTGCACCCGGAATGACCTGATGGTTAAACTAGGAATCGGGACAAGCTCTGGGGAAGTGGGAACTCTGCTGACCGCAAACCCTACTCCTATCACACACACTAGAAATAGCCGTGGAGCGTACCTAACTCTCCCTAGACGCCTCTGCACAGCCTAAGAGCTAACTACCCCTAAAGATAGAAATGGAAGCCTTACCTTGCCTCAGAGAAATTCCCCAAAGGAAAAGGCAGCCTGTTATGACCCCAATGGCGAGGGTCTCAGAGGAACGTGGAAGTCTGCAGAATACAAAAATCCAGCTCATAGGGCAGTGGTAACTGGGTTGACCATATATCTACTCCTAACGCCAACACTAGAAGTAGCCGGGGATCATTCCTACGTTGATTCTAGATGACACGCGCCAGCCGGAGAATCTAGCTACCCCTAGTAGAGGAAAACAAAGACCTTTCTTGCCTCCAGAGAAGGGGACCCCAAAGCTGGATAGAAGCCCCCCACAAATAATGACGGTGAGGTAAGAGGAAATGACAAACACAGAAATGAACCAGGTTTAGCACAGAGAGGCCCGCTTACTGATAGCAGAATAAAGAAAGGTAACTTATATGGTCAACAAAAACCCTATCAAAATCCACACTGGAAATTCAAGAACCCCCGAACCGTCTAACGGTCCGGGGGGAGAACACCAGCCCCCTAGAGCTTCCAGCAAAGGTCAGGATATAGATTTGGAACAAGCTGGACAAAAATACAAAACCAAAACAAATAGCAAAAAGCAAAAGGCAGACTTAGCTGATATAACTGGAACCAGGATCAGTAGACAAGAGCACAGCAGACTAGCTCTGATAACTACGTTGCCAGGCATTGAACTGAAGGTCCAGGGAGCTAATATAGCAACACCCCTAACTAACGACCCAGGTGCGGATAAAAGGAATGACAGAAAAACCAGAGTCAAAAAACTAGTAACCACTAGAGGGAGCAAAAAGCAAATTCACAACAGCAGCCCCCACGTATATTGACGGTGAGTTAAGAGGAAAGTCACAAACACAGGAATGAAACAGGTTTTAGCAAAGGAGGCCAGTCTTCACTAAATAGTCAGAGGATAGAAAAGGGAACTATGCGGTCAGCACAAAAAACTACAAAAACCACGCAGAGTATGCAAAAAGACCTCCACACCGACTCACGGTGTGGAGGTGCAACTCTGCACCCCCAGAGCTTCCAGCTAGCAAGGAAATATCATGATAGCAAGCTGGACTGGAATTAGCAGTAACAACAATGAACTAGCAGGAACTTAGCTTCTGCTGGAGTCGACAGGTCATCTGAGAAGTCCAAGAGAGATCTGAACCAATACCGAGACATTGACAGCTGGCATGAAGTAACGATCTGAGTGGAGTTAAATAGAGAAACCAGCCTAGCCATAAACGAGGGCAGCTGAGCAAGCCAACCTCAAGGACCAGCAGTTCCACTCAAAGCCACTAGAGGGAGTCCAAGGACAGAACTCACCGACGTACCATTCATGACCACAGGAGGGAGTCCGAGAACGGAATTCACAACAGGAAATATGTGGTGCCCGTTGTTCCCTCTGTTGATCCTCCTGCCCCGGTGTTAATTGATGGGGAGTTGGAGTATGTGGTTGAGAAGATTTTGGATTCGAGGCGGAGGCTTCAGTATCTTGTCAAATGGAAGGGTTATGGCCAGGAGGATAATTCTTGGGTTGTTGCCTCCGATGTTCATGCTGATGATTTGGTTCGTGCCTTTCATTTGGCTCGTCCGGATCGGCCTGGGGGCTCTGGTGAGGGTTCGGTGACCCCTCCTCAAGGGGGGGTTGTGTTGTGAATTCTGCTCTTGGGCTCCCTCCGGTGGTTGTGAGTGGTGGCGCTGCTGTCTCTGAGTCACAGCATTTATCAGGTGTTTTCAGTTTTTGCAATTTGGACAGGGCTATTTAGTCTTGCTTCACCCTTTAGTCAGTGCCAGTTGTCCATTGTTCCTGGAGAATTCACATCCCTGCCTGGTCTCTTCTGCTTTGCAGTTCTTTTCAACAAAGATAAGTTCTGGCCTTGATTTTGCTGTCCACATGCTGTGGTCTTATTGTTCAGTTATTTTCCATGTTTTGTCTTGTCCAGCTTGGTCTGTATAAGGATTTGTTTAGCCAAGCTGGTATCTCTGGAGATGCAGATATACCCTCCATGTCTTTAGTTAGCTGTGGAGTTTTTGTATTTTCTGTGGTGGATATTTTCTAGTGTTTTAATACTGACCGCATAGTACTCTGTCCTGTCCTTTCTATTTAGCTAGAAGTGGCCTCCTTTGCTAAATTCTCATTTCAGTCTGTGTATGTTTTTTCCCTCTCCTCTCACAGTCAATATTTGTGGGGGGCTGCCTGTTCTTTGGGGATTTTTTCTGAGGCAAGATAGTTTTCCCTTTTCTATCTCTAGGGGTAATTAGTCCTCCGGCTGTGTCGAGATGTCTAGGGAGCGCTAGGTACATTCCACGGCTATTTCTAGTTGAGGTGTTCAGGGTCTGCGGTCAGTACAGGTACCACCTTCTCCAGAGTACGTCCCATGCTGCTCTTAGGCCACCAGATCATAACAGAGGAGGTGAGCTGTGATATCTATTGTGAATGATGGATCCTGTGTTATCTACTGTATATAGAGGTGTTATCAGTCATTGCACAGGAGGAGGAGGCGAGCTGTGATATCTATTATGAATAATGGATCCTGCATTATCTACTGTATATAGAGGTGTTATCAGTCATTGCACAGGAGGAGGAGGTGAGCTGTGACATCACCTATTGTGAATGGTGCATCCTGTGTTATCTACTGTATATGGAGGTGAGATCAGTCATTGTACAGGAGGAGGAGGTGAGCTGTGACATCACCTATTGTGAATGGTGCATCCTGTGTTATCTACTGTATATGGAGGTGTGATCAGTCATTGTACAGGAGGCGGAGGTGAGCTGTGACATCACCTATTGTGAATGGTGCATCCTGTGTTATCTACTGTATATAGAGGTGTTATCAGTCATTATACAGGAGGAGGAGGTGAGCTGTGACATCGCTTATTGTGAATGGTGGATCCTGTGTATCTACTGTATATAGAGGTGTTATCAGTCATTGTACAGGAGGAGAAGGTGAGCTGTGATATCTATTGTGAATGATGGATCCTGTGTTATCTACTGTATTTATAGTTGTTATCAGTCATTGCACAGGAGGAGGAGGTGAGCTGTGATATATATTGTGAATGATGGATCCTGTGTTATCTACTGTATATAGAGGTGTTATCAGTCATTGCACAGGAGGAGGAGGTGAGCTGTGATATCTATTGTGAATGGTGGATCCTGTGTTATCTACTGTATATAGAGGTGTTATCAGTCATTGTACAGGAGGAGGAGGTGAGCTGTGACATCATCTATTGTGAATGGTGGATCTTGTGTTATCTACTGTATGTAGAGGTGTTATCAGTCATTGTACAGGAGGAGGAGGTGAGCTGTGACATCACCTATTGTGAATGGTTGATCCAGTGATATCTACTGTATATAGAGGTGTTTTCAGTCATTGTACAGGAGGAGGAGGTGAGCTGTGACATCACCTACTGTGAATGGTGGATCCTGTGTTATCTACTGTATATAGAGGTGTTATCAGTCATTGTACAGGAGAAGGAGGTGAGCTGTGACATCACATCAACACATTATTAGACTTACCAGTATCCATGTTGGCTGTTGGTCCAAGTGTAATCAGGGTGTAAAAACTCTAAGCCGCAACATATCAGAAATGTGGCAATAACTTGTCGTCTGTTACTCAATGTGAGAGGTAATTTGCATATTATTTCCCATGGAGCATTGCCAATAACACATTCACAGTTGGTCTCCCTATGGAGAGTCAGTCCTGCTGTAAGGTCAGATTTACTGGTGAAATATTGGAGACTTGGAAGCAATCACCTGAATGTTCTTATGTTGTGATGAAAACCCCTTAATGTTTATCCGTGGCCCCTATTTGTATGAATTATCTCTTTGACCATGTCACTGACTGTCATTATCACCAATATACAGGACAGGGGTCACTTCATCATCTAAAAGGAAATTACTGCTGACAGTAAAAGAACCGAATGCATCCTATAGAGGTTTTCTAAGAGATTGTATTAGTGGGAACAGGTGGAGAGGCCGCATGGTGGAAGGAAGCTTGCTTCACTTTATAGATTCTATGAAATCACTAACAACAGTCTGCACCTGACCCGCATGTAAAGATGTCACAGCGCAAGAACGAGACTCCTCTAGAATCAAAGATCAAAGGGTTCAGGAAGGGAGAGGACAGAAGATGATCCTTTACTGCAATAAGAAACTGAATAAAATCATAATAACGGAGGATTTTTACGCAAGTTGTTTTCTTGCTTGTTTATTCTTCTAATTAGATTGTGCAGCAGACTTTCAAACCGATTGCAATTTGCCCCAAATGCTAAAACTCCATAAAGTAAAGTTTAATTTTTTTTTCCTGAAGTATTGCTTCCTTCTATTAGGTGAAAGTGATAAGTGAGAACCAAAGTTTGGTGCCAGAAGATTCTTCGTGACTTCCAATAATAACAGCTATACTCACCTCCGGTGGACGTGCCTTTCCAGCTGTGTTGTCACTGGCTGTCCCCAGGGATTGCGTGACATAATGTCACTCAATCCCTAGGGTCAATCAGCGGCCACTTCACTGTCCCCTCCTTCAGACATAATTGACATTCAGAGGAAGCGAGAGCTGCGGCTGCTCCCTCACTTCCTTCAGATATCAGATTCTTCCGAAAGATGGGAGAGTGAAGCCAGCGCTCACTGGCCACAGGGATTGAGTGACATAATGTCACGCTGTTTGCTGGAGAGCCAGGGCCGACACTGCTGGAACAGCGCTGACACCCGAGGTGAGTATAAGGGTTATTATTTTTTCAGTCTATGGAGATCCATGAGACATGGATGAAACATTGAAGACAGACTTAGAATTCAGAGTTCTATCCGAGTTTCCTCAGTTTTTAATTGATACATTTATACTTGCAGTGGATGAGTCCCGTGCACCACGCTGTTGTCCGTGCACACTTGGTGCGACCCTCCGCAAGGTCGTAGCAATACAGAGAAATCCAAGAACCTTGGTAGAAGACGTTCTCCTTTTGGTAATTTCATTAGTGCAGAAAAATCACAACGTTTTGACCTTCCAGGACCTTTATCAAACCATAGAAGTCTGTATCTTTGGCTTCATAAAGGACCCGTGAGGTCGAAACGTTGTGATTTTTCTGCACTAATGAAATTACCAAAAGGAGAACGTCTGGTGCTCTGGTTACTGGATTTCTCTTTAATTGATACATTTTTATAAGTCAATGGATGCAAAAAGTTTAGACAGTTTTCATCTGCGTCAGTGAAAGGATGCAAAAAAAAAAATAGAATCAACTATAATGCACCTAGAATGGCACCTGAGAAAATGGACCACTTCTCTTCGACAGTAACGCTCACATGGATGTGTGAATGTAGCCTTATTTAGATAAGACAAGGCTATGCAGCCATAAGGGGGTGGTCAGGCTTAGAACATCGGTCTATAATGGGAGAGTCCCCCATTCAGGACCCTCGTCTGCAATATGAGGTAGAGCAGAGACAGGTTTCATAGAATATCCCAAGCAATGTTGGACCTGTCATGGAGAGGTCATTAATTTTACGGGGTGCGGTGGGTGAGGGGGGCTATGTAATACTTTATTTGCCCTAAGGCGGCACTGTGGGGAAAATAAACATATGTTCCATTCTGGGCTCAAAATTGTTACATTTGTTCCTAGGATTAATGACTTAAAAATTAAATTGATCGGAACGTTAATGTTTTTGCCAATGAGAGATGATACAGTGATGGACGTGATCACATCATTTTGTATGAAACCAAAGGAATCAAAGGCAGGAAAATAATTTCCGAGTGCAGCTCGTTTCTGGATGATTTCTATTTCTGTGTAATGGAACACCCGTGCACTTTTCTATGATGCACAGTAAAGACCCACAATGGCACTCGAGCTCCGTGACGGCACTTAACATTGTACGTGATATCTATGTAATCTAAGAAAGCACGGATCCCGAAAGTCCTACATCGCAGCATGGTGGCTCCATTACTGATTGTTGCTACAAAACTCGAACATGAGACCATAAAAGGCATAATTTGATATTGGTGCTGGTTTACTGGTTGACCTTTTTTTGACCACTTTTGCTTGGTCCTTATCACTGCATTTCGGGAACACTCCACCGGACCAGAGATTTACATGACATTCTGGTCCAATCATCAAGACATAATAATGTAACCCTTTTTAAAGTCACTGAGTCAGGCCGTGGGCATCTAGACTGCATGTATGTCAAGCACATACTTCCGTTCTCGAAACTCTGCTCCCGGCGAAGGACAATCCTCACAGTGTGCGCGGTGTGAGCATTCACAAGTTTGCAGTCAATTAGAGTGACTGCAGACTTGTAGCCTAAGGTCAGACAACCCTTTTAAATACTTTAGGGGGTAAGACAGACCTCTGTCACTTTGGGGTGTTTATGCCCACGGATTTCTTTTCTTTATGTTTATCCCTTTTTGATTGTTACCCTTATTATAAATGTCTTTTAAATTCCTGTGATCTTTGTTAGGATCAAAAATTTCCATATCACAAATCAACTTCTAGATTTACCTGCCTAGCAGCTAATTCACAAGACTGTATAGCGACTGTATCTTCTGGTCTGTATTACTGCCCCAATTCCTGGACCGAGGGTCTTATGACCCAAACAAATAGGACTTGTAAATGTAAGATGGACCAGAAAATGCAGCCACTATATGCCCATCTGAATTAGTCCCAAGGGCTGGCCAGTACGGAGACATATCTACAAGATAGCATGCATGGAGATCCCAAATTTATCCCAATTTTTAGATGTATTCTTGACAAATTTGGGGCCACCTCAGGATACAATGGGGCTGGGTTTAGGTAGGTGGAATCAGGAACACTGAAAGTGTTACTGTACAAGAAGGCATTTAAAGGTATTCTTTATTCCCCTATCCCTAATGTCTGAAAGTATAGTATTGTGAGAAAGCACAGTAGAAGGATAGCTAATAAGAAATTTCCACAGACAGGGTTTGCATAAGCCACTCTGTCTAGCTGGTCTCAGGGCAACTCTAGTCTCAAAATCTGTAACCATTGTTCATCAATATGGAATTACGCGGGGTCCCTGGGTGCAGTTCATGGAGTGGTTGCTGGCTGGTGGGGCAGGTTGGCAAAGGATTGTCAGAAAGCCGAGTCAGAAACAAGAAGTCAGAATTCGGAACAAAATTGTAGTCCCACAAGCTCCTTGCCTGGACGAGGCCACAAGTTCCAGAATGTTAAACGGAACTGATCTAGTGTCACCCCGCAAGGCCGCAACACCGGAAATGAAGAAGGGGTGCCGCCTAGTGAGAGAAGCAGAAGTGAAAAGAGTGAGTACATAAGGTTATACTGCAGGTGTAGCTCAACAACTAAAATGAATCAATTGCTGTACAAAAAAATCACAGTATAGCCCTGGCTTACTATAATTATACTATTACATATATATACTGTTTATATACACTGCTCACAAAAATAAAGGGAACACTTAAACAACAGAATATAACTCCAAGTAAATCAAATTTCTGTGAAATCAAACTGTCCTTGGGAAGCGACACTGATTGACAATCAATTTCACATGCTGTTGTGCAAATGGAATAGACAACAGATAGAAATTATTGGCAATTATCAAGACACTATCAATAAAGGAGTGGTTCTGCAGGTGGGGACCACAGACCACATCTCAGTACCAATGCTTTCTGGCTGATGTTTTGGTCACTTTTGAATGTTGGTTGTGCTTTCACACTCGTGGTAGCATGAGACGGACTCTACACCCCACACAAGTGGCTCAGGTAGTGCAGCTCATCTAGGATGGCACATCAATGCAAGCTGTGGCAAGAAGGTTTACTGTGTCTGTCAGCGTAGTGTCCAGAGGCTGGAAGCACTATCAGGAGACAGGCCAGTACACCAGGAGACATGGAGGGGGCCGCAGCAGGACCGCTACCTCAGCCTTTGTGCAAGGAGTAAAAGGAGGAGCACTGCTAGAGCCCTGCAAAATGACCTCCAGCAGGCCACAAATGTGTATGTGTCTGCACAAATGGTTAGAAACTGACTCCATGAGGATGGTCTGAGTGCCCGACGTCCACAGATGGGGGTTGTGCTTACAGCCAAACACCGTGCAGGATGCTTGGCATTTGCCACAGAGCACCAGGATTGGCAAATTCACCACTGGTGCCTTGTGCTCTTCACAGATAAAAGCAGGTTCACACTGAGCACATGTGACAGATGTGACAGAGTCTGGAGAGGCCGTGGAGATTGATCTGCTGTCTGCATTTTCCTTGACAGGCGTGTGCGCCTATCTGCTATGATTGCACATGCTGAACTAAAAACCCGCTCAGACAGAAAACTCGCAGCAGAGCATGGCAGCACCTCCAAGGCGTACAAGGAGAGGTCGGACCAAGTGTGCAGCTTGGACAACCAGTAACCAGTAGTTAAAGGGCACAGAGGATTTAGGAAGGATGCTTGTATGGTCACTAAAGTAGTCCCTCACCATCTTGGTCAACTTCTCCCTCTTCGTCATTGTTACATCCACAGATAGCCCTTGCTGATGGGACGGTCTCATGAAAATGGCCCAGTTGGTGGACATCGCCCCCCACCGAGTTGCACCTGGTGTGCGTGGCCCTCCCCTGCAATCCTTGTTGGTGAAAAGAGCCAGTACCTCTGCCACTAGCATTGAGGGTAATCTTTTGAGCAAGACTTCCACTACGGCCCTCTGGCATGTGGAGCGCCCCCACGTGCAAGGGCAATGGGGTACTCGGTACCAGGTTTATCTCTCTCGGTTCTGGGGTGGCCCGACCCAGTCCGTGGCCCTTCTGAGGGGTGCCCAATTAAAGGTGTAGTCTGTATGGTGTTCGTGATGCCACCTGTGGTATCTGGTCAGAGAGACCGACGCTGCTTAGGGGTCCGCTGGGGTGATGGAATGGCAGCTAGATGGTATACCTTCCCACAGGTGAAGTGTATCCCCAGGGCTTCCCAGATGTGTAGGTGGTGATGGTGGACAATGTAAGGCGCAATGAATAACGAGGACACAAAGGTTGCAGTCTCTTTACCTTTTACTGAAGACTTCAGCGTCCACAGTCCAGAGTACCGTTCACAGGGCAGGCAGAGTCCAGCCGGTCCGAAGGCAAATCCAGAGTTCTCTTAACCAGGTGGAAATCAGTAGCCTTCCTACTAGCGCCTGTGTGTTGTAGTACCTCCCTGCTGAGCACCACGGGATAGTCCTCACAACTTTCGTAGATGTTTCTGATGTTCTCTTTCTCTCTGTCCCACAGATGGTATGGATAGGACAACCCGTATGACCGGGATAGCCTGGGGCTTGTTTGTAGGGACCTTAGAGACACCCCGACCCCCACAATTTGCCACCGTGTCTTCTTAGGTATTAAGGTCGGGCAGCCAACTTGGAATTGACTGTTCTGCCAGTCTCTGAAGTAATGCGTAGAGCCTATTACTCCCTCAGTGTTCCGGCCACCGGCTACGCGCCTCAGAAGGAGGCTGCCGATCTTGGGGCAGAACTCCTCCTGGTATTATCTCCTTGTGCTGTGACTTCGTTTCTCACTCTCCACAATACAATTCCTTTCTTGTCCTTTCTTAGGATGCTGCCGCACGTAAGGGCAGGTGCAGCTCCGTAGCTTTCGATCTCGTGCTAGGCCTCTGTCAGGATCCCACCCCTGACAGGGACCCTCTGTCTGCAGCTCAGATGTTCCTCCTTTCCCCCTGTCTGCCTGACAGGTCCTCTCTGAGTCAAACCCAGGCAGCTTCTGACTCACTTTCTATCCAACCCACCAGTTTTACCCGTATGTGAGGAGTGCCCTAATAGATAGAAGCAAGGCTTCCCCTGGTGGACTGGAGTGTGAAGTGTAGTGTGTGACTTGTGATACCTGGCAAGATGAACTCCTTTAGTACCATCAGACGTAATATCACTCCCCCTGGTGGATGAGCGACATTACTGCAACGACCAGGACTCTGGGGCGCTGCACATGCATACGCTGAAAATGGCATGGCTGCCTCCAACATTAGAGAAGCAAATTTCCCCTTGTACCATGAGTCAAGAAAAGTGCACAGCCAGTATTTCATGGTGGACAAAATGTGTATCATGCAATGGTCTTGGGAAAGGCATCTGGACATGAACTCCACCATGTGTGGCAGACTACAAAGAGTCAAACGTTCAGTGTTCTCACCAGGAAGAACACTAACCATCCTCTCCTCCTCATGACGCATAGCCTCCTCCTCCTCTTCAGGCCATCCATGCTGGACAGGCATGAAGCTGGGATTGAGAGTAGCGCAGAGCAAAAACTCCTGTTCCTCCTCATTCTCCTCCTCCTCCTGTTCCTCGTCATCACCCAATGTGGCCTGAGAATACTGTGTGAGACTGGGCTGTGTGGTATCAGCCACTGTACAATCTTGCTCCATAGCCACCTGCTCGGCATTCAAAGCTTCTTCTTTCAGATTCTGCAGCGAACGTTTTAATAGACAGAGCAGCAGGATGGTTATGCTCATAATAGTGTCATCAGTGCTCACTGTCTTGGTGCAGTACTCAAAGTTTTGGAGAACCCCACATAGGTCAGCGATCCACACCCACTCGGCAGTTGTTATGGGTGGGGGCTGAGTGTTACTCTGCCCTCTGCTGCTCACTTAAGGTACCTTCACATTAAGCGACGCTGCAGCGATACAGACAACGATGCCGATCGCTGCAGCGTCGCTGTTTGGTCGCTGGAGAGCTGTCACACAGACCGCTCTCCAGCGACCAACGATGCCGAGGTCCCCGGGTAACCAGGATAAACATCGGGTTGCTAAGCGCAGGGCTGCGCTTAGTAACCCGATGTTTACCCTGGTTACCAGTGTAAAATGTAAAAAAACAAACAGTACATACTCACCTTCGCGTCCCCCGGCGTCCGCTTCCTGCACTGACTGTGAGTGCCGGCCCTAACAGCAGAGCGGTGACGTCACCGCTGTGCTGTGCTTTCACTTTACGGCCGGCACTCAGTCAGTGCAGGAAGCGGACGGCGGGGGACGCGAAGGTGAGTATGTACTGTTTGTTTTTTTTACATTTTACACTGGTAACCAGGGTAAACATCGGGTTACTAAGCGCGGCCCTGCGCTTAGTAACCCGATATTTACCCTGGTTACCACTGTAAAACATCGCTGGTATCGTTTTGCTGTCAAACACAACGATACACGGCGATCTGATGACCAAATAAAGTTCTGAACTTTAACCAACGACCAGCGATATCACAGCAGGATCCTGATCGCTGCTGCCTGTCACACTCAACGATATCGCTAGCCAGGACGCTGCAACGTCACGGATCGCTAGCGATATCGTTTAGTGTGAAGGTACCTTTAGCCTTGCCAAGATATGGAAGATCGAATTCCAGAGTGTGGGCAGGTCACAAATCAGTGCGCTGTTGCAGCGAAGCGAGACCGGCAAAAGCCTGAGATGACTTTCGGAAATGTGTGCTGACACGGCATACCTTGGCAAGTAGGTCAGGCAAGTCAGGGTATGTTTTTAAAAACTGCTGTACAACCAAGTTCAGCCATGCATGGAACGTGTACCAGCTTGCCGAGCTTTAAAACCGCCCCCCAAGTTATGACCATTATCGCACACAACCAGACCTGGTTGGAGGTTCAGCAGGGAGAGCCACTAATCGGTCTGCTCTTTTATCCCTTTCAACAGCTCAGCTGCGTTGTGAGCTTTATCGCCTAAACAGATGAGCTTCAGCAGAGTGTGCTGCTGCTTCGCCAAGGCAGTGATGCAGATTTTCCAGCTGGGAAGTGATGGGGAGACTAGTTCCGCTGAGGATGATGATGATGAGGAGAGACAGGAACCGGAATACGAGGACACTGAAACCCTGCTGGAAGTTGGGCCCACTATTCTTGGTGTGGGTAAGGTGTGTGATGTCCCTGGATCTGACTGTCCCATACTCCACCAGGTTAACACAGTGTGCCGTCAGGGAAATATATCATCCCTGTCCACAAGAACTTGTCCATGTATAAGTGGTTAGGTGGACCTTCCCTGTGACTGCGATGGCCAGAGCACAGCTGATATTGTGTAACATGTGCTTATGTAACGCGGGGACGGCACACCAGGAAAAATAGTGTCGGCTGGGAATCGAGTCCAGAGGGGCCACCACCACCAAGAGGTTGCAGAAAGACTGAGTTCCCACAAGTTGAAACGGGAACATTTCCAGGACCAGCAATCTGGCAATGTAGTTATTTAGCATTTGGGCATGTTGGTGGGTGGCTGGATATTTCTGCTTTCTGGTAAACGTCCGGTGCAGAGACAACTGAATGCTGCGCTGGGACAACGAACTGGATCTGGTTGCTGACTTTGTGTGTGTGCAACCGCTGGTTTTGGGCAGGAGGCATCAGCGCCTGCTTCATGGTCAGCAAATTGGGAAGGCCATAACACAGCAGTAGGGGCAGTGGTTTGACCCTCAAACACAGATTTTGTACCCAGGTATACCATCCACCTACTGGGGTGGTTGGTTGCCATGTGCTTTTGAATGCTGGTCGTGCTCAGGTTGGCAGTGTTCTTGCCTCTTGTTAGCTTGGCTTGGCTGATGCTGCAAACTACAGTTGTTTTATCTGAAGGACGTTAAAAAAGACCTCCCATACAGGGGAACAACGCACCCTTGGCCTGTTATCTATCCGAGTAGAGGGAGCTCTGTGGAACAGTTGACTGAGTTCTACCTTTGGTCATGCCACTACCTCTTCTTGCCTGTTTTCTAAGTTGCTACGGATCCATCCCTCTCTGCACTGCTGTGCTTGCTAGGTGTGCCACCATGCCAGGTTGGATCAGTGGCCTCATCATCGACCACGTCGTCTTCTAATTCCTCAAAATCTGATCCTCCTTCTGAGTTGTGATTTGAGGCTGACCTAATGGCAACTGTACATCATGATTATCCTCCACTTCTTCAGATGTGAATTGACCTTCACCAACGTGGCTTTCTCCTGGCCGGGGGTGCTCAAATGTTTGGGCATCACTGCACTCCACCTCCTCATGACCCTCTTTAATGATGCACGTTGAGAGGCCTGATAAATTACAAGGGAATATAAACAGTTCCATTAGAGTGGCCAGAATTGGGGTCATATGTCTCCTTGGGACTCTTGATGGTGGGAGGAAGGAGGACCAGGTTGAGGATTCAGAGGCCCAGCCTCTTGGCTATTGAGACTGGACCGTGTGGAAGACTTCGTGGTGCTGCTGGTCAACATCCTCATCCAACCCACAACATCCTCACACTTGTCTGGGTTCGTTAGTGGTGTAGCGCACTGAGCAAATTGTGACAGGAACCTAGAATGAGATACAGTCTCCTTCAGATCTATCACATGGCCTTGGCGGACACCACCACATTCATGTCCCTTAACGTCACCATTTCTCATCTTGAATGTGTAATGCTTATGAAACAAAAAATACTGGCTTTATTTTTCACAAGTACCCTTATAAAGGTCTTATGTAAAAATTCACTGTATCTAGCAATGTATGGCTATTTTTTTGTAGATCGCAGCTTAATTATACACAGCAACAGCAGACTGATGTAAATTACAGGTAACTAGTCACGTTTGCGTATCTCTGCAGGCTTTTTGCCAGCCGCACAACTGCTAGATAAAGAAACACTATTTTTTAAACCAATAGAAAATTATGATTTTTGTTTAGATCGACTTATTGACACACTCCAAATGCGGAGTAATGAAGATTATTGCCTCTGCTAAACTGTCATGTAAGTTTATCTTTACCCGGATTGCACCAGTCACACAACTGCTTGAGAAATCTTAGGTATTTTAACTAATAGACGTGGAATATTATTTAAAATGGATGTTACTATATGCTGCCACTGAGAAATAATATTTTGCGGTAAAAAAAATATATAGGCTGCTACACAAGAATATTATGTAGCTCCCAAAAAATGGTTTTGCATATGCTGTTACTACTTAATATTTATTTCCCTATACAAACAGCTGATTTGTATATTATGGTAGTGGATGAAACCCTCACTATTTTACCCTAATCTCACAGTCTGTTCCTATTACTACAGGGGAAAACAGCAGAGATCTGCAGCATGTACTTGCAATGATGAGAATACCCAGAAGCCTGCCTTTCACTCTTCCTCCTATTAAATCTCTCCCTACTAAATCCCCACCTAACAAACAACTAATCTTGACAATCTTTAGCTCTTAAAAGAGCTTTTTTTGGAATGGATAACGCTTACTATAAGCTTCTATCACTCTCACTATGCTTTTTTCACACTCCCTACGCTCAAACTATGCTCTCCCTATGCTGTCTCTGGCTGCAATGTGCGCAAGATGAGAGTCCCTATGACGCTGGAAGGCCAGCCAATTACAGTAATGCCACACCAAAAATGGCGCCGGCATTATTGTGTTTGGCAAGCCAGCAGGTGACTCGAATATACCAAGGTGAATACCTAGTTACTCACTGAGTAACTAATAGTCCAAATACCAAACTCTTCGTGCAAGTAACGAATAGTGTCGAATGTATTCGCTCATCATTAGTTTTCACTGATCCATGGGCTCTACAGGATATGGGATCGCTTAGATCTCACCATTAGAAACTGCACCGATTGGAAGAATGAGGAAGTTTTATCCCTGGCAGAACATTTATCCCCATTTTAAAATGCAGCGGCAGGTGGGACCGCAGCTTCCAGAATAAAACAAGTGCAGCGCTTGCAGTCACTGAGGGAATAAAGGGATCGGATCAGTGGTCAAGTCGCACATGCCACTTCAGTCTAATGGGGATAAAAGTTCCACATTCCGCATATTGGGTCCTAGCAGTCAGACCCCCACCAATCAATACATTACCAATAATCCTGTGGAGAGGTGATTATTTTTTTTCACAGGAGAACCCCTGTAAGTGCATCTCTGTCGCTGTGTTCCAAGTATTTAATTTCTAAAGGAAACAAAAATGTTTCTCCTAAATAATATCAGAGAGAAAAAAATGATCTCCATATACAGCACAATCCACTATACCAAGACCAATGATAACCCCACACCATGACCAGACCACATAGTGACTGAATAATATCACATATTACCAGCATATAGCAACCAAATAATACCACATACAAGGGACAAGTACCGCCACACTGTGACCAGACCACATATTACTACCATGCAGTGACCGAAAAATACCACATACAAGGATCAAATACTACCCCACTATGACCAGATCACATATTACCACCATGTAGTGACTGAATAATACCACATACAAGGAACAAACACGCCACACCATGACCAGACCACATATTACCACCACATAATCACCTAAGACCACATACAAGGAATAAATACCACCCCACCTTGATCAGATCACATTACCATCACATTACCACCACATAGTGACGGAGTAATACCACATACAAGGAACAAATACAACCACACCATGACCAGATCATGACATGACAGAAGCTTTATATATTGTGTAAAGTATACTGGTAATACAGTGATCACCAGTGCCATTGTACACAGGAGCTTTGCATATAGTGTCAGTGTACAGGTAATACAGTGATCACCAGTGCCATTATACACAGGAGCTCTGTATATAGTGTATTGTGTAAGTTAAGTGTACAGTTAATACAGTGATCACCAGTGACATTATACACAGAAGCTCTGCATATAGTGTCAATGTACAGGTAATACAGTGATCTCCAGAGACATACACAGGAGCTTTATACATAGTGCACAGTGTATAGTGTACATGTAATACACTGATTCACCAGTGACGTCTCTAGTTGAAGTCCTTCATCTTTGCTATTTTTCTTCATCCAGCACAGACCACCATCAATTCTTTCAGCCAGGACTCATCTTTGCATAAAATGACACAGTCATCAATAGCTGATCGCTTCCAGAGCACTTTCCCCCCGACTTCTACACTGCATGAGATGAAGAAAAAAGCGACAGAGTGCCTTTCTGCACAGTAACAGGAACCCAGAAAACAGATTCCTAAAAAGTAAATTATATTACAGTAGTAATAATTTCCGAATTGGGCCCTAAAGAAATGATGGTCCACTTGTCACCATAAATTAATAAAGTATGTTCCTCATTCTGGCCCCCAAACAGTAACTAAGTCCTTCATCCTGGCCCTATTTATTTAATAATCTCATCTATCCTGGCCCCCATTATGTAATTATATGCCCCAGCCTGGCCCTCCATGTCCTTTGTCCAGCCTGGTCCCCTATATCCCTTGTCCAGTCTATCCCCCAGCTATCCTTCCTGGCCCCCATATGTCCCTTCTGGAACCCATATGTGAATCCTGTCCCCCATATATCCATCTTGGCCCTCACATGTCTATTGTCCTGGCCTCCCCCATATATCTACCCTGGCCCTCATATGCCACTTGTCCTGGTTCCCCATATATCCATCCTGGCCCCCATATGCCCCTTGTCCTGGCCCCGATATATCTATCCTGGCCCCCATATTTCCCTTGTGCTGCTCTCCCCATATATCTGTATCCTTGCCCCCCATATATCTATTGTGGCCCCATATGCCCCTTGATCTGGCCCCCCATATATCCATCCAGGCCTCCATATGTTTCTTATCCTGGCCCCTCCATATATCAATCCTGGATCCCCGATAAAACCATCCTGACTCCCCCATATATCCATCCTGACCCCCCCATATATCCATCTTGGCTCCCCTATATATTCATCCTGGCCCTCCCATATATCCATCCTGGTCCATTGTCCTGGTCCGCCCTTATATCCATCTTTGCTCCCTCATATATCCATCCTGGTCCCTTGCCTTGGCCCCACCATATATCCATTCTGGTCCCCCTCATATAGCCATCCTGCTCCCCAATATATCGATCCTGGTCCCTTATCCTGGCCCCCCACATATTCTTTCTGGTCCCCCTCATATAGCCATCCTGGCTCCCCAATATATCGATCCTGGTCCCTTATCCTGGCCCCCCATATATCCAATCTGGTCCCCCTCATATATCCACCCTGGCTCCCCCATATATCCATCCTGGTCCCTTATCCTGGCCCCCCACATATTCATTCTGGTCCCCCTCATATATCCACCCTGGCTCCCCCATATATCGATCCTGGTCCCTTTTCCTGGCCCCCCATATATTCATTCTGGTTCCTTGTCCTGGCCCCTGCACCATGCCGCATACACAAAAGGAAAAAAGAAAAAAGATTCCTCTAAGGCTACTTTCACACTGGCGTTAACTGCAATACGTCGCAATGCGTCGTTTTGCCGAAAAAACGCATCCTGCAAAAGTGCTTGCAGGATGTGTTTTTTCTGCATTGACTAACATTAGCGATGCATTTGCGACGCATTGACACACGTCGCAACCGTCGTGTGACGGTTGCGCCGTGTTGTGGCGGACCGTAGGGAGCAAAAAACGTTACATGTAACGTTTTTTGCTCCCGACGGTCTGCTTTTTCCAACCGCGCATGCGCAGTCGGAACCTCCCCGCACTTCCCCGCACCTCACAATGGGGCAGCGGATGCGCTGGAAAAATGCATCCGCTGCCCCCGTTGTGCGGCGGAGACAACGCTAGTGTGAAAGTAGCCTTACCTACCAGTGCTCCCGGCGGCGCGTGGCGTCCTCCTCTACAGATCCAGCTCGCTCATGTTAAAATGGCCACCTATCTAGCAGAGGCTGGCAGCTGGCATGACTGCGCCCGTCGCAGGCAGCGCATGACAGTTTCATACCCCAGTTGCATCTGTCATACCCTGTGACGGGCGTGCGCACACAGGTTAGCTGTCTGTCTCTGCTAGGTCAGCAGCCTATTGCGAAGAAGCAATATAATTCAACTGAATGTGCGTCCGAAGGTGCCCCCTCTGCGTCCTGCTCGGGAACCACCAAAGCCCCGGTTCCCTACGGATAATTCTCTGTTGTCGTCCCGATGGGCCAATCCAACCCTCTGTCTGAACTACCTGAACTACATGTACTGCTCTCTATTTATACTACATGTGCTGCTCTCTATTTATACTACATGTACTGCTCTCTATTTATACTACATGTGCTGCTCTCTATTTATACTACATGTGCTGCTCTCTATTTATACTACATGTGCTGCTCTCTATTTATACTACATGTGCTGCTCTCTATACTACATGTGCTGCTCTCTACCTGAACTACATGTACTGCTCTCTATTTATACTACATGTGCTGCTCTCTACCTGAACTACATGTGCTGCTCTCTATTTATACATGTGCTGCTCTCTGCCTGAACTACATGTACTGCTCTCTATTTATACTACATGTGCTGCTCTCTATTTATACTACATGTACTGCTCTCTATTTATACTACATGTACAGCCCTCTACCTGAACTACATGTACTGCTCACTATTTATACTACATGTGCTGCTCTCTATTTATACTACATGTGCTGCTATCTACTGATACTACATGTGCTGCTCTCTATTTATACATGTGCTGCTCTCTGCCTGAACTACATGTGCTGCTCTCTATTTACACTACATGTGCTGCTCTCTATTTATACTACATGCACTGCTCTCTATTTATACTACATGTACTGCTCTCTATTTATTCTACATGTACTGCTCTCTACCTGTAATAAATGTACTGCTCTCTACCTTTACTACACTTTACTGCTCTCTATTTATACTACATGTGCTACTCTCTATTTATACTACATGTACTGCTCTCTTTTTATACTACATGTATGTGCTGCTCTCTATTTATACTACATGTACTGCTCTCTATTTATACTACATGTACTGCTCTCTATTTATTCTACATCTACTGCTCTCTACCTGTACTGCTCTCTACCTGTACTACATGTACTGCTCTCTATTTATACTACATGTACTGCTCTCTATTTATACTACATGTACTGCTCTCTACCTGTACTACATGTGCTGCTCTCTATTTATACTACATGTACTGCTCTCTATTTATACTACATGTACTGCTATCTATTTATTGTACATGTACTGCTCTCTACCTGTACTACATGTACTGCTCTCTACTTTTACTACATGTACTGCTCTCTATTTATACTACATGTGCTGCTCTCTATTTATACTACATGTACTGCTCTCTATTTATACTACATTTACTGCTATCTATTTATTGTACATGTACTGCTCTCTACCTGTACTACATGTACTGCTCTCTACTTTTACTACATGTACTGCTCTCTTTTTATACTACATGTGCTGCTCTCTATTTATACTACATGTACTGCTCTCTACCTGTACTACATGTGCTGCTCTCTATTTATACTACATGTACTGCTCTCTACCTGTACTACATGTACTGCTCTCTATTTATACTACATGTACTGCTCTCTACCTGTACTACATGTACTGCTCTCTATTTATGCTACATGTATTGCTCTCTACCTGTACTACATGTGCTGCTCTCTATTTATACTACATGTACTGCTCTCTATTTATACTACATGTACTGCTCTCTATTTATTCTACATGTACTGCGCTCTACCTGTACTACATGTACTGCTCTCTACCTGTTACTACATGTACTGCTCTCTATTTATACTATTTATACTACATGTGCTGCTCTCTATTTATACTACATGTGCTGCTCTCTATTTATACTACATGTACTGCTCTCTATTTATACTATATGTACTGCTCTCTAACTGTACTACATGTACTGTTCTCTATTTATACTATATGTATGGCTCTCTACCTGCACTACATGTACTGCTCTCTACCTGTACTATATGTACTTCTCTCTATTTATACTATATGTACTGCTCTCTACCTGTACTACATGTACTGTTCTCTATTTATACTACATGTACTGCTCTCTACCTGTACTACATGTACTGCTCTCTATTTATACTACATTTGTTGCTCTCTATTTATACTACATGTACTGTGGAGCGCCCCCGCTGGGATCCACTGTAGCTCAGGCAATGCGCGCCCGGCTACCGCCATCTTCCGTTCCCAGGATGCATTGCGAAATTACCCAGAAAACTTAGCAGTCTCGCGAGACCGCTAAGTCTTCTGGGTAATTTCGCAACGCATCTATGGGAACGGAAGATGGCGGCAGCCGCGTGCGTCTCGGCGGACTACGGAGGGTGAGAATAGCAGTTTTGTTTTTTTAAATTATTTTTAACATTACATCTTTTTACTATTGATACCGCATAGGCAGCATCAATAGTAAAAGTTGGGGTCACACAGGGTTAATAGCAGCGACAATGGAGTGCGTTACCCGCGACATAACGCGGTCCGTTACCGCTGGCATTAACCCTATGTTAGCGGTGACCGGAGGGGAGTATGGAGCGGGCGCCGGGCACTGACTGCAGGGGAGTAGGGAGGGACTAATTGGACTGTGCCCATCGCTGATTGGTCGCGGCAGCCATGACAGGCAGCTGGTGAGACCAATCAGCGACGCGGGATTTCCGTGACGGAAGTTGAGGACAGAAAGACGTAAGTACCCCTTAGACAATTATATATATAGATGTACTGCTCTCTACCTGTACTACATGTACTGCTCTCTATTTATACTACATGTACTGCTCTCCACCTGTACTACATGTACTGCTCTCTATTTATACTACATGTGCTGCTCTCTACCTGTACTACATGTACTGCTCTCTATTTATACTACATGTACTGCTCTCTATTTATACTACATGTACTGCTCTCCACCTGTACTACATGTACTGCTCTCTATTTATACTACATGTACTGCTCTCCACCTGTACTACATGTACTGCTCTCTATTTATACTACATGTACTGCTCTCTATTTATACTACATGTACTGCTCTCTACCTGTACTACATGTACTGCTCTCTATTTATACTACATGTACTGCTCTCCACCTGTACTACATGTACTGCTCTCTATTTATACTACATGTACTGCTCTCCACCTGTACTACATGTACTGCTCTCTATTTATACTACATGTGCTGCTCTCTACCTGTACTACATGTACTGCTCTCTATTTATACTACATGTACTGCTCTCCACCTGTACTACATGTACTGCTCTCTATTTATACTACATGTACTGCTCTCCACCTGTACTACATGTACTGCTCTCTATTTATACTACATGTGCTGCTCTCTACCTGTACTACATGTACTGCTCTCTATTTATACTACATGTACTGCTCTCTATTTATACTACATGTACTGCTCTCTACCTGTACTACATGTACTGCTCTCTATTTATACTACATGTACTGCTCTCCACCTGTACTACATGTACTGCTCTCTATTTATACTACATGTACTGCTCTCCACCTGTACTACATGTACTGCTCTCTATTTATACTACATGTACTGCTCTCTATTTATACTACATGTACTGCTCTCTATTTATACTACATGTACTGCTCTCCACCTGTACTACATGTACTGCTCTCTATTTATACTACATGTACTGCTCTCTACCTGTACTACATGTACTGCTCTCTATTTATACTACATGTACTGCTCTCTATTTATACTACATGTACTGCTCTCCACCTGTACTACATGTACTGCTCTCTATTTATACTACATGTGCTGCTCTCTACCTGTATTAACCTTAACCTGCTATCCTATACTACACTCTACCTGTACTTTGCTGCTCTCTACCTGTTTTCTCCTTTCTTCTTTCGTCTTGATACTTTACGCTCGTGAGCAGAAGGTTCTCCCTTCACCCATTGTGACATGAGGGAGAAGAGAGAACTGCAGCACCTCTTTAAGCGTCTCCAAATCATTTGTGCACAGATCAGAAGTTACAACTCATGCAAATGAATTGCACAAACTTGTGTAGAACTGCTTTGATTTTCCCACTTAACAGCCTACAATGTACTTTACTATTCACATGATGATATTTTTTTTTTTCAGATGTTTATTGCCTCAAGTGAAACCTGGAACATGTGTTAGCTGGTTGTCATATGCAACTGCAGTGCTCCATCTGCCCAGCGGGCCCCGGCATCCTACCTGGAGCTAGAGCTGCATCTTATTGCCACAGCTCCCTGTATTTTGCACAGCTCCAACCATGGGATCAAGGCTGGTCAAGTGGTGAGTTTCCTTGTGCAATACTGACCCTCTCTGCTACCCAATCTCCATGTGGTCAGATCAGCGCGTTCAACACGTATACAGGTTGGCAACACCAATGTATGCATGAGACACCACTGTCAGAGGTGTACATACCATCGAGGCAGACTAGGCGGCTCCTACAGGGCTCCTGTGGACAGGAAGCTCAGCCTTTGTAGGTCTCATCCCCTTTCTGAGCACCTTGCAGAAAGCCCCTCCCCTGAGGAACTGCAAGCAAAGGAAGTATTAGTCGTGAAGGGGTAAACAGTAAGCAGGCCCTAATTGTCCACCCAGCTCCTTAAGAGGGGTCTTATTTTGATCTTTGCTATAGTCTTTGTTCTTCTGAGAACTCCAAGGAACTATGAGCTACTGAATATGGAAATCTTGGAGAAGAGTGAAAGTGGCATTCTATGTCATTTATCGCTATAGCATTAGTATCAGAGATTCTGCGCGAATGTAAATGTCATTTTAAAATTTACATGGAAAAAAATATTTTTGCTTTAGAATTGCATAGAAAATTCAATAGAGCACTTAGGCTTCCATCAAAAACAATTACAATTACTTCAGACCATCTTAAGTGAGTATATTTCTTCCTACACCTTCCAGGAAAAATGATTTCCATAAAGGGGCAGTGACCGCTTATCAGCAGTTCTAGAGATTCAGGTTTCCCTGAATAGACATTGTGCAGAATAGAAGCATAAGCTGGGGATCCTGGGTACAAATCCCACCAAAGACAACATATATAAAGAGTTTAAGACTAAAAGAAAAATGGAGTGCTGACTTCATGAATATAAACAAGTACATTTTATCAATCACTACCAATCATAAAAAATAGGAGGTGTACATCAAGAAGGAAACATCAAATGTCAACTAGGGAACAGTCAGAAAAATTGGGCTGCCAAAATTTAAAGAAATCATTATAGCACATGAAAAGCTAGTAGCATAGATCTAACATACAAGAGACTAGTCCCTGTTATTATATTGTGTGATAGAGCACCTATGGAGAAGTACCTCCAAAGAAGTGAAAAAATGTATATAAGGTGCATTCATGTCTTAGTAGTAATCCTATCCCTGCAGAAGTAGTGTATATAGGTGACTCTACAAGTACAACCTATATGCTTATTAAGGCAATACATAATCCACTGAAGGAAACTTACCCATATTAAAATGGAAGTGCAGTTCAATGTTCCCTGGGTAATGACCCCGACGCGCGTTTGCTTTCTCAAAGGGTTCTGTCACTGGCGTGTCATGTATCGTATGTTATTTAAGGTGTGGAGTAATTGGTCTCCGGAGTGGTTAGCGGCCAGCGCCGGAAATACCCGTCACATGATCAGCCTTTCTGGATGCGCACGTCTGGGAAAATTTCCCAATTACGTCACTGACATCCGCGTTACCAAGTAGGAGGCTGAATGGGACGCACCAGCGTTCGGGTCACAGAGCGCACGCGGAAGTGGTGGCCATCTTTAAGAAGTCCCCTGGACTCCACCATTTTCTGTGAGGTGAAATGAAGGTGAGGCTAACTGCTGAGACAGTAAAATGTCAAACACAATGTTAAAGGTGTCGTAGCAGTTAGTCTCACCTTCATGTCACCTCACAGAAAATTAGGTGAAGGGCTGTTCTCGAAGACGTGCACCCTCATGCGATACTCCACCCTTGTTGGTGTCGTTGTCCTTGTGCCACAGAAACCTGAGGAAATTCTTGTGGTCCTTCCTCTTTGACTATGAAAAAGTGAAACATCTGTTCGATGTCGGCAGTGATGGCAATGGGCTCCTTCCTCAAACTCATCAACTATAGATTGTTTGTCAGATTGGGACCTGTGAGGAGGACATCATTGAGAGACACGCCTTGATGTTTAGCGCTTGAATCAAACATGACTCTAATTTGCTTAGGTTTCCTTCAAGGGAAGAGCAGGTACACCATGGTTGTTATGGAATATTTTTCCCATAAAGGTGACAATGTGTTCTTTCATCTCCGGTTTGTTGCTTAGTGTGCGCTGGAGAGAGTTGAATCTGGACAAGGCTTGTTCTCGATTGTTTGGGAGCCTTACCCTGGTAGCCCAGAAAGGTAAGGGAAAAATCCAGTGATTAGTTTTGTCTTTAAGGAACTCTTTGTCCATTATCTTGACAAATTCTCTATCTTCCACTGACATTGGCTACTTCATTTTCCTTCTCCTGTCCAAGTCATCAGCACAGGGAGAAGGGATGGCATCGGGCAACTGTGTGGGATCTGGAGACTTCTCTTTCACCTCATAGTGATGAGGGCATTCCTTGCAGAAAGTTGAGCGTCTGTCTCCGCGCATGTAGGTCTTAAAGGAATCAACTCCTGGTCAATCCAAGCACACATTTCCTATGACTATCCTATTCCTATGAAGATAAAACACCTTTATTAGAGCAAGTGGTGAAATGGTGGCACAACTAACCGAGGTGTCTGCACATACCAAAAATAAATGAAGGGAAGATCGGCACAGTAGAGGTACAGCACAATAATACATGAGAGCAAATTATAAATTACAGAGATCAATGGATGAGACCACCAGAGGTAAAGTAAAGAACATATTGGTTCAACTAATGAAATTATATACCAAGGTAGAGGGTAATAGGATGTAATGCAAAAAAGAAATACATGCCAATAGTAGGTGATCAACAGGTACCGTGATTACATGTGGTGTGTGTGCACATCAGGAAGACATCATGATGTACTGAGGGGGGGGGGCAGGATGCCCTGAATCAATATGTACATATGGGCATACAGTATAGGAAGTACCACAACATGTCACAGGTGTAAAGTAAGAAAGTGCAATCTGAGTCGATGGGTCGTGCAAAAATATTGAGATGTGGGATTACCAGGTGGTGAGCTGTACAGGTGCAGCACGTACCCCAACGCGCGTTTCGGACAACGTCCTTCGTCAGGGTGGGGTGTCCGATAAGAACCGAGGGGTTTAAATAGCAAGAGGCTTGGAATAAATAAGGATGAGGGATAAGCATGAGGAAGTGGAGTGAGGGAAGAACAATTGTGTATGTCCCAAGTGCCATTAAGGGCTTGATGAATCAAAGACCTGTGATCTCCATGAACAAAAAGTATGAATGTGGTACGTGGATTTATGGAATGTGTGAATGCAGAGGTGCAATGCCAAAAAGCGCTAGGTGAAAGGGCAACTAATGTGAGGTGACATGTATGGTCAAAGTAAATACAACAGCCTCATCAGTGAAATATATATATATATATACTGTATATACTGTATATATTTAATAATGTTTTAATTTTGCATTGCAAAATCTGGTAATAGATATACGCTTTAATACCAGGGATTGTTAGATGGGGTGACCACTTTAACGAGAAGTAATATAATTTGATGCAAAAGCTTATTCTCTGCTTCCATCATTAAGACCCTCCAGAGGCAGAAAGCCATTATTGTGGCTGCCAATTGCCAGCTGCCCACCTCCGTTACATGCACTCATTATCAGGGGTTATCTAATCTTTCTGCATCCTCGTGACCCAATACAACAGCAATTACATAAATAAGAATTTAATACACAATTTGTAAGTACTTAGCTTATTTTTCTGCATGGGTTTTGTTTGCTGATTGACACTAATAAAATGTATTTACGCTTTACCAAAAAATGACCTGGGGATAATTTGCTGTAACGAGTCCATTTGACAAGGGATTACATTGAATCCGAGGCTAATTAGCTTGTCAGGCCATAGTGATTACATTATGTTTCCTATCAATCTTTTTTTATTGAATGCAACATGTGTAATATGTGGAGACGTAAACAATCTGGAAGCTGGTGGATCTATGAAGTGTATACACACAGTCAATAAAGCCTAGGAGCTAAAACGCGAACGTCCCATTTATCGGTAACTATTTTAGTACCAAGAAACATTAAAATGGTAAGTTACAGTCAATGAGTTGATCAACCCAAAGGGAAAAAGTATGGATCGTGCCTTCATCTAAATAATTAGCCATTAAAGGCGAAGCTGGTGTCAGATTGCCAAAAATCCAAATTCTTTTGAAATATGCTGACTTAATGGAAGTGTCATATACCTAGGCCACTAGTTCTACTTATATGATTCCAAATGTGAGATGGTTGAGTCCAAGAAAGCAGCCGAGGGGTCTCGTGATGACCACCCAACAGAGGAATTGAGCAGTAGGAAAGTAGAGGATGTATGACATATTTACATTGTTAATACTTTAACCCCTTAGTGACAGAGCCAATTTGGTACTTAATGACCGAGCCAATTTTTACAATTCTGACCAGTGTCACTTTATGAGGTTATAACTCTGGAACGCTTTATCGGATCCCGCTGATTCTGAGATTGTTTTTTCGTGACATGTTGTACTTCAAGTTAGTGGTAACATTTCTTCGATATTACTTGCGATTATTTATGAAAAAAATGGAAATATGGCGAAAATTTTTAAAATTTTGCAATTTTCAAACTTTGTATTTTTATGCCCTTAAATCAGAGAGATATGTCACAAAAAATAGTTAATAAATAACATTTCTCACATGTCTACTTTACATCAGCACAATTTTGGAAACAATTTTTTTTTTTGTTAGGGAGTTATAAGGGTTAAAAGTTGACCAGCAATTTCTCATTTTTACAACACCATGTTTTTTTTAGGGACCACATCACCTTTGAAGTGATTTTGAGGGGTCTATATGATAGAAAATAACCAAGTGTGACACCATTCTAAAAACTGCACCCCTCAAGCTGCTCAAAACCACATTCAAGAAGTTTATTAACCCTTTACGTACTTCACAGGAACTAAAACAATGTGGAAGAAAAAAATGAACATTTTACTTTTTTTTGCAAACATTTTACTTCAGAACCATTTTTTTTAATTTTCACAAGTGTAAAAACAGAAATTTAACCACAAATTTTGTTGTGCAATTTTTCCTGAGTACACCGATACCCCATATGTGGAGGTAAACCACTGTTTGGGCGCACCGCAGAGCTTGGAAGTGAAGGAGCACCGTTTGACTGTTTCAATGCAGAATTGGCTGGAATTGAGATCGGACGCCATGTCGCGTTTGGAGAGCCCCTAATGTGCCTAAACAGTGGAAACCGCCCACAAGTGACACCATTTGGAAACTAGACCCCCCAAGGAACTTATCTAGATGTGTGGTGAGCACTTTGAACCCCCAAGTGCTTCACAGAAGTTTATAACGTAGAGCCGTGAAAATAAAAAATCGCATTTGTTTTCACAAAAATGATTTTTTCGCCCACAAATTCTTATTTTCACAAGGGTAACAGGAGAAATTAGACCACAAAAGTTGTTGTGCAATTTCTCCTGAGTACGTCGATACCCCATATGTGGAGGTAAACCACTGTTTGGGCGCACCGCAGAGCTTGGAATTGAAGGAGCACCGTTTGACTTTTTCAATGCAGAATTGGCTGGAATTGAGATCGGATGCCACGTCGCGTTTGGAGAGTCCCTGATGTGCCTAAACAGTGGAAACCCCCCACAAGTGATACCATTTTGGAAACTAGACCCCTTAAGGAACTTATCTAGATGTGTGGTGAGCACTTTGAACCCCCAAGTGCTTCACAGAAGTTTATAACGTAGAGCCGTGAAAATAAAAAATCTCATTTTTTCTACAAAAATGATCTTTTTGCCCCCAAATTTTTATTTTCACAAGGGTAACAGGAGAAATTAGACCACAAAAGTTGTTGTGCAATTTCTCCTGAGTACGTCGATACCCCATATATGGGGGTAAACCACTGTTTGGGCGCACCGCAGAGCTTGGAAGAGAAGGAGTGTCGTTTTACTTTTTCAATGTAGAATTGGCTGGAATTGAGATCGGACGCCATGTCATGTTTGGAGAGCCGCTGATGTGCCTAAACAGTAGAGACCCCCCACATATGACACCATTTTGGAAACTAGACCCCTTAAGGAACTTATCTAGATGTGTGGTGAGCACTTTAAACCCCCAGGTGCTTCACAGAAGTTTATAACGTAGAGCCGTGAAAATAAAAAAATCGCATTTTTTCTACAAAAATGATCTTTTTGCCTCCAAATTTTTATTTTACCAAGGGTAACAGGAGAAAATGGACCCCAGAAGCTGTTGTACAATTTGTCTTGAGTACGCCGACACCCTATATGTGGGGGTAAACCACTGTTTGGGCGCATGGCTGAGCTCGGAAGCAAAGGAGCGCCATTTGACTTTTCAATGCAAAATTGACTGGAATTGAGATCGGACGCCATGTCGCGTTTGGAGAGCCTCTGATGTGCCTAAACAGCAGAAACCCCCCAAAAGTGACCCCATTTTGGAAACTAGACCCCCCCATGGAACTTATCTAGATGTGTAGTGAGAACTTTGAATGCCCAAGTGCATCACAGAAGTTTATAATGCAGAGTCGTGAAAATAAAAAATATATATTTTTTAACAATAAAGATTTTTTAGCCCCCAAGTTTTTATTTTCACAAGGGTAACAAGAGAAATTGGACCCCAAAAGTTGTTGTCCAATTTGTCCTGAGTATGCTGGTACCCCATATGTGGGGGTAAACCACTGTTTGGGCGCACGGCAGAGCTCGGAAGGGAAGGAGTGCCATTTTGGAATGCAGACTTTGATAGAATTGTCTGCGGGCGTTATGTTGCGTTTGCAGACCCCTAATGTACCTAAACAGTAGAAACCCCCAACAAGTGACCCCATTTTGGAAAATAGACCCCCCAAGGAACTTATCTAGATATGTGGTGAGAACTTTGAATGCCCAAGTGCTTCACAGAAGTTTATAATGCAGAGTAGTGAAAATAAAAAATATTTTTTTTCCCACAAAAAAGATTTTTTTAGCCCCCAAATTTTTATTTTCACAAGGGTAACAAGAGAAATTGGACCCCAAAAGTTGTTGTCCAATTTGTCCTGAGTATGCTGGTACCCCATATGTGGGGGTAAACCACTGTTTGGGCGCACGGCAGAGCTAGGAAGGGAAGGAGTGCCATTTTGGAATGCAGACTTTGATAGAATTGTCTGCGGGCGTTATGTTGCGTTTGCAGACCCCTAATGTACCTAAACAGTAGAAACCCCCAACAAGTGACCCCATTTTGGAAAATAGACCCCCCAAGGAACTTATCTAGATATGTGGTGAGAACTTTGAATGCCCAAGTGCTTCACAGAAGTTTATAATGCAGAGTAGTGAAAATAAAAAATATTTTTTTTCCCACAAAAAAGATTTTTTTAGCCCCCAAATTTTTATTTTCACAAGGGTAACAAGAGAAATTGGACCCCAAAAGTTGTTGTCCAATTTGTCCTGAGTATGCTGGTACCCCATATGTGTGGGTAAACCACTGTTTGGGCGCACGGCAGAGCTCGGAAGGGAAGGAGCGCCATTTTGGAATGCAGACTTTGATAGAATTGTCTGCGGGCGTTATGTTGCGTTTGCAGACCCCTAATGTACCTAAACAGTAGAAACCCCCACAAGTGACCAAATTTTGGAAACTAGACCCCCTAAGGAACTTATCTAGATATGTGGTGAGAACTTTGAAAGCTCAAGTGCTTCACAGAAATTTATAATGCAGAGTAGTGAAAATAAAAAAATATATTTTTTTCCAACAAAAAAGATTTTTAGCCCCCAAGTTTTTATTTTCACAAGGGTAACAGGAGAAATTGGACCCCAAAAGTTGTTGTCCAATTTATCCCGAGTACGCTGATGCCCCATATGTGGGGGTAAACCACTGTTTGGGCGCACGGCAGAGCTCAGAAGGGAGGGAGTACCATTTGACTTTTTTAGCGCAAAATTGGCTGTCGTGTTTGGAGACCCCCTGATGTACCTAAACAGTGGAAACCCCCCAATTCTAACTCCAACCCTAACCCCAACACAGCCCTAACCCTAATCTCAACCCGATCCATAATCCTAATCACAACCCTAACGATAATCACAACCCTAACCCCAAAACAGCCCTAATCTCAACCCTAACCATAACCCTAATCAAAACCCTAAATCCAACACACCCCTAACCCTAATCCCAACCCTAACCCTAATCCCAACCCTAATCCCAAACGTAACACTAATCCCAACCCTAATCCAAACGCTAACCCTAATCCCAACTCTAACCCTAACTTTAGCCCCAACCCTAACTTTAGCCCCAACCCTAACCATAACTTTAGCCCCCGTCGTCACAAAAAAAGTTCAATGTAACCTTTTTTTTGTACGTCGCGTCCGCCATTTCCGCGGATGCGTGGCCGTAACTCTGCCCCCTCCTCCCCAGGACATAGACTGGGCAGCGGATGCGTTGAAAAACTGCATCCGCTGCCCACGTTGTGCACAATTTTCACAACGTGCGTCGGTACATCGGGCCGACGCATTGCGACCGCCCCGTACCGACGCAAGTGTGAAAGAAGCCTAAGGCTACTTTCACACTAGCGTCGTACTCGGCCCATAGCAGTGTGTCGGGCCGACGTACCGACGCTAGCGTTGTAAGCGCCGCACAACGGGTGCAGCAGATGCTGTTTTTTCAACGCATCCGCTGCCCCATTGTGAGGTGCGGGGAGGCGGGGGCGGAGTTCCGGCCACGCATGCGCGGTCGGAAATGGCGGACACGTCGCACAAAAAAGTTACATGTAGTTTTTTTTTGTGTCGACGGTCCGCCGAAGCACGACGCATCCGTCGCACGACGGATGCGACATGTGGCAATCCGTCGCAATGCGTCGCTAATGCAAGCCAATGGAGAAAAAACGCATCCTGCAAGCACGTTTGCAGGATGCGTTTTTTCTCCAACGACGCATTGCGACGGAAGCCAAAAAACACTAGTGTGAAAGTAGCCTAACTCTAACCCTAGCCCTAACCCTAACCCTAAATTTAGCCCCAACCCTAACCCTAACCCTAACTCTAACCCTAACTCTAACCCTAACCCTAACCCTAACTCTAACCCTAACTCTAACCCTAACCCTAACCCTAACCCTAATTTTAGCCCCAACTTGTCTTCTCCTGCCGGCCGGCAGATGGCAGCAGATGGCGGGCGCACTGCGCATGCGCCCGCCATGATGAAAAAGCCGGCTGGCAGGAGAAGACAGAAGAGGACCCAGGGACCCCGGGTGAGTATGATAGGGTCCCCGAATCCCCCTATTTCTCTGTCCTCTGATGTGCGATCACATCAGAGGACAGAGAAATAACTGATCGCTTTTTTTTTTTTTTTTTTTTTTTTTGCGGTCGCCGGTAAACTGTTAATTACCGGCGATCGCAAAGCAGGGGTCGGTGCAAACCGACCCCGATCATGTTCTTTGGGGTCTCGGCTACCCCCGGCAGCCGAGACCCCAAAGAACATCCGGGTGCCGGGCGGCGGGCGCACTGCGCGTGCGCCCGCCATTTTTTCCCGGAAAAAAGATGGCGGCGCCCATGGGGAGACACGAGGAGCACCGGGGGAGGTAGGTAAGTATTGGGGGGCTATTGGGGGCCATCGGGGACCACATTTCTCTGTCCTCCGATGTGCGATCACATTGGAGGACAGAGAAATTAACCCCTTCCCGACCTGTGACACAGCGTATGCGTCATGAAAGTCGGTGCCTTCCCGACCTGTGACGCATATGCTGTGTCACAGAATGATCGCGTCCCTGCAGATCGGGTGAAGGGGTTAACTCCGATTTCACCCGATCTGCAGAGACAGGGGGAGTGGTGCTTCAGCCCAGGGGGGGTGGCTTCACCCCCCCGTGGCTACGATCGCTCTGATTGGCTGTTGAAAGTGAAACTGCCAATCAGAGCGATTTGTAATATTTCACCCAAAAAAACGGTGAAATATTACAATCCAGCCATGGCCGATGCTGCAATATCATCGGCCATGGCTGGAAAACCTAATCTGCCCCCACCCCACCCCACCGATCGCCCCCCCAGTGCTCCGGTGCGCGGTCCGCCCCCCTAATAAGTTCTGTCCGCTCCTCCGTCCTCCTGTACGCTCCCCCCGTGCTCCGGTGCCCCCTCCCTGTGCTCCGGTCCCCCCCCCTGTGCTCCGGTCCCCCCCCCGTGATCCGATCACCCCCCCTTCATACTTACCGGGCCTCCCGATGTCCGTCCGGCTTCTCCATGGGCGCCGCCATCTTCCAATATGGCGGGCGCCTGCGCACTGCGCCCGCAGAGTCTGCCGGCTGGCAGATTCATTTCAGAAGTATTTTGATCACTGCGATATAGCCTATCGCAGTGATCAAAATGAAAAAAAAGTAAATGACCCCCCTTTATCACCCCCATAGGGACAATAATAAAAATAAATAAAATATATATATATTTTTTTCTGCTAGGGTTAGGGTTAGAACTAGGGTTAGAATTAGGAGTAGAATTAGGGGTAGGGTTAGGGGTAGGGTTAGGGCATGTGCACACAGTGCGGATTTGGCTGCGAATCCGCAGCGGATTGCCGCGGATCCGCAGCGGATCGGCCGCAGATCCGCAGCGGATCGGCCGCGGATCCGCCGCGGATCCGCAGCGGATCGGCCGCGGATCCGCAGCGGATTGGCCGCGGATCCGCAGCGGATTGGCCGCTGAGAATTCGTAGCAGTTTTCCATCAGGTTTACAGTACCATGTACACCTATGGAAAACCAAATCTGCTGTGCCCATGGTGCGGAAAATACCGTGCGGAAACGCTGTGTATTTTCCGCAGCATGTCAATTTTGTGTGGATTCCGTAGCGTTTTACACCTGTTCCTCAATAGGAATCCGCAGGTGAAATCCGCACAAAAAAACACTGGAAATCCGCTGTAAATCCGTAGGTAAAACGCAGTGCCTTTTACCTGCGGATTTTTCAAAAATGGTGCGGAAAAATCTCACACGAATCCGCAAAGTGGGCACATAGCCTTAGGGTTAGGGTTGGAATTAGAGTTAGGGTACTGTCATGATCTCTGCAGGCAGAGATCATAGCAAGCCTATAGAGGGACAAGCTCTCGGAAGATGGAACTATACTGACCATGAACTAAGCCTGCCGCGCAACTAGAAATAGCCAGGTAGCATTTCCTATTATCGCTAGATGCCCAGCTCTGGCCTAAGACCTAAATAGCTAGCAGAGGGAAATATAAGACCTGGCTCACCTCTAGAGAAATATTCCAAAGAAGACAGTAGCCCCCCACATATAATGACGGTGAGTTCAGATGAAACAACAAACGCAGCAGGAAAATAGTCTTAGCAAATTTGAGGTCCGCTTACTAGATAGCAGAAGACAGATAGTATACTTTCATGGTCAGCAGAAAAACACTAACAAAACACCATCCAGAGATTACCTTAAACTCTGGCATTAACTCATAACACCAGAGTAGCAATCCCTGATCAACGAGAGCTTTCCAGACACAGTAACAAAACTTCAGCTGTGAACTGGAACAAATAGGCAAAACAAAACATGGACAAAAGTCCAACTTATCTAGTAGTTGTCTAGAAGCAGGAACAAGCACTGAGAGGCATCAGATAACATTGTTGACCGGCAAGAAACCACCAGAGAAATGAGCTTAAATAGCGACACCCACTACTGATGGAACCAGGTGAAACAGGAAAGAGGATGACAAGTCCAATTCCACAAGCGGCCACCGGGGGAGCCCAGAATCAAAATTCACAACAGTACCCCCCCCTCAAGGAGGGGGCACCGAACCCTCACCAGATCCACCAGGGCGACCAGGATGAGCCCTATGGAAGGCACGAACAAGATCAGAAGCATGAACATCAGATGCATTGACCCAAGAATTATCCTCCTGGCCGTAACCCTTCCAGTTGACCAGATACTGGAGTCTCCGTCTGGAAACACGAGAGTCCAAAATTTTCTCCACAACGTACTCCAACTCACCCTCAACCAACACCGGAGCAGGAGGCTCAACCGAAGGTACAACAGGTACCTCATACCTGCGCAATAACGACCGATGAAAAACGTTATGAATGGAAAAGGACGCAGGGAGGTCCAAACGGAAAGAAACAGGATTAAGAATCTCCAATATTCTATAAGGGCCGATGAACCGAGGTTTAAACTTAGGAGAAGAGACCCTCATAGGGACAAAACGAGAAGACAACCACACCAAATCTCCAACACAAAGCCGAGAACCAACACGACGATGACGGTTGGCAAAATGCTGAGTCTTCTCCTGGGACAACTTCAAATTGTCCATAACCTGCCCCCAGATGTGATGCAATCTCTCCACCACCGCATCCACTCCAGGACAATCCGAGGATTCCACCTGACCGGAGGAAAATCGAGGGTGAAACCCCGAATTACAGAAAAACGGGGACACCAAGGTGGAAGAGCTGGCCCGATTATTGAGGGCGAACTCTGCCAATGGCAAAAAAGCAACCCAATCATCCTGGTCAGCAGAGACAAAACACCTCAGATATGTCTCAAGGGTCTGATTAGTCCGCTCGGTCTGGCCATTAGTCTGAGGGTGAAAAGCAGATGAAAAAGACAAATCTATGCCCATCCTAGCACAGAATGCCCGCCAAAATCTAGACACAAACTGAGTACCTCTGTCAGAAACAATATTCTCAGGAATACCGTGCAATCGGACAACATTCTGAAAAAACAGAGGAACCAACTCAGAAGAAGAAGGCAACTTGGGCAGAGGAACCAAATGGACCATTTTAGAGAAACGGTCACAGACCACCCAGATGACAGACATCTTCTGGGAAACAGGCAGATCTGAAATAAAATCCATCGAGATGTGTGTCCAAGGCCTCTTAGGAATAGGCAAGGGCAACAGCAGTCCGCTAGCCCGAGAACTACAAGACTTGGCCCGAGCACAAACGTCACATGACTGCACAAAGACTCGCACATCTCGTGACAGGGAAGGCCACCAGAAGGATCTTGCCACCAAATCCCTGGTACCAAAAATTCCGGGATGACCTGCCAATGCAGAAGAATGTACCTCAGAGATGACTCTGCTGGTCCAATCATCCGGAACAAACAGTCTATCAGGCGGACAACGATCCGGTCTATCCGCCTGAAACTCTTGCAAGGACCGCCGCAGATCAGGAGAAACGGCCGACAAAATTACTCCCTCCCTAAGGATACCTGTGGGTTCAGAATTACCAGGAGAGTCCGGGTCAAAACTCCTAGAAAGGGCATCTGCCTTAACATTCTTAGAACCCGGTAGGTATGACACCACAAAATTAAAGCGAGAAAAAAATAAAGACCAGCGCGCCTGTCTAGGATTCAGGCGTCTGGCAGTCTCAAGATAAATCAAATTTTTGTGGTCAGTCAATACCACCACCTGATGCCTAGCCCCCTCGAGCCAATGGCGCCACTCCTCAAACGCCCACTTCATGGCCAAAAGCTCCCGATTCCCAACATCATAATTCCGCTCTGCGGGCGAAAATTTGCGAGAAAAGAAGGCACAAGGCCTAATGACGGAGCAGTCGGAACCTTTCTGCGACAACACTGCCCCAGCTCCGATCTCCGAAGCGTCAACCTCAACCTGAAAAGGCAGATTCACATCAGGCTGACGCAACACAGGGGCAGAGGCAAAACGGCGCTTAAGCTCCTGAAAGGCCTCTACAGCATGAGGGGACCAATTAGCAACATCAGCGCCTTGTCTGGTCAAATCAGTCAGTGGTTTAACGACATCCGAAAAACCAGCAATAAATCGGCGGTAAAAGTTGGCAAAGCCCAAAAATCTCTGAAGACCCTTAAGAGAGGAGGGCTGAGTCCAGTCACAAATAGCTTGCACCTTGACGGGATCCATCTCAATGGAAGAGGGAGAAAAAATATACCCCAAAAAGGAAATCTTCTGGACCCCAAAAACGCACTTAGACCCCTTCACACATAAAGAATTAGACCGCAGAACCTGAAAAACTCTCCTGACCTGCTGGACATGAGAGTCCCAGTCATCAGAAAAAATCAGAATATCATCCAGATATATTATCATAAATTTATCCAGAAAATCGCGGAAAATATCATGCATAAAAGACTGGAAAACTGAAGGGGCATTAGAAAGACCAAAAGGCATGACCAAATACTCAAAGTGGCCCTCGGGCGTATTAAATGCGGTCTTCCACTCATCCCCCTGCCTGATCCGCACCAAATTATACGCCCCACGAAGATCAATTTTAGAGAACCACTTAGCACCCTCTATACGAGCAAACAAATCAGTAAGCAATGGCAATGGGTATTGATACTTAACAGTGATCTTATTCAGAAGCCGATAATCAATACATGGTCTCAAAGAGCCGTCTTTTTTTGAGACAAAGAAAAACCCAGCTCCCAAGGGAGAAGAAGATGGACGAATATGTCCCTTTTCCAAAGACTCCTTTATATATTCCCGCATAGCAGCATGTTCCGGCACAGACAGATTAAACAAACGACCCTTTGGATATTTACAACCCGGTATCAAATCTATGGCACAATCGCACTCACGGTGCGGAGGTAACGACCCAAGCTTGGGTTCGTCAAAGACGTCTTGATAATCAGAGAGGAACTCAGGGACTTCAGAGGGAATGGACGACGAAATAGAAACCAAAGGTAAGTCCCCATGAATACCCTTACATCCCCAGCTCAACACAGACATTGCTCTCCAGTCCAAGACTGGGTTGTGAGACTGCAACCATGGCAATCCCAGTACCAAATCGTCATGTAAATTATACAGCACCAGGAAACGAATAATCTCCTGGTGATCCGGATTGATACGCATGGTTACTTGTGTCCAGTATTGTGGTTTATTATTAGCCAATGGGGTGGAGTCAATCCCCTTCAGAGGAATAAGAGTCTCCAAAGGCTCTAAATCAAAACCACAACGATTGGCAAAGGACCAATCCATAAGACTCAGAGCGGCGCCAGAGTCAACATAGGCGTCCGTGGCAATGGATGACAAAGAGCAAATCAGGGTTACAGACAAAATAAACTTAGACTGAATGGTACCAATGGAAACAGACTTATCAAGCTTCTTTGTACGCCTAGAGCATGCTGATATAACATGAGTAGAATCCCCACAATAGAAACACAATCCATTCTTCCGTCTAAAATTCTGTCGCTCGCTCCTGGACAGAATTCTATCACACTGCATACTTTCTGGCGTCTTTTCCATAGACACCGCCAGATGGTGCACCGGTTTGCGCTCCCGCAGACGCCTATCAATCTGAATAGCCATTGTCATGGACTCATTCAGACCTGCAGGCACAGGGAACCCCACCATAACATCCTTAACGGCATCAGAGAGACCTTCTCTGAAAGTTGCCGCCAAGGCGCACTCATTCCACTGAGTAAGCACAGACCATTTACGGAATTTTTGGCAGAAAACTTCAGCTTCGTCTTGCCCCTGAGATAGTGCCATCAAAGTTTTTTCTGCCTGAAGTTCCAAATGAGGTTCCTCATAAAGCAAGCCCAAGGCCAGAAAAAACGCATCCACATCGCGTAACGCAGGATCCCCTGCTGGCAATGAGAAGGCCCAATCTTGAGGGTCACCCCTGAGCAAGGAAATCACAATCCTAACCTGCTGAGCAGGGTCTCCAGCTGAACGAGACCTCAAGGACAAATAAAGCTTACAATTATTTCGGAAATTCTGGAAGCTAGCTCTATTCCCTGTGAAGAACTCCGGCAAAGGAATTCTCGGCTCAGATACCGGAGCATGTACCACAAAATCTTGTAAATTTTGTACTTTCGTGATGAGATTATTCAAACCCGCAGTTACACTCTGGAGATCCATGATTGTCAGGTGCACACAGAGCCATACAGAGATTAGGAGGAGAGAGAGAAAAAAGACTGCAGCAAGGCAGACTGGAGGAAAAAAAAAAAAAAAAAAAAAAATTCCAGCAGACTTCTTATAACTCTCCTTTCTCAACCTGGGTCTTTAACACTTTATTGGCCGGTCAAACTGTCATGATCTCTGCAGGCAGAGATCATAGCAAGCCTATAGAGGGACAAGCTCTCGGAAGATGGAACTATACTGACCATGAACTAAGCCTGCCGCGCAACTAGAAATAGCCAGGTAGCATTTCCTATTATCGCTAGATGCCCAGCTCTGGCCTAAGACCTAAATAGCTAGCAGAGGGAAATATAAGACCTGGCTCACCTCTAGAGAAATATTCCAAAGAAGACAGTAGCCCCCCACATATAATGACGGTGAGTTCAGATGAAACAACAAACGCAGCAGGAAAATAGTCTTAGCAAATTTGAGGTCCGCTTACTAGATAGCAGAAGACAGATAGTATACTTTCATGGTCAGCAGAAAAACACTAACAAAACACCATCCAGAGATTACCTTAAACTCTGGCATTAACTCATAACACCAGAGTAGCAATCCCTGATCAACGAGAGCTTTCCAGACACAGTAACAAAACTTCAGCTGTGAACTGGAACAAATAGGCAAAACAAAACATGGACAAAAGTCCAACTTATCTAGTAGTTGTCTAGAAGCAGGAACAAGCACTGAGAGGCATCAGATAACATTGTTGACCGGCAAGAAACCACCAGAGAAATGAGCTTAAATAGCGACACCCACTACTGATGGAACCAGGTGAAACAGGAAAGAGGATGACAAGTCCAATTCCACAAGCGGCCACCGGGGGAGCCCAGAATCAAAATTCACAACAGGGTACCATCTCACAGTGGCACTTTGATCGCTACGACGGTACGATCTGTGACGTTCCAGGGATATCCATACGATATTGCTGTGTCTGACACGCAGCAGCGATCAGGGACCCTGCTGAGAATCGTACGTCGTAGCAGATCGTTTGGAACTTTCTTTCGTCGCTGGATCTCCCGCTGTCATCGCTGGATCGTTGTGTGTGACAGCTATCCAGCGATGCGTTCACTTGTAACCAGGGTAAACATCGGGTTACTAAGCGCAGGGCCGCGCTTAGTAACTCGATGTTTACCGTGGTTACCAGCGTAAAAGTAAAAAAAAAAAAAAACGTACATACTCACATTTCGGTGTCCTTCAGATCCCTTGCCGTCTGCTTCCCGCTCTGACTGTCTGCCGGCCGGAAAGTGAGAGCACAGCACAGCAGTGATGTCACCGCTGCGCTCTGCTCTCACTGTACGGCGGCACTCAGTCAGAGTGGGAAGCAGACGGCAAGGGACCTGAAGGACACCAAAATGTGAGTATGTAAGTTTTTTTTTTTACTTTTACGCTGGTAACCACGGTAAACATCGGGTTACTAAGCGCGGCCCTGCGCTTAGTAACCCGATGTTTACCCTGGTTACCCGGGACCTTGGCATCGTTGGTCGCTGGAGAGCGGTCTGTGTGACAGCTCCCCAGCGACCACACAATGACTTTCCAACGATCACGGCCAGGTCGTATCGCTGGTCGTGATCGTTGGTAAATCGTTATGTGAGACGGTACCCTTAGGGTTGGAATTAGGGCTAGGGTTGGAAATAGGGTTAAGATTAGGCTTGTGGTTAGGGTTAAGGATAGGGTTAGGGTTGTGTTGGGGTTACAGTTGTGGGTAGGGTTGGGATTAGGGTTAGGATTAGGGTTGGATTTAGGGTTACGGGTGTGTTGGGGTTAGGGTTGTGGTTAGGGGTGTGTTGGGGTTAGGGTTGTGATTAGGGTTATGGCTACAGTTGGGATTAGGGTTAGGGGTGTGTTGGGGTTAGTGTTGAAGTTAGAATTGAGGGGTTTCCACTGTTTAGGCACATCAGGGGTCTCCAAACGCAACATGGCGCCACCAATGATTCCAGCCAATCTTGCGTTCAAAAAGTCAAATGGTGCGCCCTCCCTTCCAAGCCCCAACGTGCGCCCAAACAGTGGTTTACCCCCACATATGGGATACCAGCGTACTCAGGACAAACTGGGCAACAACTATTGGGGTCCAATTTCTCCTGTTACCCTTGCAAAAATAAAAAAATACTTGCTAAAACATAATTTTGAGGAAAGAACAATTATTTTTTATTTTCACGGCTCTACGTTATAAACTTATGTGAAACACTTGGGGGTTGAAAGTGCTCACCACACATCTAGATAAGATCCTTTTGGGGTCTAGTTTCCAAAATGGGGTCACTTGTGGGGTGTTTCTACTGTTTAGGCACATCAGGGGCTCTGCAAATGCAACGTGACGCCCGCAGACCATTCCATCAAAGTCTGCATTTCAAATGTCACTACTTCCCTTCCGAGCCCTGACGTGCGCCCAAACAGTGGTTTACCCCCACATATGGGGTACCAGCGTACTCACAACAAACTGGGCAACAAATATTGGGGTCCAATTTCTCCTGTTACCCTTGTGAAAATAAACAATTGCTTGCTAAAACATCTTTTTTGAGGAAAGAAAAATGATTTTTTATTTTCACGGCTCTGCGTTGTAAACTTCTGTGAAGCACTTGGGGGTTGAACGTGCTCACCACACATCTAGATAAGTTCCTTGGGGGGTCTAGTTTCCAAAATGGGGTCACTTGTGGGGGGTTTCTACTGTTTAGGCACATCAGGGGCTCTGCAAACATAACATGATTCCCGCAGACCATTCCATCAAAGTCTGCATTCCAAAACGTCACTACTTCCCTTCCGAGCCCCGCCATGTGCCCAAACAGTGGTTTACCCCCACATATGGGGTATCAGCGTACTCAGGAGAAACTGGACAACAACTTTTGGGGTCAAATTTTTCCTGTTACCCTTGGGAAAAATAAAAAATTCTGGGCTAAAAAAATATTTTTGAGGAAAGAAAACACATTTTTTATTTTCACGTCTCTGCGTTATAAACTTCTGTGAAGCACTTGGGGGTTCAAAGTGCTCACCACACATCTAGATAAGTTCCCTTGGGGGTCTAGTTTCCAAAGTGGGGTCAATTGTGGGGAGTTCCTACTGTTTAGGCACATCAGGGGCTCTGCAAACGCAACGTGACGCCCGCAGAGCATTCCATTAAAGTCTGCATTTCAAAACGTCACTACTTCCCTTCCGCTCCCCGATGTGTGCCAAAACAGTGGTTTACCCCCACATATGGGGTATCAGCGTACTCAGGAGAAACTGCACAACAACTTTTGGGGTCCAATTTCTCCTGTTACCCTTGGGAAAATAAAAAATTGTGGGTTAAAAAATCACTTTTGAGGAAAGAAAAATAATTTTATATTTTCATGGCTCTGCGTTATAAACTTCTGTGAAGCACTTGAGGGTTCAAAGTGCTCACCACACATCTAGATTAGTTCCTTGGGAGGTCTAGTTTCCAAAATGGGGTCACTTGTGTGGGAGCTCCAATGTTTAGGCACACAGGGGCTCTCCAAACGTGACATGGTGTCCGCTAATGATTGGAGCTAATTTTCCATTCAAAAAGCCAAATGGCGTGCCTTCCCTTCCGAGCCCTGCCGTGCGCCCAAACAGTGGTTTACCCCCACATATGGGGTATCATCGTACTCAGGACAAACTGGACAACAACATTTGGGGTCCAATTTCTCCTATTATCCTTGGGAAAATAAAAAACTCCGGGCTAAAAATCATTTTTGAGGAAAGAAAAATATTTTTTTATTTTCATGGCTCTGCGTTATAAACTTCTGTGAAGCACCTGGGGGTTTTAAGTGCTCACTATACATCTAGATTAGTTCCTTGGGGGGTCTAGTTTCCAAAATGGGGTCACTTGTAGGGGAGCTCTAATGTTTAGGCACACAGGGGCTCTCCGAACGCAACATGGTGTCCACTAACGATTGGAGCTAATTTTCCATTGAAAAAGTCAAATGGCGCGCCTTCCCTTCCAAGCCTTGCCGTGCACCCAAACAGTGGTTTACCCCCACATATGAGGTATCGGCGTACTCAAGAGAAATTGCCCAACAAATTTTAGGATCCATTTTATCCTGTTGCCCATGTGAAAATGAAAAAATTGAGGCTAAAAAAAATTTTTTGTGAAAAAAAAGTACTTTTTCATTTTTTACGGATCAATTTGTGAAGCACCTGAGAGTTTAAAGTGCTCACTATGCATCTAGATAAGTTCCTTGGGGGGTCTAGTTTCCAAAATGGGGTCACATGTGGGGGAGCTTCAATGTTTAGGCACACAGGGTCTCTCCAAACGCGACATGGTGTCCGCTAACGATGGAGATAATTTTTCATTCAAAAAGTCAAATGGCGCGCCTTCCCTTCCGAGCCTTGCCGTGCACCCAAACAGTGGTTTACCCCCACATGTGAGGTATCAGTGTACTCAGGAGAAATTGCCCAATACATTTTAGGATCCATTTTATCCTGCTGCCCATGTGGAAATGAACAAATTGAGGCTAAAAGAATTTTTTTGTGAAAAAAAAAGTACTTTTTCATTTTTACGGATCAATTTGTGAAGCACCTGGGGGATTAAAGTGCTCACTATGCATCTAGATAAGTTCCTTGGGGCGTCTAGTTTCCAAAATGGGGTCACTTGTGGGGGAGCTCCAATGTTTAGGCACACGGGGGCTCTCCAAACGCGACATGGTGTCCGCTAAAGATTGGAGCCAATTTTTCATTGAAAAAGTCAAATGGCGCTCCTTCGCTTCCGAGCCCTGCCGTGCCCACAAACAGTGGTTTACCCCCACATATGAGGTATCAACGTACTCAGGACAAATTGGACAACAACTTTTGTGGTCCAGTTTCTCCTTTTACCCTTGGGAAAATAAAAAAATTGTTGCTAAAAGATCATTTTTGTCACTAAAAAGTTAAATGTTCACTTTTTCCTTCCATGTTGCTTCTGCTGTTGTGAAACACCTGAAGGGTTAATAAACTTCTTGAATGTGGTTTTGAGCACCTTGAGGGGTGCAGTTTTTAGAATGGTGTCACTTTTAGGTATTTTCAGCCATATAGAACCCTCAAACTGACTTCAAATGTGAGGTGGTCCCTAAAAAAAATGGTTTTGTAAATTTTGTTGTAAAAATGAGAAATCACTGGTCAAATTTTAACCCTTATAACTTCCTAGCAAAAAAAAAATGTATTTCCAAAATTGTGCTGATGTAAAGTAGACATGTGGGAAATGTTATTTATTAACTATTTTGTGTCACATAACTCTCTGGTTTAACAGAATAAAAATTCAAAATGTGAAAATTGCGAAATTTTCAAAATTTTTGCCAAATTTCCGTTTTTTTCACAAATAAACTCAGAAATTATCGACCTAAATTTACCACTAACATGAAGCCCAATATGTCACGAAAAAACAATCTCAGAACCGCAAGGATCCGTTGAAGCGTTCCTGAGTTATTACCTCATAAAGGGACACTGGTCAGAATTGCAAAAAATGGCAAGGTCATTAAGGCCAAAATAGGCTGGGTCATGAAGGGGTTAAACGGCAAATCGCGTTTTTTTTGTTTTTTTTTGTTGCGACCGCCGGTAAACGGTTAATTACCGGCGATCGCAACTCGGGGGTCGGTAAAAACCCCCCGAATCATGTTCTCTGGGGTCTCGGCTACCCTCGGCAACCGAGACCCCAGAGAAAATCCGACTCTGGGGGGCGCTATTCACTTTTTCCACAGCGCCGTTAATTAACGGCGCTGTGGATTAAGTACCCTTAGCGGCCGCCGTTAAAAGGCGTATCGGCGGTCGTTAAGGGGTTAAAACGAGGGCTGGCAAAAAATATTGCCAGTAAACTGCCCTGAAAAGCTGACATCTAACTATTCTCAATGGATGCAAAATCAACACCTGTGGTAAGGAAGGCAGAGACTGTAACAGTGAGGCACACTTCAATGTGCTATGGCAGAGAATTTTCTCTGCCTAAAAATCTAAATTTTTTCATTTTTTTCAGGCATAATGTATTGGCATATACAAGCATACCTCTATATGTCAGTACGTTATAGGCAAAAAAAAAACTTGAAAAGTAAAAGTTGGAGATTGTTTTCTATAAAGTTACTAAAAATAATTATGTAAAAACAATTAAACTAATCCTGGTTGTTTGTTTTTTTTAAATAAAGGTCATAAACCAGTAAAGAACATACACATATGTGGTCTCCCTGCAATTGTAACATCCCGTACAATACAGTGATTACCGGTATATTATTGATGGTGATTGGTAAATGGAGTAGATAAAAATGGACTGTACACGGATGGCATCCAAGTGCCGCCCCATTAATTCAAGGATCCATAGGCTTGCATTACCAAGTTTCATCTGACACATGGATCAGTATCGGACAACAAACTGCGCTTTTGTGTAGACGACTTGGTCAGGAAAAAAAATCGGACATGTGAATTACCCCGTAGGGACGAGTGCTCTCTGTGAAAATCAATGATAGAACTCGTACGAGAAAAACTGATGTGTGAATGAGCTCTAAATGGTTTAGTGGGAATGTGTTCAGCATTTATGGCTGGTGGTATAGATTGTGCAGTGAATGTCCTCCTGCCATCGCTATCGCTCTTTAATTTCAGATTCTTCACCATAACAAACATGGAGAGAAACTGCAGCGATTAATCCGTTAACAGAGCAGCAGCGCTTCTCTTCATTAATCCGTGCACAAGAGCAGTAATGGAGGGTTAGACAATGCTGCCTGGATATCAGTAATGAGCAATCTTGGAATGTGGTGATTCCCGGCCTCTGTCCCCATACACACAATGTTATCGGCAGCACGTCTGCAGCTTACACCGGGCGATGTGCCGCTGAGAACAATGATCTATGTTCCGCCATAAACAATTCAATAACCCAATGAATGAGCAGCATTTTGCTTGTTCGTTGGACGATGGATAACATTTACAAATCATCTGCGCTGCCGGTATTTATACATGTGGATGCTAAATACATCATATACTAAGTATAAGAAAAATGACTGAACAACAATATAATCTGAACTGGTGCATAACCAAAAAAAGTCATATAGCAAATAGATCAATGGCTGCACTCAAAATTTACTGTGCTAAGACAAGGAAATGTGCAATATATATCACTTCTCCCCTATGCCTCAAAACTACTGGAACAACACGTCTACCTTGAACTGTCCTCCCATCTCTCTTCTTGCTCCCTCTTTGACCGCTTACAATCTGGCTTCCGGTCACACCATTCCACTGAAACTGCCCTAACTAAGGTCACCACTGACCTTTTAACCGCCAAGAGCAAGCGACACTACTCTGTTCTCCTCCTCCTCGACCTGTCGGCTGCCTTTGACACAGTGGACCATTCCCTATTATTACAGACCCTCTCATCCCTTGGCATCACAGACTTGGCCCTATCCTGGATCTCATCATACCTAACAGACCGGACATTCAGCGTCTCCCACTCACACACCACCTCCTCACCTCGCCCCCTCTCTGTCGGAGTCCCACAAGGTTCAGTCCTTGGGCCCCTGCTCTTCTCCATTTACACCTTTGGCCTGGGACAGCTCATAGAATCTCATGGCTTTCAGTATCACCTCTATGCTGATGACACACAGATCTACATCTCTGGACCAGATATCACCTCCCTACTAACCAGAATCCCTCAATGTCTGTCCACTATTTCATCCTTCTTCTCCGCTAAATTCCTGAAACTTAACATGGACAAAACAGAATTCATCATCTTTCCCCCATCTCACGTGACCCCCCCAACGAACCTATCCATTACAGTAAATGGCTGCCCACTCTCCCCAGTCCCACAAGCTCGCTGCCTCGGGGTTATCCTTGACGCTGATCTCTCCTTCAAACCACATATCCAAGCCCTTTCCACTTCCTGCCGACTTCAACTCAAAAATATTGCACAAATCCGTTCATTCCTCAACCAAGAATCTGCAAAAACCCTAGTCCATGCCCTCATCATCTCCCGTCTTGACTACTGCAACCTCCTGCTCTGTGGCCTCCCCTCAAACACTCTCGCACCCCTCCAATCTATTCTAAACTCTGCTGCCGACTAATCCACCTGTCCCCCCGCTATTCTCCGGCCTCTCCCCTCTGTCAATCCCTTCACTGGCTCCCCATTGCCCAGAGACTCCAGTACAAAACCCTAACCATGACATACAAAGCCATCCACAACCTGTCTCCTCCATACATCTGTGACCTCGTCTCCCGGTACTTACCTACACGCAACCTCCGATCCTCACAAGATCTCCTTCTCTACTCCCCTCTTATCTCCTCTTCCCACAATCGTATACAAGATTTCTCTCGCGTATCACCCCTACTCTGGAACCCTCTACCACAACACATCAGACTCTCGCCCACCATCGAAACCTTCAAAAAGAATCTGAAGACCCACCTCTTCCGACAAGCCTACAACCTGCAGTAACCACCGATCAACCAACCGCTGCACGATCAGCTCTATCCTCACCTACTGTATTCTCACCCATCCCTTGTAGATTGTGAGCCCTCGCGGGCAGGGTCCTCACTCCTCCTGTACCAGTTATGACTTGTATTGTTCAAGATTATTGTACTTGTTTTTATTATGTATACCCCTCCTCACATGTAAAGCGCCATGGAATAAATGGCGCTATAACAATAAATAATAATAATAATAATAATATATGAAATGTGAATAGCATAATGGCTAGGGAAATTTATGAAAAAACACATGAGGTTCTTAGCACAATATTTGGCCAAACGTTGTGAGCCCATCCACCAAACGTCAAGGTGATCTCAGATCGGATGGGTACCTGAGCTGCCTGCCTAGTGTGAACACTTACCTATGGCTAATAACATGGTAAAGCCTGCTTTTATAGGAAGCTCAGAACCAACTGTGTATGGATGTAATTAAAATCACAGCATGGTGAAGGGCGGGGCGTTCAAGTCAGAAAAATAGTATATAGTAAGTATAAGAAAACTGACTGAACAACAATATAGTCTGAACTGGTGCATAGCCAAAAAAAAAGTCATATAGCAAATAGATCAATGGCTGCACTCAAAATTTACTGTGCTAAGTAACACACACACATACACTATACACACACACTATACACTGAGCACACACACACAGAGCACATACACTTATACAGTGCACATACACATGTGTACAGAGCACATACATACACATAAAAGTCTCTACATATATATATATATCACCAAGAGTCCATATATACAAGGCTCAACCACACACACACAAAGACACACACACACACACACAGCACATATACATATGTACAGAGCACATATACATATGTACAGAGCACATACACATATGTACAGAGCACATACATACACATAAAAGTCTTTACATGTATATATACTACCAAGAGTCCATATATACTAGGCTCAACCACACACACACAAAGACACACACACACACACACACACAGCACATATACATATGTACAGAGCACATACACATATGTACAGAGCACATACACATATGTACAGAGCACATACATACACATAAAAGTCTTTACATGTATATATACTACCAAGAGTCCATATATACTAGGCTCAACCACACACACACAAAGACACACAGACAACCACACACACAGACACACACGCCCATTCACATTATTGGGCTCCCTGTGTCATACAGGACGGCTCCTCCTGAGACAGACGATCTTTGTAACCACTTATACTCTGACCAAGAGACGAGGATTCTGAACTCCGGACCCCTTATATTAAGTAAGAAGGACCTAAAAATGTTTACTAAAATAAGTTGTACAAACTGAAGAGTCAGTATTAAGAACGTGTTTATAGGGTCATTTACTTAAATGCAATTTTTAACAAAGAGATCCTATATGCTTCATACTAAAGTCTCTTTTACATTTGAATTATTAAGCTCCATCCTGGTGTTCCACAGTCCCTATGACAACACTTCCTGTCTTGTAAGTTCTGCCTGATAACTGTGTCTACGCTTTTAGGAATTAAGGAGGTACCGTAGCCCTAATTACATTTTATAGATATGATTATTTTTTTAGTTTGTTAGTAAACCCATCAAGAACATGTGAAGAATGAAGTTGGTAGGGAACGCTCGTGCCGCTATCATATGGCTATTACAAGGATTTTAACCACTTCAACTCAGAGCGTTTTTACATTTTTTCATTTTTGTTTTTTCCCCTTCTTCCAAGGGCCATAACGTTATTGTGACATGCACATAGCTATAGGAGGGCCTGTTTTTTTGTAGGACGACTTTCACAGGGCAAATGCCCGGCCTGCATCCTCCTAACGCCAGCCCTGGCTGATGACCCGGAAGTAAAGCATATGCGCATTACAGTATGTCTAATCGGGTCCCTGTATTTATTTAAAGGGTCTGGAGTCTGGATATATCCAGGTGGTCTAGATTAATTTTGAAGCTCTGGACGGGGTCTGATTTGATGGCTGAAAGTATTTAAGGAGTCTGCATTAATTAAGGGGTCTAAATTTTTGGTGTTGAGAAGATATCATCATGGCAGTCTGAGCTGGATGTAGAAGAAAAGGAAATTAAGGAACTACTCCTATCAGAAAAACATGTCACTTGTGAGTCATCGGCATTAGGAGGACCTGTAACATTCCTCTGACTTGTCTGTTTTAGTAAATACTGTATTGTTTGCACTATAAGACACACTGTTTAGTAAAAAATAAAAAAAGATCCTGGGTTGTGGGCTATGTGCACACGTTCAGGAATGTGTGCAGAATTTTCCTGAGCAAATCTGGACTCTTTTCGAAGGAAATCCGCTCTCGTTTTTTTCGTGCTTTTTTTTTCGTGCTTTTTTTTCTTGGATTTTTCGCGTTTTGTTCCGAAGGTTCCCAATACAATAATAGAGCAGCAAATCCGCAGATTTTACACAAAATTAATGAACATGCTGCCTTTTTTTTCCGCGATGCAAATTGCAGAATGCATTAAATGCGGAAAACCGCTGTAAAAACGCGAAAAATCCTGAACATGTGCACATAGCCTTATAGTCTAAAGTCATGGAGCCAGACCATTACCTTAATAATCAGAGGAGTATTGATAAAGTGCTGTGCTGATCATTAGGAGAATTGTGTTCAGTCTCTCCCTGCCTGACATGATGTGCACGACTTCATGGTCTTTGTCCCGGAGTTCCGTTCTGTCTATCCTCTTGTCTTCCTACACATTGAATATCACACTCATTTACATAAATTACATCATCTGAGCTACAATTACAGAACCTTTGAAACGTTGAGATTATACATTAGTTGTTTCTATTCTTGTTCCTGTTATGATGATGTTAGAACAAATGCAATGTCTCTTTTGACATTTCTGAACTCCTGAAAACTTTGGAAAAAACTCAGGTCTTTAAGTGTTTTTACTGCTTTAACTCTACTGGGGTCTATTATATTTTTTTGTTATTTTCCCTTAAAAAATGTTGCTTTTGGTTTCAAGAGGTTGCTTGAGACCGTAATATTGATGGACTAGCCATAAGATAAGTCATCATTATCTGATTGGCGCGGGCGGCACCCCCACCAATCAGCTGTTCCCAATGTTGGCGGTGGCCGGAACTGCTCAGTTGCTGAGCTACACAGCTCCATTGATGGAATAGTGGCCGTGCTGGGTACTGCACCTCCGCACCCTATTGTTTTATATAAGAGGTGGATAGAGATGAGCGAACCTTAACTTTAAGTTCGTGATTCGTACTGGACAGTTAGGGACTGGTGCTAAACGCCATACACGGACTTCTCCCGTAAGTCTGTTGCAATGTTTCAGGTTGAATTTTTCAGGTCAAAAAGTTGGGGTCTCAATTCTTTTCAATGGTGTTCTGGTTCTGGTTCAAGTTTGGGTACAGTTCTGGAACAGAACATTGGAATAAAGTTCGGGTCAGGTACCAGAACCCGACCTTCCACGGGTCCACTCATCCCTATTGGTGGATGTGTAGAACCTGCCAACGGCCACTATACAGTCAACAGAGCTGCGCTGTCCAGCTCCGTAACTGAGCAGTTACGGCTGCCGCCGATACCAGGATCGGCAGATAAGCCATCAATGTTAAAGTCAGGACAATCCCTTTAATTTAGAATTAGCTTATTAAACACCATGATTCTTCGGTGTATTCCAGTGTTCTTCTAGTGTTTTTCTAGTAAATTGACTCTCTAAATTGAATATTGTAATGATGAAATGACTTGCCAAACTATTTTTTTTCATTTTCTCATCCAAACTTTACTTACTTTTATTCCTATTTTCCCTTCGAGACATTGATATTCAGAGGTTAAAGGTGACTTCTAAAAGCATCTTTAATGCCGAGAATGTAGTCTGCTATCGAAGATATATAGATGACATTTTTTTTTCCTGATGTCTTTTCTCAGAAGATCAAGATTATATTTTGTATCAGTACTAAATAAGAACACTCAGAGCTTGAAAATTACACTTACATTATCATCTGAATCTAATGCTTTCTTGGAACTGGAAGTCGCCCCCTTAATAACGATAACTTTCAAATAAAGTAAATACTAACAACTTTTCAGATTATAAATGTGACTATTTCAGGAAATGTAAGATCTATGCAGTTTTAGTCTAGTTTTGCATCTTGGCCCATGCAACATTTGGACACGTTATAGAAAAATATCTCCACTGGAAGTGATTTCCGATGTAATATATTTACCCAGACGCCTCTCACCCAGCCAAACCGGATCTCACACTTTGCACTGATGAGGGGCAGTACCCCGAAACACAGTGTCTGCAAATTGAGATTCTGGTTATGACTTTTATCTTAAGCCATGTGGCAAGACTCGTTAGAGAGTCGATATTGACTCTTAGGATTGCTACTTCCTATAGGTGGCGCTAGAGTTCTTGTCTAGACAATTTACCCAGGCGAAGAAACACAAGAAAAAAAAATCTGATGAGTCTCAGTGGACGACCTTCCTATTAACCTCCTGAAGTTGGAATTTCTTCAATAGGGGACATTTTGGGGGGATTTGAGCAAGCAAGTCTCTTAAGAGAGAATTTGTGAGCATCCAGATATAAGATCCAGGGACAACAACAATATTGGAGGCTTCTGAAAAGAAATTGTTCCTCTAAAACATAATTATGTCAGAGTTCGCCCACAGGAAGAGACATATTCAACTAATGAAAGATTAATATAACATCGATCTGGATTTGGCGCCTATGCTCAGAGCGTGCTATCGATCACTAGTATCCAAGTGCAAGTTATGAAGCTACTATTTAATGGGACTGTCCACCTTTTAGGGCAATGCTTTTATTTATTTAGATGCATTTATCTGATTTGTTCTTTTATTTAGTTGTCAATCATTTTTGCAAATGGATTTTATTAAGCAGTTCCCATTTACCTTCTGCATCCCCAGTGCTTCTCTATCGCTGGTGGCAGGATAAGAGATCTGAGACCCCATCAAGTGAGCTCATTGTGATGGTCTGACAAGAGAGTTTACAACTCTTTTATCTTTTTTTTCTGAGCTCCTCTCAGCTGATTTATGAGCACAGACCACATCAAAGTTGAATATGCAGGTAAATAAAGAGCCTGTAAAACCTAAACAGTGCAAAATTTTGTAATGAAACATAATAACAAAAATGATTTTTAGACCGAAATACATGCAATCAAGTAAAAAAAGTGCCCTCAAATGTGGAAAACTCCTTTAAAGGGAACATGTCATGTCCCCAAATGCTATTAATCTGCAGATATGGGATTGATCTGCAAGTTAATAGCGTTTCAAAGTTTCCCAGTCTTTGCACTGAAAGCCCGGCTGCCAGGAGGAGTAAAATTAATTTATTTCAGTAATAATGGTAATGATGCTGTGGTCTACTTTTGATCATGAAAGCCCCCATGTTTGCAATAGATTTTATAGAGGATCTGTCATGTCCACAAATGCTAGTAACCTGCAGTTATGGGTTTAATCTGCAGATTAATAACATTCTGAAGTTGTGCGGCCGCTGCACTGAAAGCGCAGTTACTGGGAGGAAATTAACTTTATTCCTCCCAGCAGCCTCCGGCTTTCAGTCATACAGGCACGGTAGGCGCATAGTGAGTGGAGGCTGTAACCACACACCCGGCACTGACTGTCAGCAGTGCATCAGTACAGATCTGGCTGTCAGTCAGTGCCGGGGAGCGCGGTTACAGCTGCTGTTCACTATGTACTGAGTGATGACTGAAACCGGGCCGGCCGGGCCTCTATGACTGAAAGCCGAAAGAATAAAGTTACTGGTAGGAAATTAACTGCGCTCTCAGTGCGGCGGCTGAACGACTTCAGAAAGCAATTAATCTACAGATTAACCCCATATCTTGAGGTTACTAGTGTTTTGGGACGTATCCGGTTCCCTATAAAGTGCATTGCCAACATGGGGGCTTTCATTATCTGAACTAGACCGCACACAGCATCAATACTATTATTACCCAAAGACAGCAGACATTGGGGTTGTGAGTGATTATACATTAATCTTTTTTTACCTTTACGCTCCCCATTAATTACTATCTCTCCTTGGATGTTTTTGCATATTGTGACAAGCATTTATTCTCCCTAATGAACCTGCAAAGACTGACGAAGAAACACCGAGGAATTCTGTTTTGTATACGCTACAATTACTTGTTCTCAATCTATGATGTTTCCCTTGAGGAGTTATTGTTTGTTTTGCTTTATAAACATGATCTTGTGAAGCTGACGGTGTTGTCTGGGGGGGTTGGCATAACGATTATACTGCGAAATATAACCGATTAGTGTAGGAGTAATCTGCGGGATAGAGGAGGTTCCACAACATCCCAATCATCATTTTCCTTTATAAATTGGATTATTTGTTCTGCAACTACACCTGGTTAGTATTATTATTATTATTATTTATATATTTCTGATCAAAAGTTATGTTTTAAACTATGACTGATTTCCTAAAATGGAACAAACAAACAGACATGTGAACAGAGCCTTAAGGCTCATTCAGATGTCTGTTCATTTCGGTCCGATGTCAGATTGCTAAAGCACGGACTGGCCGCCAGTCTCCGGACCCCAGCGTGATAGCCTGATAGAAATATATGAAGCTGTTATGCTCTGGTTGGGAGAACAGTGGCCAATCTGTGCTTTAGCGGACCGTGCTTGGACCGATTGGTACGGAAGTCTGAATGAGCCTTTAGAAGATTATCCGGGACAAGCAAAATCATCAGGAAAGGTAAATATTACTCTGATACGTATTGGACCCTTTAATCATTTCTCCTTACCCAGTTGGGTAGGATTTATCCATCTTATCTCACATTTTTCCAATCTCTTGGACCATTTAGATGAACCAAATCACTGAGCTAGCATTTGTAGGAACACTTGTTCCTGACTATTTGCTCAACGAACAAGCAAACGGGAATAATTATATTTATAATAGAATCAAGTCAATCAGGTCAATAAGTGAAAGTCTGGATCAGCTCATGTAAAACGGCCAAAAGTAATTATTTGCATCTCGTCCTTTAAGGGTTAGATTATACTGTATGGAGAGTATATTCTTTATAATTCACTGAATTCTCAGCAGTTCTCCCTCCTTCCCACCTTCTGATGTGTCCTGTTGCATATATATATATATATATATATATATATATATATATATATATATATACAGTATCTATAATATAATGCTGGGAGCGTCACTCTGTCCGTCCCCATTATAGACTGCGCAAGCGCAAATGGAGCGCCCCCAAGGGCTAGGGGAACTCGGTACTGGGTCCTTGGGTTCGCAGGGGGATGTCACGGTGGCTGACCCGGTCCGTGGCCCTAGGGACGTCCGTGTAAAAGGGAAAGGTCTTTAAAGGGGAAGTGTTCATGACGCCACCTGTGGTATTCGGTCAGGGTGACCGACGCTGCTTTAAGGGGTCCGCTGGGGTGTATCCCCAGGGCTTCCCAGTGTGTAGATGGTGGATGGTGAGAGGCGCAGTGAAGAACAAGGACACAAGGTTGCAGTCTCTTTACCTTTTACTGTAGACTTCAGCATCCACAGTCCAGAGCACCAGATCACAGGGCAGGCAGAGTCCAGCTGGTTTGGCGGCAAATCCAGAGTCCCCTTGTCCAGGTGGAAATCAGTAGCCTTCCTCTAGCGCCTGTGTGTTGTAGTACCTCCCTGCTGAGCTTCTCATAAGGTCCTCACAGATGTTGTAGATGTTATGTCTCTCTCTCTGTCCCCCAGATGGATGAGACAAACCCGTATGACCGGTGGCGGACTCTATCATGCCCCAGCGTCTCGTGGGCGCCACCTTGCCTCCTGGGTATAGGGCGGAGCAGTAACGTGAAATTAGCTGTCCTGCCGGTGTCAGGACTCTGAACATTTTTTACCTTTTGTGCATTACTGCCCTTTTCAAAGATGGCGTCTTTGGTCTCATGTGCACTGTGTCTTCCTGCTATAAAACTCCACCCCAGCCTTCAGTCTGTGCTAGAGTATTCTGCCTTGCATCCAGCTCCTGACCTCTGATTACTCCCTGGCTATACACCTGCTCCTGTGAACCTGTGTGGTGATCCTGCTACTCTGCTCTGCATTTGCTGGACATGTAAGCTGTGCTTCTCTGCAATAACCTGAGACTATTAACCAGGCTTCCCTGGTTGAGCTAAGATATAATTTGAACTGCCTTATAAGCATATCTATCTGTGCCTGGACTAAGACAAGGATTTATTTGTGTCAAGTATCCTCAAGAATAACTGTGCTTCATAGACTTTCTGCGTGATTGCATTTTCCTCTGAAGTTTCCTATAGACTGCTAAGCTGCGTTTATTATTTGCACCTAGTGTTGTGGACTTGAGTTTCTCTCTGCACCTGTTTGAATCACCGTGTGATAATATAGACTTTACCACTTATAAAACTGTGTCCTGTAGTTGTCTTGTTCCACGCAAAGAGTCTCCTGAGTTATCCCCTATAATTATTACAGGATAATCTAGCCTAAAAAAAAAAAGGAGACTGCTGGAACAATGACTGCAGAAAGCAAATTAGAGCAGGTGTTTTCCATAATTAGATCACTGCAGAAAGATGTGGAAGGTCTGCAAAAGAAGTTTGGAAGCTTTGAACACAATCTACAAGTGTTTGGACAAACTTTGCAGGACTTAAGCACCCGCATGGCAGCCCAGAAAAACAAACTTGCTGGCATAGAGTCCCAGTATGGACGGGCTTTTCAGGACATAAGCATGCAAATAGCTGCACAAGTGACTTTACCCTCTGGGCAACCGCCACCAGCTAGCCCACCTAAGTTGCCCCCATTCAGATTTAATGGTGATCGTGACAAATTTCGTGGCTTTGTGAATCAATGTATGCTATATTTTGATGTGCATGCTGACCGTTTTCCCACTGATAGATCCAAAGTATTGTGTGTAATAATGCTACTGACCTCACGAGCGCTCGCCTGGGTGAATCCGATGATTGAGTCTCGTGACCCACGGTTAAATGACTTGGATGATTTCTTGGCCGCTATGGCATTAATGTTTGATGACCCTAATCGCCGTGCAACCGCTGAATCTGCTTTGTTGTCTTTACGCCAGGCTAAATGTTCTGTTATTGAGTATGCCACTGAATTCAGGAGATTGGCGGTAGATACCAATTGGGACAGTTATGCACAATTGCCTATTTTTAAAAAGGGTCTGTCTAGTATTGTAAAAGATGAACTAGCCCGCTCTGAGTCACCACAAGAGCTAGAGACATTTATACAGCATTGTGTGCGCATAGACATTCGCCTTACTGAGCGTAGGCAGGAGAAATTTGCTGCATTTAACCGTGTTTCTAACTTTTCCCTTCCTTCCAAAGAGCCTGCAGGTAAAACCTCTCAGGAGGTGGAGGAGGTGCCCATGATTCCATTCAGAGACGCGAGATCAATGAGCGCCGGGAGCTTCGCCTTCGTGAAAGTCTATCTTTCTACTGTGGCCAGTCTGACCACTTCTTGATCAATTGTCCTAAGTGTCCTAGATGGCCTAACAAGGTGCTAGCAGCAATAGGGGAGTATGACAACTGTGGTGATGAATCTGACATCTCTGAATGTAGCCTGCCTTTAAACGCTGTATTCCATTCACTTTCTATGACTTCACCCCCCAAGGAGCTGAAGGAAAAGAACTCTCACTGTTCTCTCCCTATTAAGATCCTGTGTTCAGGACAGTGGATTTCCAGTTCAGCTATGATTGACTCTGGTGCAGGTGGCAATTTCATGGATATCGCATTTGCCATGGAACATGGTATTAAAATTCAGCAAAGAGCCTCTCCAATTACCATGGAAACAGTGGATGGGCCACCTTTAATCTCTGGGCCTGTGGATCAGGAGACCGTACCCCTTGAAATTTTGTTGGAGCCTAATCATCAGGAGCAACTTTCTTTCTTGCTAATTTCTTCTCCTCATTTTCCTGTGATTTTAGGCATTCCTTGGTAGCGTTCTCAGAACCCAATTATCAACTGGGAGACCAAGGAGATTATCTTCCCAACAAGAAGCTACTCAGCGTTAACAGAAGCTGTCCCTGAGTCCACGGCTACGGAACCACATGTACAGGTATTTTCTTTACCTCCAGCTTATAAAGAGTTCTCTGACATCTGTAACAAGAAGAATGCAGATCAGCTTCCTCCACACAGGCATTATGACTGTCCCATCGAGCTGATTCCCGGGGCAGCCATTCCTTTTGGTAACGTATACCCTTTGGCGGCACCTGAGCTTCAAGCCTTGAAAGAGTATATTGATGAAAATCTGGCCAAAGTCTTCATACGTCCTTCTTCCTCACCAGCAGAGGCACCTTTCTTTTTTGTAAAGAAGAAGGATGGGACCCTGAGACCCTGTGTTGACTATCGAGAACTCAATAAGGTAACCGTACGAAACCGTTACCCTTTGCCTCTGATTCCCGAATTACTGGAAAGAGTCTGCCATGCTAAGGTGTTCTCTAAACTGGATCTTCGTGGGGCTTATAATTTGGTGCGTATTCGTCCAGGGGATGAGTGGAAGACAGCATTCAGATGCCGGTATGGACACTTTGAATATCTTGTGATGCTCTTAGGGCTTTGTAACGCCAAGGCAACATTTCAACACCTTGCTAATGACATTTTCAGAGATTTGTTGGACCAGTTTGTGGTGATCTATTTGGACGATATACTTATCTTTTCTGACTCTCTACAGGAACATGAAGAACATGTCAAAACTGTTTTAAGACGTCTGAAAGAGAACCATCTGTATATTAAGCCGGAGAAATGCGAGTTCCATCGTTCTGAGATACAGTTCTTAGGTTATATCATCTCTCCCCAGGAGCTGAACATGGAATCTGGTAAGATTCAGGCTATCCTTGACTGGCCGGTACCCAAGAACGTTAAGGAGGTCCAACGTTTTATTGGTTTTGCAAATTTCTACAGATGCTTCATTCAAAATTTTTCTGATATTGTCCGTCCCATTACTTCCTTGACAAAGGAAAAGCCCTTTAAGTGGTCATCACAGGCTCAAGAAGCTTTTGATCGGCTTAAGATCTGTTTCACATCAGCACCGCTGTTGATACACCCAGATCCAACACATCCTTTCATTGTGGAGGTGGATGCTTCTGATAATGCTTTGGGGGCTATTCTCTCCCAGAGAACTGGAGAGAAGGGTCTGCTACATCCTTGTGCTTTCTTTTCCCGTAGACTAACCTCAGCAGAGAAGAATTACGACATGGGAGACAAGGAATTGCTGGCTATTATTGCGGCTTTCAAAGAATGGAGGCATCATCTGCAAGGAGCTGCACAACAGATCATAGTGCTAACTGACCATCGCAATCTAGAGTTCCTTAGATCCGCTAGATGTCTTTCTCCTCATCAGGCTCGTTGGAACTTATTTTTAAATCAATTTAACTTTGTTATCTCGTACCGTCCAGTTTCTCGTAATGGGAAGGCTGATGCTTTATCCCGAATCCATGCTGCGGATTCTGTACCTGGAGCCCCGTCCAAGACCATTCTATCTGATGCCAATTTCATCGGAGTTACCCACGATCAGGACTTGTGGAAGGAGTGCAGGGAGGTCTATGAAGGTGATGTATTTCTGGCCAACCCACCTGTGGATATTAATCTTGTCTTTAAGGGTGGCATGTGGTTCAGAGATCGACGTATCTACGTCCCGGAGGTCGTCCGTCTGCAGATCCTCAAGTTGGTACATGACTCCAAGTTGGCTGGTCACAGGGGGGTACAGAAGACACAAGAGTTCCTGAGCCAATTCTTCTGGTGGCCAACTTGCCTGAAGGACACCAAGGACTATGTTCTCTCTTGCAAGGTATGTGCCCGTTACAAGACTCCTCATGTGGCACCTACGGGTCTTCTACAACCATTACCTGTTCCATCCCGCCCTTGGGGGTCTATATCAATGGACTTTATTGTGGAGCTGCCTACATCGGGGGGCATGAATACAATCATGGTGGTAGTTGATCGCCTGACTAAAGCTGCTCATTTTGTTCCGTGCACCGGCCTCCCCTCAGCTAAAGATACAGTGAACTTGGTTATACAGAATGTCTTCCGGTTGCACGGGGTTCCGGATGAGATCATCTCTGACCGTGGAGTACAGTTCACTTCAAGATTCTGGAAGGGGTTTTGCTCTGCACTCAATATTAATGTCTGTCTCTCTTCTTACCATCCCCAGACAAATGGTCAGACTGAACGTACCAACCAGACGCTGGAACAATATCTAAGATGTTATGTCAGCCATGTCCAGGATGATTGGTTGGAGTTTTTGTCGTTAGCCGAATTTTCATATAATAATTCTCAGAGCGCCTCCACTAAATTTACACCTTTCTTTGCTAATCTGGGTTATCATCCGTGTATTTTACCTAGGTCTCCAATTAATTCTCCGGTTCCGGCATTGGAGGAAAGGCTGACTGTGATGAGACAGAATCTGGAGGTTCTGAAGGAATCCCTGACCACAGCTCAAGAACGTTATAAGAGATCGGCTGATAGATTCCGTAAACCTGCACCCATGTTCAAGGTAGGAGATTCCGTGTGGTTAGCAACTAAGAATCTGAAGTTAAAAGTTCCTTCACAAAAACTTGGACAGAAATTAATTGGCCCTTTCAAGATCAACGGTATTGTGAGCTCTGTGGCCTGCCGGCTGAAGCTGCCTAGGACAATGAAGGTACACCCAGTTTTTCATGTATCTTTACTAAAGCCTGTATCTCCTAATACCTTACAGGGACGTGTTTTGCCACCTCCGCAGCCTGTGGTGATTGATGGGCAAGAACAATTCGTGGTGGAGGAAATTGTTGACTCCAGGATTCGCAGGAATCGGCTCCAATATCTGATAAAATGGCAGGGATATCCCCCTGAGGAAGACTCTTGGGAACCTGTGGAAAACATCAATGCCCAACAGAAGATTTCTCGTTTTCATCAGAGATTCCCTGAGAAACCAGGTCCAGGATCGTCCTGAGGCCGCTTCTAAGGAGGGAGTAATGTCAGGACTCTGAACATTTTTTACCTTTTGTACATTACTGCCCTTTTCCAATTTTTGCAATAACCTGAGAATATTAACCAGGCCTCCGTGGTTGAGCTAAGTTATGATTTTAACTGCCTAATAAGCATATCTATCTGTGCCTGGACTAAGACAAGGATTTATTCGTGTCAAGTATCCTCAAGAATAACTGTGCTTCATAGACTTTCTGCTTGATTGCATTTTCCTCTGAAGTTTCCTATAGACTGCTAAGCTGCGTTTATTATTTGCACCAAGTGTTGTGGACTTGAGTTTCTCTCTGCACCTGTTTGAATCACCGTGTGATAATATAGACTTTACCACTTATAAACTGTGTGCTGTAGTTGTCTTGTTCCACGCAAAGAGTCTCCTGAGTTATCCCCTATAATTATTACAGGCGGTCTCTGGAGCAAGGCATAAAGGACTGTTGCTCCCTCGGTGTTCTGGCTACCGGGATCCTGCGCCTCAGAAGGAGGCAGTATGTGCAGCGCAGAACTCCTATCCACTCCTTTGCTATGACTTCTTCTCACCCTCTCTACAATACAGTTCGCTTTGGTGTCCATTCTTAGGAACTGCCGCACTTAGGGCAGGCACAGCTCCGTGCCCTTCTTTCTAGATCTCTGGCAGGCTCCCACCCCTGTCAGGGACCAACTACCTGAGCAAAGCTCAGACAGCGACTGCCTAACTTCCTCTCCAGGCCACCAGTTTTACCTAAGTGTGAAGAGTGCCCTAATAAATAGGAGCATAGCTCCCCCTGGTGGACTGGAGTATGAAATGTGTTGTATGTTTGTGATACCTGGTAAAGAGATCTGCTTCCTTGCCTCCAAATGTAACATCACTCCCCCTAGAGGAAAATGATATTACTGCCAGGACCAGGACCCTGGGGTGCTGCACCCCCCCAATAAATCCAGTACTCCGGGACTGGGAAAAGAAAACCACAATACATTAGCAAAAGATATGCAATTTTTTAAAATGCTATAAAATAAGTTAATTTAACTGATGCTTCCCTTTATGGGAGGTGAGGATGCTTGAACGTTGCAAACAAAAACATATTTACATTGTGGGAACAATTTAGTAAAACAGTGCATTACCTAACTATGAAATGCAATTACCCATCTGGGTATACTATCTGTTTAGGCTTCAAAGTGCAAATCAACATTTTTCTTTACTCAAGTAAACTTTGACTCTTCTTCACATGCAGGACCATCTATCTACTCCCACGGGCTTACTGCATTTTCTTTCAGCTTATTCAAAAGTACATCAGTAAACATTTAGCATTCTCTAGGTTTCTGGCTACATACTTTCAACGATGTAAACATAATCCTATCTGGATTTAAATTTCTAACTTTATCTGCTATATTAACCCTATAATATATTAACCTTCCAACAAAGTGCAACAATCAAACAGGGAACCCTTTATGGGTTCAGATAATTCAATGAGGTAGTGCAATATCAATACTCAAGTACAGATCAATCACATCAAGATTCAAGTCAGTTTAGCAACATAAGTGACGTGATGCGAGGGACCCATTATGAACCCCCAATGTTGGACTTGGGCGGGCTACAAGACGTGTATCCTGACCCGGAATTCTGCCACACCAACGGGTTTTTCTTCAGGTCTGAAAAACAAAGCAGTTCTCACAACAAGATTAGCAGCAGTCTGTGTTGGAGGCAGTCTCTATAAAAGCTTCCGTTGTAAAACCAGTAGGAAGCACCTTCAAGAAGGTGCAAACTATTTACAAGACAGTTTGTGAACCATTCACTGTCCATGATTCTGTAGTTCTTTTTAAATGAAAAGTAACTTGTGCAAACTGAGGATCCCTTTTAACATGGGACCCCTTTGAGGAATAACCCTAGACGGGTTTTAAAGCAGCAAAACAATGTTTGAGAACTATTTACAGTCTTTTCAGATTTCTTCTAGTCAGACGGCATCCAGGGCATCACTTGGCACTGAATCCTTCCTGGCCTGGGAAGGGTTGGATCCAAGGTCACACCTGGCGCCAGGTTAACACCATTAGTTTGTCTTTCATGTATTGACAAGTCATGAGCAGCGATATGTTTGCGTAGCTTGAGTATGGGCATTCACGATAGCAGGAGCTGCGGCTGCTGTCTCAGTGGTAGTGTCAGGACTCTGAACATTTTTTATTACCTTTTTGTGCATTACTGCCCTTTTCCAAGATGGCGTCTTTGGTCTCATGTGCACTGTGTCTTCCTGCTATAAAACTCCACCCCAGCCATCAGTCTGTGCTAGAGTATTCTGCCTTGCATCCAGCTCCTGACCTCTGGTGACTCCCTGGCTATATACCTGCTCCTGTGAACCTGTGGGGTTATCCTGCTACTCTGCTCTGAGTTCCTGCTGCATACACCAGTTCTAGTAATCCTCCTTCATCTGCTGCTCGTGTTTGCTTCCATCTGCATTTGCTGGACATGTAAGCTGTTTCTGCTCTGCACGAACCTGAGACTATTACCCAGACCTCCCTGGTTGAGCTAAGTTATTATTTGAACTGCCTTATAAGCATATCTATCTGTGTTGTGGACTAAGCAAGGACTTTTTCGTGTTAAGTATCCTCAAGAATAATTGTGCTTCATAGACTTTCTGCATGATTGCATTTTCCTCTGAAGTTTCCTATAGACTGCTGAGCTGCATTTAATATTTACACCAAGTGTTGTGGACTTGAGTTTCTCTCTGCACCTGTTTGAATCACCGTGTGATAATATAGACTTTACCACTTATAAAACTGTGTCCTGTAGTTGTCTTGTTCCACGCAAAGAGTCTCCTGAGTTATCCCCTATAATTATTACAGGTAGTGGCTACCGGCAGTTCAGCTGCGGTAGTAGCAGGGATGATTTCTTGGGCCCCCTGTGACGCTACGAGTGGTGCGCACCTCCTAACATCTTGAGCCCACCAACCGTTTCCATTCTGGTGCCGAGTGTAAGCTACAGCATCTCCTGGGTATAGGTCCTGGTCCGAGTGTCTCTCTCTCTAGGACTAGGTTCCACTTCATCCCTGGTGACATGGACCCTCACCGGTAATCCAATCTCCTGAATAAAACCCTTCCCTTTTTGGAGATGGAAGAACACTACAACACCCATTCTCAGTGCAAGGCTGTCCTGTATTTCACCTCGGGCTCTTTGTTCTTCTTCCCTCTTCCACTGAGAGATCAAGCACTGCCGGTATTCCTCCCAGGTGAGGATTCTAATGTGGGGCCCGTTCAGTCCAGCACTCGGGGCGTAGCCGGAGGGAGGTACCGCCAAAGTTTTAGCAGCGGTAGCGGGCGCTGAGATTAGTGGTGGGAAAGGAAGCGGTTGCGGGAGCGGGGCTGGTCGCCAGGATGGGGTTGTCTCCGGTACCTGCGCCGGAAGTGATTCCACCGATGCCGGTCCACTCCGCTGATGAGGACGCTGGAGTCAGCGGCGGCACGGACTGCGACTCCTCCAGTGCGATCCTCCTGCAGAGGGCTGACCTCCAGGTCTCTGCCGTCGCTACCCCGTTGCCCAGGAACTGGCAGTTTCACTCTTCCACTGACGGCTCCAAGAAGTCCACATCCTCCAGCGGCGGTAGGTCTGGGCACTCCTCTGGTGACTGGAGATTGCGCTGGGTCAGGTCGTTTTCTCTCAGGTACCCGTTGGTTGCCATACCTGCTCCTTCCTCCTCATTTTCCCGCGCTCTCCCCCGGGGGGCGGTTTCTTTTTCTTGGTCTCTTCCCTCCATTGAGGATCAGGAGGCGGATCTTGGCTGCTGACGGACAGGTCCTCAAGGTACAGAGATATTTGGACTGGGCGGCCATTATTTTTCGGGCTCTCAGTCAGTTCTTGCCCACGCTGGCACGCCCTTCTTCTTCTCCTGCGCTCCTCGTGGCGCTGTATTGGCGGCGGTTTTGGCAGGAATTTTGGCAGCAAATGGCAATACACAGTCTTTCAGCAAAAAGCAGTTCAAGTACAATTCTGGCACAGTTCTTAGGCACACATGACCTGATTTTCAGGCTTAAGTAGATCCTGTTCGTGATGCCAAAGTTGGAGCGCCCCCAACTCGGTACTGGGTCCTTGGGTTCACTGGGGGATGTCACGGTGGCTGACCCGGTCCATGACCCTGGGATGTCCGTGTAAAAGGGAAAGGTCTTTAAAGGGGAAGTGTTCATGACGCCACCTGTGGTATTCGGTCAGGGTGACCGACGCTGCTTTAAGTGGTCCGCTGGGGTGATCTTATGACAGCTAGATGTTATACCTTCCCACAGGTGAAGTGTATCCACAGGGCTTCCCAGTGTGTAGATGGTGGATGGTGAGAGGCGCAGTGAAGAACAAGGACACAAGGTTGCAGTCTCTTTACCTTTTACTGTAGACTTCAGCATCCACAGTCCAGAGCACCAGATCACAGGGTAGGCAGAGTCCGGCCGGTTTGGAGGCAAATCCAGAGTCCCCTTATCCAGGCGGAAATCAGTAGCCTTCCTCTAGCGCCGTGTGTTGTAGTACCTTACTGCTAAGCATCTCATAAGGTCCTCACAGATGTTGTAGATGTTATAGATGTTATGTCTCTCTCTGTCCCCCAGATGGATAGGACAAACCCATATGACCGGTGGCTTGAGGCGTTTTACAGGGACTCTATCATGCCCCGGCCTCTTGTGGGTGCCACCTTGCCTCCTGGGTATGGGGCGGATCAGTAACGCGAAATTAGCTGTCCTGCCGGTCTCTGGAGCAAGGCATAAAGGACTGTTGCTCCCTCTGTGTTCCGTCTACCGGGATCCTGCGCCTCAGAAGGAGGCAGCCTGTGCTGGGCAGAACTCCCTCTGGTATCCACTCCTTTGCTATGACTTCTTCTCACCCTCTCTACAATATAGTTCGCTTTGGTGTCCGTTCTTAGGAACTGCCGCACTTAGGGCAGGCGCAGCTCCGTGTCCTTCTGTCTAGAACTCTGACAGGCTCCCACCCCTGTCAGGGACCAACTACCTGAGCAAAGCTCAGCCAGCGACTGCCTAACTTCCTCTCCAGGCCACTAGTTTTACCTAAGTGTGAAGAGTGCCCTAATAAATAGGAGCATAGCTCCCCCTGGTGGACTGGAGTATGAAATGTGTTGTATGTTTTTGATACCTGGTAAAGAGATCTCCTTCATTGCCTCCAAACGTAACATCACTCCCCTCTAGAGGAAAATGATATTACTGCAACGACCAGGACCCTGGGGCACTGCAAGTGTATGTACACGACCCCAAAGAACTTCCAGGTTTTTTCACATGTGGCTTCAAAGCTTGATTTCTCAGCTCTGGCACATCCGATTATCAAAAAACAGGCATCATTTTTATGGTTGTGCTCTGCCCTTTACAGCCGTACCACGAGTCTCAGTAATAAAATTGCCCTAACAGATTCCTTTAAAACAAATGCCTCACCTTTTACATGACGTTTTTGAATCTGATACTGCACTTGGATAAAAATTTTAATAAAATGTTAATAATTATACTTTCTACATCTCCTAGACTACCAGAAAAGTTTTGAAATATTTAGCACAATGCTGAAGCTTCCCGAATGCCTCCTCCAAAGTTGTACTTTCAGAGAACACACATATTTGGTATCGCCACGTTCAGAATCGCCTGATCTATGAATTTAGAAAAAGAATTACCCAATCACTAAACGGCGTAACAAGAAAAAAAGTCAAAACACCAGAATTACATTTTTTTGGTCGCTGCAACATCGCATTAAAATGCAATAACGGGCGACAAAACAAACGTATCTGCAGCAAAATAGTATAATGAAAAAAGTGAGCTTGGCACGCAAAAAATAAGCCCTCACCCGACCCGAGATCACGAAAAATAGAGACGCTACGGGTATCGGAAAACGGGGCAATTTTTTTTTTATTTTTTAACAAACTTTGGAATTTTTTTTCACCACTTAAATAAAAAAGAACCTAGACATGTTTGGCGTCTATAAACTCGTAATGACCTGGAGAATCATAATGGCAGCTCAGTTTCAGCATTTCGTGAATATGGTTAAAAAAACAGCTGTGGGATTGCACTTTTTTTGCAATTTTTTTGAATTTTTTTCCTGTTTTCAGATACACTACATGGTAAAATCAATGTTTTTTTTTCAAAAGTACAACCCGTCCCGCAAAAAACAAGCCCTCACATGACCATTTTGACCAAAAAATAAAAAAAAGTTATGGCTCTGGGAAGAAGGGGAGCAAAAAATGGAAATTCAAAACCAAAAATAGCTCTGGTCATAAAGGGGTTAAATGTAGTCACAAGTAATATGGCTTGTAAATGGCCGCTACCTAATAATGTGTGTAGAGATTCAGAGGAAATGACAGGTAATGGATGTGCAGGAGATATCGCTGTTTAATTAGACACCCCATCATATATGGTATTCTACACACCACCCACCCATCACTCCCATCTTCTCCTCTGTCAATCAATGTTATAGATAATAAAAATAAATTGCTCTATTTTTGGAGCCAGTTTCTATATTATAGCCAAGAGGAATGTATTAAACAGTATTAATGTTATTCTAGAGAAGGACGATGTCTCCACAACACACATCCACTATCGGAAAATAATAATTGCTATCACAGGTTCCCGAGAAAATTACATGAACTTATCAGAGAAGCTGGTTAGTAAATAAGATGGAATTTTGACCTATCTGATAAGATGCCAATATCCTCCTCCGCTCCTGCACAATCTACAAATGTGAATATAGCAAAAAAAATAATATATACATATATTGTTCCCATAACTGGATTGGCTGCTTTCCAAGAGTTGGAAAGGTTCATGAAGTGAAAATATAATTACACTCAGGTACGTTGTCTTCCCAGGGCCATATTTATCTGATCAGAATAATTATTGGGATTTTAGCTCTGATTCAATAACTGTCAAATAAAAATAACTGCTATGAAGATTTTCTTTGACTGGTTAAAAGTGAGAATATGGAAATTCTGCATCTGTTCGTTAATAATTATAGATATATCAGTCTCGTGGCATAGATGGATGATACTCAATATGGTCATCATTACATTCCCAGCAGTGCGATATGTTCTTCAGGTTCCTGTCTGGTGGAATTGTCAACACAAAGAATACTGTATGTGTATATACTGTATATACCGTATACTGCGACCCAGTCCAGAGAAGAAGAGACTTTCTGTCTATGCTCACTCTGTAATGGCTGTATATACACTCTCTATATAAATATATATGTATATATACACTGCTCAAAAAAATAAAGGGAACACTAAAATACCACATCCTAGATATAACTAAATGAAATTGTCATGCAGCTGCAGTGCAGTACAGCGCAACCTTCACCAGGGGGAGCTTTATCGGGAAGCGAGACGGCACACTGAGCAGCTGAACAGATGCCACCTAGTGGCAAGAGAGAAGTCAGAAAAAGCCGAGTCAGGGCACACAAGATAACACGTCAGTACAAAAAGGAGTAAAACAGAAAGGATAGTCAGGACGTAGCAAGAGATCAGTAAACCGGGACGAGCAAAATACGGTACAAAAGGGAAAAATCCAAACAGAGTCAATAGCCAAGCCAGGAGATCAGAATCAGGGAATCAAGCAGAACAGACAAACGCAGGGAAAGGGCAGACAGAGGGAGATAACAAATACAGGACAAGTCAGGGTACACAGCAGGACAAACCAAGGGTTTCCAGAGTCAGGTTCACAAGCCGAAGACAGAACTATAGCTGACACCACCCTCAGGATACCTGGGAGCTAAATAGCAAACCCGAGCCCAGAATGAGGCAGAGCAAGTTAACCCTAGACATGATCCACCCAGAGAAAGAGCAGACAGGACAAAACTCCGGAATGGATCATGACAGAAATATTTCAGTTGCAAATCTGGATTTGGAATGATACTCAAAATCAAATTGGAAAATGAAGTTACAGGCTGATCCAACTTCAGTGGAAATGCCTCAAGACAAGGAAATGATGCTCAGTAGTGTGTGTGGCCTCCACGTGCCTGTATGACCTCCCTACAATGCCTGGGCATGCTCCTGATGAGGCGGCAGATGGTCTCCTGAGGGATCTCCCAGACCTGGACTAAAGCATCAGCCAACTCCTGAACAGTCTCTGGTAGAACGTCAAGTTGGTGGATGGTGCGAGACATGATGTCCCAGATGTGCTAAATCGGATTCAGGTCTGGGGAATGGGCGGGCCAGTCCATAGCTTCAATGCCTTCATCTTGCAGGAACTGCTGACACACTCCAGCCACGAGGTCTGGCATTTTCCTGCATTAGGAGGAACCCAGGGCCAACCACACCAGCATGTGGTCTCACAAGGGGTCTGAGGATCTCATCTCGGTACCTAATGCAGTCAACCTACCTCTGGTGAGCACATGGAGGGCTGTGCGGCCCTCCTAAGAAATGCCACCCCACACCATTACTGACCCACTGCCAAACTGGTCATGCTGAAGGATATTGCAGGCAGGCTGACTCTTCTAAAACTGAACAAGGTAGATTTCCTCCGACTTCTAAGCCCTACGGATGACAGCAACGTTATGTAAATGCAGGCCAAATGTGTTTTTTGAAAATTGCCTTAACATCCATCCCTTACCATCCAAAACCATTTTCTTCAGGAAATCACCTCCTCCTGTTTCTGCAACAAGTACTTAGTGTCCATCTATGTATACCCCATGTGGGTAATGTTTTGTACTTTTTTCGAAACCTTTGGACATTGTGCAATGGTGAAATTTGTACTCTCTATCTCTTGTAATAACTGCTAAGTGTATTGTGAGGTCCCCATCACGGCCTCTTTCAGCATGTATGATACAGACCCGTTGGCGTAATTTTTGGAAACCTTTGTAAATTGTGCAGTGGTCACATTTCTACTCCCTATCTCTACCTCTTGTAATAACTGCAAAGCATATTGTGATGACCCCATCACGGCGTCTTTCAGCTGATCTGAGAGAGAGCCCATTGTTGCTCAAAACAATGCAGAAGATACATTCTGCCTGGTTGGGTAGTTTCCAGAAGAAGTGCGTAGGCTTTCTGCAGATTGATCATGTCACTCCTGTCTCTTCCCTTGAGGAGGCTGCTTCCAAGTAAAATGAGGTTTGTACATGTTCCTGACATGGGTTTCAGGCCTGACTGACTGACAGAGGCCCTCGCTTGCATACACTGTATTCAGAATTGAATTCTAATGCTTTTGTTGTCTGATAGAATCCAATTTACTGATATTGATCATACAGCTCCCCCAACTCCTGTATTATATTCACCTTACAGCGGCTTCACCCGCTATGACAGTTGTTCCATTGGGATCCGCTGGCAAAAATGAACTGTGGACCTTACAAAATGCAGGTTTCACGGCACCTGACATAGTGATGGACACGGTGGTGGTGGTGGCGGGCAAAGCCCAAAATTCAAATGGGCATGTTTTAGCTGGCATTGTAAAGGGATAGGGAATATGTATTCCATTATCTTGCTAACGCATTGGCATTGGGTCCTCCTAAATGTAGGAGTGAGAGCTCTCACAAATGTTAAAGGAAAAACTAAAGCCAAAGTGCTCCGTGTGAACATGTAACGTGTTTTATTTTTAATGTTTCTTAGCATTTTTCCCTTTAAAAAATTTTTTGGGGTTTTGTTTGGTAGGTCTTTTTAAAAATCCGTAAAGCCGGTGCAATAGTCTGACCACATTATTCCCAGATACCATATGTGAGTCAGCAAGGCAGGCAGGCATCTTCTCCATGCTGTTCTCATTTAGTTTTAGCTCTTTCCCATCCATTTCAGCTTTTTTCTCAGGTCCCCAGACGTGTTTGTTGGGTCCAGCAGAAAAATATTTGACTTTTCCATTGACTTGCATTGGATTCGTTATGAATACACGGATATTAGAAATTATTTGTACCGATTTTCCCTAATCCGAATATTTCACTATTCAATCATCACTAGTGATAACTTGTTTTAACCAAAGATCCCCTTTAATGCAAACTACCATAATTGTACATCCCAGATATGGTGATGCACAGTAGATGTGCAGGAGCAGCTTGTCTTATACAGTCGATGTTCCACTATAACGGAGATAACGGATTACAGATATTTGCATATAGCTATGGGGTGGGCCCCTATGGTCAATTCCCCCTGTGGGCCCCAGACACCCCAGTCCGACCCTGGATGTACATATAAATATGTACTCAGCAGTGCAACGCGTGTGTTAATATAACAAATGTTATCAGGATTCACAATGAACAATCTGGATAACTTGTTGCAGAAGAGTATCTCACGAAACAGCTGTCATGCTGCTGCAGTGCAGGTAGATGCAGGCTTCACTAGATGACAGTAGAGAGGTAGCAGGTCTGCACCTAACCTAGCTTACCTGCAGTGCAACAGTGAGGCTACCACAGGTGGCAGCAGAATAGTCAAAACAAGCCGGGTCAAATCCTAGACTGTAGCGCAGTACCAAAGGAAAAAGCAAACTCGAGGTCAGAGACAAGCCAGGGGGTCAGTAACAGTCAGGAGCGGATAAGCCAAATGACAAATTACAGAAACAGGTGAGGATACACGCCAAGTCAAACCGGTGAGTCTGCACACTAAAGGGAAACACTGAGTCAAGACAGGAACAGGGGAAAACAGAGACACGGGTTCAGACACCAAATGCAGCAGAACAAAACAGAGCAATCAGTCAGCTTACAGCAGCACTAGGCAGAAACTATAACTGACATGATCTGCAGGACACAGCGGGGTTAAATAGCAAACCTGAGACCAGACTGAGGCTGTAAAAAGTTAACCCCTGACATGATCAGACCAGGAAAATGGGAAGACAGGACTCAAAACCCGGTCTGGATCATGACAACAGCATTATCATACATTCCTCATCCATTGGTCCACGTCACTTTCGCTGGGAATCACACTTTTTTTTGCATAGGGATATCGCAGTGCTGAGTTATCTGAATACAAGTAGGACATGTAGAAGCCAGTATTACATGGTAATGATTTATGCCACCGGTGGGCACTTACTGTGGGATCGTGGGTGGAATGTGTGATGCTGACCTGTGAGTGTCCATGACTCTATGTTGTTTGTTTTTATGTGTGAGTGACGCTCTTCTATATTACTGGGGGTTATCATGTCCCAGCTGTCCGCTCTGTCATTAGTAAGAATGCAGATGTATACATATTACATCCAAACTGATACTGACAGTGAATATATTATTATAACGAAATGTCATAACTAATGTCTCAATGGCAGCTTTATTTTATGCTGTCGGCCACTGCTATAGTAACATTATGGATCAGCCTCTAAACCTGCTGATATGGAATAATCGGCAGCAGACGTGGTAAGATTTTCGTTTAGTATTCATGCACAGAAACGCATCTTGGATATATTCTGTTATTAGTTTGTACAGACTTTAAGAAAGTCCGCTAGGGTAGGGTTAAATCCTAGCACTTCAGGTCCTGATTAGCTTCACCTGGATAGCTATGACTAGAACCAGGACATGTGTACTGTTCACCTGAGACAGTCAGCTGGGGGAAGCTGAGCAGGGTGGATTGTGTTGGAGCTGCGGAGAGACAAGCCAGAATATCGCAGAGATTAGACTGCACAGGCCGTGTGCACCAAACGTCAAGTATCACTGGTTGCTATGGACGAGAACTGTTTGTGGGACTGAACTGGGACTAGCTCAGCCGTGTCTGAGTAGCCAGGGTCTATATTATTTATTAGCGCCTGGACAAGACTAGGGATTTATGTTTATGGTTTTGTTTTCAGTGCTGTGCAACCAGTGTAAGTAAACATTATTCTGTTTTTGAGATAAAAATCTTGTGGCTTTGTCTTTCAAGCAGATACCCAAGAGCGTGAATTCTTACAATTGGTGTTTTGGCATGAGGTCCAAGTAGCACAGGTGATTACAGTTTAAAGACTTATTGCACGCTTGTGTTATCGGTTGAGATTGTCCTTTGTTCTGGGACGTATGGGCTGAAGCTCCAGCACCCAGCAATCCAGTATGTCGCCAGCATTCTGCTATGGTAACAAGGCACATGAGGTAATTGGTGAGTTTCCATTCACTGTACTGGCTAGAAAAGAGGATGAAGAAGCATCCCTTGAACCCAAAGTCCCGACCTGGAAGAGTCCCAGGACAACTTTGGGACTTCGGAGCTCAGAGCCTTAACAGTGAAAGGTACTTTGGAAAATGTAACGTGTTGAATGGTGTTCCCCAGGAGACGAAAGCCAATAATCGTCTTTTGCAGTTGGCCACCCTTAATAATTTGTTGTGTCGAGGGACCAAAGTGAGGGGCCAGGTAAAAGAGCACCTCAAAGGCACAATCCAGGGGGGTATAATCGGTCGGCTCGAGTGAAACAATTTAAGTCTGAGGATCTGGTACTTCTGTTAGTGCCCACAGGGGAGAACAAGTTCATTAACCAGTGACAGGGACCATATAAGATGGTGGAAAAGGTTGGAGAGGCCAGGGAAAACAAAGTCTTTCGCATATATCATGGCAACCTACTAAAACCCTGGAAGGATAGGGACCCGCTCAAAATCCCATTGCTTGCTGACCCAGTCAGAAGCCAACAATACATGAGTTACAGAGGCAGAAACTTTGTCACATTTTGAAAAACAGCATGGCCGGAAAATGGTACTCAAAATTAGGGGCAGGTTAACAGAGTTACTAGGTTACCTTTGTGTCATTAATCATGAGCCTCATGCTCCGGTCAATATAAAGTCCTGTAGGACTCCTGTGGCCCAACAAGAGATAGTGTCAGAAGAGGCGATACAGAACTTTGTGTTCCAAGCGGCTACCCGAGAGCGTAAATCCCTGCAAGACCTATAACACTGCACCATATCTTATAGCGTGCTTCTTTGGAATTCAGCAAACCAATGCCCCTATTTCGGACCACATCCCTTTGCTCCTCTACCACCAATCCTCACGTCTTCTTTGTGTCCCCTGTCTACCTCTTTCATGCCCCATCCACAAACATTTTTTACTTGAAGCGCTTCTTTGTGAGAGGGTCTGATGAAGCCCTGGAAGATTTGCCAATTCTATCGGGAGTCCAAAATTTCTATCCTTATTTTTTAACAAAGTTGGTAAAGTTCTGATGTTTCTCCAGGGACATAGGCAGATTTGGTTCCCGGTGAAAATTGAGATCAAAAGCTTATTTCTCTTCTTCATATAATATCGGGACCACATTCATAGAAAGACAATTAATCAATAGATTCGTTTTTGGAATACTTTAATACCAGAAGAAATAGAGATTGTCTCAGTTTTGTACTTCAGCCCCATTTAAGTGAATAGAGCTGAGCTGCAATACCAGACACAACCTGTGGACAGATGTGGCGCTACTTTTATTAGAAAGCAGAACCTTTTTTTATTAATGGATAACCACGTAAGAACCTTACTGTTATACAAATATTCGGCTCACAATTCCCCTACACAGGGAGGAAACGGGAAGTTGTGAAGTAACTTGTATTATACACTGCTCAAAAAGGGAACACTAAAATACCACATCCTAGATATCTCTGAATGAAATATTCCAGTTGCAAATTTTTATTCATTGCATAGTGGAATGTGTTCATAACAATACAATATCAATTATCAATGTGAACCAAAATGAATATCCCATGGAGGTCTGAATTTGGAATGATACTTAAAATCAAAGTGGAAAATCAAATTACAGGCTGATCCAACTTTAGTAGAAATGCCTCATGACAAGGAAAAGATGCTCAGTATTGTGTGTGGCCTCCACGTGCCTGTATGACATCCTACAATGCCTGGGCATGCTCCTGATGAGGCGGAGGATGGTCTCCTGAGGGATCTTCTCCCAGACCCTGATTAAAGCATCCGCCAACTCCTGGAAGTCTGTGGTGCAACGTGACGTTGGTGGATGGAGAGAGACATGATGTTCCAGATGTGCTCAATCGGATTCAGGTCTGGGGAACAGGCGGGCCAGTCCATAGCTTCAATGCCTTCATATTGCAGGTACTGCTGACACACTCCAGCCACATGAGGTCTGGCATTGTCCTGCATTAGGAGGAACCCAGGGCCAACCGCACCAGCATAAGGTCTCACAAGGGGTTTGAGGATCTCATCTTGGTACCTAATGCCAGTCAGGCTACCTCTGGTGGGCACATGGAGGGCTGTGCGACCCTCCAAAGAAATGCCACCCCACACCATTACTGACCCACTGCCAAACCGGTCAGGCTGAAGGATGTTGCAGCAGATCGCTCTCCACAGCATCTCCAGACTCTGTCACGTCTGTCACATGTGCTCAGTGTGAACCTGCTTTCATCTGTGAAGAGCACAGGTCGCCAGTGGTGAATTTGCCAATCCTGGTGTTCTGTGGCAAATGCCAAGCATCCTGCACGGTGTTTGGCTGTGAGCACAACCCCCATCTGTGGACGTTGGGCCATCAGACCACCCTCATGGAGTCGGTTTCTAACCGTTTGTGCAGACACATGCACATTTGTGGTCATTTTGCAGGGGTCTGGCAGTGCTCCTCCTGTTCCTCCTTGCACAAAGGTGGAGGTAGCGGCCCTGCTGCTGAGTTGTTGCCCTCCTACGACCCCCTCCACGTCTCCTGGTGTACTGGTCTGTCTCCTGGTAGCGCCTCCAGCCTCTGGACACTACGCTGACAGACACAGCAAACCTTCTTGCCACAGCTCGCATTGATGTGCCATCCTGGATGAGCTGCACTACCTGAGCTACTTGTGTGGGTTGTAGAGTCAGTCTCATGCCACCACAAGTGTGAAAGCACAACCAACATTCAAAAGTGACCAAAACATCAGCCAGAAAGCATTGGTACTGAGATGTGGTCTGTGGTCCCCACCTGCAGAACCACTCCTTTATTGAGGGTGTCTTGATAATTGCCAATAATTCCCATCTGTTGTCTATTCCATTTGCACAACAGCATGTGAAATTGAATGTCAGTCAGTGTTGCTTCCTAAGTGGACAGTTTGATTTCACAGAAGTTTGATTTACTTGGAGTTAAATTGTATTGTTTAAGTGTTCCCTTTATTTTTTTGAGCAGTGTATATTGCGTATATATTATATATTATGTTATGGGGAAAATGTAAAAACGTACCTACTTGCTGGTCTGCGCAACTCGTCATTTCTCGGTGGACATGAATGACAGTAATGGGGAAACTATATATATATAATAGATCCATCGGAGAATGTTTCTAACAAGGTAATGATGCCACTTATGTGGTTACTCGTGTGTCCAAGCTCTCTGGTTAATAATGTCCCCATATTCTACAATCTGAAAACAAGACTATAATTAAAGGAATATAGATGTGTCAGAAAGCAGCTTTTTGGTCCTGAGAACCCTGAGGTTCGAATTCCTTGTACACACTTGGAAGCATCTTTCTGAGAATTGCAAAATGCTTCTTTTATTTTTTAAACAGTTTGCAAAATCTTTCCAAGTTTCGGAATGCTTTACACTGATGATGGACGGATGAAATGGAATCCAGCAGGTATGAATGCAAGTTGTAAGTACCGCAAGCACAGTTAATGGAGCAAACCAAACATGGACCACTAGGGTCTCAATCCCAAGACACAGTTCAGGTGTGTATCTAAATGGGTCTTAAATACACCTAGAGAGATAATATCATTGATCCAGGCAACTTGCAAAAAACCAACATGGAGCACAACAGAGGGCAGCGGACACAGGGGAAGGTGTTGTGAATTCCGTTCTTGGGCTCCATCCTGTGGTTGCGAATGGTATTTTTGGGAGTTCTGCTCTTGGGCTCCCTCTGGTGGTTTCAAGTGGAACTTAGCAGCTGCGTTCACTAATCAGTTTCCTGGCCTTGTTATTTAACTGGGCTTTTGGCTTTAGTGGATGCCAGCTGTGAATGTATTTTCTGTGGATTCAGTCCTTTCCTGGAAGTTTTCTGTTGGCCAGTCCATTTTCAGCTTAGATAAGTCTGCTACTTTTTGGGTGTTTCCCTGCTTATGACCTTCTGTTCAGTTCAATTTATGTCTCTTTGTCCAGCTTGTCATTATGAAATATTCCGGCTAGTTGGAAGCTCTGGGGTCGCAGATTTGCCCCTCCACACCGTGAGTCGGTGTGGTGGTTATTTTTGTAAACTCTGCGTGGACTTTTAGTTTTTATACTGACCGCACAGCAACCTATCCTATCTCTGTCTATTTAGATAGTATTGGCCTCCTTTGCTAAAAAATCTAGTTTCATTTCTGAGTTTGTCATTTCCCTCTCCACTCACCGTCAATATTTGTGGGGGGCTATCTTCCTTTGGGGGTTTCTCTGAGGTGAGATAGCTTTCCGTTTCCATCTTTAGGGGTAGCTAGTTCTTAGGCTGTGCAGAGGCGTCTAGGCAGAGTTAGGTACGCTCCACGGCTATTTCTAGTGTTGGTGTTAGGAGTAGGGATTGCGGTCAGTAAAGTTACCACCTTCTCAGAGCTAGTCCTATTTTTGTTTTACCCACCAGTTCATTTCAGGGCTGCTCTGTAGTGAGTCCATGATTGGTTTTGCCCACCAGGTCATCTCAGTACCGCTCCGTACCCACCAGGTCATAACAGTACAGCTGGCCCACAATGTGTTAAATGCATCTCAAAAGAGGGAAGAGAAAGTTCTGAGTCATTTTTTTTTTTTGTGTTGCTTGTTTTGTTTTTTTTTTTCCCCTTGATTTTTGGATGGTGCAGGAGCTTGGTGCTGATATGGAGGTTCAGGGTCTGTCTGCGCGTGTTGATCATCTCGCTGCAAGGGTACAGAGTATCCAAGACTATGTTGTTCAAACTCCTGTTTCTGAGCCCAGAATTCCTATTCCTGATTTGTTTTCTGGGGATAGATCTAGGTTTTTGAATTTTAAAAATAATTGCAGATTATTTTTTGCTCTGAGACCCCGTTCCTCTGGTGACCCCATTCAGCAGGTGAAGATTGTTATTTCTCTGTTGCGTGGCGACCCGCAGGACTGGGCATTCTCCCTTGAGCCAGGGAATCCTGCATTGCTCAATATAGATTCGTTTTTTCAAGCACTTGGACTGCTTTATGACGAACCCAATTCTGTGGATCAGGCAGAAAAAATTTTGCTGGCTCTGTGTCAGGGTCAGGAAGCAGTAGAGATATATTGTCAGAAATTTAGAAAGTGGTCTGTGCTTACAAAATGGAATGAGGATGCCCTGGCGGCTATTTTCAGAAAGGGTCTTTCTGAAGCTCTTAAAGATGTTATGGTGGGGTTTCCCACGCCTGCTGGTTTGAACGAATCAATGTCTCTGGCCATTCAGATTGATCGGCGCTTACGTGAACGTAAGGAGGTGCACCATATGGCGGTGTCCTCTGGGCAGAGTTCTGAGCCTATGCAATGCGATAGAGTTTTGACGAGAGCAGAACGGCAGGAGTTCAGACGTCAGAATGGGCTGTGTTTTTACTGTGGTGACGCTACTCATGCTATCTCTGACTGCCCGAAGCGAACTAAGAGGGTTGCTAGGTCGGTTACCATCAGTACTTTACAGCCTAAATTTCTCTTGTCTATTACCCTGATTTGCTCATTGTCGTCCTTTTCTGTAATGGCATTTGTGGATTCTGGGGCTGCCCTGAACTTAATGGACCTGGAATTTGCCAAGCGCTGTGGTTTTTCCTTGGAGTCCTATTCCCTTGAGGGGGACTGATGCTACGCCATTGGCCAAGAATAAACCTCAGTACTGGACACAGTTAGCCATGAACATGGCTCCAGCACATCAGGAAAATATTCGCTTTTTGGTGTTGCATAATTTGCATGATGTGGTTGTGCTGGGGTTTCCATGGTTACAGGTACATAATCCAGTGCTGGATTGGAAATCCATATCCGTGACTAGTTGGGGTTGTCAGGGGATACATAGTGACATTCCTCTGATGTCAATTTCCTCGTCCCCTTCTTCTGAGGTTCCTGAGTTTTTGTCAGATTTCCAGGATATATTTGAGGAGCCTAAATCCAGTCCTCTGCCTCCTCATAGGGACTGTGATTGCACTATTAATTTGATTCCTGGCTGTAAGTTCCCTAAGGGTCGACTTTTCAATCTGTCTGTGCCAGAGCATACCGCTATGCGGACTTATGTAAAAGAGTCCTTGGAGAAGGGGCATATTCGCCCGTCTTCGTCACCATTGGGAGCGGGGTTCTTTTTTGTTGCCAAGAAGGATGGCTCCTTGAGGCCCTGTATAGATTATCGCCTTCTCAATAAGATCATGGTCAAATTCCAGTACCCTTTGCCTTTGCTTTCTGATTTGTTTGCTCGGATCAAAGGGGCTAGCTGGTTTACCAAGATTGACCTTCGAGGGGCGTATAATCTGGTTCGCATCAAACAGGGTGATGAATGGAAAACAGCATTTAATACGCCCGAAGGCCATTTTGAATATCTTGTGATGCCTTTCGGGCTCTCTAATGCTCCATCTGTGTTTCAGTCCTTTATGCATGATATTTTCCGGGAGTATTTGGATAAATTTATGATTGTATATTTGGATGATATTTTGTTTTTTTCCGATGATTGGGAGACTCATGTGAAGCAGGTCAGGATGGTATTTCAGATTCTTCGTGCTAATACACTGTTTGTGAAGGGGTCTAAGTGCCTTTTTGGAGTTCAGAAGGTTTCTTTTCTGGGGTTCATTTTTTCTCCCTCGGCTATTGAAATGGACCCTGTTAAGGTCCAGGCTATTTATAATTGGACTCAGCCCACATCTGTGAAGAGCCTTCAGAAATTTTTGGGCTTTGCTAATTTTTATCGCCGCTTCATTGCTAATTTTTCTACTGTGGTTAAACCTCTAACCGATTTGACCAAGAAAGGTGCAGATGTGGTGAATTGGTCCTCGGCGGCTGTGGAGGCCTTTCAGGAGCTTAAGCGTCGTTTTACTTCTGCCCCTGTGTTGCGTCAGCCAGATGTTTCTCTCCCTTTTCAGGTTGAGGTTGACGCTTCTGAGATTGGGGCAGGAGCTGTTCTGTCTCAGAGAAGCTCTGATGGCTCTGTGTTGAAGCTGTGTGCTTTCTTCTCCAGAAAGTTTTCGCCTGCTGAGCGTAATTATGATGTCGGCAATCGGGAGTTGTTGGCTATGAAGTGGGCATTCGAGGAGTGGCGACATTGGCTTGAGGGAGCCAAGCATTGTGTTGTGGTCTTGACCGACCATAAGAATCTGATTTACCTTGAGTCGGCCAAGCGCTTGAATCCTAGACAGGCTCGGTGGTCTTTGTTTTTCTCGCGTTTTGATTTTGTGGTCTCGTATCTTCCGGGATCTAAGAATGTGAAAGCTGATGCCTTGTCTAGGAGTTTTTTGCCTGATTCTCCTGGAGTCCGTGAGCCGGCTGGTATTCTCAAAGAGGGGGTGATTCTTTCTGCTATCTCCCCTGATTTGCGGCGGGTGCTTCAGGAGTTTCAGGCTGATAGACCCGTCCGCTGTCCTGTTGGGAAATTGTTTGTTCCTGATAGATGGACTAATAAGGTGATTTCTGAGATCCATTGTTCGGTGTTGGCTGGTCATCCTGGGATCTTTGGAACCAGAGATTTGGTTGCCAGGTCCTTTTGGTGGCCTTCTTTGTCACGGGATGTGCGTTCCTTCGTGCAGTCCTGTGGAATTTGTGCTCAGGCTAAGCCCTGCTGTTCTCGTGCTAGTGGGTTGCTTTTGCCCTTGCCTATCCCTGAGAGGCCCTGGATGCATATTTCCATGGATTTTATTTCCGATCTTCCTGTGTCTCAGAAGATGTCTGTCATCTGGGTGGTTTGTGACCGGTTTTCTAAAATGGTCCATTTGGTACCTTTGCCTAAGTTGCCTTCCTCCTCTGATTTGGTTCCTTTGTTTTTCCAGCATGTGGTTCGTTTGCATGGTATTCCGGAGAATATTGTGTCTGACAGAGGTACCCAGTTTGTTTCTAGGTTTTGGCGGTCCTTTTGTGGTAGAATGGGCATTAATTTGTCTTTTTCTTCGGCATTTCACCCTCAGACAAATGGACAGACGGAGCGAACCAATCAGACCTTGGAAACCTACTTGAGATGCTTTGTGTCTGCTGATCAGGATGATTGGGTTACCTTCTTGCCGTTGGCCGAGTTTGCCCTTAATAATCGGGCTAGTTCGGCTACTTTGGTTTCGCCTTTTTTTTGCAATTTCGGTTTTCATCCTCGTTTTTCTTCAGGGCACGTTGAGTCTTCGGACTGTCCTGGGGTGGATTCTGTGGTGGACAGGTTGCAGCGGATTTGGACTCATGTGGTGGACAATTTAACATTGTCTCAGGAAAAGGCTCAACGTTTTGCTAACCGCCGTCGGTGCGTTGGTCCCCGGCTTCGGGTTGGGGATTTGGTCTGGTTGTCTTCTCGTCATGTTCCTATGAAGGTTTCTTCCCCTAAGTTCACACCTCGTTTTATTGGTCCTTATAGGATTTCGGAAATTATCAATCCGGTGTCTTTTCGTTTGGCCCTTCCAGCTTCGTTTTCCATTCATAATGTGTTCCATAGATCTTTGTTGCGGAGATATGTGGTGCCCATGGTTCCCTCCGTTGACCCTCCTGCTCCGGTGTTGGTTGAGGGGGAGCTGGAATATGTGGTGGAGAAGATTTTGGATTCTCATCTTTCAAGGCGGAAACTTCAGTATTTGGTCAAGTGGAAGGGTTATGGCCAGGAGGATAACTCTTGGGTTTTTGCCTCCGATGTCCATGCTGCCGATTTGGTACGTGCTTTTCATTTGGCTCGTCCTGATCGGCCTGGGGGCTCTGGTGAGGGTTCGGTGACCCCTCCTCAAGGGGGGGGTACTGTTGTGAATTCCGTTCTTGGGCTCCATCCTGTGGTTGCGAATGGTATTTTTGGGAGTTCTGCTCTTGGGCTCCCTCTGGTGGTTTCAAGTGGAACTTAGCAGCTGCGTTCACTAATCGGTTTCCTGGCCTTTTTATTTAACTGGGCTTTTGGCTTTAGTGGATGCCAGCTGTGAATGTATTTTCTGTGGATTCAGTCCTTTCCTGGACGTTTTCTGTTGGCCAGTCCATTTTCAGCTTAGATAAGTCTGCTACTTTTTGGGTGTTTCCCTGCTTATGACCTTCTGTTCAGTTCAATTTATGTCTCTTTGTCCAGCTTGTCATTATGAAATATTCCGGCTAGTTGGAAGCTCTGGGGTCTCAGATTTGCCCCTCCACACCGTGAGTCGGTGTGGTGGTTATTTTTGTAAACTCTGCGAGGACTTTTAGTTTTTATACTGACCGCACAGCAACCTATCCTATCTCTGTCTATTTAGATAGTATTGGCCTCCTTTGCTAAAAAATCTAGTTTCATTTCTGAGTTTGTCATTTCCCTCTCCACTCACCGTCAATATTTGTGGGGGGCTATCTTCCTTTGGGGGTTTCTCTGAGGCGAGATAGCTTTCCGTTTCCATCTTTAGGGGTAGCTAGTTCTTAGGCTGTGCAGAGGCTTCTAGGCAGAGTTAGGTACGCTCCACGGCTATTTCTAGTGTTGGTGTTAGGAGTAGGGATTGCGGTCAGTAAAGTTACCACCTCCTCAGAGCTAGTCCTATTTTTGTTTTACCCACCAGGTCATTTCAGGGCTGCTCCGTAGTGAGTCCATGATTGATTTTGCCCACCAGGTCATCTCAGTACCGCTCCGTACCCACCAGGTCATAACAGGAAGGAAGCGGAACCAGGGATACTTGGGCAAAGTGTGTAATATCAGGATCCTCATCTCTTGACAAGAATGGAGAGTGAGCCTAAAGAGCATCTCTTGCTCTGGAGGACCCGTCCTGTCCTTTATTACTCAGACAAACTATAGATTTCAGTAGTCACTATGTAATACCCCTATGGTGGCGCTGCAGGGAAATTGAACACTTACTATCTGGTTTCACCATAGAATACAGCCGATCACTGAGGATTCCAGCAGAGGGAAACTTTGCAATCAAGTTATTGTGATGGGACCTTTCTAATAAGTAGGGATTATGCAAAGTGGAGAACCCCAGCTTGTTAGTACTAATATTACTATTTCTAATATCTTTTCAAAACTAACATCAAAAGTTTACTATCATAATCAATGTTGATAACTTCTATATTTATTCTTTTATTACACGTTTGTCCTCATCACTGTTATATTTATTCTAATCATTACAGTGCACATAAAACATGTTTATATAATGTGTGTAAAAGTGGCATTTACTGGTCTCACAACCTCACAAGTATAAAAATATGCTAGATACCTTTACACTGCAGATATCATAAGTCATCCACTTTTTTATCTTAAATCAATAGTACTCGTACATGTGGAAATGGATAAACTTCAAAGTGATATATCTTATCGGATAAATTAGCTTCTTTCACCTCTTGGACTGATCATTAATTCACAAGTAAATTATGTATTCAGTGAAAACAGATTGTTACATTACTGAGCTCGGAGATGACATTTGGTGCTTATAAAGTTCTATGGAGAACTGGACCTGTCATTTCAGAACTTGCAGCAGAATATCTGTGTCCGTCTCTAGCGCCTCCTCTCTCCCCTCTACATAGAACTTTATGGGCACCAACTGTCATCTCCTTTCTCAGTGCTGTAACGATCTGCCTTCACTCAATACTGATTGTACCCCTGAATTTAGAGGAGAACAAAGCAGATTTCTCTGATAAGATACAAAGGTTTTTTTTAATCTACTTTCTTGTGCGCTTTGGATTTATTGAACACGAATAAAATAATAGTAACTCTTTAAGGTTCGATATTTGATAAGTATGGAGAAGCGGAAATGAAGTGAGTAAATTTTGCAATTTCAATCAATCTGGCCAATATATTTTATTTTTGCAGCATGATAGTTAAAAAAAAAAAATGAAAAGGGCAAATACGGTAATCCCTTTAAGCATAATGTTTACGAAAACCAACATAATATTAGTAACAAACTAAAGGAGGACGGGACTGTAATTAACCAAACTGCAGGATTTAGGTAAAATACAAATGTAACTGTTTTACACAGGAAAAAGAATAACAGATTTGCATATGCTTGTATTGGCGGTGGTACAGGAGCCCCCTGTGGACTTTCTTTGATTTTCTCCAGCTGGTATTCCATGAGTCAATCTCACAATATACATTGGGATCCAAAACAATCTATATAATGGACTGATAAATGCAGCCTGCTCTATGCTCAGCCATGTTTATCACCTACCAAGAACAATCTCCTCCATCCATGTATCCCACCTCCATCCATGCCTGTCCCCTCCGAACGCAGCGCCCGGCAGGGGAGAAATTAGTTTTTAAATCCCCTTTCTTTACACCGCATATATTGTTGGATTTTATATCCTACAATAAGTTATAGTAACAGTATTTTTTTATTAAGTGAAGGCAATGGAAGAGCCATTCCATCACTCTTTATTAACCCATTCACAGCATATGGCATACCTTTACGTCTAAAGTCGTGTCCCTGACTTTGATGCGGGCTCACACGCCGAGCACGCATCTTTCCCAGCAGATGATAGCTGATTTTATCAGCCATCATGTGCCTTTAAAAGCAGCGAGCTAAGCAGAGGTCAGCCTGTGGCTGTTAACCTGTTAGCGGCATATAACACAAACCTGCAAGGGGGTCGCATTATTCCACACGCATCGGTCCGCCTGTGATGGGAAGGTCAGGCACTGATGGGTCGCCATGATAGATGGAAGTCTGCTGTATATCTCCGTGCTTATCATGATGACTTTCCTGTGAAAGCCAGCCCTTAGCTGGCGTTCATATGAGACCATAATTTTTCAGCTAAAGCCCTGCAATGTATAGCACAAGCGATCAGAAGATCAAGTCCCCGAAGAAGACTAATAAATACAGTAAAAAGTAAAAAAAAAAAATGAAAAAAATATATATAAAAGTAAAAATCACCCACCTTTTAACCCATTAAAAATAAAGCAATTGAAGAAAAAAAAAAAATACACATATTTGCTTCAAAAACATCCGCTATATCAAAGTATAAAATAAATTAATCCTATCTGTAAATGGCGTAATGAGATAAAAATTAAAAACGCCAGAATTACATTTTTTTGGCAGCCACAACATTACAACAAGATGCAATAATAGGCGATCAAAACATCGTATCTACCCCAAAATAGTATCAGAAAAAATGTCAGATCAGGGTGCAAAAAATAAGTTATCACACAGCTCCAGATCCCAAAAAATAAAAACGTAGTGGGTCTCAGAAACTGGCACATGCAACGGGGTTTTGTTGTTTTTGTTTTTTACAAATTTCCAAATTTACTTTCACCGCTTCAAAAAAATATATATACATATTTGATATCTGTGCAATCATACTGATCTGAGGAATCACACTGCCAGGTCAATTTTACTGTGCACTGCACATGGTGAATAAAAAAAAACTATTGTGAAACCATTTTTTTTATTGCAATTTCAACGCCCTTGGAATTTTTTCCACACTTTCCAGTGTATCATATTATAAAATGAATGGTGTCATTCAAAAGTACAACTCGTCTTGCAAAAAAACAAGCTCTCATACGGCTATGTAGATGGAGAAATAAAAAAATTATGTCTCTTGGAAGAAGGGGAGGAAAAAAAATGAAAAAAAAAATGAAAAAAGAAAATCGTGCGGTGGTGAAGGGAATAACTAGTTTCTTATCAATATTTCTGGAAAATCTTCTCTAATAATTCTGCATTGATCTGTTCCTCTATTATTCCTCCTTGAAATGTGTGTATAAATTGACTATTGTTAGTAAACATTCTTCTTCTTTTCAAATGAGTGTTTTTATAGATGATCGATTTTGGGGGTTTTTTTTGCCATTTTGCTTGATACTTTGTAGGGCCGCAATGGAGATGAATAATTAATAAATCAAAATTAATTATACCTTGCCCCTGGCATGTCTCCACAACTCCCCACCTGGTCTCTGTTGGGTCACGTTGTCCCTCTTCTCTTCTGAATTTCCTCTTTGGTGCACCCGCTGCTGATTGTGGGACACATTTTGCGAACCCTAATGTTTATTATCCTGTGGATTCGGGAGAGACATCTACCAGCAATTCGATTACCGTCTAATAAATGAAATACAAATCAAATTTTCCAACCAAATTTGAGCGAATCTGGTAAGTTGAATATTGTTAGATTTCCTCTGACTCCATTAAATGTGGTAAAAAAAAAAGAATCCTTAATAAATAAGCTGTGCTTTGCGCAGCTTTCAAGCCCTGCAAACACTTTCTTCTTCCTGGAAATTTTTTTTTCTTTTCATTTTTTTTTTTTTTAAGGAGGAAAATCAATGCAAACACGTTGATAAATCTACTACAGTCCCTTGATCTTTGTCTTACTCTTCACCCTCTGAAAACTTTATTAGCTGCTGTTTTGGCACCAATCACAAGCGCACCCGCCATCAGCCCCCACTTAGTGTAAGATCAGATAATTTCCATATTATTATGCCTGGTGCTTCCCCCTAACCATCACTTTACATAACACGTCCTACTAGTTATATTATTTCGGACACAATCTATGCAAAACACTTTATTTACACAAATTACTTACTTGATTTATGAATACCAGGAACGTCTCCCAGGACCAGAATAGATTTCCTCCTTAATCTAACAGGAAGATGTTATTTCTTTTACCGCTCGCTCATGAATAATTCATGCTATTCAGCTTCACAATGGATGAAGGAAAAGATACTTATGGCAATGTCACCTTATATACGTTTGTAAGGTTTGCTATGAATAAGAAAAGAATTCATTAATAAATAAATAAACCAACAATAAATAATATCAGAATAAGTATGTAGAACTGTTATACTGCTCATATATCCATTCATTATCATCTACCCTCTTAGGCCATGTTCACACAGTGCGGTTTTTGCTGCGGATCCGCAGCGGAATTGCAGCTGCGGATCCGCATCCTTTTTCCATGCAGGTTACAGTACAATGTAACCCAATGGAAAACAAAACCCGCTGTGCCGACGATCCTTTTTTCCCCTGGAAAATCCGCGCGGATTTTCTGCGGAAAAAAAGAAGGACCATGTCAATTCTTGCTGCGGATTCCGCTGCGGGTTTCTAGCAGCACCAATAGGAAAGTGCTGTTGGAAACCCGCAGAGAAACCCGCAGAGGAATCCGCAGGAAAATCAGCAGTGCTGTTTTGCACTGAGGATTTCCAAAATCAGGACCTGATTCAGGTCACCTGAAAAAAAAAAGGATCAAAAAAAGGATCGTGTGAACATGGCCTAAGTCTTTAAAGGCTCAGTCCACCATCACACAAATCATCGTCAATCTGCTTCCTTAATGCAAAGTTGAAGAATTTTTTTAAGTAGTCTGCATTAAACATTTTCGACTATTTTGGTGCTTCAGAGTGTCTGTAAGTCCTTAATTTAAGTGAAGGATATACAAAAATGTCACAAAGTCGACAGAGCTCCTGATCTGGATTTCTCTCTGCTCTCCCCTTCTCTCCTCTCAGTGTTAGGTCTCATCTGAGTTAAAAGCGAACAAGTGCAATTCGATAAAAAATTGGATAGCACTCTGACTAATGTTAGTCAATGATTCTGTGTTAATCTGCGATTTTTTTTTTTCTCAGCTCCAATCGGACTGAGAAAAAACATTGCCGCGTGCTATCAGTGGCCATGTACAGTATATCGTACAAGACTCGCCAATGCAAGTCAATAGGTGCGAGAGAAAAAAATAAAAAAATAAAAATTGCACGGCACACAGACCACATGTGTGCTGTCGGATTTTTAACCATCCACCTCATAGGAAATCCAAAATTTCATGAGCGGGACCATTCAGAATAGACTAGATTGTATATATCTATTCTTAGAGTAGATAGAAAGATGTCAGTAATGTATATAATTAGTACAGTGAGTGTGTAGTTTAATGTACATGTATGTAGTTAAAGAATAAATAACTAAAATAAAAAAAAAATGGCATGGAGTCCCTCTAATGTTTCTTCACCAGCTGAGGAAAAGCAGACAGCTGGGGGCTGACGTTTATAGTCTGGGAAGGGGGGAATAAACATGGAGCTTCGCAGGCTATTAATAACAGCTCACAGCTGTCTACGTAGCCTTTACTGGTTATTAACAATGTGTGACCCCCCCCATAAAAAAAAGGACATAGGACCCTCATATAAATAATAACAAGCAAAGGCTAGGCTGACAGCTGCGGGCTGATATTAATACCCTAGGAAGGGGCCATGGATATTGGTCCCCTCCCAGACTAAGAACATCAGCCTTCAGCAGACCCAGAAATGGCACAAGCATGAGATGTGCCAAGTCTGGCGCATAGCCTCCGCTCTTCCCACTTGCCCTGGTGCGGTGGCAAGTGGAGTAATAGTATTGGAGTTTATGTCAGCTTTGTAATGTCAGCTGTCATGAAGCCCAGGGGTTAGTAATGGACAGGCATTTACAAGACACCCCCCATTACTAACCCCATAGTCAAATGTAATAAAGACACAGACCGAGTAAAGTCCTTTAATTGAAAGAAACACGCAAAGTCCTTAATTTGAAATAAAAACTCCCCGACCATCTTTAACCCATTTATTAATGTAAAAATAAAAAATAATAAAACATCATATTCCTCATCGGTCTGCCAATAATCCCTATGTGATTTAGTCCCATGAAGAACTCCAGCTTTGATACATCCAAATAGCTTGTTGAGCTGCGTCATGATGCGACACTCAGCAAGCCTGCCGGAACACATTGAGACAGGAGCAGGATTACACTCATGCAGTGTCTAGAACTGACGTCAGTAAGGTCACCGGAAATCACAATGAACCCCGGTCACTTTACTGACGTCACCCACCGCTCGCATTTTGAGAAAATTCCTCAGAAGCTGTGCTGATATATGACTCCAACAAAGTGTTAATCCGCACAGCGGGGAAGCCCACTCAGTGCACAGGTAATTGCATGAACTGATGCTGCAAGCATGTATAAAGGCCCCGTCACACATAGCGATTTACCAACGATCACGACCAGCGATACGACCTGGCCGTGATCGTTGGTAAGTCGCTGTGTGGTCGCTGGGGAGCTGTCACACAGACAGCTCTCTCCAGCGACCAACGATCAGGGGAACGACTTCGGCATCGTTGAAACTGTCTTCAACGATGCCGAAGTCCCCCTGCAGCACCCGGGTAACCAGGGTAAACATCGTGTTACTAAGCGCAGGGCCGCGCTTAGTAACCCGATGTTTACCCTGGTTACCAAAAAAAACAAACAGTACATACTCACCATCTGATGTCCGTCAGGTCCCTTGCCGTCTACTTCCTGCTCTGACTGAGTGCCGCCGTACAGTGAGAGCACAGCACAGCGGTGACGTCACTGCTGTGCTGTGCTCTCACTGTACGGCCGGATCTCAGTCAGAGCAGGAAGCAGACGGCAAGGGACCTGACGGACATCAGATGGTGAGTATGTACTGTTTGTTTTTTTGGGTAACCAGGGTAAACATCGGGTTACTAAGCGCGGCCCTGCGCTTAGTAACCCGATGTTTACCCTGGTTACCAGTGAAGACATCGCTGGATCGGTGTCACACACACCGATTCAGCGATGTCAGCGGGACCTCAACGACCAAAAAAAAGTCCAGGCCATTCCGACACGACCAGCGATCTCGCAGCAGGGGCCTGATCGCTGGTACGTGTCACACATAGCGAGATCGCTACTGAGGTCGCTGTTGCGTCACAAAACTTGTGACTCAGCAGCGATCTCGCTAGCGACCTCGCTATGTGTGACGGGGCCTTAAGGCCAGTTTCACACGTCAGTGGCTCCGGTACGTGTGGTGACAGTTTTCTCACGTACCGGAGACACTGATTCACGTAGACACATTAAAATCAATGTGTCTCTGCACATGTCAGCGTGTTTTCACGGACCGTGTGTCCGTTTGAAAAACACAGAGACATTAAAGTCAATGGGTCCATGTAAAACACGTACCGCACATGGATGCTGTCCATGTGCCTTCCGTGTGCCGTGCAGGAGACAGCGCTATAGTAAGCGCTGTCCCCCCAGCGTGTGGTGCTGAAGCCGGAATTCATTCCTTCCCCCCAGCAGCGTTCGCTGGAAAGAAGGAATGAAAAATCATTGTTTTTTTATTTTTTGTGTGTTTAAAATAAAGATCCCGGTCACCGCCCGCCTCCCACCCCCTGTGCGCGCGCCCGCTGGAAATCAAATACTCACCCGGCTCCCTCGATGCTTCCTCTCAGCGCCGAAGCTTCTTCCTGTATGAGCGGTCACGTGGTACCGCTCATTACAGTGATGAATATGCGGCTCCACCCCTATGGGAGGTGGAGCCGCATATTCATCACTGCAATGAGTGGCACCTCCCATAGGGGTGGAGCTGCATATTCATCACTGTAATGAGCTGTACCACGTGACCACTCATACAGGAAGAAGCTGCGGCGCTGAGAGGAAGCATCGAGGGAGCCAGGTGAGTATTTGATTTCCAGCGGGCGGGCGCACAGGGGCTGGGAGGCGGGCGCTGACCGGGATCTTTATTTTAAACTCGCAAAAAATAAAAAAACAATGATTTTTCATTCCTTCTTTCCAGCGAACGCTGCTGGGGGGAAGGAATGAATTCCGGCTTCAGCACCAGATGCAGGGGACAGCGCTTATCTCTAGTGCTGTCTCGTGCACGGTCCGTGTGGTACCCAGTCGGCACACGGGCGGCACAAGGCTGCCGCAAGTGTGCCACACTGATGTGCCACGTGAGCACGAATAACTCCGGTACCAATTTTTCCGGTATCGGAATTATCTGGACGTGTGAGACTGGCCTACAGCAGTAAGTGCTCCGTGAGCCGGGGTGCCACTCCAAAGAAAATAGCCACAATGGATACAAAAATTGAAAGGAACGGATGGCACTCACCTGTTAAAAAACTTCTTTATTCCAATACTTTAGAACATCAGCGTTGGGAGGATGGGAGCAGGAGTGGAATGGACGACAGCCATTTCGCGCTGCAGTGGCGCTTGTACTGGTCATACTGATACACTGTGCTGATATATGAGTTCATGAAAGCAGCAACACTAGAAATGAGTGAATCTTCAGAAGTTTAACGTGGGCTGATTTTGAAGAATTCATCTGGTAGATTTGATTCGTTTCTAAAAAATTGGTCCAAATTGAAAGTGCCCTGTGTACAATGAAAAGACATATTTAATGCTCTCAAGTCTGTCCAAACCACAAAGCATAATAAACGTGTCATACACCTGTCTCGGATTCGGGCTTTGCTCCCCTCACCTGTTCCGCTGGACTCTGGTGTGTTTGACATAGGGCTTTGACGATGGCCCGGCGTTCTCACATGTGATCCCCTACCTAGACACATACCAATGTCTTAGTATTAAGAATTTTAGTTTTCCTGAATCCTGTTTGCCTGCGACTTCCAGTACCTCTGCTGCCTGCTTCCCGGACTCCTATCTGCCTTAAGCATCCAGTACTTCTGCTATCTGCTTTCCAGTCTCCTGTCTTCCTGCAGCCTTCAGTACCTCTGCTATATGCTTCTCGGTCTCCTGTCTGCCTGCACCATCCAGTACCTCTGCTACCTGTTTCCTGGTCTCCTGTCTGCCTGTGACTTCCAGTACCTCTGCTCTCTGCTTCCCAGTCTCCTTTCTGCCTGCAGCATCCAGTACCTCTGCTCACTGCTTCCTGGTCTCTGACTTCCAGTACCTCTGCTCTCTGCTTCCCAGTCTCCTGTTTGCCTGTGACTTTCAGTACCTCAGCTCTCTGCTTCTCAGTCTCCTGTCTGCCTGCAGCATCCAGTACCTCTGCTACCTGCTCCCTGGTCTCCTGTCTGTCTGCGACTTCCAGTACCTCTGCTCTCTGCTTCCCAGTCTCCTGTCTGCCTGCAGCATCCAGTACCTCTGCTCTCTGCTTCCTGGTCTCCGACTTTCAGTACCTCTGCTCTCTGCTTCCCAGTCTCCTGTTTGCCTGTGACTTCCAGTACCTCAGCTCTCTGCTTCCCAGTCTCCTGTATGCCTGCGGCATCCAGTACCTCTGCTACCTGCTTCCTGGTCTCCTGTCTGCCTGTGACTTCCAGTACCTCTGCTCTCTGCTTCCCAGTCTCCTGTCTGCCTGCAGCATCCAGTACCTCTGCTCTCTGCTTCCTGGTCTCCGACTTTCAGTACCTCTGCTCTCTGCTTCCCAGTTTCCTGTCTGCCTGCAGCATCCAGTACCTCTGCTCTCTGCTTCCTGGTCTCCGACTTCCAGTACCTCTGCTCTCTGCTTCCCAGTCTCCTGTCTGCCTGCAGCATCCAGTACCTCTGCTACCTGCTTCTCAAACCTGTGTTTTCAGTCTCCAGTGCTTCTTCTACCCGTGTCCCGTGTGCCTAACCTGCTTGCTGCACTGGCGCCCATGGCCCATGTGCCCACATCGACCTTGAGCTTAGACGATCCACCTCACCAGGTGGGCCAAAACAAAAAAAGAGGCAAGAAGAGGTTTAAAAATAATAAAATACATTATACTCAGCTTTCTTAGGCCTTTACATATCCTTAAGCTACTGCCGCAGCTCCTTGGTCTTCTGAGCCTATCTTCAATTTTTTCGGCTCCCCTCTGTGCTGCTGAGACCAGTGATTGGCCTCATGCAGTCATTCTAAGGTTTATAATGTATTATGTTATTTTAACTCCTCAAAATAACATAGCAAAATAGGGACTGAGTAGCCACCATTTTTGCTGGATTCCTGCAAATTCCAGAACTTTTAGATGTGTCAAAATCCAACCTTTTTGGGACATTCATAATGAATTTGATTATCTAAAGTTTGATTTGCTCATTTTTTTCCCCTCAGCCTCCTGGATACACACAACTCATATCCAGCCTATATTACTCGGAGAGTCACTCCCACAAAAGAAAAACCTAAATCTTGGATTGAACTGCACAGTGCTTATCAGAGACCTGAAAATGAAAGAAGGTATGAAGGCTGCAGAATTAAATGTATTGCAATTTCATTAGCTAAAGGTAACCGACAACATATGTAAAGACGTGTCTATAGCCTTTAACAGTTATTGCAATGGTGCAATTCACAAGTGCATTGTTTTTTTCTTTTGCTCACAACCATCATAGTTTTACCCATAATCATCATGAATAAAGTATGGCCATTATATATTGCACCTGTTGTGCTCTGTACCTTCCATCACACCTGAGACTCCTGCGTGCCATAAGGTGGACACGAAGTCTTAGTGTATCACTTTATATATGCACATTACCACTTGGTTTATGGATACAGAGAACCTCTCTTGGGACCAAGATACATTTCCCCCCTCTATTTAAAAAAAGAATCCTATATTTATTTTGCAGCTTTCACATGAATATTGTATACGGATGATTTTCAGCTCAATAATAATAATAACAAAAAAGTAAAAGCTACTAAGTGGTGGGAAACCGGTTTCCGTGTCTGTGCCCACTTACAGGTGTCATTATATGTTAATAGAACACTTCACTGATAAAGAAATCAGAATAAATACATTACAAATGGCAATTGTATATTTATTTATCTCACTTATATGGCACCATTAATTCCACAGCGCTTTACAGATATTATCGGAACTGTCCCCATTGGGGCTCACAATCTAGATTCCTTATCAGTATGTCTTTGGAGTGTGGGAGGAAACCCACGCAAACATGGGGAGAACATACAAACTCCTTGCAGATGTTGTCCTTGGTGGGATTTGAACCCAGGACCCCCCAGCGCTGCAAGGCAACAGTGCTAACCACTGAGCCACCATGCTGCCATGTCATGTCCCTGTCTTTGATGCGTTCTTGCACTCCGGGGGGCATGTAATTCCAGGCTGATGGGGTGCTGATAGGCTGTCATGACAGGTGGGGGTCTTCCGATAATCCCTATGTCTTTCATTAATATCCTCCTGTGAAAGTCACCCTGTAGCTGACGTTCATAGGAGATCGTGATTTTCTCTCTACATAGCAGTGCACAAAGTCCCGCACGTCCCAGTCGCAGATTGTACAGCAGAGCTGTCAATCAAGGCACCGACAGTCCAGCAAGTCCATCACAGTATTGGACAGCCAAGCTGTCAATCAAGACACAGACCGCTCAGCAAGACAGTTTCCATAGAACAGCATAGCAATCATTCCCTGAGCGGAGGAATAGAAGCGCAAAACTTTTTGGGGCCACCACAACAGTGCAATAAAATGCAATAAGAGGTGATCAAAATATCATATACAGTACAGACCAAAAGTTTGGACACACCTTCTCATTTATAGATTTTTTTGTATTTTCATGACTATGAAAATTGTATATTCACACTGAAGGCATCAAAACTATGAATTAACACATGTGGAATTGTATACTTAGCAAAAAAGTGTGAAACAACTGAAATTATGTCTTATATTCTAGGTTCTTCAAAGTAACCACCTTTTGCTTTGATGACTGCTTTGCACACTCTTGGCATTCTCTTGATGAGCTTCAAGAGGTAGTCACCGGAAATGATCTTCCAACAATCTTGAAGGAGTTCCCAGAGATGCTTAGCACTTGTTGGCCCTTTTGCCTTCACTCTGCGGTCCAGATCACCCCAAACCATCTCGATTAGGTTCAGGTCTGGTGACTGTGGAGGCCAGGTCATCTCGCGTAGCACCCCATCACTCTCCTTCTTGGTCAAATAGCCCTTACACAGCCTGGAGGTGTGTTTGGGGTCATTGTCCTGTTGAAAAATAAATGATGGTCCAACTAAACGCAAACCGGATGGAATAGCATGCCGCTGCAAGATGCTGTGGTAGCCATGCTGGTTCAGTATGCCTTCAATTTTGAATAAATCCCCAACAGTGTCACCAGCAAAGCCTCCCACACCATCACACCTCCTCCTCCATGCTTCACGGTGGGAACCAGGCATGTAGAGTCCATCCGTTCACCTTTTCTGCGTCGCACAAAGACACGGTGGTTGGAACCAAATATCTCAAATTTGGACTCATCAGACGAAAGCACAGACTTCCACTGGTCTAATGTCCATTCCTTGTGTTCTTTAGCCCAAACAAGTCTCTTCTGCTTGTTGCCTGTCCTTAGCAGTGGTTTCCTAGCAGCTATTTTACCATGAAGGCCTGCTGCACAAAGTCTCATCTTAACAGTTGTTGTAGAGATGTGTCTGCTGCTAGAACTCTGTGTGGCATTGACCTGGTCTCTAATCTGAGCTGCTGTTAGGCTACTTTCACACTGGCGTTAACTGCAATACGTCGCAATGCGTCGTTTTGCCGAAAAAACGCATCCTGCAAAAGTGCTTGCAGGATGCGTTTTTTCTGCATTGACTAACATTAGCGACGCATTTGCGACGCATTGACACACGTCGCAACCGTCGTGCGACGGTTGCGCCGTGTTGTGGCGGACCGTCTGGAGCAAAAAACGTTACATGTAATGTTTTTTGCTCCCGACGGTCCGCTTTTTCCGACCGCGCATGCGCGGCCGGAACTCCGCCCCCACCTCCCCGCACTTCCCCGCACCTCACAATGGGGCAGCGGATGCGCTGGAAAAATGCATCCGCTGCCCCCGTTGTGCGGCGGAGACAACGCTAGCGTCGGTGACCTCGGCCCGACGCACTGCGATGGGCCGAGCCCGACGCTAGTGTGAAAGTAGCCTTAACCTGCGATTTCTGAGGCTGGTGACTCGGATAAACTTATCCTCAGAAGCAGAGGTGACTCTTGGTCTTCCTTTCCTGGGGCAGTCCTCATGTGAGCCGGTTTCTTTGTAGCGCTTGATGGTTTTTGCCACTGCACTTGGGGACACTTTCAAAGTTTTCCCAATTTTTCGGACTGACTGACCTTCATTTCTTAAAGTAATGATGGCCACTCGTTTTTCTTTACTTAGCTGCTCTTTTCTTGCCATAATACAAATTCTAACAGTCTATTCAGTAGGACTATCAGCTGTGTATCCACCAGACTTCTGCACAACACAACTGATGGTCCCAACCCCATTTATAAGGCAAGAAATCCCACTTATTAAACCTGGCAGGGCACACCTGTGAAGTGAAAACCATTCCCGGTGACTATCTCTTGAAGCTCATCAAGAGAATGCAAATGAGAAGGTGTGTCCAAACTTTTGGTCTGTACTGTATACCCCAAAATGGTATCAGTAATAACGTCAGCTCAGGGCACAAAAAATAAGCCCTCACCCAGCCCCATATCCTGAAAACTGAAAATGTTATGGGTCTCGGAAATCGAGGACAAAAGCAAAATGCTTTTTTTTAAACAAATTGGCAAAAAAAAATTCCACTTAAAAAACCCCAAAACGACTATTTATGTTTGGTATCTGCGTAATAGGACTGACCTGGAAATCGTATTGCCAGGTCAATTTTATAATAAAGTGAACATGGTAAATTAAAATAAAAAGAAGATAAACATCCTCATTGCTGGTGATGTATCCCCAAATCCCGGCCCACCCCAACACATCCCCACACTCATTTCTAACCCCCTACCTCGATCCTCCGCACGTTTTCCAAACCATAATAACCTCATACCCATTCATCCAGCCCCCATTCCCCCAGTCCCCTTACCTGGAGCACTATGGAACGCACGCTCCGTCTGCAACAAACTGCCATTTATCCATGACCTCTTCATCACCAACAAACTCTCCTTCCTTGGCATCACGGAAACCTGGCTCACCCCCTCTGACTCAGCCTCTCCAGCTGCGCTTTCCTACGGCGGTCTCCACCTATCTCACACCTCTCGCTCCACCAACAAACGTGGTGGAGGAGTTGGCTTGCTCCTGTCCGACACCTGCTCCTTCACTCCAATCCCGCTACCACCCTCCGCTACTCTTCCCTCATTTGAGGTGCACTCCATCCGCATCTATTCCCCCTCCAACCTCCAGCTGGCTGTCATCTACCGCCCCCCAGAACTAGCCATCTCCACCTTTCTCGACCACTTCACCACATGGCTACTTCATTTCCTCTCTGTTGACATCCCCACTATCATCATGGGTGATTTCAACATCCCGATTGACACTTCCACCTCAGCTGCCTCTAAACTTTTATCACTGACTGCCTCCTTTGGCCTCACTCAATGGTCCTTTGAGGCCACTCACAAAGATGGCCACACGCTGGACCTCGTCTTCACCCGCCTCTGCTCCCTTACTAATCTCACTAACTCACCCCTCCCCCTGTCTGACCACAACCTACTGACATTCTCTTCCCTCTCCTCTCCTAGTGTGCAACCCCCACTCCATGAACTCCCTCGCAGAAATCTCAAACATCTCAACTTACAATCACTCTCTGAGTCCCTTCTCCCTCTTACCGACATAGCCTCCCTTCATGACACAGATGCTGCTGCTTTTCATAACGCCACAATAACAGCAACACTCAATTCGGCCGCCCCGCTCATGCATAGCAAAACTCGTACAATCAACAGGCAGCACTGGCTGACCAGCCTGACTAAAGAACTGAGACGGGCTTCCAGGATCGCTGAGCGGAAATGGAAGCGATCCCGCTCTGCTGACCACTTCACCGCATACAAGCAGTCCCTCGCCAGCTTCAAGTCCGCGCTCACTGCCGCAAAACAAACTTACTTCTCATCTCTCATATCCTCCCTGTCTCACAACCCTAAACAGCTTTTCAACACTTTCAATTCTCTACTCCGTCCCCCAGCACCCCCTCCCTCCCCTCTCATTTCTGCTGAAGACTTTGCCCCTTTCTTTAAACAGAAGATCGATACGATCAGAGAAAGCTTTGGCCCACAGCGCCCACTGCCCCTCTTAGCTGCTCACCCCTGCTCCTCCAAAACCAGCTTCTCCACCATGACAGAAGATCAGCTCTCCACCCTCCTGTCAAGATTACACCTCACCACCTGCACGTGCAGCGCCCCAGAGTCCTGGTCGTTGCAGTACTGTGGCTCCGCCACTATGGGGAGCTATGGTACGTCTGATGGCACTGAAGGAGTTCATCTGACCAGGTATCACAGACACCAATGCATTTCACAGCCGGGCCTCCGGGGGGAGCTAAGGGTGCTATTCATTAGGCCACTCCCCACCATAGTGGGTAAACTGGGGGTCAGGCAGGAAGTTAGATCAGAAGCTGACTGGGTTGGAACCAGGCAACACCTTGTGGCAGAGGGTGTTGTGGGGGAAGATACAGTAGGGTCTCTGTCAGGGGTGGGATCCTGACAGAGGCTTGGCAACTTGAACGAACGTAACGGGACCGTGCCTGCTCAGGATAGCGGCGGTGCCCAAGGAGGGACCAGAAGCGAGATAGATTGTGCTGAGTGAGAAACGAGATCATAGCAATAGGAGAATACCAGTAGGAGTCGTGCTGTAAGACCGAGGCAACACCCTACTGAGGCGCATAACCGGTGGCCGGAACGCCGAGGGAGTATTATAATATCCAGCTTCAAGCAATACTCTAAACAGCGGCAGGACAGTCAGTCTAAGGCGGGCTGTCTAACTTAAATCACCTATGCAGTCTTGGGGGGCAACTTGTGGAGAGGGGCGACTCTAGGGTCCCGGAAGAGCTCCGAGCCTACCCGTCAAACGGGTGCCGTCCCAACCAGAACATCAGGGAGGGACGGAGGATTAGCAGAACATCATCTAATCGAGTTGTGAGGGAACTTAAGAAACAGACACAACAGTTGTGGAGACTTTCCGTAAGCACAGCAGGGAAGGACCACAACACATAGCGCAAGCAGGAAGGCACAGATTTCCACCTGTGAAGAGAACTCTGGAGGTGCCATTGGACCGGCCGGACTTGCGCAGCCTGGTGAACCGTATTCTGGACTGAGGACCCAGAGATCTTCAGTAAAGAGGTAAAGAGACTGCAACCTGGTGTCCTCATTATTTACTGCGACTTGCACCCCACAACTGCACCGTTACAGTCACCACCATCTACATCTACCTACCCATTCACTGTGCGCCCCACGGCAGGGTCACGGACCGGGGCCTAGCCACCGTGCCAACCCCAGAGCAGAGACTCAGAGGCCCGGTACCGGGTACCCCTCGGCCCTGCGGCGGTGGGGGCGCTACAAACTTGGCGTCACGAACAGGATCTACTTAAGCCTGAAGAATCAGGTCATGTGTGCCTTGGAACTGTGATTTATTGTGCTTGGACTGTACTTCATTGCAAAGACTGTGCTGCGCCATTTACCGCCAAAATCCGCCGCCATTACAGCGCTGAGGAGAGCGCAAGAGAAGAAGAGGGGCGTGGAAGTGGGCGTGAACAAGCTGAAGAGCGCGAAAGACAATGGCCGCCCAGTCTAAATATCTCGGCCCCTTGAGGACGTGTCCGTCAGCAGCCGAGATCCGCCTCCTGATCCTTAATGGTGGGCAGAGACAACAAAAACGAAACCGCCCACGAAGAAGAGAGCGGGAAAAGGACCAGGAAGAAGAAGTCAGCGACATGGAGGACGCCATGGCCAGCCGCCCGGAGCCGGAGCGTGGGGTCGGAGCCGAGGACTCCCCCAGCTACCCGGAGAGGCACCGCAGCCAGACCTCCACAGTTGACGCTGACCTCCTGCAGGTCGGAGCGGACGGGCTGATCCACCAACTCCTGCAGACGCCGCTGAGCACTGAGACCGGGTGGAAGAAGACCATCATCGGGAGCCTCACCAGACGCCTGTCGGCAGCCTCGCTTGGTCCGGAGCAGGAAAGAAGGACCGGTGCTCCGAAGCTGGAAAGCAAGGCCCTGCCGGAAAGCGGAATGCTGCAAGCAGAGATGACAACGTCGCAGCACAAGGCCCCGCAACCAGCGTTCCAGACCCCAGCGGAGACAGAGCAGATCGGCACCGGAGGGACCGCGTCTGAAGCAGGTATGAAGGACGACCCTGCCCTGACAACTGACACCCCTCCAGCGACTGCTAGTGCCACAGCTGCTGACCTCTTTCCAGTGACTGATCTTGCAGCAGCCGCTACCTCTGCTGCAGCAAGTGCCCATACTCAAGCTGCGCAGACCTCCATCGCTGCGCATGATTTAACTGTACATGAAAGACAGATTAACGGCGTTTGTCCAGCACTGGGTGTAACCCTGGACCTCACTTTTCCCAGGCCAAGAAGGGTTAAGTGCCAGGTACAGCCCTGGAAGCCGTCTAACTAAACCTCGGAAACCTGAACATGTAAATAGTTCTTCATTTAACTGTTTGTTTTCCTGATTTTGCTGCCGAACCCCTCTAGGGTTAACTCTTAAAGGGATCCCTTTGTTGACCCGGGATCCCTATTGCTTTTTGGTTGCTTTTCTACTTTTTGTTTCCTGTTGAAAAGAACTGCTGGAATCATGAACAGTGCATGATACAAACTTTTTGTAAATAGTTTGCACCTTCTTAAAGGTGCACCCTACTGGTTTTACTTAAAGAGAGACTCTTTGTGAAGATACCACACTGGAACCTTTGCCGAGTACGGACTGGTAGCTTGAGAAGATATGCTACCTCATAGAGACTTGGTCCCCTCTTAAAGGGGATGTTCCTTTGTCGCACTTAAATGATGATATTGCTTTAAGACAGGTAGCAATAATGTTTGACGGAAGAAAGTGATGATAATGTTTACATGAGTAAGTTATATGTATTTAACTGGTTAATTGTGAGAAAATGCTGATGATGTTCCCTAAAAAGAAAAAAATGAAAGATAGCAGAAAGATGCAGTGGGCCCGTAGAGATAGACGTGGTGTCCAGCATGCATGAGAAAGAGAAAGATAATGAGAAGGCTTAATGTTCAATAGAAAATGTTTTGATAATGTTGATAGATAGTTAGGATAGAAGGTAAACCCTGAGTCCTCATAGGAGTCATGTAGAAATGGCTCAGTGCTCTCAAACTGAAAGTAATGTTATGTTCTATACTGTGTATAGTAGTAGAAAAGGCAGTAGGCCCGGGCTGAACGGGGCGGTCCTGCATGGAAAGGAGAGGCAGTAGGTCTGGTGCCGTTGGGACAGGCGGTCCTGCAGATTTAAAGAAGGAGAATGAAAAAGTTAAATTACCTTATAATGTGATTATAGGAAGGTCTTTAGTGGATTCAGAGTGTATGTCCTTAAAGGCAATGTTAAATTATTGTTCAACAATTTTGCACTAAGTAGAATACCCGGTTGGGTAAGAAGAGTTATTTATAGCATGTTGCTATGATATTTAACCATGTTTGTAACGTTCAAGTGTCCTTACCTCCCATAAAGGGAAGCCTGTTCAAGTATACTTACTGTTATTGCACTCAACAAAACTGTATGTCTTTTTGCTAACTTGTATTGTTGTTTTCTTCCCAGTCCCGGAGTACTGTGTTTAACCAGGGGGGAGTGCAGCGCCCCAGAGTCCTGGTCGTTGCAGTACTGTGGCTCCGCCACTATGGGGAGCTATGGTACGTCTGATGGCACTGAAGGAGTTCATCTGACCAGGTATCACAGACACCAATGCATTTCACAGCTGGGCCTCCGGGGGGAGCTAAGGGTGCTATTCATTAGGCCACTCCCCACCATAGTGGGTAAACTGGGGGTCAGGCAGGAAGTTAGATCAGAAGCTGACTGGGTTGGAACCAGGCAACACCTTGTGGCAGAGGGTGTTGTGGGGGAAGATACAGTAGGTGAGCAAACTGGGTACTTATTCCAATGGAAGTAATATGATAAATAGCAATTGGATAAAACTTAACCTTTAATAGGTTTGTATAAAATACTCAAACATAAATCACACCACAATGACAAATGAGAAGAGAAACCTTGTGTTTAAGTGAACCCTACCAAAACACAGAATGAAAAAAAGACAATTTAAAAAACAAAAACAAACACATCTGACAGTACCAAGGAGTTACTTTAGGCCATGCGTGTAGTGGAAACAATGGTTCCCTAAATCTCCTTCCTTCTGTGCTCCATACAGGATACACTCAAATATATAATGTATACTGGGCTATGTCCCAATTCTCCATGAAACAGGCCTATATGCGTAAGGCTCTACTGGAGATATTTGTTAGGAACAGGTAGTGGATTTCAACCACGTTTATCGCCAGTTATATCTTATTTATCAATCCACATTTGTGGCAACAAATCATGTGATCATGTATAGTAAACAAAAAACCGATTGTCACTTAATGTCACCTAAAATGAAACTGACATGTTCAGTCATGGACAAAAACAAAAGCCACATCTATTCCCATTATATGGTAGGTACTGTCAGAAATTTGTAGCAGCATGAGAGAGGCTATGTAAACATTATGTGGCTAAAACACAAATCACTGTTTGGTCAATATTCAGGGACCATGCTGCCCCATGTAAACTTAGCATAGGCGTCCCTATTAGTTACCTGTTATGACCCCAATGGCGAGGGTCTCAGAGGTACGTGGAAGTCTGCAGAATACAAAAATCCAGCTCATAGGGCAGTGGTAACTGGTTTGACCATATATCTACTCCTAACGCCAACACTAGAAGTAGCCGGGGATCATTCCTACGTTGATTCTAGATGACACGCTCCAGCCGGAGAATCTAGCTACCCCTAGTAGAGGAAAACAAAAGACCTTTCTTGCCTCCAGAGAAGGGGACCCCAAAGCTGGATAGAAGCCCCCCACAAATAATAACGGTGAGGTAAGAGGAAATGACAAACACAGAAATGAACCAGGTTTAGCACAGAGAGGCCCGCTTACTGATAGCAGAATAAAGAAAGGTAACTTATATGGTCAACAAAAACCCTATCAAAATCCACACTGGAAATTCAAGAACCCCCGAACCGTCTAACGGTCCGGGGGGAGAACACCAGCCCCCTAGAGCTTCCAGCAAAGGTCAGGATACAGATTTGGAACAAGCTGGACAAAAATACAAAACCAAAACAAATAGCAAAAAGCAAAAGGCAGACTTAGCTGATATAACTGGAACCAGGATCAGTAGACAAGAGCACAGCAGACTAGCTCTGATAACTACGTTGCCAGGCATTGAACTGAAGGTCCAGGGAGCTTATATAGCAACACCCCTAACTAACGACCCAGGTGCGGATAAAAGGAATGACAGAAAAAACCAGAGTCAAAAAACTAGTAACCACTAGAGGGAGCAAAAAGCAAATTCACAACAGTACCCCCCCCTTAGTGAGGGGTCACCGAACCCTCACCACGACCACCAGGGCGATCAGGATGAGCGGCATGAAAGGCACGAACTAAATCGGCCGCATGAACATCAGAGGCGACCACCCAGGAATTATCCTCCTGACCATAGCCCTTCCACTTGACCAGGTACTGAAGCCTCCGCCTGGAGAGGCGAGAATCCAAGATCTTCTCCACCACGTACTCCAACTCGCCCTCAACCAACACCGGAGCAGGAGGCTCAGCAGAAGGAACTACAGGCACAATGTACCGCCGCAACAAGGACCTATGAAATACATTGTGAATAGCAAACGACACAGGAAGATCCAGACGAAAAGATACAGGATTAAGGATTTCCAATATCTTGTAAGGCCCAATAAAACGAGGTTTAAATTTGGGAGAGGAGACCTTCATAGGAACAAAGCGGGAAGAAAGCCATACCAAATCCCCAACGCGTAGTCGGGGACCCACACCGCGGCGGCGGTTGGCAAAGCGCTGAGCCCTCTCCTGTGACAACTTCAAGTTGTCCACCACATGATTCCAGATCCGCTGCAACCTATCCACCACAGAATCCACCCCAGGACAGTCAGAAGGCTCCACATGACCCGAAGAAAAGCGAGGATGGAAACCAGAGTTGCAGAAAAAAGGCGAAACCAAGGTGGCGGAACTAGCCCGATTATTAAGGGCAAACTCAGCCAACGGCAAGAATGTCACCCAATCGTCCTGATCAGCAGAGACAAAACACCTCAAATAAGCCTCCAAAGTCTGATTGGTTCGCTCCGTCTGTCCATTAGTCTGAGGATGGAAAGCAGACGAAAACGACAAATCAATGCCCATCCTACTACAAAAGGATCGCCAGAACCTGGAAACGAACTGGGATCCTCTGTCAGACACAATATTCTCAGGGATGCCGTGCAAACGAACCACGTTCTGGAAAAACACAGGAACCAGATCGGAAGAGGAAGGCAGCTTAGGCAAAGGAACCAAATGGACCATCTTGGAGAAACGGTCACATATCACCCAGATAACGGACATGCCCTGAGATAGCGGAAGATCAGAAATGAAATCCATGGAGATATGTGTCCAAGGTCTCTTCGGGACAGGCAAGGGCAAGAGCAAACCGCTGGCACGAGAACAGCAAGGCTTAGCTCGAGCACAAGTCCCACAGGACTGCACAAATGACCGCACATCCCTTGACAAGGAAGGCCACCAAAAGGACCTGGCCACCAGATCTCTGGTGCCAAAAATTCCCGGGTGACCTGCCAACACCGAGGAATGAACCTCGGAAATGACTCTGCTGGTCCACTTATCCGGGACAAACAGTCTGTCAGGTGGACAAGACTCAGGCCTATCAGCCTGAAATCTCTGCAACACACGTCGCAGATCCGGAGAAATAGCTGACAAGATAACTCCATCTTTAAGAATACCAACAGGATCAGCGACTCCAGGAGCATCAGGCACAAAGCTCCTAGAAAGAGCATCGGCCTTCACATTCTTTGAACCTGGTAAATACGAGACAACAAAATCAAAGCGGGAGAAAAACAATGACCAGCGGGCCTGTCTCGGATTAAGGCGTTTAGCAGACTCGAGATACATCAGATTTTTGTGATCAGTCAAGACCACCACACGATGCTTAGCACCCTCGAGCCAATGACGCCACTCCTCAAATGCCCATTTCATGGCCAACAACTCCCGATTGCCCACATCATAATTTCGCTCGGCAGGCGAAAACTTCCTAGAGAAAAAGGCACAAGGTTTCATAACAGAGCAACCAGGGCCTCTCTGCGACAAAACGGCCCCTGCTCCAATCTCTGAAGCATCCACCTCAACCTGAAAGGGAAGTGAGACATCGGGCTGGCACAAAACAGGCGCCGAAGTAAACCGGCGTTTCAACTCCTGGAAAGCCTCCACGGCAGCAGGAGCCCAGTTAGCTACATCGGAGCCCTTCTTGGTCATATCCGTCAAAGGTTTCACAATGCTAGAAAAATTAGCGATAAAACGACGGTAGAAGTTAGCGAAACCCAAGAACTTCTGAAGACTCTTAACTGACGAGGGCTGAGTCCAATCAAGAATAGCTCGGACCTTGACTGGGTCCATCTCCACAGCAGAAGGGGAAAAAATGAACCCCAAAAAGGGAACCTTCTGTACACCAAAGAGACACTTTGAGCCCTTGACAAACAAAGAATTTTCACGCAAAATTTTAAAGACCAACCTGACCTGCTCCACATGCGAATCCCAATTATCAGAAAAAACCAAAATATCATCCAGATAAACAATCAAAAATTTATCCAGATACTTCCGGAAAATGTCATGCATAAAGGACTGAAAAACTGAAGGCGCATTGGAGAGCCCAAAAGGCATCACCAAGTACTCAAAATGACCTTCGGGCGTATTGAATGCGGTTTTCCATTCATCACCTTGCTTAATGCGCACAAGGTTGTACGCACCACGAAGGTCTATCTTGGTGAACCACTTGGCACCTTTAATCCGGGCAAACAAGTCAGACAACAGCGGTAAAGGATACTGAAATTTGACAGTGATCTTATTTAAAAGCCGATAATCAATACAAGGTCTCAAAGATCCGTCCTTTTTTGCCACAAAAAAGAATCCCGCACCAAGAGGGGAAGAGGACGGACGAATATGTCCTTTCTCCAGAGACTCCTTGATATATGAACGCATAGCGGTATGTTCAGGTACCGACAGATTAAACAGTCTTCCCTTAGGAAATTTACTGCCTGGGATCAAATCTATAGCACAGTCACAGTCCCTATGAGGAGGCAGTGCACTGGACTCAGACTCACTGAAGACATCCTGATAATCAGACAAATACTCCGGAACTTCCGAAGGCGTAGAAGAAGCAATAGACACAGGCAGGGAATCCCCATGAATACCCCGACAGCCCCAACTTGAGACTGACATAGCCTTCCAGTCCAGGACTGGATTATGGGTCTGTAACCATGGCAGCCCTAAAACAACCAAATCATGCATTTTATGTAAAACCAGGAAACGTATCACCTCGCGGTGTTCAGGAGTCATGCACATGGTAACCTGTGTCCAATACTGCGGTTTATTTGCTGCCAATGGCGTAGCATCAATACCCCTAAGAGGAATAGGATTTTCTAATGGTTCAAGAGTAAAACCACAGCGCTTAGCAAATGACAGATCCATAAGACTCAGGGCAGCACCTGAATCTACAAACGCCATGACCGGATAAGACGACAGTGAGCAAATCAAAGTTACAGACAGAATAAATTTAGGTTGCAAATTACCAACGGTGACAGGACTAACAACCTTAGCTATACGTTTAGAGCATGCTGAGATAACATGTGTAGAATCACCACAGTAGTAGCACAAGCCATTCCGGCGTCTATGAATTTTCCGCTCATTTCTAGTCAGGATTCTATCACATTGCATTAAATCAGGTGTCTGTTCAGACAACACCATGAGGGAATTTGCGGTTTTGCGCTCCCGCAACCGCCGGTCAATTTGAATAGCCAGTGCCATAGTATCATTCAGACCTGTGGGAATGGGAAAACCCACCATAACATTCTTAATGGCTTCAGAAAGGCCATTTCTAAAATTAGCGGCCAGTGCACACTCGTTCCAATGTGTCAGCACGGACCATTTCCGAAATTTTTGGCAGTACACTTCAGCCTCGTCCTGCCCCTGAGACATAGCCAGCAAGGCCTTTTCTGCCTGAATCTCAAGATTGGGTTCCTCATAAAGTAAACCGAGCGCCAGAAAAAACGCATCAATATCAGCCAATGCCGGATCTCCTGGCGCCAGCGAAAAAGCCCAATCCTGAGGGTCGCCCCGTAAGAACGAAATAACAATTTTTACTTGCTGAGCAGAGTCTCCAGATGAACAGGGTCTCAGGGACAAAAACAATTTACAATTATTCACGAAATTCCTAAACTTAAACCTGTCTCCGGAAAACAGTTCAGGAATCGGTATTTTAGGTTCTGACCTAGGATTTCTGATAACATAGTCTTGTATGCCCTGCACACGAGTAGCCAGCTGGTCCACACTTGTAATCAAGGTCTGGACATTCATGTCTGCAGCAAGCATAGCCACTCTGAGGTAAAGGGGAAGAAGAAAAAAAAAAAAAAAAACTCAGAATCTTCTTTCTTATAATCCCTCTTCTGCAATGCATTAAACATTTAATACCAGCCTGGCAAACTGTTATGACCCCAATGGCGAGGGTCTCAGAGGTACGTGGAAGTCTGCAGAATACAAAAATCCAGCTCATAGGGCAGTGGTAACTGGTTTGACCATATATCTACTCCTAACGCCAACACTAGAAGTAGCCGGGGATCATTCCTACGTTGATTCTAGATGACACGCTCCAGCCGGAGAATCTAGCTACCCCTAGTAGAGGAAAACAAAAGACCTTTCTTGCCTCCAGAGAAGGGGACCCCAAAGCTGGATAGAAGCCCCCCACAAATAATAACGGTGAGGTAAGAGGAAATGACAAACACAGAAATGAACCAGGTTTAGCACAGAGAGGCCCGCTTACTGATAGCAGAATAAAGAAAGGTAACTTATATGGTCAACAAAAACCCTATCAAAATCCACACTGGAAATTCAAGAACCCCCGAACCGTCTAACGGTCCGGGGGGAGAACACCAGCCCCCTAGAGCTTCCAGCAAAGGTCAGGATACAGATTTGGAACAAGCTGGACAAAAATACAAAACCAAAACAAATAGCAAAAAGCAAAAGGCAGACTTAGCTGATATAACTGGAACCAGGATCAGTAGACAAGAGCACAGCAGACTAGCTCTGATAACTACGTTGCCAGGCATTGAACTGAAGGTCCAGGGAGCTTATATAGCAACACCCCTAACTAACGACCCAGGTGCGGATAAAAGGAATGACAGAAAAAACCAGAGTCAAAAAACTAGTAACCACTAGAGGGAGCAAAAAGCAAATTCACAACAGTTACCACAGTGCAGCCACCATTCTTATGTTTCAGGCGCTATTAGCCCCGGGCATCAATATGTGTATATCTCACACCATAGAGCCCTGTATAAACTGTTAGATCTCACCCACTGTTGGAGAGAGTTAGCGTATCTCTCAAGAGGATGAGCTTGCCCCTTGTGTAATTGAAGCGTCTCCCGACGCGTTTCGTCCGATAGGACTCATCAGGGGAGTAAAAGAAAATGCCGCTTAATGGTGGCTGCACTGTGGTAACTAATAGGGACGCCTATGCTAAGTTTACATGGGGCAGCATGGTCCCTGAATATTGACCAAACAGTGATTTGTGTTTTAGCCACATAATGTTTACATAGCCTCTCTCATGCTGCTACAAATTTCTGACAGTACCTACCATATAATGGGAATAGATGTGGCTTTTGTTTTTGTCCATGACTGAACATGTCAGTTTCATTTTAGGTGACATTAAGTGACAATCGGTTTTTTGTTTACTATACATGATCACATGATTTGTTGCCACAAATGTGGATTGATAAATAAGATATAACTGGCGATAAACGTGGTTGAAATCCACTACCTGTTCCTAACAAATATCTCCAGTAGAGCCTTACGCATATAGGCCTGTTTCATGGAGAATTGGGACATAGCCCAGTATACATTATATATTTGAGTGTATCCTGTATGGAGCACAGAAGGAAGGAGATTTAGGGAACCATTGTTTCCACTACACGCATGGCCTAAAGTAACTCCTTGGTACTGTCAGATGTGTTTGTTTTTGTTTTTTAAATTGTCTTTTTTTCATTCTGTGTTTTGGTAGGGTTCACTTAAACACAAGGTTTCTCTTCTCATTTGTCATTGTGGTGTGATTTATGTTTGAGTATTTTATACAAACCTATTAAAGGTTAAGTTTTATCCAATTGCTATTTATCATCGAAGATACAGTAGGGTCTCTGTCAGGGGTGGGATCCTGACAGAGGCTTGGCAACTTGAACGAACGTAACGGGACCGTGCCTGCTCAGGATAGCGGCGGTGCCCAAGGAGGGACCAGAAGCGAGATAGATTGTGCTGAGTGAGAAACGAGATCATAGCAATAGGAGAATACCAGTAGGAGTCGTGCTGTAAGACCGAGGCAACATCCTACTGAGGCGCATAACCGGTGGCCGGAACGCCGAGGGAGTATTATAATATCCAGCTTCAAGCAATACTCTAAACAGCGGCAGGACAGTCAGTCTAAGGCGGGCTGTCTAACTTAAATCACCTATGCAGTCTTGGGGGGCAACTTGTGGAGAGGGGCGACTCTAGGGTCCCGGAAGAGCTCCGAGCCTACCCGTCAAACGGGTGCCGTCCCAACCAGAACATCAGGGAGGGACGGAGGATTAGCAGAACATCATCTAATCGAGTTGTGAGGGAACTTAAGAAACAGACACAACAGTTGTGGGGACTTTCCGTAAGCACAGCAGGGAAGGACCACAACACATAGCGCAAGCAGGAAGGCACAGATTTCCACCTGTGAAGAGAATTAGAGAACTCTGGAGGTGCCATTGGACCGGCCGGACTTGCGCAGCCTGGTGAACCGTATTCTGGACTGAGGACCCAGAGATCTTCAGTAAAGAGGTAAAGAGACTGCAACCTGGTGTCCTCGTTATTTACTGCGACTTGCACCCCACAACTGCACCGTTACAGTCACCACCATCTACATCTACCTACCCATTCACTGTGCGCCCCACGGCAGGGTCACGGACCGGGGCCTAGCCACCGTGCCAACCCCAGAGCAGAGACTCAGAGGCCCGGTACCGGGTACCCCTCGGCCCTGCGGCGGTGGGGGCGCTACACACGCTCGACCCGCTCCCATCCCACCTCATCCCTAACCTTTCCACGGTCTTCATCCCAACCCTAACGCACCTCTTCAACCTCTCACTCACAACAGGTGTCTTCCCCTCATCCTTCAAGCATGCCAAGATCACACCCATCCTCAAAAAGCCCTCCCTCGACCCATCCTCTGTGTCTAGCTATCGCCCGATATCTCTTCTTCCTTATGCCTCTATATTGCTGGAGCAACAAGTCCATCTTGAATTGTCCTCTCACCTCTCCTCCTGCTCCCTCTTTGATCGATTACAATCTGGCTTCCGTTCCCATCACTCAACTGAAACTGCCCTAACTAAAGTCACCAATGACCTACTAACTGCCAGGAGCAAACGACACTACTCTATCCTCCTTCTCCTGGACCTGTCTTCTGCCTTTGACACTGTGGACCACTCCCTTCTGCTACAAATCCTCTCATCTTTTGGCATCACAGACTTGGCCCTTTCCTGGATCTCATCATATCTGACAGATCGGACATTCAGTGTCTCCCTCCGCCACACCACCTCCTCACCTCGCCCCTTGTCAGTCGGTGTTCCTCAAGGCTCTGTTCTAGGACCCCTTCTCTTCTCCATCTACACCTTCGGTCTGGGACAGCTCATAGAATCCCACGGCATGCAGTACCATCTCTATGCCGACGACACACAGATCTACCTATCCGGACCTGACCTCACCTCCTTACTTACCAAAATCCCGCACTGTCTGTCTGCTATTTCAGCCTTCTTTTCTGCTCACTTTCTACAACTGAACATGGACAAAACAGAATTCATCATCTTTCCCCCATCTCACTCTACCCCTCCGCCCGACCTATCCATCAATGTCAATGGCTGTTCACTTTCCCCAGTCCCACACGCCCAGTGCCTCGGGGTGATCCTCGACTCTGCCCTCTCTTTCAAGCCACATATCCAAGCCCTTGCCTCCTCCTGCCGCCTCAAACTCAAAAACATTTCCCGGATCCGCGCATTCCTTGACCGCGACACCGCAAAAACACTAGTGCATGCCCTTATCATCTCCCGCCTCGACTACTGCAACCTCCTACTCTCTGGACTCCCCTCTAGCACTCTGGCACCACTCCAATCCATCCTACACTCTGCTGCTCGACTAATCTACCTGTCTCCCCGCTATTCCCCAGCCTCGCCCCTATGCCAAGCCCTTCACTGGCTTCCTATCGCCCAGAGACTCCAGTTCAAAACCCTCACAATGACCTACAAAGCCATCCACAACCTATCTCCTCCATACATCTGTGACATGATCTCCCGGTACCTACCAACACGCAACCTCCGATCCTCTCAAGACCTCCTTCTCTACTCCCCCCTCATCTCTTCTTCCCACAACCGCATCCAAGACTTCTCCCGTGCTTCCCCCATACTCTGGAACTCTCTACCCCAGCACATCAGACTCTCGCCTACCATAGAAACTTTCAAAAAGAGCCTGAAGACTCACCTCTTCCGACAAGCCTACAGCCTGCAGTGATCCTGAACCTACTGAACCGCCGCACAACCAGCTCTACCCTCTCCTAGTGTATCATCACCCATCCCCTGCAGACTGTGAGCCCTCGCGGGCAGGGTCCTCCCTCCTTATGTACCCGTGTGCCTTGTTTTTGCTCTTGTTTAATGTATTTGTCTATATTTGCCCCGTATTTCACATGTAAAGCGCCATGGAATAAATGGCGCTATAAAAATGAATAATAATAATAATTTGTTAAAGGGAACCTGTCACCTCAAAATCGAAGGTGAGCTAAGCCTACCGGCATCAGGGGCTTATCTACAGGATTCTGTAGAATGGGCCTCTGGGCCTCTCTGACCGTTCCCGGTGCCTGCGCACTGCAGTACTTTGCTCTGTCCTCAACAGGGTAGACAAAGTATGCCTGTGCTGGAGCCGCAGCGTGAAGACATCTTAAGAAGATGGGAGGGACTGGACCGGACCGCGATGCCCACCGCAGCGGGACCGCCCCTGGGTGAGTATAATCTAACCTCTTTCTCATCTTTCAGGATACATCGGGGGCTTATCTACAGCATTACAGAATGCTGTAGATAAGCCCCTGATGCCAGTGGGCTTAGCTCACCTTCAATTTTGAGGGTGACAGGTTCCCTTTAAATTGCACTTTTTTTTAAATTTCAACCCACTTGAAATGTCCTTGTGTTTTCCAGTACACTATAGGGCAAAATTAATGATGTCTTTGAAGAGTACAACTCGTCCTGCAAAAAGCAAGCCCTCATACGGCCATATTGACAGAAAAATTAAAAAGGTTATAGCTCTTGGAAAAAGGGGAGGAAAAAAGGAGAAAAAAAAAAACAAAACAGAAAATCGTTAAAGGTAACATACTTCTTTGCAATCATTTTTTTTCTTGTGGCATCAATGAATAAATCGGTGAAAAAGACAACTTTGCAAATGGCTTGGAATGAAAATATTTCTACTGTTTGGTGTCAGTAGCAGATTCCTATGCAGATTTGTGCCTTTCCATAGTTATAAAGTAAGATCTGCATATAGTCTGATCCTGCAGTTCTGTGTTACTTCATTCTCTGTGTAGCCTCTTCTTGCTAGTGGAAAGTCAGGACCTGAGGATCGGGATGCAGACAGGGTCCGGAACAAGCATCGGAGCGCTGATGCACACAGAGATCCAGATCCTCAGTGTCCCTCCTCCCTGCTGCTGCTTAATCACAGAGACCTTATCTGAAAGGTGTGAGTCTTCTGTGCTCTAATCCCCCAGCAATTCCTAATCATGCAGGAGGTTAGACCAGGAGATCACACACTGAGAAATCTAAGCTGTGGTGGCGGCGTGTTCTTTTTCTGCTGTGTTTCTGCTGGTTTATGGTAGGAGCTGTCAAACAGGCTAAGTGGCAAGAGACTAAACAGGAGCAGGAAAGATTTATCAGGGAGGAGAGACACTGAGGAGCTGTCAATCAAGCTAGGTAGATGCAGGTTAAGAAGGCTTAATGAAAAGGGACATTCGGAGCCGTCAATGACGCTAGGTGAATGGAAATTTATCAGTAGCAGGGAGGAGGGACACTGAGGATCTATCAAAAAGGATCATACAACCATTCTTTCTTGTATGTTCACAGTAAGTACACCTGCCTCTCCATGTCCAACAGTTATATGTAGTAATGTATTGTGAAACCTTGTGGCAAATCTGCATTGTTGTAGACCGAGGTTGGGGGGGGACAGATTTTGGACTGTGGGGAAAATGACACAGATTGAGGAGCATAATTCAATCATTAATAGATGTGTTCCAATACTTTTTGCCATATAGTGTGTATATATTAATAGAGCGAGAGAATCCATGTAGTGTGTTTGGGTATATACACACATATACGTGTGGCGACTGACAAACAGCAATTCTGAAGTTTGGGGTTTGTTTTTCAGGGTGTAACATATGGTATAAATAATTTTTAATTTTGAAAGATTGGACTTTTACAGACATGACAATACCAAACATATTTCTTTTTTCCATTTATTTTTGAGTGTGGAAAATTAAAACCTATTTCCTCGCACCGAGAGACCAATTTTTTTTTTGCATTAGGAACTGCAGGGCCCCTTCACGGGGTCACAACACGAACCTTGTGACACATTAGATATTGGACGGACTATTTTTATCATTGTTTTTATATTTCTGCAACTTTCTAAAATGAGAACTGAAAGAATCAGAGCATGAGGAAATCCGAAAAAGGAGAGCGCGTCACGCACACCATGCGAAAGACAAACACAAGTCTATGTAGTAGTAGATTTAATGAAATATGCAAATTAAAACTTGTCCCATAAGGTGACTTTATATGGCACAAAGGGTCAGACAAGCCCACAACAGGATTCACCCATGGGCCCGGTCCCAGACACAATAATGGGCAGCAAAAGACAATCGCAATTTAGATGAACTTTGGAGCAGCCAATCCTTTGCAATAAAAGAGATCACTATACAAGGATCTATTTTCAAAAAGCAGATCTGCCACCACAATAGAAAATACTTTATTTAAAAGATCTCTTGGACCTGATAAGACTCGTGTACTTACTGTGAAAATTTATGGCTGAATGGCTGTGTAATTCTGGTATTAAGCTCTGCATTTTATGTGAGAGAGCTCATGAGTTCTAATGTATTCAATCTCTGCTCACCCGGTCTGACTGACTGCTGCAGCTTGTACTGAGTACAGTGTGAGATCACAGCAGCAGGGAGGAGGGACACTGAGGAGCTGTCAATCAAGCTGGGTGGATTTAGATTAAGCAGGGAGGAAGGTCACTGAGGAGCTATTAGTCAGGTTAAGTGGATGGAGATAACGCAGGGAGGAGGGACACTGAGGAGCTGTCAAACAGGCTAAGGGGTCAGAGATTAAGCAAAAAAGATTAAGCAGAAAGGAGGGACACTGAGGACCTTCCATTCAGGCCAGGTGGTTGGAGATTGAGCAGCTTCAGAGAGGAGAGACACGGAGGAGCCGTCAATCAAGCTAGGTGAATGATGATTAAACAGCAGCAAGGAGGAAGGACACTGAGGATTTGTCAAACAGGAAAGGTGGCTGGAGATTAAGCAGGGAGGAGGGACACTGAAGAGCTGTTAATCAGGCTAGGTGGTTACAGATTAAGCCACAGTAGGGGAAAAAGAACACTAAGGAGCCATCAACCGGGCAACGTGGGCGGGACATCAGCAGCAGCAGGGAGGAGGGGCACTGAGAATCTGTCAATCAGACAAGTTGGGCAGAGATTGAGTGCACACTTTCAAAAAGGATCATACAGCCTTCCTCGGATTTTCATAGTAAGAACACCAGCCTTGCCAGGTTTAACAGATATACGGTATGTAATAATGCATTGTGAAACCTGGCTGTAAATCTGCTTTAAGAATTGATTTTCAAAAAACGTATTAATTATTATTGACTAAATATATTCTGCACGTAAAGTTGTGAAGTTGTTTGTAGAGAGGACGGGTCGGGCCTTAGAATCACTTGCTCTGACGGACCCTTGAAGCTCTACTATGACCTAGAAGACAGGTTTTTTTTGGCAAATGGTTGACTTTACATTTTCTGTAGGCTGAAAACTAAAGCTCCTTGAGCAGACCCATTCTCAATCAGTACATGGTCATATGCTTACCTCAAGTTATGAAAGGGAATAATTCACATTCCTTATTGGCTAAATGACATCAGATATTGATATATTATTTTTTCTAAAAAAAAAATTGTGATATGGAGAATTTAAATAAAAAAAATATCAACAATATTTTTTTTAATTGTTTAACATAAATATTTGTTTCCCAACACATTCCCTTTAATGATATGGTTTTCGTGTACAATAAACATTCATGAAAGGCCTTCTTCACATTTGTGATAGTAGATTCATTTTTTTGGGGGGAGGGGGAAACCACCATAGAGTTTAATGCCCTACAAAATTATACAGTATAACGTATGTATGATCATCCATTACAGGAATCAAACATTGTATGACAATGCACAGATCACGCTTTCCATATAAAAGAAGGTTTAGTAGCAAAAAAGATGTATCAAACACCACAAATCCCAAAAAGGCATATTTTTCTAATAGCCATCAGAAATAGGTGTCAGCCAACAAAACATAAGAACCTCCAACTGTTTCCAATTTTCTTGAAATAAGAAAGCAGCTTTCTCTTTTTTTCAGATAACCTGCCCTTGTGTCTGGTTGACCATCTATGAGCAGGCTTAAAAGTCATCGCACCTGACGAACAACCACTTTGTTTGTTCAATAGGTGATAAAGGTTCTAATAAGATGGTTCGATAATTGGAGAACAAGCATTCATAGGACTGCTCGTACCGAGTCCCCCCCATCAAATGAGCAAAGTGCGTGTTCGTATAGTGTGATGATCACGCTCTGTGCTATTAAATAGTCCAGAAAACAACTTGCGTGTAGCCGATAGGCAGTCGTTTCATTCCCTGGATGGATCGCCAGGAGTAAATGCACCGTTACACTACAAACTATTGTGTAAATAATGGATGATTATTATTATTATTTTATTATAATATGTGACACATTCCTTTCTTTCTGATTTTCTGCATTTTTCTATTAAAATGTTTATGTATCAAGGATGTGGCCAAGAATTTGAAACCTGATTAACCCAATAATTAATTTTCTTCTTTGTATCATCATTCTCAGGTATTTGCATCTCATTTCACATTGTCTCTTATTGGTATTTATCCCATAAATGCTATTTTTTCTCGTGTTGATGTGTTATTATGTGTTTGCTTGGGTCAGGGACACATTATTTAGCTGGCATGGATTGAATAAAATAAATGATCTACGAAGATGGTACACAAATGGCTAGGTCTTGTCAGCTCCCACTTGAAGAAGAAGGCATCCGATAAATAGGTTCTCATGACTAATTACATCATGCCTGAAATATGCCAGGTGTGCATGAACACACTTAATAACCATTTCCTTTTTTTTATATTAATCTAAAATTCTGGTCTCAGTAGGGTTCCACTTTTCTCTGATACAGAGCTCCAAATTCCCAGCATTGAGATTATTCTATAAATTCTCACATTATAATTTTGATAAGTCCCCGAGTCCCCCAATCTCTCAAAGAGAAAGAGACACTCGGCTAATTCTTGGAGCTCAAGCACAGCGGTATAAAAAACCAAGCCTTTATGTGGCTCCATATCATGTTCTTCCTGAATTCATAGGATTAGCTGACTGCGTCTGCCCTTTTCTTTATCAATGTCGATCTCAGGACTTGACCACCCTACAATCGGATTTTGAATAATAGGTCGTATGGAACTGTAGACTTTTTATGGTTCATACATATGTAAGGAGGTTGCTTTCCCTGCTCCTTACCTGGAACCACTTAGTCAGACAGCTGGGTTGTTTGGGGGGAAGACTTTCTGCCCTGGACAGAGGGGATCATGTGACTGCTGGGGGCAGAGAGGAAGAGAGGGGGGTGTGGTCAGAAAAGAGCGGGAGAGCAGAGCGCGCGAGACAGAGGGGACAGCGCACCAGAGAGAAAGCAGGCTGCAGCGCCACGCTCCCTGAGAGAGAGTGCTCCCCATGAGGAACCCCATTTACATTATTTCAAATGTGATGTGCCGAGTTTATAAGCCAAAAAAATTGTGAGAGGTTCCCTTTACAGGGCAGCCAAACTTTTCTATTAACTTTTGAAAAGTTCTCAGATCTGCACTGATCGCTTAAATAAAGGGTCACAAATGCTTGGCTGACCCTCAGAGACCGAGCACTGCAATGTGTGATAGAGTGCAGGGTTCAGTATGTCACCACGGAACAGACAGACCAACTGTTGAGGGGAATTTATTAACAGGAGTTAGATTCTCCTCGCAGGGAGTAAACAGACTTAGAAAACCAGATCTCTCATGAGGGAAAGTACATGGTATCTGCCTCCCTGGACGCCGCTTCATGTACTGCACAAGCGGCCAATATTATAGTGGCCATCCGCAGAACCATTTGGCTCATGGCGTGGCAGGCAGACTTGTCTTTTAAGAAGTCCCTTACCAGTTTGCCTTTCCAGGGATCTCGGCTCTTTGAATCCAAGCTGGACTAAATTATTTAAGAGGCCACCGGAGGAACTAGTTCTCTCCTTCCCCAGGCCAAACCTCCATGCCCTCCTCCGAAGCGTAAGTTTCGGTTCTTTCGGCCTTTTTGCCACTTCTTGTTGGCATAAATTCTTCCCACCAAGAAAGGCCGCAGGTGCGTCAGGAAAGTAAAAGGGTTTCCTTCAAACCAACACCCTCGTGGCGTCTCTGCAATGTGCAAGGCAGATCCGCTGGGGACCGACCTGATAGGTTCTCCTCCACATGACACTTCTCCAGCGCCCAGGGATTCTCCCAAGCTGGGCTGCCATCTCCTGTTTTTCAGGGATGCTTGGCTCACCTCTGTTGCGGACACCTGGATCAGAGAGGTTGTAATTTCAGGATACAAAATTAAATTTGTTTTGCGGCCCTGAGATCATTTCTTCGAATCCTGTCCTCCAAGAGATCCTTCTCTGGTTCCATTTTTTTTCACAGCCATTGCCTCTCTCCTCTGATCAGTTGTTATTGTTCCTGTTCCATCCAAGGAACATTTCACAGGATTTTATTTGAACCTCTTAGTGGTTTCAAAGAAGGACTGGTTGGGCCGACCCATCCTGGATCTGAAATGACTGAACAAAAGGTCTGTCTGCGCCATTTCAGAACGGAATCCCTTTGTTCAGGAATAGCTTCCATGGAGTCACAAGAGGTCATGTGTTCGGTAGATATCCAAGACGCCTATCTCCATGTCCTTATTTTCCCAGGGCATCAGAGATTTCTGCGCTCGGCGGTACGGCGTGACCACTTTCAGTTTGTCGCCCTGCCATTCGGTCTCGCAATTGCTCCCAGGGTTTTCACAAAGATCATGGCATCAAGGATAGCTATCCTACGGATCGGAGGTCTAGTGGTCATCCCTTGCATTGACAATATCCTCGTCAAGGCTCCATCCTTTTCCCTTGCCCAGGAAAGCATGTCCACCACTCTTGATACCGTTTCAGCTCAGCTGGGTAGTCAACATGGCAAAATCTTGCCTTGTTCCTACCCAGCGCCTGATATTCCTAGGCATGCTGTTCAACACCCTTCAGGCAAGGGTCTTTCTTCCCAAAGAGAAGAGGGAGGGCAGCCCTCTAGCAGGGTGCCCACTCTCTTTCTTTTCACTCCTCTTTCCTGGTTCTCTACCCAGACAAGGTGGTTTTGTAACCAATGCCTTCCTTACTTCCTAAGGTTGTTTCCGCTTTTCATCTAAAAGAGAACATTGTCCTCCCTTCCTTTTGTCCATCTCCAGCTCATCCTCTGGAGCATTCACTGGACAGGTTAGACCTGGTCAGGGCGATTTGCGTTTCTTTGGCTAGGACTGCCCCCTTCCAGAAAACAGACTTTCTTTTTGTCTTTCCTGGGGGTGCGCATGCAGGCCTTCTGGCCTCCAAGGCTATGATTTCTCCATGGAGGCATACCGGATCAAGAACAGGGCTACTCCTCCTGGGATTAAGGACCACTCTACCCAGGCATTGGGCGCCTCCTGGGCTGTGCGACATAGGGCATCTGCTCTACAGCTCTGCAAAGTAGCTACCTGATTTTCCATTCACACGTTCGCCAAATTTTACAGGGTCCATACCTACGCTTTGGCAGACACCAGCCTAGGTACGAGAATCTTGCAAGAAGCAGTGGTTAGGTCTCCGACCTGAACGGAGTTTGTGCTGTTCCCCTCCCCAAGGACAGCTTTGGGACATCCCATGGTTTTCTGTGTCCCCCAATAAAGCGATAGAGAAAACATTTTTGGTTACTCAAAGTAAAATCAGTTTCTCAGAGCCTTCATTGGGATACACAGCACCCTCACAAGTTTGACAGCTCTTTTAAATAAGTGTTATATTGTTTCAGTTGAGTTTTTTTTTCTCTTTTACGTGTTACTCCTCTTACTGCTTTCTCACTAACTGATTACCGTATATACTCGAGTATAAGCCGACCCGAGTATAAGCAGAGACCCCTAATTTTGCCACAAAAAACTGGGAAAACTTAATGACTCGAGTATAAGCCTAGGGTGGGAAATGCAGCAGCTACTGGTAATTTTCAAAAATAAAAATAGATACCAATAAAAGTAAAATGAATTGAGACATCAGTAGGTTAAGTGTTTTTGAATATCCATATTGAATCAGGAGCCCCATATAATGCTCCATACAGTTCATGATGGGCCCCATAAGATGCTCCATACAAAATACGCCCCATATAATGCTCCCTAAAGGTCATGATGGGCCCCATAAGATGCTCCATAATAAAATATGCCCCATATAATGCTCCATAAAGCTTATGATGGGCTCCGTAAGATGCCTCATACAAAAATATGCCCCATATAATGCTGCCCAAAGGTTGATTATGGCCCCATAAGATGCTCCATAGAAACATTTGCCCCATATGATGCTGCATTAAGGTTGATTATGGCCCCATAAGATGCTCCATAGAAACATTTGCCCCATACAATGCTCCAAAAGGGTTGATTATGGCCCCATAAGATGCTTCATAGAAACATTTGCCCCATATGCTGCTGCTGCGATTAAAAAAAAAATGACATACTCACCTCTTGTCCTGAGCGGGCGGGGACACCGGCACTTGCGAAGTTCACCTGTCCCCGTTTCACCGCTGCGCGTCACTCTGTCTTCCGGGTCTCTGCAGTGACTGTTCAGACAGAGGGTGACGTGCACACTAAACACGTCATCGTACCCTCTGACCTGAACGTCACAGCCAGAGGACGCAGAAGACGGAGCGGCGCACATTGATGGAACGGGGACAGGTGAATATCGCATGGCTCACCTCCCCCGTTATACTCACCCTCCCGGCGCGGTTCCTGACAGATTCTCTGCGATGGTCTCTGACTCCGGTAGCTTGTTCCGGTGTTCAGCGGTCACTGGTACCGCTCATTAAAGTAATGAATATGTGGCTCCACCCCTAAGGGAGTGGAGTTGCGTCCATATTTATTAGCTTAATGAGCGGTACCACGTGGCCGCTGAACACAGGAAGAGCTGCGGGCGCCGGAGAAGCAGGGACATGCAGAGACGCGCCAGAAGCAGGTGAGTATGATGGACAGCTGTCGCTCCACCGCCAACCCCCTGGGACAATGACTCGAGTATAAGCCGAGAGGGGCACTTTCAGCCTAAAAAAATGGGCTGAAAATCTCGGCTTATACTTGAGTATATACGGTAACTTAGTGTCACGATCCAATTTTGGATTTGTGGCAGATCTTGTTTGCCTCAGTTTAAACCTTTTTTCCTTTCTGGTCATTGAGGGTTAATGCAGTTTTCTCCCCCGGTGGCCGCTGGTGTTATTGCATTGCTGCTGGGTCAGCTGATGCTTGTGGTGACCACTCCCTCCATCCTTTAAATAGTCACCTGGTTCATCAGCTGACTGTCGGTGTTAGTTCATTCTAAAGCGACGAAGCTGGGAGAAGGAGCTTGCTGGGAACTGTTGTTCTACTGCTATGTCCAGTGAATCTGGTGTTTCTTCCTGCTGTGCGGTGTCTTGCAGCATTAAGCTAAGTGTTGTTTACCTTTACCTTGTCTGTATTTCCTTACCCCGTGTTGTATTAGTGCAGCGGTGGGACCAGTGTTCTCATCTGCCAGTTCCCTACTTAGGGATAGGTTCAGAGCAAGTGAGGGACTAGGTATCCTGGTCGGCGACTGGTTGAAAGAACCCGTATAGGGACGGTAGCAAGATCAGGGCACGTCTGCAGGCCAGTGCAGGAGGTGCCCATTTTCCCAGTCCCTACCGACAGGGCTCACCATTGTAACTGTGTCCCCGGTGTTCCTTTGTGTGTTGTGCTGTTCGTGACAGACCTACTGTTGGGTTGTCTTATACCGGGTCAGTCACATCGTGACATTAACACCGACCGTCTCATTTTTTCTGGTGAGCCATGGCTCAAATTCAAGCCTTTGCCCAACTGGTCCAGACTCTCACCACTGAGCTTAAGGATCTGCGTGGTGAGGTGGTGCAGCAGCTGCAGCAATTATTGGGGTTCTGGGCCTCGGCTCAGGTTCAGGCTCTACCAGAGCCCAAGATATCTCTCCCGGACAGGTTCTCTGGAGGGAGAGATACATTTTTGGTTTTTAAGGAAGCCTGCAAGTTATACTTCAGGCTCCGCCCTCGTTCATCAGGGAGTGAGGAACAACGGGTGGGAATCATCATTTCCCTTCTTAAAGGTGATCCCCAATCCTGTGCCTTCTCCCTGCTGACCGGTTCACCATCCCTACGGTCGGTGGACGAGTTTTTTACGGCTCTGGCGCTGGTGTATGGTGATCCAGATGGCGTCTCCCTGGCGGAATCCCGACTCCGTAAGATCAAGCAGGGGGGTCGGACGGCTGAGGAATACTGTTCGGAGTTCAGGAGGTGGGCCACTGACACACAGTAGAATGACCCGGCCCTTAGGTGCCATTTTGTGCAGGGTCTGTCCCTGTTGTGAACTCTGTTTTTGGGCTCCCTCTAGTGGTCACAAGCGGTACTGTGTAGTGTTGTCTTTCTGCAGGTTGGCAGCATCAGCTGGTTCGTTATCCTTGGTTGGTTTCCTATTTAGCTCACCTGGATACTCAGTTCCTTGCCTGCTCTCAATGTATTCAGTGCTCTTCAGATTCCTTGTGACTACCTTGCTCCCAGTCTCTCCAAGACAAGCTAAGTTTTTGTTTGATCATTTTTTGATTATCCGCATTTATTATGTTTTTAGTCCAGCTCGCTAAAATGTGATTTCCTCGCTTGCTGGTTGCTCTAGGGGACTGAGTTTCTTCCCCCACACCGTTAGTTGGTGCGGGGGTTCTTGAAATCTCAGTGTGGATATTTTGTAAGGGTTTTTTACTGACCGCACAGACCCCTTTACTATTTTCTGCTATCTAGTATTAGTGGGCCTCATTTGCTAAATCTGTTTTCACCCCTGTGTATGTGCCTTCCTCTTACCTCACCGTTATTATATGTTGGGGGCTTCTATATCTTTGGGGATTATTTCTCTGGAGGCAAGAGAGGTCTTTCTTTCTCTCTAGGGGTAGTTAGTTCCTCAGGCTGGCTCGAGACGTCTAGGATTTTTAGGCACGTTCACCGGCTACTTCTAGTGTGTTTCGATAGGTTCAGATTTGCAGTCAGTCCAGTTTGCCACCTCCCTAGAGCTTGTCCTATGTATGTTACTTAGCTGGAGTAATTTGTGATCCTCAACCACTAAGGATCATAACAGTAGAGCAGGCCACAAAAGTGTTTAATGCATCGCAGAAGTGGGATAAAAAGAAGACCTGAGTACATTTTTTTTTCTCCTCCCGCTTTTCCTTTGCTGCAGTCTGTTTAGCTTCTTTCATCCCCTTGAACTCTGGGTGGTTTTGAGCTCAGCTGCAGACATGAATGTTCAGACTCTGACTTCTAGTGTGGATCATCTGACTGCACGGGTGCAAAGTATTCAGGATTTTGTTATTCATAGCCCTATGTCAGAACCAAAGATACCCATTCCTGAGTTGTTTTCTGGTGATAGATCTAGGTTTCTAAACTTTAAGAATAATTGTAAGTTATTTCTATCTCTGAGACCTCGTTCCTCTGGTGATTCCGCTCAGCAAGTTAAAATTGTTATCTCCTTGTTGCATGGCGACCCTCAAGATTGGGCTTTCTCTCTGGCGCCAGGAGATCCTGCATTGCTTAATGTAGATGCATTTTTTCTGGCTCTTGGACTGCTTTATGAGGAGCCTAATCTTGAGAATCAGGCAGAAAAAGCGTTGCTGGCTATCTCTCAAGGTCAGGATGAAGCAGAGGTGTATTGTCAAAAATTTCGGAAATGGTCGGTGCTTACTCAATGGAATGAGTGTGCCCTGGCTGCAAATTTCAGAGAAGGTCTTTCTGAGGCCGTTAAGAATGTTATGGTGGGGTTTCCCACCCCTACAAGTCTGAGTGATTCTATGGCTTTAGCCATTCAGGTTGATCGGCGTTTGCGGGAGCGCAAATCTGCTCATCCTTTGGCGGTATTTTCTGAACAGAGACCTGAGTCTATGCAATGTGACCGAACTCTGACCAGAATTGAGCGACAAAGTCATAGACGTCAAAATGGGTTGTGCTTTTACTGTGGTGATTCTACTCATGTTATCTCAGCATGCTCTAAACGCTTAAAAAAAATCGCTAAACCTGTCACCATTGGTACTATGCAGCCTAAATTTATTTTGTCTCTTACTTTGATTTGTTCTTTGTCATCCTACCCGGTTATGGCTTTTGTGGATTCGGGTGCTGCCCTGAATCTGATGGATTTGTCGTTTGCCAGGCGCTGTGGTTTTGTCCTGGAGCCTTTGGAATTTCCTATTCCTCTGAGGGGAATTGATGCTACGCCATTGGCTGAGAATAAGCCTCAGTATTGGACGCAAATGACCATGTGCATGACTCCCGTACATCAGGAGGTGATTCGCTTTCTTGTTCTGCATAATTTGCATGATGTTGTCGTTTTGGGTCTGCCATGGCTGCAGGCTCATAATCCAGTTTTAGATTGGAAAGCTATGTCTGTGTCAAGTTGGGGTTGTCAGGGAATTCATGGCGATGTTCCGTTGGTGTCTATTGCTTCTTCCACTCCTTCTGAGGTCCCTGAGTTTTTGTCTGACTACCAGGATGTATTTGATGAACCCAGGTCCAGTGCCCTGCCCCCTCATAGGGATTGTGACTGTGCTATAAATTTAATTCCTGGTAGTAAATTCCCTAAGGGACGACTTTTTAATCTGTCTATACCTGAGCATGCCGCGATGCGGAGTTATATAAAGGAGTCTTTGGAGAAGGGACATATTCGCCCATCCTCTTCCCCTCTTGGTGCAGGATTTTTTTGTGGCCAAGAAGGACGGTTCTTTGAGACCTTGTATAGATTATCGTCTTCTGAATAAAATCACAGTCAAGTTTCAGTATCCTTTACCACTATTGTCTGATTTGTTTGCTCGGATTAAGGGTGCCAGTTGGTTCACCAAGATAGATCTCCGTGGTGCGTATAACCTTGTGCGCATTAAGCAGGGAGATTAAAGGAAAACAGCATTTAATACGCCTGAAGGCCATTTTGAGTACTTGGTGATGCCTTTTGGACTCTCTAATGCTCCTTCTGTGTTTCAGTCTTTCATGCATAACATCTTCCGAGAATATCTGGATAAATTTATGATTGTTTATCTGGATGACATTTTGGTCTTTTCTGATGATTGGGAGTCCCATGTGAAGCAGGTCAGGATGGTGTTTCAGGTCCTGCGTGCTAATGCTTTATTTGTGAAGGGCTCAAAATGCCTCTTCGGAGTACAGAAGGTCTCCTTTTTGGGTTTTATTTTTTCTCCTTCTACTGTGGAGATGGACCCAGTCAAGGTCCAGGCTATTCATGACTGGACTCAGCCCACGTCTGTTAAGAGTCTTCAGAAGTTCTTGGGTTTTGCTAATTTTTACCGTAGTTTCATCGCTAATTTTTCTAGCGTGGTTAAACCTTTGACGGATTTGACCAAGAAGGGTTCTGATGTGACTAATTGGTCTCCTGCGGCCGTGGAGGCCTTTCGGGAGCTTAAGCACCGGTTTTCTTCAGCTCCAGTCTTATGTCAGCCAGATGTCTCTCTCCCCTTCCAGGTCGAGGTTGATGCTTCTGAGATTGGAGCAGGGGCTGTTTTGTTGCAGAGAAGCTCTGATGGCTCTGTGATGAAACCATGTGCTTTCTTTTCAAGAAAGTTTTCGCCTGCCGAGCAGAATTATGATGTTGGTAATCTGGAGTTGTTGGCTATGAAGTGGGCATTTGAAGAGTGGCGACATTGGCTCGAAGGAGCTAAACATCGTGTGGTGGTCTTGACTGATCACAAACATCTGATTTACCTTGAATCTGCCAAGCGCCTGAATCCTAGACAGGCTCGTTGGTCGTTGTTTTTCTCCCGTTTCAACTTCGTGGTCTCATATCTGCCTGGTTCGAAGAACGTGAAAGCTGATGCACTTTCTAGGAGTTTTGTGCCTGACTCTCCGGGAGTTTCTGAGCCGGCTGGTATTCTCAGAGAGGGAGTGATTTTGTCTGCCATTTCCCCAGATTTGTGACGAGTGCTGCAGAAATTTCAGGCGGATAGACCTGACTGTTGTCCACCAGAGAGACTGTTTGTCCCGGATAGATGGACCAGCAGAGTTATTTCCGAGGTTCATTCTTCGGTGTTGGCGGGTCATCCTGGGATTTTTGGTACCAGAGATTTGGTGGCTAGGTCCTTCTGGTGGCCTTCCTTGTCGTGGGATGTGCGTTCCTTTGTGCAGTCTTGTGGGATTTGTGCTCGGGCTAAGCCTTGCTGTTCTCATGCCAGCGGTTTGCTTTTGCCTTTGCCTATTCCGAAAAGGCCTTTGACGCACATTTCCATGGATTTTATTTCGGATCTTCCGGTATCTCAGAAAATGTCTGTCATCTGGGTGGTGTGTGATCGTTTTTCCAAGATGGTCCATTTGGTGCCCTTGCCTAAGTTGCCTTCTTCCTCTGATTTGGTTCCTCTATTTTTTCAGAATGTGGTTCGTTTGCACGGCATTCCTGAAAATATTGTGTCTGATAGAGGATCCCAGTTTGTGTCCAGGTTTTGGCGGACTTTTTGTGCTAAGATGGGCATTGATTTGTCTTTTTCGTCGGCCTTCCATCCTCAGACTAATGGCCAAACCGAGCGAACTAATCAGACGTTGGAAACTTATTTGAGATGTTTTGTTTCTGCTGATCAGGATGATTGGGTGACTTTTTTGCCATTGGCCGAGTTTGCCCTTAATAATCGGGCTAGTTCTGCTACTTTGGTTTCGCCTTTTTTCTGCAATTCTGGTTTCCATCCTCGTTTTTCCTCGGGTCAGGTTGAGCCTTCTGACTGTCCTGGGGTGGATTCTGTGGTGGATAGGTTGCAGCAGATTTGGAACCATGTGGTGGACAATTTGAGGTTGTCACAAGAGAAGGCTCAGCGCTTTGCCAACCGTCGCCGCGGTGTGGGTCCCCGACTTCGTGTTGGGGATTTGGTGTGGCTGTCTTCTCGGTATGTTCCTATGAAGGTCTCCTCTCCTAAATTCAAGCCTCGCTTCATCAGTCCTTATAAGATCTTGGAAATCCTTAACCCGGTGTCTTTTCGTTTGGATCTCCCAGCATCGTATGCCATTCATAATGTGTTCCATAGGTCTTTGTTGCGGAGGTATGTGGTACCTGTGGTTCCTTCTGTTGAGCCTCCTGCTCCGGTGCTGGTCGAGGGCGAATTGGAGTATGTGGTGGAGAAGATTTTGGATTCTCGTATCTCTAGACGGAGGCTTCAGTATTTGGTGAAGTGGAAGGGCTATGGTCAGGAGGATAATTCCTGGGTTGTCGCCTCTGATGTTCATGCGGCCGATTTGGTTTGTGCCTTCCACGCGGCTCGTCCTGATCGCCCTGGGGGTCTTGATTAGGGTTCGGTGACCCCTCCTCAAGGGGGGGGTACTGTTGTGAACTCTGTTTTTGGGCTCCCTCTAGTGGTCACAAGCGGTACTGTGTAGTGTTGTCTTTCTGCAGGTTGGCAGCATCAGCTGGTTCGTTATCCTTGGTTGGTTTCCTATTTAGCTCACCTGGATACTCAGTTCCTTGCCTGCTCTCAATGTATTCAGTGCTCTTCAGATTCCTTGTGACTACCTTGCTCCCAGTCTCTCCAAGACAAGCTAAGTTTTTGTTTGATCATTTTTTGATTATCAGCATTTATTATGTTTTTAGTCCAGCTCGCTAAAATGTGATTTCCTCGCTTGCTGGTTGCTCTAGGGGACACAACGTTAGTTGGTGCGGGGGTTCTTGAAATTTCAGTGTGGATATTTTGTAAGGGTTTTTTACTGACCGCACAGACCCCTTTACTATTTTCTGCTATCTAGTATTAGTGGGCCTCATTTGCTAAATCTGTTTTCACCCCTGTGTATGTGCCTTCCTCTTACCTCACCGTTATTATATGTTGGGGGCTTCTATATCTTTGGGGATTATTTCTCTGGAGGCAAGAGAGGTCTTTCTTTCTCTCTAGGGGTAGTTAGTTCCTCAGGCTGGCTCGAGACGTCTAGGATTTTTAGGCACGTTCACCGGCTACTTCTAGTGTGTTTGGATAGGTTCAGCTTTGCGGTCAGTCCAGTTTGCCACCTCCCTAGAGCTTGTCCTATGTATGTTACTTAGCTGGAGTAATTTGTGATCCTCAACCACTAAGGATCATAACATGTCCCCTAGGTTGCAAGATACTCTGGTACAGTACGCCGCTCCCAAGTCGTTGGAGGCCGCCATGTCCCTTGCCATCTGGGTTGATAGACGCTTGAGGGAGAGGCATACACCAAATGTGCCCTCTGTAGTCCTTGCTAGGGAGGAGGACACACCTGACCAGGCAGATGAACCCATGCAGGTGGGAGGAGTTGGTTTCCAAACCGGGTTGTCTGGGCTTCGCCGTGGTGTGGGGGCATGTTTTTACTGTGGGCAGACTGGTCATTTTATCAATGTCTGCCCAGCTCGCGCCAAAATTCCTGTTCCATCTAAAAAGCCGCGTCCCCATGGTTGTGTGGAAGGAAGCGACCAGGGAGTGTATATTTCCTCCATTTTCTCGTCTCAGTGTACCTTACCTGCTGAGGTGGTTGTTGGTGGGGTAACTGAGAATGTTCCGGTTCTTGTGGACAGTGGTGCAGGAGTCAATTTGGTGGATGCTCATTTTGTCCAGACCCATGGCCTGATGAGTAGGATGCTAGCGAGACCCTTAAGCGTTCAGGCCATTGACTCTGCCCCGCTCAGGCAGGGGAGCATTACCCAAGTCGTAGACAATATACATCTGCGTATAGGGGCTTGTCATGAAGAGTTCCTGTCATGCTACGTCTTGGAGGGCATACCAACTCCCATGGTCTTAGGTCTCCCTTGGTTGAAAAGACACAACCCGGTCCAGAGAAGTAGTCAGCTGGGGTCAGTCGTGTGATGACTGTTGTCCGGGAACTACGATCTCTGCCGTCTTTTTACAACCTACCCCTTCTCCAGTGGGTGCAGTAGAGGTGCTTGAAGGGAGTAGGGGCAAGACTCTACCCTCACAACATTCAAATCCAGTATGTCAGAGACCTCTTAGGAGGAGGGGTCAGAGGAAGGTGGTGGTTCCCTCGATGCATAGTGGGGGAGTGAGTTTGGCTACACAGGGGGATGCCTCGGTTGTCGGTTCTGTAAAAAGTTCACCATCTTGTGGCAGTCGCATGCGTGAAAATAAACGTTCAGGTCCGGACCTGTGTGTGAATGATTACGTGTGGGTGTCCACCAAAAATATCAGGTGGAAATGTGGAACTGGAATCTGGAGTTCGAGGGTAATCGGGCCTTATCGGGTGTTAGCCATTGTCAGTCTGAAGACTTACCAGTTGGAGTTACCCTCAGTAATGCCCATACACAACTCATTCCACAGGTCGGCGCTCTGGAGATTTGTGCCGCCCACGGTGTCATATCCATTGTGCTGTGTCTACCGTAAACCTGAGGGTCAGGTGATTGAGGAGGTGAACTCTGGTGAATCGAGACGTTCTCACTGTAGGTTGTTTACTGGTGAGGTCCAGTGTTGAGGGTCCAGAGGCCCCTCATTGAAAGGGGGGTACTGTCACGATCCAATTTTGGATTTGTGGCAGATCTGGTTTGCCTCAGTTTAAACCTTTTTTCCTTTCTGGTCATTGAGGGTTAATGCAGTTTTCTCCCCCGGTGTTATTGCATTGCTGCTGGGTCAGCTGATGCTTGTGGTGACCACTCCCTCCATCCTTTAAATAGTCACCTGGTTCATCAGCTGACTGTCGGTGTTAGTTCATTCTAAAGCGACCAAGCTGGGAGAAGGAGCTTGCTGGGAACTGTTGTTCTACTGCTGTGTCCAGTGAATCTGGTATTTCTTCCTGCTGTGCGGTGTCTTGCAGCATTAAGCTAAGTGTTGTTTACCTTTACCTTGTCTGTATTTCCTTACCCCATGTTATATTAGTGCAGCGGTGGGACCAGTGCTCTCATCTGCCAGTTCCCTACTTAAGGATAGGTGCAGGGCAAGTGAGGGACTAGGTATCCTGGTCGGCGATGGGTTGAAAGAACCCGTATAGGGACGGTAGCAAGATGAGGGCACGTCTGCAGGCCAGTGCAGGAGGTGCCCATTTCCCCAGTCCCTACCGACAGGGCCCACCGTTGTACCTGTGTCCCCGGTGTTCCCTTGTGTGTTGTGCTGTTCGTGACAGACCTACTGTTGGGTTGTCTTATACCGGGTCAGTCACATCGTCACATTTAGGGCCAGTCGGTGGGGTGTACACTGTTGAGGAGGAGCTAACTTTTGTGTGCATAGTGTTAGCCTCCTAGTGGCAGCAGCATACACCCATGGTTTCCTGTGTCTCCCAATGAAGGCTTCGATAAACTGATTTTATGGTGAGTCACCAAAAATCCTGTTTTGCTTTTAATTAGTCCCAGTAGGAACTAAATAAACTAAATAAACTGATTGCTTGATCACCTATATAGTACATTGCAACAGGGTAGTATTGCACTACATTAATAATCTGGCGATCTTCTATAACTTCCAGGCCTTGGCTGCCATGAAAGCCCATTGACACGTTGCAATCACATCACACAGAAGTTAAGCAAATTCTGCCATTGCTTGGGTTTATCTGTGTTGGAAACCATCATCTTCTTACATTTCTGTTAAAGCAGGATCCTCACAAACTAATGACAAAAGGATTAGCTGAGCTCCATTGGACTGTAAATGATGAACCAGATTTTTTAAATTTTTTTGCACAGAAGTTTTTCACATTACCGAATCCTAACTGCCTATGTGACATTGGATTGAAATGGAAATAAGAAATGAATGTAGCACATTTTGGTGGGATCTCATCTATTACTCATTCATCTCTTTTATATGGTGGTGTGTTTATCTCTCACTGGATCTTTCCAGACAAATTTGTTCCTGAAGAGCATTAATCGATGAATTGATAGGACGCTTATCTCTCGGGTGCATTATTCAGCTCTGTGGATTCTAGAAAACCTATAAAATGCTATTTCTTTCATTATTAAAATATTGCAGCTTTGCTTCAGTAAGTGAAAAAACTAAACATGTATATAATAAAGAAACCTGTTACTGCAAGAACTTCTACCCCTTTGGGCTCATTTACAGAATTGTATTTTCGGTCCAAGTGCTGTCCATGAAAAAAAAATGGACCTCACTTGGACCAATGTTATTCAATGAGGCACTGGAGATGAGATTTTTTTTCAGTGACCAATTCTGCATGTGAATAATCACAGTATGAATGATTTTCCTCCAAAAATCGGATGAAACTCAACCATTCAAGTCTATGGATGCCATTCTGGGCCACAGAGCAGCACCCGATTTTAACCGATACACTGCAATTCTGTAACATAGGAAACTGTAAATTGTCCTGTAAATGATTAACAGCTGCTGTAAAAAACAGATTCCATGTGGATGACAAGTGAGAAAAAAATCCTCCCACTTTTCTAGATGAAAACGCTGAAAGATTTTTAAAACGCTCGTGTGAATCTTCCCTTAACCCCTTTTTGATATTGGGCGTAATAGCGTGCCCATGTCTTACTCCCCCTGTTTGGTGCAGGCTCCGGTGCTGAGCCCGCACCTTTCCAGGCACATGACAGCTGATCTAAATAGCTGACATGTGCCCGTAACAGCTGCGAGTGGAATTGCGTTCCACCCACGACTGTTATCTAGTTAAATGCTGCTGTAATAATTATAGGGGATAACTCAGGAGACTCTTTGCGTGGAACAAGACAACTACAGGACACAGTTTTATAAGTGGTAAAGTCTATATTATAACACGGTGATTCAAACAGGTGCAGAGAGAAACTCAAGTCCACGACACTTGGTGTAAATATTAAACGCAGCTTAGCAGTCTATAGGAAACTTCAGAGGAAAATGCAATAACGCAGAAAGTCTATGAAGCACAATTATTCTTGAGGATACTTGACACGAATAAGTCCTTGTTTTAGTCCAAACGCAGATAGATATGCTTATAAGGCAGTTCAAATAATATCTTAGCTCAACCAGGGAGGCCTGGGAAAGTCTCAGGTTTTTGCAGAGTAGCAACAGCTTACATGTCCAGCAAATGCAGATGGAAGTAAACACGAGCAGCAGATGAAGGAGGATTACTGGAAACTGGTGTATGCAGCAGGAACTCAGAGCAGAGTAGCAGGATCACCACACAGGTTCACAGGAACAGGTATATAGCCAGAGAGTCACCAGAGTCAGGAGCTGGATGCAAGGCAGAATACTCTAGCACAGACTGAAGGCTGAGGTGGAGTTTTATAGCAGGAAGACAGTGCACATGAGACCAAAGACGCCATCTTGGAAAAGGGCAGTAATGCACAAAAGGTAATAAAAAATGTTCAGAGTCCTGACAGCTGCAGTCAGTTTCTTACAGTGGCAGTTAACGCGCACTTACCGGAAACGCGTTACTAATCCTGCCCATCGGTGACCCCGTCACATGATCTCGAGTCACCGATGGATCGGTATGACAACCAGAGTTCTGCAGCAGACTTTTATGGTTGTCATTGCCAGATTGCTATCAGCGCCGCCCCGCACATACACATATTTGCTATCACCGCATTCAGAATCGCCAGATCTATCAATATAAGAAAAGATTTAACCCGATCACTAAATGGCGTAATGAGAAAAAAAATTCTAAACCCCAGAATTATGTTTTTGGTCACCGCTACATTGCAAAAAAATGCAATAACGGTCGATCAAAAGATCTTATCTACACCAACATGGTAACAAAAAATAAGTCCTCACCCAGACCCAGATCACGAAAAATAGAGACGTTATAGGTCTCGGAAAATGTCGCCATTTTTTTTTCCTTTGATCGAGTGGTCCAAGGAAAAAAACGTTGGCATGTCCGATTTTGATCTCAGTGTTGGATCAAAATCAGCAATGCAAGTCTATGGGCCCGTGGAAAATATCAGATCGCACTTGAGAGACATCAGAGTCGGGGCCGATATTCACAGACTGACTGAATGGAGAAGGTTGAGAAACTTTTCTTTTCCTCCACGTCTGAGAAAAATGGTTCCCACTCTGTCCCAGTCTGATTAGCATAATCGGATTGATTTTCTCGGATGCTTACTAACGATGCTAACTTGGTCAGAGCGAGTGCTGTGTGACCTCTATCCGTGGCACACTGACAAAGAAGGATGAAGATGAAGGAGGATTACTGGAACTGGTGTATGCAGCAGTAGCAGGATCACCACACAGGTTCACAGGAGCAGGTGTATAGCCAGGGAGTAATCAGAGGTCAGGAGCTGAATGCAAGGCAGAATACTCTAGCACAGACTGAAGGCTGGGGTGGAGTTTTATAGCAGGAAGACACAGTGCACATGAGACCAAAGACACCATCTTGGAAAAGGGCAGTAATGCACAAAACGTAAAAAATGTTCAGAGTCCTGACAGTAAGGGGCCATAGAACCCCTAGCCTAAAAATAGCAGCCTGCAGCTGCCCAGAAAAGGCATATCTATTAGATGCGCCAATACTGGCACTTAGCCTCCCTCTTCCCACTTGCCCTGTAGCGGTGGCATATGGGGTTCATATTTGTGGGGTTGTTGTCACCTTTGTATTGTCAGGTGACATCAAGCCGACAACTTAGTAATGGAGATGCGCCTATAAGACACCTATCCATTACTAAAGAATGAAGAATTATCATGTCACTTCTTTTAACAGTTTGGCTTCTTCGGAAACCCGAAGCAGATAAAAGACACTCAAAAGACTGAGCAAAAGAAGAATTTTTACATAGAAACTAATGCGTTCATTATTTGGAGCTTTAGTTAGCGCTTCTTCAGGTGGGTTTAGGAGTGGAATCTGAAAATGACATTGTGTGCATATTTCCTTACATGGACTCTTAAATATCTGACAACAGATATCAGGTGAAATTTGCCAAATCTAGTGGCCAGGATCATTGCCAACACCAGTGAAACCTGGGCTGATGCCAGCGTCCAACGTAATCTGCACTAAATAAGTTCTTCGCCTGTCGAGCTTCGGATTCCGCAGTATGGTGGAGATTGGAGAAGTACGCCTTGTGTCACTGTGCCCGCCGGGAAGTTGGCAGTGAGCGCGTACGCACAAGATTTCTGCAGTGAGGTTGGCCAAGCAATCAAACCCTGTGGGAGCTATGCAGGCTCTGTTCCGGGATCAGTTCCACCAACTCGTCTGGAAGTTAGTAATTTACATGGTAGGTGCAAAGGACTAAAGATGTTTTTTAGCTTTATGGTGCTATAGTGGACATACAGGTTATATCGTACTGGGGGCAGATTAAGGGGCCAAAATTACACGGCAGGGTCACTTTAACTAATATCCTTATATAAAAGTTTGGACTTTTACTGAAATGTTCGGAATCTCGAGATTATAGATTATCAGAATGTCCCTATACAATGTTATACGTTACAGAAGGCCACGTACAGGAGCACTAATAGTGACGACACGCTAACATATGTTCTTGTCGCATCTTACATTTACTGCAGCATTTAGCACGGACTTCCCGCTGCGCAGCTTCTCTGCTCACTCCATGGCACAACCGAGCTATTCTCTGCTGAGTGAGAGCAATCAGGCTCCTTTCTCCTCCTCTCTACAGTGCACTTTATTGTGGTGCATCAGCTTATTACTACGTTTCTCTGGTTACTAGGACTTGATACATTTTTTTTTTAAAGGTTTTCCTTTATATTTTAAACTATGCAGTATTCACCAAAGCTAAAAAAAAAAGGTCTGAAAGAATGTGAACGATCACCAGAGGTGAAAATTCCCCAATCAGTCATGATCTTAACAGTATTCTATCACATGTACAGGTGCGTCTCACAAAATTAGAATATCATCAAAAAGTGAATTTATTTCAGTTCTTCAATACAAAAAGTGAAATTCATATTATATAGAGTCATTACACACAGAGTGATCTATTTCAAGTGTTTATTTCTCTTAATGTTGATGATTATGGCTTACAGCCAATGAAAACCCAAAAGTCATTATCTCAGTAAATTAGAATACTTTATAACATCAGCTTGAAGAATGATTTTAAAATCCAAAATGTTGGCCTACCGAAATGTATGTACAGTAAATGCACTCAATACTTGGTCATGGCTCCTTTTGCATCAATTACTACATCAATGCGGGGTGGCATGGAGGCGATCAGCCTGTGGCACTGCTGAGGGGTTATAGAAGCCCAGGCTGCTTTGATAGCAGCCTTCAGCTCTGGGGTATAATGCAGGATGTACACAGTGACTGCACCAGCAGAATAGTGAGTGCAGCTCTGGGGTATAATACAGGGTGTAACTAAGGATCAGTAATGTATGTACACAGTGACTGCACCAGCAGAATAGTGAGTGCAGCTCTGGAGTATAATACTGGATGTAACTCAGGATCAGTAATGTAATGTATGTACACAGTGACTGCACCAGCAGAATAGTGAGTGCAGCTCTGGGGTATAATACAGGGTGTAACTCAGGATCAGTAATGTAATGTATGTACACAGTGACTGCACCAGCAGAATAGTGAGTGCAGCTCTGGAGTATAATACAGGATGTCACTCAGGATCAGTAATGTAATGTATGTACACAGTGACTGCACCAGCAGAATAGTGAGTGCAGCTCTGGAGTATAATACAGGATGTAACTCAGGATCAGTAATGTAATGTATGTACACAGTGACTGCACCAGCAGAATAGTGAGTGCAGCTCTGGAGTATAATACAGTATGTAACTCAGGATCAGTAATGTAATGTATGTACACAGTGACTGCACCAGCAGAATAGTGAGTGCAGCTCTGGAGTATAATACAGGATGTCACTCAGGATCAGTAATGTAATGTATGTACACAGTGACTGCACCAGCAGAATAGTGAGTGCAGCTCTGGAGTATAATACAGGATAAGTAATGTAATGCAAATCATGATCAATAAAATAAGTAAAGTCATACCTTTACAAAGTGATTCAACTTTACTTAATAATGTGAATTATTTCTAAATATAAGCTATGAAATGGTCTTCATAAGAGAACATTGACCATAACACAGATTGTAACAAATAATGATGGGACTTCATTGTGCGATTTATGGTATATTAAAGCCTCACTTCATCATAACTACCTCCAGCAAATGAAAGAAAAAAAAATAGTGTAATAAACCTGTGTCTGAGGGGCCAGTGTTTGGGTACCTGAACGCAGTGTGAAAGCACTAATATATTGTCGAAACGCATTGGGAAAACCTTGTATGGTGATCTTTAAATGGGCAGCGGTAACTCATTCCATTTGAAGAATTTTTTGGCAAAAACACGGAAAGGCATAATTACAGAAAAAATAAAAAATGCCAGTTGCATAATACAAGAGTCCACTGTAGTAACTGTCTGCTTCTAAGTAGTGATAATTACTGATATCTGAATAGATCCTTTCCCTGCACAAATAAACCATTTAGAGGGTATAAATGAAATCTCCTATTGAGCACTTAGTTTAAAGATGTAAAAATGGACATTTCAAAATAATTTGACATGATTGGTTGGGTTGAATATTGAAAGAAGATAGCAGTTTACTGCACAAAAGAAGAGGAAAGTTCATCATAAGATTTGTTTCCACCCGCAGTTTCAATTTTTCTAAAGTTTACGAGAACTAAAGACTATTGATATAAAAAAAAGTTATAAAATCATACAAATGTGTTTGTGCTTCCACCTGAATCAGTTTTAGTACATTTACAGAGATTTTACTCTTTGTGTAACGGAGCATAATGTGCAGTGCAGCTTTATTCATTCATTAAACATTCTCTATTTGATCGATGTTTCTGGAAAAATGGATTCCATTATATTGTTTGACAAAACAATAATGATAATTACACTTCCCTTAGAGTCGAAAGGATTTCGATAGCTCCAATTTTTCTAAACGTATTTATGGTATTCAGTTGCTAAATTACAACATAAAATTTGGAATAACTTTGTAAATTATACTTTACTATTTTATTCAGTTTCTCATCTATATAATCTTTTATTGTCCAAGATTTGTTTAAAGGAACCTGTCACCAAGAAAGTCCTATCCAATCTGTGCACATCATGTTATAGAGCAGGGAGAGCAGAGCAGATTGACATATACGGTAGTTTTGTGTTATGATCCTTAGTGGTTGAGGATCACAAATAACTCCAGCTAAGTAACAAACATAGGACAAGCTCTAGGGAGGTGGCAAACTGGACTGACCGCAAATCTGAACCTATCCAAACACACTAGAAGTAGCCGGTGAACGTGCCTAGAAATCCTAGACGTCACGAGCCAGCCTGAGGAACTAACTACCCCTAGAGAGAAAGAAAGACCTCTCTTGCCTCCAGAGAAATAATCCCCAAAGATATAGAAGCCCCCAACGAATAATAACGGTGAGGTAAGAGGAAGGCACATACACAGGGGTGAAAGCAGATTCAGCAAATGAGGCCCACTAATACTAGATAGCAGAAAATAGTAAAGGGGTCTGTGCGGTCAGTAAAAAACCCTTACAAAATATCCACACTGAGATTTCAAGAACCCCCGCACCAACTAACGGTGCGGGGGGAGAAACTCAGTCCCCTAGAGCAACCAGCAAGCGAGGAAATCACATTTTAACAAGCTGGACAAGAAACATGATAAATGCTGATGATCAAAAAATAAACAAACAAAAACTTAGCTTGTCTTGGAGAGACTGGGAGCAAGGTAGTCACAAGGGATCTGAAGAGCACTGATTACATTGATAGCAGGCAAGGAACTGAGTATCCAGGTGAGCTAAATAGGAAACCAACCAAGGATAACGAACAAGCTGATGCTGCCAACCTGCAGAAAGACAACACTACACAGTACCGCTTGTAACCACTAGAGTGAGCCCAAAAATAGAGTTCACAACAGTACCCCCCCCTTGAGGAGGGGTCACCGAACCCTCATCAAGACCCCCAGGGCGATCAGGATGAGCCACGTGGAAGGCACAAACCAAATCGGCCGCATGAACATCAGAGGCGACAACCCAGGAATTATCCTCCTGACCATAGCCCTTCCACTTAACCAGATACTGAAGCCTCCATCTAGAGATACGAGAATCCAAAATCTTCTCCACCACGTACTCCAATTCGCCCTCGACCAGCACCGGAGCAGGAGGCTCAACAGAAGGAACCACAGGTACCACATACCTCCGCAACAAAGACCTATGGAACACATTATGAATGGCAAACGATGCTGGGAGATCCAAACGAAAAGACACCGGGTTAAGGATTTCCAAGATCTTATAAGGACCGATGAAGCGAGGCTTGAATTTAGGAGAGGAGACCTTCATAGGAACATACCGAGAAGACAGCCACACCAAATCCCCAACACGAAGTCGGGGACCCACACCGCGGCGGCGGTTGGCAAAGCGCTGAGCCTTCTCCTGTGACAACCTCAAATTGTCCACCACATGGTTCCAAATCTGCTGCAACCTATCCACCACAGAATCCACCCCAGGACAGTCAGAAGGCTCAACCTGACCCGAGGAAAAACGAGGATGGAAACCAGAATTGCAGAAAAAAGGCGAAACCAAAGTAGCAGAACTAGCCAGATTATTAAGGGCAAACTCGGCCAATGGCAAAAAAGTCACCCAATCATCCTGATCAGCAGAAACAAAACATCTCAAATAAGTTTCCAACGTCTGATTAGTTCGCTCGGTTTGGCCATTAGTCTGAGGATGGAAGGCCGACGAAAAAGACAAATCAATGCCCATCTTAGCACAAAAAGTCCGCCAAAACCTGGACACAAACTGGGATCCTCTGTCAGGCACAATATTTTCAGGAATGCCATGCAAGCGAATCACATTCTGAAAAAATAAAGGAACCAAATCGGAAGAAGAAGGCAACTTAGGCAAGGGCACCAAATGGACCATCTTGGAAAAACGATCACACACCACCCAGATGACAGACATTTTCTGAGATACAGGAAGATCCGAAATAAAATGCATGGAAATGTGCGTCCAAGGCCTTTTCGGAATAGGCAAAGGCAAAAGCAACCCGCTGGCACGAGAACAGCAAGGCTTAGCCCGGGCACAAATCCCACAAGACTGCACAAAGGAACGCACATCCCGCGACAAGGAAGGCCACCAGAAGGACCTAGCCACCAAATCTCTGGTACCAAAAATCCCAGGATGACCCGCCAACACCGAAGAATGAACTTCGGAAATAACTCTGCTGGTCCATCTATCCGGGACAAACAGTCTCTCTGGTGGACAACGGTCAGGTCTATCCGCCTGAAACTTCTGCAGCACTCGTCGCAAATCTGGGGAAATGGCAGACAAAATCACTCCCTCTCTGATAATACCAGCCGGCTCAGAAACTCCCGGAGAGTCAGGCACAAAACTCCTAGAAAGTGCATCAGCTTTCACGTTCTTCGAACCAGGCAGGTATGAGACCACGAAGTTGAAACGGGAGAAAAACAACGACCAACGAGCCTGTCTAGGATTCAGGCGCTTGGCAGATTCAAGGTAAATCAGATTTTTGTGATCCGTCAAGACCACCACACGATGTTTAGCTCCTTCGAGCCAATGCCGCCACTCCTCAAATGCCCACTTCATAGCCAACAACTCCCGATTACCAACATCATAATTCCGCTCGGCAGGCGAAAACTTTCTTGAAAAGAAAGCACATGGTTTCATCACAGAGCCATCAGAGCTTCTCTGCGACAAAACAGCCCCTGCTCCAATCTCAGAAGCATCAACCTCGACCTGGAAGGGGAGAGAAACATCAGGCTGACATAAGACTGGAGCTGAAGAAAACCGGTGCTTCAGCTCCCGAAAGGCCTCCACGGCCGCAGGAGACCAATTAGTCACATCAGAACCCTTCTTGGTCAAATCCGTCAAAGGTTTTACCACGCTAGAAAAATTAGCGATGAAACAACGGTAAAAATTAGCAAAACCCAAGAACTTCTGGAGACTCTTTTTTTTTTTTCAATAATGTTTTTATTAAACTTTTTTGACAATACAAATATAAAATCTGCACATTCTTGTATCAATCAGACAATGTTACGTCACATTTCGAGCAATACGGAGTAAGAAAATAAAATAATTTACATAGACATAACAAATAAGTAGAATGGCTAATCTAAAAGGTCTGTTGTTGGTCTTTATTATCTATCGTTGCCATATTTTGACGTTATGCCAGAATGGGCAGAAAGACAGAGAAGTATGAGGAAAATATTTAGGAAAATGGAGGGGGGGGAGGGGGGGGGGGGAAAACATCTGGGGAAATGAAGGAAGGGGGAAGGGGGGGAGAGCACCCGGCTTCCACTCCTACATCCTCGGGTTTATATGACCCAATCCGCGAGTCATCCTCACAGAGGCGGACGACCTGCTATTGTTTGTTCCAAGAACCAAGTAGTCATCTTAAAACAATCTCTAATTCCTTGCTTAGTGTGAGTCGGAAGGATCGCTATAAATGGTTCCCATGTGTCAAAGAATGTCTGAGTCCTCCTCTCCTTTTGGAGGGAAGCATCTATCCAATCCATTCTAAACAGAAAAGCAAGTTTCTCTAGGAAAAGTCGCAGTGTGGGCACTTTAGGCGCCAACCAGTTTTGCAGAACTGTCTTACGAGCTGCAGCTGAGATAATAAAAAGGAATTTTTTACCATGGTATGGTATATGGACATCACTATCCGTAATATGACCAAAGAGAGCCCAGGCTGGAGTAAGTGTGATGTTATATGAGGTGTGCGTCGACACGAAGGTATATATACGCTGCCAGAACAATTGAATTTGTGGACAGGCCCAAAAGCAGTGATAGTGGTCCGCTTCAGATTCCCCACATCTAGAACAGGCCGGGCTCGCCAGATTCCCCATCAGATAACTACGTTTTGGTGAAACATAGGTCTTGTGCAGGATCTGTAACGCCATTTCCCAATAAGAGACAGAAGGTATATATTTGAGTGCTTTCTGTAATGCCCGCAAGATAAGAGATGGTGTAAAGGAGACATCATCCACCTGCCATTTTGTAATTCCTACCCCCACGGTATCATACTGTATCAAAGGACGGAGGAATGTATAGTACTCCGAGACCAGGCCCCTATTCTGAGTGCATGTATTCAATTTGTTCAGTAATTTGTCCTGCCAGTCATTGTCATTGAAAGCGTGTATGACACTATGTGCGTAGCTTTGCAGCTGCATGTAGTGGAAAGGGTGTGCGCGTATATAATCAAACAAAGTGCATGCCTGAGCAAATGAAATGACGGTCCTTGTCTGTATGTCAACTATGTCTCCAATGGACCGTAAACCCTCTCTCTGCCATCTAGAGAAGATGGGGTGTGCCTTTCCATCATGGAAACTAGGATTATTGGAAAATGATTGTGCAAGTGAAACACCACTGGACAAGTGTAGCCTCCTACGTACCACCACCCACGTCCTCCACATTGACATAAATAAGGGGTTATTTTTATGGTCTGATGATAATGAGGGATATGGGGAATGTAATAAGCTTACCAGGGACCTATTATCTATCAGAGATGATTCTACGTTATTGGATGAATACGTGGATGTACCGTTCAGCCAGTCCCTAAGGATCCGCATATTGGCTGCCAGATTATATAATTTAACATCTGGGAAATTGATTCCCCCATTAGTTTTAGGCTGTTGGAGGATGTACAGTCCAATTCTAGGTCTCCTTCCCTGCCATATGAAATTGCGGAATAGTCGATTGATGTTGCGTTCATCTACGGGTCTTAGATAGAACGGTAAGACATTAAACAGGTATAGCAGCCGCGGGAAGGAGATCATTTTTATTAGGTTTGCCCGACCTATAAAAGAGAGGGTGAATTTGCTCCACGCATTTAAGTCGTCCTGTAATGATTTGATAAATGCCTGCAGGTTAGTCCGCTGCAGTTCTGCTGGAGATCTAGTAATTTGAACACCCAAGTATGTAATAGATTGGGTTTTCCACTGGATAGGGTAATCTTGAGCCCACGTAGGTTTTGCAGGTCCCGTGAGCATCAGAGCTTCAGATTTTGTCACATTTATTGAGAAACCTATTATTGCTCCCTTTTGCTCTACTATTGAAAGCAAAGGGCCCAAATTGACCCGAGGTCTTGACATAAAGATTAAAAGGTCATCTGCGAAAGCCATCGTTTTAATTTCAGTATTCCCAAATTGTAATCCCTGAAGACCTGGCCACTTCTGCAAGTACCTTAATAGTGGGTCCAGTGCCAGATTAAAAAGTATCGGTGAGATTGGGCATCCCTGTCTTGCTCCCCTTTCCAAAATGATTGGAGGAGATAGTAAATTATTTATGGATAGTTTAGTGGTTGCGTTATGTTGTATGATGTGTAGAAATCTAAGAAAAATATCGCCAAAGCCTCTGTGCCTTAAAACCGTGTTCAGAAAGCTCCATGATATTGAGTCAAATGCCTTCTCAGCATCAAGGCTGAGTAGCAGTGAGGGAGGACAGTTTTGTTGTTTAGCAAGAACTGTTGCGGCTACAGCTGTCCTAACTCCCAGGGCATTTCTGGAGACTCTTAACAGACGTGGGCTGAGTCCAGTCATGAATAGCCTGGACCTTGACTGGGTCCATCTCCACAGTAGAAGGAGAAAAAATAAAACCCAAAAAGGAGACCTTCTGTACTCCGAAGAGACATTTTGAGCCCTTCACAAATAAAGCATTAGCACGCAGGACCTGAAACACCATCCTGACCTGCTTCACATGGGACTCCCAATCATCAGAAAAGACCAAAATGTCATCCAGATAAACAATCATAAATTTATCCAGATATTCTCGGAAGATGTCATGCATGAAGGACTGAAACACAGCATTAGAGAGTCCAAAAGGCATCACCAAGTACTCAAAATGGCCTTCGGGCGTATTAAATGCTGTTTTCCATTCATCTCCCTGCTTAATGCGCACAAGGTTATACGCACCACGGAGATCTATCTTGGTGAACCAACTGGCACCCTTAATCCGAGCAAACAAATCAGACAATAGTGGCAAAGGATACTGAAATTTGACTGTGATTTTATTCAGAAGACGATAATCTATACAAGGTCTCAAAGAACCGTCCTTCTTGCCCACAAAAAAAAATCCTGCACCAAGAGGGGAAGAGGATGGGCGAATATGTCCCTTCTCCAAAGACTCCTTTATATAACTCCGCATCGCGGCATGCTCTGGTATAGACAAATTAAAAAGTCGTCCCTTAGGGAATTTACTACCAGGAATTAAATTTATAGCACAGTCACAATCCCTATGAGGGGGCAGGGCACTGGACCTGGGCTCATCAAATACATCCTGGTAGTCAGACAAAAACTCAGGGACCTCAGAAGGAGTGGAAGAAGCAATAGACACTAACGGAGTATCGCCATGAATTCCCTGACAACCCCAACTTGACACAGACATAGCTTTCCAATCTAAAACTGGATTATGAGCTTGCAGCCATGGCAGACCCAAAACGACAACATCATGTAAATTATGCAGAACAAGAAAGCGAATCACCTCCTGATGTACGGGAGTCATGCACATGGTCATTTGCGTCCAATACTGAGGCTTATTCTCAGCCAATGGCGTAGCATCAATTCCCCTCAGAGGAATAGGAAATTCCAAAGGCTCCAGGACAAAACCACAGCGCCTGGCAAACGACAAATCCATCAGATTCAGGGCGGCACCCGAATCCACAAAAGCCATAACCGGGTAGGACGACAAAGAACAAATCAAAGTAACAGACAAAATAAATTTAGGCTGTATAGTACCAATGGTGACAGGTTTAGCGATTTTTTTAAGCGTTTAGAGCATGCTGAGATAACATGAGTAGAATCACCACAGTAAAAGCACAACCCATTTTGACGTCTATGACTTTGTCGCTCAATTCTGGTCAGAGTTCGGTCACATTGCATAGACTCAGGTCTCTGTCCAGAAAATACCGCCAAAGGATGAGCAGATTTGCGCTCCCGCAAACGCCGATCAACCTGAATGGCTAAAGCCATAGAATCACTCAGACTTGTAGGGGTGGGAAACCCCACCATAACATTCTTAACGGCCTCAGAAAGACCTTCTCTGAAATTTGCAGCCAGGGCACACTCATTCCATTGAGTAAGCACCGACCATTTCCGAAATTTTTGACAATACACCTCTGCTTCATCCTGACCTTGAGAGATAGCCAGCAACGCTTTTTCTGCCTGATTCTCAAGATTAGGCTCCTCATAAACCAGTCCAAGAGCCAGAAAAAATGCATCTACATTAAGCAATGCAGGATCTCCTGGCGCCAGAGAGAAAGCCCAATCTTGAGGGTCGCCACGCAACAAGGAGATAACAATTTTAACTTGCTGAGCGGAATCACCAGAGGAACGAGGTCTCAGAGATAGAAATAACTTACAATTATTCTTAAAATTTAGAAACCTAGATCTATATCTAGAAAAAAACTCAGGAATGGGTATCTTTGGTTCTGACATAGGGCTATGAATAACAAAATCCTGAATACTTTGCACCCGTGCAGTAAGATGATCCACATTAGAAGTCAGAGTCTGAACATTCATGTCTGCAGCTGAGCTCAAAACCACCCAGAGTTCAAGGGGATGAAAGAAGCCAGACAGACTGCAGCAAAGGAAAAGCGGGAGGAAAAAAAAAAAAAGTACTCAGGTCTTCTTTTTATCCCACTTTGGCGATGCATAAAACACTTTTTGGCCTGCTATACTGTTATGATCCTTAGTGGTTGGGGATCACAAATAACTCCAGCTAAGTAACAAACATAGGACAAGCTCTAGGGAGGTGGCAAACTGGACTGACCGCAAATCTGAACCTATCCAAACACACTAGAAGTAGCCGGTGAACGTGCCTAAAAATCCTACACGTCTCGAGCCAGCCTGAGGAACTAACTACCCCTAGAGAGAAAGAAAGACCTCTCTTGCCTCCAGAGAAATAATCCCCAAAGATATAGAAGCCCCCAACGAATAATAACGGTGAGGTAAGAGGAAGTCACATACACAGGGGTGAAAGCAGATTCAGCAAATGAGGCCCACTAATACTAGATAGCAGAAAATAGTAAAGGGGTCTGTGCGGTCAGTAAAAAACCCTTACAAAATATCCACACTGAGATTTCAAGAACCCCCGCACCAACTAACGGTGCGGGGGGAGAAACTCAGTCCCCTAGAGCAACCAGCAAGCGAGGAAATCACATTTTAGCAAGCTGGACAAGAAACATGATAAATGCTGATGATCAAAAAATAAACAAACAAAAACTTAGCTTGTCTTGGAGAGACTGGGAGCAAGGTAGTCACAAGGGATCTGAAGAGCACTGATTACATTGATAGCAGGCAAGGAACGGAGTATCCAGGTGAGCTAAATAGGAAACCAACCAAGGATAACGAACCAGCTGATGCTGCCAACCTGCAGAAAGACAACACTACACAGTACCGCTTGTAACCACTAGAGGGAGCCCAAAAATAGAGTTTACAACAGTTTTGTAAGAAAAGATTCAACATATCCTGTGTTTTAATTATATAAATCTTTTTTTGCTCAGTGGGCGGTCCTATCAGTGATTGACAGCTATCTCTGTTTGCACACTTTTACAAATAAATCTGTCAATCACTGATAGCACCGCCCACTGGACCAAATATTCCAGAAAGATCAGGGGGGGTTATTGATTAAAGCATAAGTTATACTCAATCTTTTCTTCCAAAATTATGGATCAGTACATTCAGCTCTGCAGCACAGTAACCTCATGCCTGCAGATTGGACTGTAGAAGATTCCCTTTAAGTTACTGACCATCTGCTGTCTCTTCCATGTCCCTCTACAGAGATCTGTGAGTTTGGGTCCCACCTCCACTGACCCTCCCCACACACTTTCCATTCTTCCAGACCCTTCTTCTTCCTACAACTTAGCGTCTTGCCCCTTGACAGAGACTCTGCCCACTTACTGTCTTTTCCTACCTTTCCAAGCAAGTCTTTAATAGGTGATATCTTTTCCCCTACCCTTGCATCCATCCTCTTAGCTTTTTCTCTGACCAGTGAGGAAGACAAAGTTTTAAACTTAATAGAAATAGAAAAAGAGACACAGAATTTCTTACTTTTTATCACCAGGGACCTCCACTAAAAGTCAATACCACATAATCTACTATATATATATAATCTACTGGAACTGCCATGGGGTTCCATGACAGCCAACAAGGCATTTATGGGAACCCATTACGGTTCCAATGAAGTATGCATTTTCATAACTGAAGCATATATATCTCGACTTGTACAATGGATAGAAGATTCAAAATAAGTCAGTAAAAGTTTTGAGAATAAAGGAGAATGGAATATGTTTACAATTATAAAGTATCTTATTTGGGAATTCTATTAAAATTTAAAGCGATCCCTTATTTTTGATTGTCATCTAAAGCCAGTGAAGCCATTGAAATTTTGCTCTGGAGCACCCAGTATGTCCAAACTGCTTTTATTTTTTTAAAACAAGAACTAGGTAATGCTTAACTTATCCCATGGAGTCAATGCAAAAAAACTGAACACTTGCTGCTGTATTTTCCCACAACTTACAGGTAATTAATGAGAGCCCCAGCAGCACGATATCATCTGATTATCTTATTGATAACCCTTCAAGCAAATGCAAACGACTGAAAAATTGTAGTGAATTTCTCATCAGTGCCATATGCAAATTGCCTCTTCTGAGAAAAAAGAGGACTTAAACTCTATAGCGCCACCTGTTGGAAGTAGCTATCCTACAAGTCACAATCAACCCTTTAATGAGTCGTGCAATATGACTTAGGATAAAAGCCAAATCAGTATCTCAATTCGCAGACACGGTGTTTCGGGCTGTTGGCCCTCGTCAGTGCGAAGCATATGCAAATTGCCTCTTCTCACCCAGCCAAATCAGTTCTCATGCTTCACACTGACGAGGGCCAACAGCCCGAAACACCGTGTCTGCGAATTGAGATACAGGTGGCGCTATAGAGTTTAAGTCCTCTTTTTTCTAAGAAGAGGCAATTTGCATATTATACATCCAAGAGGAGCATTGCTCAGCGAATAAGCCTCCTTACCTTGACAAGCCAGAGATGGTATGTCACTCTCCATAAGGAGAAACGATACTCATCAGTGCCAGACATTATAGCCTCAGCATTAGAGTTATGGCACCAAAACTGTATTTATGCATATTAAAGCTTACATGTAATTTCAGGAGACTGTCATGTGTATATGGAGCGCCCCCGTGGACAATGGGGTACTCGGTACCAGGTCCTTCGGTTCTTAAGGGGGCTGTCACGGTGGCTGACCCGGTAAATGGCCCTCGGAAGGTCCGTTGTAAAAGGGAAAGGTCTTTAAAGGGGAAGTGTTCGTGACGCCACCTGTGGTATTTGGTCAGGGTGACCGACACTGCTTTAAGGGGTCCGCTGGGGTGATGTTATGGCAGCTAGATGGTATACCTTCCCACAGGTGAAGTATGTCCCCAGGGCTTCCCAGTATGTAGATGGTGGATGGTGAATGGTGCAAGGCGCAGTGAAGAACGAGGACACAAGGTTGCAGTCTCTTTACCTTTACTGAAGGCTTCAGCATCCACAGTCCAGAGCACCAGATCACAGGGCAGGCAGAGTCCGGCCGGTTTGGAGGCAATTTCCCCTTATCCAGGTGGAAATCAGTAGCCTTCCTCTAGCGCCTGGGTGTTGTAGTACCTTACTGCTGAGCCTCTCATAAGGTCCTCACAACTGTTGTAGATGTTCTAGATGTTATGTGTCTCTCTGTCCCCCAGATGGATAGAACAAACCCGTATGACTGGTGGCTTGAGGCTTTTTACAGGGACTCTAGCACGCCCCGGCCTTCGAGGGTTGCCACTGTGTCTCCTGGGTGTAGGGCGGATCAGTAACTTGCAATTAGCTGTCCTGCCGGTCTCTGGAGCAAGGCATAAAGGACTGTTGCTTCCTCGGTGTACCGGCTACCGGATCCTGCGCTTCAGAAGGAGGCCGCCTGTGCAGGGCAGAACTCCTTCTGGTTTCCACTCCTTTTGCTATGACTTCTTCTCACTCTCTACAATACAGTTCTCTGTTCGTGTCCTTTCTTAGGAACTGCTGCACGTGGGGCAGGTGCAGCTCCGTGTCCTTCTGTCTAGGCCTCTTACAGGATCCCACCCCTGTCAGGGACCAACTACCTGAGCGGAGCTCAGATAACATCTGCCTGAGCCGAAGCCCAGCTAGCATCTGCCTAACTTCCTATCCAGGCCACCAGTTTTACCTAATTGTGAAGAGTGCCCTAATAAATAGGAGCATAGCTCCCCCTGGTGGACTGGAGTATGAAATGTGTTGTATGTTGGTGTTACCTGGTAAAGAGATCTCCGTTATTGCCTCCAAATGTAACACCACTCCCCCCTAGAGGAGAATGATATTACTGCAACGACCAGGACCCTGGGGCGCTGCATATATACATAACTAAAAATACTTTTTCAATGCATAATATAAACTGTAACTTTTTTCATAGATTCCCCCCACTGCAAGCTCTATCTTTCATTATCAGGTGGCTGAAAGCTAGTGGGTGGACACCAGCTGCTATGATGTCTCCTATAAATGATACATAGAGCTATAAGTAATTTCTGCTCTCCTGCCTCTATGTAGCACATATTCAGAAGCAGCAGTAGCAGGAAGGACATTATATAAAAGTACTGAGCATTGTAGCTGTGAATCCAACTCTGATATGAGAAAAAAACACTTTTTAAAAAGAAAAAGTACATTCACTACCTTTCTCTTTCCCCTATTTATAAATTTTACTAGGCTGTGGATTCCTCAATGAGCTGGCACAGCATCTTATTTTGGGTAAGACAGATTTTACTGGTTTCAAAGTGAAGGATGAAATCAGGAGGCAGGACTAGGGAAATAAGTGACTCATAAGTGGAGAAAAGAGCATATTTATCTGATATATTACAAAACATATATTACACTTTTACTCGCTTTTACTATCGATTTATGTAAAGTTTGTTGAAGATATTGACCGTTTATAGCGTCAATTCTGTAGACATTATTACTTGAGATACAGTAGTCCCTCTCTGTCTCCATTAAATGCGGCATTGGTGAATGTTTTCGCTCCTTTTAGCAATGATAAAGCCTCCATCTTATCCTCATCTGCTCATCAATCACTAATTACAGCATATTGACATTCGTAATGGGCCTTCAATTACCTGCGCTATTTCATCTCTCCTGTGCAGCTTCTTTTACATCAGCGTAAAATGAGTAAATCTTTTCCCAAAAGAAGCTTTTAATTAAGCAGTTACCTATGCCCACGCATACACACACTACTCACAAAAACGCTGCTTTAATCATCTAGAAGCATGGACCTTAATGCATTCTTTTTGTATTTTCCCTGCACAATGTTAAAGTTAATAGACGGAGATATAATTAGAAATACCAAGCCTGACAGCAGATAGGGGTTCACTGGTAAACAAGCACTTTATCTGTTTCCCCCTATTTACAACGTGTAGCGTTTCAATCATTGACATTTACAAAGTTCCTTGATTACTAAAGTGAATCTGTCACCAGATTTCATAATACAAACTACATACTTTAGTAAATAACAAAATTTCCAGATTCATGTTTCGTGACTACCATCTGTCACAAACAGTACTTACTCCCATGTAAGACTAATATGAAAAATGAGGAGAACAAAAAAGGGAGTTTTTTATGAAAAGATTTTAAGAACAAACTTTATTGACCATATAAATAAGTAAAAACACACAAGCCACTGTCAGTGAGTAACAGTGCTTAAGAACATACAAAGTGCAAAAAGAAGGACACCGGACGTGCTAGTCCACCGACCATAAGATGTAATGTAAATCCACTGAGTATATACTTAAGGTGCAAGCAGCATGTATATAATATTAAACCATATACTCTAACGACATAGATCCCCTAAGGGTTGAGCCCTGTATGTAACCAACAAAAAGTACATATTGCTATATTAATTACGGCCATGTGCCTAAATAAGGCGCTGTTAACTAATGATGGTTACTGCATGGCTATGAGATCACCCTGAGAAGGGGACCAGGACCAACCTGGTACTCCATATCAAATGTCAGAATTGTGAGGGGTAAAAGGGTACAGCATACTTCACCTGAGGGTCTGGGGGACCGATTGCACAAACCCCGACGCGCGTTTCGCCGCTATTCGCCGTGCTTTCTCAAGGGGAATGTGTTCTGTTGCCTATACCGTGTTTAAATTCCATATCCCAATCACCGTCCACGTCACATGGCCGTCACAGCTGTGTGTGAGCGGCGCGTGCGCACACCGCCGCGCCGGGTCCGCCCACCCCCGCCCGGACCTATCCAGCGCCAAGGCCAGACGGGCACCAATGGGTCCCGTCTGAACCGAACGCCGGAAATCGCCGGAGGGAGGAGAGCGGAGCCGCGAGACTGGAGCGCGCACGCGCACCACAGCCGGAACCAAAAGTGCATGCCACCGAGAAGGGGGAGGAAGAAAACAGGCCCACAGTGATCCAATGCGCAGGCGTGTAACACGACGTAAGTTCTATCTAAGCGCCGCACACCAATCAGGACCAGGGGCGGTACTGGAACTGTACAGAACGTAGAATCTATCTACGCCCCACCAATCAATTCAAAAGAGGGGCATAACCAAGTACCAAGCCCGTAGGAGTCCTAAGTGCAAATACACGGTGGGTCACAAAACATAGAATCCATTTGAGCCCCACATAACAAACAAACAAAGGGGGCCATACTATGTTAAGGTGACACACAAAATCATACATCACAAGCATAGCATATTATAAATCTAAACAGATGTGTCTATAAACGTGATACACTGGATAGTTACTATAACCGCTATTATGAAGACAGTGTATACCAACACATTCATATTACTGGGCAATCAGCATATACACCAAATTTCCATATAGTCCTTGTTGGAATTGCCGGAATCATATAGAGTCTTCACATGTCTGTCATGAAGCCGGTTATCTTGATTTTTATGTCTATCACGTTTTTTTCCACCCCATAGAATCTTATTCGCATAAGCACATATATTTCTCGTATGACCAAAGAAGAGGATGAGGCCATGTAGACCGGGCACACGTACAAAAATCACCTAAATACAAAAGACACATAACAAAAAAAACATATATAAAGGCATTAAAAACAAATTATGTACAATAAAATACAGGGAGAAAAGGACGGACATGCCAAAAAATGGGGAAGGGGGAGGGGGATGGAGAAAAACACTAAAAGAGAAAAATCTTTTCATAAAAAACTCCCTTTTTTGTTCTCCTCATTTTTCATACTTTAGTAAATGCGTCCTTTAGATACTTCTCAGTGTCCCTCCTTGCTGCTGCTGAGATCTCCCACTGCTCAGTATAAGCTGTAACTCTCAGTCAAGCTGACTGGTTGGAGACCGATCATACTTGTACTTATAAGCTGTCTTTTTTATCTGACCATTAAATCAATATGCAAAACATATACTTTGCAAAAGACTTTTCATTATCACAATGAAAAGTATCACTTCTATATACAGTATCTACCATTAACAAAAGTTGATGTCACAACCCACCTCCTCCTCCTGTACAATGACTGATAGCACCTCTATATACAGTATATAACACAGGATCCACCATTCACAATAGGTGATGTCACAGCTCACCTTCTCCTCCCGTACAATGACTGATAACACCTCTATATACAGTAGATAACACAGGATCCACCATTCACAATAAGTGATGTCACAGCTCGCCTCCTCCTCCTGTACAATGACTGATAATGCCTCTATATACAGTAGATTACACAGGATCCACCATTCACAGTAGGAGATGTCACAGCTCACCTCCTCCTCCTGTACAATGACTGATAACATCTATATATACAGTAGATAACACAGGATCTACCATTCACAATAGGTGATGTCACAGCTCACCTACTCGTTCTCCTGTACAATGACTGATAACAGCTATATATACAGTAGATAACACAGGATCCACCATTCAGAATAGGTGATATCACAGCTCACCTCCTCCTGTACAATGACTGATAACACCTCTATATATGGTAGATAACACAGGATCCACCATTAACAATAGATGATATCACAGCTCACCTCTTCCTCCTGTGCAATGACTCATAACACCTCTATATACAGTAGATAACACAGGATCCACCATTCACAGTAGGTGATGTCACAGCTCACCTCCTCCTGTACAATGACTGATAACACCTCTATATACAGTAGATAACACAGGATCCACCATTCACAATAGGTGATGTCACAGCTCACCTCCTCCTGTACAATGACTTATAGCACCTCTATATACAGTAGATAACACAGGATCCACCATTCACAGTAGGTGATGTCACAGCTCACCTCCTCCTCCTGTACAATGACTGATAACACCTCTATATACAGTAGATAACACAGGATCCACCATTCACAGTAGGTGATGTCACAGCTCACCTCCTCCTCCTGTACAATGACTGATAATAAAACCTCTATATACAGTAGATAACACAGGATCCACCATTCACAATAGGTGATGCCACAGCTCCCCTCCTCCTCCTGTACAATGACTGATAACACCTCTATATACAGTAGATAACACAGGATCCACCATTCACAATAAGTGATGTCACAGCTCACCTCCTCCTCCTGTACAATGACTGATAACATCTATATATACAGTAGATAATACAGAATCTACCATTCACAATAGGTGTTGTCACAGCTCACCTCCTCCTCCTGTACAATGACTGATAACATCTATATATACAGTAGATAACACAGGATCTACCATTCACAATAGGTGATGTCACAGCTCACCTCCTCCTCCTGTACAATGAATGATGTCATCTCTATATACAGTAGATAACACAGGATCCAACATTCACAATAAGTGATGTCACAGCTCACCTCCTCCTCCTCCTGTACAATGACTGATAATGCCTCTATGTACAGTAGATAACACAGGATCCACCATTCACAATAGGTGATGTCACAGCTCACCTCCTCCTCCTGTACAATGACTTATAGCACCTCTATATACAGTAGATAACACAGGATCCACCATTCACAGTAGGTGATGTCACAGCTCACCTCCTCCTCCTGTACAATGACTGATAACACCTCTATATACAGTAGATAACACAGGATCCACCATTCACAGTAGGTGATGTCACAGCTCACCTCCTCCTCCTGTACAATGACTGATAATAAAACCTCTATATACAGTAGATAACACAGGATCCACCATTCACAATAGGTGATGCCACAGCTCCCCTCCTCCTCCTGTACAATGACTGATAACACCTCTATATACAGTAGATAACACAGGATCCACCATTCACAATAAGTGATGTCACAGCTCACCTCCTCCTCCTGTACAATGACTGATAACATCTATATATACAGTAGATAATACAGAATCTACCATTCACAATAGGTGTTGTCACAGCTCACCTCCTCCTCCTGTACAATGACTGATAACATCTATATATACAGTAGATAACACAGGATCTACCATTTACAATAGGTGATGTCACAGCTCACCTCCTCCTCCTGTACAATGAATGATGTCATCTCTATATACAGTAGATAACACAGGATCCAACATTCACAATAAGTGATGTCACAGCTCACCTCCTCCTCCTCCTGTACAATGACTGATAATGCCTCTATGTACAGTAGATAACACAGGATCCACCATTCACAATAGGTGATGTCACAGCTCACCTCCTCCTCCTGTACAATGACTGATAACATCTATATATACAGTAGATAACACAGGATCCACCATTAATAATAGGTGACGTCACAGCTCACCTCCTCCTGTGCAATGAATGATAACACCTCTATATACGGTAGATAACACAGGATCCACCATTAATAATAGGTGACGTCACAGCTCACCTCCTCCTGTGCAATGAATGATAACACCTCTATATACGGTAGATAACACAGGATTCACCATTCACAATAGGTGATGTCACAGCTCACCTCCTCCTGCACAATGACTGGTAACACCTCTATATACAGTAGATAACACAGGATCCACCATTCACAATAGGTGAAGTCACAGCTCACCTCCTCCTCCTGTACAATGACTTATAACATCTATATATGCAGTAGATAATACAGAATCTACCATTCACAATAGGTGTTGTCACAGGTCACTTCCTCCTCCTGTACAATGACTGATAACATCTATATATACAGTAGATAACACAGGATCTACCATTCACAATAGGTGATGTCACAGCTCACCTCCTCCTCCTGTACAATGCCTGATAGCACCTCTATATACAGTACATAACACAGGTTCCACCATTCAAAAGATGGTGTGACACCTCACCTCCTCCTGTACAATGACTGATAGCACCTCTATATACAGTAGATGACACAGGATCCACCATTCATAATAGGTGATGTCACAGCTCACCTCCTCCTCCTGTACAATGAATGATGTCACCTCTATATACAGTAGATAACACAGGATCCACCATTCATAATAGGTGATGTCACAGCTCACCTCCTCCTCCTGTACAATGACTGATAACTCCTCTATATACAGTAGATAACACAGGATCCACCATTCACAATAGGTGATGTCACAGCTCACCTCCTCCTCCTGTACAATGACTGATAACACCTCTATATACGGTAGATAACACAGGATCCACCATTAATAATAGGTGATGTCACAGCTCACCTCCTCCTGTGCAATGAATGATAACACCTCTATATACGGTAGATAACACAGCATTCACAATTCACAATAGGTGAAGTCACAGCTCACCTCCTCCTCCTGTACAATGACTGATAACATCTATATATACGGTAGATAACACAGGATCTACCATTTACAATAGGTGATGACACAGCTCACCTCCTCGTTCTCCTGTACAATGTCTGATAACAGCTATATATACAGTAGATAACACAGGATCCACCATTCAGAATAGGTGATATCACAGCTCACCTCCTCTTGTACAATGACTGATAACACCTCTATATATGGTAGATAACACAGGATCCACCATTAACAATAAATTATATCACAGCTCACCTCCTCCTCCTGTGCAATGACTGATAACACCTCTATATACAGTAGATAATACAGGATCCACCATTCACAGTAGATGATGTCACAGCTCACCTCCTCCTCCTGTACAATAACTGATAACACCTCTATATACAGTAGATAACACAGGATCCACCATTCACAGTAGGTGATGTCACAGCTCACCTCCTCCTCCTGTACAATGACTGATAACACCTCTATATACAGTAGATAACACAGGATCCACCATTCACAATAGGTGATGTCTCAGCTCACCTCCTCCTCCTGTACAATGACTGATAATAACACCACTATATACAGTAGATAACACAGGATCCACGATTCACAATAGGTGATGTCACAGCTCACCTCCTCCTCCTATACAATGACTGATAACACCTCTATATACGGTAGATAACACAGGATCGACCATTCACAATAGGTGATGTCACAGCTCACCTCCTCCTCCTGTACAATGACTGATAACACCTCTATATACGGTAGATAACACAGGATCCACCATTAATAATAGGTGATGTCACAGCTCACCTCCTCCTGTGCAATGAATGATAACACCTCTATATACGGTAGATAACACAGGATCCACCATTCACAATAGGTGAAGTCACAGCTCACCTCCTCCTCCTTTACAATGACTGATAACATCTATATATACTGTAGATAACACAGGATCTACCATTCACAATAGGTGATGTCACAGCTCACCTCCTCGTTCTCCTGTACAATGACTGATAACAGCTATATGTAGCAGATAACTCAGGATCCACCATTCAGAATAGGTGATATCACAGCTCACCTCCTCCTCCTGTACAATGACTGATAACACCTCTATATACAGTAGATAACACAGGATCCACCATTCACAATAGGTGAAGTCACAGCTCACCTCCTCCTCCTGAACAATGACTGATAACATCTATATATACAGTAGATCACACAGGATCTACCATTCACAATAGGTGATGTCACAGCTCACCTCCTCCTTCTCCTGTACAATGACTGATAACAGCTATATATACAGTATATAACACAGGATCCACCATTCAGGATAGGTGATATCACAGCTCACCTCCTCCTGTACAATGACTGATAACACCTCTATATATATGGTAGATAACACAGGATCCACCATTAACAATAGATGATATCACAGCTCACCTCCTCCTTCTGTACAATGACTGATAACACCTCTATATACAGTAGATAACACAGGATCCACCATTCACAGTAGGTGATGTCACAGCTCACCTCCTCCTGTATGATGACTGATAGCACCTCTATATACAGTAGATAACACAGGATCCACCATTCACAATAGGTGATATCACAGCTCACCTCCTCCTCCTGTACAATGACTGATAACACCTCTATATACAGTAGATTACACAGGATCCACCATTCACAGTAGGAGATGTCACAGCTCACCTCCTCCTGTATAATGACTGATAATAACACCTCTATATACGGTAGATAACACAGGATCCACCATTCCCAATAGGTGATATCACAGCTCACCTCCTCCTCCTGTAAAATGACCTTTGTCCATGCAAGAGAAACAAATATTTATGTACAAATGAATACAAACAGAGACAGTCGATATCCACAAATGATATTATTAGATTTGTGCCTTCAATATATTTTATCTACAGTTATATGAAAAAGTTTGCATGTAGGATAGCTGCGGAGACACCATCACGTGTTTCTCAACGCAAGCAGTGAATAGCCAGACCTTTCCCCGGGAAGGAACAACCACGGGAAGGGCAGCATCCAATAAAGGAAAACATCCAATACAGGAAAACCACCTATGCCAAGCATGGTATCCATCCACAGACAGCTGTTTCGGGGTGTTTGCCCCTTATCAGTGTGGAGTAGGAATCTGGCTATTAGGAGCAGTGCCCAATCATCTGTTCCTTCACAGCCTTTTACTAGGCACTGCTCCTAATAGCCAGATTCCTACTCCACTCTGATGAGGGGCAAAGACCCCGAAACAGCTGTCTGTGGATGGATACCATGCTTGGCATAGGTGGTTTTCCTGTATTGGATGTTTTCCTTTATTGGATGCTGCCCTTCCTGTGGTTGTTCCTTCCTGGGGAAAGGTCTGGCTATTCACTGCTTGCGTTGAGAAACACGTGATGGTGTCTCCGCAGCTATCCTACATGCATTTGCATATTTCCCATAAGGGATGGGGGCAGTGCTCTGGATCACTGCGTTGAGAAACACGTGATGGTGTCTCCGCGGTGTTGGATGTTTTGGTCTCCCCGAGGCCAATCATCTGTTCCTTCACAGCCTTTTACTAGGCACTGCTCCTAATAGCCAGATTCCTACTCCACACTGATGAGGGGCAAACACCCCGAAACAGCTGTCTGTGGATGGATACCATGCTTGGCATAGGTGGTTTTCCTGTATTGGATGTTTTCCTTTATTGGATGCTGCCCTTCCCGTGGTTGTTCCTTCCCGGGGAAAGGTCTGGCTATTCACTGCTTGCGTTGAGAAACACGTGATGGTGTCTCCGCAGCTATCCTACATGCATTTGCATATTTCCCATAAGGGATGGGGGCAGTGTTCTGGATCACTGCGTTGAGAAACACATGATGGTGTCTCCGCGGTGTTGGATGTTTTGGTCTCCCCGAGGCCAATCATCTGTTCCTTCACAGCCTTTTTCTAGGCACTGCTCCTAATAGCCAGATTCCTACTCCACACTGATGAGGGGCAAACACCCCGAAACAGCTGTCTGTGGATGGATACCATGCTTGGCATAGGTGGTTTTCCTGTATTGGATGTTTTCCTTTATTGGATGCTGCCCTTCCCGTGGTTGTTCCTTCCCGGGGAAAGGTCTGGCTATTCACTGCTTGCATTGAGAAACACGTGATGGTGTCTCCGCAGCTATCCTACATGCATTTGCATATTTCCCATAAGGGATGGGGGCAGTGTTCTGGATCACTGCGTTGAGAAACACGTGATGGTGTCTCCGCGGTGTTGGATGTTTTGGTGTCCCCAAGGCCAATCATCTGTTCCTTCATATGAAAAAGTTTGGGCACCCCTATTAATCTTCAGCTTAATGTTTTATAAAAATTGTTTTTTTTGCAACAGCTATTTCAGTTTCATATATCTAATAACTGTTGGATACAGTAATGTTTCTGCCTTGAAATGAGGTTTATTGTACTAACAGAAAATGTGCAATCGATTCCTCTCAGTATCAGCAGATTCTTGACAATAATGTTCATGAATCAGTGACAAAGTTGAAGCTACACAGGGGATGGATCTTTCAGCAAAACAATGATCCAAAACACCGCTCCAAATCTACTCAGGGATTCATGCAGAGGAACAATTACACTGTTCTGGAATGGCCATCCCAGTCCCCAGACCTGAATATCATTGAACATCTGTGGGATCATTTGAAGAGGGCTGTCCATGCTCGGCGACCATCAAACTTAACTGAACCGGAATTGTTTTGTAAAGAGGAATGGTCAAAAATACCTTCATCCAGGATCCAGGAACTCATTGAAGGCTACAGGAAGCGACTAGAGGCTGTTATTTTTGTAACAGGAGGATCTGCTACATATTAATGTCACTTTTCTGGTGAGGTGCCCATACTTATGCACCTGTCAAATTTTGTTTGAATGCAGATTGCACATTTTCTGTTAGTACAATAAACCTCATTTCAAGGCAGAAACATTACTGTGTCCAACAGTTATTAGATATATGAAGCTGAAATAGCTGTTGCAAAAAAAACAATTTTTATAAAACATTAAGCTTAAGATTAATAGGGGTGCCCAAACTTTTTCATATAACTGTATCTTTCAGCCTTTTCACATCTATCCTAGGTATGAGTCATAGGGGGTACGGAGACAGCTGTAGAGTCCGAGTCTGGTGTTTGAGGGGACGCTTTGACTTAACTGCAATATTGAAGTTTTGCTGCATATAGTACAAGTGCTCAAGCAATTACAGATTCAAGTTACCTAGAGCACTAAATACTAAAGTAAAAAGTAATAAAAAAAATAAAATAATATAAGTTTGAAGCATCGTCTTTATAATAAAAAAAAAAATAGATTAAAAAAATAAATTATTAATGAGCTTATCTAAACTGTAATTGCGGAGTCAATGTACCTAAATGTAAAATTACTTACCATGTAAACCAATAAAAGAAATAAAATGAAATCTAATAAAAAAGAGATCAAAACATTGTATATCCCACTTAATAATCTAATCAAATCTGCTAAAAAAACATCTTATTTTCATATGACATACATTGCAGCACTCACACACAGTGTGTGTGTGTGTGTGTATATTTGTGTGTCTATGTCTGCGTGTATATGTATAGAGTGCCTTGCGAAAGTATTCGGCCCCCTGGAACTTTTCAACCTTTTCCCACATATCATTCTTCAAACATAAAGATACCAAATGTAAATTTTTGGTGAAGAATCAACAAGTGGAACACAGTTGTGAAGTTGAATGAAATTTATTGGTTATTTTACATTTTTGTGGAAATTCAAAAACTGAAAAGTGGGGCGTGAAATATTATTCGGCCCCTTTACTTTCAGTGCAGCAAACTCACTCCAGAAGTTCATTGTGGATCTCTGAATGATCCAATGTTGTCTTAAATGCCTAATGATGATAAATAGAATCCACCTGTGTGTAATCAAGTCTCCATATAAATGCACCTGCTCTGTGATGGTCTCAGGGTTCTGTTTGAAGCACAGAGAGCATCATGAAGACCAAGGAACACAACAGGCAGGTCCGTGATACTGTTGTGGAGAAGTTTAAAGCCGGATTTGGATACAAAATGATTTCCAAAACATTAAACATCCCAAGGAGCACTGTGCAAGCGATCATATTAAAATGGAAGGAGTATCAAACCACTGCAAATCTACCAAGACCCGGCCGTCCCTCTAAACTTTCATCTCAAAGAAGGAGAAGACTGATCAGAGATGCAGCCAAGAGGCCCATGATCACTCTGGATGAACTGCAGAGATCTATAGCTGAGGTGGGACAGTCTGTCCATAGGACAACAATCAGTCGTACACTGCACAAATCTGGCCTTTATGGAAGAGTGGCAAGAAGAAAGCCATTTCTCAAAGATATCCATAAAAAGTGTTGTTTAAAGTTTGCAACAAGCCACCTGGGAGACACACCAAACATGTGGAAGAAGGTGCTCTGGTCAAGTGAAACCAAAATCCAACTTTTTGGCAACAATGCCAAACGATATGTTTGACGTAAAGGCAACACAGTTCATCACCCTTAACACACCATCCACACTGTCAAATATGGTGGCAGCATCATGGTTTGGGCCTGCTTTTCTTCAGCAGAGACAAGGAAGATGGTTAAAATTGATAGGAAGATGGATGGAGCCAAATACAGGACCATTCTTGAAGAAAACCTGTTGTAGTCTGCAAAAGACCTGAGACTGGGATGGAGATTTGTCTTCCAACAAGACAATGATCCCAAACATAAAGCAAAATCTACAATGGAATGGTTCACAAATAAACGTATCCAGGTGTTAGAATGGCCAAGTCAAAGTCCAGACCTCAATCCAATCGAGAATCTGTGGAAAGAGCTGAAAACTGCTGTTCACAAACGATCTCCATCAAACCTCACTGACCTCGAGCTGTTTGCCAAGGAAGAATGGGCAAGAATTTCAGTCTCTCAATGTACAAAACTGATAGAGACATACCCCAAGGGACTTGTAATCGCAGCAAAAGGTGACGCAACAAAGTATTAAGTTAAAGGGGCCGAATAATATTGCACGCCCCACTTTTCAGTTTTTGAATTTCCACAAAAATTTTAAATAACCAATAAATTTCGTTCAACTTCACAACTGTGTTCCACTTGTTGATTCTTCACTAGTGTTGAGCGATACCGTCCGATACTTGAAAGTATCGGTATCGGAAAGTATCGGCCGATACCGGCAAAGTATCGGATCTAATCCGATACCGATACCCGATACCAATACAAGTCAATGGGACTCAAGTATCGGACGGTATCCCTGATGGTTCCCAGGGTCTGAAGGAGAGGAAACTCTCCTTCAGGCCCTGGGATCCATATTAATGTGTAAAAGAAAGAATTAAAATAAAAAATATTGCTATACTCACCTCTCCGACGCAGCCTGGACCTCACCGAGGGAACCGGCAGCGTTGTTTGCTTAAAATTCGCGCGTTTACTTCCTTACGTGAAGTCCCGGCTTGTGATTGGTCGCGTGCCGCCCATGTGGCCGCGACGCGACCAATCACAGCAAGCCGTGACGTAATTTTAGGTCCTTCAGGATTTTAAAATTACGTTCTGGCTTGTGATTGGTCGCGTCGCGGTCACATGGGCGACGCGACCAATCACAAGCCGTGACGTCACGGGAGGCTGGACACGCGCGCATTTTAAAATGCGCGCGTGTCCAGCCTCCCGTGACGTCACGGCTTGTGATTGGTCGCGTCGCGTCCCGACCAATCATAAGCCAGAACGTAATTTTAAAATCCTGAAGGACCTAAAATTACGTCACGGCTTGCTGTGATTGGTCGCGTCGCGGCCACATGGGCGGCACGCGACCAATCACAAGCCGGGACTTCACGTAAGGAAGTAAACGCGCGAATTTTAAGCAAACAACGCTGCCGGTTCCCTCGGTGAGGTCCAGGCTGCGTCGGAGAGGTGAGTATAGCAATATTTTTTATTTTAATTCTCTCTTTTACACATTTTTACATTAATGTTGTTTCGATACCGATACCCGATACCACAAAAGTATCGGATCTCGGTATCGGAATTCCGATACCCGCAAGTATCGGCCGATACCCGATACTTGCGGTATCGGAATGCTCAACACTATTCTTCACCAAAAATTTACATTTGGTATCTTTATGTTTGAAGCATGATATGTGGGAAAAGGTTGAAAAGTTCAAGGGGGCCGAATACTTTTGCAAGGCACTGTAGATATAGATAAACACAGTTGTGTGAAAAAGTGTTAGTCCACATCCTGTATTTCTATTCTTTTGCATGTTTGTCACACTTAAATGTTTCAGATCACCCAACAAATGTAAATATTAGACAAAGATAACACTATTAATCACAAATCCAGATTTTAAATGAAGATCTTTATTATTAAGCGAAAAAGAAATCCAAACCTACAGGGCCCTGTTTAAAAAAGTGATTACCCTACACCTCCTCCCTTAAAACATAAATTAACTGCGGTTTATCATATCTTTGGAAAGCTGAGATTAAATTTCCTAGCCACACCCAGACCTGATTACTGCCACACCTGTTCTCAATCAAGAAATCACTTAACTAGGACCTGCCTGACAAAGTGACGTAGACCAAAAGATCCTCAACAGCTAGACATCATGCCACAATGCAAATACATTTTGGAACAAATGAGAAACAGAGTAATTGAGATCTATCAGTCTGCAAAAGGTTATAAATCCCTTTCTAAAGCTTTGGGACACCAGCGAACCACAGTGAGAGCCATTATCCACAAATGGCGAAAACATGGAACAGTGGTGATGAACCTTCCCAGGAGAGGCCGGCTGACCAAAATAACCCCAAGAGCACAGCGATGACTCATCCAAGAGGTAAAAAAAGGCCCCACAACAACAATCCTGCACCGTAAAATCTACAATAGCATTGGATTAAAGACCAGGACCATCTTCATAAGGATACTATGTCTTATTATGAAAAACCTGAATATCCACAAAAGTCTAAGCTCACAAAAAATGTGAATAATTAAAACACTCAGCAACTGGCATATCATTAAATGAAAAGTGAACATGACAGAGTCGAGGATAAGAAAAGAAAGGAAAGAATAAGAGGTAGATTTATTAAAACAGGCTTTGTTGTCCATAGCAACCAATCACAACTCAGCTTTTATTTTACTGGAGCTGTTTATAAAACGAAAGCTGAGTGTTGATTGGTTGCTAAGGCCATATTTGAGGCCTAAAATATTTACTGTAAATCCAAGTCTCCTGCTCGATTTATCATCAGAGTAAAGACGCCATTTGTGACCATTACCACTCTAGTAGCTAATCCTTACATTTAAGAATTTTATCATTTAATAAAATGATAAAGCTGAAGTAACAGTCATATCCTGATTATATTAATGTGCTGCAATTCATCCTCGGCCTGAAGACGGGGATCATTAATTTTAGCCCCGAGCCTCAGATGTACTCGGTACAATATGTTCTAATGATAAATAAAAGACATCTAATTTACCGTCTCTATAATTGCTTTTGGAAACATAATATGTTACCCAAGTCGTTGTCCGTCCTCCGAGTTTTCATTTAATGAGCTACATCCTGAACATAGGACTTTTCTCATGCTGGAATTTTTCTTTCTTCACATGGACGAGGTTTCGAACAAGCTAAAGAGCGAAAAGTGAATTATATTTTATTTCATATTTGTATTATATGAATACATAGATGCACCATATGGAGCAAAGTGCTATACGTCGTCGTAGTACCAGCAAGGATAGATAATTGTAGGAGATTAAGACTTATCTTTTAATATAATATATAGTCTAAAAACAGGTGAAACCTATATTTGGACAAACAATACAACAACAACTGTAATATAAAGTGCTCAGAAAATCAGCAGTGCGCGAGTAAAAAATGGCTCGGTTTCAAACCCTTCGGTGTCCCGAGCAAGCCGTCCATAATCACAGGAGAAGTGAGGGGTGTAAGGTGCTAATGAGCTACCCTGTCGTGCACCGTGTCAGTCCCCAAGTATGGTCCTGCCCTTTATAATGTCCTTTAATTTCCTCCAGACGCATTACATCCACCGATTACAGTGGACTCATCAAGGGAGTGTAAATATGTGTTTGGGATTATTAGAAGGTTCAAAAATTAGAACCATAATACCATAATATAGTCATCGGGACTAAAAGGGGCCTTATCGTATCGGCAGAGTGCTGCACGACTATCAAGATACTAACAAAGGCACTGAAGCGGTGCAATGTGGATTTTATATACTCCATGCCAAAATCAGAAACGCCTTTGGTGTCTGACATCATTTCCTTCTAACACTCAGATGGTATTGCGTGTATCCCTCGTAACTAGTGATGAGCGAACGTGCTCGGATGAGGTGTTATCTGAGCATGCTCGTGTGCTAATAGAGTATCTTCAGTGTTTTCGAATGCTATATTCGATTCGCCGAAGCTGCATATCTCATGGCTGTTTGACAGCCGCAATACATGCAAGGATAGCCTGTTTGTTAGGCAATCCCTGCATTGTTGCTGTCGAGCAGCCACGAGACATGCAGCCACAGCGACGCGAATATAGTATTCAAGCACACCGAAGATACTCTATTAGCACACGAGCATGCTCGGATAACACATCATTCGAGCACGTTCGCTCATCACTACTTGTAACCAAACAGTAAGGGGGGATCCCCACAGTGCAACTCCCATTCTCATCATGTCAACACATCATAATATAGCCTCATATAACCCCTGGCTCCATCCTGCATTGTAAGTAGTTAATGGCAGTGTCACAGGGTTACTGCAACAGAGAGGAGCCAGAAGACCACAGTGTCTGATTGCTCCTACTACCACGCTGAAAAGAAGCACTTCAACTTCTTTTTAAATGGTGTTAATTTCTTTTGGCAGAACAGGGGTTAATTGGCCACGTTGGGAGCTCTGGGAGTGTGAGCTTTCAACTGAGCTCGGTTAGTTACTCCTATCTCCTATATGTTCTGTTTCCTGATTGAAACACATTGTCAGAGCTAGCTTATGCTGCATGGCTTGGAGGAGAGGTGCTTATAGGAGGAGTTTGGAGGAGTTGCACGGGTTTGTAAGTGTGATAATTCTCTTCTCTCCTCATACTTTGTTTTTTCCCTGTCCTCTACTAACTGGTGCATTGCTCTGTTATATGTGAGTGAATATTTGTATGCCTGGTATTTTCAGTTACCCCTTGTTCATGTTGCCTTGTTCGTCAGGTTGGTGTACTGCAGTGCACGGCAGCTCCCCTCTTCCCTGGGTGGAGGAAGGGAACAGACAGAGGCCTGATTCAGGAGATAAGGTAAGGATGGAGGCCCCGGCATCTTCACCTTCAGGAGTATCCTGGGAAATAGGGTGAGCTAGGGCACCCCCTAGTGTTAGGGACAGGAAAGGAGCACCTGGTCCCGGGTCACTCGACAGCTGAGTCGTGACTTTAGCTCTGACCGTAACCATTTTTTTTATGCATTATGTGTCCTATAACTGCTCTGACAGGACAACTGCAGCAGCTCAGTCTGTAGGTGGCAGATATGCGCCCGGTTGATTTGCAGCATCTTAATACATCTGGTGTAGGAATCATGACTCCCAGGCAGCCCGTAGTGGAGCACAAGATCACTTTGCTTGACAGGTTCTCTGGGTGTTGTGACAAGTTTGTTGTTTTCAGAGAGGCTTGTAAACTGTACTTTAGGTTACATCCGGTTTCCTCAGGTACAAAGGAGCAATGCATGGGGATAGTAATATCCCTTCTTCAGGGGCTACCCCAATCATAAACGTTTTCTCTCCCGTCTGACTCCCAGTTGCTTCATACGGTGGAGACATTTTTTTGGGCGCTGTGCCTTATATATGAAGACCCAGACTGCATCTCCTTGGCTGAGTCCACACTGTGCCAACTTCAGCAAGGAGTTTCAGAGGTGGGCCACGGACACTAAGTGGAATGACCCCACACTCTATAGCCAGTTCTGTGAGTGGCTTACAGTAAGGATGAAGGATGCTTTAGGCTGGGTTCACATTACGTTAACAGCAGCCTGTTCAACACATGCATTAATGGGCTGCTGTTAACGCAAGTACCGATATGTCGTCGCGCTAGCGCAGATATAGCTAGCAGATGCTCTATCTGCGCTAGCAGTGACGGACCCGGAAATGCTGCAGCCCGCATCAAAGGGTCCATCACTCAATGACGGCACATCGCTAGTGCACGCCCATTGTGGGCGTGCGCTAGCGATACGTCCGACATAGAACTTAATGGCGGCGTTAACGGACTGCGTTACACCGCGTTGTGCCGCGGTGTAACGTAGTCCGTCTAACGGATGCCTATAACGCAATGTGAACCCAGCCTTAGCATTGTATGAAACTCTAGTCTCACTTGAGGCGGCCATGTCTTTGGAAATACGGGTTGATCGCCGTCTTCGCCAGAGACATAGGAAGACATCCCTATATGTGGGAGGTCTGGAGCCAAGGGAGATTGGACTGAGTCATCTGAGAAACTCATGCAGGTGGGTGTGGCAACTCACTCTGGAAAACTGTCTGTTGTTCAGCGCAAAGGTGGAGTGTGTTTTTACTGTGGTAAAACAGGCCATTTCGTGGGCACGTGTCCTTCACGACCTCACAGTAAACAGCCGCCGGAAAACTAAGAGGCCTGGCTTCCGAGGAGGTTAGCAACCTGGGTGTACTCATCACCTCTGTGGTTAGGACACAATTTTTTCTGCCAGCCGAAATTCACTTGGGTGAAATTAAGGTGGATGTGTTTTCATTTCTGGACAGTTGGGTGGGGTTTAACTTGATCGATGCTAGGTTCATCCAGGTCCAAGGCCTCAATCCATATACTCTGTCCTGACCCATACCCATAATCGCCATCAACTCTGCCCCTTTGAGACAGGGGTATTTTACTCAAGTCGTCCGAGGTTTACACCTTCAGGTAGGGGCCATGCACTCTTAGTTAATAGACTTTTATGTGCTAGAGGGTCTGCTCTCACCTGTGGTTCTTGGCCTTCCTTGGCTCACTCTGCACAATCATGTGGTAGATTGGCAGACTCGGGAAGTGGTAAAGTGGACTGAGTATTGTCAAGGACACTGGTTGGGTACCCGGCTTGCTGGGTTGGATACCCAGTCTGTGCCGAAATACCTGTCTGACTTTGGGGATGTGTTCTTGGAGCAGGGGTGCCAAGAGCTTCCTCCACATCATCCTTATGACTACGTTGTTAATCTTGCTCCTGGGGCCAAACTGCCTAAGAGCAGACTGCATAATATCTCCCTTCCAGAGAGGCAAGCCATGAAGGACTATATCGCAGAAAGTTTGGCAAAGGGTCATATCAGACAATCCTCATCCCCCATTGCTGCGGGGTTCTTTATTGTAAAGAAAAAAGATGGGGGTTTCTGCGAACTCAATATGATCACGGTCCGGGATCCATGTCCGCTCCCTCTCATCCCGGACCTCTTTAATCAGATGGTTGGAGCAAAATGGTTTTCAAAACTACTGGATCTCAGGGTTGTATAATCTCATTCGCATGAAAGAGGGAGATGAGTGGAAAACAGCATTCAATATGCCTGAGGTACACTATGAGAACCTGGTGATGCAAATTGGGTTGACGAACGCGCCCGTTGTCTTTCAGCACTTTGTAAATGACATCTTAAGGTACCGTCACACTAAACGATATCACTAGCGATCCGTGACGTTGCAGCGTCCTGGATAGCGATATCGTTGTGTTTGACATGCAGCAGCGATCAGGATCCTGCTGTGATATCGCTGGTCGTTGCTGAAAGTTCAGAACTTTATTTGGTCGTCAGATCGCCGTGTATCGTTGTGTTTGACAACAAAAGCAACGATACCAGCGATGTTTTACAATGGTAACCAGGGTAAATATCGGGTTACTAAGCGCAGGGCCGCGCTTAGTTACCCGATGTTTACCCTGGTTACCAGTGTAAAACGTAAAAAAACAAACAGTACATACTCACCTTCGCGTCCCCCGCCGTCCGCTTCCTGCACTGACTGAGCGCCGCCCGTAAAGTGAAAGCACAGCACAGCAGTGACGTCACCGCTCTGCTGTTAGGGCCGGCACTCAGTCAGTGCAGGAAGCGGACGCCGGGGGACGCGAATGTAAGTATGTACTGTTTGTTTTTTTACATTTTACACTGGTAACCAGGGTAAACATCGGGTTACTAAGCGCGGCCCTGCGCTTAGCAACCCGATGTTTACCCTGGTTACCCAGGGACCTCGGCATCGTTGGTCGCTGGAGAGCGGTCTGTGTGACAGCTCTCCAGCGACCAAACAGCGGCGCTGCAGCGATCGGCATCGTTGTCTGTATCGCTGCAGCGTCGCTTAGTGTGACGGTACCTTTAGTCACCTGGTATGCAGATTTGTGGTTATCTATCTGGATTACATATTAATTTATTCAGCTGACCTTGAGTCACTTCAGGTAGATTTCAGGCAGATCTTACATATACTCAGAGACAATAAATTATTTGTCAAATTGGCGAAATGTATGTTCTCGGTTGAGGAGATCCTATGTGTTGTCATCCATCGGCAAGGATCCGGTGAAAGTCTGGGTGGTATTGGATTCGGCTGCAGTGATGGTATTCAGGGGGCTCTAACCAGTTCAGTGACACCGCTTGATAAAAATAGCAGGCGGTTGCCCAAACCGCCAAGAAGCGGCGCCGCAATCCTCTTTCCTTGCCATAATTTTCAACTGAATGAATGTGCATATGAGGATGCACATTCAGTTGAAATATATATCAGCAATAGTTAACAACTGTCAGCCAATCACAGGCCAGCAACTGACGTTTTACTTATTTTTGTACTGAAAGCCACAGGATGGGAGCTCATATGGGGACAGGATAGGAGCTCATATGAGGCCGGATGGGCTCTCAAATTGGGGCAGGATGGGAGAAAATATGGAGATAGGATGGGAGCTCATATGGGGACAGGGTGGGAGATCATAAGGGGCAGGATGGGAGCTCATATGGGGACAAGGTGGGAGATCATATGGGGCAGGACGGGAGCTCATATGGGGACAGAGTGGGAGATCATATGGGGCAGGACAAGAGCTCACATAGGGACAGGATGGTAGAAAATATGGGGACGGGGATGGGAGCTCATATGAGGACAGGATAGGAGCTCATATGGGGAAAGGATAGGAGCTCATATGGGGACAGGGTGAGAGATCATATGGGGCAGGACGGGAGCTCATATAGGGACAGAATGGGAGCTCATATGGGGACAGAGTGGGAGATCATATCGGGAAAGATGGGAGCTCTTACGGGGCAGGATGGGAGAACATATGGGGACAGGATGGGACCTCATATTGGGACAGGATAGGAGCTCATATGGGGACAGGATAGGAGCTCATATGGGGTCAGGGCGGGAGCTCATATGGGGCAGGATGAGAGTTCTTATGGGGACAGGATGGTGGGAGCTCATATGGGGCAGGATGGGAGCTCATATGGGGACAAGATAGGAGCTCATATGGGGACAGGATGGGAGCCCTTATACAGGGGCAGGAAAGGAGCTCATATGTGGACAGGATGGGAGAACATTTGCGGCAGGATGGGAGCTCATATGGGGACAGGATGTGATAACATTTGGGGCAGGATGGGAGCTCATATGGGGACAGCATGGGAGCTCATATGGGGACAGAATAGGAGAACATATAGGGACAGGATGGGAGAACATATGGGGACATGATGGGAGATCTTATGGGGACAGTTTGGAGCTCATGTGGGGACAGGATGTGAGCTCATATGGAAACGGGATGGGAGCTCATATGGGGAAAGGATGGGAGCTCACTTGGGGGCAGGATGGGAGCTCATATGAGGAAAGGATAGGAGGTCATATGGTGGCAGGATGGGAGATCATATGGAGCAGGATGGGAGCTCATATGGGCCAGGATGGGAGCTCATGTGGGAACAGGATGGGATCTCATATAGGGACAAGATGGGAGAACATTTGAGGCCGGATGGGAGATCATTTGGGGACAGGATGGGAGAACATATGGGGGAGGATGGGAGCTCATATGGGACCAAGAATGAGACACAAGGGGACCACGATGTGGGACATTAATATTGCAGGCGCTTATCAAGGGATATTTTTACTGCTGTGATATATTTTATTTATGAGGATACTGTTTTCTAGTGGGTGGGGGTCTTGTTACTGTGCAAGGCAACACTATGTCGCTTTTTTTCTTATGGTATAATGTAGAAGTTGGGGAATATGATCTGGAAGCGGAGCTTTAGATAACTGTATTATTTTTTGCTGAGATGACTCCTGGCTGGAAGTGATGGCATTGTGCACTGGATGAAGATGAAGGACTTCATTCAAGAGATGTCACTGGTGAGTCAGAGTTTTACCTGTACACTGACACTATACACTGTATATTATATACAGAGCTCCTGTGTATAATGTCAATGGTTATCACTGTATTACCTGTGCACTATATACTATATACAGATCTCCTGTGTATGTCACTGGTGATCACTGTATTGCCTATACACTGACACTATATACAGAGCTCCTGTGTATAATGTCACTGGTGATCAATGTATTGCCTGTACATTGACATTATGCACAGGAGCTCTGTATATACTATCATTAGTGATTCCTGTGTTACCTGTACACTATATACAGAGCTCCTGTGTATAATGTCACTGGTGATCACTGCATACCTGTACACTATATACAGGGTTCCTGTGTAATGTCACCAGTGATCACTGTATTACCTGTACAGTGTATACGATATACGGAGCTCCTGTGCATAATGTCACTGGTGATCTGTTGGACCTGGTGGTTAGGAGCACCCGAAATGACCTGATGGTTAAAATGGAAAACCTGGGACAAGCTCTGAGGAAGTGGTAACTCTACTGACCGCAATCCCTAATCCTATCACACACACTAGAAATAGCCGTGGAGCGTACCTAACTCTCCCTGGACGCCTCTTCACAGCCTAAGAGCTAACTACCCCTAAAGATAGAAATAGCAGCCTACCTTGCCTCAGAGAAATTCCCCAAAGTAAAGGTAGCCCCCCACAAATATTGACTGTGAGTTAAGAGGGAAGTAACAAACACAGGAATGAAACAGATTTTAGCAAAGGAGGCCGAATCTTCTCTAGATAGACAGAGGATAGGAAAGGGAACTATGCGGTCAGTATTAAAAACTACAAAAACCACGCAGAGTGTGCAAAAAGACCTCCACACCGACTCACGGTCTGGAGGTGCAGCTCTGCACCCCCAGAGCTTCCAGCTAGCAAGGAAATATCATAATAGCAAGCTGGACTAGAAACATAGCATGTACTGAGAAATATATTCAAAAACCAATGAACAGCAAATGAACTAGCAAGGACTTAGCTTCTGCTGGAGTAGACAGGTCATCCGAGAAATCCAAGAGAGATCTGAACCAGTACTGAGACATTGACAGCTGGCATGAACTAACGACCTGGGCAGAGTTAAATAGGGAAGCCAGCAGCAGCAATAAATGAGGGCAGCTGAGAAAGCCAACCTCAAAGATCAGCAGTTCCACTCAAAGCCACCAGAGGGTATCCAAGGGCAGAACTCACCAAAGTACCATTCACGACCACAGGAGGGAGCCCGAGAACGGAATCCACAACAGTACCCCCCCTTGAGGAGGGGTCACCGAACCCTCACCAGAGCCCCCAGGCCGATCAGGACAAGCCAAATGAAAGGCACGAACCAAATCGGCAGCATGGACATCGGAGGCAACAACCCAGGAATTATCCTCCTGACCATAGCCCTTCCATTTAACCAGGTACTGAAGCTTCCGTTTCGAAATACGAGAATCTAAAATCTTCTCCACCACATACTCCAACTCCCCCTGAACCAACACCGGAGCAGGAGGATCAACGGAAGGAACCATAGGCGCCACATATCTCCGCAACAACGACCTATGGAACACATTATGGATGGCAAAAGAAGCTGGAAGGGCCAAACGAAATGACACAGGATTGATAATTTCAGAAATCTTATAAGGACCAATGAAACGAGGCTTGAACTTAGGAGAAGAAACCTTCATAGGAACATAACGAGAAGACAACCAAACCAAATCCCCAACACGAAGTCGGGGACCAACACAGCGACGGCGGTTAGCAAAACGTTGCGCCTTCTCCTGAGACAACGTCAAATTGTCCACCACGTGAGTCCAAATTTGCTGCAACCTGTCCACCACAGAATCCACACCAGGACAGTCAGAAGGCTCAACCTGCCCTGAAGAAAAACGAGGATGAAAACCAGAATTACAAAAAAAAGGCGAAACCAAAGTAGCAGAACTAGCCCGATTATTAAGGGCGAACTCGGCCAATGGCAAGAAGGTCACCCAATTATCCTTATCAGCAGAAGTAAAGCATCTCAGATAGGTCTCCAAGGTCTGATTGGTTCGTTCGGTTTGGCCATTTGTCTGAGGATGGAACGCTGAAGAAAAAGACAAATCAATGCCCATCTTAGCACAAAAGGACCGCCAAAACCTAGAAACAAACTGGGAACCTACTGTCCGACACAATGTTCTCCGGAATGCCATGCAAACGAACCACATGCTGAAAAAATAATGGAACCAAATCAGAGGAGGAAGGCAATTTAGGCAAGGGTACTAAATGGACCATCTTAGAAAACCGATCACAAACCACCCAGATGACAGACATCCTTTGAGAGACAGGAAGATCAGAAATAAAATCCATGGAAATATGCGTCCAGGGCCTCTTCGGGACAGGCAAAGGCAAAAGCAACCCACTGGCACGAGAACAGCAAGGTTTGGCCCGAGCACAAGTCTCACAGGACTGCACAAAAGAACGCACATCCCGTGACAAGGAAGGCCACCAAAAGGACCTAGCAACCAAATCTCTGGTACCAAAAATCCCAGGATGACCAGCCAATACTGAACAATGAACCTCAGAAATAACCCTACTAGTCCATCTATCAGGGACAAACAGTTTCTCCACTGGACAGCGGTCAGGTCTATCAGCCTGAAACTCCTGCAGCACCCGCCGCAAATCAGGGGAGATGGCAGACAAAATCACCCCCTCTTTGAGAATACCAGCCGGCTCAGAGACTCCCGGAGAATCAGGCAAAAAACTCCTAGAAAGGGCATCAGCCTTCACATTCTTAGATCCAGGAAGGTATGAGACCACAAAATCGAAACGGGAGAAAAACAGTGACCATCGAGCCTGTCTAGGATTCAACCGCTTGGCGGACTCGAGGTAAGTCAGATTCTTGTGATCAGTCAGGACCACCACGCGATGTTTGGCTCCCTCAAGCCAATGTCGCCACTCCTCGAATGCCCACTTCATAGCCAACAACTCCCGATTGCCGACATCATAATTGCGCTCAGCAGGCGAAAACTTTCTAGAAAAGAAAGCACACGGCTTCATCAAAGAGCCATCAGAACTTCTCTGAGACAAAACAGCCCCTGCCCCAATCTCAGAAGCATCAACCTCGAACTGAAAAGGGAGCAAAACATCTGGCTGATGCAACACAGGGGCCGAAGTAAAACGACGTTTAAGCTCCTGAAAAGCCTCAACGGCCGCAGGGGACCAATTCACCACATCAGCGCCTTTCTTCGTCAAATCAGTCAAAGGCTTAACCACACTAGAAAAATTAGCGATGAAGCGACGGTAAAAATTAGCAAAGCCCAGGAACTTCTGAAGACTCTTAACAGATGTAGGTTGAGTCCAATCATACATGGCCTGAACTTTAACAGGGTCCATCTCGATAGTAGATGGGGAAAAAATGAAGCCCAAAAAGGAAACCTTCTGAACTCCAAAGAGGCATTTAGACCCCTTCACAAACAACGAATTAGCACGAAGGACCTGGAACACCATCCTGACCTGCCTCACATGGGACTCCCAATCATCCGAAAAGACCAAAATATCATCCAAATATACAATCATGAACCTATCCAGATACTTCCGGAAGATGTCGTGCATAAAGGACTGAAACACAGATGGAGCATTAGAAAGCCCGAATGGCATCACCAGGTACTCAAAATGGCCCTCGGGCGTATTAAATGCTTTTTTCCATTCATCGCCCTGTTTAATACGCACAAGATTATACGCCCCTCGAAGGTCAATCTTGGTAAACCAACTAGCCCCCTTAATCCGAGCAAACAAATCAGACAACAGAGGCAAAGGGTACTGAAATTTGACCATGATTTTATTGAGAAGGCGGTAATCTATACAGGGTCTCAGAGAGCCATCCTTCTTGGCCACAAAAAAGAACCCTGCTCCCAACGGTGACGAAGACGGGCGAATATGCCCTTTCTCCAAGGACTCCTTTACATAACTCCGCATAGCGGCATGTTCTGGCACAGATAAATTAAACAGTCGGCCCTTAGGGAACTTACTACCAGGAATCAAATTAATAGCGCAATCACAGTCCCTATGAGGAGGTAGGGCACTGGACTTGGGCTCATCAAATACATCCCGGTAATCCGACAAAAACTCAGGAACTTCAGAAGGAGTGGAAGAAGAAATTGACATCAAAGGAACATCACTATGTATCCCTTGAGAACCCCAACTAGACACAGACATTGCTTTGCAATCCAGTACTGGATTATGAACCTGTAACCATGGCAAACCCAACACGACAACATCATGCAAATTATGCAACACTAAAAAGCGAATATCTTCCTGATGTGCGGGAGCCATGCACATGGTCAGCTGAGTCTAGTACTGAGGTTTATTCTTGGCCAATGGCGTGGCATCAATCCCCCTTAAGGGAATAGGACTCTGCAAAGGCTCCAAGGAAAAACCACAGCGCCTGGCAAACTCCAAGTCCATCAAGTTCAGAGCAGCGCCCGAATCCACAAATGCCATAACAGAGTAGGACGACAATGAGCAAATCAGAGTAACAGATAAGAGAAATTTAGGCTGCACAGTACTAATAGTGACAGACCTAGCGAACCTCTTTAGTGCGCTTAGGACAATCAGAGATAGCATGAGAGGAGTCACCACAGTAAAAACACAGCCCATTCTGACGTCTGTGTTCTTGCCGTTCAGCTCTGGTCAAAGTCCTATCACATTGCATAGGCTCAGGCCTCTGTTCAGAGGACACCGCCAAATGGTGCACAACTTTGCACTCGCGCAAACGCCGATCAATCTGAATGGCCAAAGACATTGATTCATTCAGACCAGCAGGCATGGGGAACCCCATCATGACATCTTTAAGGGCTTCAGAAAGACCCTTTCTGAAAATTGCTGCCAGGGCACACTCATTCCATTGTGTAAGCACAGACCACTTTCTAAACTTCTGGCAATACACTTCTGCTTCATCCTGACCCTGACATAGAGTCAGCAAGATCTTTTCTGCCTGATCCACAGAATTAGGTTCGTCATAAAGCAATCCAAGCGCTAGAAAAAATGCATCTACATTAAGCAATGCAGGATTTCCTGGCTCAAGGGAGAATGCCCAGTCTTGCGGGTCTCCACGCAACAAAGAAATAACAATCTTTACTTGCTGAATGGGGTCACCAGAGGAGCGGGGTTTCAGAGCAAGAAACAGTCTGCAATTATTTTTGAAATTCAAAAATTTAAATCTATCTCCAGAAAACAAATCAGGAATTGGAATTCTAGGCTCTAACATCGGATTCTGAACTACATAATCTTGAATACTCTGTACCCTAGCAGCGAGTTGATCAACACAAGAGGACAAACCTTGAATATCCATATCTACACCTGAGTCCTGAACCACTCAGAGGTTAAGGGGAAAAGAAAGACAAAACAAGCTGCAAAGAAAAAAAAATTGACTCAGAACTTCTCTTTTCCCTCTTTTGAGATGCATTAACACTTTGTGGGCCAGCTGTACTGTTATGGACCTGGTGGTTAGGAGCACCCGAAATGACCTGATGGTTAAAATGGAAAACCTGGGACAAGCTCTGAGGAAGTGGTAACTCTACTGACCGCAATCCCTAATCCTATCACACACACTAGAAATAGCCGTGGAGCGTACCTAACTCTCCCTAGATGCCTCTTCACAGCCTAAGAGCTAACTACCCCTAAAGATAGAAATAGCAGCCTACCTTGCCTCAAAGAAATTCCCCAAAGTAAAGGTAGCCCCCCACAAATATTGACTGTGAGTTAAGAGGGAAGTAACAAACACAGTAATGAAACAGATTTTAGCAAAGGAGGCCGAATCTTCTCTAGATAGACAGAGGATAGGAAAGGGAACTATGCGGTCAGTATTAAAAACTACAAAAACCACGCAGAGTGTGCAAAAAGACCTCCACACCGACTCACGGTCTGGAGGTGCAGCTCTGCACCCCCAGAGCTTCCAGCTAGCAAGGAAATATCATAATAGCAAGCTGGAGTAGAAACATAGCATGTACTGAGAAATATATTCAAAAACCAATGAACAGCAAATGAACTAGCAAGGACTTAGCTTCTGCTGGAGTAGACAGGTCATCCGAGAAATCCAAGAGAGATCTGAACCAGTACTGAGACATTGACAGCTGGCATGAACTAACGACCTGGGCAGAGTTAAATAGGGAAGCCAGCAGCAGCAATAAATGAGGGCAGCTGAGAAAGCCAACCTCAAAGATCAGCAGTTCCACTCAAAGCCACCAGAGGGTATCCAAGGACAGAACTCACCAAAGTACCATTCACGACCACATGAGGGAGCCCGAGAACGGAATCCACAACAGTGATCCCTGTATTAGCTGTACACTGACACTATATACAGAGTTCCTGTGTATGACACTGGTGATCACTATATTTATTACATGTACACTGGCCCTACATACAGAGTTCCTGTGTATGACACTGGTGATCACTATATTTATTACATGTACCCTGGCCCTACATACAGAGCTCCTGTGTATGTCACCGGTGATCACTGTATTATCTGTACACTGGCACTATATACAGAGCCCCTGTGTATAATGTCACTGGTGATCAATGTATTACCTGTACACTGGCACTATATACAGAGCTCTTGTGTATAATGTCACTGGTGATCAATGTATTGCCTGTACACTGACACTATATATAGAGCTCCTGTGTGTGTCACTGGTGATCATCACTATATTACCTGTACACTGAACTGTATACAGAGCTCCTGTGTGTAATCTTACTGGTGATCAATGTATTGCCTGTACACTGACATTATACACAGGAGCTCTGTATATACTATCACTAGTGATTCCTGTGTTACATGTACACTATACAGAGATCCTGTATATATTATCACTGGTGATCACTGCATTACCTGTACACTAACACTATATAGACCTCCTGTGGATAATGTCATGGGTGATCACTGTATTACCTGTGCACTATATGCTATATACAGAGCTCATATGTATAATGTCAATAGTGATCAATGTATTGCCTGTACACTGACACTATGCACAGAATCTCTGTATATACTATCACTAGTGATTCCTGTTTTACCTGTACACTATACACAGAGTTCCTGTGTATAATGTCACTGGTGATCACTGTATTACCTGTGCACTATATACTATATACAGAGCTCCTGTGTAATGTCACCAGTGATCACTGGATTACCTGTTCACTGAGACTATACAGTTATATGAAAAAGTTTGGGCACCCCTATTAATCTTAAGCTTAATGTTTTATAAAAATTGTTTTTTTTTGCAACAGCTATTTCAGTTTCATATATCTAATAACTGTTGGACACAGTAATGTTTCTGCCTTGAAATGAGGTTTATTGTACTTAACAGAAAATGTGCAATCTGCATTCAAACAAAATTTGACAGGTGCATAAGTATGGGCACCTCACCAGAAAAGTGACATAAACATATGGCATGTATTCTTAACTGTAAAGATAGAGATGCCATTCTACGTCCGGCACGGCAAAAGAGACCTATCAAGTTCCACAACGCCACAATTTCGACTTTCCCAGACTTCTCCATGGATCTTCAGAAGCAGCGGGCACGGTTCCTGGAAATTAAGAAACAACTCAGAAATCAGAACATCGTATACTCCATGCTTTATCCTGCCCGCTTGCGAGTCGTTCATGAGGGTTCCTCTATATTCTTCACTGATCCGGAGGAAGCGGCTGAGTGGTTACGGGTCCATGGGGTGTCCAATGTAAAGACATCCTAATGCACTTGAGTGGATGATTATATAATGAAGCTTTCCTTGTGGGTGCCTAACCTACCAACAATACCGAACGCTTAATTTAGCGAGGGTATCCCCTTTTTCATCTGATAATAGGAGCATGGGATTACGCTCCTACATTGTATGGTTTTTGGTTTGTTTCTTTTTCTCTGTTTGTTCTATCTGTTTTGTAGGTAAACTCGCCGCCAGTGGATCTCTCGACCTCTATGTGCTATCCCTAAATTCTGCCTGGACAATTATTGTTTATTATAAAGTGATGAGTGAGTATGGGGTCTGAAATAATATACATGACCTGGAATGTGCGCGGTATCAAATCTCCCCGGAAAAAGATTAAGGTATTCTCACAGATCAAGCGCTATCACCCACATATTGTAGCGTTGGTTGAGACACATCTGACTAGGGACACGGCCCGGTGTGTACAGAAACCGTGGGTGCAATGGTCCATACATGCGTTTCACACTAGCTACTCGAGGGGGGTCTCACTGTTAATTCACAGAGACGTTAGATGGGAGATGAGGGAGGCTAGGAGGGATTCTGAAGGTCAGTTTGTATTTGTGAATGCGCTAATCAACTCTCGTGAATACATCATATTATGTGTTTATAACCCTCCTCCAGCTAATCTATCAATACTTCGGATGGCAATGAGCTTTGCCTTAAGCTTTCCAGACGCGAACGTCATCGGCATGGGGGATTTTAATCTGGTCATGGATACCCGCTTGGATAGGCTGAGATTGGGCGACAATGTGGTGGGGGAGCCCTTCTCTCAGACTCCATCCCAATTAGCTTCATTCATGGAGGGTAGTGGTTGGTTGGATCTATGGAGAGTGCGCCACCCAGGGGAAAAAGGCTATACCTGTCATTCATCTACCAGACGATCCCTCTCCCGCCTAGATTATATATTTGGATCCGAGGGGTTGGCAACATGGGTGGATAGCGTTGAGCATGGCAATAGGGGAATATCTGACCACAGCCCGGTTGTTCTTAAACTTAAATTTGGGCAATCAAATGGCGGTATAGTGTGGAAGTTGAATCCATTTTGGCTCAAGTTGATAGATTCCAATGATAGAACTGTGGACCAGCTGAAGGGTTTTATTTTATCCCACTCAGAGCCCCAGAATACTAATATATTTTGGGATGCCCTTAAGGCATATCTAAGGGGGTGTCTATCCTCTACAATATCTTATATCAAGAGGATGACCTCGTGGGAAGATGACGAGGTGGAGCAACGACTAAAAGACTCGGAGTCTGTGTATATATCTGACCCAACTAATGGTAATAGACTTGAGTGGCTAACGTCCCAGAGGCTATATGTTCAGCCTACAGACTCTAAACGTAAACTATTTTTTACTCACCAATCCTATTTTGAATTGGGAAACCAGGCTAGCAAATTTTTGGCTTTCTTGGTACGCCAACATAATGTCTCCAACACTATATTACAGATTCGAACACCAGATGGGTCATTAGTGTCCTCGAATGAGGAGATTGTTATGACCCCAATGGCGAGGGTCTCAGAGGAACGTGGAAGTCTGCAGAATACAAAAATCCAGCTCATAGGGCAGTGGTAACTGGGTTGACCATATATCTACTCCTAACGCCAACACTAGAAGTAGCCGGGGATCATTCCTACGTTGATTCTAGATGACACGCGCCAGCCGGAGAATCTAGCTACCCCTAGTAGAGGAAAACAAAGACCTCTCTTGCCTCCAGAGAAGGGGACCCCAAAGCTGGATAGAAGCCCCCCACAAATAATGACGGTGAGGTAAGAGGAAATGACAAACACAGAAATGAACCAGGTTTAGCACAGAGAGGCCCGCTTACTGATAGCAGAATAAAGAAAGGTAACTTATATGGTCAACAAAAACCCTATCAAAATCCACACTGGAAATTCAAGAACCCCCGAACCGTCTAACGGTCCGGGGGGAGAACACCAGCCCCCTAGAGCTTCCAGCAAAGGTCAGGATGTAGATATGGAACAAGCTGGACAAAAATACAAAACCAAAACAAATAGCAAAAAGCAAAAGGCAGACTTAGCTGATATAACTGGAACCAGGATCAGTAGACAAGAGCACAGCAGACTAGCTCTGATAACTACGTTGCCAGGCATTGAACTGAAGGTCCAGGGAGCTTATATAGCAACACCCCTAACTAACGACCCAGGTGCGGATAAAAGGAATGACAGAAAAACCAGAGTCAAAAAACTAGTAACCACTAGAGGGAGCAAAAAGCAAATTCACAACAGTACCCCCCCCTTAGTGAGGGGTCACCGAACCCTCACCACGACCACCAGGGCGATCAGGATGAGCGGCATGAAAGGCACGAACTAAATCGGCCGCATGAACATCAGAGGCGACCACCCAGGAATTATCCTCCTGACCATAGCCCTTCCACTTGACCAGGTACTGAAGCCTCCGCCTGGAGAGGCGAGAATCCAAGATCTTCTCCACCACGTACTCCAACTCGCCCTCAACCAACACCGGAGCAGGAGGCTCAGCAGAAGGAACTACAGGCACAATGTACCGCCGCAACAAGGACCTATGAAATACATTGTGAATAGCAAACGACACAGGAAGATCCAGACGAAAAGATACAGGATTAAGGATTTCCAATATCTTGTAAGGCCCAATAAAACGAGGTTTAAATTTGGGAGAGGAGACCTTCATAGGAACAAAGCGGGAAGAAAGCCATACCAAATCCCCAACGCGTAGTCGGGGACCCACACCGCGGCGGCGGTTGGCAAAGCGCTGAGCCTTCTCCTGTGACAACTTCAAGTTGTCCACCACATGATTCCAGATCTGCTGCAACCTATCCACCACAGAATCCACCCCAGGACAGTCAGAAGGCTCCACATGACCCGAAGAAAAGCGAGGATGGAAACCAGAGTTGCAGAAAAAAGGCGAAACCAAGGTGGCGGAACTAGCCCGATTATTAAGGGCAAACTCAGCCAACGGCAAGAATGTCACCCAATCGTCCTGATCAGCAGAGACAAAACACCTCAAATAAGCCTCCAAAGTCTGATTGGTTCGCTCCGTCTGTCCATTAGTCTGAGGATGGAAAGCAGACGAAAACGACAAATCAATGCCCATCCTACTACAAAAGGATCGCCAGAACCTGGAAACGAACTGGGATCCTCTGTCTGACACAATATTCTCAGGGATGCCGTGCAAACGACCCACGTTCTGGAAAAACACAGGAACCAGATCGGAAGAGGAAGGCAGCTTAGGCAAAGGAACCAAATGGACCATCTTGGAGAAGCGATCACATATCACCCAGATAACGGACATGCCCTGAGATAGCGGAAGATCAGAAATGAAATCCATGGAGATATGTGTCCAAGGTCTCTTCGGGACAGGCAAGGGCAAGAGCAAACCGCTGGCACGAGAACAGCAAGGCTTAGCTCGAGCACAAGTCCCACAGGACTGCACAAATGACCGCACATCCCTTGACAAGGAAGGCCACCAAAAGGACCTGGCCACCAGATCTCTGGTGCCAAAAATTCCCGGGTGACCTGCCAACACCGAGGAATGAACCTCGGAAATGACTCTGCTGGTCCACTTATCCGGGACAAACAGTCTGTCAGGTGGACAAGACTCAGGCCTATCAGCCTGAAATCTCTGCAACACACGTCGCAGATCCGGAGAAATAGCTGACAAGATAACTCCATCTTTAAGAATACCAACAGGATCAGAGACTCCAGGAGCATCAGGCACAAAGCTCCTAGAAAGAGCATCGGCCTTCACATTCTTTGAACCTGGTAAATACGAGACAACAAAATCAAAGCGGGAGAAAAACAATGACCAGCGGGCCTGTCTCGGATTAAGGCGTTTAGCAGACTCGAGATACATCAGATTTTTGTGATCAGTCAAGACCACCACACGATGCTTAGCACCCTCAAGCCAATGACGCCACTCCTCAAATGCCCATTTCATGGCCAACAACTCCCGATTGCCCTGCACACAAGTAGCCAGCTGGTCCACACTTGTAATCAAGGTCTGGACATTCATGTCTGCAGCAAGCATAGCCACTCTGAGGTAAAGGGGAAGAAGAAAAAAAAAAAAACTCAGAATCTTCTTTCTTATAATCCCTCTTCTGCAATGCATTAAACATTTAATACTGGCCTGGCAAACTGTTATGACCCCAATGGCGAGGGTCTCAGAGGAACGTGGAAGTCTGCAGAATACAAAAATCCAGCTCATAGGGCAGTGGTAACTGGGTTGACCATATATCTACTCCTAACGCCAACACTAGAAGTAGCCGGGGATCATTCCTACGTTGATTCTAGATGACACGCGCCAGCCGGAGAATCTAGCTACCCCTAGTAGAGGAAAACAAAGACCTCTCTTGCCTCCAGAGAAGGGGACCCCAAAGCTGGATAGAAGCCCCCCACAAATAATGACGGTGAGGTAAGAGGAAATGACAAACACAGAAATGAACCAGGTTTAGCACAGAGAGGCCCGCTTACTGATAGCAGAATAAAGAAAGGTAACTTATATGGTCAACAAAAACCCTATCAAAATCCACACTGGAAATTCAAGAACCCCCGAACCGTCTAACGGTCCGGGGGGAGAACACCAGCCCCCTAGAGCTTCCAGCAAAGGTCAGGATGTAGATATGGAACAAGCTGGACAAAAATACAAAACCAAAACAAATAGCAAAAAGCAAAAGGCAGACTTAGCTGATATAACTGGAACCAGGATCAGTAGACAAGAGCACAGCAGACTAGCTCTGATAACTACGTTGCCAGGCATTGAACTGAAGGTCCAGGGAGCTTATATAGCAACACCCCTAACTAACGACCCAGGTGCGGATAAAAGGAATGACAGAAAAACCAGAGTCAAAAAACTAGTAACCACTAGAGGGAGCAAAAAGCAAATTCACAACAGTACCCCCCCCTTAGTGAGGGGTCACCGAACCCTCACCACGACCACCAGGGCGATCAGGATGAGCGGCATGAAAGGCACGAACTAAATCGGCCGCATGAACATCAGAGGCGACCACCCAGGAATTATCCTCCTGACCATAGCCCTTCCACTTGACCAGGTACTGAAGCCTCCGCCTGGAGAGGCGAGAATCCAAGATCTTCTCCACCACGTACTCCAACTCGCCCTCAACCAACACCGGAGCAGGAGGCTCAGCAGAAGGAACTACAGGCACAATGTACCGCCGCAACAAGGACCTATGAAATACATTGTGAATAGCAAACGACACAGGAAGATCCAGACGAAAAGATACAGGATTAAGGATTTCCAATATCTTGTAAGGCCCAATAAAACGAGGTTTAAATTTGGGAGAGGAGACCTTCATAGGAACAAAGCGGGAAGAAAGCCATACCAAATCCCCAACGCGTAGTCGGGGACCCACACCGCGGCGGCGGTTGGCAAAGCGCTGAGCCTTCTCCTGTGACAACTTCAAGTTGTCCACCACATGATTCCAGATCTGCTGCAACCTATCCACCACAGAATCCACCCCAGGACAGTCAGAAGGCTCCACATGACCCGAAGAAAAGCGAGGATGGAAACCAGAGTTGCAGAAAAAAGGCGAAACCAAGGTGGCGGAACTAGCCCGATTATTAAGGGCAAACTCAGCCAACGGCAAGAATGTCACCCAATCGTCCTGATCAGCAGAGACAAAACACCTCAAATAAGCCTCCAAAGTCTGATTGGTTCGCTCCGTCTGTCCATTAGTCTGAGGATGGAAAGCAGACGAAAACGACAAATCAATGCCCATCCTACTACAAAAGGATCGCCAGAACCTGGAAACGAACTGGGATCCTCTGTCTGACACAATATTCTCAGGGATGCCGTGCAAACGAACCACGTTCTGGAAAAACACAGGAACCAGATCGGAAGAGGAAGGCAGCTTAGGCAAAGGAACCAAATGGACCATCTTGGAGAAGCGATCACATATCACCCAGATAACGGACATGCCCTGAGATAGCGGAAGATCAGAAATGAAATCCATGGAGATATGTGTCCAAGGTCTCTTCGGGACAGGCAAGGGCAAGAGCAAACCGCTGGCACGAGAACAGCAAGGCTTAGCTCGAGCACAAGTCCCACAGGACTGCACAAATGACCGCACATCCCTTGACAAGGAAGGCCACCAAAAGGACCTGGCCACCAGATCTCTGGTGCCAAAAATTCCCGGGTGACCTGCCAACACCGAGGAATGAACCTCGGAAATGACTCTGCTGGTCCACTTATCCGGGACAAACAGTCTGTCAGGTGGACAAGACTCAGGCCTATCAGCCTGAAATCTCTGCAACACACGTCGCAGATCCGGAGAAATAGCTGACAAGATAACTCCATCTTTAAGAATACCAACAGGATCAGCGACTCCAGGAGCATCAGGCACAAAGCTCCTAGAAAGAGCATCGGCCTTCACATTCTTTGAACCTGGTAAATACGAGACAACAAAATCAAAGCGGGAGAAAAACAATGACCAGCGGGCCTGTCTCGGATTAAGGCGTTTAGCAGACTCGAGATACATCAGATTTTTGTGATCAGTCAAGACCACCACACGATGCTTAGCACCCTCAAGCCAATGACGCCACTCCTCAAATGCCCATTTCATGGCCAACAACTCCCGATTGCCCTGCACACAAGTAGCCAGCTGGTCCACACTTGTAATCAAGGTCTGGACATTCATGTCTGCAGCAAGCATAGCCACTCTGAGGTAAAGGGGAAGAAGAAAAAAAAAAAAACTCAGAATCTTCTTTCTTATAATCCCTCTTCTGCAATGCATTAAACATTTAATACTGGCCTGGCAAACTGTTATGACCCCAATGGCGAGGGTCTCAGAGGAACGTGGAAGTCTGCAGAATACAAAAATCCAGCTCATAGGGCAGTGGTAACTGGGTTGACCATATATCTACTCCTAACGCCAACACTAGAAGTAGCCGGGGATCATTCCTACGTTGATTCTAGATGACACGCGCCAGCCGGAGAATCTAGCTACCCCTAGTAGAGGAAAACAAAGACCTCTCTTGCCTCCAGAGAAGGGGACCCCAAAGCTGGATAGAAGCCCCCCACAAATAATGACGGTGAGGTAAGAGGAAATGACAAACACAGAAATGAACCAGGTTTAGCACAGAGAGGCCCGCTTACTGATAGCAGAATAAAGAAAGGTAACTTATATGGTCAACAAAAACCCTATCAAAATCCACACTGGAAATTCAAGAACCCCCGAACCGTCTAACGGTCCGGGGGGAGAACACCAGCCCCCTAGAGCTTCCAGCAAAGGTCAGGATGTAGATATGGAACAAGCTGGACAAAAATACAAAACCAAAACAAATAGCAAAAAGCAAAAGGCAGACTTAGCTGATATAACTGGAACCAGGATCAGTAGACAAGAGCACAGCAGACTAGCTCTGATAACTACGTTGCCAGGCATTGAACTGAAGGTCCAGGGAGCTTATATAGCAACACCCCTAACTAACGACCCAGGTGCGGATAAAAGGAATGACAGAAAAACCAGAGTCAAAAAACTAGTAACCACTAGAGGGAGCAAAAAGCAAATTCACAACAGGAGATACTTCGTTGCTTTCATGATTATTATAAGTCGCTATATACATCTAAATGTGACTTTGATATTCCTGAGAACCTGGATTATTTATCAGATGTAACATTTCCCCTATTGACCCCAGCTCAGCGAGCCTTTATGGACGCGGAGTTTACTTTGGAGGAGGTTGAAAATGCTTTGATGGATATGGCCTCTGGGAAGGCCCCTGGTCCAGATGGGTTTCCCATTGAATTATACAGGAAGTATCACGATATACTGGCACCGCTCTTGTTGAAGGTGTTCCGGGGGGTGTGTGAGAGGGGTTCTATGCCCGACACATTCTACGAGGCAAACATTATTTTACTTAAAAAGGAGGGGAAAGACCCATTGGAGTGTGGATCATACAGGCCTATCTCACTGGTAAATGTAGATTATAAAATTTTTACTAAAATTCTAGCTACAAGATTGAATTCGATCATACTCGACCTTATACATCCAGACCAAACGGGTTTTATGCCGGGCAAAAATACTTCTATCAACATTAGACAGGTCCAGTCAGTAGTCCAGTATAGCTCATTGGTACCAGACAACTCCTGGGCATTGGCATCGCTGGATGCAGCCAAGGCCTTTGACTCCCTTGAATGGCCCTTCCTTTCAGCATGTTTGAAAAAATATGGCTTCGGGGATACATTTTTGAAATGGGTGGGTCTATTGTATATGAAACCCAAGGCCCCTATAATTGTTAATGGCTCCATCTCTAAATCTTTCTTACTGTATAGAGGGACCCGCCAGGGATGCCCTCTCTCCCCGGCCCTCTTCGCCCTTGCGATAGAGGCCCTGGCGGTAAGCATAAGGTCCTCTGTTGATATTAAAGGTATAAATATAGCTGGTCGTGTGGACACTATTGGTCTATACGCTGACGACATGGTGATATTTATGGATGAGGCGGAGGTAACATTACCGCGGGTAATAGACACTATAGATAAATTTAGTAGACACTCGGGCCTATATATAAACTGGGACAAATCAGCGTTGATGCCTCTCTCCCATATTCCGTCGCCCGGCCTTGGGACTCTTTCCTCCCTTCCTATTGTACCCAGCTTTAAATACTTGGGCATATATATTTCTCAGGGCAGTAGATCTGATCTACAACTTAACATACTCCCGTTGTCAAAATTAGTTAAACTTAAATTTACAGCTTGGAGCAAACTTCCGTTATCAACTTAATCAAGATGATATTGCTCCCCAAGCTCAGTTACTGTCTTCAACATAGTGCTGTGTTAATTCCTAAATCCTTCTTTACAAGTTTGAACTCTCAAATTACATCTTTCATATGGGGGAAATCTAGGCCCAAGCTTAGGCTATCTACGCTACAGAGATCAAAGTCAGGGGGCGGGGCGGCGTTACCGGATTTTTATCTATATTACTTGGCTGGTCAGGTTAAAGCTCTTAATAAATGGATGCCCAACAATTGCCTTCCTAACTCTGAAAGCCATCTTCTTCTTGCGGCTCAAACGGACTGTCCGCTGAATTTTCTAGAATTGGAGAAAATTAATATCCCTCGTATGCTTCCTTTGCTTCGCCTGGCGAGGTCGGTTTGGAGGCAAATTAAAAAAATTGCGGGATTCACGGATGTTGTGGCGGAGATGCCCCTGTGAAAAAATGTCTATTTCTCAACTTTATTGAATCATCCATCCACTGACTTCTGGATCGGGCATGGTGTCTCCTCAATAGGCGATCTGTATGATGGGGGGGTTTTCATGTCTTTCGAGCAATTGCAAATCAAGTATGGTATACAGAGATCCCAGTTTTTTAGATATTTACAGTTAAGGTCAGCCGTACAATCATATATGAGACAGGCGGGTGCGGGTCGTGCTATATCCTCTCTACCCTTGATAGGAATTCTCAAATCGCAGGGTCCCCAAGGTCTTATCTCCTCCCTATATAAGGGATATGCTATCCTCGGAAGATGCGTCTACTGTTAACTCTGTTAAAGGGAAATGGGAGGGACTTCTTTCTAATATGCAGGGGGAGGAATGGGAAGACATTCTTGAATCCCCAATTAAAGTATCCCAATCAGTTAACAACAGGATGACTCAACTATACATAATACATCAGTCGTATTTAACTCCGACACGGCTTTTTAAAATGGGTCGATTTCAAAACATCAGAGTGTATGCGCTGTCACTCCTTAGATGCAGACTTCATTCACATGATATGGAGTTGTCCCGTTATTCTTCAATACTGGAGGGAGGTGACATCACTACTTGCATCACTGCTATCAATTCCAGTTCCCCTTGACCCATTAGTTTGTATATTTGGAGTATGGGAGGAGGAGACTTGGGATCACTACATTGATATTTTTTTACGTGAGACGCTCTTTATGGCACGGAAGGTACTGGCTTTGCGGTGGATGGGGAGTACAAGCCCAACTAAGGGAACTTGGATTGAACTGGTCAATTCGATCATTCCGTATGAACGCACGTTGTATCAAAACAGAGGATGCCCGGGCAAATTTGAAAAAATCTGGGGTAGGTGGAATTCTTCCCATCTTACTCTATAGACTTGTTGTGGAGTGGGGATATCGCGTGGAGGTCAGACGCGAGGTACGGCGGCGAATTAGTAGTTAGCGTAGATACAGTTCTAATTCAAGTGTTTTGGTTTTCTAAGTTTTTTCTATTTTTATAACTTCATGTGTTACTATTGATCCAACAGCTTTAATAATCATAATATAATGTTGGTTATAGATGATAGCTGTATTTTATTTCAAGCTTAATAATGCACAGTTTGTATGTATTACATTTTATGTTCGACATTCTTGGATGCAAAATGTTTGTAACACTACTATTTTGTTGTTAATAAACGAATTTAAAAAAAAAATTCTAGGTTCTTCAAAGTAGCCACCTTTTCCTTTGACTGCTTTGCACACTCTTGGCATTCTCTTGATGAGCTTCAAGAGGTAGTCACCGGGAATGGTTTTCACTTCATAGGTGTGCCCTGTCAGGTTTAATAAGTGGGATTTCTTGCCTTATAAATGGGGTTGGGACCATCAGTTGTGCTGAGCAGAAGTCTGGTGGATACACAGGTGATAGTCCTACTGAATAGACTGTTAGAATTTGTATTATGGCAAGAAAAAAGCAGCTAAGTAAAGAAAAACGAGTGGCCATCATTACTTTAAGAAATAAAGGTCAGTCAGTCTGAAAAATTGGGAAAACTTTGAAAGTGTCCCCAAGTGCAGCAGCAAAAACCATCAAGTGCTACAAAGAAACTGGCTAACATGAGGATGGCCCCAGGAAAGGAAGAGCAAGAGTCACCTCTGCTTCTGAGGGTAAGTTTATCCGAGTCACCAGCCTCAGAAATCGCAGGTTAACAGCAGCTCTGGCTTTACCGGTGACACTGTTGGGGATTTATTCAAAATTGAAGGCATACTGAACCAGCATGGCTACCACAGCATCTTGCAGCAGCATGCTATTCCATCCAGCTTGCGTTTAGTTGGACCATCATTTATTTTTCAACAGGACAATGACCCCAAACACACCTCCAGGCTGTGTAAGGGCTATTTGACCAAGAAGGAGAGTGATGGGGTGCTACGCCAGATGACCTGGCCTCCACAGTCACCAGACCTGAACCCAATCAAGATGGTTTGGGGTGAGCTGGACAGCAGAGTGAAGGCAAAGGGGCCAATAAGTGCTAAGCATCTCTGGGAACTCCTTCAAGATTGTTGGAAGACCATTCCCGGTGACTACCTCTTGAAGCTCATCAAGAGAATGCCAATAGTGTGCAAAGCAGTCATCAAAGCAAAAGGTGGCTACTTTGAAGAACCTAGAATATAAGACATTTTCAGTTGTTTCACACTTTTTTGGTTAAGTATATAATTCCACATGTGTTAATTCATAGTTTTGATGCCTTCAGTGTGAATGTACAATTTTCATAGTGATGAAAATGCAGAAAAATCTTTAAATGAGGTGTGTCCAAACTTTTGGTCTGTACTGTAAATATTCACGTTTGTGCATAAATCCTTATATGCCTCAAAGTTTGCAGCAGATACAAGATCTTTTGGTTTCTGCAGCAGATTTGCAGTGAAAATGGTTGTGGGTCATTACACAGATTAGCCCCAGTAAACAGATGCAGTTATGTGCCTTGGGAAAACCCAGGGCAGTATGAACAGCAAAACAGTTCTCATTAAAAACAGTGGGATGTGGTTTATTGGCTTTTTGACACACACCTAAGTGTGGAAAAAATCTGCTACTCTCAGAAAATTGTGGCCTTTGCAATATGTGCGTTAAAGGGGCTATCAGAAGGCAAGAAGCGCGCTAATGAACCTTCATGTGTTCTTTTCTAATTAATAGGACTGGTGCACAACACCTGGCCAATTTTTTTATTTTTTTTTTAATCCCACCAATTAGGTTAGAGGCGCTAGATAAACTCTCTAAAAATCAGCCACCCCTTTAAAAAATAAAAAAAGGAAAATTAAGCGATAAAAAAAATGTTCTTATATAGCAAAACATAAGATGGTGACCAGGACCAGTTTGTGGATAAGAGGTGCCCGGTTTCTGGTGATAGAAGTGGCGGAATTTGCAGCAAAACCCTTAATTAAATGCCTTAATTTCAGATATCCTCTTTAAAGGGGAGCTGAATAAAACTATAGAACAGTCACTTGTCTGGTAAATTATGAGCATGCTCATGTCCTAATCGAGTAATTTTGAGGTGCTTGAAAAAAATGCTCGAGTCACTACTGCATATTTCGCAGCTATTTCCAGGTGCAACACGTGCAGCGATTGTTTTTTTTTTTTAAATCAGATAAATTTTAATTAACAATATTCAAATTAACAGACAAGTGCAGTTTTATCAGAATAGAGATTGTCCGTTTGTTACACAGTCCCTCCATGTGTTGCGGCTGTCGAACAGCCATGAGACATACAGCAGCGGCAATTTGAACAGGCCAAAAATACTCGATCCGGACATGAGCACGCTCGTCAATCACTACTGGTAAAGTTGATGGACACTGCCAGCTCCTCCACTTTCAGTGCTGTCATTCTTGTGCTTTCTTCAGACTCCGCAGTTTGCAGACGTTGTTTGCTCCGATGCCTTGCCTGATACAAGGAGCCGTGCGATCTCCCACCTGTCACATTAGGTTAGTAACAAGTCATAGGGAACTAAAGCATATTGAGACATTTCACACGTAAAGTCAGAATAACCATTTTACCCATCGCCGGTCGGCTTAGAAGTGAGGCTTCCAGGAATAAACAAGAAAATTGACTCCTTGATGCCCAACCATTCCTAGTATGAGATGAGGCACTAGCACCTGGCACAGAATGCGATCACTTTACCAGGTACAAGGCTACTTTATACTCCTTCAAAACCAAGTAATTTTTGATTGTTTCACATGTGTTTCTTTCCCCTCCTTTTCTTCCAAGAGCCATAATTTATTCTTCCATCCACATTGCCTTACGAGGGTTTGTTTTCTTGTGGGACGAGTTGTCATTTTTACTTTATTTTACCATATAATGTAGTGAAAAACGGGGATAAAAGAAAAAAAAGACCGAAGTAGTGTGAAATGGTGAATAAAACCCGCTATTACGCCACTTTTTAGCGTGTTCATTGCTCAATAAATTGGGATTTCTGTGTACTCACCGTAAAATCCTTTTCTCCGAGCCATTCATTGGGGGACACAGACCGTGGGTGTATGCTGCTGACACTAAGTGATACAAAGAAAGTTAGCTCCTCACCTGCAGTATACACCCTCCTGCTGGCTCTCCGCTAACCAGTTCGGTGCAAAAGCAGTAGGAGATCAATAACAAAAGAGAGTATAGCATGTCAAATTCTAAAACAAGCATAAGCTAATAAGAGGGTGAGAGCTGTGTCAAAAATTGAATGGCTTGGAGTAAAGGATTTTAGGGTGAGTACACAAAAATCCCTATTTCTCCTTCGCCTCATTGGGGGACACAGACAGTCCCTGGGTGGGGACATCATCAGATCAGGCCCTGTGTAACCGCTACTTACAAGTGCACCACCGCGGCATGCAGAGTCCGCCTGCCCAGACTCACATCTATGGAAGTGTGGGAATTATAGTGCTTCAAGAATGCATGCGGACTGGACGAATCCGCAAGCTTGCAGGCATGTTTTGCCGACGCCTGGTGCCTAGAACCCAAGAAACCTCGATAGACAGGCTGACATCTAACACGGAAGGACTCCTGGATGGTGTAACGAATCCACCATGCCAACATGGCTGATGAAACGGCTAAACCGTTCCTGTAACCGTCAGGAAGCCGCCTTCTTACCGTCAGGGAGCCCAAATAAAGCGACCAAACTTCGGAAGGACGCCGTTCTCGAGACGTACCTACTCAGAGCACTCACTTTGTCCAGAATATGGGGAACCCATTGCGTTTTGTGGACTGGTGCCGAAAGAGATGAGGGAAGAACGATGCCCTTGTAACAGTGGGAATACAATACCACCTTGGTAACAAGGGAAGTGGATGGCCTAAGGATAACCTTGCCTTGGTGGTAATAAGGAAAAAAGTCTGAAAGAACAGAGCGGAAGCTCCAAAGACTCATCAGGGTGACGAGATCGCAGAGAAAAAAGGGCGACCTTCCCTGATAGTAAAGTCTGTCCGGATCAAAAGGAGTCTACTGTAAGACTCCCAGGACCATTAAGGTCCCAAAGATCTAACGGTATGCAATAGGGAAGAACCACATGTGAAAACTCCCTGCGAGAAAGTCCCTACTTGCAGTTTTGTTGCAATAAGACGGGAAGATACGAGCTCCGCAACCAGAAAACTGACGTGGTCAGTGCGGATCTTCGAGGATCACTGGGGCCCTTCCTGCTTCCGAAAGGCTTTCGGAAGTAGTGGTAGAGTGGTTATGGAAACTGGTACCATTGTAGAACCAGAGCATGCACTGTGATGGCTTTTGGATCTCGAGGCCGAACCATGAACTCGAGTACATTGGAGATCAGTCTGGACGCCATCCGATCTACATCTGGAGAGCTCCAGTGAAAGCAGATCTGATGGAAGACTTCCGGGTGAAGTTCCCACTCACTTGAGGCATAACTCTGATGGCTGAATATGTCTGCCGCCCAGAGTTCTACTCCTGGGATATGTACTGCCGAGATCACCGAATGGTAGATCTCGGCCCATCAGAGAATGTGAGGTACCTCGGCCATGGCACCTGACGGTGGGTAGCTGCTAGATGATTGACGTATGGCACAGCCGTGGCATTATCCAATTGTATTCGGATGGGGTGACCCGCCCGAAGGCAGTGGACTTGCTGTAGGACTAGCCGTACCGTTCGGATCCCCAGAGCAATGATTGGGAGAAGACTGGCATTGGTAGTCACTAATAGCCATTGAACCGGGAGAAAGGCTCTGGATGAAGAAGGAGCTCAGACTACCCTCTGAAAGCCTGTTTGACTTGCTGAAAACGAGCAGAGTGAAGGAAACTGCTTCCATTGCCGTCACCATTTTTCCTTCGCACCCTCCTAGCAAATCGAATTGGATGAGGGGATGAGTGATCAAGTGCGCGAGCTCACTGATGAAGGGCCACTGCCTTGTCTCAAGGGAGAATTACCATCCTTCTGGAATAGTGCAGAATCATCCTCAAAAAGGATATCTACTGGGCTGGCAATGAGGAAAAACTTGTCTAAGTTTAGCTGCCAGCCCAGGTGAGAGAGGGTATCGCAAGTGATCTAGATGACTCAGCGCAGTCCTGGAAGAGCGGCTAGAAAGTAGACCAGATAGGGCAGGACGACCACGCCTCACCCTAGAGGAACATGACAGCAGCCAAGACCCTTGCGAACACTCTGGGTGCGGTAGCAAGGCCGAAAGGCAAGGTCGTGACTTGAAAATGCTGTTCGCGAATGGAAAAGCGAAGGGATTTTTGAAGAGGAGAAAAATAGGAATGTGAAGGTAGGCATCCCAAATGACGATGGATGCCAGAAACTCCACCTTTACAGCTGCCGATTTACAGCTACTAACCAGCCTGAGTACATGTGGGGGTTCCTTAGCAACCAGGCAACCCCCACATGTACTCAGCCTGGCTAATAGCCGTAAATCATTCAGCTGAGGCGATGAAAACTAAATCTCCGAACACTAAACAAATAGTCGGAGATCACCCGAGCGTGCTTGGGAAAACCCGAGCAACGAGTACATTCGCTCATCACTAGTTATATTGTATTATTTTTTTTAATGATTTTGGAAATGGAGGGGGTGAATTGAAACAAACATATTTAAACTTTTTTTTAACTTTTTGCTTTATATTTCCTCTACAGGACTTGGACCCGTGATCATTTGATTCCTTATACTAAATATTGCAATATACAACAAGAAAGTTTTATGAAAATCAGGCACAGGTTTGGTTTCATGGGAGCGGCAGGATCCTTTAACCCAGAGGGCAATTTCACCGGCGCTGCACCACTTATATCACGCTGCTAGCTCCAATTGCTGCTGTGGCAGATGTCGGCTGTATAACACATCCTATGGTGCGGGTTCACCTCCTCTGTCCTCCCCCACTGTACAGCCACACTAGGTTGAACTCTTGGGAAATAGACAACTTAATTAAGGTGGGCAGTGTCGTAGCAAATGACAGCACGATCATTATATTACTACACGTGAGAACTTTCATTTTTCGCACCAGATTTTACAACATAAAATGTATACATTGCAAAATAGATTTTAGGCCCGATGAGCCTGATGTACTTACTTTGTAAAGCCATGACAAAATAACTTTATAATCCTGACATTAAAATTAACATTTAACGAGTCCAGCGGTGGTCCAAGGGAAAACCCACAGGGGTCAGACTCCCATGATCATACATTTATCACATATGCAGTGGATACACAATATACAACCCCTCTGTCATGGTTTTATGCAGAAAAGATTAAGTCATTCAAGTGATAACCTGAATCCCCCCATTTTAGATAGACTGTCTACAAGCAGAGTGGTAATAGCTCATGTCACAGGTACTGCATATGGGTCCATTTCAGAACACATCGTACATTTTCCAAGGTTTTATTCAACACAACAAACATCACAGTCTGATTAAATACAAGAGAACGCATCCCTTGGAAATAACAATGGAAGCAGCTTCACTTCTCATGGTTCCTGCTCCTCAGGGGAGAGATGCCGATGCTTCTTACATTTTCCTGAGTAGTTATCACCACTCAGTCTGATAACCTCCAACATAAATGGTCTGTCCATGGGCAGAAGTTGGGCACACGGGGCACCGGATCTGCTATTACAGGCAGTAGACGGCACAGTCCATGCAGCGCTGTGAAGATGATGAGTGCGGTAATCTCACGCTCTCCTAGCGTTTTTCTTTTTCTTCCCACTCATGGCTCCTCTCTGTGCAGCTTTCACCAGTCCTTTGAATTGTCCTTGCATCTTCGCTTTTTTCCTGCAGAAAACAAAAATATCAGCGTTACAGCGACGAGTACATTATTATAACTGCTTCCAGATCAGCTATAAAAATATTAAACATTGGGGCGGTCCGCATATAACGATGCAAGTAATCTGTGGAGCACGAAGCCGGCTGTCAGACACAGCCAGACTTCCCATAGAAAAGGCCGAGATGGCTTATTGCGTTTAGGATCTTATAGATGGCAAAAAGTGTGAAATAAAATAAAATTTTGGGGGAGACCACACCTGTTTAATACGTTAATAGCCACGTCCCGCAAAAAAATAAAAAATTCTAAAATTTTTTTTAAAAAGCGCCAAATTTACTTGAATATTTCAAAGCTCTTAAAACCAAATGTCCAATTGTACGAAAAAGAAATGTGCCTATTTATGAATGGGTGTCAACAGCCAAGTTTTGAACAGGTTAAAACAGTCTCAGGATGACCTGTCAGCATGCTGGGACTTGTGGTTTTGCCAAATGTAAAGAGCCATTACATTGTGACATATCTTACCTGCGGTTGAGCTTGGACTTGTTTAGGGGTATGTAGGCGTATGGGTCATGTTTGCCTTTTTGCGTTATGTCACCTTTTCCTTTCTGGAAAGACAAAAAAAAAAATGTGAGAACTACTACTCCCATCCTGAACACTGAGCAATGACCACAGAACTATAAAGTTACAGTCAGCCACTGAGCATCGCTCATAAAGGGCTGAGGCGTTCACATCTATCAGCAGCTTTGTGTTCATGTTTTACCTTGGACTTGTAAGACACTCCGAACTCAGGTCTTTTGGAAACAGGTCTATGTATTCCCTTTCCTCCAGCTGTCAGGAGAAAAGAAACAGACATTACAATGGCTGACAATGAAATAAGATTGCACGACGACATTCGTGGCTGATAATTGCATTAGATGCACCCGCTAGACCATAAACCTGTAATGTAATGAAGGTCGGGGCCGAGAATGTTAAATCCTGAATGGCGCATCTACAGCAGGACTTGTGCTATCGGTGGGATCAGCCGAGCATGAAATTAAAGGTTTCCTGCAGTAAATGTATCCCGGCTAATGCCTACAATGGCAAGTCTTCCACATAACTGGCCTGCGATGTACGTCTGCCGGGAACTCAGGAGAAAATGTGAAAACTTAACCATCGAGAGAGGAGAAAAGAAGGCAATGGTGTCTATAATTGTAGTCTTCGACCTGTGACTGCCACACATTGTGAAGCTTCATCCCAGTAATGTCAGGAGCAGCGTGGAGCATAATTATACGAAAAATCCTAATCCATCAGTCACACTGATAGTCTGTGGCTGCCAGATCAGAGCCCTGCAAACCTCCTACCTGCTGGAAACCTGGACCAACTTATGAGACAAGTTGTTGGGGTCTCGGCAGGTAGTAGGAGGTTTCCAGGGTTCTGGCCTTGCAGCCACGGGACTTCAGATGTGGACGCTGGACCAGGGCCCTGCAAAAAGTCTTGCTAAATTCTATTTGGGATTTATGATTTTGCAACAAAAGCAGAACGGCAGGATGCGGACCAATATAGTGGTAAGTATTAAAAGCCTACCTAAGATCAGACATGTCCATATACAAGGAGAAATGGACACTGCAAACTTCTACACTCCCACTGGTCACCATCAATAAGACAACGGTCACAAATGTGACTAGCTGGTACACATCTGCATAGCATTTATTCATTTTTAATCCCAGTGAGCTGCACTTTGCAAAATGAACTGGTTCAGTAGTGGCCCTCTGTATGGCAATGAGTCTGTATGGTGGAAGAATGCAACAACATGCCTACAAACTATGGCCACTGCCGGTGTTCAGATGCTCCGTGCACTAAGCCTCTCTTACACTGATACATTGTAACAAAACAGAACATGGAAAAAAACCAAAACGTACAATGAGTTCTATTTTGCTAAGAATTGTCTAGACTGGCGAAAAATGTAGCACGTCCCCAGCTGTGAGAAGCATTAGGATTACAGGCAAGAAGACGTCAAGCAAAGATTTTGGATCTGGCTAGAAGCAGAAATATTGATCTCTTCCTTCAGTGCTGTGGAACACAATCTGCTCCAAATTTTTGAACAGAATGAATGGCAAAGCCCGAGATCACGATTTAGAGAGTTTTAGAAATACTATAAAGTTTCTTTTCAGACACAACATCACGCCGAATCATGGGTTGGGTCTGGTATTGCAACTCAGCCTTATGTCTCATGCACGGACTGGCCACAGGTCTCACAACAAAAGCATGACAACTCATTTCTAAAAGCAAGTCACACTCACTTCGGGAGAATGGCGGCCAGTCCGTGATCGGAGCAAGATCCATGGACGTCTGCATGTAGTCAATGGTGCTGAACTGCAATACCACATGCATAATGTCTTCGGAAAGAAAGTAGCCATGCTCTTCTAATGCCGGAACAAAACCCTTTACCTCAATCCTAAGAACATCCTGCTGCATTTACGCCCATGTCCCAGGAGAGCGCAGACATCTTTCAGATCTGTGCCCTTATTACTAGCTGTGCCTTACCTTTATATTGTGACGTCTTCTCTCCAGCCTCGTCATCATCGTTATCTTGCCGGAATCTCCTCTTCTGGGCTTTTTTCTGTAAAAAAACAAAAAAAGAAAAGTCAGCGAGTATTCCAGTATCACTGTACAATACCATCTGGTTTTCTACTGTTTTTGCTTACATGGCTCATATAAAAGCAGGACACATGATGGACTGGCACAAGGACATATCACTATGTACGCCCACCATAACATAATTGAACACAGAACTTACAGTGCGTAGTCCGACTTCTTGCATTAGATCTGCCATCTCTTCATCCACACCTGTCAATTAAGGTAAAATACTTTTTTAAGACATGGAGGGAGGAGGGGGGATGCAGCTGCAGGATCCCCCAGGGTGTGATACTCTGTGCTGTGACAAGGCATGATGTTATTTGATGGCACGTGTCTGACATCTCAGCAGAAATAGAGAGAGAATTGACATGTGTATATCCAAGGATCAGCAGAGTAAAGGGAAAAACACCCCCAATAGAATACTCATCACATTTAATATCTGCTGTGTACTACTACTAAATTAACATTAATTCTTTGCATTGTAATAATTACAATGTCACCTCAAGAAAATACATTTGGGCATTTTTTTTTTTTAGTATTGCAATGTGACCCGACTCTGGAAATTCGTCTCTTGCTTGGGGAGATCTCTGCATGTAATTGCTTGGCAGTTCAGCTCTTACAGACCATCTACCCATTCTGATCCATAGACAACTATGACTTCCATATACCTTCATAAGTCAAATTGGTACGCTTTCGTATTCAAGGGACAATGCCTTAAACCTAGGACCCAGGAGCCCTGCTTTGCCTTGTAGACACCGGTGGATCATGATATTGCTGCGTCCTATAAAAGCAATGGTAATGACCATTTTTCTATTCACTGCATAGCCCTTGCTGAGTGCTACATAGTCATCAAAAAAAGAAGACAGAAGTAGAAATAAACTACTTTAGTCGATGCTTTTAGAAGCACTACAGACTTCATCAGGAAGTTTGCCTTTAGTACATCGAAACACATTGACTAAAGAAAACACACTATTATCACTTGTCTGGATCTATTGTATTGGAAACCAGCAGTGTGGATCATCCACAAAATCCTCCCCATCTGTGTTTCCTCGGTCTGATAACCCGTTGGACCTGCAGAAGCCGGATCCATAGATCAATGAAATATTGTGTACACACAACTAAATCAGGTTAGCATAACCTTTTATAAACACTTATCTCCCTGAGGTAAGACCCTATTGCGCCATTTTCTCCTTCTAGCTATCCTAGCACATTTTTAATGGCAAGGGTCGTTATGAGGTTAATAGTAGGATCTCTGTCCCCTCCCTGCAAATCATTATTATTTACTAGCTATGAGCATATTATAGTCCACTGTCTAGTCTTGCAACTTCTCTTCCCCTCTTATATGTATCCAAATAACACAAGTGCTGCACTTACCTTTAGGCTTCTCCTCTTCAGCGTCGTCTTTGATAATCAGTCGGCCATCTGCAGTCACTTTGAAGTCGTGGCTCTTCTTTGAGCTCTTCAGCCCGGGTTTAGTGGCTGTGATGTGAAAAGAGGAAACAATACATAAATTATTCTGTGCACAGAGCTCAGAAAGGTTAACGCAGTCCAGGACTTTGATAAAGACTGATGATCGATCAGCGATGAATCACTCGGTGTAATTACATGACTACTCAACTTTTTAACTACATTATATCCATTGGTAAAAAAGGAACCTCTTCCAGACATTTGTCTTAAGTTTATAGGGACACCAAGTAGCTAACTTAGGCTACGTTCACATTTGCGGTCTGCGCCGCAGCGTCGCCGCATGCGTCATGAGCCCCTATATTTAACATGGGGGCGCATGGACATGCGTCGCACTTGCGTTTTGCGCCGCCCGCGTCCGGGCGCAGAGGACGCAGCAAGTTGCATTTTTGCTGCGTCCAAAATCAATGAAAAAAAGGACGCATGCGGCGCAAAACGCAGCGTTGTGCATGCGTTTTGCTGCGTTTTTGTTTGCGTTGTGCGTTGCGGCGCCGACGCTGTGGCGCACAACGCAAATGTGAACGTAGCCTTAGGGTATTAAAAAGGAGATTTTTGTGTACTCACCGTAAAATCTCTTTCTCTTAGCCTCTAATTGGGGGACACAGGACCATGGGTGTTATGCTGCTGTCCACTAGGAGGCGACACTATGCATAATCTGAAAAAGATTAACTGTGGCTCCTCCTGTGCAGTATACACCCCTGGACGGCATCAGCCTTCTCCAGTTTTGTGCAAAAGCAGTAGGAGGAACGTAACATGAATAACAATTATGCCTGTAAGAAGGCAACTATGTACGAGCTCAAGAAACAATATGAGAACTCAACAGTTACAACAGCCCGGAAAGGGCAACAGGGTGGGAGCTGTGTCCCCCAATTAGAGGCTAAGAGAAAGAGATTTTACGGTGAGTACACAAAAATCTCCTTTACTCTGTCGCCTCATTGGGGGACACAGGACCATGGGACGTCCTAAAGCAGTCCCTGGGTGGGAAGCAATGGACGAATATTGTGCAGACAGTCCCGTACACTTAGGGCACCGCCGCCTGCAGGACACGTCTACCCAGGCTCGCGTCCGCTGAGGACTGGGTATGAACCCTGTAGTGTTTAGTAAACGTGTGTAAGCTAGTCCAAGTGGCCGCCTTACACACTTGTTGTGCCGAAGCCTGGTGCCGAATGGCCCAGGAGGCCCCTACCGCCCGTGTAGAGTGTGCCGTAATACCGGCTGGAAGAGGAGAATTCTTAAGGCGATACGCCTCTTGTATGGTGGATTTGATCCACCTGGCAAGAGTAGCTTTGGAAGCTGGCATACCCTTGTGGCCGCCTTCCGGAAGGAGGAAAAGGGAATCAGACCTCCGGAAGGACGCAGTCCTAGACACGTATATACGCAAAGCCCTGACAAGGTCAAGCGTATGCAGAGCCTTCTCCACTCTATGAACCGGACAAAGGGATGGTAGTGAAATTTCCTCATTGAGGTGGAAGTCGGACACAACCTTCGGGAGGAAGGATGGGACCGTACGAAGAACTACCTTGTCCTGGTGAAATGCCAGGAAAGGCCGTCTGCAGGAGAGTGCTGTCAGTTCAGACACCCTGCGTAGCGAGGTGATTGCCACCAGGAAAACCACCTTCTGGGAAAGAAGGCGGAGCGGGACCTCCTTAAGAGGTTCGAAGGGTGGTTCCTGCAATGCTGTCAGGACCAGGTTGAGGTCCCACGTTTCTAGTGGTCGTCGGTAGGGGGGAACCAATCGGGAAACCCCCTGAAGGAAAGTCCTTACTTGCGGCTTGGTAGCAATGCGCTTTTGGAAAAGCACTGAGAGGGCTGACACCTGGCTCTTAAGCGAGCCCAATGACAGCCTGGCCTCCAGACCCGATTGGAGAAAACCAAGTACTTTGGGTATGGAATAAGGGAGTGGGATCTGGCCACGAGATTCGCACCAGGTAAAGAAAGCTTTCCAGGTACGGTAATAAATCTTGGCATAGGCTGGTTTCCGTGCTCTGATCATGGTTCCAATGACATCTGCCGAGAGCCCTGCCTGGGTTAGAACCCAGGTCTCAAGGGCCACGCCGTCAAATTGAGAGCCCCTGAGTTCTGGTGGTAGAACGGCCCTTGTGATAGAAGATCGTGGCGGTTGGGGAGACGCCAAGGGGCGTCTGCTGTGAGTTGTACGATGTCGGCGTACCATGTGCGTCTGGGCCAGTCCGGTGCAATGAGGATGGTTGGAACTCCCTCTTGTTTGATCTTCCTCACCACTCTGGATATCAGGGGGAGAGGTGGAAAAATGTACAGAAGCTGGAACTGGGTCCAGTCCTGAACCAGAGCGTCTGCTCCGAGCGACCGCGGATCGTGTGTTCTGGCAATGAAGTTGGAGACCTTGGCATTGAAATGGGATGCCATTAGGTCCACATCCGGGGTCCCCCAGCGGAGACAGATCTGTAGAAAAATTTCGGGATGGAGAGACCACTCTCCCGAGTCTATTCCTTGTCGGCTGAGGAAGTCTGCTTCCCAGTTGTCCACACCCGGAATGTGGACCGCCGAAAGAACCGACCCTGTGGCCTCCGCCCAGCGGAGGATATGTGACACTTCCCGCATCGCCTGGGTACTGCGGGTCCCCCCTTGATGATTCACATATGCCACAGCCGTGGCATTGTCCGACTGTATCCTGATGTGAGAGGCTGCCAGTAAGTGATGGAAGGCCCTCAATGCCAGTAGGATGGCACGAATTTCCAGGATGTTGATGGGCATGGTCGCTTCCGCTGGGGACCACTTGCCCTGTGCCCTGTGGTGTAGGTGCACCGCACCCCAACCCGTCAGGCTCGCGTCGGTGGTCAGGACCTTCCATTGACCTGAGAGAAAGGATTTCCCCTTTGCTAGCGAGGTTGGCTTGAGCCACCAGTGCAGGGACCTCCTGGTTGACGACGTTAGCTGGAACTCCCTGTCGAGAGAAAAGGGATTCCTGTCCCAGGACTTGAGAATGGCTAGTTGGAGAGGTCTGAGGTGAAACTGGGCAAATGGGACAGCTTCTATTGCCGCTGCCATCTTGCCGAGAACTCTCATGGCAAACCGGAGAGATCGAGGGGGTTTGCGGAGGAGGGTGCGAACTGCTAGTCGGAGAGCCAGTGCCTTGTCCTTGGGAAGGAGCACTAGACCCCTGGAGGTGTTGAATAACATTCCCAGGAAGGTCAGGGACTGACTCGGGGTTGGTGATGACTTTTGTAGTTTGATTAACCAGCCCATGCGACTGAGAGTATCGGTTGTGATTGAGACGCTGAGCTCGCAGTCCTTGAAGGTGGGAGCCTTGATGAGTAGATCGTCCAGGTATGGAACGACTACTATGCCTCTGGAGTGCAGGACGTCCATGGTGGCTGCCATGACCTTGGTGAACACTCTGGGAGCCGTGGCGAGTCCAAAGGGGAGAGCCACGAATTGGTAGTGGTCCTGGCCTATTGCGAACCTGAGAAACCTCTGATGGGCAGGTGCAATGGGTATATGCAGGTATGCGTCTTGTATGTCTATGGAGGCGGGATATTCTCCCTTCTCCATGGACGCAATGATGGACCGAAGGGACTCCATGCGGAAATGACGGACCCGTACATATTTGTTGAGCTGTTTTAGGTCTAGTATGGGCCGTACGCTGCCTCCTTTCTTGGGAACTACGAACAGATTGGAGTAGAACCCTCGGAAGCGGTCGGTCGTGGGTACCGGTACTATGACTCCTGATTGACAAAGCGAGGAGACCGCTTGGTGGTAGGCTCGAGCCTTGGCTGGCGGTTTTGGGGGGACAGAGATGAAGAACCGGTCCGGTGGGTTGGAGGTGAAGTCTATTTTGTATCTGGAAGACACTAGTTCCGTGACCCACCTGTCTTCTGTAATAGGCAGCCAGACTTGATGAAAGAGTAAAAGTCGGCCGCCTACTGGTGTGGTGTCTTCCGGAGTCCGTGAGTCATGAGGAGGAGAAGGTCTGAGATTTTCCTCCTCTGGGCTTAGACTGGCCTGCTTTTGACTGCCAGGTCTTGTCCGACCTTTGCGTCGATCGTGAGTTGTCCCTGCGTGGGGAACGGTTACGATTTTGTACTGGACGTGAGACGGACTAGCCGGAGGAATTCCGAAAGGATCGGAATCGAGTTTGGTTACGCTTCTTGTAAGTGCGTTTAGGTTTCAGTTGGGGAAGAGAAGTACTCTTACCCCCTGTGGCGTTGGATATCATAGTGTCCAACTGTTCACCGAAAAGTCTCCCACTGAGGTAGGGGAGGTGCGTGAGGGACTTCTTTGAGGCTGCGTCCGCTTTCCATTCCCGCAGCCAGAGGATACGCCGAATCGTGATGGCGTTTGATGCTATCCCCGCGACTCCCCTTGCTGAATCCAGAGCTGCATGGAGCATGTAATCTGCTACAACAGCAATTTGAACCGCTTGGTCCGACAGTTCAGGAGCGGATGCTTGGAAGGCTTGTAAATTGTTTGCCCAGGCCAGGATGGCCTTGGCAGCCCAAACTGAGGCGAACACGGGAGCCAGGGATGCCCCTGCTGCCTCGAAAATTGAACGAGCCATGCGTTCTACCTGCCGGTCTGCTGCGTCCCTTAGGGTTGAGCTATCTGGCAGTGAAAGGAGGGTCTGTGCTGCTAGCCTGGAGACTGGGGGATCCACTTCAGGTGGATCTGTCCATTCCTTGGTGTCCTTCTGTGGGAAGGGGTACCTCGCCTCCAGATATTTGCGATTAGCGAATTTTTTCTCAGGCTGTGAGAGCTGTTTTTTAAGGATCGCCTTAAACTCTGGGTGGTTAGAAAAAACCTTAGGCGGCTTCAGAGGTCCTTCAAAGGAAATCTGATGTTCTGGGGCCTCTGGTGGCGGATCAGAAATGTCCAGCACCCGATGGATGGATGATATTATGTCCTCAACTAGCGCTGTATTGCTAGGAGGGATTGGGATCAGGGACCCCTCCGTTTCTCTGTCTGAGTCAGAGACGCAGATGCCTTCCGAATCCTGTGTATCACTGAGGCGTCCCCTGCTGGGTGAGCTGGGGAGGAGGCCTTCTCTGGTTGGGGATTGCGGAGATCTGCATTGTCTGTCCCTGGAATGGGACGGTCTAGATGACCTGGAGCAACGGTGTCTCTCCCTAGAGGGGGATGACCGTGTGCTATGGGATGACGCAGATGGACTTAATCTATGGATCCGCTTGCGTCGTGACCTAGACGTGGATGTGCCAGGGTCATCTTGTTCCTGAGTCAAGCTCTCCCGTTGTTGGGTAACGGTCATAGCCGGGGCATGACCCTGCAGAGCCTGAAGCAATGTGGAAGTTAGGTTATCTATAGACTGCGTCATAGATTGCGATAACTGAGTAGCCCATTCCGGCGTGGCATTAGACACTGAGGCATTGGCAGGGGCTTCTTGAGGCTGTGACACAGTAGTTTGTATACAGTTCTGACAATGCGGGTACGTGCTACTACTGGGGAGAGCGGTCCCGCAGGCTGTGCAGAATGCATAATAGCAGTTCTGCCTGGTTCTCTTAGACCTTGAGCCCGGCATAGTGCACAGAGTGCAGAAGTGCTGCCAGCAGATGGACCTTACAGGGGTAGAGAACCTACAGGGGAGCCTTATAGGTAATATGGATTCACAGCTGAGTAAAGATAACCCAGCTGTGATCTTACCCCACCAGTGTACCCCTAGGTCCAGCGCCGAAAATCCACAGTCCTATGCCCCCCGGAGACTGGCTGCCTGGTCCTGGTCCTGCAGACCGGGAGATGCAGGGTTAATCTGCAGCCGAAAATGGCTGCAGAGACAGAGGAGAGAGGAGGAGAAGGGGGCGGAGAGCTGGAAAAAGGCGGCAAGGCTGTGTAAAAACATGCCCTTTCTGTCTCGATCCGCCCCTTGTATGACACTGTAGAGTGTCATATTTGTCATCCGGGGGGCGGGCCGGGGGACGGAGAGGAGGCTGCTGCTTCAGCTAGGCCGAAGCCGGGGCCTAAATTAGATGCCTGAGGCCCAGAAGGGCTCCAGGCCGGCGCGAAAGTCCGGGAGGGGGTCGGATCTGAACCGGACCCCTCCGGATTTGAAGGCAGGATGGCGGTGGGGCTATAAGCGGAAGGGGGAGCCCGGCTGGGGTCCCCCTGAGGCAGTATAGAGCTGGTGCTGCCGCAGAGACAGGGACGCAGGGAGCCCTGTGTCTGTATGTGCCATGCCTGCCTGCACTCCCCCCGGCCCCAACAGGAGCCCGCAGCTGGGCTGGGGTCCCTGGATGCAGGCGCAGTGTGCTGGCCCATTGCTGGGAGCTGTAGGATGCTGCCTGTACAGGCCCTACCTGAGGTGTCTCAACCTAATACCCCCAGAGGGGGATAGGGAGGGTGCTGTTGTCACACCTTCAGGGGGCTTTATCCTCGCCTCGACTTAACCCAGAAACCAAAAGGAATTGGGGAAGGAGGGGGGGTCTCGACTTCGAACCAGCACCCGAGGGACTGGGGAAGGAGCAAAATGGGGAATAGCCATCTCTACTTCAACTGGGCACCCCATAATAGGGGGCCGAGGAAGGAGCCATGCCGGGGGTCTCACAGGAGACCCTCTTTTCTTCATCTGTAATCCCGTCGGAAAACGGGAAACGGAGTAAAACGGAGTAAAAATCTTTAGGTGTGCCTCCTTTGCGACACTAAGCAAAAACTGGAGAAGGCTGATGCCGTCCAGGGGTGTATACTGCACAGGAGGAGCCACAGTTAATCTTTTTCAGATTATGCATAGTGTCGCCTCCTAGTGGACAGCAGCATAACACCCATGGTCCTGTGTCCCCCAATGAGGCGACAGAGTAAAAAAAAAATTATATAATGATTTTATATTGCCATAATGAGAAGATCCAGGAGGGTAAAAGTAACATGTAATTTATACCAAACAGTGAAAGCTGTAAAGATGAAAGATTGCAGAAGTGATAGATGAGAATATAAATATAAAAAATGAAAATCACCGCCCAAAATGACTGCGGGTAAAGGGTTAAGATGTGCCGGTTGTTCACAAACTTAGTTGGGTATTGTCTCATTTCGCAGGTAGAGAACGCAGCGATAACTGCCGACAGGTTATTCCCATTAGATAACGCACCTAGCACTCGCTGAGCAGCGTTCGGATCAAGGAAATTCAACGGCTCGTCTCCTACTCCTTCCTTCAGCCAGGCCTGGCTCATCTGCCGGACCTGTTTCTTCTGCTGCCTTGTCGGTTTCTCATCCTCTTCTCCTTCCTCATCCTCATCTGTATCTGCCAAGACGTCTTCTATGCTGAAAATAAAAATCACAGAAGAGAAGTTACAGCCTTTTAAGTTGCAGCGTAAAATCAAGAATTATTTGAATGCAAATATTTTGAGGTTTTCTTCCGCTCATTACACCTCCGTGATGCCAGAGCGCTGTACAGATCCGCATTAGATCTCTATGGAAATGCCTGCAGTCCCCATTATAGGGAAACTAGGAGCTTACATTCACGGGAGTCAGTCATCCCCAAATTCTAACTACTAAGCCACTTATACAGATAAATAGGAGACCATACCCTATAAAAATGAGTGGTTTAAAAACGGCTCAATATACAATTATACCTGCTCAATATGCATACTGAGCAGCTTGTCATTCCTTAAACGACAGCAACTCATTGCCTAAAATCTGCAGCTGCGATCACAATGTTATCTTCGGCTCCTGTCTGGAGCAAAAGAGCAGAGGCTGCAGACAGGAGCCATCAATTTGAGCATAAATAGGGTCACTTCTGGCTAAAATCGCTGGCTCCTGACTACAGCTGCCACTTTGTACTGTACTGCAGACAGGAGCCAAAGATTAGAGCCTCCTGTCTACGGCTGCCACTTGGTACTGTACTGCAGACAGGAGCCAAAGATTAGAGGCTCCTGTCTACGGCTGACACTTGGTACTGTACTGCCGACAGAAGCCAAAGTTTAGAAGCTACTGTCTACGACGGACACTTGGTACTGTACTACAGAGAGGAGCCAAAGATTAGAGGCTCCTTTCTACGGCTGCCACTTGGTACTGTACTGCAGACAGGAGCTAAAGTTTAGAAGCTTCTGTCTACGATGGACACTTGGTACTGTACTGCAGACAGGATCCAAAGTTTAGAAGCTTCTGTCTACGACGGACACTTGGTACTGTACTGCAGACAGGAGCCAAAGATTAGAGGCTCCTTTCTACAGCTGCCACTTGGTACTGTACTGCAGACAGGAGCCAAAGGTTAGAGGCTCCTGTCTACGGCTGCCACTTGGTACTGTACTGCAGACAGGAGCCAAAGATTAGAGGCCCCTGTCTATGGCTGCCATATGGTACTGTTCTGCAATCAGGAGCCAAAGATTAGAGCCATGACAATATCTGAGCACGGCTGCAAAGATCATGCAACGCCTGCTTGTGCATTGTTAGTCAAGATATGACAGTGCTCAGTATGTAGACGGAGGCTGCTTAACTGTACATTAAGCCTTTGGCCCCGCCAAGGGTACACTGTAGTATTCATGTCGTCACAGATGCTTTGTAAACGCCAGAATCGCCTGAGATGATTAGTTTTGATTCCGGGCATAAGAAGTTTGCAAGACCATCGCTTGGTAGCCATGGGCAACGTAACTGGATGCCAGGTCAGAGTCCTGTGAACATTTCTGCTCATTAATCCTTTTATTACTCACTCGTCACCCTTGTGCTTTGTACCCCCCTCGTCATCCTCATCACTGTCTGATGCCGCCTGTTTTAGTGCTTTTCGCTTCTTGTTTTTAGCCTCAGCCTTCCGGATGTTGACCAGGACTTTGTGATAATCCACCGGAAGCATGTCCTTCACTAAATCAAACCTGGAAGTACAAAAAAAAATGATCAGAATTGCATATAAAAACAAAAAAAAATTCTAAATCCTAATATACCATAAAACAACCAAACACTCAATAGAAAGTTGATAGTTTATAAATGTTCTCTCCCGTTCTCTGTCTCGGAGAAAAGCAGAGGTTGACTGATCACATCTGTCTCATTGTTTCAGAAATCAGTGGGGACTTCAGTATCTGCACCCCCACAATCAAAACTTCTTGAAAATTTTGGAAAAGTGCCAGTTACACTTTAAGCCTATTCCTTACCATACAAAGCCTCATGCCATCGTCTTACCCAAATTTGCGGATGAACTTTGTGAAGATGTTCTTCAGCTTCACACGGAAATGACGCCGCACGTCCTGGTTTATACTGCCGATGGCTTCCATCTACAGGTTTAATTAAAAGAAATAATTCATTATGTGAAGAAATAAACATTCACTGGAGGGCGATAAGATGGTAAATCAGGACCAAGCACCACCACCATCACAGGTATAGTACCATAGTGGTGATCAACGCTACAGAATGAGAAACCAGTTTTTCTCCTACGCCTCATTGGGGGACACAGGACCATGGGTGTTATGCTGCTGCCACTAGGAGGACACTAAGTAGACAGAAAGATTAACTCCTCCTCTGCAGTATACACCCCTTCACTGGATACAAATTCAACCAGTTCTTGCTTAGTGTCTGTAGGAGGCACTTGGGTCTGTTTTCAGACCCCAACTTTCTTATTTTAGTTTTTAATTTTTATTTTTCTGTAAATTTTTATTTTTTATTTAACGGAGTGAAGGGGGCAACGGATCCTTTTTTATGGGACCCGCTCTCCCCCGAACCAGCAACAGGCGAGCACGGCGAGTATACCTCCCCATCCCTCTCCTGCGACGTATGGCGCACGGAAAGCTTGCGCCGGGGCAACGGTTCCTATACGGTCCCGATTTGACCCCCCTCCCGCCTGCAATAGAGCATTGTGCTCAGGAAAGGCAGCCGGAGTGGAGGATGTGCCGCAAAACCCCTCTGATCATCAAGGATGCCTCACTCTCCATCCCCATCCAGGGTGCATGGATTGAGCTCACATGTGAGAACGGGGAGCACCGCGGCTGTAAGTACATTCCCCCCTGCTCCCCCGTGTGCGGCAGTTATGCGGTCCGGGTCCCTGGGGAGAGGCGCCGCCGACCGGGGGTCGGCGGAGGTTCAGAAAGCTCCGTCGCGGCCGCACATCGCCGGCAGGCCCCAAAAATTTAGTCCCCGGCTTCTTCAGCCGGAGTAGGCCGCAGTGGATAAATCCCTCCCGCGTCCGTAGCTCCGCCCCCTGCTCCGGCGCTTCTCGCCTGGGACGAGAAGCGCCCTCCAAATCTCGGGGGCCATATTTCCAATATTCCACCGCCATATCTCTCCCTGGGGACACAGTCTGGACCGTGGGTAAGCTGCTTCAAGAAGGCTTAACCCCTTCCCAGCGTATACTGCCCGCTCTGTTCCAAAGGCACTATGTCTCAATCCAAGGAGACTAAAAAGGGTAACAAAAAGCACACAGTGTTTTTCACTGTATGTGCCACTTGCAATACGGCCCTGCCCCGTGCCCACAGTAGCCCGCTGTGTGCGGCTTGTACCTTGCCCTCTGTGCAGCCGCCCCTTGCCGCCGCTGGTTCTGTCGCCGATGCCGCAGCCGTCGACCCTGTAGAGCCTAGCCCCCCTGAGTGGGCGGCTTCTCTGTCACGATCTGTGGCTTCCCTAGCCAGGGCAATTGACTCCCTCAGGGGCCCCTCTCCAGGTCGGACCGCGGCGGATTCAGATGACGGTATGGATCCGTCCACCAGCAGGGGGCGTACCCGGTCACTTTCTATTCGGGGATCTAGCAAACGCGTTCACGTTTCATCCCCTGACCATGAGCTAGCGGGCCCTTCAGTGCCTGCAAGCTCTGCTTCCCGGTCCCCTTCCCCAACCTCTGATAACTCTGAATATGAGTCCGACATTTCCTATGTTCAGGACTCCCCCTCCTCCCAAGAGTCTCTCGACTCTCTCATCGAGGCGGTCAACCAGACCCTTAAGGAGGCTCAGGATTCCGTACCGGAACCCGAACACGTGGTGTCTTTCAAACGGATTAAACGTGTTCAAAAGGTTTTTGTCACTCACCCTCACTTTAAGGAGATTGTACAAAAACATAGGGATCACCCAGATAAACGTTTCATGGGACAAAAGTCCATTGAGGCAAAATACCCTTTTTCTCGGGAATTAATCAAGGACTGGCTGCAGTCTCCCTCAGTGGATCCTGCTGTGTCACACCTCGCGTCCAAGACCATCCTGTCTCTTTCGGACGGTTCCTCCGTTAAGAACCCCTCCGATCGCCAGATTGAATATCTGGCTCGTTCTGCCTTCGAGGCCACAGGAGCGTCTCTCTTCCCATCCTTCGCCACCTCCTGGTGGCGAAGGCTATGGTCGCCTGGACCGAGACTCTTTCCTCTACCATCCAAGCCAGTGACTTACATCCAGAAGCCGGCATCCTGGTTAACCAGATAGCGCAGGCCGGAGACTTCATAGTCAACGCCTCTATGGACGCAGCCAATTGCGCTGCACAGGCAGCCGCCAATGCGATCTCCATCAGGAGAGCCCTGTGGCTCAGGGATTGGCGAGCAGATTCGGCTTCCAAGCGTTCTCTAAGAGCCCTGCCTTTCCAGGCTGGTCGGTTATTTGGAGAAAAATTGGACCAAATGATCTCGGATGCTACCGGAGGGAAAAGTAAATTTCTCCCCCAGAAAAAACCTACCCGGCCCTTTCGGTACCAGCAGCAACCTCCTTTTCGGCCTTTTCGGCCCAATGCCAACTGGCCTTCTACGTCCTCTACCTCCGCATCAGGACGAGGTTCGCGCGGTGGCCGAGGCACCCAGGTCTCTTACAGACCTACTCGCAACTGGAGACCCAGGCCTAAACCACCCGGGTCTAAGGGATCCACATCCCATGGATCCTCCGCCCAATGACTCCTTGCAACAGCCGGTGGGCACCAACAAAGTAGGCGGACGCCTGCTCTTCTTCCGCCAAGCCTGGCTCTCAGTCGTCTCCGACGAGTGGGTCAGAGAATTGGTGTCCACCGGATACAAAATAGAATTTTCCTTTCCCCCCCTACGCGCTTCTTCCAGTCTTGCCCTCAAAGGTCAAAAGCCACTGCGTTTCTCCAGGCAATACGGGCACTGAAAAGGGACGGAGTCATCATTCCGGTCCCCCTAGAACAAAGTTTCAAGGGTTTCTATTCGAATCTATTCGTGGTCCCAAAGAAGGACGGATCACTACGTCCGATACTAGACCTAAAGCTACTAAACAGATTCGTAAAAATCCGGCACTTCAGGATGGAGTCCCTCCGTTCTGTGGTCGCGTCTATGGAAACAGGAGAATTCCTGGCATCCATAGACATCAAGGATGCCTACCTGCACATACCAATCTTCCCTCCGCATCAGCAGTTCCTTCGCTTCGCTTTTCGCGGGGAACACTTCCAATTCGTGGCCTTGCCCTTCGGTCTCGCCACCGCTCCCAGAGTCTTCACGAAGGTCATGGCGGCTGCCATGGCCATTCTTCATTCCAGGGGAGTGGTGGTAATTCCGTACCTGGACGACCTACTGATAAAGGGTCCTTCCTACCCAGCGTGCGAAGAGTCCGTCGTTCTCACGGTGGATACTCTTACTCGCCTGGGATGGAAGATAAACTTCGAAAAATCTTCTCCAATTCCGGCTCAACAGATCTCTTTTCTGGGGATGATACTGGACACTTCCTGCGGTCTGGTCATACTCCCTCAAGACAAGGCTTTGGCCTTGCGGCAGGGAGCTCAGAGTCTTTCCCGTCCAGTCTCCCACTCCATTCGTACCAGCATGCGAGTTCTCGGGCAGATGGTAGCTGCCATGGAAGCGGTCCCATTTGCGCAGTTTCACCTCCGTCCCCTGCAGCATGCGCTACTGTCGGCTTGGGATGGCAACCCGTCCTCCCTCGACCGCCGATTCATCCTGCCCCCACGGGTCAGGAAAACCCACAGGTGGTGGACGCTGAAGTCCTCCCTAACCCAGGGAAGGTCCTTTCTCCCAGTACGGTGGCTGGTGGTGACCACCGATGCCAGTCTCATAGGCTGGGGAGCGGTCTTCAACCATCACACAGCCCAGGGGCGGTGGTCCATTCAGGAATCTCGCCTCGCCATCAATATCCTCGAGATTCGAGCTATCCGGCTAGCATTGTTCCAGTTTCACCGCTTTCTGGCAGGTCACCCAGTCAGAATCCAGTCCGACAACGCCACGGCCGTGGCGTACATCAACCGTCAGGGCAGAACCCGCAGCAGGACGGCCATGCTCGAGGTGTCTCACATCCTTCATTGGGCGGAGTCAAACCATTCGCCCATCTCGGCGATCCACATTCCAGGTGTGGAGAATTGGGCGGCGGATTTTCTCAGCCGCCAGGGCCTCGCCGCCGGAGAGTGGTCCCTTCACCCGGAGGTCTTCCAGCAGATTTGCCATCGCTGGGGGACCCCGGATGTGGATCTCATGGCTTCCAGGATGAACAACAAGGTTCCTCAGTTCTTTGCTCGGTCCCTCAACCCACGGGCCCTCGGAGTAGACGCCCTGGTCTTGCCTTGGCGCCAATTCCGCCTCCCGTACATTTTTCCTCCTCTTCCCCTGCTACCGAGGGTCATCAAAAAGATCAGGGCAGAGGGGGTGCCAGTGATTCTCGTCGCGCCAGACTGGCCGCGTCGGGCATGGTACGCCGAACTGGTTCAGCTGGTAGCCGATGTCCCCTGGCGTCTTCCAGATCACGTGGATCTTCTTTCACAGGGCCCGATTTACCACCAGAACTCAGGGGCCCTGTCTTTGACGGCTTGGCCGTTCAGTCCTGGATCCTAGGCCAAGCGGGTTTCACTCCCAAGGTGTCCTCCACCATGATCAGAGCCAGGAAACCTGTTTCCATGCGCAGTTACCACCGTACCTGGCGAATTTTTTTCTCATGGTGTGATGCTCAGGGACGATCTCCTCTATTATTCTCTATTCCTTCCATACTAGAGTTTCTTCAGTCTGGACTAGAGTCGGGACTTGCCCTTAGCTCCCTAAAGTGTCAGGTTTCGGCTTTGTCAGTCCTTTTCCAGAGGAAGATTGCCAATAGGTTGCCGGTGAAAACTTTTTTCCAGGGAGTTTCCCGTGTGGCGCCTCCCTACAAATCGCCCTTGGATCCGTGGGATCTTAATTTGGTTCTCGGAGCTCTTCAGGAGACTCCCTTCGAACCGCTACAGGACGTTTCCTTGACCTTCCTTTCCTGGAAGGTAGTCTTCCTTGTAGCCATTACGTCCATCAGAAGGGTTTCGGAGTTGGCTGCACTCTCCTGCCGCCCTCCCTTTCTAAATTTTCATCCGGACAAGGCGGTATTGAGGACCTCTCCCACCTTTTTGCCCAAGGTTGTCTCTTCTTTTCACCTCAATGAGGAGATTGTTCTGCCTTCGTTCTGCCCGGCACCATCCCATCGTATCGAAAAGGCTCTCCACACTCTTGATGTGGTGAGGGCTCTTCGTCGGTACGTCTCGAGGACGGCTCCCTTCCGCACGTCGGATGTCCTGTTCGTACTTCCAGAGGGGCCCAGGAAGGGTTCCCCCGCTTCAAAGGCCACTCTGGCTAAATGGATTCGATCAGCCATTCAAGAATCCTATCGTGTCAAAGGTGTTCCTATCCCAGAGGGGATCAAGGCCCATTCTACTCGGTCGGTGGGCGCCTCGTGGGCCATTCGGCACCAGGCGTCAGCACAGCAGGTCTGCAAGGCTGCGACGTGGTCCAGTTTGCACACTTTTACCAAGCATTACCACATTCATTCTATCTCTTCTGCAGACGCCGCCCTTGGCAGGCGCATTCTGCAAGCGGCAGTTCCTTAAGCCGTAGGCCAGTGGTACATGGGGTATTAGCATATTGCTCCCCACCCAGGGACTGCTTTTGTACGTCCCATGGTCCTGTGTCCCCCAATGAGGCGTAGGAGAAAGATTTTTGTATACTCACCGTAAAATCTTTTTCTCCGAGACACTCATTGGGGGACACAGCACCCACCCTGTTAGCCTGTTTTTTGGCTTGTTGTTACTTCTTAGTTTTGACATAGGTTGTCTTTGTTCATGCTCCTACTGCTTTACTACCGAACTGGTTGAATTTGTATCCAGTGAAGGGGTGTATACTGCAGAGGAGGAGTTAATCTTTCTGTCTACTTAGTGTCCTCCTAGTGGCAGCAGCATAACACCCATGGTCCTGTGTCCCCCAATGAGTATCTCGGAGAAAAAGATTTTACGGTGAGTATACAAAAATCTCTTTATCTCCTTATTGAAACCGTCCGCTAACTCCCAAAACAAGAGCTGACTGATTAAATAGGTCCACATTGCTGGTCCCTTTTATTCTCAGGTGGGAATCATTTGGTCCCACCTAAATAGAAAGATGAGGCATCTTTCTTTCAAAGGAGCATAAGCATGGTTGGGATTTAGCTTTGCTTTTTCTTCTTTTCTGGTGGAGAACAGTGCGTATTTCAGTCAGAAGAATATAAGCACAGGTGGGGCTTAAACTGCATGGTTCTTGTAGTAGAGGCAGGTGTGGCTTATCTGTTAGAAGGGTGTAAGCATGGGTGGGGCTTAGCCTAGTTCTTCGAGTGGAGAGAGGTGAGGCTTATCTGTTAGAAGGGTATAAGCATGTGTGGGGCTTAGCCTAGTTCTTCGGGTGGAGAGGTGTGGATTATCACTGTCAGAAGGGTATAAGCATGGGTGGGGCTTTGTTTGGTTAGCTCTTCAGGTGGGTAGAGGTGTGGCTTATGTGTCAGACGAGTATAAGCATGGGTGGGGCTTAGTTTGGTTAGCTCTTCAAGTGGATAGGGGTGTGGCTTATCTCGGTTAGAAGGGTATAAGCATGGGTGGAGATTAGCTTGGTTAGATCTTCAGGTGGATAGGGGTGTGGCTTATCTGTTAGAACAGTATAAGCATGGGTGGGGATGAGTTTGCCTAGAACTTGCTCCAAATGGAGACAGATGTAACTTATCAGAGTGAAAAGTGCTTACTAGTGATAAGCGAACATACTCGTTACTCGGGTTTTTTTCAGAGCATGCTCGGGTGTCCGCCGAGTATTTGTAAGTGCTCGGAGATTTAGTTTTCCTTGCAGCAGTTGAATGATTTACATCTATTAGCCAGCTTGATTACACGTGGGGATTCCCTAGCAACCAGGCAACCTCCACATGTACTCAGGCTGGCTAGCAGCTGTAAATCATTCAGCTGCGGCGATGAAAATGAAATCTCAGAGAACTTACAAATACTCGGAGGACACCCGAGCATGCTCGGGAAATCTCGAGTAACGAGTATATTCGCTCATCACTAGTGCTTACACCATCTTGTTTCACATTAGAAACGTCTCTGGGGTTAATAAGTTGAGGATGTAGCCGGCTAAGATGATATCACTATGCAAATTTTGAGGTTTATCTTTTTTTTTTTTTTTTTACTTAGACTGAAAACCACCAGAGCAATTTATTTTCAATGAAGAATGCAGCTCTGAAGCATGAATAATTGTGAATGTGGCCCTAGACTAAAATACAAGCTGTATTTCATGAGTACACACCCTTATCCTTCAAGGTGATTATAATGAAGCTGCACATCATTAGAAGAAAACAAAAAAAAAAACAAAATAAAAGGTCTGTTTTTTTTTTTTTTTCAGAAAGACTTCCACCTCTGTCCTGGTGTTGTAACTTATTCCCATTCAAGTGAGTATAACCGAGTTGTAATACCAGACACGGCCCATGGATAGGAGTGGCGCTGTTTCTGGGTGAACAGCAAACACTTTACTTATTACTGAACATCCCTTTAAATATCATGCTATGCACTACACTACAATATGACTTACCATCATCTGCAGGTGTCTGGACAGAACCTTCAGGTCCATGACAAAGATGATGACTTTAATGAAGCCCAGAGCCGCCTTCACGACCTCCCTCGTTTTAGAGCTTAACAAGAGGCAGACGTTCTGCAGCAACTGCTCAATCACCTCCAGCCCCAGGTGATCTGAAAAAATGAGGAGCGAATTCAGCGACTTATCCACGGGGTTCTCTCTCCTCTCTCTCCTCCATTCTACCAGTGTTAGAGCTTGCAGGAGGGAAGAGAAGGGGGTTGTAGCAGATGTGCAGTGGAGAGGTGGAAATTATCTACAGTCTCAAGGAGGGAAGAAACAAACAACTATAGAGGAGGAGGAGGAGGAAAGCACAAGAAGAGGAAACAAAGTTCTAGTCTGCTTTTTTATTTGTTTTTTATGATGTACACTGTATGGTAAAAAAAAAAAAGTTGTATTTGCAGCATACATCATTACGACTGCAGCAATGCTAGTTATTTATAACACTATATTTAGCTTTTCTTTTAACGTATTTGGCCATACTAGGGAATGCAATCACTTCATCATTGATATTCTGCACTACAATGTAAGTGTAAAACTAACAGACGTAATCCTCAATTGTATTACAGGATCTGCAGTGGGGAGGGAGCAAGATCCCCCCCCCCCCCCCAGTGGGGAAGACCAAGGCAGCAACATCCCCCTCCCCCAGTGGGGAAGACCAAGGCAGCAAGATCCCCCTCCCCCAGTGGGGAAGACCAAGGGAGCACGATCCCCCCAGTGGGGAAGACCAAGGGAGCACGATCCCCCCCAGTGGGGAAGACCAAGGGAGCACGATCCCCCCCAGTGGGGAAGACCAAGGGAGCACGATCCCCCCAGTGGGGAAGACCAAGGGAGCACGATCCCCCCAGTGGGGAAGACCAAGGGAGCACGATCCCCCCCAGTGGGGGTGACCGAAGGAGCCGGATTCCCCCAGTGGGGTCAACAGAGAGCTCTCCCCCCTCCATCCACGATCACTATCAAGAACAGCATCTGAGGGATTAAACAGTTGGGATCGGAGCCACTTCTGATCTCCGCTACTGCAGCAGAATCTCAGCTATAATAAAACACCTACTTTTGAATTCAAACAGCAGTCTTGTGAGGGTGAGAACTGTGCAGGTAATCATGGTGACTGAACCAGTCAGTCCGGCATAGACAACCGTTAGGTATTGATCCAGGGCCACTGTAAGAAGAAAGCAAAATGCAATCAGAATATCAGTACTCAGCGCCCCATAATAATCTGCTGGCTTAAGCTGCAGCAGACTGATGTTACACTATAAACTTTGCATCATGACATGTCCATTCGAATATCACATCTCCATTACAGTAAGATGCAGAATAAATATTTTTTTGCCGAAACCTACAAACTACTAATGTTCTAGTGATTAGTTTTTGGTCTTCATACATTTAATCATGGCCACATAAGGATATTGCTTACCTGCTGGATCACTGACGAAACGCAGGAAGGCATGACCTATCTCCGCCAGGAGGGTATAAGCGTTCTTCCTTGCTCCCACAGATGCTTCCTTAGTACAAATCATTACCTTATAATAAAAAAAAAAACTGCATTAAATCCCCCACAAAAAATGTTTATTTATTGCAAATTCTAATCTCTATAATAATGCACCGGCAAAGGCCGTCATTTACTGTTCTGCATAAAGAGAACGTAGGAAAGTACAGCGGATGCATCACTGCATTCAGTAAGGCATTCACAACCACTAAAAGGAGTTATTAAGGCATGCTCTTTATGGATCTTTTTCCAAGAAAGCAGAAACTCAATGCCCGCCTAAAGGCATGCTCTTTATGGATGGTTTCCCAAAAATGCAGGAAATTCAATGCCGCTGAAAAGCATGCTCTTTATGGATCTTTTACAAAAAGGCAGGAAAACTCAATGCTGCCAATAAAATCCAGTATTTCTATCAAACTGGAGACTGCTATAGGACCACAACATGCAATAAAGCAGAAAGTCTTCTGATATGGCCGAACGTGGAAGGTGTCAGATTCAGGACAATGTACAATAAAGCTGCTGTGCCCACACATGTAGGCAGCATGACCCCCTACCTCCGGGATAATGGACGTCATGAATTCTTCATGGTCGGCCGTCAGCTGTTTGACAATGTGTATCAGGCACTTCAGACGCGGCTGCAAAACAAGAAGGAAAAAAAGCAAAAAGATAAAGTTTAGAGTCAAATTCCCTGCTGGGTGATCTCCATTATTAACTCTCGTTTTCAGTACACAGGACCAGAGCTGAAACAATCACCTCTTGACAGGATTCAGAAATAATTGCAACTCGTTCTTATGTTCTGGTAGTAAAAGTTCTCAATTATTGCATCGCGAGTGACAGCTGTAATAAGCCTCCGACAAAAAATAGCTGTCAAGGAGCTGCAGACCGGAGGATAAGAGAGTCATTAACATTCATTTCTCCTGAAATTAAGTCCTGAAGTTTAGAAAGGAAAAAACGAACACCAATGTAGTCATAGAAGTCATGCGAGGATCAGAGGGGTCGGCGAGGATCAGAGGGGTCGGCGAGGATCAGAGGGGTCGGCGAGGATCAGAGGGGTCGGCGAGGATCAGAGGGGTCGGCGAGGATCAGAGGGGTCGGCGAGGATCAGAGGGGTCGGCGAGGATCAGAGGGGTCGGCGAGGATCAGAGGGGTCGGCGAGGATCAGAGAGGTCGGCGAGGATCAGAGAGGTCGGCGAGGATCAGAGAGGTCGGCGAGGATCAGAGAGGTCGGCGAGGATCAGAGAGGTCGGCGAGGATCAGAGAGGTCGGCGAGGATCAGAGAGGTCGGCGAGGATCAGAGAGGTCGGCGAGGATCAGAGAGGTCGGCGAGGATCAGAGAGGTCGGCGAGGATCAGAGAGGTCGGCGAGGATCAGAGAGGTCGGCGAGGATCAGAGAGGTCTGCGAGGATCAGAGAGGTCTGCGAGGATCAGAGAGGTCTGCGAGGATCAGAGAGGTCTGCGAGGATCAGAGAGGTCTGCAACCTCCTCATCTGCCGCCAACATCCAAACCAGGAGGGACACACGTGGGAGCAAAATCAGCTGCAGAAAACTCTTAAGCTCCAGTGCTGTGGCGCAGCGTGGGATGGCGGGGAAAGTGAGTTATTTTATGACCCGAGCCCCCTCCACCAGTCCAGTATTACGCCCTGAACCCCCGAGCACAAATAGTGATTTAAGAAAATACTGATGTAACGAGGAGTTTTCATTCTAGTTTTTTCTGCTTTTTGTAGAATATACCTGCATTGCTATCATACATTGTTTTCTTTTATTACAACACTTTTTTATTACCTTCAACCCTTCACGACCGATGAAGTATATTTAAGTCATCAGCCGTGTCCCTGCCTTTAATGAGGGCTCACATGCATCTTTCCCGGCACTTGGAGGCAGATGTAATAAGCCATTAAGTGCTTAACAGCCGTGGGTGGATCTGAGATCCACCCACGGATGTTAACCAGTTAAATGCCGCTGTCAATCACCAACAGCGGTACTCAACACATGCAGACAAGAAGCATGTCATTGATTCACCGCCCCCATCACGTGATTGTGGGGCGCCAATGGGTTGAACATGACACCCAGGAGTCTGCTGAAGACCCTCGTACCTGTAATCACAAACCTACTGTGAATGAAGGCTCTTGGCCGGCATTCTAAGGAGATCATGGTTTCTGCTATATATAGAGCTGGAGCCCTGTTATGTGCCACACAGGTGATCGGATGATCGCAGCTTCAAGTCTTTTAAAGAGACTATTAAATAGAGTAAAAAAAGTTTAAAAAAATATAAAAATGGTTCAAATCATTTGCCCTATAAAAAAAAAAATACACATTTGGTATCTCAGAGTACAGAAATGCCTGATCAAAATAAAAAAATTAATCTACCGTATTTTTCGGACTACAAGACGCACTTTTTCCCCCCAAAAAAGGGGGGAAAATGGGGGGTGCGTCTAATAGTCGAAATGCATGCTTACCCGTGGCGGCAGAGGTGCGGTGGCAGAGGTGCGGCGGCAGACGTGCGGAGATGAGGAGGCGCAGTGAGCGGGGTCCCTTTCCCCGGTGAGGTGATGCAGCAGCCCGGTAAGCAGCAGAGCCAGGTGAATCCTGTTGTCATCGGTGGTGGCGGCCATCTTCCGGGGGCCGCGCGTGCGCAGATGAAGCGCTCTGCTTCCCGGGGCTTCAGGAAAATGGCCGCGGGATGCCGCGCGTGCGCAGATGGGGATCGCGGCGGCCATTTTTCTGAAGTTCTTAGCTTCAGGAAAATGGCCGCGCGATCTCCATCTGCGCACGCGCGGCCTCCTGCGGCCATTTTCCTGAAGCCCCGGGAAGCAGAGCGCTTCATCTGCGCACGCGCGGCCCCCGGAAGATGGCCGCCACCACCGATAACAGCATTCACCCGGCTTTGCTGCTTACCGGGCTGCTGCATCACCTCACCGGGGAAAGGGACCCTCTCACACTATACCCATCCCAGCGCCTCCTCATCCCAGCGCCTCCTCATCCCAGCGCCTCCTCATCCCAGCGCCTCTGCCGGTAACCACTGCTGCAACCCTCCCATGGACACCAGGCCGTGGCGTCGCCCACCTAAGCAGGAAGGGACCCTGCTCAGGTGCACGCCGTACCGCATCACCCCACCTCTGCCGACACCATGCCTCCTGTGACCCTGCTCTGCCACCGCCAGCCTTCAGGTAAGATACTGTAAATTCGGACAATAAGACGGACCCCCATCTTATAAAAAAATCTTTTTTTTGGCAATTTTCACCCCAAATTTGGGGTGCGCCTTATGGTCCGGTGCGTCTTATAGTCCGCGAAATACGGTAATTGGTAAACGGTGTAACTAGGAAAAAAAATCAAAACTGCAGAATTACATTTTTTTGGCTGCCGCAACATTGCAATAAAATGGGATCATAATATTGTCTCTACCCAAAAATGGCATCAGTAAAGAACATCCGGTCAAGCCACAAAAGATAAGCCCTCACCCATCCCCAGATCAAGGAAAATGAGACCGTTCCTAGTCTCTGAAAATGGCAATAAAAGCAACATTTTTATACAAATTTCTGATTTCTTTTTCCAGACTTAAAAAAACCCCCAAAACCTAGATGTGTTTGTTATCTGTGTCCTCGTACTGACCTGGGGAATCATAACGGCAGGTCAGTTTTTCCGTATAGTGAACATGGAAATTAGAAAGCTCAAAAAAGCATTGTGGAATTGCACTTTTTTTTTGCAATTTCACCGCATTTGGAATTTTTTTTCCTGTTTTCCAGTACAATATGATAATATGAATGTGTCATTCAAAAGTACAATTCGTTCCGCAAAAATCAAGACCACATATGGCTGGGAAAAAAAAAAGTTATAGGTCTTGGAAGAAGGGGAGGAAAAAACAAAACCGAAAAATAGCTCGGGGCGTTCTGCAGCTCAGGGATACAATGGTGGCATGACCTGCTTCATCAACCACTACAGGAAGTCTTAAGAAGTGCTGTTCTAGAATGAAAGGAGCAAACAATGTACAGATGTATTGGCCAAATGCCACAGATCTGAATATCTACTATATAATTGTCTAAGGGTCACTTCCGTCTCTGTCTGTCCTTCTGTCGGTCCTTCTGTCTGTCACGGATATTCATTGGTCGCGGCCTCTGTCTGTCATGGAATCCAAGTCGCTGATTGGTCGTGGCAAAACGCCCACGACCATTGCCACGACCAATCAGTGACGGGCACAGTCCGGCGGCAACATGGCCGCTCCTTCCTCCCCGCAGTCAGCGCCCGCTCCATACTCCCCTCCAGTCAGCGCTCACACACGGTTAATGCCAGCGTTAATGGACCGTGGTGTAACGCACTCCATTAACGCAGCTATTAACCCTGTGTGACCAACTTTTTACTATTGATGCTGCCTATGCGGCATCAATAGTAAAAAGATCGGTTACAAATAATTTAAAAAAAAGGTTATTCTCACCCTCCGACGTGGCGCGGTGTCCTCGGCAGTGCAAGCAGCAGGTTCCGGTGCCAAGAATGCTATGTGAGAAGGACCTGCCATGACGTCACGGTCATGTGACCGCGACGTCATCACCGGTCCTGCGCTCATACCAACCCTGGGTACGGAAGCTGCCGCGTGCACCGTACACAGGCGCCAGGACTTCAACGGCACTTCGGAAGGTGAGTATATGTTTATTTTTTATTTTACGTCACTGGGCAATATACTACATACTACGTGGCTGGGCAATATACTACGTGGCTGGGCAATATACTACGTGGCTGGGCAATATACTACGTGGCTGGGCAATATACTACGTGGCTGGGCAATATACTACGTGGACATGCATATTCTAGAATACCCGATGCGTTAGAATCGGGCCACCATCTAGTGTAATCATATGGGTCTTTAATCCTTGTATATGGTAGTGAAGGGGTTGTCTCTTGCTTCCTTTTTCAGTGGTGTGTCAGATGACCACTGCAGCCACTGACTGGCTGCAGTGGTCACATTTTGTTCAAGCAAGGAGACTATTTCTTTCAGCTTGGATGGAACCAAGACCACTGCAGATAATCAGTTTTGCCGATAGGCTGCAGAGGTCACGTTATGTTCCTTTTTTATGTGCAAGTTGCAGCCTAAGGGCAGGTGCAGATGGCCGTATTATCGGTCTGAATGAGTCTGTGACAAAACAGCGGATTGCACCCGGACCAATATTATTCTATGGGGCTGTGCACTTGTCCCAAAAAAATAAAAAATCTGCATGTCAGAGTTTGATCCGATGTTCGGATCACACTCGGCCATACAAGTCAATGAGTGGGTGGGAAACATCGGACTGCACTGACAAAATGGAGAATTTATTTTTCCATATTCTCTTAATCCGAGAGAATTGGATCACACGATGCAGACACTGAACTGAGTGTTATTTGCATAATCCACCCAATTCTCTCGGATGAATGTACAGCCGTCTGCAAAAGCCCGTAATGTGGCAAATTTTGCCTAGCAAGTCTGTTCTTACACTCACGTCTCCACCTGCTCACAATGGAACTGACAATCTAATCAATCAAGACTTAACGTATTTGTACGTCGTCTTCCATTCATCTGACTCCTATGTGAGATGTACGAAAATGTGCCGTATAAGCTTCCTAAGCATCGATGGTGGACTCCATGGCTGCAGTCAGACGCTCACCCTTTTGGCCGGGGATGAGGCACTTTTCAGTGATCCCAAAAGACTTTTCTTCAGCTCCTCCAAGTTGTTATTCACGAAGGCTACACACGGAGGCCTCTCCCCTCCGCAGATCTCCTCCAGGATACGATACGCCTTTTTCTGCACACTGTGGTTTTTTTCCTGATGTAATAAAATGAAGATTAGAGAGGTGTTTTTTTTTCTGCAATCCTAACTTACATCTAAACATTGAAAACTTTTAGCTGCTCAAATAAAGCTAACAAAATCGCTGATGGCAAGTAGAGAATATGAAAACGGTGAGGACCTAAACACAAGGAATATATTAAAATAAAGTTGCCAACTTCTCCTTAAACAATTAATAGGCTTTGTTTGAAACTAGAAAATCTCTTTTAACCCCTTCCCAAGATATGAGGTACGTGCAAGTAACACGTCGTCAGGCGCTGAGCCTGCAAGCGCACACAGCAGGCGACACCTGTGAGATACAGCCGTCATCTGGCTATAATGAAAGTAGGGATTAGAGCTATTTAATCCCTGCACTGAAGATGCAGCTGTCATATTAAATCTCGTGAGCCCTTCAACTTGGTGATCTGCTGTGTGCACTTCGCCAAATACATAAACCTAGTGCGATTCCCCCTAAATATATAATAACGTCTCACTCACCTCAAGAAATGGTAAAATGGTCTGATACACCCTGGTCATTGACGGCTCATCGGCATATGGTGCCATTGCGGTAATGAGATCAAGCACGTACAGCCTAAAAAAAAAACAAAAAGGAAGACAAATAGTTCTGAAAAAGAAATATCAGCAACATTTCAGAGTGGCTGCTCTGGTTCACAAAAATCGTTGTATGCCTATAATAAGGGTATAACACCCTCATAATACCAATAACTCACTTCTCGTTCTCCTCCTTCTCTGACGCCTTGGCACTGGCTTTTGATAATAAATCGCAGACGAGCTGTAAATGAAGAAAAATAAATTGAAGAAAAAAAAAAGTATAGGTGGTAAAACAGCTTGTCCGCCACTGCAACATGAGGAAGCAAAAAAGAAAAAAATTCCTTCTGCAACAGTATGGTGGCAGATAGACGAAGGAAGGAAGGAAGGAAGGAAGGAAGGAATGAATGAATGCTTTAACTCCTTACCTGCTGGTCTGTTAAACTCAGATAAGCCCGGATAGTTTCCATCACGGGAAACTTCTGTGTCGCGCCCTCTCCCGGTTCAGGCGCTTTCATGTACACGTTAAACAATATAGGAAGGTAATTCTTGGCTAATCGTCTCACTTCTGCTTTATCTTCCTCTGCGCAAACAGTGAAAATGAATATTAACTCAAGCACCGGTTTGTTATTCTGTTCCCTTAATCCCGGCGGATTAGTCGCGGGGCGATTAAAGCTTATTCGGTTCTGCTCTACATGACAATACGGATCAGGCAGTGGAGCAGCCAGGAGTAAGATTGTGGTTCTCTTGACAATACAGGACAAACAGGATGGAAGTAGAACGTTTTTTGGAGAGGTTGGTGATGACGCGCTTGTACTTTATTAATTTTGCAGATCTGCACAGAAAACCTCTCTTACAATCCCGCATTACAGAAAGATCGTGATGGGATTAAACCCCTTGCAGACTTTCCCTTTTTTTACCTTCGTTTCTCCACCTTCTTCAAAAATCTCTTGGTTTCCTTTCCCACCCCCCATCTACAACAGTCGTCATATTGGAAGCCTATTAAATGCCAGCCTTGAGTCATTTAATAAATTAAACTGTTGTGATCGGAGCTAAATGCCCCAACGGACCAGTGCCAAAGCTCCGGTGGTCCTACCTGCTTCACATCCTTTGTTAATTAATGTGCGGAGAGCTTGACAGGCTGTGAGACGGAGGTCCGGCCGGTCTAAGATAATCATTCCCAACGTCTTTGCAATGTTCTTGAAACAGGCGGCCACATCGGTGGGTCTGGTGCAGAAACCAGGCAGCATCGTCCAGATCTGAAATAATACAGACATAACATTAGAAAAAAGTCTGATGGGTGCAGGTCTCACCTCCCTGCTAGGAGCGGCAGATCACATACAAACAGAGTATCAGGGGGCCGGCTGCCGCTCCTAGCAGGCCGTACCCCCTGATGTGAGATGTAATGTCCCATAAGGGAGGGGGAGCAGTGAGGAGCAGCTTCAGCATTACAGAATTACAGGTAGTGTGAGGGTGGAAAACAGCACTATTCATGTTATCCTAATGGCTTATGAAGGTACGGCCATTATGATAAAAAAAATTCTCCCCAGAGTACCCACTTTAAAGTCAGATAGTAGGACTAAGTAAAAGTTCTAAAAAATATGGCAAAAATATATTTAAAAAAAAAAATTATAAAACAAGCACGTGTGGGGTTTACATAAATAGGATCGAGGGCACAGGGTCCTTTTTACAGGCTTTTTTAGCCTCCGCGCCGCCCCCCCTCCTGTCTCGCAGGCCTCATCTATTACTTTAGGCCCCGGCTCCTGTGCAGCCTAGTCGCGGTGGTTAGCTCCGCCACCTCCTTCCTGGCTTTTTTTCTCCCGCCCATAGCAGGTACACCCCCCGCTTCCTCTTTTGGTAGGCAGAAGCTGTGTCTCTGATTTTTCATTGAAGGCCTTCCCCTTCCTCCCTGCGATTGTCATCCTCCGGCACCTGGACCCAGAAGGTGGTGTTCTCTCCAAGTAACACAGGGACTGCAATCCCCCTGCAGCCCCTCTCCTAATACCGACATTACACCGCTCTAGGAGGAGAGGTCATCTGCACCTGGCCCTCCACTATTGCTGTGTTTGGGACAGACTCCCGGCAGAGTAACAAAAAACTCCGAATTCTCCAGCGGTCTCCCTCTGATCTCCAAAGCCTCGGTTGTTCTGTCCTCAGTAGAGATGGAATGACAGGACATTCTTCAGGGCCGCCGCCGGATGTATGAGTGTTATGTGTCTAATGCCGTCGGGTATTCCAGACCTTGACCGCAGCTCAGAAATACTCCCTCCTATACCGGGGTCTGTCCACAGTGAGTCTGTCGCAGGATACTGAGAATCATTTGCAGCAGGGCTCTCCTCATCTATCCAGGATAGCACCTACCAGGTACATTACAGTCGATAGCAGCAGCCTTCTCTGTAGTGACTCAGGCGTGCCTCAGATTGACTAATGCAGCGGTACCTTTGTTCTGTGCCAGAACCACCCGCTATTACATACCTCACGTTCAATTACAGCAGCGGTACTGGCGTTCTGCCCTATATTCAGGCGAGTCAGATACACCCTCTAACATGTACCGCATGGTCATTTGCAGCATCTACCTACGCTTCCTTCTATTCACCATTCAGTGAATCAAAAGTGAATCAGATGTGCCTTGTATCCATCTGTTATAGATGACTGCAGCAGCGGTACTAGACCGCTTTCAGGCGAGTCAGACGCATCTTCTATCATGTGCCTCATGGTTAATAACAGTTGGGTAAGTCTTATGCACAGACATCTCATACCTCGTTGTTGAAGACTCCAGCGTTACTTACAGTGAGTCAGACAACTTACATGGTTGATCACAGCGGCAGCATAAGTGCCCAGCGCACTTCCAGGTCGGTCAGATAAGCAGGTTTCAGGTGCCGTATGGCCAGCAGATTCTCTCTCTCTGCCACGTACCTTTCCCTGATTGCATGCCCCCCCCAAGTGCCTTGTTCACATCTAGTCATTCGGGCCTGACGCGAACTATCCAGCAGATCAGTCTACTGTGCCGTCCATGTGCTCTACCCACTATCCAGGCATTTCACCTGCCTTATGTGATTCAACAACTGCTTTTTAGGTGTTCTATTTCTTAGTGAGTCAGATCCCCAGTTACCATGTTTCTCAGGACTGATGGCAGTGCGATCCTAGGAGACCTTGAGCTAGCTCAACACCTGAGCTCCCTGCCTGTTTGTCAGTACTTACCTCCTTTTTCCTCACAGACTCCGGATATGGCCATGAGCGCAAGAGCCTATCAGCTCTGGGATTCAATTTTCCGAACATCACAGGAACAGGTTTTTCCCTTCCGACAAGAATCTGATCGGTTAACATCTTACTCTTCGCAAGCATCGATCACGGTACGGGAGGTGTTCTAGGCCCACATCCGACATAGGAGAAACAGGTTTCTTCCTTTGGCAAGAGTCGTATCTTTTTTCCATGTACTTCTCTGTCATCAGGAAAACCCAATCCAGCCAACGATATCCCGGACTAGATCTGACCCCCTAGTATATGGGGTTGGGTTTCGTGGCCAGCCGGTAAGCCTTCCTCCGCCTCCTTTCTGGAGCCTACACCAGTTATTCTAGTCGCTGGTTGTCTTCACTGGGGTCCATCCCTCCCCCACACACACTATTTCGAATAGTGGGACCTCGCCGCACATGATACTCTTGGTTGGTGTTGGGTTTTCAGCATTCAACTTTTTCACCGCAATCATCGGTTGGATTGTGACTCAGACCAAGGTGAGCGGTTCCACACACGAGTCTTCTCACCTCCTTCCTTTCCCAGATGGTCCAGGACAGATAGCTGAAGATGTCATATGGAAGGTTGCTCCTTTTCCAGATTCTAGGTGCTCCTTCCCATGGCCATGTTTCCGGGGAAATGATTGGTCTCCTTCCATGTGTTCCTTGGCTTACTCCAACTATACAGGGACTTTCCATCTAATTTTTCCCTGTTCAGACAGTAGGACGGTATCCATCTCCGTTCAGGTGTGACGGCTCGTATACCAAGGTGCCTTACAATGCCAGTCAGGGCGATCATTTCCATAGTCCTTCTGACCATCCTCATCCCAGTTTACCTGGGATTGCCCCAGTGTTTTACTCCCAGATTGCAGAGACTCTGATTCTCTTCCAACCCTAGGGGTGGCCATCGGCCTAGCAGTCTTTTTCTCAGCATCCCTGCGGACATCTTCTGCCCAATGGATGATGTATAAAAGGTGGTGTACATGGGAAAAATATGCCAGATGGTTACCTTTGCTGGGAAGCTCATATGCCTGGTTCACAATATAGATAAGACTCCTCCACCCCACATCCTCCCTCTATAGCGCTGAGTGATCCAGGACATCACTTACCTGCCACTGAAGCGTCTCATAGATCTTGGCCTCCAGACTTCTCCCGGCCTCAGCGAAGTCACTGGCTATGAAAAAAACAAAAAAAAGACACCAGTGAATCCACATCAGTTATACATCCCAAAATATATATAAATTTTTTTTATGAGAAATATTTAAATTTTCTAATTGCAAATTATATATGAAAAATGCCACATTCAGACAGGACGCTGAACCTTCAAAATCCAACACGTTTTTCTGCTCAGTGCACCCTCCTCCAAGCATTACCTAATTAAAAGGCTAAAAGTGGGATACTCCGCATCTCTCCACTGCATGTATGGAGGACAGGCACTGTTAATATTGGTGCAATATTTAATACGACAGGTCCACAATACCTGTAAGCCCTGGTTAAGACCAGGCCTACCTCTTATGCAAGAATGCAGCATGGTCACCTATATTTTCCATACACTTCCTTAATTTCCACTGATTTTTATTAATTATCCCGAATAATGACACAGGACATCCATGCGCTTACTGACAGCATGTGGAGTACTTAAGGGATTGCTTGATGAAAAATATATTAGAAAGATGTAAAACTTCTCCCTATTCATTGGCTATATATACAAAAACATCGGAGGTAAAGACATTAGAGTCACCTCGCTTCTTTAGCTTTTCAGCCAGGGGCAAGAAATATCTGGTGAAGAAATCCAGCTCTGTGTTCTTCACGTAGTCCCGGATCACGGGCACCAGCCAACTGCGCGGGAAGTCAGAGATGTCCCTGGAAGAACAAAACGCCGATAAATACCGAGATCACGTCGGCAGATAAAGCCGCCCCAGACTACAAATGATGCTTACTCTCTGCCGTCAATCAGCAGCGGAACAGCTCTCAGGACCACCTCGGGCCCCATGTTCTCTACAGCAGCTCCAACGGCACGGTCCAGCTCTGCGGTGTGAGGGAAGTGAGCCGATATCCGCAGGTCAGCAAGAGTCTGCAAACACTGCAATGGACGATGGTCAGAGGATCAGAGAGCACAGGAGCAGAGACATCACCTCGCCGCCATCATCCAGTCCAAGTATACATTACCTTCTTCATAATGGGGTGGCAAAACTTTCCAGCAGCCTCAAAAAAGCTCTGTAACACCTGGAGGACAAAGACCCAGGAGGCATGGAACTTGTAGGAGAGGCCTTCTTCCACCAACCTGGAGAGATAAGCATAGGACATAAGACTAGTAACAGACACTGATACCGGAGGATACAGTCATGGCCATCGTTATCCTACACGTAATGAGGAGGTTCATATCAAAGGACAGACGGGGTAAGGAGAGTCAATTATGTGGTGGGAAGTTAGGGGACGGTGAGAATCCTGCTGAAAGGAAAATTAGTTGGGCCTTAGATTGCAGCGGTTACTTACACTGGGGTGTACGGGGTCTGGCAGAATCCCCCTCCATTAGACCCACTGCCTTGATCAGGTAGTCACTGCCACAGTCAAGGGTCCCTGAAGCTATGCCAATCCCGTGCAGCAAGTAAAGGGGGGTGGCCGACGAGCAATAAGCAGTCAGGCCGTCCTCTTCACTTGCTGCTCCGCTCGCGTATCGGAAACACTGATCGGAAAGCTCAGCAGCAAGGACCCAAACATGGAGCCGTGGATTGTGGAACTGGGGCTGATGTGAGCGAGTCAGTAATGCAGGAGCTATAGTCCGTCATCTTCCCCAGTTCATGTACAGACATTTTCTTTGCTTTTCCGTAAGTGAAGTTTTAAAAACTCAAATATTTTACTCCTTCAGTTTATTCGAATCATTTTTTCTCTTCGTGATACCTAAATTATACATTTTTTTTTCAAAGACTGAACAATTGTGTTCCCTTTTCCACTGCAATTATTTTTATTTGTCTGACATGTTTTGATTTTTCCGTCGGGTGCGGGGCTAAAAACAGCTATTCAGACCAGCAGTGGCTTTTTTCTTTTTTACTTTATTTATTTTTTTTTTTATTATTATTCACACATTGTCCACCCCACCACCATATGGTCATCAAAGACCTTTGGGGGCATTTCAGTATCTTTTTTATTGACTTTTTCCGGTTACTGGGGGCTGGTACATTGTCCACAGTTACAGGGCAAATTCAGGTTTGTGGCTGCACAGTAGAGATGATCTGCGTCTCTTAAGATACAGCAGCTCCTCCTGTGTCTCAGCACCCGGCAATCGTACCATCATTGGATCTACAGGAAGATGACTAATCCTAAGGCCACGTTCACAGGTCCAGTACTTTACATCCGTATTTGTAAGCGAAAATCAGGAGTGGAACAATCAGAGGAAGAGTTAAATAGAAACACGTCACCACATCTGTATTTATCACCCACTCCTGGTTTTGGCTTATAAATACTGATGTAAAATACTGAGTGTGTGAACGTTGCGTAATCTGTATAAACAGCACTTGTGTTGTCCTGTGTATACAGCCATGGTAATAAACCACTTCTGCCTTCTCTATGGCGAGACCGGTCACATACGACAGCCGCTCCCTGCCCCGATGTTTTACAAAATCCTTGCCTAGTCATGTGGACTAAACCGCTGTTTTATGACATTAGGAGGTCTGCAAGTAGTTAACGATCATTAAGTCCTCATCTCCGCCTGCTGTCTGTGAATTGCAGCATTGCATTCAGAAAATGAAATAGCCTGACAGGTGCAAAGCCTCTTGGCTCGGAGCCCTCCCTTGCAAAAAGCCATGCACTAGCATTACTATAGATTTCTGGAGTGACTCACTTAAACATTTTACAGATGTGACCAGCAGGTCCAGCGACTGAAGCAGGATGGACGGTCCCAATCTCTGCAATGTGGGGCACAATGCATTCTGTAAGAAGAGACTGGGGAAAAGGCAGAGAAGTCAGATGAAAGGCAAAAACCATTAATATTAGCAATGAAACAGTTAACACACACCCCGGCTAGTAGTAGCCCGGAGTTACATATCAGCATACCTTTAATGTGCGAGCAGCTGCGGAAACAACCTGTGTGTGCGGGGACAGGAGGCAAGTCATGGATGTAGAGAAGAGCCGAGGGAGGTGACCAAGACACAAGTCCCACTGCAATCTGCAAATACAAACACTACATTACCGCAGAGAAAGGCTATGTGCCCACTTTTCGGATTCGTGTGCGGTTTTTTTCGCACCATTTTTGAAAAATCCTCAGGTAGAAAGTACTGCGTTTTACCTGCGGATTCCTATTATGGTACAGGTGTAAAACGCTGCGGAATCCGCACAAAGAATTGACATGCTACGGAAAATACAACGCAGCGTTTCCACGCTGTGTTTTTCCGCAGCATGTGCACTGCGGATTTGGTTTTCCATAGGTTTACATGGTACTGTAAACCTGATGGAAAACTGCTGCCAATCCGCTGCGGATCCACAGACAAATCCGCAACGTGTGCACACAACCTAAGAGATGAGAATGGCAGACACAGATTTAATCCCTGGAGGATATAGCCAATATTCATTTTGGTCCTAGGTGGTTGTTTTTTTTTTTTCATTTTCTTTCAGGTGCCATAACTTTTTTTTTTCCATAGGAATAGCTATCTAAGAGCTTGTTTTTCGCAGTTTTATAGGACACCATTCTTTTTACTAAACCACGTACAGGAAAACAGGGAGAAAAAAAATCCAATAAAATGGTGGAGGTAAGAAAAAAAAAAAAAAATTGAACAATTCTGTCATTTTTACGCGTTCATTGCGCTATAAAATGACCTGGAAACAGATTCTAGGTCTGTGTGAACACAGAAATAATAAAAACTAAAGTTGAATTTTTGGTTGCATTAAGAATAGAACTTTTCTCCTACAAACCACATTGTATAATGAGTGCAGACTAGTCTCCCATTTTTACAGCCGTATTGGGTGTTTGCAATAGTTGCACCATTGTTTTAGGCTGTGCAGTTTTCCATGGCTGCTCTTGTGGGACCACGATGGCACATGTCAGCTCTTATGGTGTCCACTGCACAAGGCCTGAGAAATAAGATGTGTCTGCCATCTAGGGGTGAAATGTTGTACTGCAGTGCTTATATATCCGTAGGAATAAAAAAACGTTTTATTGTGTTCCAGATTAAATATAGTTTCCCTACCGGGTCAAATTTACATGAGCTTGTTCCATGACAGCTAGCCAGGCCAACATGGGCTGCAGGTCGTTCTCATTAGGAAGATAATCATACAGCGCCTGTCAGAAAAGTAGTAAGAATATATCAAGGCTGTGCAGTAAAATGACAAATGATGGGAGGAATGAGACAAGGCGGATTTATACTCACAGTGATGATCTGGGCATTGAGCTCTGCAGTCAGCGCTTGGGTATTTGGCTTGAAGTTGAAAAGGGCATGAAAGGCTTGCATGGCACAGGCGGTGATCATCTGTAGAAGGAATATAAAGGGTTTACCCATCATAAAACAATAGCATACTGCTGGACATACCATCATCCTCTTATGATCATGGAGGTCCATACTGCTGTATCCCCACCAATCCTAAGAATAAAGGGGACCCAGTACAGGTGTAGTTCCAAATCCTCTCCTAATGTTTCTCCACACCTCGGTGTGCGGGAGAAGCAGCGCTTTATCAGTGATTTGCACCCCTGTATTATCAGAGTGGGACACCCACCATCTCCTATCTTGCAAGGAAGTCTCGGGAGGAATCTTAGCACCCTGCTCATTTTATTCATGCATTTCCAGGAGGAACAATAGAGGAATTGCTCCACAATGGCTATTTCACAGATAATGCAAGTGTTTACAAAAAAAGAGAAAGCAAAAAAGCTCCTCCTTAAAATTTCCCACTCAGACTTAAAAGGTTCTTCTGGCCTGCACCCCCATATCACATACATACACACTCACCACGTGGCTTAAGGTCATGACTTTCAGCAAAGTCTCACAGCAGGACTTCACTAAGATGACAGGGAAACATGGCAGCACCTCCTTCAGCAGTGACAGCATGTGCAGGGTGGTGGTGGCTTCTTTGCTGCCTGCACAGCATGGAAATACAAGAGGAAATAGAAAAGGGTTAGCTTTATCCTGTAATGAAAGTCAGGAGGGCAGCAGCCCCAATCCCATCCTCCCCCCTCCGCATCAGGAGGGCAACTGCCCCCATCCCACCCTCCGTGTCAGGAGGGCAGCGGCCCCCATCCCATCCTCCGCGTCAGGAGGGCAACTGCCCCCATCCCACGCTCACAGTCAGGAGGGCAGCGGCCCCCTTCCCATCCCTCCCCTTCCTACAGTCAGGAGGGCAGCAGCCCCCATCCCATCCCTCCCCTTCCTACAGTCAGGAGGGCAGCGGCCCCCGTCCCATCCCTCCCCTTCCTACAGTGAGGAGGGCAGCGGCCCCCATCCCATGTCAAACCCCCACCCACCAAGAGTCAGAAGGGCAGCGGACGACTATCCCATACCCCCCCATCCACCCTCCTGAGTCAGGAAGGCAGCAGCCCCATGCCCCCCCACACACACACACACAGAGTTGTAGGGCAGCGGCCTCCATCCCCTCAGAGTCAGGTAAAGCAGCGGCCCCCATGCCCACAGTCAGGTAAAGCAGCGGTCTCCATCCCCCAGAGTCAGGTAAAGCAGTGGTCCACATACAGATCTCTTACCTCCAGACTTCTCAATTTCCTGGATACAGAATTTAGCTGTGGACGGTGCAGCTGGGTGGTGAGTGGGGGGTGAATCAGAAAACATGAACTCGCTGCCTTTTAAGATGGAGCACACAGCGAGCTGAGCTGCCTTGCGAATCTAATAAATCATGGAAGCAAAAAAAATAACTTGGTACATTTCTGAATCATCCTCTCCCAATACCGCAGCTCAGCAGAGAACTGTGAATGGACCCATTATCTTACCTTCGGTTTTGCATGGACAGTGAAGCTTAATATCCCGTGGTAAACCTGCAGGGTGGACGGGTAACTCCACACAGAGAGGTCCTGTTTGCGCAGCAGTATGGCCAGGCAGGAGACAATCTGCAATAAAGACATTACATTTTTACGAGTCTTTGCAGCAAACAGAGGGAGAATGCATTGATTTTTAACCCCTACATGCTTTATGATGAACTATTACAAGCCCAATCAAAATATAAAACTATTTAGCCCATAAGCACTGTGAACAAAGAAAAAAAAAAATCAAAGTGCCAGAATTACTATTTTTCGGTCACTGTATTTTCTCCAATGGAAATAAGATCATAGTAAAAACTACTCACCCATCTAACTGCAGAGACGCTGCCTTTATTTGCTTGTGATGCCAAGATGTCCATAAATGCCTTCGATGTGTCCGAAAATTTCTTAATCAGCACGGGACCTGGCACCCTTTAAAAAAAAAAAAAAAAAAAAAAATATTGTAATAATAAGGTGCAAGATGACCCCACAGATTTAAGGATTAACCCACTGACCTCTTCATAACCAGATTGAGCAGATAGGCGACTGCGGCCAAAGACTCGGAGGACTCCACCGCCTCGAGGGTCGTCATCTAGGAGCAAACGACGGCTTAATGTTAACTACTTGCATTACAAAATCCACAACAGAATAAGTCATGAGTCAGAAGATGGTTAGAAACTTGTTTTAGCTTTGATTATTGGCATCTTGTAACCCTAACAATATAGTAAGGGCATTCGTGGGTTAAGCGGGAGGGACTCAGGTCACAGATGTTGGTGGTCTCTGCCTTCACAAGGCATTTACTAAAATTTGGAAAAAATATTTTGTGACCCTGATCCTTCCTTTCTGCAAAGCAAAGATTCAGTCTTGTAAGACCCAATTACAGGAGGCCACGTTAATAGTCTGTGGTCGCGGGCGAGAACATGGCAAACTTCATCGTATCTGCCTACATCCCAGCACCTTGTCATAGAGAAAAGAAGGACTGGGGCAATTTTTGCAGTAGAAAAGAAGGCATCACATTGTTATGCAGCTCATCCAGAAAACAAAGGCATCTGCAACGGATGATATGGCGGACCACAAGAACTCAGTCTTGGATGTTTATGAAGATGAATTGGATGACAGCAGAGGATCGGTTACAGGTCCTCCTCACAGAGTTGCACCTTTCCACCCTACCAATTCAGGAGAAACACTGACCAGGGCTGCAAAGTATTCTGTCTCCGTCTCATTTCCTCCCTGGGATCGGATCACTTCAGTCACAGCCGCCAGCACAGCACAGATCTGAAAAATATAAAAACAAATTAATCAGAAATTAACTAGACATGTTCATCCTTAAAAGCTTCAGATATCCGTGCACAATTGTTTATAGATATTTTTTTTCTTGAAACAAAGCAACTTTCTAGATAGTCTATTAGGCTACGTTCACATTTGCGTTGTGCGCCGCGTCGGCGACGCAACGCACAACGCAAACAAAACCGCAACAAAACGCACGCTAAAACGCTGCGTTTTGCGACGCATGCGTCCTTTTTGGCCGAAAGTTGGACGCAAAAAAAATGCAACTTGTTGCGTTCTCTGCGCCCAACGCTTGCAGCCATGCGTCACAAAACGCAGCACAACGCATGTCCATGCGCCCCCATGTTAAATATAGGGACGCATGCGGCGACGCTGCGGCGCCGAACGCTAATGTGAACGTAGACTTAGACGTGCCCTGGCATTGTGCTGTTGTAACTCCTTCATCTAGCTGGCTGTTCTGCTGAATGTGACAGCGCAGGAATCTGACGGGACTTTCTCACCTCTTTATGAGCCGCTGAGTTGGACTCCCAATATCTCTGCACTTTGCCAAAGGTGACATTGGTGCAGTCAGACAAGCCGCTCAAGAAAGTGGCTCCCGACTTCTCGGTCACGGCCATGTCAGCGTCCTCCTCCATGTCTTCTTCAGGCTTCTTCTGCACGGTGAATGACCCGGATTGGAGATCATTGTGGAGCTTCAGGGCATCTACAGTCAGGTCACTTTTACCTGGAGCATCGAGAGGAAAGCAGGACAGGGTGAGGCCAGGTGTATATATGTACTACACAGCCAGGGGTATTAATGGAAAAGCTCGAAAAAATATTAGATTAAAAAAAAATAATTAAATTGGGTTGGATTTTGCCTTCAGCTCCTCTGCAGACCCATGTGCCTGCATGATCACAGACTGCAAATGGATTCACTTGTATCACCGTAAACACATCATCAGCAGAAATGTCTGACAGTTTGCTACAATGTATCAGTCTAGAGTCCCGGCTATTCCAGCTCAGAGCATTGTCTACACTAGATACAATTGTATCCACTTCTCATATGTGCAGGATTACTGTGTATGGATGGAAACAAGAGCGTTCTCATCCACTGACAGCAAGCAGAATTCTTGAAAATGATTGGAGAACTCAGATGTGTAATGATCGGCTGATCCCAGGGGCTTAGGAGGAGAAGAGGATGTGGAGTTACACAATACAGTACGGTCAGTGCAGCAAGGTTACACAGATGTAATTCCATCCACACACCGCAGAGAAAATCTGCATGGTAAGTTGTCCGGTGCTTGAAATTTCTCATCCGCCATCCGAAGTACTATAATGCCCTATGTTCCCAAAGGTGCCCACACATCTTTAACTGTCCCAACCCTACACAACTACCTTCCTTTGGTCCTGGAGAACATCCCCTTTTGGACCATTTGACCTGGAAGCCAGACCAGTGCGTACTCCTCCGTGCACCAGACTGTCCACCCTGGAAGTTTCCTGGGACACTTATCCCTAACACAACTGGTGAGCTAAAATTATGTTACTTTTTGTGCATTTCAGTCCTTAGTCAGCAATGATTAAAGACTGAAACGCATCAGAAATTTTTATGGGTGTTGGATCTGGATTGTCTAGCTATTGCATATTTTTGAATACATTTTTTTTTCTTTTTAATGATTCACTTGCTGGATTTTTTCTGTTTCCTTTATATGGGACTTGCAGTACTTCTGAATCCTTTTCTCCCAAGTGAGCTGACATTCCTCTTTTTCTTACACTCTTTAATGCCGTAAAGGAACGGGTGTAGGTGTCTGAAATAAGCTCATGAGCTGACCCCCACTCCCCATAGTGCAGGGTCTGCACGTAAACTCCAAAATGGAACTAATAAAAAATGCAGATCCCCCATGCAAAAAAAAAAAAGAAGAAGCACCCACACAGCTCCATCCATGGAAAAATAAAAAAGTTACGAGTCTTGGAAAAAGGCGATACAAATCAACATTTGTTTAGATATTAGAATAATTAAAAATAAAAATTCTATTCCCCTCCTTTTTCACCAATTAAAAATAAAACATTTAACATTGCAGCGAATGTAAAAGTACAATCCACATCTCCTACAAGAAAAATGTAGTAAAAAAAACAAAACCTTCACTCCTGAGGAAGCCAAAGAGTGGTGGCGATACGCTTAGGTTTCATTCCTGCTCTCATTCAGTTAGTTATCTTACCTAACTTGTTACATGGTCCCTCTGTGTCATTTCTTTGTATCTACCTTTGCTCTTGGTGACACTTGTGCATTATTTCTGCACATCTATATCGAGTCTAAAAAAAAAAATCTAGCCAAAGGTATCTATTTATATAGGTTTTGGGTTAAATGCATTATGGTTCATGCGTCTATTGCATTGTGTTACTTTTGGGTATCCTCCGTTACCTTATGGAATATAAATATATATATATACTTTCTTGTGATTTCTCAATCTGTCAGGTTGGGCAGCACAATGGCTCAGTGGTTAGCACTATATGGTGGCTCAGTGGTTAGCACTGTTGCTTTGGGTCCAGGGTTCAAATCTCACCAGGTACAACATCTGCCTTGATCTGTCTTCTCCCCGTGTTTGTGCGGGTTCTCCGGTTTCTTCCCACACTCCTGAGACATACCGATTGGGAATTCAGATTGCGAGCCCCAATGGGGACAGTGATGATGGTGTCTATAGAATTAATGGCGCTATACAAGCAGGACATATTGATAACCTGGTGGTTTTTATTACTTGTTGTCCATGTCTTACTTTTGCTACTTATAATAAAGATGTTCTCATCTGGTGATACTACCTACTTTTCTAATTATGCCTTTAAAATAAGTCTGTACTGGGATGATCCTCACTTATTTCAAGATGCCCTTTGTCAAGGAAAAAAAAATTTAAGAAAACCATGCACCCAAAATGGTGGCAATAAAAAAAAAAAAATCCTGACGCTGAACTCAGGGAGAACCCAAACGCTGGGACTTCATTATTTTTACTCAGTTGGGCTTTTTCGCCGTTTTAGAGTATTTTATATGATAAAATTACAAACTACGACCGATCCAGCCCTGACACGGCTGCATCAAAGGTGGGGAAAAAAAATCAGCTTCCTTAAAGGGGTTGTCAACCCTTGTTAAAGTTGTTTCCTTTTAACATGAAAATATAGAAGTACACAGCGCCCATTGGAGACAATAACAGAGCAGAGGATCAGCATCACCGTGACCCCGGGGTGGTCCGGAGTCAGAGATCCCCCAGCACACACTGGAGAGCCTTATAATCAGCAGGACAGGTGTGCATCAACTGAGAAGAGAGCGCTGCGTGTGTCCAGTCACTGACAGCAGCAAAGACCCTGAAATCCAGGGAAAATTACAGCCAGTGAAGAGTTCTGGTAAATCCCTTTAAGGATCCCTTTAAGACAGCTGATGAAAGTGCCACCGGTGCTCTGTGACCCCCCTCCCCCTCCACAAAACTCCAGCTGGTCGCCTCACCTGAGGGTCGGCTGAAGAACCGGCTCCTCGCCGCCTCCCGGTGCCGCTTGGCCTGAGGGTTGGAGTCGCTGCTGTGTCCCTTCTTCCAGCGCTTCACTTTCCCGGCGGTCCCGGAGCGGAGCTTCCCAGACTTCCCCATGATCCGTGGTGACTGCGGTTCCACGCTGAATCCACGTGCGGCCTCCACTACACGCCGGTCACTTCCGCCCCCGTCAGCGAGCACAGCGCTCTATGGTGCAGCCGCTTCCGGCGGAGCAGATTACAGCGCACTGCCCTCTGGTGGTCAGTGCGGTACTGCAGGGGGGAGACATCCAGAGAGGTTCTACAAGGACCCGGTAGTGGAGGGACAGGCTGGGGGGTCAATTGTAATTTTATTTATTTATTTTTTTGCACTTTTTCCCCCCCCTCAAGTGTTTTTTGCACTCATTACTTTATTTTTCCATCCAAATAGCCTGGCAGGAGTTTAATTTTAAATTATACCGTTCAGTTTAGAATATCATGAAATACAAGTGGGGAAAAAAAAAAAATCCAAGTGCACGGAAATGGTGAAAAAAAAACTTTTTGGGTGTTTTGATTTTACAGATCCACTTTAAAAAAACAAAACACACCGACTGAATGTGAACCAAGGCTGCGTTCACATTGAGATTTTATTTAATGAAATGAAATTTTGGAACAGAAAGTGAGCTGAAACTTATGAAATCTCAAAATTCCTCCAAAACATTAAGTCTCTGCTCGGGCGCCATGTGCATGGAGTCTTTTTGCAGACTTTTTAGAGCAGAAATTGAGCAGAACCTCCCAGTTTTTGAGTTTCTGCTCCAAAAAGCTCCATTGGCACATAGCCAGTCTCCCCTCAGCGTGCACAGAGCCTTTCTACACTATTCTTTTGCCAGGGTTTTTGGGCACAAAGAATGGCATCAATTTCATGCATTTTCCCCAATAATTTCTAGCGGTATTTTTTCACACATTTTATACTTGCATTTTTTCAGACCTTTTTATGTTACATCTTTATGAAAAACTTGCCTGAAAGCTCCCTATCCCTTGAAGTCGTCGCCTGAAAAAATGTAGCTTGTGTAATGCTTTCCATGTTACGTTCCACTAAAAAAAAAAAAAAAGTGTTTTTCTGAAAAAAATAAAATAGCTGCGTGCAAATATATCTTTTGGCCTAACAGCAGCAGTTTTGGGGGTTTTTTTATGTTGCAGAATTTTAATATTACAAGTCATATAATTCATAGATCTTGGATTTTTCTTAAGACGACAGAATGCCAAAATTGCAACAAAAATTGCACCAAGAAAGGAAAGATATGGCGGTGAAAATTGGTCAGAGATCGCAGTCACGCTCGGGTTGGGAGACGGGTGACCAGTCAGTGCCTTGCCGTCCAATATTGGACCATTTGGCATGGACTTCTGAATGCGCCCTTACAATAAAGGGTTATTCCCATGTTACTTTATGAGTAAAATTGCAAAGTGTTTGTAAAAATCTATATTTGTCATTATAAATCATCAAGAATGGATGGATTTTTAATGTGTACTGGTTATTGTCTAGGTTACCGACCACCTCTGCCGCCTTTTAGCGGTGGCCAAACAGTCTTTTCTATTGAGCTTGTAATCACTACCCTGAAGCTGGCGGGGCTCACTGGGGCGCACTGTTAGCTACTGTTTCTGCCAGCTTTGGTGCCCCTGTGGTTCTTCCATGGCAACAGCGGGGATCACACAATTTGGGCCGGGTGTTAGGCCAGTTTCACACGTCCAGATAATTCCGGTACCGGAAAAATCGGTACCGGAGTTATCCGTGTGTCCGTGAGCTCACGTGGCACATCAGTGTGGCACACGTGCAGCAGCCGTGTGCCGCCCGTGTGCCGACTGGGTACCACACGGACCGTGCAGGAGACAGCGCTACAGTAAGCGCTGTCCCCTGCTTTGGGTGCTGAAGTCGCCATTCATTTCTTCTCTGCAGCAGCGTTCGCTGGAGAGAAGGAATGAAAAATCATTGTTTTTTTAATTTTTTTTGCGGTTGAAATAAAGTTCCCGGTAACCGTGTCACCACACGTACTGGAGCCACTGACGTGTGAAACCGGCCTTAAACAATGCAGGAGGCTGGGGAGCAGTTAGCTGCTCAACAAGATAATGGGACAACCCCTTCAATTCATTAATTTTGCAACAATGGAGGTCTAGGAATGACAAAAAAATAAAAATAAATAATGGCGCAAACAGCCACCTGCAAAAAAATGACACTTGGCCCACGTTCACACTATCAGTATTTGGTCAGTATTTTACATCAGTATTTGTAGCCAAAACCAGGAATGGAACAATCAGAGGAAAAGTATAGAAACATATGCACCACTTCTGGATTTATCACCCACTCCTGGTTTGGCTTACAAATACTGATGTACAATACTGACCAAATACTGACCGTGTGATCGTGGCCACAGACAATGCTATTATATGGGGAAAAAAATCAATAAAAAAGCAAGAAGGTCAGTTTTACACGCTTGTTTTAGAATAATGTGCGAAGAGATGGTAAAACCTCTTTCTACACTTTTGCTTTTTTCAAGTGTTGTTCCAGTGTTGCGCCCAGAATTAGGTCGCTGCATACAGTGCTCTATTGAATAAAGCCTGCAGGCACTGAGCATGCTCGGCCACTGCTGCTAAAACCACAGAGGTGGCCGGTAACCTACACAACAGACATCCATCTTCATTCCTGAGAGCAGAGAGGATTTTTTTTAACAATATTAACATGGGAAAACAATGCACATTTTTACAATTGTAACCAATCTTAATGTTGACACAAGTAAAGTTATTTTGAAATAAAACTTAAAACAGATTCCGCTTTCATTCTAAGATCTGACACGCGTCATTTTGGGGAGAAGGTGGGGTTAAAGTTACAGTTTGTCTTGCCAAGAACGTTATATTTATTTTCTTTTATTTATTCAATGTATCATAATAGTTAACATGACTTTTATAAGTTTTTAATGTAATATTTTCTAGTTTCAAAAGTCTCCGTGCCGGCGGCTGCGGTAACCATCGCTGGCGACTGTCCGTTCAGGTGTAATAGCAGAGGGATTTACTGTTGTGTATAGTCTATTCATGGGAGGAAAAGCAAAGTCTCCAGAAAGCAAACACGGAGGAATTAAAGAACCTAACCTCGCTATTCACGCAGCTTTCTGCTTTTCCATTTTTGAAGTGGGAAACAATAGTGTCTTCATATAGGGACTGGTGGACATAGGTCATTATATGGTAAAACTGACCTGACAGTATGATTAACAAGGTCAGTACGAGTACGCAGATACCATACATGTAACTTTTTTTTTTTTTTATGTAAGTGGTGAAAAAATTAAACCACAAAAGCCATAAAGCAAAAAAAAAACAAAAAAAACAAAGTGCCAGAATTTTAATTTTCAGTTGCTGTGAAACAAAAAAAATGCAATAAACAGTTATCACAATGTCCAATGTATTTGAAAATGGTATCAATACAAACTACGGCTCAACCTGCAAAAACCAGCCCCGTCGCCGGAAAAATGAAAGCACCAGCGGTCTCAGAAAATGGAGAGACACAATACCTAATTTTTTATTTTACAAATTTCTAAACTATTTTTCCGCTATTTAAGTAAATAAAAAATGTACAAGTTTGCTATCGCCGCCCTTGTGGTGACCTGGAGAAATTATGCTGCCGGGTAATTGTTATGGTCCAATGAATGATGGAAAAATAAAACCCCAAAAATCAGTGTTCAATGGTAAAATGAATGGAGTCATTCAAAACTACAACTCACCCTGCAAAAAACAAACAAGTACACGCTATCGCGATGGAATAGAATAAGGCGATTTTCACGCCCATCGGGTTTTTTTTTTTGCTACATTTTTTATGCAAATTAAAAGCTGCTTTTTACAATTCCAGCAAAATCTCTGAGATTTCAGGAATCTCCTGCACGCTCTTATCTATTTTTTCCTGACTGAATTAGAAACTGTTTTTTTTAAATCTGCAGCACGTCAATTCTTCCAGCGTTTTCACAGTGGTTTTTTTTTTTCCACACGTAGAAAGCAATGAAAAATGTATGGAAAAAAAATTACAATGGCCTTTATGAAGCATTTTTGGTAAATAAAACTGACTTTATTAAACATGTACAGTAGAAAAATCACACATGTAATCCTCACTCCTCAAAAATAAAACATTGCAAAAAAAAGTTACAAAAATGCGCAGCACGGTGGCTCAGTGGTTAAGACGGTATGGTGGCTGAGTGGTTAGCACTGTATGGTGGCTCAGTAGTTAGCACTGAACGGTGGCTCAGTGGTTAGCATTGCATGGCGGCTCAGTGGTTAGCACTGTATGGTGGCTCTGTGGTTAGCACTGTATATTGGCTCAGTGGTTAGCCCTGTATGGTGGCTCAGTGGTTAGCACTGTATGTTGGCTCAATGGTTAGCACTGTACAGTCGCTCAGTGGCTAGCACTGTATGGTGGCTCAGTGGTTAGCACTGTATGGCGGCTCAGTAGTTAGCATTATGGTTGCTCCGTGGTTAGCACTGCATAGTGGCTCAGTGGTTCGCACTGTATGGTGGCTCTGTGGTTAGCACTGTATGGCGGCTCAGTGGTTAGCCCTGTATGGTGGCTCAGTGGTTAGCACTGTATGTTGGTTCAATGGTTAGCACTGTACGGTCGCTCAGTGGCTAGCACTGTATGGTGGCTCAGTGGTTAGCATTGTATGGTGGCTCAGTAGTTAGCATTATGGTTGCTCCGTGGTTAGCACTGCATAGTGGCTCAGTGGTTCGCACTGTATGGTGGCTCAGTGGTTAGCACTGTATTTTGGCTCAATGGTTAGCACTGTACGGTCGCTCAGTGGTTAGCACTGTATGTTGGCTCAATGTTTACCACTGTACGGTCCACTGTACGGTCGCTCAGTGGTTAGCACTGTATGGTGGCTCAGTGGTTAGCACTGTATGGTGGCTCAGTGGTTAGCACTGTTACATTGCAGCGCTCAAGTCCTGGGTTCAAATCCTACCAATGACAATATCTGCAAGGACTTTGTATGTTCTCCCCGTGTTTGCGTGGGTTTCCTCCCACACTCCAAATACATACTTATAGGGAATGTAGATTGTGAGCCCCAATGGGGACAGTGATGATAATTGATGTAAAGTGCTGTGGAATTAATGGCGCTATATAACTGAGTAAAATAATTAAATAAATGAAAAATGCAGCAAAAATGTTGTGTGTGAACCATAGCCTTACAGTTCTTGGAGGAGAGGGGATGGTAGAAATATTGCAGGGCAAAAAAACGATAATAAATGAAGAGATGAAATAGATCTCTGTGACCTGATGATGCAGGTATATTTACTTTGAAAATCCACGTAAAAGAAATGCTGTAGTTATACTACAATGACTGGAGTCATATAATGCTTACTTTAATATTAGGGTTAAGCAGCCATTCTGATGGATATTTTTTTTTTCATAGTAAGTACACCGGACTCATCAGGTATAATATTTATATAGTAATATATGCAGTTTGCATTATGAAATCTGGTGATGGATACGCTCTAAGCCTTAGATTTTCTTTATAAAAATGTAGGTTTTATGTGTGAAGTCCGCAGTATGATAAATAATTCTAATCATCGGTGATCTGGTTATTACAGACTCAGTCAGGACCTGCCCACAAACAAGCCCTGGGTAACACTTGGCTTCTCACAGCCTCCTGAGGACTAGTGAGCTGTTCTGGCCTCTGCTTGTTGTAGATACCATCTCCAGGAGCCATTCATTCTGCTGTGACACCGAGGGACAAGCCAACAAGCAGCAGATGAAGCCATTGTTCCAGCAGGGACCTAAACATAAACAGCGACCGGCATCCAATGCCGCCGGCATAGCGCCACATCTGACTATCCTCCATATAAGAGCAGCCTGCAATGTCCTACGTGGCGGATGTGGAGGTCCTACCAGGGGTCCGCAGTGGCCAGGCCCCCGGCAGCTGTGACAGCAGCTTAGATGAGGGTCTCCGCTTCTCTCCAGATCTGGGGCTGTCACCTGTAAGCTGCCTCTCTGGAAACATGGGGCATCTGCACTGTGAGGACAGGTAACGTTGCCACATTGCTGTATTGTTGGGGATGTCCTATTATTTAACACGGATGATTGTGTTTTTATTTATCTTATTTTACGTAAATATTGTAATATTTAATAAAAGAACAAAAAAATAGAACTTTTCGAATTAAATGGATGATGTGAATAAAGTACGATTCCTGACCCTGCCATCCTGGTATAGGGGGCGCTCTAACCCTGGGGTAACGGCATCTTATATTTATTTTATTATTATTGATGCTGACTTGATGGATGGTCTGGTGTGAAGATCGGTCTTGTGCAAGTCTAGATAGGTCCACCAGATAGTATTAAGACACCGGTTTGTTGGTCTTCCTCTTCGCCTTATTCCTTCCATTCTTCCGACTGGATAACACATCAGATTTTATGTTCAGGGCTCAGGGAAAGTTGGGTGACAACCAATATGGTGGCCAGCAGAACTCCTGATCTGGTTGTCACCTAGTTTTCCTTCCTGGTAATAAAGCGATATATGTCATATTTTCTTATTGTAGTGTAACTAATCATTTTGACCTTTCAAGACTTAAGAAAATATATCACCCAGCTTTCCTAGACTCCTGAATGACTTATCTTCCTGTTTTGAACCAATATAGCACACAGTCCTCCGTTACTGTTATTTTTACTATTCAGGGCCCTAGGAAAGATGGCTGACAACCAATATGGTCACCATCAGAACTTGACGTCACCCAGCTTTCCTTCTGAATGACATATCAGCCTGGATATTAAGGGATACAGGTCACATTCCCTTATTACTGTATAACTGATTATTTTTTTATATTCAGGACTTAAAAAAAGATGGTTGACAGACAACATGGTGTGAATTGGAACTCCTAATAGTGTTGCCACACAGCTTTCCTAGTATCCCGAATGGCCTGGTTAAACATTGATATATCCTGATATATCTCTCATTCCCTTATTATTGCTAAAGTAATTTTTTTTTGGTCCAGACTAAAAGAAACAAAACAAATAAGGTCGCCATTAGCACATTTAATGTGGCTGCCATTCTGCTTTCCCGGGTGCCTGAATGGCAAATACAGGTGCTTCTCACAACATTAGAATATCATCAAAAAAATACTTTGTTTCAGTTCTTCAATACAAAAAGTGAAACTCATATATTATATAGCGTCATTACATACAGAGTGATCTATTTCAAGTGTTTGTTTCTGTTAATGTTGATGATTATGGCTGACAGGCAATGAAAACCCAAAAGTCATTATCTCGGAAAATTAGAATAATTAACAAAAACCACCTGCAAAGGCTCCTAAGTGTTTAAAACGGTTCCTTAGTTTGTTTCGGTAGCTCCACAATCATGGGGAAGACTGCTGACCTGACAGATCTCCAGAAGGCATCACTGACACACTCCACAAGGAGGGGAAGCCACAACAGGTCATTGATAAAGAAGCTGGCTGCTCACACAGTGCTGTATCCAAGTATATTAATGGAAAGTGGAGTGGAAGGAAAAAGTCTGGTAGAGAAAGGTGCACAAGCAACCGGGATAACTGCAGCCTGGAAGGATTGTTAAGAAAAGGCCATTCAAAAATGTGGGTGAGATTCACAAGGAGTGGACTGCTGCTGGAGTCATTGCTTCAAGAGCCACCACACACAGACGTCTCCAGGACATGGGCTACAAGTGTCACATTCCTTGTGTCAGCCACTCATGACCAATAGACAAGGCCAGAAGCGTCTTACCTGGGCCAAGGAGAAAAAGAACTGGAATGTTGTCAGTGGTCCAAGGTGTTGTTTTCAGATAAAAGTAAATTTTGCATTTCATTTGGAAATCAAGGTCCCAGAGTCTGGAGGAAGAGTGGAGAGGCCACAATCCAAGCTGCTGGAGGTCTCGTGTGAAGTTTCCACAATCAGTGATGGTTGGGGAGCCATGTCATCTGCTGGTGTAGGTCCACTGTGTGTTATCAAGAGCAAAGTCAGCACAGCCGTCTACCAGGACATTTTAGAGCCCTTCATGATTCCCTCTGCCGACAAGCTTTATGGAGATGGAAATGTCATTCTCCAGCAGGACTTGGCACCAGTCCACACTGCCAAAAGTACCAATACCTGGTGTAAAAACAATAGTATCACTGGGCTTGATTGGCAGCAAACTCGCCTGACCTTAACCCCATAGAGAATCTATGGAGTATTGTCAAGAGGAAGATGAGAGACACCAGACCCAACAATGCAGACGAGCTGAAGGCTGCTATCAAAGCAACCTGGGCTTCCATAACCCCTCAGCAGTGCCACAGGCTGATCACCTCCATGCCACGCCGCATTGATGCAGTAATTGATGCAAAAAGAGCCCCGACCAAGTATTGAGAGCTGATCATACATTTCAGTAGGCCAATATTCCAGATTTTAAAATCACTTTTCAACCTGGTGTTATAAAGTATTCTAATTTACTGAGATAATGACTTTTGGGTTTTCATTGGCTGTAAGCCATAATCATCAACATTAACAGAAATAAACACTTGAAATAGATCACTCTGTATGTAATGACTATATATAATATATGAGATTCACTTTTTGTATTGAAGAACTGAACTAAATTAACTTTTCGATGATATTCTAATTTTGTGAGAAGCCCCTGTATGTCATATCCTTTATTAATAACTAAGGGGAAAGGAAAGCTGGATTACACCCCGCTGTGAGCTGCCACCAAGCTTTTCCAGAAGTAGAAATATTGGGTCTAAAGAATTGATGATGACTTAAAAACTTTTATTTACTTTTTAGTTTTTTTTTTTATTAATTTGGTGACATTTTTCCTAGTTGTGGCTTCTGTTTTACAATGAATTATGGCGGATACATGTTGCGGTTTCACGCTTGGTTTGCGTCTAACCCACAACAATACTCCGGTAATTTCCTTTGTTATCGTTTCTCAGTCTCACTCCAAGAAGAAAGCTGAAATTATCCCCGGACTCCCAGGATGCCAGCCCCATGGAGACACCAAGCTTACAAGAGCCTGCCATGGGAACTGCGGGACTCTCAGGTCAGCTGCATCACTCCCACACAAAGCCGGCTGATGAAACCCCAGTGACTGCCGCCACACACTGTCACCAGGCACCACAGAGCCCAGCAACAGCCTATAACACAAATGTAGTGCCAGGGCTACGGGGAAGTCAGCGTGCACTGCTCAGGCCTTCACTCACAGTCAGAAACACCTTCGAGTGTTTGTTGTTGTTTTTTTTTAACCTAAATCCATATAGTTGGGGCTAAAGATCATTTTTGCAATTGGGTTTTATAAAAAAAATTGCTTTTACAGGCTCTTTTTTATTTCTATGCACATTCAACTTTGCTGTGGTCATAGATCAGCTGAGAGGAGCGCAGAAAAATACAAATAAAAGCGTAACAAACTCTCCAATCCTAAGGAGCTCGCTGAAGGATTCTCAGTTAACTCATTGTGCAGCCAGCAGCAGATATTGCGACACAGAGGCTTTGGGAGGGAAATTATGCAATAAGGACTTAATATAAAAAATGATTTTTAGCCCCAAACACACATGCATTTACGCAAAGTTAGAAGATTGTCCCCAAAGGTGAACAACCCCTTTAATATTTAATTGAAATACATTCTTCATGGAATCTTGGCTGCCGCTTTCTTCCCACAATATGAGTGTTGTAAGCATGGTTTGTAACACGTGTATCTGTCTTTTCCTGAGCTCATCTCAGCTAATGTATGACCACATAAATGTTACATTCAACCTTGATGTGGTCCGAGCTCCTAAATAAGCAGAGAGGAGCTCAGAAAAAGACGGATAAAGGAGTTACAAACTCACTGTCAAAAAAAGAGCTCACTGACGGTGAGCCTGAACTGTAAAAGCGGAACAGTGCAACATTTTTTAATGAAACCCAATTGCAAAAATAATTTTTAGCCCTAAGTATAAATGTATATAATAATTAATAATAATAATAAATGCCCCCAAAGCTTTCCCTATACTTTAAGGTGGCATTCATCAGTATGTTTTGGCTGCTGTTCTTTAGTTATGTTTTTCCACAGAATCAGCCCAATTTTCTCACGCACAAGAAAAACGGACCGATTATTTTTATCAAACTTCGATCGCAGTTTGGCCTGGGTGTCATCAGTTTTTCTCGTACGTGGAAGAAAAAAAAACAGTTTCTCCATCTTCTCCTTTATGACAGTCCGTGAAAATGACCCCGGCCACTTAGGGAAGTCTTTGGAGAGTTTTTCATTTCTTGAAACGTTTTTACAGGATTTTGGAAGAGTTTTTGTTTCCTGAAGCTTTTTTTTTTTTTTTTGCAGCCTTTTGATTGGACAGTTCCTAGGTCAGAGCAGATTTATTAGGATCCACTTCAAAGGAATGACATGCACTTTATTTAGAAATTCATTAAAAGAGTATTCCGAGCTGGATTTGGGAAAGTATCAGCTAAAAAAAAAAAAAAAAAATCTTCAAAAAACTTCTAATCTTAGAGGACTTAACATTTTATGCCTTTGTGGGCTCTGTGTAATGCCTGACTTCCCCTGTGGTGGCGCTGTGGGAAAAGTGAACTGTTGTTTCCAGGTTTTCTTAGAGACTTTTCCATTTAAAAAAAATATATATATTTTTAAACTTTTTTACTGCACAGGAAAACCTAAGATCACTCTTCAGCAAAAATGTCCATCTTGCACCGTATGATGACCTATTGCTTTATGTGTCTATAAAATCATCATAACGTCCGTATCCAACAGTTTCAGGTCTCATCCTCTATAAACTGCCATGTTGTCATGCACTGTTACTAAGTTGCAGGTGAACTGCATTCACTTCTATGGAGGTGCTTGGACATTAGTAACAGCCGACGGCCGGACGCTAGTGATGCCGCAATCTGTGGGCCCATGGGTTATAATCTCATGCAGGAAACATCAATAAGGTCAGGATTAAATCTGGCAGGGCACTATATGGCATTATATAAGGCTATGTATTATAGCCTCAGACCCTCTGCGAGCACTGCAAATATATTCATCTAAGGACGGTCCGACTGAGATCAGAACCTAGTGCACGGGCCGGCTGGCGGCCTGCTCGGGTGGGGAGAGCCGCCGGCCGGTCCGATCTCAGTCCTCCCCCATCGGGAGCAGCGTTGCTGCCATCTTGGTACCGCGCCATCGTCATGTCGCCACTATTTCCAGGGTTACATATATTTTGTGACATATTTCAATATAATTAGCACAAATGCATAATGTTTATAATTTTTAATATTATGTTTCAGATTTATCAAGTGAATTAACTCCGGTGTTGAAACCACGAGTCTGTAATGCAAGGTAAGAGAGAGCGAGACATCAGCGGAGATACCGGGATTTGATGGGAACCTCCACTTTTAGGCTACTTTTTCTAAAAAAAAGGTGCAGGGATAAAAACATCAGCCGAAGACTGGCAATTTGTGCGAAGGTTGCGCCCCCATTTGGCGCGGCTTTAGCGGTTCATCGTCACCGCGAGAAATGACAGTGGCGGGAGCACATTCCTGGAGCATGCGCGGAAACGTTCCCTCTTGGCTAAGACCTGGCGGAGCTGGGTTAAAGTCGTCGAGAATTTTGGTGAAAACTGATTGATGAATCGGCGCCATCGTGCAACAAACAGATAACTAGAAAACGTGATCCTGCTATAACAGCAGGAAGACGACACCATTCTCTGATCAGATCCTGGGGCTTGCCACAATCCATCCTGGGGCTCAGTTTGGTTTTCTTGTAGAAGATTAAGCTCAGAAATGATGCACTAATGGGGATTGTCTGGCAGAAACAAGTTATCAGCTATCTGAATTGATCGTGGGGGTGCGACCGCTGGGACCAGTACCAACGGACAGAATGGAGAACTAGAACGGAAGGGCAGTGTGCATGATCGACCAGTGCTCCATTCATTCCCCATGGGACTGCCGAGCGCTGCATTCAGCTTTTTAGTCAGTACACCCACCAATTGAGAAATTATCACCTATCTTTTGGGGAGCTAATCAGTGCAAGTCCCAGAGGTCGATCACCCACCAATCTATAAGTTATCGCCTACCCTTTGGGGAGCTAATAGGTGCGAGTCCCAGAGGTCAATCACCAACCAATTGATGTTATCAGCTATCCTTTGGGGAGCTAATTGGTGCGAGTCCCAGAGGTTGATCACCCACCAATCGATAAGTTATAACCTATCTTTTAGGGAGCTAATCGGTGCAAGTCCCAGAGGTCGTACACCCACCAATCGATAAGTTGTAACCTAGCTTTTGGGGAGCTAATCGGTGCAAGTTCCAGAGGTCGATCACCCACCAATCGATAAGTTATCGCCTACCCTTTGGGGAGCTAATCAGTGCGAGTCCCAGGGGTCATACACCCACCAATCGATAAGTTATCACCTATCCTTTGGGGAGCAAATCGGTGTGAGTCCCAGAGGACGCACACGCACCAATTGATAAGTTATCACCTCTCTTTTAGGGAGCTAATCGGTGTGAGTCACAGAGGTCGTATACCCACCAATCGATAAGTTATCACCCTTGGATAGGTGATAACTTGTTTTCACTGGAGAACCCCTTGATCTGTTATATACTTCATGCAGTAATTTCTCATGAAAGCCACGATACGATTGATAATATACTGTTGCGACCAGAGACTGAATGAACACCATTTTGGCCTCCATTGGGTAAATAAGCTTGGAGTGTATGCCAGAAGCTTTCCCCGGTAAAGACTCATATCGTGATATGAACAGAGTATAAAGCCCCCAAAACACATTTTACTAACGTCAGTCGAAGCCGGTGATATTAGCAGGATCAGCCGACACAGTCTTATCTGTATGGGGCCCCCAACTGTTGATTTTTGGGGAAGGTAAGCATCCAGTGTTTCCGATTTTGGACTGCTGATCCTTTTGTTATCCAAGAGACAAGTCCCTCCCTGAGTCTGACGGGGGCTCTCCCATAGAGAACACCGGAGCGATTGGCCGATCGAGTGCTCCTGTGTATGTGAGAGTTGATCGAGTTAGCTGCCGGTTGACCAGTCGGAGAGCTAACTAAAGTGCATGGAGGCTTAACTCTCCAATGAAGAGAGACAGCAAGATGTTCCTGAATCAGAAAGTCAGATTTAACCAGTAGTCTACCATGTAGGTCAATATATTTGTGTTCTATTATAATACCCCTTTTTTTTTATTTTGCAGTGATTTTTCTTATCCACCGAGCATCTACAAGCCGGTGAGTATCCTAAGTCCAATTTCCGTGTATTGGTGCCCTGTGCTTCATGGCATGGGAGGAATCATCTGTGTTATCTTCAAGTTCATTTATCATATTATTATTTTTTTTTTTTTTAATATCTAGAAAAAGGCGTCAAGAAAAGTGAACGTAAGAGAACAGGAGAACTCCCGTCGTAAAGACACAAGAAAGGTACAAACCGCCCTTCAATCATCAGGATCGGTCAGTGTGTAGCCAAGACCGATGGGGTCAGACCTTCTCAGTGCTTCACGGATTATTTTTTTACCCTCTGTTTATCCAGAAAAAATCTCGCCTGAAGCTTTTAGACTTGTTCCAAAGCCCAGAACTTCTGATTGGGCACCAGGGTCAGAGACTGGAAACAGACAAGAAAGAAGAAGACGGAGAAAGGGAGCCCAAGACAGAACGCATACAATGCTCTGAGAGCAAGAGGGGATCGGTAACAAAACAGCCTATTACTATTCGTCTGAGCCTTTTGCACTTTATTCACCCCCCATTGCAAATTTTGTTTATTGACAACATTTTACAAACTTTCATCTTTTTGCAGTAAATTTCGTGATCCTGGAAAATAAAACGTTATTGCATCAGGTAATATGTGAACCTTTTCTGTGCTGTTCTCTTTAGATGGCTGACGTCAGTCCGACATTTAAGGAAGCCGAAGAGGAAAGTGACAACCTCATAGGAGATTTCTCCAAAGTATGTGATAAACACTTCTGTGCCATCAATTGTGCAAAAATGCTAAATAATAGGGATGTATTGCAGGATGTATAGGAGAGATGGACCAGATATATTCTGCATTCAGTTGCTCACCCCAATAACATCAGGTATTCCCATTGTTGGCATTTATGCCATAGTGTGTATGTGCTGTATTAGGTGCCAGTCCCAGGAGTGGAGAATGGGCGGCCTGTGACCCACATCTGCCAATGCGCAGCTATCTATGTTACATTATAAAGGTTTCCGCTGTATAGGCGATAATTGCTGATTGCTGGGGATTTAACAGCTGAGACCCCCACTGATCCCAAGAACAGGGCTCTGAAAGCCCTGATCAGTGGCCACATGTGTGCACAAGCCCCCTCACTCATTGTCTATGGATCTGCGGGAGATAGTGCTCATGAGTCTTTGTAAGTCCCAAGGAATTGAGCAGTGTGTCACGCTATGACGGTCTTTGGTAAGGAAGGGAGACCTCAATTTGTCCCAGGAACTGGGACACTAACTAACCCTGTCCCGGGGTACTCTTGATGGTAAAGAGGCCTGAGTCTCCGACCTTACTATGCGCCTGTTAATGTCCTAAGCTGTACTCTTCTCTTCTCCTAGGAGGCCTGGGATAGATATGTTAGTGTATAAACACGTAAGACAAACAGGTATAGCAAAAAGCAACTAACATACAAAAACACTCATCGAGGGTAGGGAGGAATAAAGGGAAGGATAGAAAGGTACTAACTAAATGGGAATAGGATATTGAAGAAAACATACACCCAAAAACCGCAAACAACAATCTCCAGCAGCAACTGCAAACTCTAACGTCAGCACACCAACTCCAGCAAGTAAACTTTCACAGGCAGGGATGAGAAGGTCTGGCCAGGTTTTATAGAGGGAGGAAATGAGCAGGTCAGGAGCAGCTGTGAGATTAAACTGCATGTCTCCAACCAGCGTACTAAGAGTTGTTAACCTCTTCAGCACGAAAGGAAACTAAGTCCATTTAATATGAGGCTAAATGGAAGACCTGCGATTACTAATACGTAATGATCACCTAATACCAGATCTCCCAGGAGGACGTGATACAGTGACTGCGCTCTTGGCTGTCATATCTGCCGCCTCTGATGTTGCGGCCGCTTCTTCCATTACCTCCTCCCGCTGCACTCCTGCTGTCCGCCCTGGGCATCGCGCCGCTACCTCGGCCTCTCTTGCAGCTGCTGGGGGTCTTCAGCGCGGCGTCCGTGCTTCCTCCTTCCTTCGGCTGGCGTCTGCTCCGCACATGCCCCTTAGGTCGCGGGCGCGCGCTCTCCCTCCTTCTTAACCCCTTCCGCGTCCTTCCTGCTTCGCCGCTGCCAATCAGGTGATTTCTTAGCCTTTATCAGGTGTCCTCTCCTTAATTGAGGCGCCTGATTACTGTTGTGCTTTTGTGCTCAGTGTTTGGCCATTTCTCCTCAGTGTGCTCACGTCTAATACCAGTCGTGTGTCAATCTTCCGTTTTTGCTGTCTTGTGCCTCCTTGTTCCCGTTCCACTCCACCTCGTACCCTTCCCAGTCTTCCTACCACCTATCATTCAGTCTTGTTTTGGTCTCTCTCCTTTGTCTGTTATATTCCCTGAGCCGTCCCTCTTGTACCAGCTGTTGCTGTGTAGCCCCCCTTGGGCCTGCTCCCCACTATCCCTGTATAGGGGTAGCCTCTCCCGGGGTTGCTCGTCCTTGGGTCGTCTGCACCGCGACCCTGAGGGTCCACTCTCTCCTTGTACGTCTCCGTACGTCACAGTGTAATCAGGCCATGGACCCCGCTGGTGCTTCTGCAGCAACGCAGAAGGAGTTGCTGTTTTTACGGGAGAACCAAAGCCGGATCATGTCTGTCATGAAGTCCATGGATTCCCGGTTAACTGCCCTTCAGACTTCCGATCCTGGCAACGCTCCTTTATTGGCGGGACTCCAGCAAGAGCTCGCACAGCAGCGGGATACGCAGTCCCATATCCTAACTTATATGGCATCCGTAGATGACCGTTTACACTCCCTCCAGTCTACGTCCGCTGCTTCTGTCTCTCACAGGGATCCGGTTCCCCTTCCCCCTCCTCGTTTGGGAAAGCCCCCTAGATATAGTGGTGATCCCAAATTATGTCGAGGGTTTCTGAATCAGTGCCGCCTTCACTTCGAGCTTTTGCCCCAGCAGTACCCATCCGATCGTGCTAAGGTGGCCTTCATTGTGTCTCATCTTGAGGGAGAGGCCTTATCCTGGGTAAATCCTTTGTGGGAACGGGACGACCCGGTAGTTGCCAGTATTCAGATTTTTTTAGACACATTCCGTAGAGTCTTTGATGAACCCGGACGGCTGGCTTCTACTACCGAGTCCCTCTTTAGCCTCCAACAGGGGAACCTTACTGTAGGACAGTACGCCATCCGTTTTCGAACATTATCCTCAGAACTCGGGTGGAATAATGAGGCATTGGTAGGGGCTTTTTGGAGAGGGCTTTCGTCCAAGATCAAGGATGAGCTCGCTGGCCGCGATACTCCTACTGTCTTGGAGGATCTCATATCTCTGGCCACGCGTATAGACTTACGCTTCCAGGAGCGTTCTCGAGAATCGGTCAGGGAGAGAAGGTCCTTTAGGCCAAACTGGGTACCTGGTCCTTCCCCAAGCAAGTCTTCGGCCTCTTCCATACCAGAACCTATGCAGGTAGATCGTGTTAAGCTTTCTGAGCAGCGACGTAAAGAAAGGTTAGCACAGGGTTTGTGTCTCTACTGCGGAGGGGTTAATCATTTTTTGCGCTCCTGTCCAGAGAGGCCGGGAAACTCCTCCACCTAGGCCAGGTAAGGGAGGCTTCCCTAGGTGACCCTAATTCCTCTCTACCCTTAACTATTTCAGCTTTGATTTCTTTAGGTCTTGAGCGTAGGTCTGTGGAGGCGTATGTGGACTCGGGTGCGGCTGGTAACTTCATTCGTGAAGAGGAGGTGCACAAGCTTCAAATACCAGTAGTTACTTTGGAAACCCCGCGGGTCATTTCTGCAGTTGACGGCAAACTCCTACCGGATCCTATCACCATGGTTACTCTCGAGTTGGAGATGCAGATTGGAGCCTTACACCGGGAGAAGATCGCCTTCTATGTTTTGCCCAACCTATCTCATGTCCTGCTTTTGGGTCTGCCCTGGCTCAGATCACACGAGCCAGTTCTTGACTGGCGCTCCGGAGAAGTACTCCGCTGGGGGCATGGATGTCATAAACATTGTCTTCAGTCTGTCTCTCCTCCTGGTCTTCAAGCGGTTACCAATCCTTCCACTCTTCCTGCGGCCTATCACTCGTTTGCCGATGTCTTTGATAAAAAGGAGGCGGACTCCCTACCACCGCATCGAATTTTTGACTGTCCCATCGAACTAATTCCCGGAGCTACCCTTCCCAGGGGTAGAACATATTCCCTGTCTCCGGCGGAGACTTTAGCCATGTCTGAGTACATCAAGGAGAATTTGGCTAAGGGATTCATCCGGAAGTCCTCTTCTCCGGCAGGAGCAGGTTTCTTCTTTGTTCGAAAGAAGGATGGCTCTCTCCGTCCTTGTATTGATTACCGAGGTCTGAATACCATCACGGTCAAGAATCGTTATCCTCTTCCGCTGATTCCCGAACTCTTCGACCGACTAAGAGGAGCCCGAGTTTTTTCTAAACTTGATCTGAGAGGGGCCTATAATTTAGTTCGAATTCGCGAGGGAGACGAGTGGAAGACCGCCTTTAACACTCGCGATGGTCATTACGAATACCTCGTCATGCCCTTTGGACTCTGTAACGCTCCAGCAGTCTTCCAAGAATTCGTAAATGAGATTTTCCGTGACCTGTTGTATTCCTGCGTGGTGGTATACCTTGACGACATCCTTATTTTTTCGCCCGACCTCTCCTCCCACAGGAGAAGTGTCCGTTTGGTCTTGCAACGTCTCCGGGAGAATCGTCTTTACGCCAAACTCGAAAAGTGTTTGTTTGAACAGTCCTCATTGCCCTTCTTGGGGTATATTATTTCTGACGTGGGGTTGAAGATGGATCCTGAAAAGTTGTCTGCTGTACTCAAGTGGCCCCGTCCCTGTGGAGTGAAGTCCATCCAACGTTTTCTGGGCTTCGCAAATTATTATAGACAATTCGTGCCGCATTTTTCTTCCGTAACCAAGCCTCTTGTCGCCCTAACCCGAAAAGGGGCGAGGCTTCATGAATGGCCTCCGGAGGCGGAGGACGCCTTTCTTACCTTGAAACAGGCCTTTGCTTCTGCTCCAGTTCTTCATCGACCAGTGGCCAGCAGACCCTTCTCTCTTGAGGTGGATGCCTCCTCTACTGGAGCTGGAGCGGTACTCTCCCAAAGGACTCTTTCTGGACGTCTAGTTCCTTGTGGATTCTTTTCTAAGTCATTTTCCCCCGCAGAATGCAACTACTCTGTTGGAGATCGAGAGCTGCTGGCTATTAAGATGGCTCTACAGGAGTGGCGCCATCTCTTGGAGGGGGCCGCTCATCCTTTTATTATCTTTACTGACCACAAGAACTTAGCTTACATCCAGTCCGCTCAGAGACTAAACTCCAGGCAAGCCAGATGGTCTTTGTTCTTTTCGCGTTTCGATTTTAAGCTTCATTTTCGGCCCGGAACTAAAAATATTAAAGCAGACGCACTTTCCCGGTCTTTGCAATCCCCAGAGATTGAAGAGAGTCCTGCACATATCATTGATCCCGCCAGACTCATGGTAGCTCCTTCAGATCTCCTCTCGGTTCCACCAGGCAAGACCTTCGTCCCGTGTGACAAGAGAACTGAGGTTTTACGATGGGGACACTCTTCCAAGATTGCCGGACACGTCGGTACCAAGAAGACCCTTGCTCTTCTCTCCCGGTATTACTGGTGGCCATCTCTTCGACAAGACACGTCGGATTTTGTAGCCTCTTGCATGACCTGCGCGAAAAACAAAGTACCAAGAGAGTTGCCCTTCGGCCTCTTGCATCCTTTACCCGTACCAGAAGCCCCGTGGCAACAGATAGCCATGGATTTCATTACGGATCTGCCTCGTTCCTCTGGGTGCACAACTATCTTTGTGGTAGTAGATCGGTTTTCTAAGATGGCCCATTTCGTTCCCTTGCCCGGATTACCCTCAGCTCCAGAATTGGCAAGAGTCTTCATCCATCAGATCTTCAGATTACATGGCCTTCCTCAACGAATCGTGTCCGACCGAGGAGTCCAGTTTACTTCCAGATTCTGGAGAGCTCTTTGTAAACTCCTGGGCATCTCTCTGGATTTTTCCTCCGCTTACCATCCTCAGACTAATGGGCAAGTAGAACGGATAAATCAAGTTTTGACTTCCTATCTACGTAACTTCACCAACGTCCATCATGATGATTGGGTCACCCTTCTTCCTTGGGCTGAGTTTGCCCATAACAATCATGTCAGTGAAGCTACTTCCAAATCTCCGTTCTTTGTAGTCTCTGGTCTGAATCCGGGAGTACCTCTTCCAATGTCTTCTCCTTCTGGTGTTCCTGCTGCAGATACCCTTTCGTCTGAGTTTTCCCAAATTTGGAAAGAGACCAAGGAGGCCCTCGTACGGGCTGCGGGCCTAATGAAGAGACATGCTGACAAGAGAAGGAGAGATCTTCCTCCATATCATCCTGGTGACAAGGTCTGGCTTTCGACCAAGCATATCCGCTTGAAAATTCCCTCTTACAAGTTGGGTCCTCGATACATCGGTCCTTTCGAGGTCTTGGGTCGAATTAACAACGTGGCTTATAGGTTGAGGTTGCCGGCTTCGCTCCGAGTTCCTAACGTCTTCCATGTCTCGCTCTTGAAACCTCTCATCCTTAACCGTTTTTGTCCAGCCCCGCTTGATTCTCCGCAACCTTTTGGTGTCGGTCACGATTTTGAAGTAAGAGATATTCTGGCTATGAAGAGGGTTAGAGGTAGAACCTTCTATCTGATTGATTGGAAGGGATTTGGCCCTGAGGAGAGGTCTTGGGAACCTAGGGAGAACATTAACGCTCCACGGATTATGAAAAGATTCTTAACTAACCTGAGTAGAGGGGATCTTAGAAGGGGGGGTACTGTCATATCTGCCGCCTCTGATGTTGCGGCCGCTTCTTCCATTACCTCCTCCCGCTGCACTCCTGCTGTCCGCCCTGGGCATCGCGCCGCTACCTCGGCCTCTCTTGCAGCTGCTGGGGGTCTTCAGCGCGGCGTCCGTGCTTCCTCCTTCCTTCGGCTGGCGTCTGCTCCGCACATGCCCCTTAGGTCGCGGGCGCGCGCTCTCCCTCCTTCTTAACCCCTTCCGCGTCCTTCCTGCTTCGCCGCTGCCAATCAGGTGATTTCTTAGCCTTTATCAGGTGTCCTCTCCTTAATTGAGGCGCCTGATTACTGTTGTGCTTTTGTGCTCAGTGTTTGGCCATTTCTCCTCAGTGTGCTCACGTCTAATACCAGTCGTGTGTCAATCTTCCGTTTTTGCTGTCTTGTGCCTCCTTGTTCCCGTTCCACTCCACCTCGTACCCTTCCCAGTCTTCCTACCACCTATCATTCAGTCTTGTTTTGGTCTCTCTCCTTTGTCTGTTATATTCCCTGAGCCGTCCCTCTTGTACCAGCTGTTGCTGTGTAGCCCCCCTTGGGCCTGCTCCCCACTATCCCTGTATAGGGGTAGCCTCTCCCGGGGTTGCTCGTCCTTGGGTCGTCTGCACCGCGACCCTGAGGGTCCACTCTCTCCTTGTACGTCTCCGTACGTCACATTGGCATTGGTAGGGGATCCATTAAAACCCATTTAACTGGAAATCCAATAAACATCTGAGACCAAACCAACCCTTAGAATGGTCCTCCTCCTCCATTTCTCTTTGTATTCACAGTCACTGACTAGTCGGCCTGAAGCACACTGCAGGTTGTCGGGCGGCACTCCATACTCCACCATATAGTGTTTCCATACAGCGCCAATTACAGAAATATTATCCCCTAACAGCATTTCTATTTTTTCTGCAACGTAATGAATTAAAATATTGGAAGCTTTGGACCCCTTACATGCCGGACACCGGCAGTGCTCAAAGGGACAGATTGACTATAGTGGGGGTCCATCATTTTATATAAAATAGTGATCAACAGGCAGAAACGATCACCTTGTAAATGCCTCTTATAAAAGCTAATAAATGCATCAAAACTTACTAAACACAAGTGAATGTATCTTTCGCAGCCTCACATCCTGCCGGTAGAAAGGGGCAATCACCAGGACCTGAAATATATCACTTGTAACACAGTAAGTAGCTGCAATAAAGTATCACATCTTTTTAAAGGGGATTTATTCACATTCACTTCTATGGCAAGAAGAGTAAAAAAACATTTAGTGTGACCTGTCAATCACAGTCGGTGTGAATCGGTTTGTACGATCGGCCAGGACAGGAATCAGTCAGAACTGCCTTTCCCTGAAGACATCTTGACTTTGAGTTTGATTAGCCGGACTGATGCGACGTTATCGTTACGGCGTGATGGACAAGTGACATCGCACCAAGCCGGATAATGAAAAGATTTAGGTACCAGGCGGCACTCCCAGATTACTAAATACTGTATATTGTGCCCTTTTAGCGCCTACACACCACAGTGACGCCACTATGAAGATGGCAGAACTAATGCTGACTCATTGACATTACTAGCGCTACAGGGGTAATAGTTCGCCTCTCCAGCAGGTCCTCCTAGTCGTTGGCTTCTTTGGGAATTGGGTACCGGACAAGGAACATTGTTATTATTGAGGTTGTGGTTGTGAGGGATAAGCCGCCAACGGACCCCAAAAGTAAGGCTAAAACTGGCAGATTTTCCTCACATCTGCAATATTCATTTTTGTTATTTTTTTTCTCAAGCAAAAGCAGAACAACAAAAATGAAAAAAATGATGGAAGTTTTGGATCCCTCGCATGACAGATATTGGAGTAAAATTGCGCAAAAAAAATCAGTGAAATTTTAAAAAGTCACAAATAATGAATTATATAGAAACATCGGGATAATGAAAACCACTCATAAAGCCAAAGGAAAAGAGCGACGGTCGAAACAAGTACAATTAGCTTAAAAAAGGAACAAATGAAATAATAAAAAAAGTGCAAAATAAGAAAAAAATCATTATTAGGACCATTTTGAGGTGCAAAGTGATGATGAATCTGCCCCTAAGGCCACGTTCACACTTTCAGTATTTTACATCAGTATTTGTAAGCCAAAACCAGGAGTGGGTGATAAATCCAGAAGTGGTGACGTGTTTCTATTATACTTTTCCTCTGATTATTCCACTCCTGGTTTTGGTTTACAAATACTGATGTAAAATACTGACCAAATACTGAGCATGACCTTAAAATGACTTCTGACATTCTGTATTCCGGTGATTTATTTCTCTCCTGATGCTTTATACTCAGCTAGCGCACTTGCTCGGAGGAGGATATCAGGGCGTTGTACAGACGTACCTTCTGGTGGACTGCCGCTATCCCTATGAATACACGGGAGGACATATCAAGGTATGACGCGCCATTCACATAGTGTATGTGTAGGGAAGTGTGATATTAATATGTTTCATTCCTTAATGTGTTTATCTAATGTGGTATATTATGTGGTGTATTATCACACTGTATCTTCTGGTATTGCTACACATACAAGTGTATTACCAGTCATGCATAAGAGTATTGCTACACGTGTATTACTCTGCACATATATATATATATATTATTGTTTACATGTTTGCACAAGTTATTGTATGACAGGGATAGTGAGTTCCCCCTGGGCCGTTCATCAGATATAGGGGTAGGGGGAGTAGTACCCCAAGTTGGCCACTAGATGGGGGCATTATTAATGGGAGGGTAATAGTTAATTGTAGGAGGGACACGGTGGGATAAGTAGTGAGGTTTTCCCGGGGTTTAGTCAGTTGGGGCTGGGGCGCCCGTGTGGTACACAGGGCTGGCTAGCCCAGGGCAACACCGTGCCCCGCAACATTCTCAGAAGAGTGGGCCCAGCACTTAATATCCAAGGGGCCAGAGTACAGAACGAAGCACAGTGACACCAGTGATAGCAGTGCAGTATAAGTGGGACTGCAGTGCTACAGGAAGAAGGCTAAGCAGAACGGGAGCAAGGTATCCCAATATGTGGCAGATTTTTGCATGGGCCGCTATTCTAAGGACCGGGGCGAAACGGCAGGGAATATCCCCATGAAAAGCAGGAATTCTGGGCATTGAGGTCACTGAGGGACCGAATGAAACGGACAGTCCCGGGGACAGGCTTAGTGGCATAGAGAAGAGGCAAGGGAAAGCGTTGCCAATTGCTATGATTGATTGTGCCTTGGATAATGCTGTGTTAAGTAAAGAAGTTGAAGAAAAAGTGAAGCCGGGCTGTGACTCTTTAATTGCGGAACCGTCTGTAGAGAATACACTCTCGTACTGGGAGATCCCAGATGACGCAGAGAAGCAGCACCAAGGTGCTCAGAGAAGAAAACATGATCTTGTGCTGAGAGTGGGCCAGGGGGCGATACAGGGGTTGCTGTTGGCCATGACTAGGGCCCTGGCTCCTTACATGTGTACCATGTGTTTAAAGAGTTATTCCCCAAAAATCAAGTTATCCCCTCTACATTGATAACTTGCTAATTGCTGGGGGGTCTGAACACTGGGTCCTCCAGTGGTCCCAAAAACAGGGTTCTGGAACCATGAGAACGAGACTCTGCAGCCCCAGGGTGACTGGAGCAGAGGTCTCTTCTCCATTGTCTATAGGACTGACAGAAAGACCAGAGCGCAGTGCTCAGCAGACCCTGGAGCGGAGGCCGAGCATGTGGACCTCCGCCCTGCTCACAATGGGGCTGCAGAGCCTCGTTCTCAGGGTTCCACAGCCCCATTTCTCAGGATCGCTGGGAGGGTCCTTCAAAAAAAGCCTAAGAGTGAAGGGGCTGCAACTGTGCAGAGAATTGAATGTAGCCCATATTTAACTGCCTGCTGTGACCCCCTTCGTTATTATGAACAACGGTGGCCCCGCAGGTCACACCCAGTGATCATTAAGCTACGGCATATCCTGGCGATATTCTATCACTTACTGACGTGGGTAAAGCCACTTTATGTCGGGCAATAATGGAGGTGCGAGAGGAACATCTACTGTGGTCCATCTGGGTCTTAGTAATGGTCATTCGCTCATAATGAGCTGGATCGTTGTGAATATTATCAGAATATATACTAAAGCTGGTCATAGATGGAAGGAAAATGTAAAGTGCTATGGAATATGTTGGCGCTATAGAAATAAAATTATGATTATAATTTCTCTTTGATTTTAACAGGGGGCCCTGAACTTCTATAGAGAGGACCAAATTTCAGAACATTTTCTTCAGAACCCATCCTTTGCCCCTGGCAGAAGAGTAGTCATCTTCCACTGCGAATTCTCCTCTGAAAGAGCTCCAAAGCTGTGCGTAGAAACAATTTATTCATTTATCATCCGTATCGTTTAAGAAAACAGACACTGACACAGACAATCAGTGCTCCTCAAACTGTGAGTGGAGCCACCTAGTCAATAGGTGAAGTGCAGGCTAACAAGCTTCTCGGTCATTATCCACTTCCCACCGTGCCAAATTTTCCATTTTTAGGGTATGTGCACACGTTGCAGATTTTTCGCGTTTTTTCTCTTTAAAAATGCAAAAAATCCACATACGTATGCATCTTATCATTTAGAATGCATTTCACAATTTTTGTGCATATGTTGCGTTTTTTTCCGTGAAAAAAACGCATAGCGGAAGAAAAAGCAGCATGTTCATTAATTTTGGGGATTTTTTTCGGATTTACCACTATATTATTGCATCGCAGATCCTCCGGAAAAATCCGCAAAAAATCCCACGCGAAATACGCAAAAAAACCCGCGAAAAATCCGCATGCGGATTTCTTGCAGAAAATGTTCGTTTTTTTCAGGAAATTTCTGCAAGAAATCCGGACGTTTGCACATACCCTCATACTTCTGTCTTTTACTCTTCTTCCAAAAACTTTTTTCTATATATTTCTGTTGACACAGCACATATCAAAGCTTGCTTTTTTTCACAGGACCAGTTACAGTTTTGAGTGATATTCATTTTACCGTTGGAACAAAAGAAAAACAACGCTGTCAAAAAAAAAAAATCAAAACACCAGAATTGCCATTTTTTGTTTCATCAATGCACCTCCCCTAAAAAAAAACAATAAAAAGCAATCTGGACAAATGGCCCTAATAAAAAAAAAAGATCAATTCACCACCCGACAAGCAAACTGGATTACAGCTCCATTGATGGAAAAATAAAAAAGTTATGGGTCCCAGAAAATGGCAAAACAAACCAATTTTTTTTTTTGCAAAGTTCTAAATTTTTTTTTTAAATCACTGAAATAATAAAAAAAATAGATTTGTTTAGTATCACAGTAATCGTTGTGATCAGAAGATTTCATGTTGCTGGATCATTTTTACAGCACACTGAATGGCGTAAAAACTAAATCTGAAAAACTACAGTGAAATTTCTGTTTTTCGTGATTTAAAATTATTCCTGTTTTTCAATACATTATATAGGAAAATGAAAGGTGTCAGTGAAAGATATAACCAACTCATAAAAAAAAGTTTTGGAAGAAAGGAAGTATAAATTAAGGAGCAAAAAATGAAAATTCTTTCCAATGGTAATGGGTAGGGTTGAGCGACCTTGACTTTTTTAGGGTCGAGTCATGTTTTGCGAAACCCGACTGTTGGAAAAGTCGAGTCGGGCGAAATCGGCCGATTACTGCGCAAAGTCGAGGATCGGCCGGAACACGAAACCCTATGCACGTCAATGGGGATTTTTTTGTTGTTGCTGTTTTTTTTTCTCTCTCTCTCTCTCCTCCGTCCCAGCACAGAAAATTTCGTTTTACACATTCCAAATCGCTACTGCGCACAAGCGATAAAATGATGGACGTGCACGCCCTAACCCCTATGTCATCACTCTGCCCACGCTCCTTCATTGGCTGAAAAAATGGCGCTAAACGCGTCATACGAAACGCGACTTTGGCGCCAAGATCGCGTACCGCATGGCCGACCCCACACAGGGATTGGGTCGGGTTTCATGAGACGCCGACTTTACCAAAACTTATGACTTATGAAAATGAACGATCCGTTTCGCTCAACCCTAGTAATGGGCTAAAGTGATGTTGTAGGGAGTAAAGTAAATATAAAATATTAATAAAATATTCTCAATTATTCACTTGTATTTTTGAAAACTTTTTTTTTCTCTCAATCAAGATGTCGGATTTTCAGAAACCTGGACAGAAAAGCGAACAGGTATCCTCACCTGTATTACCCTGAGCTCTATCTCTTACAGGGTGGATATAAGGAATTCTACGAAACATTCAAAGTGAGTATTTCATTTCAATTTAGAGAAAAAAGAAAAATAAATAAAATCAGAAAACAGAGTGCAATATGGACGGGTCCATTGGAAATAAAATGTAAGGCATGTCAGTCAGCGGCGAGAAGGAACTGATGATTGCAGAAGGAATTAACTTTACTTTAAACTGTAGATTTATTTTTTTTTGTACACAGCCTGTAAATTAAATTTTTCATTTTTCGCGCACTATACAGCTCCTCCTTCCTGATGTCCTATTCTTTTACAGGTTTGTCACGCTTAAATGTTTCCGATCACCAAGCAAATGTAAATATTCGACAAAGATAACACAAGTGATTACAAAATGTAGTTTTTAAATGAAGGTCTTTATTATTAAGGGAAAAAGAAATCCAAACCTACAGGGCCCTGTGTGAAAAAGCGATTGCCCCTAAACCTAATAATAGCAGCAACAACTGCAATCAAATGTTTGCGATAAATGTTAATGAGTTGTGATGCAACTGCAAGGCAGTTGCATGCATCCTCCACCAGTGGGCACAGGTAAGGGGAAAAAGGTAGCACTCACTGTGTAGCACCACAGTGCAAAGCGCGGAGTGCCACTAGGAGGCGGCAGAGTAGTCAGACAGGCCGGTCAGCAACAAACAGGAAGACAAAGTACCAGAGGTCACAGCAATGCACGTGGTCAGAGACAAGCCAGAAATCGAAACCAGACGGGAGCGAAGGATCCAAAATGTGAGACAGAAAACGTAGTCGGGTACAAGCCAGAGAGTCAAAGCCAGATGGGAAAAGTAGTAAAAGGGACAGAAAGCAGGAGGCAGGGTTCAGAATTCAATTCAAGAGTCATACACTGTAGGAAACCACCAAACACACTAAGGCCTCTTTCACACTTCCATCTTTCTTTTTCCGTCACAATGCGTCGTTTTGTGAAAAAAAAACAGATCCAGCAAATGTTTCTGCTAAATCCGTTTTTTTTTCTCATAGACTTGGATTAGCGACGGATTGTGACGGATGGCCTTCTGTTTTGTCCGTCGAGTGCTGGATCCCTTGTAAAATTGCTGTCCGTCGGGCGGGGACAACGCACATAGAAACGTTTTTTGTGTACGTCGGAAAATCGCTCAGCGATGGATCCTGCGATGTCCATCGTTGGCTATAATGGAAGCCTATGGGCGCAGGATCCGTCGCTGACTGTCAAAAGCAGGAATCAAGCTTCCTGACGGGAAATTCTCTCGCTCTCTCTCCCTTTCTCTTTTTACTATTGATGCTGCCTATGCTATGCTAAGATGTTAAAAATAAAAAATCGTGATATTCTTACCTTCCGGCGTCCCTTGCAGCCTTCCCGTGGTCCCCCCAGCCTTCCCGATGCTCGCGATGCTGCCTGCAGCTTCCGTTCCCAGTGATGCCTTGCTAAATGACCCGATGACGTAGCGGTCTCGCGAGACCGCTACATCATCACAGGTCAGTCTCACAAGGCATTACTGGGAAAGAGAGCTGCCGGCAGCATCGCGAGCATCGGGAAGGCTGCAGGGACCGCAGGAAGGCTGCAAGGGACGCCGGAAGGTAAGAATATCACAATTTTTTAATTTCTTTTATTATTTTTAACATGGGTTGTTGTTGTGTATGCATTTTTCCAGTGGAAAAACGCTGCGAAGACGCATACACAATGTGTGCACAAAACCTTGACAGATCCGTCAAAAAAACGGACCCAGTGCATCTGTTTTTTACAATCTGCATAGGATCCGTCTTTCCAACATTTTGACGGATTGTGACTGATTGTAAAAAACGAAAGTGTGAAAGAGGCCTAAGTCAGGGATAAGGAACGGGTCAGGCACAAATACGGGTAGTCAGAGGCAGAAGGATCACTAGGGTATACAGGTCAGCTGCTCAAGCCAGAGACTGGAACTATCACTGACAAATGCTACCAGGAATGGCACCAATAAATAGCCACCCATGAACCAAAGAGAGGCAGGAAAGGTTAACCCCACCATAACCGGGCCGGGGAAAGAAAAGCAAGAAGCAAACCCTGACCTGAATCATGACATGAGTCTTTTACAACGCGCTGGAGGGATTTTGGCCACTCATCTTTGCAGAATTTTTGTAATTCAGCCACATAGGAGGGTTTCTGAACATGAACCGCCTTTTTATGCCATTCAGATGTGGGCTTGATGGTGTGTTTTGAATTATTGTCCTGCTACATAACCCAAGTGCACTTCAGCTTGAGGTCACGAACAAATGGCCGGACATTCTCCTTCAGGATTTTTTTGGTAGAAAGCAGAATTCATGGTTCCATTTACCACAGCAAGTCTTCTAGGTCCTGAAGAAGCAAAACAGCCCCAGCCCATCACACTACCACCACCACATTTTACTGTTGGTATGATGTTCCTTTTCTGAAATGCTGTGTTACTTCTATGCCAGATGTAATGGGACATACACTTTCCAAAAAGTTCAACTTTTCTCTTGTCAGTCCACAGAGTATTCTCCCAAAAGTCTTGGGGATCATCAAGATGTTTTCTGGCAAAACTGAGTCAAGCCTATAACGTTATGTTATCTTATTGCTCAGATGTGGTTTTCGTCTTTGATCTCTGCCATGCAGGCCATTTTTGCCCAGTCTTTTTTTTATGGTTGAGTCATGAACACTGACCTTAACTGAGGCACTGAACCCTGTAGGTTTGGATTTATTTTTCCCTTAATAATAAAGACCTCCATTTATAAACTACATCTTGTGATTACTTGTGTATTCTTTGTCTAATATTTAAATTTGTTTTCTGATCTGAAACATTTAAGTGTGAGAAACATGCGAAAGAATAGGAAATCAGGAAGGGGGCAAATACTTTTTCACACCACTGTATACTGTATTACATAAATGAATATGCCCCCCACACAGATCTCTGATATCCTCATATTACACATAAAAAATATATATTTACAAAATTAGGTAAAAATAAAATTAAAATAAACAAACAACACACTGCCCACACCAGAACAAACTACAAACTGACACAATACACACCTCATGATCAAAGAGTAAACACATTGTATATGAAAATGACCAAAAGAATAGGAGACCATTTTAATTACCGTACTTTATTTTACTGTAAGTTTGCAAATTTAACCCCTTTCTGTCATCGGACGTACTATTCCGTCCATGTGGGGTGGGCCCTAATTCCCAAGGACGGAATAGTGCGTCCAGCACGATCGGCCGCGCTCACGGGGGGAGCGCGGCCGATCGCGGCCGGGTGTCAGCTGCCTATCGCAGCTGACATCCGGCACTATGTGCCAGGAGCGGTCACGGACCGCCCCCGGCACATTAACCCCCGGCACACCGCGATCAAACATGATCGCGGTGTGCCGGCGGTACAGGGAAGCATCGCGCAGGGAGGGGGCTCCCTGCGTGCTTCCCTGAGACCCCCGGAGCAACGCGATGTGATCGCGTTGCTCCGGGGGTCTCCTACCTCCTATCCCTGCAGGCCCCGGATCCAAAATGGCCGCGGGGCTGCATCCGGGTCCTGCAGGGATCACTTCCGGGTGCCGAGCAGGCTGCAGATGAAAGCTGCAGCCTGCACGGCTGTAAGTGAGATCGGAGATCTCACAGAGTGCTGTGCACACTGTGAGATCAGCGATCTGTAATGTCCCCCCCTGGGACAAAGTAAAAAAAATTCCCACATGTGTAAAAAAAAAAAAAAAAAAAAATCCTAAATAAAGAAAAAAAAAAATTATTATTCCCATAAATACATTCCTTTATCTAAATAAAAAAAAAACAAACAATAAAAGTACACATATTTAGTATCGCCGCGTCCGTAACGACCCCACCTATAAAACTATATCACTAGTTAACCCCTGCAGTGAACACCGTAAAAAAAAAAACAAAAAACAAACGAGGCAAAAAACAACGCTTTATTCTCATACCGCCAAACAAAAAGTGCAATAACACACGATCAAAAAGACGGATATAAATAAACATAGTACCGCTGCAAACGTCATCTTGTCCCGCAAAAAACGAGCCGCCATATAGCATCATCAGCGAAAAAATAAAAAAGTTATAGTCCTCAGAATAAAGCGATGCCAAAATAATTATTTTTTCTATAAAATAGTTTTTATCGTATAGAAGCGCCAAAACATAAAAAAAATGATGTAAATGAGGTATTGCTGTAATCGTACTGACCCGACGAATAAACCTGCTTTATCAATTTTACCAAACGCGGAACGGTATAAACGCCTCCCCCAAAAGAAATTCATGAATAGCTGGTTTTTGATCATTCTGCCTCACAAAAATCGGAATAAAAAGCGATCAAAAAATCTCCCGTGCCTGAACATGTTATCAATAAAAACGTCAACTCGTTCCGCAAAAAACAAGACCTCACATGACTCTGTGGACTCAAATATGGAAAAATTATAGCTCTCAAAATGTGGTAACGCAAAAAATATTTTTTGCAATAAAAAGCTTCTTTCAGTGTGTGACAGCCGCCAATCATAAAAATCCGCTAAAAAACCCGCTATAAAAGTAAATCAAACCCCCTTTCATCACCCCCTTAGTTAGGGAAAAATAAAAAAAATAAAAAAAAATGTATTTATTTCCATTTTACCGTTAGGGTTGGGGCTAGGGTTGGGGCTAGGGTTAGGGTTGGGGCTAGGGTTAGGGTTGGGGCTAGGGTTAGGGCAGGGGCTAGGGTTAGGGCAGGGGCTAGGGTTAGGGCAGGGGCTAGGGTTGGGGCTAGGGTTAGGGTTAAGGCTACAGTTAGGGTTGGGGCTAAAGTTAGGGTTAAGGGTTGGGGCTAAAGTTAGGGTTAGGGTTTGGACTACATCTACGGTTGGGAATAGGGTTGGGATTAGGGTTAGGGGTGTGTCTGGGTTAGAGGTGTGGTTAGGGTTACCGTTGGAATTAGGGTTAGGGGTGTGTTTGGATTAGGGTTTCAGTTGTAATTGGGGGGTTTCCACTGTTTAGGCACATCAGGGGCTCTCCAAACGCGACATGGCGTCCGATCTCAATTTCAGCCAATTCTGCGTTGAAAAAGTAAAACAGTGCTCCTTCCCTTCCGATCTCTCCCGTGCGCCCAAACAGGGGTTTACCCCAACATATGGGGTATCAGCGTACTCGGAACACATTGGAGAACAACTTTTGGGGTCCAATTTCTCCTGTTACCCTTGGGAAAATACAAAACTGGAGGCTAAAAAATAATTTTTGTGGAAAAAAAATATTTTTTATTTGCATGGCTCTGCGTTATAAACTGTAGTGAAACAATTGGGGGTTCAAAGCTCTCACAACACATCTAGATGAGTTCCTTAGGGGGTCTACTTTCCAAAATGGTGTCACTTGTGGTGGGTTTCTACTGTTTAGGTACATTAGGGCCTCTGCAAATGCAATCTGACGCCCGCAAACCATTCCATCTAAGTCTGCATTCCAAATGGCGCTCCTTCCCTTCCGAGCCCTCCCATGCGCCCAAACAGTGGTTCCCCCCCACATATGGGGTATCAGCGTACTCAGGACAAATTGGACAACAACTTTTGGGGTCCAATTTCTCCTGTTACCCTTGGGAAAATACAAAACTGGGGGCTAAAAAATAATTTTGGGGTGAAAATGTTTTTTTTTTTTTTCACGGCTATGCGTTATAAACTGTAGTGAAACACTTGAGGGTTCAAAACTCTCACAACACATCTAGATGAGTTCCTTAGGGGGTCTACTTTCCAAAATGGTGTCACTTGTGTTTTTTTTTTACTGTTTAGGTACATTAGGGCTCTGCAAACGCAATGTGACGCCTGCAGACCATTCCATCTAAGTCTGCATTCAAAATGGCGCTCCATCCCTTCCGAGCCCTCCCATGCACCCAAACAGTGGTTCCCCCCCACATATGGGGTATCAGCGTACTCAGGACAAATTGGACAACAACTTTTGGGGTCCAATTTCTCCTGTTACCCTCAGGAAAATACAAAACTGGGGGCTAAAAAATAATTTTTGTGGGAAAAAAATGTTTGTTTTATTTTTACGGCTCTGCATTATAAACTTCTGTGAAGCAGTTGGTGGGTCAAAGTGCTCCCTACACCTCTAAATAAGTTCCTTAGGGGGTTTACTTTCCAAAATGGTGTCACTTGTGGGGGGGGTTTCAATGTTTAGGCACATCAGTGGCTCTCCAAATGCAATCTGACGCCTGCAAACCATTCCATCTAAGTCTGCATTCCAAATGGCGCTCCTTCCCTTCCGAGCCCTCCCATGCGCCCAAACAGTGGTTCCCCCCCACATATGGGGTATCAGCGTACTCAGGACAAATTGGACAACAACTTTTGGGGTCCAATTTCTCCTGTTACCCTTGGGAAAATACAAAACTGGGGGCTAAAAAATAATTTTGGGGTGAAAATGTTTTTTTTTTTTTTCACGGCTATGCGTTATAAACTGTAGTGAAACACTTGAGGGTTCAAAACTCTCACAACACATCTAGATGAGTTCCTTAGGGGGTCTACTTTCCAAAATGGTGTCACTTGTGGTTTTTTTTTACTGTTTAGGTACATTAGGGCTCTGCAAACGCAATGTGACGCCTGCAGACCATTCCATCTAAGTCTGCATTCAAAATGGCGCTCCATCCCTTCCGAGCCCTCCCATGCACCCAAACAGTGGTTCCCCCCCACATATGGGGTATCAGCGTACTCAGGACAAATTGGACAACAACTTTTGGGGTCCAATTTCTCCTGTTACCCTCAGGAAAATACAAAACTGGGGGCTAAAAAATAATTTTTGTGGGAAAAAAATGTTTGTTTTATTTTTACGGCTCTGCATTATAAACTTCTGTGAAGCAGTTGGTGGGTCAAAGTGCTCCCTACACCTCTAAATAAGTTCCTTAGGGGGTTTACTTTCCAAAATGGTGTCACTTGTGGGGGGGGGTTTCAATGTTTAGGCACATCAGTGGCTCTCCAAATGCAACATGGCGTCCCACCTCAATTCCTGTCAATTTTGCATTGAAAAGTCAAACGGCGCTCCTTCCCTTCCGAGCTCTCCCATGCGCCCAAACAGTGGTTTACCCCCACATATGGGGTATCAGCGTACTCAGGACAAATTGTACAACAACTTTTGGGGTCCAATTTCTTCTCTTACCCTTGGGAAAATAAAAAATTGGGGGTGAAAAGATAATTTTTGAGAAAAAATATGATTTTTTATTTTTACGGTTCTGCATTATAAACTTCTGTGAAGCACTTGGTGAGTCAAAGTGCTCACCAAACCTCTAGATAAGCTCCTTGGGGGGTCTACTTTCCAAAATGGTGTCACTTGTGGGGGGGTTTCAATGTTTAGGCATATCAGGGGCTCTCCAAACGCAACATGGTGTCCCATCTCAATTCCAGTCAATTTTGCATTGAAAAGTCAAATGGCGCTCCTTCGCTTCCGAGCTCTGTCATGCGCCCAAACAGTGGTTTACCCCCACATATGGGGTATTGGCGTACTCAGGACAAATTGTACAACATCTTTTGGCGTCCATTTTCTCCTGTTACCCTTGGTAAAATAAAACAAATTGGAGCTGAAGTAAATTTTGTGTGAAAAAAATGTTAAATGCTCATTTTTATTTAAACATTCCAAAAATACCTGTGAAACACCTGAAGGGTTAATAAACTTCTTGAATGTGGTTTTGAGCACCTTGAGGGGTGCAGTTTTTAGAATGGTGTCACACTTGGGTATTTTCTATCATATAGACCCCTCAAAATTACTTCAAATGAGATGTGGTCCCTAAAAAAAAAAATGGTGTTGTGAAAATGAGAAATTGCTGGTCAAATTTTAACCCTTATAACTCCCTAACAAAAAAAAATTTTGGTTCCAAAATTGGGCTGATGTAAAGTAGACATGTGGGAAATGTTAATTATTAAGTATTTTGTGTGACATATCACTGTGATTTAATTGCATAAAAATTCAAAGTTGAAAAATTGCAAAATTTTCAAAATTTTCGCCAAATTTCCGTTTTTTTTCACAAATAAACGCAGGTAATATCAAAGAAATTTTACCACTATCATGAAGTACAATATGTCACGAGAAAACAATGTCAGAATCACCGGGATCCGTTGAAGCGTTCCAGAGTTATAACCTCATAAAGGGACAGTGGTCAGAATTGTAAAAATTGGCCCGGTCATTAACGTGCAAACCACCCTTGGGGGTGAAGGGGTTAAAGAAAAAAAATAACGACATAGAAATTGCTTTTTTGTACACATTACTGTAACTTAAAAACAAAAAAAAACAACTTTTAAACCACTATGATTTTTAACAAATGTCAATTTTTTTTGGCGCTTCTCACTCCAATCCCTGACAGATGTAAAGTTTCTGAAGGAGTTTTAAATTTGATGCATTTTTGCAACTTTTCAAAGAATTTGCAACTTTTGGTGTTGTAAAGGCTCTAAACATAAAAAAAGCATTTTAGATTTTGTGCAGAATTCATGACCCCTGTGCGCCATTTTTAAGTATTTTGGTGCAATAAAACATCAGCAAATACAACAAAACATAAAACAAAGAAAAGTGACTCCAATAAATCGCAAATGATGAATTGGGATCTATGTGACCAGGTGACAAAAAAAGGCAACCAGATGAAGCCTAATAGGACTGATTACGGAACTGTAACTCAACTGTCAAAATTTCCGGCACAAAAACTGCAGCTCTACATCACAATTTATGAATAAGGTCAACTTTTTATTTTTGATCGGACGTGCACGATAAAACAAAAAATCTGTGGTTTGCACTGGAGCCTAATTTATCACAGGCAAAATTGTCATGTGAGTTTGAAAAGAGGGTGCAAAAAGATTATTTATTATTAATAATAGTAATTTGTGCTTTATTTATTTTTTCTTCCAGTGCCTCTGTGAGCCGCAAGGATACGTCAAAATGGTTCACAAGGATTTCCAAGACCAATTAAAACAATATCAAAAGAAGAAAAAGAATTTATCCGGCCAAAGAATCCGAAAAGAACTTTTTAAGCCGCTGACCTCGAGTAAAAACTTCAGTCCTGTAACGACACAAAGTGCTGGAATTGCAGAGCTCTAACTGTAAAACCACTGAACAGACCTCCAGCAACAGAAATCATGGCCTCCTAACAACCAAGGAAAACAAGGCAATACCATGAGACTGTGAAGGGTGATGTCACTAGTCCTAGAGATAGGTAAAAATCACTACAGGATTGGGATGGGCACAAATACCCCCCCACAATAACTGGATCAAAAAAGCCATAGTGACCATCACCTTCCATTAACCATTCTCGGCGTCCTTCAGAAGAGGCATCGTAAAACCATTTTAATCTGTTCTTCTCCAGTTCAGAAAAAAATGTCTCATATCATAGAAATAATTTATTGGCTCCTAGTTGACTCTCTTGGCTTTGATAAAAAAAAGATGAAGACGACAGGCCATTATGTAGCCAAGCAGAACTCTGCAGTCCCTTCTTTCCAGTCTTTGGTGGAGGCAAAGTCAAACTGCTCAAAGCCACCACCGATGAGAAGCTCTGACTCGTCTCAGTAACCTAAAGCCTTCGCAGCATCCATGATCATCTTTCATGTTTTAGCTCATGATCAATATACAGATAATAAAGTGCAACGTTTCACCATCTTCTCAAAACTGAGGCGCATTTCTGGTGGAAAAGACCCAGCTGTGACCTGGAGTCAAAACATTGCACTTTATGTTCTTTATGCTGCTGATGAGATAATATATCAAAGAAGAGGATCATTGCTACAGTGTAGGATTTATGGGATTACATGGGATTGAGGACACGCCATTTTTCACTTTCATCCGTTGGGAGTTGGTGTCCTCCTGCACATAATTAAATACATCTCTGTAACCTGTAATTTCTTTTTTTACATTTGGACAGCAGAGAATAAAGGACAAGATGCTAAGCTCAGGGATGTGAAGTTCTAGGTGATCTCCTTGAGTGTTTTCTTGTATCAAGTTGTGTTTCCTTTGTCAGGATTTCTAGAGAAAGCCTTTGTGTCCTGTTTAATCCACAGACCAATAGAGAAAGCCTGTGACTTCTGCTTTCTCCACCCACTCATAGAGACTGTGACTCCTGCTTCCTCCACCCACTTATAGAGAAAGCCTGTGACTTCTGCTTCCTCCACCCACTTATAGAGAAAGCCTGTGAGTCCTGCTTTCTCCACCCACTTATGGAGAAAGCCTGTGACTCCTGTTTAATCCTCCCCCTCATAGAGAAAGCCTGTGAGTCCTGCTTTCTCCACCCACTTATAGAGAAAGCCTGTGAGTCCTGCTTTCTCCACCCACTTATAGAGAAAGCCTGTGACTTCTGCTTCCTCCACCCACTAATAGAGAAAGCCTGTGAGTCCTGCTTAATCCGCCCACTCAGAGAAAGCCTATGACTCCACCTTCCTCCACCCACTTACAGAGAAAGCCTGTGACTTCTGCTTTCTCCACCCACTCATAGAGAAAGCCTGTGACTTCTGCTTCCTCCACCCACTCATAAAGCCTGTGACTCCTGCTTAATCCACTCACTCATAGAAAAAGCCTGTGAGTCCTGCTTAATCCACTCACTCATAGAAAAAGCCTGTGAGTCCTGCTTAATCCTCCCACTCATAGAGAAAGCCTGAGACTCCTGCTTCCTCAACCCACTAATAGAGAAAGCCTGTGACTTCTGCTTTCTCCACCCACTAATAGAGAAAGCCTGTGACTTCTGCTTTCTCCACCCACTAATAGAGAAAGCCTGTGACTCCTGCTTCCTCCACCCACTAATAGAGAAAGCCTGTGACTTCTGCTTTCTCCACCCACTAATAGAGAAAGCCTGTGAGTCCTGCTTCCTCCTCCCACTCATAGAGAAAGCCTGAGACTCCTGCTTAATCCACTCACTCATAGAAGAAGCCCGAGTCCTGCTTTATCCTCCCACTCATAGAGAAAGCCTGTGAGTCCTGCTTAATCCACCCACTAATAAAGCCTGTGACTTCTGCTTTCTCCACCCACTAATAGAGAAAGCCTGTGAGTCCTGCTTCCTCCTCCCACTCATAGAGAAAGCCTGAGACTCCTGCTTAATCCACTCACTCATAGAAGAAGCCCGAGTCCTGCTTTATCCTCCCACTCATAGAGAAAGCCTGTGAGTCCTGCTTAATCCACCCACTAATAGAGAAAGCCTGTGACTTCTGCTTTCTCCACCCACTAATAGAGAAAGCCTGTGAGTCCTGCTTCCTCCTCCCACTCATAGAGAAAGCCTGAGACTCCTGCTTAATCCACTCACTCATAGAAGAAGCCCGAGTCCTGCTTTATCCTCCCACTCATAGAGAAAGCCTGTGAGTCCTGCTTAATCCACCCACTAATAAAGCCTGTGACTTCTGCTTTCTCCACCCACTAATAGAGAAAGCCTGTGAGTCCTGCTTCCTCCTCCCACTCAGAGAAAGCCTGAGACTCCTGCTTAATCCACTCACTCATAGAAGAAGCCCGAGTCCTGCTTTATCCTCCCACTCATAGAGAAAGCCTGTGAGTCCTGCTTAATCCACCCACTAATAGAGAAAGCCTGTGACTTCTGCTTTCTCCACCCACTAATAGAGAAAGCCTGTGAGTGCTGCTATCTCCACCCACTCAAACCCTGTGACTCCTGCTTAATCCACTCACTCATACAAAAAGCCTGTGAGTCCTGTTTAATCCTCCCACTCAGAGAAAGCCTGTGAGTCCTGCTTAATCCTTCCCCTCATAGAGAAAGCCTGTGACTCCTGCTTAATCCACCCAAAGAGAAAGTCTGAGAAAATCATGTTTTTTGCATATTACAGTTTGAAAAAAAGACCTAGGTCCATCAAGGTAAACATTTCTCCACCAATTATACATTTTTGTCACTAATTTATCTATAACACACAATGTTATGTGTGTTGAGGAAATCTTTCAGCCCTTTTTAAAAAGCTGTTTTAATGTCTACTACCTCTTGCGGTCGGGCATTCCATATTGACTGCACGAACTGTAAAAAATCCTTTCCCATTACCTGCCTCATCCACCCACTCATCCAGAAAGCCTGTGAGTCCTGCTTCCTACATCCACTCATAGAGAAAGCCTGTGAGTCCTGCTTCCAACACCCACTCATAGAGAAAGCCTGTGAGTCCTGCTTCCAACACCCACTCATAGAGAAAGCCTGTGAGTCCTGCTTCCAACACCCACTCGTACAGAAAGCCTGTGAGTCCTGCTACCAAAACCCACTCATAAAGCCTGTGAGTCCTGCTACCAAAACCCACTCATAAAGCCTGTGAGTCCTGCTTCCAACACCCACTCATAGAGAAAGCCTGTGAGTCCTGCTTCCAACATCCACTCATAGAGAAAGCCTGTGTCCTGCTTCCAACACCCACATAGAAAGCCTGTGAGTCCTGCTTCCAACACCCACGTAGAAAGCCTGTGAGTCCTGCTTCCAACATCCACTCATAGAGAAAGCCTGAGTCCTGCTTCCAACACCCACATAGAAAGCCTGTGAGTCCTGCTTCCAACACCCACATAGAAAGCCTGTGAGTCCTGCTTCCACCATCCACATGGAAAGCCTGTGAGCCCTGCTCCCTCTGGCAGCCCCGGATTCACATCTCTCCCCCTCCAGCGTCTGCACAACATGAATCCTTCGGTCACATAATCCCCCGCTGGCGCTGACAGAACCAACCAAGCCCCCGGCTGAAGGTCACGTCGCCTTGCTGCGGAGACGTGCTTTACGTGCAGACAGCACAAGCTCTGCCAACGCCCAGCAGTGTCAGCGTCACAACCTGATGCCGCGGCGGCCATCTTTCCAAAGGGCACCGTGTCCAACATTGTACCACTTACCGTCAAGAAACCTATTTCTCCCTCACACAACCACCTTTATAACATTATTATCTGGTGTTCATTAAACTGAGCCGGCAACACAAGTATAACTTCTTTTTCTAATCATGTTATACTCAATCTCCCAAAACAAACATGGCCAACAGGGTACGGTGCCCGCTCTTCGCCCAACATCGAACTACTACGCATGCGTACAAATACACGCAGGCGCACTTGAGTCTGCGAAGCGCGAACGTGCTCGGGAGGCTTTCGAGTGACGTCACGCCTCCCCGCCCACTCCTTCTTTGGTTGTGAATGCGCAGGCGCAGTTATCCCTCAGTTCCGCAGTGTAACAGCAGCCGGCGAGCGGAGAAAGAAATGGCAGCTTATAAAATCGTCCTTATCCGTCACGGGGAGAGCACCTGGAACCAGGAGAACAGATTCTCCGGCTGGTATGATGCTGACCTCAGCGAGACGGGAGTGGAAGAGGCCACGAGGGGCGGCCAAGCTCTGAGAGGTACTGTCCCTTTAAGTGGGTGTACGTGCAGATGAATGGGGCAGATGTCAGAGACCATCAGGGCAGATGTTTCTATACGTTTATTGGCTCATTTTACATTATTTACTTATTGAAAGAGGAAAATAGAATATATATATATATATATATATATATATATATATATATATATATATATATATATATATATACATACACACACACATTATCTATCTATCCCCAGTTCTTGGTGGTGATGATGATGAGAGATATATATATATATTGGCATGGCTGAATAATGGCCCCCCATGTATTGGTGCCCCTGTGTTTGTGCAGTATCCATGGTGCCCTGATCTCCATTGTAATGTCACCCTGCAGTCTGCGCTCCCTGAATGGCCTCCAGCTATAGAGGCTGCATCCCCCCCGGGGTCCTGTGCAGCATCCGAGAGCAGCCATACTGCCAAGGACGCGGAGCACGGTCACAGTGATGCAGCCAGTGTCATTGAGGGCGATGTTAAATGACATCCCCTTTAATGAAGGTGCAGGACCCTCCCTGTGTTATGTAGTGCAGGATGCCTGGAAAGTGCCCCCTTAATGATGGATGGATGGATAGCGATGGAATGTAATTTGCCCATAGAGGCTGTAGCTACATAGTGCAGAGCACATCACCCTATAGCCTGCAGATGGGGCGAGCCCTTGTATATAGACCACCTAAATGGGTTTCTGAAGTGGGATATACTTACATTTGGGGGATGAAAAATAATGAAAATATAGAATATTAAAACCCACAAAATTTTTATGTGTAATTATATATGCACAATATTTTTGTAATTAAATTTTATTCTAATTGTTAAAATATTTTTTATTTTTATTTTATTTTTTTTTAATATATATTTTATTTAAAATGTATATTTTTTTTTTATATACACATACGTAATAATGAAGAAAATATTTAACAATTATAAGAATACAAGTCTTGTGTGTGTGTGTGTGTGTGTGTGTGTGTGTGTAAAAAAAATTAATATATATATATATATATATATATATAATTATATTTCGGATTATAAGACGCACTCCCCCCCCCCCCCCCCCCCCCCCCCTAAATTTGGGGGGAAATGGGGGTGCGCCTTATAATGTGGATATACCTTACCGGCTGGGGTGAGGGGGTGTTCGGATGTGTGGTTCGGTGCACCGCTGTGGGTGTCCAGTGCTGCGGGGGATCTGCCGACATCTTGTGAAAGCCCCGAACCCCCACAATGACATGGTTTCCGATGCGGTGGACTGGATTCCAGGAATATGGCTGCCGGCTGTGGGCAGCGCATGCGCAGATGGAGAGCTCGGGAGATGAGATCCCATAGAATGTAAGTCCGCAAGGACAGGGTCCTCGCCCCTCTGCACCAATCTGTCACTGTAAATTTGTTTACTGTGAACGATATCTATAACCCTGTATTTAACCCCTTTTCTCATGTACAGCACCATGGAATTAATGGTGCTGTATAAATAATAATAACCAGGCGACCACATTCACTGACCATGCAGCAGCGTCTGAGCCGCACAATCCCAGTCCAGTCGTTCGCTGCCGTGCAGCCTCTGGCCGATGCCGCAGATTTGTCACTTTGCGATTCATGATGTGAACTCTCTGATTAATCTGGGTGTACTGTAATTCTTTTGAAAATTTTCTGCAAAATTGCTGCGTTTCTGGGTCCTTGATGGTACATCCTCCTGATCTGGGGGTCCGTGCGGTCGGATTTCTATTTTACTCATTTCCTTTGCTGGCGGTGAAGCTCTTATTTCGTCATCTTCCTATGTCTTCCACGTTATGAGTCGTGAAATGCTCCATCCATCTGAAGGGGGCGAAGATGATTCATCCTCCTTCCCGGCATCGCTCGCTCTAGATCTGCCGGAATGAATCATCAGATCAGAGTCTCAGGGCGAGGAGTAAATGGTGCGATAGCGAGGGAGCGTGGCGCCAAGTGTGACCGCGGCCAAATGAAGATTGATTAATCATAAATACAAATTCTCTTCAGCTGGTTGTATTAAATGCAGGGTTATGACAAGAAAATGTTGCAGGTAATTTTGGATGCAAATTGCAGTGATAAATGTCCCCAATTGTTCTGAGTCACCCAGCTTTTCTGGGCCCCTGGTCACCAAATATATCCAGTCATGGAGCCGTCTATCCCCATCCTGCAGATCACCGAGTACGAGGGTAATGAAAGGTAAATGACGCCCGCTCCGGTAACAGCCATGTTGCTTGACCTTCAGTTTTTTCCAGAAACTGATGAAGCGAAGAGGACGACTATTAATATAACATCTGGGCCGCGACTCATGATCCTGACATGGAGCCTCTGACAGCTTGGATAAGAGCGGCTGCCGAACAGTTGCTCCAAAAATAGTGCGCTACTCGGCCTTGCTACATCCTCGTTCCTCTCGTCTGCGCTACTCTACTCTGCTACATCTTTGCTCCTCTCATCTGTGCTACACGGCTCTGCTACATCTTCCCTTGTCTGTGCTGCTGTGCTCTGGTGCATCCTCTCTTCTCTCATCTGTGCTACTCTGCTGCGTCTTCGCTCCTCTCGTATGTGCTACTCTGCTCTGCTGCCTCCTCGCTCCTCTCATCTGCGGCACTCTGCTGCATCCTCGCTCCTTTTGTCTGCGCCACTCTGCTGCCTCCTCGCTCCTCTCATCTGCGGCACTCTGCTGCATCCTCGCTCCTTTTGTCTGCGCCACTCTGCTGCCTCCTCGCTCCTCTCATCTGCACCACTCTGCTGCATCCTCGCTCCTCTCGTCTGCGCCACTCTGCTGCATCCTCACTCCTCTCATCTGCACCACTCTGCTGTATCCTCGCTCCTCTCGTCTGCACCACTCTGCTGCATCTTAGCTCCTCTCGTCTGTGCCACTCTGCTGCATCTTAGCTCCTCTCGTCTGTGCCACTCTGCTGCATCCTCACTCCTCTCGTCTGTGCCACTCTGCTGCATCCTCACTCCTCTCGTCTGCGCCACTGCTGCATCCTCGCTCCTCTCGTCTGCGCCGCTCTGCTGCATCCTCGCTCCTCGTCTGCGCCACTCTGCTGCATCCTCGCTCCTCTCGTCTGCGCCACTCTGCTGCATCCTCGCTCCTCTCGTCTGCGCCACTCTTCTGCATCCTCGCTCCTTTCGTCTGCGCCACTCTGCTCTGCTGCCTCCTCGCTCCTCTCTTCTGCGCCACTCTGCTCTGCTGCATCCTCGCTCCTCTCGCTGTCTTGCTCAGGATGTTTGACCTTTGTCTTGTTTTCAACCCTTTGCTCTGTAATCATGGAAACCTCCCCCAGGACTGAATGTGGGTGAAACCTGTAAGAGGGAATGGTCTGTACTTACACAAATGGCACATGTAGCATCAAGGGGCGTTAATCAGAATCAAGTTTCTTTGACCTTGCAGCAAAAATTCCCTAAAGCATTATGTACATTGTCTATGAGCCCCATTAATCTTTTACAGTTTTTTTTTTTGTCTTGTATTTGTTGTAATTTTTTCCACCGGTCCATGTACTTTCATGCAAAATCAAAAAATGCAGTTATTTTTATCTCTTAACAATCTTGGCACAAAGTCACATGCTCAACAAAAATGTCACTAAAATTTGCGCAGAGATTTCAGAAGTACGTGAATTTGTTCCCGGGGAAGGCCTCAAATAGGCCAAAAAAATCTGGAGACCCCAAATCTTGTCCACAATGATGACTAGGCTAGGAATTGGTAGCTTTGTTTCTTGTCTTTTTTTTTTTTTTTTGATCATCACAACAAAATCCAATTTATTTTTTTTTACTTTAATTTATTTTTATTTTTTTTTTGTTTGCAGTTATGTAAAGTTGCATGTGATTTCTTGTGACGCTCCACCCAAAATATGAATCTGTTATGTAATATAAGACTTGGTGTGAATTTATGTGCACATCCCATTCCATCGGCCATGACAGGGGGTCTATGGCCCCTGGATGGGGACTCTTGCATTCCCCCCCTTCTCCTATGGAAATGTTACTACGTATCCGTCCTTTGTGGACGTCCGCCAATTGTGCATGATTTATCACTGCGGAGCTCTGCATAGGGATCAATAATGCTCATTTCTGGACGCCATGGTGGCTCTTACAGAGAGCAGAAGGCCTAATGACTCCGTAGTGTCAGGACTGTTCTGCTCCTCTGGGTCCAGTGTCCAATCGCTGCTTCTTGTCTTTGTGCAGTGCAGGAAATGAAGGAACAGTCACTTGTATAATGGCAGTGGAAAGAGAACATTGGGATTTCCCATTGCCGCCTACCTCCCCTGGTGTCTGGGGGGTTAGAGCTGTTGTGGTAGCCCCTTCCAAGAAGATGTCATTTGGGTTGAGATACAAACGATCTCTAGATCTGCCATTATTTGTCCAAAATAAATAAATATGATGCATCGGAGATAAGAAAATAACTTGCAGCCAGTGTCCGTGTACAATTCTTGTCTGAATCTCAGATCCCAGTCACAAGTCTTCATTACAACCACAAAGATAAGGGGAGTGGGAATGGCTTCTTGCATTATGTCACCTAAGAAAGAAGATATTTGAGTTGGGAATAACAAAGTTGTAAATTATGGATTCTGCCAAATTCCTTTAAAACTAGCTCTGACCAACTTACTATACTTTCAGAAACAAAGGAAAGCTTAACACACAGACGCCTCTGTATCAGATACAACGCCTTGTGTTATTGCTTTTATGAATACCTATATATCTTTGATAATTTTGCATATTATCTTAAGTGTTATATTTAATTGTCTAATAATCAAAGCAAAGTATAAATATTTACCATAACAGAGCAAATATAGGAAAGCTCAACTGTTCCCTTATTGATATTTAACGAGCTGGATTTACACTACACAATCGGCAGTGTTAAATGACCTCTGAACGCCGGTGGTTTAATAGACCATTATGGCATGCAGACCCTCTATGGCTGAGCACAGAATGACCACTAATAGATCATTCTGTGCACACAGGTCACTGTTCTCTGCAGTACAGATACTGTTCACACACACAAAAAAAAACCCATTGTTCTAACTCTGAGTAAAAATTGTTTCACTCAACAAACCAATGATTTTTTTGCTCGTTTTGTCACGGAAAACGGAAGCAACACCTCTTAGCTTTCCAAGTTATAAATCTATTTCTCCTCCCCGCTCTCATGTTTGACAGATGCCGGCTATCAGTTTGATATCTGCTTCACATCCGTGCAGAAGAGGGCCATCCGAACCTTGTGGCACGCGCTGGACTGCACCGACCAGATGTGGGTGAAGGTGGTGAGGACCTGGCGGCTTAACGAGAGGCACTATGGCGGCCTGACCGGACTCAACAAAGCTGAGACGGCGGCCAAGCACGGAGAGGAGCAAGTGAAGATCTGGAGACGGTCGTATGATATCCCTCCACCACCCATGAATCCGGACCATGATTTCTATAACATCATAAGCAAGGTAAGGGGAGGGGTATGTAACCATTAATGTACCTGGGATCATACCTAAAATACACCTTGCATACAGCGGCTCAGGCGGGGCCACCTTGCATACAGCGGCTCAGGCAGGGACAACTTATGAGTGCACAGCTGCTGCGTTTGTTACAACCCCATAGCCCTACTGTGAAACAATAATTTTTATTTTTTTCCGTTTAACTTCAGGATCGTCGCTATGGTGACTTGACAGAAGACCAACTACCGAAGTGTGAGAGTCTGAAGGACACCATTGCCAGAGCGCTGCCATTCTGGAATGACGAAATCGTCCCAACCATCAAGGAAGGGAAGAGAGTCCTGATTGTAGCTCATGGGAATAGCCTAAGAGGAATCGTCAAGCACCTTGAAGGTTTGTGTCTAAAGTCCGCAGAGGGGGTGCACCATCAGAAAATGCCTTTTGGTCTTACATATGATTTTTAAGGTGTTTTAGATAGAAAAATTATATAAACTTTTTCCATATAGAAATTTAAATTCTAAAATATTTCAGTTTTCACTCCGGCCACTGAGCCAAATACTAGAATCCTACTTCCTGTTCTGTGCAGAATACTTTTCAGCAAGACAAGATTACAATGACAGATAACACAGGATCCACCATTCACAATAGGTGATGTCATAGCTCACCTCCTCCTGTACAATGACTGATAACACCTCTATATACAGTAGATAATACAGGATCCATCATTCACAATAGGTGATGTCACAGCTCACCTCCTCCTCCTGTACAATGACCGATAACACATCTATATATATATAGTTCACCTCTTCCCTCCCTGCACAGATCAGAGCATGCCTAGTAACTTCCCTACAGAAGACATTGGTTGCCTATATTCATAAGGCTGCTGCAGAGAGTAGGAAGTATTAGTTTAGTGTAAATCCCTTTGTCACGACAGAATTGCAGGATTTCTGGATATTTTTTTTTTTTCTTTTACTGATATGCAAAATACAAAATTTCACAAACGTTAAAAGAAAAAAAAATGCATTCAATCCCAATGTCATTTAGTGACCTATTATTTGCTATCGCATATATTAGAAATCGTGCTGCTTCCAGCAGTCAGCCCTTGTCCGTGTGACGTCCTATCTAACTGAGTCATCCACATCTTTGGTGGGAAAAGCCTTTTTTTATTGACCCTGAGAGTCGCCGTCCTTCGGTGTCCAGTGAACATCAAACCTATAGATGGAGCGTTAGTTGTTTCTAGCAAATCTGCCAAAGTTGCTGATGTCAGAACTTTCCCAGCATCAGCAAGAGGTACATGGGGCTGACTCAGACCTATAGCTATGAGGGGTTTATTTAGCGTTCTTTCTGCCGTGTGCACATACAGACGTGGAGCGGTAAAGCGGCCACATTGTCACGCAGGTGGAGTGTTAGTGTCTCTAATTATATAGTTAGGAGGAGAATATGGTGCTCACCAGGATTCTGCTTCTTCTCCGTGCACTAGGAGACAGAGCCCGTGTCAGCGCCTCGTAGGAGCTTCTATCTATATTCTTTATATATCTATATTTTTTTTTCCAACTTTATGCAGAACCTACTTTTTCTCACTTTACTCAAGATGCAAAAACAAGAAAAAAATTCTTTGGGCAAAATTCATGAAATGCATGCACCATACCATAGAGTGTGGAGCAATAAAATGGCAACAGTTACCAGAAGATCAATAAAGTAAAGTGACTTTAAAAAAAAAAAAGCAAAAGCACAAATTATGAATCTGGGTCACTTTGTGTTATTATTGTGTGTTATTGTGCAGTTATACCTAATAATATTTACGGTATTTTTTTCTGTATGTTAATTCCCACCCTATAGGGATGTCAGAGGAAGCCATCATGGAGCTGAACCTTCCCACCGGGATTCCCATTGTGTATGAGCTCGATAAGAACCTGAAGCCGATCAAAGCAATGCAGTTTCTGGGCGATGAAGAAACGGTGCGCAAAGCCATGGAGGCCGTGGCCGCCCAAGGAAAAGCCAAGAAATAAATCGTCCTTCGCTGCTGCCGGCGTCATCCATCCCCTCTTTTTATTATTTTTCAAGTTTACTTTTACAATCAACACTTGACAGATTCTACAATGCGTCTGTTCTTGTAACTGTGCCCCATTAGCAAAACCGTTCACGTCTCCAGCACCAACGCTCGCGCAGCTGGAGTAGACTTTAGTGCATTCCACATTCTCTACGATAGTTAGGATGTGGTCCGGTCACACACAGGTAGTCGTATCGCTCTGTAGTCCTCTGTTTACGGCACTCATAGGGTTCTCATCTACGTGTTCTTTAATTTCCAGGTTTCCAGCACTTTTTCTTCCAGTGCACTGAAAATATTCCTTTATGAAGACGTTACCGTTCGTCGCGCCGTTTCCAAGCGTCTTCAGACATTTGCACCAAAATGCAGAAACTCGTTTCTGTCATTGTCATTCCAATTGTAACATATGTGGTGCACATCAGTAGATAGTCGCCCTCTGCTTCTTTTGCAGTAATTTCTTGTTCTTAAAGGGACATCCTCATCGTATAATGTTTACGGAGGAGGTCCGACCCCTTGGACCTTACCTATCCCAAGAACAGGATGCAAATGCTAACTCGACCACAGCTCCATTCCAGTGATCCTTCACAACTCCAGTGCTGCTCCTTTTATTTTTAGGGTTGTGAAGTTCAGATTGTCTTTGAGGGGTTGTCCACCTCTTTCGGGGTATCACCCCCCCCCCCCCCCCAACTGTACTTAAGTTCATGTATTGGAGTCTAAAAATCATTATTTTTTTTTGTTTCATTAGAAAGTTGCACCATTTGCTTTCTGCAATGTCTGCGTTGCACAATTAGAGGCTGCAGAAGGAGTTCTCTGAGAAACGGTTAGTGAGCTCGGCCTGACAGAGTCTGTGACTCTTGATCAGTCTTTTGAGTTGATTTATGACCTGAGGTCTCATCAAAGATAAAAGTGAATGAAGCAAAAAAAGCTGTAAAAGCAAAATGGTGCAAATGTTTTTAATGAAACTCGATTACAAAATAAAAGCTTTTTAGCTCCAAATACATGAATTTAAGTAAAAAAAAAATAAAATTAGTTACTAAAGATGGACAATTCCTTGAAGTCATTTCTATTTTTGTCTGTTATGCCATTTTAACCATTTCTAGGCAAGATGGCTGCAGTTAAACCTCTCACTTTCCCAGACTCCTGAATGGCGGCGCTGCCACCTTTTATGTAGTGATACATCCCCAGCTCCCATGTTCCTGCACAGGTAGGTAGATTCACTGTTCAGGACTCGAGAAAAGCTGAGTGGGAATGCAGTGGGATGAGATTTGTTTTGTATACCCCCCCCCCCCCCCCCCCCCTGTATTTTAGGTTTCCTGTGCCCCCATGTATTAGCGGTAACGTACATCCCTATACTGTGGCGACGTAGTGCATTGTGCCGCTCTGCCTCCCGGAGACCTGTACATGTTTTCTGGTCCCGTATTTTCTTTTTTTGTAGAGACGTCTATTATTTAAACCATTACAATAAAGGAGTGATGTGCAATGAGAGCGGCCTTGTGGTTGTGCTTTTACCCCAGTAAGGCTCCTGCAATAATAAATAATAATAATCTTTATTTATATAGCGCCAACATATTCCGGAGCACTTTACAATTTAAGCGGGGACATATACAGACAATAAATTCAATACAAGTTAAGACAATTTAAACAGTGACATTAGGAGTGAGGTCCCTGCTTGCAAGCTTACAATCTACAAGGAAATGGGGGGACACAATAGATGAAAAGTGCTTGTTATTTCAGGTCTGGCAATTATAATAAATAGGGATTCTCATATAAAGCTGCATGATCCGGTCATCAGCCGTGTGTTTAAGTGCAATAGTCAAGTATGAAGTGCAGTTATCGTGTGCATGCAGGGTGTGGGGACAGATGAATAGTAGGGGGCAGATTCAGAGTAATATTTGGAAGGAGGGAACAGGGCAAAGTTAGTTTACTGAGTAGTTGATGTGGTAGGCTTGTTTGAAGAGATGGGTTTTTAGAGCGCGCTTGAATAGGTCGGGGCTAGGTATCAGTCTGATCGTCTGGGGAAGTGCATTCCAGAGAGCTGGCGCAGCATGAGAGAAATCTTGTAGACGGAGGTGTGAGGTTCGGATTACGGGGGATGTTAGTCTTAGGTCATTTGTAGAACTGAGGGCACGTGTAGGGTGATAGACAGAGATGAGAGACGAGATATAAGGCGGTGCAGAACTGTGGAGGGCTTTGTGGGTGAGAGAGATGAGTTTGTACTGGACCCTGTAGTGAATGGGTAGCCAGTGTAATGACTGGCACAAGATGGAGGCATCGGTGAAGCGGCTGGACAGATATATGACCCTGGCTGCCGCATTCAAGATGGATTGGAGAGGAGAAAGTTTGGTAAGAGGGAGACCGATCAGAAGAGAGTTGCAGTAGTCCAGACGGGAATGAATAAGAGCGACAGTAAGAGTCTTAGCAGTTTCAAAGGTGAGAAAAGATGCAGGTGACAAGAGCGAGTGAGTGATCGGACATAGGGGGTAAAGGAAAGATCGGTGTCGAATATGACCCCAAGACAGCGGGCATGCTGCTTGGGAGTTATGGTTGAACCCTCCAGGGTAATTTCGATGTTGGGTAGAGTGAAGTTAGTAGAAGGGAGAAACACAAGAAGTTCCGTTTTGGAGAGGTTTAGTTTCAGATAGAGGGAGGACATGATGTTAGAGACAGCTGACAATCCTTGGTATTTTGAATTAGGGTAGGGGTGATGACAGGGGAAGAAGTGTATAATTGGGTGTCATTGGCATAGAGATGATACTGGAACCCAAATCTGCTGATTGTCCAATAGGGGCCGTTTATAGAGAGAAGAGGAGGGGGCCTAGGACTGAGCCCTGCGGAACCCCGATAGCAAGGGGATGAGGAGAGGAAGAGGAGCCGGCGAAAGATACAGTGAAGGATCGGTCAGAGAGGTAGGAGGAGAACCAGGAGAGGGCGGTGTCCTTGAGGCCTATGGAGCGGAGCATAGTGAGAAGGAGCTGGTGATCCACAGTGTCAAATGCGGCAGAGAGATCCAGGAGAATCGGCAGAGAGCAATGACCTTTGGATTTAGCTGTTATTAGATCATTAGAGACTTTAGTGAGGGCAGCTTCAGTGGAGTGTAAAGAGCGGAAACCAGATTGTAAGGGGTCAAGAAGAGAGTTTTCCGAGAGATAGCGGATTAGACAGGAGTGGACCAAGCGTTCCAGGAGTTTAGAGATGAAGGAAAGGTTAGAGACAGGTCTGTAGTTAGCAGTGCAGTTCTGGTCCAGGGATGGCTTTTTAAGTAAAGGGGTTATGATGGCATGTTTAAATGAGGAGGGAAAGATACCTGAAGAAAGAGAGAGGTTAAATATTTTAGGTGAGTGGTGACCACTGGTGAGAGAGACTGCAGGAGAGGTGAAGGAATGGGGTCACTGTTGCAGGTTGTAGGCCGAGCAGAAGCGAGGAGCTTGGAAACTTCTTCTGAGACAGGCTCAAAGATGTCTAGTGAGCTTGAGATGCGTCAGGGAAGGGGATCAAGGCACTGAGGAGATTGCGCTGAGATATCCTGATGGATGTGGTTGATTTTTTTCTAGGAAGTAAGTGGCCAGATCCTCCCCACTGAGATTGGTGATGGAAGCCTGTACATTAGGTTTCAGGAGGGAGTTTAAGGTTTCAAAAAAGTCGTTTTGGGTTGTTGGGTAGTGAGGTGATGAGGGTGGTGAAGTAGGATTGTTTGGCCAGATAAAGGGCAGAGTTATAGGTTTTGAGCATGAACTTATAGTGGATGAAGTCTTCTGCTAAGAGAGACTTTCTCCACTGCCGCTCTGCACACCTTGAGCATCGCTGGAGAAAGCGTGTTTGCATAGTGTGCCAAGGCTGCCGTTGTCTCTGTCGTGTCTTTCTGCGTGTAGAAGGTGCTGCTTCATCTACGGCATTCTTCAGTGTATTATTGAAGTGTGACAATGCTAAGTCTGGACAGGAGAGGGAGGAGATGGGGGCTAAAGATGTGTGGAGATTGTCCATAAGCTGCTGGGTATTAATGGAACGTGTATTCCGATAAGTGTGGTAAGTGGGGGTGTCCTGAGTGAGGAGACAATTCTTGACAGAGAAGGAAAGAAGGTTGTGGTCCGAAAGCGGGAGAGGGGAGTTAGTAAAGTTGTGCAGCGATCCGGGACGATCGCAAGCGTCCATTCTACATATATTAATCCTACCCGTAATGAACACAACCGAACAGAGTGTTTGCCAAAAATTAAAATAATAGATGGCCATTTTTTTTTTTTATCTACGACTTGGAACAAACTTATCAAATCAATGAACAAAATAGAGGAGGCACAAATGTCACACGTGCGCTTTACATTTAATAATTAGAGGAACCTTGGAATTTTTGGTATTATTTTTGAGATATGAGATAATTGGATGACAATGAAGGTAAGAACCTGATCCAGCACATTGATGAAAAGCTGCCAGTTTTTTTTTTTGTTTTTTTTTTTGGGAGGGAGGGGGGGGGGGGGGGGGTTGTATGCAAAAGTTAAAAAGAGAACATCTGTATGAGGCCTCACATTTTTTTTTTTTTTGCCATATGACACAAGTTTTAATGGGGGGTTGTCATCACTGGAGCATTCGGCCGGCCTGTGGCTATAGCTCTAGACTCTCTCTGTTAAGAAATTCAAGGGAGTCTGTAAGCACAAAAAAAAATGACTGTTCAAACCAAGCACCGACACTTTAGGCCCATATCATCAAAGCTTCTACATGAGAAAAGCTTTGAAAAGTTGCCAAACTTTGGCTGCTCTAAGGTTTTATGCCATATGGTGTTCTCGCTTCATTTTTGCCAAAGTCGGCAGAGTGCGTGCCAGGCGACCGCCGCTCGGCAAATTCATGGTGAGTGGTGGTGTTTGCTGTGCCACAAGTTACTTTAGCATGGACTGCTTGGAGATGGAGGAGCGCACCACCTGTCTGACGCACCTCGGGGGCATCTGACTCCATCACACCTCCTCATCAAGACAAGTGTGAGCGACGTCGGCCTCGGTGCGTCTGTGCTGCGCCCGAGCAGCCGAGTGCACCGTCCCACCTGCTTGTTTTCCATCTATTTCCACCCTTCTGCTCCTGTAAAGCCATAACTATCAATTGAGGAAGAGGAGGACGGACATAGGTGGCAATCTGGCCGCCTGTGGACAATCCATGTCCTGAGCAGTAGAACTTACAATATCCACAGGCCCGGGGCGAAACCCCCTTTAAATTGTAACTCATTTCAAAATAATTTGCAGTGGAATGTCCGTGTGTTCCGCTAGCTCCTCCCCTCTGCATAGAATGATGTGAGCACCAACTGTCATTAAGTCATGTGACAAGGCTCATTAAAAGGTCGATACTGAGCTTTAGGATCACTACTTCCAATAGGTGGCGCTAGCGCTGTAGTCCTCTTCCTCTCTGAAGAAACAATTTGCAAACTCCTCTTTCAGTAATGGGAAAGGCTTATCTTCACTGAATACAGATTTGATCCAGGAGGAGAAAGCAGCAGATTTCTCTGATTAAATATGTTACAAAGTTTCTTATTTTCATGTGAACTATTGATTTATGAAATAAAGATGTCCATTGGCCTTTAACCACTTCACGACCAATGACTTATAGATACGTCATCGGTCACGTCCCTGCATTTGGGGCGGAGGCTCCAGCGCTGAGCCCGCATCTTTCCCTGATCTGATCAGTTGTCATGTGCATCTGTAACAGCCGCAGGTGGAATCACAATCCATCTGCAGCATTTAACTCGTGCTTACGGGAAGTGCATCTTGGCGCCCCTGTCACATGATTTTTGGGCGCCCATGGGTTGTCATGACAGCCAGGGATCTGCAGAAGCCCCCCCCCCCCTATGTGCTCGTTATTGCGACCGGCCTGTGGCAATTAGGAGATCAGCATTTATGGTAGACATAGCACAGGCGATTGTTAGGGTATGGCTCCACGGTCCGGAGGGGCGGCGGTATCGCCGCAGCGGCGAAGCCGCTCGCCGCTAAGCCCCGCCCCCTTAATGGGACGCGATGGTGCCGGATGTGTACAGTACACATCCGGGATCATCGCACCCCTCGCCATAGCGCCCTGTGATATGCCTTGCGGGGACGCTGCGTCCCCGCAAGGTGTACGGACATGCTGCGTTCTGAAAAGACGCGCAGCATGTCCGGAGTCGCAGGGCCGCCGCGTGCGGGTTTCCACGCATAGTGGAGACGGGATTTCATAAAATCCCCTCCACTATGCTGGAACATCTGGACGCTGCGTGTTTGACGCTGCAGCGTCAAACAAGCAGCGTTTACTTACCGTGGAAACATACCCTAAGATTGCAGTTTCAAGTTTTCTAGGGAGAACTTAGAAACAAAGTAAAAAGGAGAAAAAAGTTTGCAAAAATTAAAAAAACAACCACAAGTTCAAATTCCCTCCCCCCCCTCCCTCAAAATAAAGCAAAATATGCATACTTGGTATCACTGCATTCAGAAATGTCTGATCTATCAAAATATAAAATAAATGAATCCGATCTGTAAAATGCCAGAATTACGTTTTTTCTGGTGAAAGCGGTTAAGCTAAAACTGGTGAAAAATACAGTAAATAATCCACTGAGCGTACTGCATTGATGTATTATCCTCTCACCTCTTCAACCAAACATTTTCTTTTTGTATTATGTATATTCCCTGTACAGTAAGTTACAATACACTCTGGAAACTATCTGTGGGCAGCTTTCCCTCACTAAATATGGCTGCCGCCCGTCTGCAGACCTCTCACAGTTGATTGGCTCGACTGCTTCACAAGACGTCACGTCCAATCGGCTGCAGGCATGTTAATACACCACGTGATATTGCATCATCCAATCATAGCGTGACTTTCTCCTGCGTGTCAAATCTCACGTGGTCCTAATGGCGCCGGTTCGGTGTTGTGTCCCCGGTGAGTACGGGAGAGGAAAACAGCTGATAATGAGCGGAGTCATCTGATACTGGCTGTCTGCACCGTCATGGCCGGTTATAGAGAAGGCTCCTTCCGATAAATGGTGCTTGTTTAGTATATAGCTGTGTAATGTATGGAGATTGCTGGCTGCTTGCTGAGACTTGTAGTTCCACGCTGTTATATTTAGCTTGGTTTTAGTATGTGCACACTAAACACTTAGGATTTGTTCACAGGGGGGCAGACACGCCGTAGATTTAGGTGAAACGTGATTTTGCGCAGAAACGGGACCCAACGACCCCAGTGACTGCCATAGGGTGGAGTGCCGGGGTCTGCGGCAGGGTTTCTGCAGGACTATGTGGACGTAGACATCATCTACTCCAAGAATTGTTGGTTTGTTTGTTTTTGTGCAGCTCCCACCAAAATAATGCAATAAAAACATGTCAAAACGTCGTATCTGGCCCAAAAGGGGACCAATAATAACGAGCGCCCCGTGGGCAAAACACAACAAGTCCTGACGCAGCTCTGGCCACAGAAACATAAGGGTTATGAGTGTCGGCGAATGCGACGCGGATCAGGCTAAGGCTGTGTGCACACGTTGCGTTTTTTTCACGTTTTTTTTTTTTGCTATAAAAACGCATTAAAGAACACATGCATCCTATCATTTAGAATGCATTCTGCAATTTTTGGGCACATGATGCGTTTTTTTTTCCACGAAAAAAAATGCATCGCGGTAAAAAAACGCAGCATGTTCATTAATTTTGTTTTTTTCACGTTTTTCCCACTATATAATGCATTGGGAAAGCTCCGGAAAAAAACGCATGCGGTTTTCTTGCAGAAAATGTCCGGTTTTCTTCAGGAATTTTCTGCAAGAAATTCTTACGTGTGCACATACCCTTATTCTGTATAAAGACACGTTCAGTATCTATAGCCAAAACCAGGAGTGGGTGATAAATGCAGAAGTGGTGCATATGTTTCTATTATACTTTTCCCCTGATTGTTCCACTCCTGGTTTTGGCTTATAAATACTGACTAAAATATATACCGGTGTATATATCTGTAATCGTACTGATCAGAAGAACTATTATTTCCGCATGATGTGCGCTGTAAAAATGTCCCCCCCCCAAAAAAGAAAACAAAAAAAACAATGGAGGAAATTGGACGGGAACGGGTTGTCTGTGTTGCACTTTTTTTTTCTTTTTCCTCCTTAGGTGTGGGCTATCATACAATAACAGAAGCAGTGGTTGATACTGTCCAGGTTTCACAGAACCGCCGCAGTCTGTGATTGGTTGCAGTGTTCAGGTGACTGGAACTGCACGTCATTAGGGAAATATACTGTGATGCACTGTGTCTATTTCATGACCGCTGCCATCAGTCACAGGCTTCAGTGGCATTATGCCATCCTGAGAGCGCAGGCATCACCACCACTCTGGATGTAGAGAGGTGGCGGGAGGCCCCTGTGCCATCTGCTCTGGATATACGGAGGTGGTGGGAGGCGCATGTGCCGTCTGCTCTGGATGTACATGGGTGGCGCGTGTGCCGTCTGCTCTGGATATCCAAAGGTGGCGGGAGGCGCGTGTGCCGTCTGCTCTGGATGTACATGGGTGGCGGGAGGCCCCTGTGCCGCCTTCTCTGGATGTACATGGGTGGCGGGAGGAGCGTGTGCCGTCTGCTCTGGATGTACATGGGTGGCGGGAGGAGCGTGTGCCGTCTGCTCTGGATGTACATGGGTGGCGGGAGGCGCGTGTGCCGTCCGTTCTGGATGTACATGGGTGGTGGGAGGCGCGTGTGCCGTCCGCTCTGAATGTACATGGGTGGCGGGAGGCGCGTGTGCCGTCTGCTCTGGATATCCAAAGGTGGCGGGAGGTGCCTGTGCCGTCTGCTCTGGATATACGGAGGTGGTGGGAGGCACCTGTGCCGTCTGCTCTGGATATACAGAGGTGGTGGGAGGCACCTGTGCCGTCTGCTCTGAATGTACATGGGTGGCGCCTGTGCCGTCTGCTCTGGATATACGGAGGTGGCGGGAGGCGCCTGTGCCGTCTGCTCTTGATATACGGAGGTGGTGGGAGGCGCCTGTGCCGTCTGCTCTGGATGTACATGGGTGGCGCCTGTGCCGTCTGCTCTGGATATACGGAGGTGGCGGGAGGCGCCTCTGCCGTCTGCTCTTGATATACGGAGGTGGCGGGAGGCGCCTGTGCCGTCTGCTCTGGATGTACATGGGTGGCGCGTGTGCCGTCTGAGAGCTCTGGCATAAATAAAAGCTGGACCTGCCAGATTCTAACTTTTGGTCTTGGAAAATGTAGTAATAATCCGCGGCAGAGCAGTATGGCAGCGGCGTTATATCCACATGTACTGATCATATATGTGTTCGTTTTCCAGGAGAGCGTCTGTGCAGCTTGGAGGAATGTACGCCCGGCTACGGGACTTACTGCAAACACGGCTACGTCTTCTCCTCGCTGTCCGGATATGTGGTGAAGAAGAGCGACAACGGCCTGGTGAGGAGCATTCACACCTGGTTTTGGGAGGGATTTTTAATTATATTGTGATTCGCTGCCTTAGACTGCAGAGGTGGCCGGTAGCTATCAGAGGTGGCCGGTAACCATCAGAGGTGGCCGGTAGCCTGGCCAGTTTCTTGGGAAGGACAGCGACCCTTGCAAACGCTTTGCTATACAGTTACAAGTTCTTCTCTCAGCCCGGCCACTGGTGCCCCTGTCCGGTTCCGATGCTGTGGAGCTTTGTCTACCATGCTGTTGGTCGGGTTGTCAGCACGCAGCGCCCTCGCAGGACGGCATAAGGCTGGTAGCGGTGCGCCCCTGAAGACACATATGAGCAGCCATTTAACTGTGTGGCTTCAGGACGCTGCGTTGCCCTCGCCCTGGGGGTGTCATTATGGATTATCGGTGTGTACAGGTCTCCACACTGGAGTGACCGGCAGGGGATCTGTAGGGATTACACTCTGGGACCATAATACAATGCAGAATATTAGGAAGGGGCATTGTATGTAGACTTGTTTTACTTTGGTGATCCTAATAATATTTCCTAGAAGTGCAGAGCCCCCAGTACTGGCACCTCGTCCTTCCCCCACAGTGACGTCCCTGACGTGTGTTCTCTTTGTGCAGATGCCGGTGGTCTCCGTAGTGAGGGACACAGACTCCCATCTTCTGCCTGACGTGGGCTCTATAGTGACTTGTAAGGTGAGTAGTTCTTCCTCTCTGCCATGTCATGTGTATAAAGACCACCCCTGTTCATGTAGCTCTTAGGGCGTATTGTTGTGGACCCCCACACCCCTTGAGTCAGGACAGAGCGCCTCCAGCAAGCATCAGACCCATTCCGTTGGTTCCGAGAACTTGTGGGCAGGGCTGTGAAATCGGTAAGCCTAACCACCGACTCCTTAATTTCCATGACTCCGACTCCACCAAAACGGGCTCCGACTCCACAGCCCGGCTTGTGGGGGCTCAGGAGACAGCAGAGTCCCTGCACCAGTGTGAACAGCATTGCTGGATGGAGGAAGAGACTGAGCAGAGGGCAGATGGCGCCCCCTTCTGTTGCTTTGTCACAGTGCTGGATTTGTCTTTGAGTGTTATTGGGGGGGAGGGGGACACAGTTGGAAGTTTGTCACTAGGGGGCACGGTGGCTTGAAATGTTTTAGAAACCTGCTGTATGGGACGGGTCATTCATTGTTTTTGTGCTTTTAATTGCAGGTGATGAGTATTAATCCAAGGTTTGCCAAAGTCCAGATCATGTACATCGGTGCGGCGGCGCTCAAGAACACATTTAGAGGGACGATCAGGTAAGACAAACTTGCCTGTCGTTTTCCGGATCCCCATGGTGCCTTACAAGACCCCCATTGATTGCATTTGTTGCAAAATTGGTGTGGCACAAAGGGGGCACATGACAATTCATGATATTACCTGGTGCTTAGGGGGTCCACAAAATGAAGAGGTTTGGATGCAAGATGGTTCAGTTCTAGCAATTGTGTAAGGCTGTGGTGTTCTGTTATCTATCTTATACTTTATGTGTAATATTATTATTATTTTATTATGTAGGAAAGAAGACATCAGAGCAACGGAGAAAGATAAGGTAATGCACAAATCTAATCTTCGTAGCCGTTTAAAAAAAACGCATGTGGTGAAAAAAACGCATGTAAACGCGGCAAAACGCCGCGTTTTTTAGACGCATGCGTTTTTCCATGCAGAAAAAAAACGCGGCGTTTTGCCGCGATTACATGCATTTTTTCCAGCGTTTGCGTTTTTTAAACGCATGCTGAGAAGTGTGTGACAGCTGCCAATCATCAAAATCAACTAGAAAACCCACTATAAACAGAAATAGCTAGGGTTAGGATCCCTAGTAACCCTAGGGATCCTAACCCTAACCCTGACAAGCCACCCCCCACCATCAAGGTGATAAAGGCATCCAAACCCTAACCCTGACAAGCCACCCCCCACCATCAAGGTGATAAAGGCATCCAAACCCTACCCCTAACCCTAACCCTGGCAAGCCACCCCCCACCATCAAGGTGATAAAGGCATCCAAACCCTAACCCTTACCCTGACAAGCCACCCCCCACCATCAAGGTGATAAAGGCATCCAAACCCTACCCCTAACCCTTACCCTGACAAGCCACCCCCCCACCATCAAGGTGATAAAGGCATCCTAACCCTGACAAGCCACCCCCCACCATCAAGGTGATAAAGGCATCCAAACCCTACCCCTAACCCTAACCCTGGCAAGCCACCCCCCACTATCAAGGTGATAAAGGCATCCTAACCCTACCCCTACCCCTACCCCTGACAAGCCACCCCCCACCATCAAGGTGATAAAGGCATCCAAACCCTAACTCTAACCCTACCCCTAACCCTGACAAGCCACCCCCCACCATCAAGGTGATAAAGGCATCCAAACCCTAACCCTGACAAGCCAACCCCAACCATCAAGGTGATAAAGGCATCCAAACCCTAACCCTACCCCTAACCCTAGGGATCCATAGGAATTGGCTATTATGTTGACCTGGTGACCAGGACATTCTTCTAATAAAAAGCTTTGTTCAATGTGGACACCCCAAGATATACGGTATTGCTATAGAGTACTAAAAATATAAACTCGTAGAGTATTGACTGTCATATAGGGGTAGGGTTAGGGTTTGGATCCCTTTATCACCTTGATGGTGGGGGGTGGCTTGTTAGGGGTAGGGTTAGGGTTTTCTTGTTTTTTCTTGTGTTTTCTTGTGTTTTTTTATAAAAGCGCATGCGTTTTTAACGCAAGCAAACGCATGTGCTTAAAAACGCATGCGTTTACATAGACAGCAATGCTTTTTTTTGCCGCGAATTAACGCATGCGTTTTTTTTGCGGCAAAAAAACGGTGCTAGAAATTACTACATGTTGCATTTCTGCAAATGAACGCACGCGTCAAAAAACGCATGCGTTGCCGAAAACGCGTCAAAACGCACGGTAAAAAACGCATGCGTTTTTTAGCGCTAAAACGCAGCGGACAAAAACGCAATTGTGAAACCAGCCTTAGTCTGCCTATGAAGCTAAGGCCAGGGTCACACTTGCGAGTTCAATGCGAGAAACTCGAGCATCAAATCCCGGCACTGCCGCCGGCAGTTTGGACCAGAGGGTACAGCTGCATATATTTCTATATAGCCACACGGTCCGGTCCCGAGTGCTGGCGGCAGCGCCAGGACTTGATGCGGGAGAATCGCAAGTGTGACCCTGGCCTAATTCTGAGGCCGGGCTTCATAAGAGGACGTCATTTTCACTATACACTGCAAGACGATCAGACTGGATTGGGAAAAACAAAATATATATATATAGATTTATTTATTTTTTTTACATTGTTTGGTAAATTAATGTGATGTAAAAGGAAAAAAAAAAATTAAACACTCATTGGACTATAGAAATAAAAGTGAAAAACTGTTGTATCTTACAAGAAGTTAATATAAAAATGGAAGTAGAAAAATGAAATTGCCATTTTGGGAAGGAATTGAGTATCGGTGAGATGTGCAGGAACGCGCTGCGGGTCACATACAATATAAATTTGTTACCTGGTGAGAAGGACTTTCCATATTTTGTTAATTATTTGCTTTTCTTTTGCAGGTTGAAGTGTACAAAAGTTTTCGTCCTGGAGACATTGTTGTAGCAAGAGTTGTATCCTTGTTATAGAAGTCCGCAAGGACAGGGTCCTCCCCTCTGTACCAGTCTGTCATTGTAAATTTGTTTACTGTAAACGATATCTATAATAATCTTTATTTTTATATAGCGCTAACATATTTCGCAGCGCTTTACAGTTTCTATAACTTTGTATGTAACCCCTTCTTATGTACAGTACCATGGAATTAATGGTGCTATATAAATAAATAATAATTACCTTATATACTCGAGTATAAGCCGACCCCCCCCTAATTTTGCAACAAAAAACTGGGAAAACTTATTGACTCGAGTATAAGCCTAGGGTGGAAAATGCAGCAGCTACCGGTAAATTTAAAAAATAAAAATAGATATCAATAAGAGTAAAATTAATTGAGACATCAGTAGGTTAAGTGTTTTTGAATATCCATATTGAATCAGGAGCCCCATATAATGCTCCATACAGTTCTTTATGGCCCCATAGATGCTCCATATAATGCTCCATGCAGTTATGGTCCAATATAATGCTCCATGCAGTTATGGCCCCATAGATGCCCCATATAATGCTCCATGCAGTTATCGCCCCATATAATGCTCCATGCAGTTCTTTATGGCTCCATACAGCATTGTGCCACATGTAATGCTGCTGCAATAAAAAAAAAAAAATGACATACTCACCTCTTGTCGCTGCTCCTCAGCGTCCCGTCTCTCCGCACTGACTGTTCAGGCAGAGGGCGGCGCACACACTAATACGTCATCGCGCCCTCTGACCTGCACAGTCACAGCAAGAGGACGGGAAGACGAGGCGGCTCCCGGCGGATGGAACGCGGACAGGTGAATATGAAATACTCACCTGCTCCTGACGCTGTCCCTGCCTGTCTCATGGTACCGCAGCTTCTTCCTGTAATAAGCGGTCACTGGTACCGCTCATTACAGTAATGAATATGCGGCTCTGCCCCTATGGGAGTGGAGTCTATAATCATTACTCATTACTTTAATAAGCGGTACCACGTGACCGCTGAATAGAGGAAGAGCTGCAGCGCGGGAGACCATGGGACAGCTTTAGGAGCGCCGGGAGCAGGTGAGTATGCGACAGTCCCCTCTCCCCCTCACCCGCCGACCATGACTCGAGTATAAGCAGAGAGGAGCACTTTCAGCCCAAAAATTTGGGCTGAAAATCTCTGCTTATACTCGAGTATATACGGTAAATTCCCAGCATCTCCTTGGTACTCGCATGAGTATGAAAAAGGCGTTGGTCCCCGGTAATCAGTAACTATTGTAAAGCGGGAATTACCAGAGCTTCCTTACATCACACACAGATATCATTAGGAGACGCTCAGTCCAATTATCTGCTGACCACGGCGGAGAATGAGTTGGGAGTGGTGGTGGCACATAGCGAAGCCGGTGAGTGCAAATATGTGCTGGGCATTACATGGCCTAATATATAACACTGTGCTCCAGCGTACGCCGTGTATTTACCCTGCCTGCCCATGTACGGGATGTCCTTCCTGGCGGAGGAAAGCAGGCAGCCAAGATCTCATGAAACATGTGCTGCAGGGATTGTCCACCTTTTGGTAATACTTTTTCTTTTTTTCTTACATGCAGATTTTGGGGGGGATAAAAAATAACTTTTGTAATTGCGTTTCTTTGAAAATTTTGCATTCTATAGACAATGCATTTCTTTAACTATTGCTGAATGAGTTAACTGAGGATCCATAAGTGAGCTCATCCTCAATGGAGAGTTTCTAATTATTCATTTTTTTTTTGTCTCCTGAGCCCCAATCAATGCCGAATTTTTAATAAAAACCAAGTTGCAAAAAAATCTTATCTTTTTTTTCTTTATCCTGAAATATTTGCATTTAAATGAGGAGGGGGATAAAAGACCCCAAAAGTAGACGACCTTTTAAATTCCACTTGTAGCATATTTTAGACATGTTTTCTCATAGACTTATCTACATAAAAAATTATTACATGTGCAAATTAAAATAAATAAAAAAAAAAATTGAAATTCAGTTTACAAGCTGCACAAACAGTGTGTGTGAAAGAAGACCAGTTGTTTAAAATGTGAATTACTTATTTTTCCAGTGGCGACCATGGTGCCAATCAGCTGGTGTGAGATGCAGTGCCCGAAGACTCACATGAAGGAGCCTCGGAAAGTGGCCCGAGTGCAGCCCGAGTTTCTCCAGACATAACACTGTACTGCTGCGTGCTTGTATCTCACAGATTGGACAGTTACAGTATATTCACCACCATGTGGTTACATTAAGGAAGCAAGGCTCACTTTTTTTTTTCTTTTTTTACTTTTATTTTTCTTACACTTCCTCCCCCTCCCAAGTTCATTTCATCGCTGCTTTTAAACCTTTTGTTAGACACATTAAATTGTTTTATGTCTTTTAGCTTTGTTTTCTTTTGTACTTTATAGAGCGGGCGAGAAAGAGGTCGTCTCCTTGCACACAACTGTGTTACGTGGCTGCCAGCATCTGATCAATGTGAACTCTGCCTGTCACAAAAAAATCAAAGGGGAGCAGAGTTTGAGAGGCCATACTTGTCTGTTTTGTTTGTTTTTTGCTCTTTTACCATCTTTTGAGTAGTTTCCTTGATACATTTTGGTAAAGGCACAAACCCAATTTTTATCAATTAAGAAAATGCAAAGTGAATGGGGAAAAAAAGAGAAATCTAAATCACATAAGTATCTGCTGATCGCTCTTCTCTTTTTGAAGGATTTCGGAAGGAGGTTGTTCTAAACATGTTGGAGAATTGTCCCCAGATCTTCTGTGTATGAGGCTTGCCTCTTCATGTGAGACCAGGGCTCTGTGGGGGCCGGATCATCACCCCCAGGACTCCTTGATATTAATGACATTGATTGGATGTTGGGAGTCGTCTGGCTGCAGAATAAATTTGGAGACAATCGGACGATTCCCTGACACTGAATTATAAGTCAAAACCTGTATAGATGGAGGCAAATTATAACATTTGGACTGCTGGCGGCCACCTCTAGAGGGAGCTCATTGCAGCCTAGTAGAGATAAAAGTACAACTAAACTTTTGTGGCCCCTTAAATTCTCTGCAGATCAGGGTTTTCAGATCCCCGTGATTCCTCATGATGCAGAAGACATGTCGGTGCAGAGTACAGATGCATTGTACAGACTCGGGCAGGAAAAGAGCTTGTTCACTGCTGGGGTCCGCACTTATCAGCAGAACGGGGACTCTTTTATCCCAGTTAGAGTAGAGCGTAAGTGTGCACGCCCAATAGAGAATGAATGGAGCGTCAACCTCACATGTACTCCTGCTCCATATAAGTGTCCCATCAGTGATCACCATTCCTCATTCTGAAGATCAGTGGTCTTACCACCACCACCGTGTAATTTATCGCCTATTGGGTGGATAGACTATAGTGTGTTTTTACTGGACAACCCCTTTAAGGACCTACAACATGTAAAATAATGCACCAAAGTTTGGTAACACAAAGTTTTGTAAAGTAGTGAGTTGTGTGCTGCTCGCTCTTTAGGTCACCCTTTTTTTTTACTGCTCCAGGAATTAGAATCTGTCATTTGCAGTATGGTGGCTCAGTGGTTGGCACTGTATGGTGGCTCAGTGGTTAGCACTGCAGCCTTGCAGCGCTAGGGTCCTGGGTTCCAACCCCACCAAGGACAACATCTGCAAGGAGTTTGTATGTTCTCCCCGTGTTTGCGTGGGTTTCCTCCTGGTTCTCCGGTTTCTTCCCACATTCCAAAGACATACTGATAGGGAATCTAGATTGTGAGCCCCAATGGGGACAGTGATGATAATGTGTGCAACCTGTAAAGTGCTGCGGAATATGTTGGCTCTATATAAGTAAATACAAATTTGGTTATTACTATGGTAATCAACAAATGTCACGCGGTTGACAAACCTTCCGTAAGGTTTTTTACTCTTTTAAATAAACTTATGGGTCAAGGACACAAATTAAAGATGGTTCAGTATGTGTGCGTGCGCTCGTCCGCATTGTGGGTGGGCGCAGGAGCTGCATTGACATTGAATACATTCTGGTCCATAGAATAATGCTGCCTCGTCGGCCATGTTTGCTGGCTATAATGGGCCCAGACACACACAGAATAAACATAAGAATCACTATGAGATCTGACGCCTAATCTGTTTTATATCATGTAGTCCTGTAAATGTTCACAGCGACCTGGACCACCGCATGTGCCCCCGGCAGATTCTACATGATCTCCTCCAAGGGCGGCAGCTTATATCTGGGGAGAGCAAAAGGATCGACAGCTGCAATTCCAATGGTCTGATGCTTTTCTCCTGCGACATAATCGAGAGGACCCGTATTTCAGAAAAGTTCCCACGCTCGAGTTCATATGAGGACATCCAGCAGAGGGCGCATCACCGCGACTCAAGGTAACTACAGTACATTCCCCTGCATTCCATTAATTCACAAAGTTTTACAGTCAGGAGCACAGCTGCATTAGCAGAGATCCTGGGTGTAAAATGATTTAACCCCTTCAGATGCATTTACAGCGTGGGACAAGACTGAACGACGGAAGGTATGGGATATTGTTGTTTGTTTTGTTTAACTTTATTTCAGGTGACAAGGGTCTTCAGGTGGATTAAGAGTATAATGAAATATTAAAACACCATGTGTCTTTATTTCATTAAAATACTTTGTAAAATTGTGTGTTTTATTAACCATTTCATACAATTGGATTAATAATGGATAGGTGTCATAATTGACGCCTCTCCATTATTAACCTGGCTTAATGTCACCTTGCAATAGCAAGGTGACATTAACCCTTCATTACCCCATATCCCACCGCTACAGCGGAGTGGGAAGAGAGAGGCTATGTGCCAGAATAGGCGCATCTTCCAGATGTGCCTTTTCTGGGGTGGCAGGGGGCAGATGTTTTTAGCCAGGGGGGGTCCTATAACCATGGTCCCTCCCCAGGCTATTAATATCTGCCCTCAGTCACTGACTTTCCCACTCTGGCGGAGAAAATTGCGCGGGAGCCCATGCCAATTTTTTCCGGGATTTATTTAATAGCTAGAGACCCCAAATTTAACACAGACACTTGTTACATTAAAAACGTTACTAGAAAAACACCCAGCGCTAGGCACGTGTGCCCAGAACAGCAGGCAAACCAGTTAGTGGGGTGTATAGAACTAACAGCAAATCAATAGATATAATAAAGGTTGCCGTGCTGAACGGCACTTACACGATGAAGTAACGTCCTCTATGCAAAGTGGTTGCTTGTCTGGCGATGTCCTGTCTAACAGACCAGGAAGCTTAGAGCAATGGGAGCGTCCTCCCTAAGGTTTCAGTCCCCCGAAATCACAAACTCCGCCGCCGTGTGTCAGCGTTGGGCCACGGCCGATGGCGCCGCCGACAGCGTCGCGAGGTGAGCGGGGGGCGTGGTGAAACTGGTGACGTCACCTGTCCGTACCTGACGGACGTGTGCAGGGGCCAACCCGAAGGGGTTCGAGGGCAGCGTCCCTCTTTCTCAAGGTAAGGCGCCCGCACTGCTGCTGTCCCTTATATATCCACCCACGCTGCTGTAACCTCCTACCCTGACAATACATGACACCTTTCGCCATGTGATATCTGCTTGTCCTGGCCCGTTACAAGCAAGCAAATGCTACTTTCTATTGCTAGACCCTGTGTATCTCAGGAACTAATGGTCACATCCGTATCCCTAATAAATGTATATATGAACAAAAAAGTACATAATATTTATAAAACTCAATCTTTATTAAATTAATATTTAAAACCGGAAAAATTGCTAATAAAAAACCTAATAAACCTGATAAACCTAATAAAAGATGTGCACTAAAAAAGCGCAGATAAAAACACAAAAAAAGAAAAACACAGAGAAAACCCCACTTCACACCGCGTGTGTGTAATAAAATCCCCTCCTCTCGGGTTTTCTCGGACCGTTTGGATACCATAAAACGAAAACCCCTTTATTGAACCCCCATGTCTTTCAACAAAATGTCGCGACATGTATTAAAAATATGTCCCGCATTGAATCCAAATGGATTTTTACACTGGACACTTTGGCCCCTAAAGGACTGAATCAGGAGATTGAGCTTTATGCTCTATAGTGTCTCTGTTTTTATATGAAGTATGTTCTTGCGCCCTCTGGATATATTTTAAAACGCTTTTAAATTACAGAGAATAGATGTTTCATAAAGCTGTGCACGTTTATTGATTATTATTTTTTATATATTATGATGTATTTTCCATATATTTATTTTTATAAGGAAATGTTTTTAAAATTTTTTAGAAATGTTAAATAATTCACTCTGTTAGTAATTTGAGGGTGGCAAATTCGCCACTATGGGTATGTGCCATTTTTGAACCCACTCTGAGTCTACACGCGTCCATACACACACGCGGTGTGAAGTGGGGTTTTCTCTGTGTTTTTCTTTTTTTGTGTTTTTATCTGCGCTTTTTAGTGCACATCTTTTATTAGGTTTATCAGGTTTATTAGGTTTTTTATTAGCAATTTTTCCGGTTTTAAATATTAATTTAATAAAGATTGAGTTTTATAAATATTATGTACTTTTTTGTTCATATATACATTTATTAGGGATACGGATGTGACCATTAGTTCCTGAGATACACAGGGTCTAGCAATAGAAAGTAGCATTTGCTTGCTTGTAACGGGCCAGGACAAGCAGATATCACATGGCGAAAGGTGTCATGTATTGTCAGGGTAGGAGGTTACAGCAGCGTGGGTGGATATATAAGGACAGCAGCAGTGCGGGCGCCTTACCTTGAGAAAGAGGGACGCTGCCCTCGAAACGCGTCGGGTTGGCCCCTGCACACGTCCGTCAGGTACGGACAGGTGACGTCACCAGTTTCACCACGCCCCCCGCTCACCTCGCGACGCTGTCGGCGGCGCCATCGGCCGTGGCCCAACGCTGACACACGGCGGCGGAGTTTGTGATTTCGGGGGACTGAAACCTTAGGGAGGACGCTCCCATTGCTCTAAGCTTCCTGGTCTGTTAGACAGGACATCGCCAGACAAGCAACCACTTTGCATAGAGGACGTTACTTCATCGTGTAAGTGCCGTTCAGCGCGGCAACCTTTATTATATCACTTGTTACATTAGTAAAGAGGAATATGTAATAAAAGAAGGGATATGAGATGGTTTACTGTATGTAACCATGTCTCATATCCTGTTGGGTTTGTGAAGGAGATAGTAAAAGCCGCCAATTGAATTAGCGGCTTTTATGCTATCTAGCGCTGCATTAAATATAAATATACATATATAGGTGTCTCACTGACATATTATATATATATATATATCCTATGTGTAGACATTTATTCTACCTATTCTGTCAGTGTGATTTTACTGTACACAGCACTGAATTGCCGGCTTTTCTATAGAACACCGCGGCGTATTTCTCGCAAGTCACACTGTTGGTCCGTGTGTAATCCGTATTTTTCTCGCCCCCATTGACTTTCATTGGCGATTTTTTTTTTGCGCAATACGGTGACAAACGCACCATGCTGTGATTTTCTACGGCCGTACAAGACCGTATAATATGGATCAGTAAAATACAGCAGATAGGAGCTGGGCCATAGAGAATCATTGGTCCGTGTGCAATCCGTATTTTCTGCGCTCATACGTCCGTAAAACTCGCCAGTGTGACGCCGGCCTAACAGCATTGTGGACAGGTGTCACCCTAATGGGGGCGGGGGCTGCAGCCTGTGGCCCATAGAGAAGACCAATACAATTAAAGGCCAGTGGTCGTTCAGGGGGCTGTTGTAATTTTTTTTTTTTTTTTTTTTTTTTTTTTTTTGGAGGCCTGTATTTTGGGCAAAAAAATAATTTTTGCAATTTTTTTTTTAATAAAAATGTTGCATCACTTTACCTTTGCAGGCTGCTTCCCGACACATTAAACTTTGATGAGAAGAGCTCAGAAAAACACATATATAAGGCTACTTTCACACTAGCGTCGGGCCGAGGTCACGGACGCTAGCGTTGTCTCCGCCGCACAACGGGGGCAGCGGATGCATTTTTCCAGCGCATCCGCTGCCCCATTGTGAGGTGCGGGGAGGTGGGGGCGGAGTTCCGGCCGCGCATGCGCGGTCGGAAAAAGCAGACCGTCGGGAGCAAAAAACGTTACATGTAACGTTTTTTGCTCCCGGCGGACCGCCACAACACGGCGCAACCGTCTCACGACAGTTGCGACGCGTCGCACTGCGTCGCTAATGGTAGTCAATGGAGAAAAAACGCATCCTACAAGCACTTTTGCAGGATGCGTTTTTTCTGCAAAACGACGCAAGTAGCCTAAGAGTGACAAACTTTCCTGTCATAGCGAGCTCACTGACCAATTCTTAGTCAACTCTTAGGCTATGTGCACACGTCAGGATTTCTTGCCGAAATTTCCTGAACAAAACCGGACATTTTCTGCAAGAAATCCACATGCATTTTTTGTGCGGTTTTTTTTTTTGCAGATTTTTTTTTTTTTTTCCCCAGAGGTTCCCAATGCAATAATATAGTGGGAAATCCGCAAAATTAATGAACATGCTGCGTTTTTTACCGCGATGCGTTTTTTTTGCGGAAAAAAATGCAACATATGCACAAAAATTGCGGAATACATTATAAATGATGTGATGCATATGTGCGCATTTCTAAGCGGTTTTATAGCAAAAAAAAGGGGGGAAAAAAACGCAAAAAATGCTGAGCGTGCACACAGCCTTAAGTCTGCAGCTAACAATAGATAGTGCAGCACAGAGGTTACAGAAGACAAACGGTGCAACTTTTTTTAATGAAACCATATTGCAAAAATGAATTTTAGTTCCAAACACGTGTATTTAAGTGAAGAAAAAAAGTCACTATAGGCGGACAACCCCCTTTAAATAATAAGGTATGGCTCTTGGAGTTGGTTAGTTATACATCATCTATATTATATAGGTTTCTCGGATAGCAAACGTAAAAAACCCAAGTGTGACGCCCACATAATGCTATAGTGAGTAATCAGCTTCTGCTCTCTGGTAGCAGCAGCCTTCTGAAAGGTCTCCATTCTGCGCATGCGTATTCTAGATCACTCATGAAGCGCATGCGTTGTTTATGGTGACGTAATACCGGCTTTCACTGGGCATGCGTGGTAAGGATACCTAGCTGCCGGGTTGTTGTGCGCATGCTCTGTAGGCATGGCTCCGGCCGATGTGAGGTGAGCGCTGTGACATCCGGTTCTTGCAGGTACCCGGGAGTCAGAATGACGGGAGAGAGGTGGAGGCGCTGCGGAAAGGGGAGACTATGAGCGGCGCCGCCGGGCAGGTGAGGAGCGGGCACCGGGGAGAACATGGAGGAGGCGAGTCTGCGTCACCTGTAACATTGTAACATTCTCCCACAATGTAACACAAGAGGCGCTCTGCTGTTAACTCCCGCACTCCCGGCGGGTTTTGTTTCCGCTGTATTTTTCTTTTTTTCCTATCCTTCTTCCAACAGCCATAACATATATATATATATATATATATATATATATATATATATATATATATATATATATATATATATATATATATATATATATACTCTTTTTTTTTCTTCTTTTTTTTTTAAAGACCATTTACATTTTTGTTTGACACTATTCATATCACTTCATAAAATGTGGGAAGAAATCTAAAATGAAAAAAAATTATTCAACTTTTTTGTGTTTTTAAGCCTCTCATTGTGCAGGTAAAGACGACCCTGCGATCCGATTCTCCATGGCGATGCCAAACTTATATACATTATTATTTTAATTGTTAAAAAAAAGTTTAAGAATTTTGAAAAAAAAAAAATTGATAAAACCTGTAGGTTTCTTTATTTTTCCCATCGATAGAGGTGTGTGATGAGCTGTATTTTTTTTATTTATAAAATTTTTCAAGGTTTTGATTGCTTTTTGCTGCATTTTTGCGGGTGGTGGAGCAGGTGATGTCAGATCATCCTCTGTCAAAAAAAATATATATTTCATTTTTTTATTTATTTTTTGATATGTTGTTTCATGTTGATTTGATGTCCCCAGGTAATGAACAGTGGGAATGAGAAACATCCGGCGCCTTTTCTTGAGGTGCCTTCGCCTGGGACACAGAAGGAAATTCACATATGTGAACCTGCTGACGGATTTGCTGCGTTACAGCCGCCTTTGCCTCGTGTCCTTAGCCTATAACTCCTTCATGAACAGCGATGTCGTCATAGAGTCTCTCTTTGAGCCAATTTATTGGTTGGTGGATCATGTGACGAGATGGTTTGGCATCGTAAGTATTTCCTTCCCGTATACCTCCAAACACCTTTTTCTTTTATTTATTTTTCATGATATTTTTTGTCATTATTATTATTAATTATTTAATTTTATTTTTTTTGTATAGGTGTTTGTGGCTCTGGTGATCTTACTGACCAGCTCCATTGTGCTGATCGTGTACATCTGCCTCCTTCCTCTTATACTCCGAACGTACTCCATCGCCTGGATCTGCTGGCACGTCGCCTATGGCCACTGGAATCTCCTCCTGATAGTGTTTCACTATTACAAGGCGATCACCACCCCCCCTGGGTATCCTCCGCAGGTAGCCTCTTTTTACAAGATACACATGCGCGACTGCTGCTTCATTCAGATTGGTCACAAGTTCCATGTACTAGCAATCCCAAGGTCCTAGTGATGGGACCCTCAATGATCTATTATAACTTGTTCTCATCGGACTACCCCTAAAGGGTTTGTATCAATAGGATAGGGGATAAGTTATTGATCCCTAGGGGTCTGACCATTGGGACCTCCATGGATCGGCAGAGGGCGAGCATGTGCACCTTTACTCCGTTCATTCTCTGCCTGATAATACTGTGTTCTGCTATTTCCGCTAGTCCTATAAAAAGCTAGTGGAGTGGAGGTACACGTGCTCAACCTCTGCTTCATTCAGACAAGTTTCTGAATTCCGTGGGGGCCCAGAGGTCGGACCCCAGGAATTAGAGACGAGTATATTAATTTGCTTGACCCTATGAGTCACTGGAGCCTCGTCCTAGCCGCTGGTAACCCCGGCTCCTCCTCTGATTAATAGGCTGCATCGCATCAGGCTTACATGTTATAGGAGGCATCGGAGGTTCAGGCAGTAGGAGGAGGTTCACAGGATCCCATCCGGTGACCACAGACTACTAACGTGACCCCTGGACTACTAGGGAACAATAGGTTATCCGTTCTCTTATCAATAGGGAATAACTTGGGCACTTGCTTATAACTCCCTTTAACTGTTGTAGATTGCAGGTTTGACATCTTTTTTTGCGCTTATTTTATGCAGCCTGTTCTTGCCACAAGTAATGTATGAAACAATGGCAAAATTACGTTTTATCCTGTCCCTACGTTTCGTTTTCATAGAATCAATGTATTTCCTTCATTTTGAGGGATTTAACATTCCTACTGTTTGTGTTAATCAGGCTCAGAAGAATATCCCATCGGTGTCGGTTTGCCGGAAATGCATCGCTCCAAAACCTGCCCGGACTCATCACTGTAGCATTTGTAATAAGTATGTGATAAGGTTTTAAGGTTTTTTTGTTTTCTTCTTTAGCATTGACTGGTTTTGGGTGCAACAATCCTTTTCAAAGGAGCTATCTAAATGTCATAAAATTGCAGCCCAACTTCTATGGAATCCGATGACTGGGATCCTCGGGAGGGGGAGAAGGGAATCCGATGGTTGGGATTCCCCGGTGGTGGGGAGGTGTCCGATGGTTGGGAGATGTCCGATGGTTGGGATCCTTGGGGGGCTATCTGATGGCTGGGATCCTTGTGGGGGGTATCCAATGTCATAAAATAGGAACCCCATTCTATGGAATCCGATGCCTGGGATCCTTGGGGTGGCTGGGGTCCTCTGAGAGGATATTCGATGGCTCAGATCCTCTGGGGGGAGGGGGGGGGGAGAGTTGGTATCCGACTATTGGGAACCTCGGGGGGGGGGGGGGGGGGGGGGGTTGGGTGAATGCAACGGTTGGGATCCACGGGGGAAAAGGCGTATCCGAAGGTTGGGATCCTGGGAGGGTGGAGATCCGACAGCTGGGATCCTACGTGGGGGGAGATCTGACGGTTGGGATCCTCGGGGGATCGTTATACTTGTCTTTCTTCGGCAGTCCCATAGACAATGAATGGAGTGGAGGTTGAGCATGCGCACCTCCAGCATTCAGGATGGGGCTGCAGAGCTCCTTTCTCGGGAACTATCAATCGGCAAGTTATCCCCTATGAAATATCCTATGGAATAATGGGAATCATCCTTTGACTGTGAATTCCCCATATGTGACACGAAAGCTGTCTCTCCTCTATATAATTATGTGGTCCGTCCTCTTCAGTCTCGTTATAGACATTCCTACGCCATAAACATTTTACAGGTCTGGGGGAAGTTTCGTCATTATAAATAGTTATGGTGCCCTAGTAATAACATACAATGGGATCATTCACTGAAAACTCTTTTTACCTGGCTGTGAAATAGAATAACCTCATTTTTATGTTCGGTCAGTAAATTTGATCTAGAAACAGGTCGTCCATGATGGAGAATCATTATTAATCATCTTCTCTTCACAGATGCATATTGAAAATGGATCACCATTGCCGTATCCTTTGTGAATAGATTTAAGTCGATTATTATTTGTGAAAGGTGAATAACAAGGTCATATAAAGACCCCCGTGGATCATTAGGTAGCCCTGCCCAGGTCTGTCTCTCCTCCCTACATGACACTCTCCAGTTTTGGAGGGGAGCAGCATGGGACTGAGCACGTCATGTGACTTGGGTGGAGGTCTCTGCACCACGACCCCCCCCGCGAGCAAATATCTAACTTGTCACCATAACATGTCAAAGTTTTGTGAAAGTGAAGTTACTTTTCAAACCTTAAAAAAACCCCATAATAACGAAGCTGTGTTTTCTTATGCGTTGGATATGTTATTCTTTAACGTGTTCCCATTGTAGCTTGGCTTAATAACTGTGTGGGGCACCACAACCATCGCTACTTCTTCTCCTTCTGCCTCTTTATGACCTTGGGTTGTATCTACTGTAGTATCAGCAGCCGCGTCATGTTCCGGGAAGCCTACGCAGCCATTGAGGTGAGAGCCGCTCGTTTTCCCATAATTGACTTATATGTGAAAGTCTCTGTAGGATAATTCATGTTCTGGTATCTGATATAGTGTTTGATGTCAAGCCTAAACTAAAGCATCATGTGTACAGACACTGAAACAGCAGGGGGTGCTGGGGGATTTGGGCTGAAGCCAGTGTGATTATTAATCTGGAGGAGAGTGGGCTGTATACTTGAGATCGGTTTTCGGTAGTTACTTGTGAACCCCCCCCTGACTAGTTTGGAGGTGATTCGATGCGTGCTGTTACCGGAGCTCCAGAAGAACATCTTGTAGATGCTTCATAAAGTGGCTGCACGCGGTGCCCAAACTCATAATTCCAGAAGATAATAGGAAAAAAAAAAAAGATTGTGGCAATGATTTCCTGCACTATTTTCCTGTTAGAATCTGCTTAACTAATGTTAGGAAAAACTACAC